>NC_141467.1:68396934-69694017 GCF_009769465.1 Tauraco erythrolophus | reverse complement strand
CATCTGTTTGTCTTAACTAGCATTCACCTATAGTATACCTTCCTGTCACACTTCAGTGTGACCCCGAATGTTTGAATTTTAGAGCCTGTGAGTATGGAATAGAGAATCAGCTGATTTGGAAATCACACCATACCAATTTTCCCTCATGTTTTTTCTAAATATGCTTCAATCCTTATTTACATTCATTATTTTTTGATGTGTACTGAACAATGAATGCTAAACTGAAGAACAATATATGTCAGCAAGTTAATGTATAGGATCAAGAATGAGACTAGAATTTAGGATTGAACAGTTTACTGGTTTAACACTCAACAGCCTTTGTTTATTGATGAACACTTACTCATATAGAAATGACGCTCAGTAGATGTCACATTTGGCTTCTAAACTAACCTAGGAATTGTGAAGGCATTTGTGTGATGTGCCCTGCGTTTTCCAAAAATCGATAGCATAGAACACAGAAATGTCACCAGCTGAAGCACGCAACAGCCATGTGCACGAGGTGCGGCTAAGGAGCCGCAAGCCATTTGAGTTTCCTTAGACCAGAATCTGAGGTTTTTAAGAGTTTTCTGTGGTATCAAAGAATCTGAGTGCTTGAAATGTTTACATAGATTTAGTTTTCTTGAGCTATCTGGAATAAAGCAATGAGATTCTGGAATCTGTGCCATGGTTGCATGTGTTCGGTTAAATTAGCATATGTCCTTCAAGTCTATTCCGGTCTCATTGACATACAAGGTATGCAAGGAAATTATGTTCTGGAAATTCTAGGAAGCCTGGGAGATGAACACGCAGCTTTGGGAGTGAGGTGGAAGGATAGTGGACGTGCTTCTTTTTTTTTTTTTTTTTCCTTGCATTTGATGCTCAAGAGAAGGAAGAAGGAAATCAAACTGAACTCACTATACCGTAGTATTTCTTCTTAGAGTTGTAAGGAGAATAAGATGTTTAAGTATGCTCACGAGAACACTTACCTTCTGTGAGTTAATTACCATGTTTTATAATACTTTGCTGTATTCTAACCCATAGGTGTAAATGAGCTAGCCACTTGTGAAAATTTTCAGTTCTCTGCCAAGAATTTTATGCTTTCTGCAGCAAAAGCTTCCTTTTTAGACTGTTTGGAAAGTTTTTGCGCCAAATGTGCTGGTTTTAGTTGTATTGTATTCTCCCTCATTGACTAAAAAGTGGCACCTCCTTTTTATGTAATATTTCTGTTAATGAATGACATTTTTGCTCTTTTTTTTTTTTTTAGGAGACAAGGTAGGAGAAAAGTAATACCTAATATGTGCATTTTTGAGATTAAAGTTAGGGAGCTGAGCTACCCAATTGATAGTGTCCTATAAGCTTCTTGAAGGGGAAATGTAATCATGAATGTGCTTCAACAAAAACTAGTGGTTCTTTTCAGGAGTCTGAAATAGGTCAGAAATATATAATAAAAAAGGCAAACATTGGAGCGTTCAGAAAACTTGGATTGTTCTCTTCCCTACTGCTGCGTTGGTGTAGTCTTCGTGAAGTCGGACGGGGGCAGCTATAAAATGTGGAAAAATAATTAAAATATAGGTAGTTACCAGGCGTCTTCAGAATTCTCACAGAGTCCCTCTCTTCATGTTGTCTTGACAAATGTTGTAGTTTATATTGTTTTCATTATACAGAAGGAATATACAGTGACATGTTTTGCAATAAATAGTGTATTGGAAAACACACTGTAAGAAAAGAATTTCTAGTAAGAGAACATAGCAGGTCACTTGCCTTTGCTGCTTCTAACCTGTTATTTAATACTTACGGGCATGCAACTGTAAATGAAAAATATATATTTTGGTGCAGAAAATTTCTTTGCACACTCCTTTTGCTATACAAACAAGTGATAACTCGTGTGTGGTAGGGATTTCTACAGACTTCATCTACCTAATTTCTTTTTTATGTGCATTTTGTTTTTTTCTGGTTAATTTTTTTCTGGGAAATGTTAAATAACAAATCAAGATTTCTATCAAATATAAATATATCAAATATTGCATGTTTTCTGTGACAATTTTTCAGTATGCTTCTTTTGCTGTTCTTCTTTTTCTGTAAACTTATGAACCAATACAATAGTTGAGTGAAAAAATAGTCTGTGGCTTGCGCGAGATCATGTTGATACTGTCTCAGATAACTTGAGTGTGGCTGTTGGGAAGAAGTTACTTTTCACAAAATAGTAATTTTGAACTGCAATATGTTTGAATCTTCATAAAGTGTCATGACAGACTGAAGACTTCTTGATTCAGAAGAGGAACCAATAGATGCTAACAGTTTTTTTTGTTTTGTTTTCTTTGATTTTTCTGTGCTGTCCATGTTTTGTCAGGTAAATCTATACTCCTATCTTTTTAGATTTTTTTTTTTCAGAAATCACACATTGTTGTGTCCAAATAGAAACTGAGTGGAACCAAACCATGTCCGTTTCTTACATGTCAAATGCATCATGTAATGGAATTTATGATGTCTTTTTCTTAAAAGCAGGTAGACTTTCTGCATCTTTTAGTTTTGGCAATATAGTGTTAGTTTTGTTCTATATTCAGAACCAAACTTGGATTCTGGAATAGCAGTATACATTTTTTTCTTTTTTTAGTTTATGTTCATTTGTTGGACTTAAACTGAAGAGTAATGTTGGCATACTTCTCCCTCTTTGATGTTTATCCTTTTAATGAATTGTTATATTTATCTTCATTCCAGTTTTATTTTGCTAAGCTGAGTAAGCAAGACTAATTTTTCTTTTAAACAACAGGCTCTTTGGTACTATCAGTAGCTCCTTTCTCTAGTTCTTGTTTTTAAAACTTCCTTTTCTTGAAAACAGGAATTCAGAATTGCATGTGGTATTCCAAAACAGTTGTTGCTCCTGTGCAACAATGTTCATATTTCTGTCATTTGTTGCAAGTAAATCCTTGCTGTGTATTTGCCTCTTTCTCCGCCCTTGCCCCGCTCCCTCCTTTTTTTTTTTGGCCGCTACAGAAGAGCTGCATCAGTTTATAGTTGACCACAGAATGACTGTACTCCCAAATGACAAGCCCTGACTACATGAAAGAAGCTTGTATTGGTCCCTACATGCAGGAACCTTTCGTTTCATAGAATTTCATTTCATGTGGCTTCCACTAAGCCATTTTTCAAGACCAGTCACTTGTGTGTGTGTGGTACTCTGTTCCCCTTTTGTTGCAGTGTTTTCCACTTCTGTCTCATCTAAATCTACCTATTCTTGTCTGGCAACATTGTTTAAAAAAAAAAGTTGAATATAATTTATGGAGGAGCTAGTAGTTCTTTTCTAGTCCAGTTGTTCTATCACACTGTATTCTTGTAGAAAGTTTCTTTCTCATTTTAAGATTACTCTCTTCTCACGTTTATTTAACCTCAGATGATTTACTGAGTCCAGATTGCATCTTGTTTGAGTTTCCTTTTTTCAAGGAAATGACTGGTTCATTTTTTAAGTATTAGATTGGTCCAGCATGTCCTAAATCTGCTAATTTTTATTGCATTTTTACCCTGTTTTCCTTTTTAATACAATTAAATTCAGACCACTGAGCCAGATGATTTTGTTTTTCTTCTTTAAGTGTTAACTACTGTATTTTTTTCTCTCTCTCATCATATGATAGCACATTTCATTTGATTTTATTAAAATGCTCATTGCAATTTTTTGGGACATCTCTAATGTTTTGGCGTCCACATTGTTTCAGTTTCCCAGCTTCAATGTTTTAGTTTTCTCAAGTTACAACTTTACCTTGGGAGGTGTTAATATATTTGCATTGCCACTAGCTAGCCTGTCTTCATTCCTGTATTTAGTGGCATTATTGGTATTGGAAACCAAGCCACAGTATATCATCACCAGTACTTCCACAGAACGGTGTTGCTTCTGTGGGTTTTTTTTAATTATTATTGTTTATATCATAAGCGCTTTCTCTACCCTTTTGGAATGTAGGGAGGGGTTTTGTGGCTAAAGAACGAGGTAGCACAAGTGATCCTCTTCTGTGAAGTAGAAGTTATAATGTAGGGTATCCCTTCAGTTCCTGAGCACCAGATACTCTCCAGTATGATGCTTGATTTCCATTTACAAAAACTGTTGAAATAGGGTGAAAGATCCCATCAGTTTTGGGCTGCAACTGTTCCAGCACCCAAGTGTAATTTCCTTGGATGAGTTCCTGGTATTATTGAAAATGGCGAAGGGATTTAACACTCGATATTAAGATATTTCCATGATGATATACACAAGTTAACTCTCAAAGGGCATTCTTGAATATGCCTGACATTCAGGAACTTTTCACCTGCAAGAGTACAGGTGAGGATGTTCCTTATACCAGTGGGGAAGGAAAATATTTTACAAGATATTTCTATAAAGTCAGAATAACTTTCAAAGACAGCAACAATGTTAAGTGGAGGATGCTTTTTCCTCGGTTCTCCAGAGACAGCTGAAAACTGTTGGTTGTGCATGTGTAGTTTGATGAGGTGTACATAACAAAGCGCCTTCTTGTGAAAGCTTGAGAAAGCATTCAATTTCACGTTTGTAGTTAAGAAAAAAGGGAGATGGAACAAATCAGCACCAAAGTGCTGTCGAGAAGTGAAGCTTCTCGACGATAGCAACGAGCTGCAGCTTCTGAAGAGATGCAGAGATCTCTGTAAAACTTCCTCCAAATCTTGCAGCTCCATCCTCAACTTGCTTACACTTTTTGCTAAGCTTTTACGAGAAACATAGGAGGGAGGGGATGGGGGGAGTGGTCTCTATTCTGTTTTTTCATACCTCCTGCTCTGGGATCCTTCTCTAGTGAGTAATTGCAGTTCGTGCCTCTGCTGTTGCTCTTTGCTTTTTCGAGCAACAACATGGATTGTCAGAATTCTTAACAGTCTCTTTGCTGCCTCGACTCTGGATATCAGCTGGGAAATCACCCAGAAGTACTGGTGCTGTTTTCCTGAACCTGTGGGCACACAACAGTAGTTCATTGATTTGTACTTGGTTAACGTTTGGAGAGTAACTGTTGACGTGAAAGGAATTTTAGGACATCAGGTGGGTGGGGGAAATTTCCAGAGTTTTCTTTTCCACAGCAGAGATGCAGTTCAGCATAAAGAAATACATGTTGTATCTGAACAGATCGGATTTGTTTTGCAAATAAGTTCTTCTATTTCTCTAACTCTTTGGGTTCATTTATGTGGTGAAATACTTATGCAGCAATCTGCATGCCAATTTATAAGCTATGGAAGCTCCTAGTTAACTTGCCATGTGAATACGTACATTAAATGTCTGAAGTAGATTATCTAAGTGACATTGGTGGCTCTGTCAGGAACTGTCAGTCTTCTGGGAAGGGCAGGTTGGAGGCCGGTGCACACTGATTAGACTGATCCCTGAACCTTCTCTTCTGCAGCCTAAACAACCCCAGTTCTCTCTGCCTCTCCTGGTATGATAGGTGCTCTGATCCCTCGGCCATCTTTGTGGCATTTTGCAGGACTCAGTTCAGTCTGGCATATACTGGGGAGCCCAGAGCTGGACCCAGCTCCAGACACGTCCCACTAGAGCTGAGTTGGAGGGGCAGGATCACCTGCCTCAGCCTGCTGGCAGCACTCCTCCTAATACAGCCAGGGTGCTGTTGGCTGCCTTTGCTGCAGGGACATGTTGCTGGCTCACGTTCAACTTGGTGTCCACCAGCACCCTCAGGTCTCTTTCTGCAAAGCTGCTTTCCAGCTGATCAGCCCCCAGCTGGTACTGGTGCCTGGGGTAATTCTTCCCAAAGTGCAGGAGTTTGCATTTTCCTTTGAGCTTCACAGTTTTCTGTTGGCCCCTTTCTCCAGCTTGTTGAGGTCCCTCTGAATGGCAGGACAACAACCACTCCTCTAGTAGACAAGCCGTTCAGTCTCCTACGTGCCTTTTGCAGCGTGGCAAAACTTGCTTTCTTTGCCTCCCCAGTACCATGGCGTGGATGGCGTCTGTGGTGAGAAAAGTCGTAAGGCTCTTGAAATAACTCTGGCTTTACAGTCAAGGGTCTTTAACAAGCTTAGGGGAACAACTTCTTTACAGCGTAAGCTAAAATTTAGGGGTTCTTGAATATGGTAGGAATCTCTAGACAGCAAAGATAAGTTTCAAAACTTAGTGTTTTCAAAATGTAATGCTCATCGACATTGCATGCTGTGTATCATCATATTCTTTTCTGCAGAGTGTTTATGATAATACAAAGGCTAATAACTAAAGCCGACTCAAGGGATTGTACTACTGACTGAAAACGTTGCCGCTTGTGTTTTTTCAGACGCTCCTATTGCAAAAGCTGCTGTTGAAAAGAAACCATTTTTTTAATAAGAAGAGAATGGGTAAGTTCATCATCTTGGAGGTTTGTTTTCTTGTTTCCTATAACGTGAAGCATTTTCTCTCTTATGTTGGCGGAGGAGGTGGATTGTTAAGACTTTAAATCTTGATCTTGTCACTGTTTTTATCGGCTCAAAAGTTAATGGAACTTCCTACAAATGCTTTTTAGGAGGATTTTCTCAAGTGACTGTTCATTTTTTGAAAGACTTGTTCAGAGTGCATCTATCTAACAATAAATTTCTCTTGCTTAATATGCATAGCACATAAAATGTACTTGATAAAATAGGATGCCTTCAGGCTTTTATAGCACTAAACTTTTAGCTAATGGACAAGAAAATTTCCCTATGTTCTGTTTTATGGTTTTTTGTTCATTACCTAAAGTCAGCTGGTTGAATGCTGAGATCTTAACAAGGACTGACTTTTTCTGATAAATTACTGTGTGTTTGTGTGTGTGACCTGACTAAATGTCTGAAATTATTGTGTCTGCCTCTCTGCAAATGACTGGTCATGAAACACGATTGAACAGCTTCTGGTTTTATCTATACCTTTTCTGAATGCATTTTAGCATCTTTGGCACTGGCAGTACTTTACTAAAAATGGCAATAACTACATGGTAATTAAATTTTAACTTCAAATTCACAAAACAACTTAATTGATTGGGGCAATGTTGTATTTGCGATAATGCTAGATATGATGTAAAGTACTTATTAGAATATAATTAATGTAATTTCTATTCTTTTTTCTGTCAGAAGGAGAAACAACACCAACAATCCAATGTCAAATTTGTAGGCTATATGTGTTTTATCTTCTGTACTGCTGCATACCATCATGAAATACTGGCAGTGTATTACTTCTCTAGAAGCATACAGATCTCTTCTGTTATACTTTTCCAAGCTGGAAGAACTTCCAGGACTTTCATTTTGTACTTTCTGTCAAGATTGTTCTGAAAATCAAATTTTATGTGCAGTATCAACTTCAAGTATTTTTAAATGGAATTCTAGTAATACTTGCTATATTAGTCTCTTAGAAAATACAGTATATGAAGGAATGCATTAACTTTCCAGATTGATAGGAATTGTATATTCAGTAGGGCGGGGGTTTTTGTACACTCATTTTTTCAAAAATATTTTAATATTAACCGCGGTCTTTATTACTTAAAAGTTTACAGGAACTTACAAAGACCAACTACAGAGACAGTCTCCTTAGTGCTATGGTGCCCTGTTGTGGTAAGCACTGTAGAGGCACAAAGTAGTCAGTGGTTCCTGCCCCAGAGAGCATCCTGCTTAAATAGAGAAGATGGTTGCAAGATGGGGAAAACGTTAAAACAGTGCAGAGGGAGCAGTGCAGTGGTAGCAACAGTAATGTTGTTTTTTCGATAGCGATGTTAGGAGAGAATAAATGACTGAACAAAAAGGAAAGGGGGATAAGGGCTTATAGAGAAACAAAGTAGGGAGTGGATATATAGTGAGACAAGGGGGAAGGGAAGCAGAGAAAGTACAGTGAAAACTACTGTGTGAAGAATTTCCAAATTTCCTTGGTTTTAGTGCTTTTGCACTTACCCTGTTTTCCACCAAAAGTCACAACATGGGTGTGCACTAATGCTGTATGGTTCTGGGTCTGGCTGGGCAGTGTGGGAGGATGAATTCTATTTCATGTCATTCCTTCAGTACATGAATGCTGATTGCTTTTGTTCTTACCTGTGCTTCAAAAAGCTCTTTTTTTCTTGCAGTCTGTATTTTTAAATGCTAGATATGTATTTAGGTAACTTAACTACTAGTATGATAAACGTGGAGGGAAGCAGTTCAATTCACTTGAGAATGTCTGAAGGAAAATTTCATCCCTATGTACATTTTAGAAATCGTGTCAGAATTTACTGATGGAGAAATGAGAGAGGAGAGATGTTAATAAAAAAAAATCTTACTTTTTCAAAAAATCTTACTTTAAAACAGATTGCTGAGTGCTTCAGAGAAGTTGTCTTCAAATACATAAAATGCTTCTGTCATTTCTTGTTGTATTGGGTTCTTCTATCTACAAACATAGTTATAGAAAAGACTGCAGTTTGCATTCTTAGTGATGTGAATCAGTTGTCGTGTTCTGAAACTGTTAATCTGTTTTCCATTGTAGATGGAGAAGAGAAAACATACGGTGGGTGTGAGGGCCCAGATGCTATGTATGTGAAGTTAATATCCTCCGATGGCCATGAGTTCATTGTAAAAAGAGAGCATGCATTAACATCAGGAACAATAAAAGCTATGTTGAGTGGGCCAGGTAGGTACAAAAGATTTAGTACCTTCACATCCTTTGTTATCGTTTTTGGACAATTTGAATTTATATCATGCAGTGAGTGAAAGTTGGAGTAAATTATAACTTTTCCAGATCCTGACTAGTTCCTCTTTCCACTGGAACAGTCCACCTCTGTGGGGTGTTGTACTACCAGACATATAATTGGACTGACTCTGGTTTTGGACAGTTAGCAATCTTACAGTGTCATTACTACTGGTTTCCAATGGTATGAGAACTTGAGGGTATTAAATGAAACATATAGCAGTCAAGTTCAAAACAGACGAGAGTTAGTAGTTCCTCATTGCCACCTCCGTGGTGGAACTTTTAGTATTCTGTACTGATTCTGGCTGAGATGGAGTTAACTTTCTTCACAGTAGGTCACATGGTTCTGTGTTTTAGATATGTGACCAAAACAATGTTGATAACACACCAGTGTGGTTTAGATATTGCAGAACAGTGTTTGCACAGTGTCAAGGCCGTCTCTGTTTCTCACTCTTCTCCCCACCCAGTGAATAGACAGGGTGGGGTGCAAGAGGTTGTGAGGGAACACAACCATGCATATGACCTAAACTAGCCAAAGAGATATTCCATGCATTATAAGAGAGAAGGAGTTAGGGAAGTTAGACATCTTTTGCTTGGGAACTGGCTAGGCATCAGTCTACCCATGGGAGGGTAGATCAGCTTACAGAGGGGAAGGACCTCATGTGTTACTGAATATATGAGTCTGCCTCTGGTTTAAAAAGTGTCTGTACTAATTCTTGAAGACAGAAAGGTTGGAGGAGACAACAGGAAGAAGTTAACACATGTGCTTTCCTTCTTCTGTACCTTCATCCCGTACGTTTACCGTTGGCCACTTGAGTGGTGGGCAGTGGGCTACGTGGGGCTCTGGTCTGAACGTGGTCATTCTGTCGCAGTTTTGACCTGGCCGGCAAGCAAACACCACACAGCCTCTCACCCGCCTTCCCCTACCCCTGGGGAATGGGGCAGAGAATTGGAGGGGTAAAGGCAGGGAGACTCGTAGGTTGAGATAAGAAAAATTTAATAATTGAAATAAAATACAATTTTAAAAAATAATGATGATGATGATAATAATAGAATATGCAAACGAGCGATGCACAGTGCACTTGCTCACCACCTGCTGACCAATGCCCAGCCTGTCCCTGGCTAGCAATCCTGGAGGAGAGAAAACCCAAAATCACAATCCTGGAAAAGAGAGAGAGAGAACTTCCCAGCCAACCTTCATATATATATTGAGCAGGACGTCCTATGGTATGGAATATCCCATTAGCCAATTCCAATCAGTTGCTCTGCCTATGTTCCCTCCCAGCTTCTTGCACACCTGCACACTAGCAAAGCATGGGAAGTTGAAAAGTCCTTGATTTCTTAGCAACAGCTAAAACCATCAGTGTATTGCCAATATTCTACCAAATCACGTACTAACTCTAAACCAGCACTATTCTAGCTACTAAGAAGAAAACAAACTCTATCCCAGACGAAACCAGGACGCATTCTTATATTCTTTTTTAAATTCTGGCGAGGGGGATTACTGGAGAGATCTATTTGCTTAATATATTTTTTGATTACTTAGGAACAGTTGGGCAGACTGAGCAATTAAAATTCTCAGCTTAATGTTCTGCTAAATGTCATTGTAATGGTTGCATTTGAAGATTTATAGCAGATCTGTTGTGTCTGATCCACCCATATCAGCCTCCCAGACATGTAAGAGGAAGAGTAGTTACAAGACCTGCTCTGAATTCGTTCCACAAACAATGTGAAGAAATAAAAGGTGAAGGAGCTGCTTAGAGGGATAGAAAACTGACTCTGTGGAGGAGTTTGTATTCAAGCACATTTTGTATAAAAACTACCAAGATAAATGAGTTCATAAGGAAAAGTACCCGTGCTGTCTACTTCAGTAGGTCATAATTTCACTGATGTGTGTTTTCTATTTCAGTACTGTGACATTGCCAATATGCTAAGATTTCCTGTGCTAGAATTCAAGCCAGATTTGCTTCAGTGCATGCAGATGTTTCCACACAAATGTGTGTAGACATGAGTAAATAGCTCTGCTTTGTAGTTAGAAGGGGACTCCTATAGAAATAGTGGGACCCAAACATTGCTAGGTCTCCCATAAGTATGGAGTACCTGTTAATGGGTTTCATATTGTTTTTTCAGCTTAATGAGTTGAAAGTCCAGAGAGATGAAGAAAAGGGGGACGAAGATAACAGTAGAAAGGCTGTGGGACTAACCATCATATCATCCAATTTTCATGCTTATAGACACTAAAGAAAGCTAATGTCAAATATACTTGTGTTTTGAGATGAGAGCTTTGAATAAATTCTTCAATATCGAATAGGGATAAACTGATACTATATGTAACTTTTCCTCCAGTACAACTAGGGTTTTCCTGTCCCTCTTGCCTGCCTGTTTTCACAGCTTATCAAGTTAATGCATCTTTGAGGTTTCAACCTGCTGTCAAATCTGCCTGAAACTGACCGAGAAGTTCAAAGCTAGTGGGATCACAGAAGGGGCTACTGATAAGTGTGCATGTGCAGATACGGAACATCTATAAGCCACTTTTTTTTCTTGGATAAGACAGCTAGAAATTTAGATTGAGGCTTTTTTTTAACCCATTGTTACTGCCACCTTTAGAGCTGAGCACACCACAGTTTTAGAGCACCTATCAAGCATCAGAAGTAAACAGAATCACAGAATGTTAGGGATTGGAAGGGACCTCAAAGGATTATTTAGTCCAATCCCCCAAAATTCTAATTCAAAACTAAAATTCTGATGTAGTTGTTTATAATATTATAACAGGCTGCAGCCAAAATAAACATCTTGTAATGCAGGAGATCTTAATATTCTTGAGGGTTGTGAATGTGGCACGTCCTGCTTTACACTGAAGAATCTGATACCCAGGAATGTGAGACTTATGCAAGTCTACTTAGAATGTGTTGTATTGGTATGGTCAAGCCTTTCATTTTGCAGTGAATTGAGATTCTGATTTTTGGTTTGGTGTTTTGTTTGTTTGTTTTTTTCCCACAGGACAGTTTGCAGAAAACGAAACAAATGAGGTGAATTTTAGAGAGATCCCATCCCATGTCCTATCCAAAGTATGCATGTATTTCACCTACAAGGTCCGCTATACTAACAGCTCTACGGAGATTCCTGAATTCCCAATTGCACCTGAAATTGCACTGGAACTTCTGATGGCTGCAAACTTCTTAGATTGTTAAATAAAATAAATTATAATAAAAAATGTAAAACTTTTTTCAGTATTTAATACATGTAGTTCAGTTAGTAACTTTTTTCAGATAGCATGTTGCGTGTGTGCTGTTGAGAACTGTAAAGTTCACTGCAGAGGCAATTGCCTTCAGTCCTTTTGCATATAGCAATCCTTGAGTTGAAGTTTGTTTTGCTGCTTACACAAATAAGGACTTTTCACAAACTGAGACAAATAAACAAATATGCCAATTAGTAGATGGCTATGCCTTATCCTTTAGGTGTGGTAGAACTTTCTTTTAATACAATGACCATAGAAAATACTGGAGTTTAGTGTAATGCTCTCTAAAAGGTAATTGTAGTTAAATATAAGTAGCCGTTTAGGGTTCCTAACTTTCTCTTATTGTTAAAGTTTCTAAACATCTGAACTTAATCTCCTTTGTAAGATAACTGTCCTTTAGCATAGTTATACTAACTAGATTAGAAGTGACCTCTCCAAGGTTTGTATACTGGCCGTGATACTCCATTTAGGTTGAAAGTGGAGTATGTAGGAGAATGCTTAAGGCTTTTAATTTAAATCATAGTATAGACATGCATAAAGGTGTACTTGATACCTTTTCCTTTTATAACCTGAGTTTTCCCCGTTAGTAATTACAAATATTCAAGTCACTTGTCTGTACAGTAAGACTGTGATCCTGCTGACAGTGGCTTTTAAGGGGAAAAATAAGTGTTAGAATCTGTGTATATTATCTTCTGTATAACACATAAGGTTATTCTTAATGTACTGTCACTTGACTGGATATGGATTTTATATGGTTTCAGTTATGGTTTATTTCCATTGTTGTGATTGGTTATGTAAAGTCTGTATTTAATCTTTAGACTAGTAGTCATTTAAAGTTTGTAACATAGCAACTGAAAAAAGATAGCAATTATCCTATCTTTTACCTCTTCCTCGACCTCTCCCTTGTATCCACAGAAAAAGACCCTGAAATGTGGAGGTCTTTTATATTTGAAGGAAAGGGCATTAAGCAGATGTTTAAGGAGCTGTTTTATAAATTTCATAGGTATTTCCAATGTTTTTACAAGTATTTTAGGGGAAAAGGATTGGCAAGCCACTGACATAATACTAGAGTGGAACACATTGTCTCTTGGTAGTTCCTGCTGGTAGTTGCCTATACTAGCAGTTCTTTGTTCAAAACAAGTTTCCATAAGGGGAAAAAAAAATTAAACTCAAGGCAAGAAGTTGCTTTTTGTTCAGCTGCAGCCTGAAGAACCCTTCTGCCAAAATCATCTGTAAATGAGAATGAATCTAATGCATCATAAAAAATGATGCAAGAACAATGTATTTAGCGTTTCCATCAGCTGCCACTGCTTCAGCTTTGTTTTGATCAAGAAGTAGTTGTGGTCTTTCGTGGAAAAATCCCACCAACAGATGGTGGGACCTCTTTATTGATGTATTAACACATGGTGAATTCAGAGGGCTGAAACTCTCCTCTAAACCTGTTTGCCAATGGAAATACAACTTTGAAGAGACTTTTCTGGGCAAAAATTAGTAACTTACATAGACTATGCAGTCTGCCCATGGAGGAGTTTGGTTCTGACACGTGAAATGTTACTCTGGGCTTGAACAACGCTTGATAGACAAGCTGACGTTTGCCGACGTGTTGATAGATTAGCTGACGTTTATTCCCATCGCATACTTTGGCACAATTTATTGTGGTTAAATGGGGATGTTTATGACTAGATTGGTTTTGCACGACAAAGCTGAAGTGCATTGCAAGGCAATTGTCTGAAATCCTGTGTTTAAGCACTCTGGTCAGTGCTGTTAGTAACTCATTTTCAAGAGCACTAAAAAGATAAACACAAACCAGAGATACCCTGTTATGCTGCTTTTGTTAGAGCCACTAGGAATACCCTAAAAGGTCAAGGAATACCAACATGGATGTTTTAGTCCCAACGACATTTCACTCTTAGCAAGTCTTAAGTTCTTTAGACGTTTTTAATAGTCTTGAGTTTAATGACTTGACATTCAAAATTATTTAGTTCAAAATGGAAGTAGAAGGATGACACTTTCTAAATTTTTTTCCCTTCTTTTTTTTTTTCCCCTTTTTAAGCCTTCTAATACAATTTCCTGTTAAAATACATTGCATTTTATGATTCCATACGTCAGCAGTAAGGTAAAATAGCTGGTTTAGTTCTGAATAATAATTTTGTTGTTTTTCCTTCAGCTTAATGTATCATACAGTAGCTTTGAACACTCAGGAAATGCAGTAGTGTCCTGGAGCGCACTATTTGCAAAACCACCGGCTGTTAAGAAAACTAACCTGCAGATTTCTAAGGGGGAGGGGGGCAGAGGGAATTAGTGCAATTTCCGTGATAGTGACATGGGTATGCTATTATCAGACAATTGGAAACTTAACCACGCTTAACCCCTGAGTTCTAAATAAATTTCAAAATTGAAAATTTTTAAACCTGTGTTTCTGTTGATTTATGACTTCTCAAAACAAGTACTCATATGTAGAATCATAGTTTTCATGGTTATGTGGTGGGGAAATTGCTAGTATAATTAGTATTTGGGTAGTAGGTGGTGGAACTGCATGTATAAAATTAAAGGGCTTTTTCACAGTTCTGAAGAGTTTCATAGATTTAAAGTGTTTAGGTATCTTTGCTCCTCTGAATTACAAATATGTGCAACTCTTAAAAGCAACCAAGTACTAAAAAAGGATGGTATTCCTCAACAGCTTTGAAGAGGATATTTTGAAGACTTCAGGTGTCCCATAATGCCCCCTTTTACTTAGTAAGCTAGTCCTGCATCTGTTGGTTCAAATTTTAAACTGAACCACTGATTTAGCCATAAAAACTTGCAGATTCCTTACTAACTGTGAGCAATGAGAAAAGTCCTGCTAGGTAATGGGTTTTTATCACTTGAGTGTAAGCTGCTGAAGGAGTCTCTGATGGTCTCCAACATCCAGACCAGTAAGAACTCTGCTCCACAAGACGTGGAAGTCCTTTTTGGTTTTGAGGTTGAAGGAAGGAGGAGTCGCCGAGATTCACCACGCACGCCCTTATACTCAACAGGTGTGTTGAACACGATGTCTAAAAGGCATTTCTTAATTAACAGTAGTAAGAGTGGAAAATTAGTTGCTTCTGTCCGCGTTTTATCTCCGTGTATCGTATTTCACAGGTGTAAGTCGCAGCGGTGGCTATTTGTTTTTTTCACCCTTTCTTGCTTCTGCTGTTCCCATTGAAAGGCATTTCCCAGTACCAGCCTGAATCTGTTGGCATACGTGATAGATGAAGGGGATAAAGAAATTAATGGGACAGGAAAGTTAACTTTGTGTCCTTAGTTTTCTTTATTTTGTTAATTCTCAACTGTTGCCGTATAATTTAAGAGAGTAACAGCTACTGCAGAGTCACCAAAAGCACAGTGTTAGTGGGGAGGTACTAATGAGAAATAGCACGTTTTCCTCGCTGAAGACTAAGGGTGGAGGCTCTGGTGTAAACTTAATTTCAACAACTGAATGAGAGAAAAATAACAGGAGCTCATTTTTTAAGATTGAGTGGATTTGGAAATGAAACTATTTTGCTGGGTTTTAATAACAGATAGACCAAAGCTTTGCAATTAGCAAAAAAGGCATTTGGTAGTTTTTACCATGGAAAAAGTTCAACTTTGAAGGATCTTTGGACAATTAAACTGGATTGAAGTGAAGTTTATTTTTAAAAGTAGCTTATTAGGTGGCAGTTTTGTGGGAAGATACCAATGCTGTGAACTCGTGTTGCACAAAGGTTGGAAGAGTGAGAAAAGAGCACATAGTAAATTTTGTGATTATTATCAGCCACCTAGGAAGCTTGTTTGAGTGTCATCACTGGGGCAGCACACAGAAAAGAATGTGACGTTTTACAAGTTCAAGTTTTAACGAGTGTTCTGTGTCATGAAATAAAGCTTTCAGTAGGTTACATCTACAATGCAGGTTGTGGTGCAGCCTCTTTTATATGGGAGAAAGAGCACTGAGATTAAAAAAAAAAAAGAAAAGGAAATATTTCTCTCTGCCATGTTACTGTTTTATGTTTACAGAATACAGAATTTTCCTCCCACGCTATGTGGGAGGTGCAAGATCGTGACTGTTGTTAGACAAATTAGAGTTAGAGTACTTCCAACGTTTTATCCTATTGAACTTAGGTACCCGAGCAGTTTTCAAGATGTCAATCATGTAATGTTCTGTAGCCTCACTTGTTGAGGGTAGAATTGGAAAATTAAGTTAAAATTGCCCCTGAAATATGTACTGTGGTTTAGATTGGCGAAAGTAACAACTTGAGAGTTTTTAGATAAATTAAGATCTTACTGCACGATGCTAAAGTTTCTGGTTTTCAGAATAGTTTTGAGAGATGAGTTTTTTTGGAATACAGGCATGGATTAATGCTACTCCTTACTTATTTGTTGCCAGTTTCTTTTTGCAACCAGAAGTTACTTTGACCTTAAAACCAAATACTGTTAATTCTTTTAATGTTACTTCAAATTTTAAACTGCCTTCTCAGATGAGAATTCACAGCTGAGACTTTTATTCCCATGAAAAAATACTACTGGTATCCTACCTGCACTTAATAAGGGAAAACCCTTATCTCCAAAATCACCACTACACAAAACCGTGACATACGTAACTCATGTCTTCGGTTGCTATAAATTCTTGTTACTGTCTAGTAAAGCAATGAGGTACCAGTTATGCAGGTTAATTCACTCTTACATAACTAGTTCTCACTAGTTTTTTTGGTTGGTATCACCAGGCCTGAAAAACATGTAGAATCTAAATGCGTTTGGCACAAAGGATTTATCTTCTCTTCTTACACAGGGAAAAACTTCCTGCATTACCTTACTAAATTGACATATAAAACTTTCAAGAAGTGACACTCTTATTTGAGTCAGAATGATTTGTAGCAAACTGCTTCAAACATGTAAATGATATCTCAATATTGCACTAAGCTACTTTCAGATTTGTCATAAAGCACTTAAATATTGAAAAATATTTGGCTGATAGTACCAACTATGACTTAACAAGAGAACTGTCAGCAAATATTTAGCTGAAATAGGTAACTGCTCATCCGTTGTGTTTTCACAACATAGCTCAGTTTCATGGAAGGGACATTAAATCATAGAATCATAGAATGGTTAGGGCTGGAAGGGACCTTCAAAGGTCATCTAGTCCAACCCCCCTGCAAGGAACAGGGATATTTCCAACTAGATCAGGTTGCTCAGGGCCTCGTCCAACCTGGCCTTGAACGTCTCCAGGGATGGAGCATCCACTACCTCTCTGGGCAACGTGTTCTAGTGACAAACACAAACCGTAAGTTTGTTACAACCATATAAGTTACCCGAGAAGCCTCTTCTCCAGCAATTTTATCTCGCTTCTAGACTAGCAAGACCAAACAGCTACTTAAAGGAAACTCCTTACCAGCATCATCTTCTTCATCGGTTATGAAGTCAGAGTCACTTCTGGGTATTCCTAATAACAAAATCAACTAGGTATTCATATAACTCTTGGGCTTACCTGAGAAGCCTTCAGTCCACAGTCTCTAGAGGTAAAATAAAATTACTAAATGAGAATTATATTTGAATCTTACAGGTATTATCACTGAGCAGCATCTGAACCCTTGTATTTGACAGACACCGTAATTAACCTGCTCACAGGGGTTCTGGAAATGGATGCTTTTGATGTGGAAGAACTTTTAATAATTACATAACCTTGCACTTTATAATGCATTCATCTATTTAATTGAGTATAGGTCCTACACAATCCTCATTATTTTAATTTTCTATGGCTTTTATCTTCATAGGTATTTATCTCTACAGCATTTAAAAGAGTTAGAGGACTACTGGTGCCAAAAAAACATGGTTCGACAATTACTACAAATTGGTAATTATGGCATATTACTAAAACAGGCAATTCTGCTCCTTTCCCTGGCCACATGTCCTCCCCCTTCCCCTGCAGTAATTATAACAGCTGTGTGTCCGCATAATAAGACAGATTCTTTTTCTGATCTGATGAGAAAATTATTTTGGTAGTTTAGTCTCCCTGTGGATAAGCTGAAAGCCACAGATCACCCAGTGGCTGCAAAATTGTCAAATCCTATTCAAGAAAAGAAACGGAAGCACACGACATCCCAGAACAAGATTACCCTCTTCTGCAGGCACTTCACTTGCAGCAGATTAGGAATAAGGTGAAATTTTTCTTTCTTAGCTACCTTTCGTCCCTTTGAAAGTCCTGGAATGGAAGCGGTAACATGTCTGTTACTATTCAGAACTAAGATGAAAATGGAATATGCTGTTGATGAAAAACCTACGTTATCACTAAGGAATAGAACAACAATAAAATCTCTACAGCTTAAAGACATCTTGTCTTGGTTTGATTCTACATCTTTAGATGGAGTTTTCTGCAGGTGCATCAAGCTTATGTTTATCAGATGATCTCCATTCCACAGACTTTTTAAAATCAGTGCTCTTCCTTAAATTAGCAGGCAGGAGAGGAAGAAGTAGTTGGCACAATTCCTCTGGGACGTAGGGAGTCCTCCACGCTCGTGAGATGCAGTCTCTTGGCACTGCAGATTATGGTTGCTATGCCAGTGGAGCAATAAGGGGAGGTCAACACGAACGTGCAGTTGACTTCTGTGTGAGAAGGAGACAAGGTGGAAAGCTCAAAAAATACGGTGGACACAGACAAAAGAAATCAAGCTCCTGTGTTATTATAGTGGCAGAAATTGTGAAGAAGCAGGCAGTGATAGTTCAGTATGTGCAATGATACAGACAAAAAAAAGGGAGAGCAGAGGAAAAAAATGTTTGGTAATGTTTGAAAATGTTATGGATAACATAGGGAATGGAGTATAAAATTACAGGGACGCTAATCGAGAAACAGGTTTGACCTTTGTGAAACTGGCTAGATATATCAGAAAATTATCTAATAAATGCAATTTGAACATTAGTTGCATTGTTCCTGTAAGGTAATGCAAACTGAAGAAAAGTGGATTTTAGATCAAATTCATTAATATTTACAGAAACAATTTTAGTAGGGGGTACAATTTTTATTATTTGCTCTGTATACAGTTTTTGATATGATTCATAATCATGTATTTGATCAGATCAGTGCAAGATAGCTTCTGAAATAATGAAGATAGATGAAATTCCTCTTACGCCTAAAATTTTGAATATTTGGGACCTAGGACTCCGATCCTTGAAGTCTCTGGCAAAACTCAGGTTGGCTGGTGCGGTATCAGGCTGCATTAGCCTTTTTCATGCTTTCTTTTTCAAAAACCAAACAGCTATTGCTTTGGCTATCTCCACCTGCAACAGGACAGGAAGGGTTAACTGCAAAAGTCTTTTCTTCTACATTTTGCATAGGTAAAGGTCAACACTGAAATGAACAGCAAATTACAACCAGCTTCTTGTGAAATCTACCCACTCTGGGATTTTGGGCCTTTCATTGCTGAGATTACTGAATAACTTAGAACAAAGAATACTATGAGCCATCACAAAATCAAGAATGGAACTGTATTTAAGGAAGAAAATACTGACAGTCAAATAAATTCTTTCTGGGAGTTTGCTAGTAGTGTTTGTTTTCTTATTGTGCTTAAGGGATTGAATCCCCATAGCATTATGGACTGTACAAAAACACTTATTAAAAAGCACTCTCTGCCAGCCAGGTTACTGAGACATGGGGAAAGGGAAAAAAACAATAAAACACAGGGATAATTCTCCAGCTGCCTCTGTTCCCATGATGACAAGAAGCTACAAATGTTGGTCATATATATTAGGCACTTGCATGACACTTGAAAAAACAAAGATGTGACGATAGTGATAATAGATACCTTTGGTAGTCCTGTAAGAATAAACTCAAAGTGAATTTAGGGATGGGGGGATTCTGGTCACAAGTTTCAGCTGCAGAGTAAAGCTTTAGTTTCCTACATACCCAGTTAAGTTAGGGTGGGTAGTAATTTGTGCTTTTTTGTTCATGTGAAGGGCAAACCGCCCCTTGCTTTTCATCCCTGCTATCCTCAGGAGTGGGATTTGCAGCATAGATGAAGCTACCTCAGTTAACGATATTTTAGTCCAAAATGTGTTAAGTGCCTTGTTTTTAACATTGCAAATCTCTATGTGATAGGAAGAAAGACTTCTCAAACATAAGCACAGTTAAAAGCTACGATTTTTTGTTAAGGTGGCTTTTTGTTCAGAGATAATTTTTCTTTATTACAGAGCAGGAGTCATATTTGTACTGATTACAGTTAGCTTAAGACTACAAAGCTGATCTCTCCATGCAAAACCAGCTTGCGGTCTATGAAGTGTGCTGGCATTCATAAGCTTATGCCTTTTCTTATCTCCTGACCTTGAACAGAGTTTTCTGGAACAGGGTTAAGAAACTGAATATAATGGATTGAAATCGGTTTTATCTCACTGTAATTACGTCAACACGGATAGTCAATATGTCCATGTTTATAGCTGAACACATGTCCATTGCTTAAACTTGATGTTCTTGCTATCTTTGTGGCATATGGCATTAAGAAATGTATTTTAGGATAAACATATGTTTGGATCATGCAAAACAACAACATCTAGTAAAACAGAAATAGCGACGTTCTACTCAGTGCTCTAACAGCATAAGTTAGCTCTGAAGAACTGCAGGAAAAAGAAACCTCTACCAGGTCTAAATGTCTGCTTGATGCAATAAATCTGCTGCAACCTAAACAGCATTGCGAAACCGTGCAGTACATAAATACTGACTTCCAGGGAGAACACACACAGCAAGACTCTTCTGACTTAAGTGTTATTTAAACAAAGTCAGTAGAGCAACGCCAGCTTGCACAGCATCAAGAGCCCATAGCTCGTGACTGAGGATTGAGGTTGACTTTAGAGGGCAAAAAGTAGAGGATTCAGTTTACATCATGATACTTTTTCCATCCTTACTTTTGGTAGGTTAGTCTTCTTTCCTACTCAAAAATTGACACGTTTCCATCATCAGCAAACTCTTGCGAAGCCAAGAGGCTTGTTTCCTTCCGCAGCTACCTCACAGGGTAAGGATACTCCTGCTGCCTTCCGTTCTTCCCTTTAAGTAAACCCTGGAAGTTTGTATGGTCACTTTAACATTGGCAACATTGCTGCCACTGGATACAAGTTGGAAGCTGATGCCCTGGTGTGGGTTGGTTTTTTTTTTCCCCTCCAGTTAGCCGTTTTCAAAGTTGAGGATGCATAAAAACATATCAGAAGGCAAAGCTTGGAGGTAGAAGTAGTATCTTGCATCACACTAAATAATATGCTTAAAGAAAGCAGGAAGGCTTTCAAGTTGCACAACCCTTCTTTAGGTCTAAAATTAAAGAAGCAGATTTCAAAAGTAAATACAAACTGAGAAAAACTGTTCAATAATTTAATCGGATGTGTACCTGTTAGGCCATCTCTGCAGGAAAAATCAGGCGCTACTAGTTGAGCAGAAGTGACCCAAAGGGATTCTTTAGCATTATCAGAGAGTGTGGGTGTGAAGGGACAGAGAAAGGGCTCCCATGTTTTTGCAATGTAGAGTGAGATCAGCAGGGAGATGGAGATTATAACGAGCTGCAATATCAGTATCTCTATTAAATCTTCAGGTTTACATAGAATTATGAGTTTCATAGGTTTGTTGTTGGAAAAACATTTTGTAAGTTTATGTTGAGGATCCGTTAGGCCTGAAATACTATAGCTGGAATAACTGCTTGATGAAAAGTGTTTCTGCAAGTTGCTTAATTTACTGATTGCATGCAGGTTGCTTCTAGTGAGTGCTGCTTATTTATTTTCACCTACACAGTTACCACAAATCATCCAGCGCAAAGGACAGAGGATGTTCCAGTCCAGGAAAGGAAAACGTAGAATCCAAAAAACGCTCCCATTTAAAACACACCCGTGCTAATTGGGACATGTATGCCACCAGACCACCGTGCCAGAAAACCAAAAGACCTGTGGCAGAGTAGCACGTTAAGCACAGAAAAACGTCTCCCCAGGCCAGGCAAACCGTTCATCACCCCAAGCCGCAGGCAGGCAAGAGGCCTTCGCCCTCAGCAAACCAGCCGAGTGCCCTGCGGTCCGGAGCCCAGGGAGCCGGGCCGGGCCGAGTCGAGCCGGGCCGGGCCGAGCAAGTCCGGGGCCGGCCTGCTGCGGATCCCTAATCCGACCTTCCCGCCAGGACACACCAGCCATGAGGGAAGCCCGCACAAACCCGTAAAAGGGCACAGCCGGCGCTAACTAAATCCCCTAAAGACTCTGGACGTGCAGATCTAAAACCCTTTACGGAGAAGCCGGGCGGAGGGGTCAGCCCCTCCCGCCCCCAGCGGCGGTGACGGCCGGCCCTGCGGCCCGCTCCCACCGCGGGAGACGACAAGGCAGCCGAGCGCGGCCCCCTCCCCGCCGCCGGGCACGCAGGGGCCGAGCAGCACCGGGGCAGCCCCTCCGCGGGCGCCGCAGCGGTGCCGCCTGCCGCCCGCACCCAAGTTTGGCACGCGCGCGCCCCACCGCCGCCCCACCGTTGGCGCGCGCCGCCCCCCCGCCCCCCGCGCATGCGCGGCCGCTCGACCGGCCGGGCGGGCACGTGACCGGGGGGGGGGCGGGGAAGGGACGGGCGCGCGGCGCTGCGTCTGTGTGGGCCCGGGCCGGCGGCGCAGAGGGCAGGGGGAGGGTCCGTCATGGCGTCTATGCAGGTGAGCAGCCTGCGGCGGAGCTGGGGCAGCGCCGGGGCGGGAGCCGAGCAGCGGCGGCGGCCCAGAGCTGAGAGCAGCCGTTCCTCAGGGCGTGTGCGTGATGGTGCGCTCCGGAGACCGGTGCGGGCGGAGCAGCCGCTGGGGTAGCGGCTGAGGGCGCCGGTTGCTTGGCGTTTCCGGCTTGGCCGCGGGGGTAGGGGAGCCGGCAGCCGCTCGGTGGGGCTGGGGAGGGCAGGGGGAGGCAGGGTGGTGCCGGCGCGGCGCCGGGATGGAGCTGAGACCCTGGCGGGCAGGCTGTGAGGGGCGAGGCTGGGCCCCGGCTGCGGCGGGGAGGGGGGGAGGGAGCCGCCAGTCAGGGCGGGCGGGGCAGGATGGCGGACGGGGGAGGAGGCGGGAGGCACCGGGCGCTGGAGGGGCGGGGGGGAGGCGAGTTGCCTTGGGGAGAGATTTGGTAGCGATGCCCCCTCCCTTCGGGGAGGCAGGGGGGGGGCGAAGGGGTCTGTCTCTCCGTCGGCAGGGTTTGAGGGGGCCAGGGCTTCGCTGGCCGCTGTGGCAGGTGGCGGGCTCGTCCCCCTCCCGCAGTAGTGTGCCAGCAGCGTAGTGGGGGGGGGGGGATCCCTGAGACCTTCTCCCGGTGACACCGTGAGGACGGTGTCGAGGGATGTGACCAACAGCTCCGTCTTCCCGGGCGTTTCTGGCGTTACGGCACTGTAATTCTTGGGCACGGTGGGGCTGGGACAGACAAGTTTTGTCCCAAGCTGTGTGTCCGTGGGATCCTCTTTCTGTAAAATGAGACTGTAGTGTGGTGCTAGTCCTGTGGACAGATAATGTCTGGTTTTACTTGCTGTAGGTACAGTAGCATGAAACATCCTGCTGCTTGACAGGTATTTCCAGCTGAATTATTTATTCATACCTTCTCCAAAGGAGTTCTTCAATAGTAGCTGCAGAAATTGCCCTGAAAGAATGGATCACTTTCACTGTGTACTGCTCCGAGTGGGTGGTGATTTATTGTCACTGGGGCAGGAGAAAAAATCACTGCGTTTTGTGGCAGTGGCCCTTGTCTTTCCTTATTTCACCTGTAGCTGCCCTGCTTTTCCTTGAATTTTTAGAGTGTTCCATTTTGTTTTTGGATCAGGACGATCTAGAGCATCTGTTTTCTTTCTCAAACTGCTGTTTTCTCTTTCTTCCAGTATAACTTATTTTTTTGTCACTAGTAATGGAACAGCCGAGAAAGGGTGTACGAACTGAAGGAAATTAATTTAATTGCCTAGATATTAGGATAGGTAAAAAGAATTAAAACATCAAAGCATTGAACTTTATGGGGTAAAAATTCTGCTCATCAAGTTTAGAAGCATAAAACTCCATGATTTGTCTTTCTGAGTTACTGAAATGAAAAGGGATCAAGAACTTGAACGTACTGAACAGAATGTTCTTCATTTAGCAGTAGTTTAGACAGTCTGATATGCCTTCGTTTTATCAGCTCTAGCTGGCAAACACATTTTTGTGATGCTCTTCTTTTAATGTTCAAACTTCTGCAAGCGTGACTGCAAAATAGAGGAAATAATTTATTAAGTAGTATCTTTTATGAAACTGTGTGAAAACTATAGGAAAATGACAATTGTGAAGCTTGGAGGCACTCTGTGGGACTTTGTAAACCTGTGCTGTGTTACTGTTTTTGGCCTGGTAAATGACCTTCTTACAGCTTGCCTCACCCTCATTCCTGTTGCTCCCTCTGTAAAGGGGAAATAATGATTGCGAATTAAATGAGGTTGTTTAGGATACATGACTTGACAAATGTTGCCTAAAAGTAAGATAAGTTATGTGCGAAGGTAGAACTCACCTCCTGAAAAAACAGCTATGGTAAGTCTAACGTTGTAATTGCTTTCATTTTAGAAACACCAGCTGTAAGATTACACTTTCTTTTTCTTAAAATGGTGTTTAAGTGTCTTTTGATGAGAGGTTCAAGAAAATGTATGGGGTTTTTTTGTCTATACGTTGCTAGTTGTATAATGTTCTGATGACTTTTTCCTGAGTTTAGTATATTACTAATTTCATAATGTAGTTTAGCAAATTTGAAAAGGAATTGTCTAGTTTTGTTGTTTGTTTTTTTTTAAACCAGGAAGTATAAATGAAAAATTACTAAATGAACTGTACAATTAGTAAGTTTCTTAATAGTCAACACTTTCCCAGGTAAGAAAGATTTCAAGGCTCTGAATTCTTCTATTTATTAACATTTAAATCTTCAAGGTAAAAAACATTTTACAAAGGAAGCTGTTGTATATAATTTTAAGTGTTTTTTGGTTCAGGATCATTTAGTTTATTATTGTTAATGCTAACATTTAATATGTAAGTTGCCTAACATAAAAAGGAGACGTCCTTTTTCTGATTATGTACAGTGTTTTTAAATACCCAATGTTTAACCAAAATGTTTGTGCAACTCACTGCAGTCTCTAACTATACCTGTAGTCTGTACCATTATGGCAGTGTTATTTGTATTTCTGATAAGAATGATATATTAGTATGTGAAGTGAGTTTTAGTCACTTCTTAAACGACTGCCATTTTATTCAGCAGTGTATGATACCCTAGTTTAATTACATCTTATTTTTACAGATCCATCAAAATTTCTCTGATTAACTTAAAGCTAGAGTTATCTGAGCAGCCTGTTCTGTGTCAGTCTACAAGGAAAACTTTGAAACGGTAACAAATCACCTCTTTTTGCCAATGGCAGAGAACATCAACCTGAAGACCTACTGCGGTTCCGTTGATGCATAGTAACTTGTAAAACTTGGAAGTTTGAGCCTTTACGTGTATAATTTAAATTTATTGTGATCTTTGTCTCTGTAGACGTTCTTTAATGGTAGTTTTCTGTAATGTTTTTCTTCTGGAAAAATGGAAGCCAATGTTTACAAAATCCTGTGTTTTATTTTCAAACCACTACCACTGTATTGTCCAAAGTGGTGGCTGATTTAACACTGCTATATTGATTTAAATCTGGTTTGTGTAACTTTAAGCAAATGATAAATTTTTTCTTAAAAATGAAACAAACAAAACCCTCAAACAAACCTTGATGGAAAAGCATCTTTTTTTCCCAAGATTTCTCCCTTGTGCAACTATTCTTGCAAAAGACCAGAAATGTTCTGAAAAGTGGTGTAGAAGAAGTGAATAGAATGGATTTGCTTTAGAAAATTTGATATAGTATCTTTAGTAATCTGAAGTCTTAAAGCTACAGGTAACATAAAAATGTGGTAAATAGTGAAGAAATAATCGGCAATAAACAGTTGTTCTCAGAATAGCTGGAAACACAGAACTTGCATTAAGACTAGAACAGCAAGTAAAAAAAAAAAACTAGAACAAAGGAAGTTCAATTGAAAATGTATGGAAAATATACCATTGCTGTGCAAAGTGTTAGATAATTGAGACCTTTCTCTGAACCCAGAGATATGTACTATTAGCATCTGAAACTCGAAAGATTGGCTTTATCCATAATGCTGACATTTCAGTTACTATGGTTTTACCTTTCTCCTCGTTTCATATTTAATACCAAATTACTTCAAACCCTGAATTACGACTGGACACATTTAAACAGCTTTCACAAACAGATGTATGGGAACTGTTTTACGTTTGCATTTTATCACCAAAATAACCTCTTGTCTTTCTTTTAAAGTTTACACGTGTAGATACTTAAATCTGATAAATGCAAAGCTAATGTAATTAATGACACAAATAGCTTTAGTAAAGAGTGTGGAATGTTAGCCTTCACCATGCGTTTGTGTTATCGGGTTTGGTTTTTTTTTTTTTGCCCTTGAAAACTGCCTGTCGATGGGCCGCCATCAAAATACATGCGGACATCAAAACAAAAATTGCTGCTTGAAAGGTCTTGTTACAGCAATAGATTTTTTTCAAAATGTATGTCTAAACAGGCATGTAATAAAATAGTTGTGCTAGATGACAGTGCAGAATTCATGTTAGCTTGAGATCACCAGGAGCTTTTATCATAAAGCACAAGCCAGTAGCAATACAAAAGCTTCCCACAAGTTTCACCCCAGTGTTTTCAGCCATTGGGGTAGGGGATGGGGAAAATGTTTGCAAACAACTGAAATCTCAAGAAAAATTGTGTTGTAATTTCACTATAAGAAAATATTATGCTCTGGATATGCCCACTTTTGGTTAAACTTCCTTGGTACTATTCTTTACCTGCTTTTCTAGTCTCAGTGGAAGTTCATGTTTCCAGCTGTTTTCAGAACAATTTCTAATTGCTTGATCTTTCTTCAGTATTGTCAGCATTTTTATTTAATAATTTGGAAATAATTTTGTCTTTAATTATTTGTCAGCTTTGCCGAGGAGAAAGCTCTAAACTAATTTTAATATATATTAAAAAACCCCCACCACAACAAACTCAACCTTAAGGGAGGAGAACTTTCAGTCAACTGGAACTTCAGTGATGATGCACATGTTCTGTACTGTTAAACGTCACAGTACAGAATGCCACCTGTGTTATTTCAAATAAAATATTTAAAAAATAAAAAGAAATCGAATGTTTACTGTAATTGTATAACCAATTGTAGGATATAAATGCAACAAAATTATTGGTCGTTAGTAACAACTTGAAGTATTTAGTGATGCCGTTGATGAAGTACTGTTGAAGGTAAAATTTTTGATCATTTTTTAAACTGAAAAATGAAAGCACCATAACTGAGACCAGAATGAGTCACACAGTTTCCCCTGTCCATTGACACGTTGTTAGTCCTTTATGTAACCTTCAGTTATCGGTCTGTACTGATAGGTGGTATATTAGTTTTGGCTTATAGGCATGCTACAGTAAAATAAGATAAATTTATAGTAATTTTACCAAGATGAGTGAGTTTAATCTTGGGGCTTTTTTAATAAACTTATTAAGTGAGTTGAATATCAAGTGGATTTTAAAATTTATAGTCTTTAAGCCAGTAAAGATAAATGAAATTGAAGATATGGCTTTAGGCCCTAAGGAGTTTCACTTGCTTGTGTTTGTATCTGCTTGCATAAGTAGGGTTTCGAGAAACACTTTGCTATTCAGCAACTGTGCAGTTTTTGAGCTAGAATGGAAGGATTTGCTTCTGAAAAAGAAAGCAGTAGTAGACAAGTTTACTGAAACTAGTGTCCCTAAGTGATATCAGCAGATGTCTTCCAAATAGACCAACTATATAGCTAAAATATAGAAAACCATGAATGCTTTCAACCTGTCACATTGAATGTTGATATCTCGTGAATATATGTGTGAGTTAAATCAGGAAAATAGGAGATATTTATTGTAAAAAATAGTTATTCCAGTTGTTCATAAACATTTTTTGCTCAGTTCAATAATGTCTTGTGCTTGCTTTTAGGCCTAGCTATTCAAGCTGGGAGAAGGGGAAAAGAGAAAACAGTAGATTTGCAAAAGCTAGGGAATGTTGTCTTGTTAAGCTGCTCCCTTGGAAAGCTCTTTGAGTTTGTAATTAATAAGCCAAAGCAGCTTAGCTCAAACAATGTGCAAAACTCGGTGATAAAGCACTTTCTTTAATTGTTTGCTCAACTTCTACCCAGCTAAGGCTTTCAAACTAAAGGATCTTTGCTATTAGGTATAGGCTGTACTGGTGAATACTCCCAGAGATTATATGATTAAATTACCCCTATTAATGTGAAAAGGAGAAGGCACAACTTCCTTTGAACTTACCCGTAGTTATGTCTGTGTTCAGCAAATACAAATGTGCTCAGTATAATGAACATGTCTCTTGCGTAGACTTGGTTTACAGCTGAGAGACGAGCTTTCAAGCAGTTTGCAGGCTGAAGTTCCTGCTGGGACAGAGGGGAAGAGGACAGCAAAAGTCTTTTACTCAGTGCTTGGAGCCAAAAATTTTGTTCATCTTTAGTGGTTTTGAAGTAGTGAAGGACTGTGAGAGAACTGTGAACTGTGGGTTGCGTTTATGCGTTTTGAAGGAAGAGACAGTAGTATATATTCATTTTAACCTGTTATAACTTAATTTATTAAAAACAAATGAAAACTAAATATATTAAATGTTTTTAAAGAAAAAGAGCCAATAAGCAATATTTTGTGATCAAATGAAGGTCAGATAACCTGTCTTCTGCCTGCTTTTGATAGTTGAGGGCTTTCAAAGAGTATTCTGGAATCTGTGCCATGCTTTGCAGTTGTGGGTTTTTTTGTTTGGTTGGTTGGTTTTGTTTGTTTTTCCTCTGAGGTGACTTTAATCACTGGAATGACAAACAGGTATCAATCTGGATGGCAGTGGAAGAAGGGAGGGAACTCAATCGAGAACCGTATTCATGTGTTAGAAAAGAAAGGACAGAAGTTAGTGGTGGTAGAGCAGGAACTGTGAGACTCCTTATTTTTTGTAGTTAATGATCTGATTGAGAATACTAACTTAATCTTTTCATACACAGTATTAAAAATAACTTTTTCCTTGAGTGATTACAAATACAAAGTTGTGATTTTTTTTTATTCAACTTAGTTAAAAATACTGCTTGATCATCTTCGAGGAAAAAAAAATCCTGTTATATGTACCAATAAATGTTGATAATAGTTTACTAAAGTATAGCACATATTGTCTCTAAAGTCTTCTGGAATAAAATGCTTCATAGAATTTGATGCTGCTTGTTCACATAGATTTATTTATTTATTGTTTAGAAATTGGTGGCCAATAATGAGAAGATGCAAGGAAACTGAATGGATTTGAGGTTTCCCAAGTTAAGAATTCTCTCCCTGTCATATTTAAGGATATGGATTTGATGAGTATTTAAATCTTATTACAGTTTACAGCTTCCAACATTTTGCCACTTTTCTTTCTGGATGGCTTTTTGTCTAAATACAGCATTTTATCTCAGTTATCAACCTTCGGAATGGTTTTTATAAGGGCGAGGAGTTCCCTGGTAGGCATATGGTTGCCCTCATTGTGCCAGCCCGTGCTGTTATCTTAAATTCATTTCTTTAACTGAAGCATTTCAAATAATACCAGGCCCTTGTCCTTAAGAGATAAAATCATTTATGTTTGACTTTAGTACTGCATGAGGCTTGTGCTGAGTGTTGGTACATTTGAAGACTCCAGTTACAAAGCAGATGAGTAGCTGTCAGTTTCATTTTATTCATTAGTGGATTTCGCTTAATTTGCTTTAAAATGACAGGTTCATTGTAAAAAATTTGATTATCTGGCAAAAAGCTTTTCCGACTGTGGAGTACAGTGTTGTGTGTGTAGTTACTGATTTATTTTTATCATACTGTAGTTCTAATTTCAGGTTGATCTTGTCTCTTAGTGAATTTGTCAAGCATATTATTCCTTTTAGAAGAGGACTGTGTTGCTTTGACCTTCCAGTCAAATATTTAAGAATATCTTTGAGCGTGTGAAGATAGTATTCTGTTACCCAACTGAGAAATCAACAATCCTTCCTCCCAACCCCCCAGTCCATAACCTAATGAAGTTTTTAAATGCTCAGAAAAACAGAAGATTAGTGGTGGAAACTTATTTGTAAGTAACTTGTTAAAAGATTCATGCATTGCCTTTTGATTTCTTTAAAAAGAGAGAAATGTACCAAATGCCTGACATTCAGGACTTGAAGTATGGATTGGTCTAGGAAAATAACATTAGAACTGGGTTGCCAGATGTTAACATGTTTTATTAGAAATGAAGAGGAAGAGACTAATCTGCTTCTGCATTCTCAGTACAGATTGAAAACCTGATATTCAGCCAAAAATAGATAAAACTGAAAAACAATTCTTCAAATTCAAATCCTGGTATTATTTTTTTATGGACAGAGTATTTTGTGAAGTTGTTTTGTTATGTGTCCTGCTGGTGCTTTACTTGGGCACATCCAGTCAATTATCTATCTTTCCCCCTTTGGGCCTTGATTAAATCTTGCCATAAGAACTCTTGATTAGGAGAAATTCACCCAGGACTGTGATTATCAAGTATCTGGATGGCTTGTGAGTTTAGGAGTCTGAGCCAAATGATTTCACCTGAATAATAGGATATACTCTGCAGGGGCCTTCTTGAATGACCTGACTGATTAGGGAACAAAGGATTTCTTAATTTGTAGGAACTCTCTTTCATCTTTTCTTTAGGTTTCTTGAGTAGGAAGATGGACTGTAGCAGGTAATTTTTTTCTTAACTGTCACTGTTTTTAATCTCTATTTTGTTTCTCCTCTGTTTGTGAGCTTTTTGGTATTTTCAGTTAGGTTTCTAATTAGAGAGTAACATGCAATCGGTTCCAGCAATACTTACACTGTTAAAAATTATTTCTGTAGAGGAGTTTTGTTTAAAAAGCAAGACTATCTACCTTGTGTTTAGAACTTCATATTCTGGATTTGAGATACTTTTTAGTAAGAAATGTATGAATGCAAGAACCAGAATGCTGGAAATAGAGTTGTTATTTATCTTACTCTCTCAGGCTAGTAGGTTGTACTAGCAGAGTAGTAACGGTTTTGCCTATGAAACAACATGGTGGTGGTGTAACAGCACTGCGGTTGCAGCCTGTTAACAACTCCTGCTCTGGTACAAGGTCACTGTTTGCCTCCATTTGGTGAGGGAACGCTTGGAAAAAAATCTTTCTCCTGCATGCAAAAACTTCTTTAAATCAGAAAGGATGTTTTTTGTGTGACTTGAATGGGGGAGGAGGTGACAGCCTGTAGCTCCTAAGTGAGATGTAAATTCTTTGCCAGGACTTCATCATAGTCCTGACAATGCTTTTGTGCTAACATTTTGCTGAGGACGTTTAAGTCTTAGGGTGTGGAAGAGAATCATTGCTAGTTCCTGCAGAAATATTGTTTGGTCTCCCTAGGGTCCAGTGGCTTTAGCAGCATAAAACAGAAGAGTGGAGCCCCTGTGGGATTAATTTTTAACTTTTAACTATTTATGAATTAGTTTTTCTTCCTCTTTGATCTCCAAACCAGATTAGGATTTGAGTTTACTGTGTCTAGGAAGGCTTGGCCTTGGAAGGCTACTCCCTTCTTACATCATTGCAACAAAGAGAAGGGAATTTGAGTGCATGGAAATAGGTGGTTTCCAACAAAATTGAAGTGCAGATGTTTTGGACACCCATGCTTCCTAGTTTGTGAAGTTGTTCCATCTTTCGGTTTCTTCATATCCTCATGATAATGCCTAACTGAGCATGGCTGGTAGAGTCCCCACCACCCCGGCTGAAAAGGCTACCATATTCCAGCTTAATTGCCCATCACAGCTTGTTTTAGTGGTAAAAGTTGTGGTGATAGAACATTTCGTCCAGCAGAAATGAATGGAAGCTGTTTGCCTGTTTTCTCTTTTTGCTCTACTGCTAGGTTTTTGCTCTACTGGTAGAGCAAAATTGCTTTTCCTCCAGCTGGTATCTACCAAATTCTTACCATTGCCCTTAATATACCTTGTCTTGTACTGAATCTCCCTTTGGTTTAATCAGCTCAGGTTTTCTCTCTCATCCTTCCTTTCTCTAAAAAGAAAAGGAAAGTCTCTAAAGTAGACTTTAAAGTCTACTTAAGAGTTGTTCATAGGTGAAGTATTTGATTAAGATAGCTCATAATTTAGTTTACCCATTTAAGATATTACCCATTTAAGACACTGCACATCTTGTGCAGCATTTCGCGAAATGCCAAAAAGTGGAATATTCAAGAATTGCAAAGATAAGACAGTTGAATGTATGCATTGATCTTTCTTCAATTTTGTTTCCTTTGTATCATTTACCTTTATGAAGTTTGTATTTTCAGCTCCGAGGAGATAATAAGCCAGGAGTATGGGCACACAGTCGAACTTGATTGGATTATGGTGTTAATATTTTACTGCTAATCAACAGAGTCAGGGAAACAGTGTATGTATGCTTTGCCCACTCCAGTTATGAAGTATAGTATGTTAACTGAAACAATATTAATTGACTATCTTGGTTGCTCTGAACTATCTGTACGTGCTTTGTACTTGATAGTGACCCCTATAACTAAGAGTGTCTGGCTTTTTTATTGTACACGTTTTTGTTTGCGTATAGTTTTCTTAAAGCTTCACTCTCTGGGCTCCAGTTTTCCAAGGGAGAGGCAAAGCCATTGTAAAAGTTCTGACAATGGGCGTAGAACTGGAAATAGACACCTGATACTGTGATACTCCTTTTTAAAAGCATTGAGAATGGTAATTTTCACATCCCTGCAAGAGCTAGGTAAGTTCTTGTGGCAGGGGAGGAAAATACCTTTGACTGCACTTGTGGGGTATTGTGCTTAAAGTCTGTCTACCTGTCTGTCCATGGGTATGATCCTTGTTTGTGGTGGAATCAGGAAAAGATCCCTGGTTTTGGGGGGTTGTGATGGTGATATTGTCCTATATGCTTAGGAATGTAGGTTATTGCTTTTTGAGGTAACTGACAGGGACACAGAGACCAGTGAAATAACTTTTTGTCTGTCAATAAGCATTTATGTGATATATAATATCTAGCTCGGTGGTGCACAGTAACCAATCTGTCTGATTCTGGGAGATGTGTTCTGAAATACTCATGTTGCCAGCCTCCAAATCTCCTCCTGTCCTAAATTGCTACCCTCTCCTGCTTTTCACATATTGCATCTTTTTATATGCTTCTGCCCTGCCTCCTGCTTCTTTATATGATTCACCAGGAATCAACACAAGGGAATCCAGCTGTGGCATTTGAGATGTTACCACACCAGTTCCAGAGGTGGCCAAGTAAGATGTGTGCCAGTTTGGAGAAGGAAGAATGTGTGGTTTTGCTTAGCAAGGATGCTAGAAGCTATTTGCTTCAGATGTCTATTTAACTTGAACCATAACAGCCATCTATCAGGATTGAAATGATAGAGGTTGTTGTGAGCTGTCTGGGGAGCCAGCAGGAATTTTACTCCACTGACACCTGGTTAATTTTATGTTCTTTGCTCCATGTGCTTTGAGGAGTCTTATGAGCTTGACACTTTAGCATATCTGTGGAGGATAACTGGAGGGGTTGCACAAATCCTATTTGACAGAATTAGCAACAGTACAAGCCATTGCTGTGTCAGCCATGTCTCAACTACTTGAATAAACTTTCTTTTTGAACTGATGTTTGCATCAGTGTTAAGCTGTGTTCTTTGATTTCATCCTTGAATCGTCCTTTCCTGTAGAGGTAGGTGAATTAAGTAGTCTTAGTTTCCACCTTTTTGAAAATACTTTTGTAAACTACTGGTTATGTCACTACTCCTTGCCTTTGCAGGACAGTGGTGTTATCCAGTCTTGGGTTTCTGATCTTTCTACTCTGCTGTTCTGTTTCCCTCTAGATAGGGAATGTTTTTACCAATTTGATATTTTTTAGTTTTGGTTTGCTTGAAAGTTGCATTAAAAGAATGTTTAAGCATAAACTCTTCTCTCAAAAATAGGGAAAAGATCAAACTAAGGTTGCCTGTGCATCTTTCCTTTATTCACCCTTTAGGTAAATAACTCTGTGATTGCAGTCTGTGTTTTCTTTTCCAGTCTTTTTAAATAGAAAGTGGACAAGCAGGAAGGGAGCTTCTGCATGAAATTTTATGATGGATTAGCAGAAACATTGGAAAGATGGTCTTGGGAGTTGTGCTTTTTTTGTTGTTCTTTTCGTGTCACAAGAGCATATTGATGTATAGAAAACATCTGTTTGGAGGTTATTGTGGGAATGAGTAGCTGCACTAGCTTGTATTTTGACTTAAAGGAGCTAGTTGAGAGGCTGAAAACAACTTGAGTATGTGATTTAAAAAAAATGGTATTCCTGATAGATGGTAAGAAGAAAAGAAAAAGTACTAATGGTATTAACTTCAGATACGCATGTCTCCGCATAGCTGTAGATCTGTAAATAAAGAACAACTCCTGATAATTTAGAGTGTTGAAGGGTTACAAGTTTCTAGAAGAAAATACTAATTTACAGTGACAAGCTCTCTCAATATGGAAAAAATATAGAAATAATAGTGAAAGTCAATATGGCTACATGAGGAGCTATTTAGTAACTTGAAGACCGAAAAGGCTTTGTGCAAAACAGAGAAGTGAAAGTAAGTAATTACTCTTAAAGCTCAATGTGAAACAAAAGGACAAGCACATATGAGTGAAATCTACCCCGTGGTTCCTTGTTTTAAATTAGCAGAGTTGAAAAGCATTAAGAAAGGTTTTTATAAATCACTAGAAGGATGAAGAAAGGGATGAAACTATGTTTAGAAAAGGAACACAAAGAATAGATGACACAGATGCTTAAATTAACAACAAATCACACCAAACAAAAAGGACAAATTCAACACCTTTTAGGCATTGGTTATTATGTCAGTCACTAGGATTCAACTGTGTGGATTGATTTTGTTTTTTTTTGTTTTGGTTTGGTTTAAGTGTTTAAATGACTGAATCTGAGTTTTTTGGCAATTATTTTGAATCAGTTTGCAGATGATAAATGCTATTTTTATTCTTATGCTGTTGTGTGAAAGTATGGCTTGTGGAATTCACTGGACTGGATAGTCTCTAATAACTATAGGATATAATAGACAATTAACTTGTGAGTATCTAGATAAAAAGTAGCCAGAATGGATTTCAGAAGAAGAATCACATCCAAGTAACATGGTTTCCTCCTCTTTTTGTGAGATAACTATTGTGAAAGGGGAGCAGTAGCTGTATTTTCTGACTATGCAAATAGTTTAGGGTTGTGTTAGTGTAATCTTTGAATTACACAGGAAAAATGTGGTCTAAATCAGTGGATTCTTTTGTTTTGTTTTCTTATTAATCACCAAGACCGCTTCTCAAGGTATCAAAGTTGTAGTTTGGTTGTAGTAAAATCACTCTCGTTTTGACTGGGTGTTTGATTGAGAAGAGGGTGTTTGGTTCTGTCAAGCTGAGTGAAACAACTGCCAAGGGGTATTTTGAGGACAGTCTGCATTGGATTGAAAGAATTATGTGTTTAGTATAAAGATTGGGGAAGGAGGAAAGTAAGTTGATATAAGTCAAAGAATTCTCTTCTGTGTCCATGAAGAGTAAGAGAAGTAATTTGACATAATTTATTCAACTCACCTAGATCTCTTACTGTGAAGAAAGTTCTTCCAATTATAAAAGTGATGTGAGATAGTGATGTGGAAGAGTTAAAGGCTTTTAACTGCAAGCATATTTTAAGAATCTTTGATCCATTCTTATGTTAGGAGAGAGGTGACTTCCCTGAGGTATCTTCAAGTCCTAAGTTTATAAGATTCTACAAATAGTTAAAATTGTCTGGAAAGTGTTAAATCATTATACTTTGTCCTGCTGTGTGTATTGCTGCTAATTCTCAAGAATTTTGTGTCAGAAAAAGTTTTCTGTGTTCATGGCTGTCAAATACAAGGAAGGCCTTTTTCCCTCTGTAACTGTTCCTTATCAAATGCTTAATTTCAGAAACTTCTGGTTGCAGCGTGCCTTTTGTACATAATGTGTGTGGGCTTGGTATGTTAGAGTCATGTTTTTTAAAACTATGTAGCTGAATTATCTTGAAGTTAAGAGTGCGTGTTTCTGGATTTGGGCATGATATTACCATAGTCTTTAAACTTAGTGTTACTCTGAGAAAATTAATGTTCTTTGTAACCTCTTTGGTCAGCTAGTACAAATATTGTTCAGCACTGAAGAAGAATGAATTTCAAGTTGTTGCATTTAAACTTTGGATATTTTCTGAATTACTATGATAACCAGGAGCTAAATGTCTGAATTAAACTGCGTGAATCTGACCTTCAAGGGCTTCCTTTATGAGATTTTTTTTTTTTTAAAAAACAAAAACCAACCTTAGATCTGGCTCCTGATAATCCAGTTTTTGTGTATTAATGAGACACAACACAAGACAAATTATTTTAAGCTGTGGTAAAGAGAAGAAGGGGAAAAAAAAAGTCATAATATCTTTGGAGAGTATGTTCCAAATTTTCTGTATATCCTTAGCTATGTATTGGGCTGTGTGTGGAAGTCTATAGCCAGCGGCTCAAGGCACGTGATTCTTCCTCTCTCTGGCGTTTGAGACCACATCTGGAGTACTGTCTTTAGGAAGCCCCAGCGCAAGAAAGACATTGATGTGCTGGAGTGGGTCCCACAGGTGGCTACCTAGATGGTAAGGGGCTGAACTACACCACGAACAAGGAAAGGCTGACTGGATTTCTTCAGCCTTAAGAAGAGAAAGCAAAGGCAAGATCGTCCTGATGCCTGCAACAACCTAATGGGAGAGTGTTGGGAAAAACGGGGCCGCAGTGGGAAGACAAGGGGCAGCAGACACAAATTGGAACATGAGATACTGCAATAAGATATAAAAGAAACATTTTATATCATGAGTGTAGTCGAACACTGGAATGCTTTGACCAGAGAGGTTGATTAAAAGACAGTTTTCTAAATGTTAGTTAGCCCCTCTCTTAAAACAAATGTTCAGTGTTCAGGTTAGTAGGCCTTGGTGCCCTCTACAGTTTTGTTCCAGTTGCTGTAGAGTACTCTGTAGCATCTTTGGGAAAAGGTCTATAGGCAGCTGTTTATTAGTCTTCACAGAAGTAATGGAATTGATGCTTGATAAACAAACCAAGTTTTGAAATGTCTGGTGAAATCTTATTGAAGATACCCAGCTATGTTCATCAGATAAGGTATGATTAACTTGTATGCCATGATTAATGGAATAGTAGAGTGTTGTAAAATAGATAGTATATTTTATTATTCCAGTTGGGGGAAAAAGACCCCACACCAAATAAGGGCTTGTATTCCCAAAAGTATTCCATCTTAAATGTGGATCAGTTGGTCCAATAGAAGTAATTCTTTTTGTGTAAAGACTTTGCCTTGCTTTTATCTGTAATGGCTAGAGTAGTACTTGCGAAATGTTTAAAAGCTTTTTTCTTCCTTTGAGCTGCCTCACATTTTCAGGGTTCCTGTCATTATGGGGACTGGAGAAATCTAGGAATTTATTATAAAATGGTAATTTTGTCCTTTAATTTCAAGGGGAGTTATCCAAGATAGTCAGTGTTAGCTGGAGAGAATAAAAATGAAAAGGTTCTATGCCATCTCTAATCGCAGTTGTTGATCTTCTGTCCTGATTGCCTGCAATCGTGGGGTGAGGTCCTCTTCACTTGTGGCGGGGGGTGGTTTGTTTCTGTGTTTTTCTTTTTTCTTTCCCTCTGTTACCCTTAAGGGGAGCAATGTTTAGATGCGTGAAGTCTGTCAGGACATAGTATAATGGAAAAAACAGCTGATACTTCAAATAGACATAGGGTTGGAGTGGTTACAGTAAGGCTGAAGGGAACAAGACCTTTTGCTGATACTTGGTCCTGTTTAGGACATCAGTGTTAATGAAGAACAAGTCCCGATGAGCCATGAGTGTCTTGACCTCTGCATCCCCTCCTGACCTTTCCAGTGTGGAGCTGTGCCTGGGAACTTTCTGTTAGCCAGAATTGCACTGGAGTTTTTTATACGTAATAGGTAATCATAGTCAGGTTTTCTTTGTGGATTCCCTTATTTCAAAGTGATAAATTTCTTTGCTAAAGCTTGTTTTCATTTTGTTACAACACTAGCGATGTTACAGGCTTGCTTTTCTGGGGGACTTGTGTTACTGAGTTTCTTTGGCTTGATAGTCAGATAACATATCCATCTTCTACTGAATGTGCTCTTTTCAGCTTTATGTAGGACTGACATGGATGTGGGTTTTTTTATTGATATTCTCACTGTGAGCTGCAAATACAGGTCAGACTGAACTTGATGATGATGTTGATACTTGTTTGAACTGGCTAACTTGGAAATTAATTTAAATTTAAATAATTCTAAATTATTTAACTAATAATTCGAACTAATTAAATAATTAGAACTAATTTAAATAATTTCTTTTTTCACTTTAAAAATATGATTTTGTTTACTGTGATACTTTTGACCCAAAGTGTAAATAGTATCTCCTGCTATTTCTCTGGGATGCATTTTTTATATCTTGATATATTTTGTATTGCAACTGATGAGAAGCAATGTGTTGTCTGTATGTATTATTTACATTTAATGGACAGGCCCCCTTGACAGTGTCAGCAAATGTTTTAAGGTCAGAGGAACAGAGCACTTCGGTGGTACTCTGCTAATCAAATACACATTTTAAGTTTGGGGTTTTTTCCCCCTTGGGTTACTGTTTTTTTAGAAAGAACCATAATTATTATGTGAGAACTGAAAAGCTGTGAAGCAGTTGGAGAGAATATTTTTGCACTGGTGAGATGAACAAAAGATTGACTGAGACTGTATTAGACTGAAAAGATGGTTGCTGAAGAAAAGGGTCAAAGGTCCAAACTTGAAATGAGAGGATATTTTAAGTGTTGATAATTTGGAACTTTTGGTAGGATACTGAACAAAATTCCCTCTTTTCAAATCACTGTGTTTGATCAGATACTGATACCTTCACATGGCTTAATTTAAATTAAATTTAGAATGGATTTTAGTCTCCTTTTTGTAGATGCAGATATGTGTAGCTGACCTAAATGTGTAAGTAAATGGATCTACTGATTTATTGGCCGTTCTTATGTACATATGTTCTTTACTTATTTGTATCAAATGTTTTGAAATCACCTCTTTAAGGGAGTTTGAATTTCCCTTATCATCATATATAGTTCTCATCTCTGAACTTCTAAATATGTCTCTGTATGATAATCTACATGACAAGGCCAACACAGGTTGACTACCACTGAGGTTTATTTGATAGTGGTCTTGGAAAGTGTCAGAAAATTGACTTCAAAACGTCTGTGCTACTCAGATTAAGGATTTGTAAAATAGCTTTGGAACTATTTTCTTCTGCAGTTTGATTCATAATAGTGGTGTTAAACACTGTTGGTGTTTATAATCTGAAATTTTTCTGAACTGTGCAGAAAGCAAAAGATGAATGCTAGGAATCTAATCTGGTTTTCACTGTGTTAGCAATGTATGTAGCTTTCTTATGAAAATGCTAACATTGGTTTTTCAGTTTGTTTATATCTATACACCAGTTATAACAGCCTTTAAAATTCTTTTATGTTGTAACATTTCATTTGAAAATATTTGTTTAATTGCTTGCAAATGAAAGACTTTTAAAGTGTGTATTTGGGTTCAAGGTAGGAAGTTTGAAAATAGAAGCTCAAAGCAAGTTTTCAGAGCGGCTTGATAGAGACAAAGTTATTTCGAAATGTAAACTGTGAATGTATGTGGGCCTTTTCTTTAGGAGTTGTGTGTCTGAATTTGTTATAGTCCTAGCTCTAAGGTATTAATGAGATTCTGAATCACTTCTATGTTGACACATGAACGCTTTATTTTCCCCTGTGGATTCTTCTAAGTTCTCCTAAGCACGAGAAAAGTTGTTTGGAAAATTAATAAGAAACAGCTACAAATGTGTGATAAACCTGCGTTTAAAAAAAATTGTATGTTGAATCAAAATTAGATACTAAACCCCCAAACCATTTATTTTTATTCCTCTTGAGTGTAAGGTCATTTTGACTAGTATGATGATGGAAGTGGACTGGGCAGTAAATCTTAAAATTGTTGGCAGGAAAAAGGAGAGAAAGAAATGAGAAAACCTTGAACTTTCCGTTATCTAGATGGCTTAGAAATGACAAAACATATTGCATAACTGTTTATAGGGAGAAAATACACTCTGAAATCAGTGCCAGTGATAGTGCTTCACAGAGGTTGCATTGCCCTTGATCCATAGATTGTAAGAAACAGTTCTGGTAGTTCTTATGGAAGCATCTGGTTGCAGTTACCAATTTATCCCTGTCGAAATAGGTAAGAATTACCGAAGGTACTGGTGTAACACTTTTCTAAATACCACAACTCAGTAGGTTTTAAGATGTAGTTACTATAAAGTTACAAAATAGTTTGTGTTCTGCAAGTCATGTAGTCTTGTTCTAGTTTTGTTTTCTGTCCTCTGGGATGACTTAGAACAAGGCAAACGCTTGCACAGATGTCAGGTAGAGGTGTCTTAAATTTCTTAGAGTAGGAAGTGTTGTGCTTTTAAAATCTTGGAGAATTAGTTGCAAATCTGATGCTATCAGGGGAATATGAAATGCTCACTGCGAGGTGTAGAGCTCTGACATCTTTGTAATCTGACAAAATCCTGGATACCTTTGTGTGTTTTGTAAGACGACAGTTTTTCACTTAACAGTGTTGCAAATGTAAGTGCCGTTGCATTTTACTGAAGACGTAAGTTTAAGGCCTGTGTGTTTTTGCCTGTGACTTTTCAGTTTAATTTCTAGGAGAGGGGTCTTCCCTCTTTCTCACCTTTCAATTTAACTTTTGTATTTGAATTTTCAAATGAAACTCCTTTTACCTTTCAATAATTGATGAAATGTACTCTGGTGTGCATGTTTATTGTTGAACTTATTTAATATTTCAAATATTTTATACAATTTCTTTATAGAAACGATTACAAAAAGAACTATTGGCTTTGCAAAATGATCCACCTCCAGGAATGACTCTAAATGAAAAGAGTGTACAAAATTCAATTACACAGTAAGTATATATACTCTTTTTGCCATTAAGCTGAAAAGCGTAAGTAATGAAGTTCTCTGCATGCCACTTCCACTACTTATTTCAAGTAACATTCTGAATTTTTGTTCTTAGTCTAGGGAGTGAAACATTGTTCTGCTTACTGACCATATTGCAGTAATGTGCTGGACGCTCTCAGGAACAAGATAGTGAATTCATTAAATTTTTATTAGACATTTTCCTGCCTAACAAAATGTCAATTGGTAAAAGCTTCTGCATATTTTAGAATAGAATAACTTAACAATCTTTTGTGGCTACTAACCTCTGCAATCCCTGTAGATTTATTGAAGTAATGGAGTAGCTGGTTTATAGTCTGTTATTTGTGTTGAGTATATTTCCTAGCTGTTAATTCCCATTACCTTCTTTCTCTAAAGCAAGTGGAGGAAACTTCTTAAAGAGCAAAGTTCGTAGAATCATCTGGTTGGGAAAGGCCCTCAGGATCAAGTCCAACCATTCACCCTGCTCTGTCAGGGTCCCTAAACCATGTTCCTCAACACCAAATCCTTTGCACTTTCCTACCTGCTGTAATTTTTTCTGTGATTACCAAAACGAAGAGAAACATGGTTAAATATTCTGTGTTCTGTCCATTGGAAGGGACAGGGATTGTTCCTGGTACTGATTTAAATTATTTTTTAGCTAACTGAAATTCAAAGAATTTAGACTGTGTTGGTATTTCTTTTTGATAATTTTCTTAGTTTAGTTTTAGAGAAATGTTGAAAAATTCCTAGTAGATGTAAACATTTATGAGAGTATGAATCTCATGCTATATGTTCTGAACTCTATTATTGATTGATAGATCAATTTAAAAACATAACATAGATCTAACTTCTGAATTTGCTTCACATCTGCGTTTTTGATGGTGGCACTCAAACCATGAGGCTTTTCTGAGCCTTGTATATACTGAGTTACACACTGCTATTACTTTTTAAATGGTGCTGGGTTTTGTGATATTTTATGCAGATGAATGTGATGAAACCAAATTGAAATAGCACTTTCCAGAATTTGGTACAAATAATAATAAACTGTTGTACGATTGCTGAATTACAGCTTGTGTTTTTGCTTTACTTCAGGTTTTCTTTGGGAAGCAAAATACTTAAATTTTCAGGAAAAAAGACTCAAATCTAATATTGCAAGTGTTTTTCACTCACTTAAACAAAAAGCAACTATTAGGTGAAAGTTTACAGAAGATGAGGAGATGGAAAAAGAAAAGAAAAAAATCTGTTGTTTTTTTTTCCTGTTCATGGATTTCCATTTTTCTTAGGATGTCTCTGTTCCCAGGGTACTGCTTCATTATTTCTTTCCTGCTATATACAATTTTTATACCTTTTGATACCTTGCAAATGAAAACTTCCTGTTTACTGTCATGCTAGACTTTGGAATTTTGGAATTGTCACTGTTGAAGAAGCTTTCTGTCACAAGTAACATTGTATTTTTTCTTTGAGGGTTTTTAGTACCAAGTAGTATGTTCTGAGTTCATTAATCAGGTTGCAGTTTGAACTGGTGCAGTAAAGATTTGTGTAGCAATACTAGCTTGGATTTGAAAGATACTGAGTAAAATAATTGGATCCCATGATGTAATTGGGTCACTTGAAACGTTAAGCAATCATCTGTTTTAAATACAGAGGATTAGAAATTTGAGATGGCTAAACTGTAAAGCACATGGGAAAGATGGGTTCTAGTGATTCCTTGGCCATAAAAGGAGCAATGTCCAGGCAGACTTATCTTCTACTTAGCAAATGAAACTATTTTAAAAACTTGAAAGTGAAGGTTTTGGCTCACAAGGACCAATAAAGCTGAACAGTATTGTTGCACCATGTGGATAAACGTAAAAGCAGAAGGCATATGAAGAGAAAAGTGGTCTGGAGTGCAGAAAGATTAAATCGAAGGAGTCTTCACAACATTGAAATACGGAACACTAGTACAGCCATCACTGTGCACTGTTGAGATGCATTCCTTCTGAAGAGTGTGACAGCTAGCAGTTAAGTAGAGAAGCAATTTTTCTCAAGAACAAAAAAAAGCATGAGTAATAGAAGGGAAGATAAAAAGTGCGCATGGCTTAAATACATGAGGAGAGTGTATATGACAGGAGAATGGAGAGGTTGGGAATAGGATCATCACGACTGCCAACTGAAGGAAATGTTGACTTTTCTGGACACGTTGCTGTTCTGAAAATCTCAGCTGCCTCACCTGAGTCTGATGTAAATTTTTGAGCATTTTTGTAGTCTCTTGCTGAGTGTTTACCTTATTGTGTTGCTCAAAGGTATAAAACTCAATCAAAGATGAGACAAAAACAGGGGAGTGATGCTGCAAAGGATGGTATTAAGTGATCAACAACACAATTTGAGTGTGGCTGTATGTGTTGCAAAGCATCTATCTTTGACTGAATTAAAAAAATACCAACCCAACCCAAAACCAACAATAAAAAAATGCTCACTTAACAACTCCCCTGTCAATTACTTCCATGTTATTATTAGAGAAGGAGCAGAAACAGAGGAAAAAGAATACTGTGACATGTTGAGGTGTTATCTTTATTACAGTTGTAAATAATCCTTTTTTTTGTTTTATTTTTAGTGTTATATACTATGTAATTTCTGAGTTTTTCACAGATGTAAGTGCGAGAGGAGCATTGTCCTTCCCCCTTGGATGCAGATTTTATTTTAATAAAGTCTATTGATGATTTCCTTGACAGAAAAGTGAAACAAATACTAATTTGTTTCCTTCTAAGCTTATTATTGTGTAGGAATAGACTTTAGAACAGGTTTGTCTCACATTAACAGTCTTTTTTTTGGGAACTGATAGGTCTGTGTTGAGTTCAACTCATAATTACTCGTATATTTTGCAGTTCTATATCAATGCCTATGTGTAAAATAACAAGCTTGTTTCTTTTAAATGTAGACTTGATGTGTTATTCACCTTTGTGATTGTTATACTATTGGAGAGTTTAGAAGATTTGGCTGTGATTAGTATTTGATTTGATTAGTCCAGGAGTAATATTATAATTTGTCAGTCCAGAATACTAAAAATTCTTTTGCTCCGTTTCTTAGGTGGATTGTAGACATGGAAGGTGCTCCAGGAACACTATATGAAGGGGAGAAATTTCAGCTTCTATTTAAGTTCAGTAGTCGGTATCCTTTTGATTCGCCTCAGGTAACTGCTTTTGTCCTTCTTGCTTAATGCTACCTTCAGGTTATGACATCCACATATCATCCATGTATCATGATGTGAGGTTTAGTTACTTTAATTTGTATTAAACACATTGTGCAGGTGCCTTTTCTTTTAAAAATGACTCTGCAGTGAGATACAGTGCTGTGACAGTCTACTTGGTTTCATATGAAAGAGCAACGTAAACTGGAGGCTTCTGTGAGGGTCATAGTCGTGTCATATGAAAGACCAACACAGAGCAGAGTAGGAAGATCTCCTTTACTGTGGTATAGGAGCAGAGTAAACAACAAACTGCTTTTTCTTCCCCTCTCTTTCTGCTTTCAACTATTTTTTTTTTCTAGTTTGTTTTTAAGCCTCTTCCATCTTCTCTGCTGCCATTGTTAATACAGCTGGGGAAATACTGTGCTTCTGGTAGGGGTTCTTATGTCAGTTACCTGACATCTTTGAGATGCCTGCAAATCTAGTGGTTATAATTGAGGTGTGCGATGCTGTGTTGCTTTCATGGCAACTTAAAGAACTGAAGGGGCAGCAGCACTACTAGGCTGCAGAATGAGCTCTGTACATCTGTCCCTCTGTTACCTGAGGAGAGTGTTACAGAACATGGCTGGCAAGACTGGCATTCGTCTATCACCACCCACTTTTCTGAGAAAGGAAGAAGAAAAGCAAGAGTGCCTTAGTTCATGTCCTGTCTGTTTCAGCTCAAAAGTTCCAAGAGTGATCTCTGACACTTTTCTTATTGGTGTTGAGACTGAAGCATGGAGCTGTGAGACACACTTAAACCATAAACATTACGTATTTTTAGGTACCGTGATAAAAAAATAGAATGCTGACTTTTTGGCCTTAGGTTTTAAGGAACAAACTGGCCACCTGTACTTCTGCACCTCATCAGATTTGCAGTGAACTACTCATAGGTGATCCACAGGACAGTAGCCACTTTCATTTGGTTCCAAGTGGATACCGTTTGTATTCATTATCCAATCTGTGCGTGTGGCTCCGTGCAATTTATTGTAAAACAGCAAATTGCATCCGTAGATGTACACTGACTTTTAGCACAGAAAACAATCAAGGATTTAAGTACTGGATACTTGATTGTTGGAGATGGCTAGAATTTCTGTTACACAAATGGTACTGTGCATTAAGTTCATTCTGTATTACAAACCTAGGGGTCATAACTCTCTCTCCTGCAAATCTTACTGTGAATCGACAGTTTACACTTCTGCTGCTTAATCACTTGACTGTTTTCTGCCTTAAATGTATGTTGTCTATCATAGTCTGCATGCTTTTACTTACCTAGTACACCTAGTTCTGGTTTTCCTATTAGTTAGAAGTGAAATACATTACTGGATCATGAAGGTAAGCTCTTCAATGCTTAAGAAATGCCAGTTTAAAGATAACGAGAGGTCATTCTGCATTCAGTTTTTCTGCTACCGTAGAAACCTGTTTGCCATTGAGCTCTGTAATTTCAGTTTCCTATATGATGATGATGTTGCTTCTTTCTTGTAGTCAGTGATGAGGTGGATGTGCTGTGTACATGTGTACGTATTTATACACATACATATACATCTATATAATTTAGGAAACACTTAAGAGACTTCTGAGTATTGTGGTTATGAGTGGTAGAGATTTATTATATCATTGCATAAAAGGTGACAGTGGTTACGTTTGATAAGGAGCTCAGGAGGATAATGCTGCTAGGAAGGTTTCACTTTTACTCCATTTCCGTTGGTCCTGAGCCAGTTTTGTATTTGACAAAAACTTAACATAAGAGCAATAGTTGTCAGAATGGCTTTTCTAACCCTTTTTTGACTGTGATATTATCTTTTAATAGAGAAGAGTTAAGGTTCTAAATGCTGTTCTATATTTGTCCGTGTCAAGTAAAAACACATTCCATTTGAAATAATGATCTGAAAATATTTCCTATGTGGTAACATGCTTTGGTTATGCAAGTCCTTTATTTTATAGCTAATAGGATTGATGCATTTTATGCTCTTTATGATGTAATCTGGATGAATTGTCCAGAATTTAGTTTCTATTGTGTCCAGGGTTATAGAAATACTCGTTTGTGAATCTCATTGTGTTTCCTGGTGTATAATGTTGTGGCTTATGAAATCATTAAAATCCAGTGTTTTGGCTAGGCAACTGTATTCCTTAGGACATGAAAGATGGAGGCTGCAAGATATAAAAAGTTTAGTTTGATGTCTTTGCACTATTACCTTTGCATTTTTCTATGTTATATAAATATTCGTAGAAAAAAAACCCCTACATTTACCCATTTATTTAACTTCATCTTCATTAGCTATTTAGGCTTTCATTGTTTTATTTTACATTTCAGTTAATAGTTTCCAAAAAGGAATGAACCTAACATAGTAAAGTGTATTGTTTAGTGTAAGTAAAAAATGGCAGATTCACTTCTTAAATAAGATATTATTGTTTTCCCAAAAGTAATAGTCTTATTTAAAATTTGAACAATAAATTACAATTATGTTTGTTCTTTTTTTTTTAGGTCATGTTTACTGGAGACAATATTCCTGTTCATCCTCATGTTTATAGCAATGGTCATATCTGTTTATCCATTCTAACGGAAGACTGGTCTCCAGCTCTCTCGGTGCAATCTGTTTGTCTTAGCATTATTAGCATGCTTTCCAGCTGCAAAGAAAAGGTATGGGCTTTTTTAGTTGAAGTAGAATAAGTAGAAGTTAATAGTTTTCTACTTTGCAAAGTAAGATTTTCACTTCTGAAATTCTAAAATAGACAAAACCACCATATCTAAATTTCTACTACTGAAAAAATACTAAGCTAGAACTGCAAAATAAACAGTGCAGTAAGTACTTTGTCACTGTTTTCATGGTAACCTGCTCTTGTATCATTATTGGAAGAGAGGAGTGAACGGAACCCTCCTAGTTGTACTAATTGTGAAGTTCAATCATGTTTTAGGGCAATTCTTTGTAAATTGATTATGTTTCCTAAAGGCAGTGCAAAACGACTATTGAAATGTCTTTAGTGCAGATATTTGTAAGGCTTTGCAGCTGTACTATTTTGGTGATCTTGATAACTTTCATTTCAGGAAAGTAAATAGTGCTAAGCTGCTTTTTTTGGCCATAGACAATTGGCACTGATACCTTAGACCTTTTTTGTAGAGGGACTACCCTTTTACTCTCGACCGTTTCTTTTGCAGTGGAATGTCTGTGGAAGTTAGATGTGGTCAGAGCTTGTACATCTCTGCTATCCAAACATGCCTATTTATGTCACATCCCAGTCAGTCCTAGTCATGTGTATGTGGTAGAACACCACCCCCAAAATGGCTTCGTATTGTATCCTATGACTTTGGTTTTGCATAATGATGACACTTGCTAAGAAAGCTGAAGAATATGAAGTCTTGATCAGATACAGATGTTTAAGTTCATTTTTTCACTCACTCCAAGGTGAGACTAATGGATGTGAATTGGATGTGATGTATCAGAATTAGATTCCAAACTGCAAAGGAATTAAGTTGGGTTTTTTTTAACAACAGCTGTTAATTTCTTGTGGGTTGTTTTCTTTCTTTCTTTTTTTTTTTTAAATTTATTTCTCTCTCTATCTGTCTCCAAACAGTTTGATATTTTTCATTAATGTTTTACTTGGAGTATCTCCAGTAAGAATTGTTACCTGGATCTTTAAGAGATATTTCTTGACAAAGTTCTAGCCCTGCCTGTTACCTCATTTTCACTGCATTCACGTGGTAGCCTTTCATAAGCTTATTAAATAGCTTATGCATTATAATATGAGGATTGTTTGATTATTTGTAGGTCTTTTCTTCTGTTGCAGAGGCGACCTCCAGATAACTCATTTTATGTAAGAACGTGTAACAAGAATCCAAAGAAAACAAAATGGTGGTATCATGGTAAGTATTTAACTAGGACCAGGAATTTTGAAGGTTTTTTCCAGACTGAAGGCAATTAAAACGTAGAAAAGTAGGATAAATGCATTCAAAGACTTAATAATTTTTTTAAATTTCAAAAAGTTATTGAAATCCTCTTTAAAATACTCTGCTGTGATTTGTTTTATATCACATTTTAATAACTCCTGATGGAAATTTAAACAATGCAGATTTATATGTTTTAAATTGTAGGTTTAAATTTGAATGAAAGTTCTTGTAAACTGTATTAGTCCGTGACAAGTCTTAAGTTTGGGTTTGGAGAAGGTCCATAATGAAGCTAGGTTTAGCTCTAAACCCAGGATTTTTTGTGATTGGTAGTGCTTTGAGAGCTTTTATGGCCTATGTGTTTGTAAACAGCTATGCGTTTTAATAGATTTCCACTGTTAATCAGAATTTCCAACGTGGGACAGTTGGCTCACTTAAAGACTCTTAAGAACTAATAGTCAATAGTATAGTAATAAGATTCTACAGGTACATGATTAAAAAAAAAAAAAACAAACTATACTAAAATTGCTACATAGAGTACTACAGTGTCTGTAGTGTTGTGTTGTTTTGGTTTGGTTTTTGTGGGTGGGTGGTTTTTTTTCTTCCCTTATCTTTCCATGTGCTCTCTGTCTGGCTTTATACTGTGTGTTTTCTTTCTTCTGCCTCAACATTTGTCATCCTCTTCCCAGACCTGGGGTTGGCTGTATGTGCTTGTCTTATCCGCTCCATTGGTGAGGAAAGAAAGAAGGAAGGGGTAGAGATGAGCTATGCTCTTCTTCTCTCATCTGTCATTGGCCAATACTTTCTTTCCTTTCCCTAGGAAAATACTGTACAAATGGTGGTTATTGGAAGCCCATATATTTTGGGAAAGGATGTGTTAGAGCAGGTAATACTGTGTGCTGGGGTGGTGTAGGAGTTGATCCCATCACTAACTTTCGCTGAAGGGTCCGTCATAAGACATCCTCTGTTTTTCACTCCCTCCCCACCCCAGAACATAGTCTGTCCCCTACGTGAAATGAGACCAAGCGTTTTGAGACAGTGAGGGTTAATGACTGGAAAAGCAAATGCCAAAGGCTTCACCCTTCGATTCTTAAAAGCCCATGGATGCCTTAACAAGAAAAACTTGAGAGTTTCATAGTACTTGCTGAGCCCTGTGGGGGTTTGATGTATGGTGATGTAGCAGAATGGAACTCTGTTTCTCATAATACGCTAGTAGCATCTCTAAACCAGGATGACTTCAATTACAGTAAGAGGAGTGCTGTATGTCATGGGATTAAGAGGTATTTAAGAAACTCAGGACTGTTTATTTTGTGACTGTACATTATGTTGTTTTTAAAATTGACTTTCAGAATAATGATCCTTTTGCCTGCAAGACTGGGTTTTTCATCTTCACCAGATTATTCAGTAGTCACTTTCTCTTCTCTTTCTGTCTTTGCGCTCTTGTAATGTGTTTGGTGCTTCTCCATTTCTAGTTTTGCTTTCTCTTTATGGGCAATTTTGAGAGAGTTTCTATTAAATATTTTTACTTTCACTAGCTAGTTATTTTTAGAAAGAAACACGTAAAGTTTCATTTATTGGCTTTATCTTGTGATTAAAATATGTTCTGTCTACTTTGAATTTGTACTAGTCTCGTTTTGATTCAGGATTGAAGTCAAGGAGAATAATCAGCAGATATTTGATTTCTTATTAATTAAATTTAATTTTAGTTAAACAAGCAAAACACTAAATAAGTACAAAAAGAAACGTGGGTTATCTGACTCTGAAAGTTGCTATGTAATTGTGGCTCAAAGCCATCAAGCTGCTTATAGTCCACTGAACAAGTCATTTGATTACTTAGAAGTAACTATGCAGTGACTGTTTACTGAAAGTCAAAAAACCCCTACCCTTTCCCAAACTCAGAGCAACATAAAAACCAACCTGAGGCAAGAGAAAGCAAGTCAGTTCATTTAAATTTGTAGTGGTTTGCTTTGGAATATTTTAATTTGTTTTTTAGCTTCCTTTTTAAGTACTAATTACGACGATCATGATTAGAAGTTCATTTGGCTTCCTCTCCCCACCATTAAATTCTTCCATTAAAAAATAAAACATGCCTGATGTCCATTGGACAAAAATTTTCTTAAATACTAGAGGGTTCTTCCTTCAAGTTTTACCTGTCAATCACTCCTCCTCTCAGTTACAAGTAATTTTGTTTCTTTCCTGTGGACACAAAACAAGACTGCCAACGCATGATCTTTTGAATTTTCAGTGTTTTCTTAGTGGGTTTGAAGAAATGGTGGGTTACACTAAAATGGGAAGTGTAGCTTGTGTGCTAATTTTAACCACCTCTCTGGAAAAGAACTGTCTTCAACATAAATGTACACCTGAAAAGATTTACAAGCCCTTGGAAAAGGTGATTCTGTCATCTTCGTTTTCTGCTCCTGCTTCAACTAACATGTCACATACCTAATCTTGTGGTTGAACCACTTTGGGCTGGGTAAATTACAGGAGAAAAAACAATCCCAACCAAGAAAGAAAATCAGCTGGCCAAGGGTAACCACTGGGTGAAATAAATGCCAGTGCTAATACAAGAACATGAGGAGGGAGATACAGAGCGGTTCTGCCCTTTCTATTGTCAGCCATTGGACTGGCTTAGCTTTAATGTGAAGTTAAATCCTGGCGTTTTGAAGAGAAAGGAGGAAGGGTGTCATCACTTTGAATACACGGATTTGAAGGAATTCTTTTTTTTCTAGTGGGTGCTTGGAATTTATTTAGCTGGAAGCAAATAGTGCATGGTTGAGAGCGGATGTAAAGCAAACTGATATGAACACAGAGGGATAAAGTGGCACTTTGAGATATATTCTGACATGTAAACATGTGTCTCTGTGCGTTTAGCTTACTACGGTTTTTAATCCCTCATTTCATCCCTGCCCCAACAAAGCAACTTATTCCATAAGCAGAGTTACAGAACCTTGTTTGCTACAAACTGATGTCCTTGCAAGCCCTGTTTCAAAACTCCTGATCTTTGATAACTAAACATATTTCTGGATTGTCTGCCCTTCCCAACATGTGCTTCAACTGTACATTGAATTTCATGTTGAATTTCAATATGCGTTGATGATGATGTCTTAAAAGACAGAAGAGGATCTTCCAGATACAGTTTTCTTGGGCATCTAGGCTGAAATTGGTTTAATAAAGCCTGGCTTTGCTGTTGTCAGGAGGTAGATTTTTTTTTGAAAAAAAGAGGGCAATGGTGTTTGTTTTCAGCCAGCACCTCCTCACTGCTTTTCGGTTTTGGGTGGTTTAGGGTTTTTTTAGGTATAAAGTATTTTCTCTGGTGTTTGGGCTAAACTTTTAGTACACAGTTTAAATACCTCTTCTATCTCTGTTGCATCCTTGCCCAATCTCTTCTATATGCACAGGACCCTACTATAAAAATGAAGTGTTGATGACAGTGTTTTTCCAGTGAGAATGTAGAATTGTTTGCTGCTACTTTATACGTACTAAATCTGTAAACAGTAAAAATACTGTTTATGAGGCTATGTTTTCTAGGTGTGCAAGGTTACAAGTAAGTGCATTAAAAATAACCGGATAGTAAGTTTGCTCTCTGTTAACAAGCTTAATGTTTACTGTTACCAGATGCAAATATACTGCAGGTTGGTATGTGGAAGAGAAAGCTTAAAAGGGAGAGTTTTCACAGGCAAATATTTACTTTAATATTGAGCATGATGCAGAAGAGATTGGCACAGAATATGCTTTTTTTGTAGTATGTTCTGTCCAATCACAGTATCTAAAATATAGTGAATGTAAGTTATTTTCAGTTTTAGGATTTTAGGATTATAGTAGTAACCTCTTATTTTTGCATAATCGTGTCAGCTATAGTTCATGTTGATTCTTGAGTAATAGATGAACACACATAAATGTATAAAATGTTGAGAATGCATCAGGAGAAGCCCACTCTTCCAGGCCTTTTTGCTATATGTTCCTTAGAAAAGGATTTATTAATTCAATAATTAGGGGGACCTGCTGTACTTCAAGGGGGCAAAATGTTAAGCATGTTTGGTCTTTAATTTTCCTGATGAGTGGCTTTCTAAATATTAAGTGTGGAAATTACTCTCTTTTTAATGGAATATTTGCTAATACTAATATCCTTGGGGGTGTATGTGGATTTTGGAAGTTTTACGTTTGATATTCGCTTCTGTTTTTTCCTGAGTCGTCATTGAACAAAACCAGAGAATTATTCAATCGGCATATTTTTGCTGTGTGTCACTGTCTCTGTTAGGAATTGTTTCCAAATTGCTGATTTGGACTTAGAATGTTTATATGTTTTCCATAAATGCTCTTCTTTTATTTTAAAGATGACACATGTTGATGCCACCATTTTGTGATCCTCGTAGCAGAAGATAGTCCTACTGAGAAAATGAGCACTTTGATCATTCAGTCTTTGAACTTTAACCTTTGACTGGAAGTGACCTATAGGCAATGAAGACTACTTCCTTTGACTGCATTTTTACTAGTGTGCATTCTGGGCGCATGTTGATCGCTGGTTCAGTCCATGCAACTGACATGCTTTTATTAGTCATACAGTATTAATGCAGGTGTCCAGAAATGTCAGAATAATTCCATTATTTTTATTTTAAGATTTTTTGGAAGAATTCCAGGTCTTCATATATTGTGCAATAACACTGAGCTCCTTGGCGGTTTTGGTGCATCCATTGCCGGCAATGGACATTGTACCAGGGAAAGGTTTTGCTTCTGCCACAAAACGGATTGGTGCATGACAGAGCTTATGAAAGTTTTGGATATATTTGGATTATAAGCAAAGGATCTACCATTACCTGAAAAGCCACCCCATTCTTTTATATTTGGATTCTATGCACTGTGATCACAAAACTAGCAGCATGAGTTAACATGCCTAGCTGAAGGACTGTAATAAGATCGTTGAATATTTATTAAATTGTTTATCTGCTGTCAAATTGTTTTGACATGGAAGGTTTTTCAAGTGACATTGGCAGAGAGGTACAATGTTATCCCTATGGTGAAATAAAACTACTTTTTGTAAATAGTTATTCATATCTCTGAAGCAAAGGTATGAGTAATTTAGGGTATGAGTGATTTAATCAAGAATTTATTTTGGAGATAGGAGAGGATGGCAGTGATATAATTGAACTTGCTGCAGTCCATAATTGGGCTTGTAATTTGTACTTTAGAGCTTTTTCCAAATAGATTGCACACTGTTATTTCCTGCTAGCCATCAGCATGAGCCCTACTGCCTACACCAATATTTCATTTATTTATGTGTTTGAAAGCAATCCATATAACATTTTTTGTTTGCATTCACTGTTTCTTTTGTTGTTGTATGTCATGTTTGAATGTTACAAAACAATATTTTGATTGAAAAGCTTTGTCAGAAGATATTTTCATGTAAATTATTTCTTTATCTTGTAAGCATCATCTTGTCTTTTAATCCTGTACTATAAAAAGGAAAAAAAAATACATTTTTGACAGAGGCTTAATGTTTTGACAAAAAAGTGTGGACCTTCTTATTTAAGTTTAGACTAAAGTATATTTTCTTAACTTGCTTGTCCCACGCAGCCATACCAATTTTTTTCCAGGCTTTTACTTCACCAAAAAAGGGTAAAAAGCCTAAAATCAGATTGACATTTTTCTATGGAGCAACGTTTATTGGAATGATAGTTGTTCTCACCACTCTGTAATATTTTGATACTGCAATTAGGTTGTCTTTTTAGGAAGCACTTTTATAAACTTAATATCTTTACACATATGCAAAATTTCTATAACTTTTTTTTACTGTTGCCTTATTGTTGCACTCAAAAGAAAAATAATTTTAAAAAATTCAAGCGATTAATGCATGAATGTCTAAATCAAGTTAACCACTTGATTTAAAAACAAAGAAACAAAAGCTGAAAAGGAACCAAACTCAACCCAGAATTAATAACTACAATAACAAACAGAAAATTGGCTGAAAATGCAGATTTTATTTTTTTTCTTACTGCTGTGTGATAACTGACAAGTTTTATAGCCTTGTACATACTTCTCTGTTACCTAATGTTTAAAACATTTTAAAAAAGTATAGATGCTTAACTCAGGGTGGATAGAGTTCAGAGGAATTTGCTTCAGAGAAGTATTTTGTACAGCGACTGAACTATGGATATTGCCAGTGAAGTGAGGCTACAGTATACTTCAGGAACTGCTATTTTTTTCTACTGTATTGAAAATATCTCTTGGCCTTTAAAACTCAATGGTAAAATCTAGCTTTGGATAAAAATTTGATGTGTGTATGTATTTTCACAATGAGCCTTTAAAACATAGGAGTCTGTTTCTTTTGAGAGCCAAAAATAATAATTTTAAGCAAACGAAATAGTTGTTCTGCTCCTAACTTTTTGTTTAGCAAAACTTTATAGTTGTGAGTTAATCAAACTGGTTATTTTTGCAAATGGTTCATATGAAAGAGCAGTAATCTGATACTTAATCTATATATTAGTGTTAACTGCTCTGTATTGATTGAAACGATTGACGCCTCTTTGAGAAATTTATGTATGAATGGTTCACGTAATGGATCCTATTAAATAGTCCACAGGAAAGAGAACTGTGACACAAGGTAATGTCTCTGAAGAAATGGTTCAAGCACATCTTCTCAGATTCGTGGATCTTTTCATATGGTGGCTTGCCATACTGCAATACATGGTTTCAGAGAAGCTTTATGACATGCTGTATGTATTTTGTTGAAGATGGGTGTTGTAGTGCAAAGCATCGTGCGTTTTACTGACCTGTGCTATCACATGGACTGTGATGAAGTTAAATAATTTATGCTGCTCTTTAATACCCCCCAAATAATACACTTAGATCAAAAAAATGCAAGGTAAACTAGAACAGAATGTACCTCAGGTCTTTTAGTTTACAGTAGAAATGCCTCCATTTGTTCTCTTGTAGATCTGTGGGTAAGTTTGCCTATATACAGAGGGCCAAGACAAAGTCTACGTACCACTCAAGCCCTCAAAATAATGCAACTATTCTGACAATGCTATGGTGTCCTGAAATAGGGCTTGAATTAGATGAAGGTGGTGCCATCCTTTCCATAGGGTGTCCCTGTGTATGTAACTTTATTTCACTTGGAAATTCTCACATGAAATGGTTATAGAATTGGCTTGAAACGATCTTGCTTTTATTTTGTGTCAACGTTCATGTTGTTAAACACTTTGTTTTGTGTTTAGTGTCTTTATACTATAACACAATAAATTCTTGTTTTAAAATAGATTACTACCCTTGAATCGAAATACGTGTGGACCTTTTCATGGTGGAGTGCAGAAGCACTGTTCCTTATGTTCAGCTGCTCTTGAGACAAAACTGTCAGTAATGCCAAAATGCTGTGATGGATATCAAGGGAGGAATTTGGATAATAATGAGGTGTTTCCTCTTTTCTCCAGAGGGTGTCTGTTGTAACAGCTAAAGGAAATAGTTTCTTAAAAACAAAACAAAAAAACCCACCAACCAAACAACACCAAAAAAACCCTAAGATGTAGTGCTTTCGTTTCTAGTAGATGATCAAATAGTTCCTTACCACGTTTTTTTTCTGTTTGACAAATACTTCAAATATTGAATGGGGAGTTTCAGACGCAGAATTCTCATGTGCTTGCAATGGTGGGAAGAGAGTTTCTATTACTTTGTTAGCATACGTCAGGACTGTTATATGAGGCAGCAGTCTCATTTCAACAATTGCTTTCAGTTTTGTACAATTTTTTATTCAAGAGATGATGTCTGTTTCGGAAAAAGTAAGACACTTTCTTCATACCTAAAAAACCCTGTTTTTGTGGAAAATGAAGGGTTTTTTTAAATTCATATATAATGAATATATGAGTACTGTTCTGGATATTTGATTTTTAGTTATTACATTATTTGAAAGTGACAAAATATAGTTCACATCTCAGGTTTTAAAAGCTCAATCTAATGAGATCATAAAATTCTCTTGTCAGTAATTAAATTTTAAAGAACAGATTAAATAAAGGTCTATCAGGAAAGGTTTAAATATAATTGATAATAAGACTTTCCAGTCCTGTTCTTTCTGATTATTTTTTTCATATGTAAATATTTATTAAAATGAATGGTGTTTTAAAAACAAATGAGGGAAGAGCACCTGTGGCACTCATGTTTCTTATAACGTATCCTGTTGATATTAAAAGCTTTGTGATAATGCAGACATCTAATCTCTAGCTTTGAGAGGAAGCCAGTGTAGTTTTTGCCTCCTCTGGCAAGGCAACTCAGTGTTATGCTGTGCTTGCACACTCGCAAATCCTGATCACTCTGAAAAAATAGGTTTGAACAAACTTTCTTCCACAACCAGTTACTTTTAATCCAAATCACTCAGTCCACTTTGGATTTGTTCTCATAAGCAGTGGTACCTTATCAACTGGATGTTGAACTGGATAAGGGGAATTAAGCTGCCTCAGTGATATTCCATCTTCAACTGCAGCTGGATGGGGAGACAGACTTGGGATTTGGTTTGTGTGCTAGGTACTTGTTGGCCTGTTGTTTCCAGGACTTCTATGGACTTTCCAAACCATCAGGCTTTAAAATACCTTAATAAAAATGGAAGAGTAGAAATATCATGAGCCTTCGTTTAGTATACTAAAATATAATTCAGAAATACAAATTTGAAAATACTTAGTGACTACTTTTATTTAATTTTACTGATAATAGCAATGCAGGATGTTCCATTCACTTGTATTTTTTTCCCCTCCAGGTTTTAAGTATTTTTTGAAGTAGTGTTTGAGAGGTTTTGACCAGTTGATTCAACTTAAGAAATTATCTCTGGAGCTACTTAAAGTGAAAGGATTTTAAATTACAAAGCAAGAGCCTTTTCAGTAACTTTGTAGTTCCAAAATAATTGCTCTCATGAAGTGGCTTCCTTAGAAACCTGTGTAGGTTTCATTCAGTTAATTATTTTACATCTAAAAAAAACAAAAACTAAATGTAAAATCAATTGATCATGCACTATATGATACCAGTGTAGAGATCAGATTTGTAAGCTTCTGTCCACAGTCTTTTTAGTATAATCCTCTGTAGGAGCTCTTAATGTATGTGTCAGTGGTAGTAGAGTAGATTTTATTTAATGCCCTTCAGTTTACATACGTGCTATCTGCAAGCGTAACTTTGTCTTTTGAAGTGTTTCTTTTTTCTTGACTTGTGCTGGTGAAAGAGCTTCTTACAAGAGACTACTTTTCTGGAATAAGAATCCAGTGAAGAATTGGAAACCATAATGATAGCCTCAAAGAAAGATGCTACAATCTGAAATCCTGTAACACTGACCACAATTGCTTCCCTCATGAAAATCTCCATGGTGAGACCTTAGAACTGCTGTCTTGTCTTCAGCAGTTGGGAACCTATTCTCTTGGAGCTCTTTGGAGTGCTTTCTGCCAAGTAGGTCAGAGTTAAATCTGTTCAAATGAACATTCTGGGCCCTTGCTTTTCCCAGGACTACAATATTATCTGGATGGTTCTAATGCAGTTCTCCAGGGCATCTTATCTTTAGAGATAAAAATCAAGCAGGGTTCCTGCTATTCAGTGTCTTCTCTTAGTTTACTGCCACTGAAATGGAGAAATTTGTGCTCCTCCTTCCTTTCTAGCCTCATGATTCATATTTTTACCTTGCATCTAGCTTTATTGTCTGAGCCTGCACTGAGATGATTTAGCATATTAAACCAGTAGGAAACTGACTTGAAAAGGGAAAGTGAAAAATCTTTCTTCTCAGTTAGCAAATCAAATCACCTTGCTGCATAATGAAGAGTTTCAGAGCTAGTGCAAGAAATGGAAAGGATTGTCCAGCTGGGGTTTGGGAGGTGATGTCTGGCACCTGATTTGTATTTTTAGACTTTTCTGTGGAGTGTAAAGTACTAGAAACCTTGTTTTATGCAGAAGCTGAGTTATGTGCTATGAGAAGCCTGAGCGCTGGAGGTCTGGACTGCCTGTGACAGTCTATGGCAGGGGATTCTCCTATCTGTTGTAACTCTCTTTTCCAGTAAAAATTGTGAGGTTGTTCCAAAACCTTCAAGTTTATTATTACCTCTTAATTTAGATGCCTTGAGTTCCTGTGATTATTTTTTGGTTGGCTTTTTGGGTTTTGGTGGTTTTTTTTTGAAATAGCAAGGCTGCTAGCATTGCTATATGTGATATTTTTGGTGAAGTTTCTCAAACCTAAATGAAATACAGATTCAGTAATGCTGCTCAGAAAATGCCCAGTTATTTTCCAGAAGGAAGGCAATTGTTATGTTACAAATCAAATGTTCTCGAGGTTAGATAGAAAGCCAAATATGGTACAGTCATCTTCTAATACAGAAAACACTTGAGACAGAAGACTTGGATACAGATCTCATTTGTCTATTGTATAGTGAAAGAACAGGACTCTTGCACTGTGGTAGGAAGTTTGCAAGACAGAAGCATACTGTTCCTCGTTTCACCCCTTCCTCTGAAGGTCTTGTTCAAAAGGCAGATGAAGTGTGATGTTTTTGATCTCAATTTATACTGCGTCAGTAAAGAGTGTGTGACAGCTCTCATTCTGACTGACCGGTGATGAAGGGTGAATGGCTCTTGACTCTCTCTTACTCGCTAAACTGTCCATATGTCTACAGAAGCATTGGTAGCTAAATAAAAGCATTGGTGCACAAATAAAGTACACTTTTATTTATTGAGTGTAGACAGTTTATGGAAAATTGGTACTCTGAAAGCAGGAGTATAGGAAGGATACATCACTAAGTAAACAAGTCACAAAGACTGATAAAGCACCCAATCTCCATATGATTTTAAGTATATGGATTCTGAAGTCTTGATTTGCCTAAGGATTTGAGTTTATGGGGAAAAAAGAAATTTACGGCATAACCTTGCACTAAGGTGTTTTGTATCACGCAGAGTTTTGGACTGTAACACCTTTTTAATCTCTTATGGATCTGTGTATTATCATGTTCCCCAAGCAGTAACTTCTGTCTCAAGCATCGTGCTGGAGTAACAGGTGACTTTAACTTCCTTAAACAAGTCATAGCCCAGACAATCCTGCGTTGGGAATGATCCTCCAAATACTCCTGCAAATTGCATTGACTCACACAATGAGGATGCCTTACAGAGATGAGCTGTACTCACAAAGTGGGCTAGGAGGGAGAAATGAGAGGGGAGACAACCAGTTCTTGGCAGTTTAATGGATTTGTGAAGATTCTCAGGGGATTGGTGGCATGATGGTGGATTTTTTGGTGGGGTTTTTGTGTGGTGTGGGTTTTTTGCTTGGGGTGGGTTTGGTTTTGGGTTTTTTTTGGGGGGGGGCACCAGTAGTTGCACCAAGCTACAATTCTTGCATTACAAATTTCTTCAAAAGTGGAAGGGGGTAAATGCAATCCAACTATGGTCATAATGCAACTGAAGGGTCAGGGTACTGTATGAAAACCAATTATCAGAGTTCATCAGGATGTGCTATACTAAGAAAAGCCACTGGTCTGATCAAACTTTACAACTCAGGGAATGGATAGCCCTCTCCGTGAACTGAGGTGATAGGTTTCTTTTTGTCTTTGCAATAATTTTTCCAGAAATACTAGTAAACTCTGAGCCAAGTAGACTTCATACAGTGCCTGTCACGATTCCGAAGTCTTGCATGTGAAGTCTTGCAGGTGAAAAACAGACCTGGTATGGTACTTGGCTGCATGTTTTTGTAGTGCTGAAAGGTCGTTCTCTTAGCTTCCTTCCTGTCTTTAGTCTGTAGGAATACACCGAATTATATCTGAGCATTACTCATGTCTTCCTGGTATATCAGGTACTACTAGGGAATGCTATATAGAAAAGCTTGTGATTCTTCTCCATAAAAACTTCTCTGAATAGTTCTTAATGTTCATCTAAATGTCATCTACTTCTATACTTTCCTCATCAGCTGCTTTGTAATGTGGAGGTTTTTTAGACTTATTTCTGGGCAACACTTTTTGAAAGTGAACATTAAAAAGGTTCGTCATTTGGATGTTGATATAAATTGTCATTTCATCCAGATGTTCCCTATGTTAGTGACTGTAGCATGCAATATAATAAGGCTTAGGCCTTCCTGAATGATTTCTGAAAGGTAAATCCAGCTAAACTTCTTATCCAGTATTGGATGTACCTAGGTAAGTATGACAAGTTGTCTTGTGCCAGCCAGCCCAGTCTGGAGCATCGCTGCCTGCGCCTCATGTTTAATGTCTCTGGGTTCTCTTCGGAGTAAACCAAAAATCTACTTGGAAAATTTGCGGTGATCTCTGCATGAGCCGATTCTGTACTGTTTTGTGGCAAGTTAGTTTTCTATGCATTTCAAGGCAGCTAATAATGCACCTTGCTTGACTTTGAGTAAAGGATCCTGTTATTGTTAAAGAGCTTGTTACAAGGTAAAGCGCTTACTTAATTCTTTCTTATATTTGCAAAGTATTATTACCGGATTTGGCCTCTGGAAAGGAGTCCTGCTGCATGGTCTGCACCAGAACGCTGCTTCTTTCTGTCATAGAGCTTTATTTCTTAGTTTTGGTCTCCACAGTATTTTTATGTGTAGGTGCATACTAAAGAGGGTTAATAAATCTTGCTTAGACCATGCATTCATCTGGGTTGATTTTAGTGTACATCTTTATGTATGTTATATTTTACCTTCCTTGGTACAGTACATAGGACCTTATTATTTACAGCTATTCATTTAGAAGTGCAGGTTTCCATCAACTTCTACATTTTCATTCTTTTTTTCTTAAAAGTAAAAATAATGCATTAAGAATAATCTGGAGAAAAGGAAGCGAGAATTTGCTAGCCTGTGTTTTGAGGTAGAAACTTAGTCTGCTTCCCTCCAAATTTGGATTTTATTGTCTAAAGTGTTTTTTCTGTTTAATATTTTCTTTTATCGAATGTATATATAAAGCAATAATATACTGAGTTCCATAGTGAACTGCAGGTGTAGTAAGCAATTGAAAATCTTGGGATAGTTTTCATCTATCTGTAAAGACACAGCACGTTGTAGATTGCTTATGTTTTGTCTTAATAAGACTTTGAAGGATCAAAACACTATCAGACATGGGGATGTTTCACCAACTTCTTTGAAAGTGTGTGGGCACTGGACTTTAAAACTTTCAGAGAAATGGAAAAATGTGCATATCTATCATAGATGTTCTCTGTTTAAGCATTTTTAATTGCTGTTCAGGAAGTAGATTAGTATTGTTGTCTCATTAAATGAACACAGAACTCAAATTATGTGGGGATTTACTCTTGCTTAAATGCAGAATTCAGCAATGTTCAGTCATCACAAAACCAGTGCTTCTGGTGAATTATTGGATGGGTGGGAAAGGTGTGGTTCAATTAAGTGCTATACAGCAACATTTTAGTAGAAACATCCAGTTAGTGCATCTGTGTCAATTCTTGAAATATCCTAGAACTCCTACAACCCCCAAACTCCCATTGCCCTGGGGCAACTAGCACCTAAATTCCAAACTGACAATTTGGTGACAATGCAGGATAAGTTTGTTTTGTGTTTTTTTTTTTTTAAATAGGAAAATGTTGTGCTGACAGTTCATTTTTAAAAAAGAAAATGACAAGTTTGAACTGCTGCAAAATTTACTGTCCATTGTGTTACATCTTCATATAGCAATAGAATTTAATCCAGCTGGTTTTGTCAGATTACATGTGTATTTGTGCTTCCTTACTGCCAGTTATTTATCATTTTATTAGCAGTCCCCAAAAAAACTTTACTAAGGATTGGAGACTTAATTTTGACAGGACTGTGAAATGATCTGAAGCCGGACAGCTTTAACCAACTTCATCTAACGTGAATGTGTTTGTCTCTCTGTCAGAATACATTGTTATACTATTAATTCACTGTTGTCCTGTGAAAAAGCTACAGTGCTAGTTGCTATAACATACCTAACATACAGCAAACTTCTTGCATAGTAAACCCATCTAGAAATGGCTATTTTGTGGATGAAACTGAGTAGTTAAATTGCATTTGATGTAGGTGGAAATGCACAGATTCTGTATTTTCAACTCATGTAATACCCACTGTTTACTTAGTAGCACTGCACATGCTTTGGAGCTGTATGTTGCTGCCGTCCTTAGAAGTAGCAGACATCTAGTTGCTCTAAGAGCTGGCACTTAAAAAATTATGCAAACTGAGACTGAAGCTGATGTATGCTGGTGGGATGTAGTACTCATGGCAAATTGGAGGCATCGGTAATCCTCTAAAAACAAACATTGAGTGACAATGGTGCCAGTTGTTCCTGCTTTTATTGTTTCCATTCATGAGATTCTATAGGTATGAGCAGGAGTAGGCATAGTGTTAAGCCCTTTATGTCATTTTCTGATTCATGTTTACAATACTAGTAACTTCTGAAGCTTTTTGTTTTAGAGGAGGAAGCCTTTTTTCTGTACGAATGGTCTGCATAATGCTGTGTACAGAGAATTTTCTCTTTTCTGCTTTCTGTTTGACTCCATGTATGTCTGAGAGTCCTTGTTCCCAGAGAATAATGATTTTAAAAGTTACTAATTTAATATAGGTTTAACTTACTGTATAATTTGATAATCTTGCCCAATTTCCTTAAGTCATTTTTTCAACTTCTACAAAATGGTAGATTCGAGTGCTTTTCAATTTGTTGCAGTTTTTCCACTGTCCTGCAACAAAAGGAGTATTTCAGGAGGGTTAGGCTTTGTTTACCTTAACTACCTTGGTGGGGTAGTTAGTGAAGTATGCAACATATTTTACAGCAGTGTAACTTATATAGCTGGGTGGAAAAGCAGACGAACTATGCAACATGGAAAGCACCTTTCTACTGATTCAGTTCTCTCCAGACTAATTGTGTCCTTTTACATCTGCTTAACTATATCAGGTAAACTTAATGCCAGTGCAAGAGTGGGTTTGGCGATGAGTGAAATATTTAATTTTCATGTCCAACACTGGCCTTAATTTTCTTAAAGATTTAAAAGGCCTGATCCCTGCTTTCTCTGTCACCTAGTTAGTTAGTCTGCTGCTTATAAAGTTGTCAATAGGTATGATTAGGTACAGCCTCTCACCAGCATGACTATGCCAGTAAATGCACATAGTATTGACAGTGATGTACAGACAGACCGGTGCTGTTACTAGTGGTGGTTTCGGCTGTGTTTGAAGTATGCTGCTGTAATCTGTGCCTGCAGTGAGAGGCACTAATGAGAATCCAACGCACTTCAAGATGGGTGTGATGCTCTTGTACAACACTGTCAATGAAAATAGCATCGTGTCTGGACTTGTTCGAAGGCCTTCTTATGTAGTCAGAATGCTATCAGTAAAGCAAAACTCAAACAAACAAACAAACAAAAAAACCCCACAGAACAACCCAGACGTGTAAACAGGAATTTAATCTTATAGAATCTATTGCTACTTTGGCCTGTAGTTACACTTTGGCTTCCGCATACTTCTCTCCTGAGCAAAGCCAAGTATTCTCATGGAGTAGCAAAACTCAGTGGTGCAGAAGTCGGACATTCCTAAATGCCTGACTGTGTGCTTTGTAATGTAAAACCGATACGCCATGATCTTCAGGTTGTAGTTCTGGCATTGCCCTCGCTAACTTATCAAACTGTAGTTCTGCTTGTCTTCATTGCCTGTAGTCACGAGATTTGAAGCCCTGATTGACCTGAGTTATCTGGGTTTTCTGATAAAATTCTGAGTTGTGTTTTATAGAAGTAAACCAAACCTAGGCTTTTCTAAATCTGGAAAACACACAGGAAATAGGAGAAGTTCTTGGTGTTCAAAATAGACGATGAACTTGTGTGTAGTAACTGTGCATACACACACACAAGTTCATACAGTTACTACATGTACTAACTAGGTAGACATATATATGCATAATCACATTTTCTGTAGCTGTGAGGAAGCAGATGACTGTTCAGAAAGTTCTTACAGTTCCTTGTGTTGAAAATAAATGGAAAATGATGGAAATGGCTGCCACAAAACCAGTCGTGTTGTTATAAACCAAAGCAAATTAAATGTGCAAATTAAAACTAGAGACTTAGAGCTAGCTTTCATGCAATTTTGAATACATGAACTAGGATAATAAATAGTGTTAAGTTTTCTGAATGTGTAATACAACTCCTACTACACACTATAAAATAATTTACCAGTAAAATTTTTAAATTTCAGTAGTGTTATTAAAAGGGTAAAGCTTTTATTTAGACAAGGCTTTACTATTTCCAGCACTGATTTATGAGAGCAGTGGGAGCAAGTAATTACAGAGAAATACAATTCTGCCTGCAAAGTGGGCCAACAAATGGCTTTGATACAATGATGACAAGAGACCTAGATGTAAGCTTGTAGTTGCAAACTGAGTACATCATTTTGGTTAGATTCACTTTGGTATGTTCTAAATAACAAAACAACGAAAAAAAACACTAAAGGAGATGAGGACCTAGAAGTTGCACAATGTCCTTAGTACTAATAGTAACTTACAGTGATGGAAAAAGTAGAATATATACTGACAAGCGCAAGTTCTAATTAATTTCATTTAGATCCTTGAAGTGATCATGTGATTCATCTGATTTAGGGAACTCTCATTTTAGACGTGAATCGTGAAAGATAATGTGTTACGTGAGTTGTTAAAGCTTGGTGCTCGGAGTCTTCACTGGAGCATAAAGAATAAATGGTTTCCATTACCTGAGAAAACTGTGTAGTGTTTGCTGGTAAGTTTGTTGGTTTGTTCATGTCTCCTTCTGTGTACTACGTAAGGTGACAAATTGTTTCAGTCTGTTGTGTGACAGGCATTGCAGTCAGACATCTACTTTCATAGCCACAGTTCTGCTCTTGTAATTGAGAGCAGCGATCTGATTAGACTTAGGTTTATTAATAATACTGGGTTTAAATCAAATATAATCCCGAACCCCTGGCTTTTGCTTTTCTAATAGCTTTTAGTTATTGGAAGAGTATTAATAAAAAAAATGTGACCCACTCTTCTGATATTTAGCTATTAGAGGCTTTCATTCAGTTGAATGACTAATATAAATAGTCATTTATGCACTCCCTATTGGTGTATTAGGAGCTCTCTGTTTTAGCTTAATTACTCTTTCAACTTTAGTATCAAAATATCATCTGAAGTTCTTTAATATACATTTTAGAAGTACAGCTAAAAAGAAACTTTATCAAACGCTGGAACAGATTGCTGGAAACGGTGGTAAAATCTCCATCCTTGGAGATTTTCAGGACTTAAACGGAGCAACCTGCTAAGTCCAAAGTCGGGTTCGGCTTTGAAGTTGATCCTGTTTTGAGGGAGCAGGGAAGGTGGTGGAGCAGAAGACCTTCAGAGGTCCTTTTCAACCAATTTTTCTGTTTCTAATGTGTTGATTAAAAGTAGGCTCCCACTTCTGTGGTTCTGTCAATCTTCTCTTTGTTAAATACATCACTGTGCACTTTTCTTTGAGGATTTTTTTTGTTTGGTTTCTTTTGTTGCACCAGTGTGTATTGAGGAGTGGAAACTAATTTCTTGATGACCTTTTTTTTTAAAAAAAATACAATTCTAGTAATGAAACTTATAAGTAAAAGTTAAAATATTTGTATTTTTGCAAGTCAGCTTGAAAGTGCCTTTTTTTTTTTTCTGAATCTGAGGTTAAAAATGACAAGGCCAAGTGTCTTTAGGTGTCCTGCACTCATGTATACAGACCAAATGGAATTACTCTGTACCCTGTCCCCCAGTTAAGCATTTATGCAGGCACTGAGGCATTAGTGTGGTGTTTTTTTCTTCCTCTTGTTTTCAAACTGCATACTGAATTAATCACTCCTATTAACAACTTACCTGCTGAAACAAGATTGTTGGGCAAGTCATGTCGCTCCCCTTGTGTACTAATGGAGTAGAGTGGATAAGTATATACAAACTATGCATCTCCTCTTTTCAAAAATGAATTTTTTAGGTTCTATTACCCTAAAATTGGAGGTATTGACTAGCCTTTATCCTATGTCTCACTAGTAGGAGCAAACACCACAAAGGTACAGTAAATCTAAAGAGTGGCTAGTAATGCAACTTAGTTGTTAATATATGTAAAGCTCCAATCATATAGGAAACCTACTAAAAAGCAAAACACTTATCATGGACTTAAAATTTTTATAAAATATTTGATTCTTTGTTTTATACCTGAACAAAATTAGATCCAGAAGTCATGGATGTGTTTAAAATGGTAAGTTTTCAGATAAAATTTTCTTTTATATTCCATTTTCTTTCAGCTGTATGCCGTTTGCAGCACAGAACGTGTAAGAGTCTCAGTTCTGAGTTGATACATATATTTAAAGATGTATTCTTAAACTAAGCTTGTAGCTGTGTAGTAACAGCAATATTACAAAAACGTTAGGTATTGAAATAACTGCACAAACCGGAGATTTTAGAGGCTTGATGGGATTACATCTATCAGTTGCAGAATATTCAGAAAACTTCCCTTGTAACCTGATGCTGACATTCATAGAATGCATTTTTCGGCTGGGTACACCGATAGTAAGTATGTGCTATACTATAGGGTTGTTTTTTCAAAGTACTAACAGTAAGTAAAATAAAAAGTAAACTTTGACGTAAATTAAAAAAAAAAAAAAACAAACATTAAAAAAAAAACCACAAACTTTTATAGACAACGTCATCATGTTTCAGACTCTGAATGAATTGTACTTTTACAAAAAACTTGTAGTAGCCTTATGAAAAGTGTTTGCACTATTATCTGTTGCTAAATTATATCAGAAGAGTACGTAAGAAATTGCATTATACTGTGTACTTCTGTGCTCAGTTCTTAAATGAAATGAAATAAGGGGTAAGGAATCTCAGAAACAGAGAAGTGAACAAGAGAGGAATAAGAAGAGGAGGATGACAAGCTGCCGCGGCTGAGTACAGGGTATGTATGAAACTGTCTTAGCAAATGCTGAGTTCCCAAAGTGTGTCTAAACGAGTTGTAAATGTCATATTAGTGTTCTGTTAGCATGAATAAAACCTTGCCATTACTTAGATACTCATAATGCAGCCCTGCTGCAAAGTGTCGTTACACGTATTTGGTGTGTAAATTATTGTGTAGAATATACAAGCTTACTACCAAAACTCACTGGGCTGTGCGCTATTAAAGCATGTCTATACCGTGAGCACTTGGGAATCCTGTCAGACTACATCTCTCTTTTGCTCATACTGATCCACCACTTGATTTCAAGTCATGAGTCAAAAAAAAAAAACCAAAAAAAAACAACTCATGGAATAACAAATACTGGAGGAAATATGAACTCTAACTTAATTCTGATCTTGATTTAAATATCTTTTTTTTTTTTAAATTACATTTGCAATATCTAATGTTCTAACTCTCCTAGCTGTTATTAAAATCCAATTGCCTGGTAAAAAGATACAGGCATCTTTTTTCCCCCAAAAAAAATCTCGTTTTGTTTCAAAGCCGGAAGAGTTTTGTTTACTGCAGTCTCGCAAATCAGATAGGGAATTTGTTGCTTCACGTTCTGGTGCCTTTACCTGGCTTTGTCATGGATTTAAGAATTCCTGGTTTATCTTACTTGGCAAATAATTACTTGAGCCAATCAAGAAGGCAGATTTTTTACAAACTAAATTAGGTGAGATTGTGGATTAAACTCGGAAGCCTTTTTTTTATAATGAACAATAAACTTTTGATTACTTTGAGATAAATAATTTGAATGTTATCTTTTTAGTGCTAAAGCTGCTCAGAAATTAATGTCTTTGATTTCCCTCCCCCCTTTTATTCCTCTGTTAATTTCTAATTTCGGGGAAAACTATCTACAAGAAACTAGCCTTCAATCTCAATTTTGCATATCCCCAAATCTAACTGCCCAGTGCCTTTTGTAGTAGGGGACAGGCAAAAAACCCCAACCAAACAAAAAAACCCAAGAAAACCTGGAAAGTGGCAACAAGGTAAATAAATATTGCATGATGGCAGAACCACAGAACTGGTGTTGCTTGGAAGGGTATGAAAACAGGGCTGTCCAAAAAAAAGAAAGAAAATGCATCGAAATGCACTTATAAACAAAAAATACCTATCTAGATGTGTGAAGAGGGAGATTTTGCAGCCACACTGGGACCCTGCGCGCTGCCCTTCCCGCCTGGGGAAGGAGGTTCGAGTGATGTCACGGTCTCAACCTTCCGCGGCTGGAAAGGTATTTACGACATTTAAATAACCCCCTTCGTAGCTGGCGGCCGGGGGAGAGGGACCGGGACCGGGACCGGGACCGGAGACGTTTCCCGCGGCCCCGAGGGGGAAGGGGAATCCCGGGAAACGGCGGCGGGCTCCGCCGGGGCTGAGGGCGGTGGAACGGCGGAGCGGAGCGGGGCAGCGCCGCGTGCCGCCGCTGGGGGCGCTGCCCGCCGGGCCGCGAGAGGGACGCGGACGGCGCCATTCGCGCCGCGGGAGCGGGGGGGAGCGAGTCCGCGGGCGGGGCGCCGGGAGCACTCCGCGGGCGGCGGGACGCGGCGGGGGTGGCGGTGGCGGAGAGGCGGGGAAGGCCGGGGGGGGTTGGCGGGCGGTGCTGAGGCGGGGCGGCGGCGGTGGCGGCGGGAGGGCGGCGGAGAAGGGGGGGGGTGTGTGTGGGGAGGGCGGAGTGGTTGGGGCCGGCGGCGGCCGCCGCGGCGGCGGGGTCAGTTCTCTTTAGTGTTTGCCGATGTTGGAGGCGTCTCCAAAGTGTCCCCGGGAAGCAGGTAACCGGGCCTGCGGGGGCGGCCCTGCGCCCCCCCCGGCGGGCGGGGAGGCCGTGGGACGGGGGGAACTGTGCCGGGTCAGGCCGGAGGGGAGTGGGCTGCTTCAGCCATGATGTCCGAGTCCCGGTCCCGTCGCCTCCCTCCTGCCGCCGGGGCGAGGGTTCCGTCGGCCCCTCGGCGCCCCGCAGCTCCCCGGGGTCGGGCAGGAGCTTCTGCGCCACGGCGCTGCCGGCCCGCTCCGTTCCGGCGGGGGGCGGCGGTGGAGGAGTCACCAACCCCGCCATCCGCCCCGGGGCCGCCGCTCGCCTCCGCCGCCCCTCAGCGGGTGCCTGGGAGCGGGCGGGGGCACAGGTGGGCCGCCCCAGCGCCGCCGCCTCCGCGGGCCGCGGAGGAGCCCCCGCCGCAGCTTCCCCCGCCACGCACCGAGCCCGGCTGCCGGCGGCGGCCGTCGCGCCAGGGCCGGGCCGCGGCCGGCGGGGCCGGGCCGGGCCGTGCGGTGGGGCTGGACTCGCCTCGACTCGGCGGGACCGTGCCGGGCCTGTCCTGCCTCAGACCTCGGGAAGTACTTGGGTGCGACCTGAACTTGTCCCTCGTCCTTTGGCCCGCCCCGGCCTGGCGTGCCCTCTCGGCTCGGCGGCGCCGGGTTGAGGTGTGCGGCCTCGGGGGCGCTCGGCGGCAGCTCGCCGCCGGCAGCGCGAGAGGGGCGGCGAGGACCCCGCGGCTCCACCGCCGCTTTTTTTTTTTTTTTTTCTTCTACGCCGTGTTAATCGCCCTCGCTTTGCGCATCTTGCGCTGCCCCCAAACTTCGGACAGGGCCTGAAAGTTCGCCGGCAGGACTGGGCTCTCTCGCTCCCAAAATGGATGTCGGCGCCTCTTCCACGAAGCGATGGGCAGTGGAACGGTTCGCCGGCCTTCGCCCGGCGCGAAGGCTCCGGGGCTGTCGTTGAGGTGGGGTGGGACACAGGGAGACACCGCTGCCAAGCGGCCTAGCTTGGTCGCAGGCATTTTCCTGGTGTTCAGGTCTCTCTGGTGGGAGAAAGTTCCATCTTGCTCGCAGCCGGGCTGGAAGTCACAGCCATGCCCTGCTGGGACAGCATGGGCTGCTCGGGGTGCGCTGGGAGGGCGCATCCTTCAGAGGAGCCGTTTGCCTTGTGCTCAGGGTCCCACCTGCCCAGCCAGTGATACCCAAGCGAAAAAATCTGCCCACAGTGCATCCGCCTGGTGTTGCCTGACGGCCAGCGAGCTGTTTCTGTGGATACCGAGATGTAAGCTGCTCAGGCCGTGCTTGGAACGCTTCCCATACAACTACCGTGGTACTAAAAAAAAGTTTATGTTATACAAAAGAGTAGATGGAAGTGTTTCTGTTGTAATACCTCTCCTTATGTGAAATACTGCCTTGAACAGTACTGAGGAACACGCATGAATAACCGTGGTGTTGTAAGGCACAAGTAAGACTGTTTGTTCTGATGTGACTGGGTGTACTTGCATTGTGCTTCTGTAAGCGAGCATATATATTGCTGTATCTTGCTTATGTTACTAGTGGCATCAAGCTGCGCAGGAGTAAGGTCTTCCTGAGCTGTGTGGTAATTCCAGGCTAGCAGTCTACACCAGTGTAATAATATTAATGTATTTAAGTAACTGACTTAATTCAGGGAGGTTCTGTACAGGTTTTGTTGTGACATTGCTGCCTATAAACAGTGCCTGGCTGATAGATTTCTGAATGAAATCTTTTTTCTAGAAAGCCAGCAGCAGTGTAAGATTTCCAGTACTGATTTCCATCTGCTGAACCTTAGCTTTGCCCTAGAGAAACTCCTGGAGAGAGAGATTTCTGCTCTTACCTGTCTTTGCTAAGACTCCTGTTGCTGACAGCTAGGAACAGGTTTGAGACCGCCTGCTTGTTCGTAGTTTTTGAGGAGAAGGGGCAGTTCAGATTTTCTTTGTTTGGCAGAGAACTTTTCAGTGATGTTGCTGAGCTTTAGCAGAAGTCATCCAGCTTGGGTTCAGTTCAGGCTGTAGTCTGGAGGCCGAAGTCTTTATATATCTTAAACTTATATAGCTTAAACTACCTCGTCCCCCAAGAATTATGTCAACATAATAAATTTGAATAATCTTATTTCTTGAATTGTGAAAGTAGTTTGTAAAGGAAGATCTTAATTTTACCTGCAGGAAAACCTGATTAGAGGTGTTTTAATGACTTGACCAATTTTAAATAAGTGCTTGACTCAATCAGCCCCTTCCTTGGGGGCAAATGTCAGGCTTGATTTTCCTACCCAGGTCTTTAAACATAACTCCACCATAATTCTGGTTTACATTGGTGTGAATGAGGGAAGTGGATCAAATCCGATGTGTTTTGTTTGTAAAGTGTCATGAAAAGTGACCTTGGGAAGGTTAGGCAACAGGCCGTAGTGAAGCAGATCCTCCGATCCCAAGACTGCTTCTGCACCTGTCATGCTCTATCTGGACAGTTTGTTTTGACCTGCCCGAAATATGTGGCGATTGATTTGTCAGTCTTCAAGAAGACTGAAAAAACTCTCATCAATTATGTCCAGCCCTTCAACCCAAAATACATCATCTTATAATATCACACCATTGGAGAGCAGGCCTTATAAAGTGTGCAGGTTTTAGTGCTTTTTTTTTTTTTGGTTTGTACTTCATAAATACATGCATACACGTGCACAGATTTTCTCCCATTAGAGTCAAGTATCTGCTTCCTCAAGGTGTGTCACACCGATGTGGTGGGGAAGGACCTAACTGCGTCTTTTCAGGATCTGTAACAACGTAACTTCTGTTAGTAAGCCACCAAAGCTTTGCTTTTCCTTCCCCTGCTTACATTGATTTCCTGACAGCAACACCAAGATCTATAAGATAAGAGATAGGCCTGTCTTTTGCCAGAACCAATTACTTTGCAGTCCTAATCTTTGGGTCACGCATAGCCTGTATTTTTCACAATATTTCTTGAATTTTCTCTCTGTTCCAACAAGACTGTACACGCGGTCTCTGAAGCCAGTGGGTCAGAAGGACGAGGCAGGGGTTTCCATTTGGTTGAGGGGCATGTAAAGCAAAAGGATGAGGTTCTGCAAAGGCAGGTCAGGGAATGGGACTGGCAGTTTTGCTCAGGGAGGAGAGGATGTGTGGTGCAAGGGGGAGAATAGAGTTGGTGAGAGCGCGTGATGAACTCTGGGAAGAGAGGAAATGGAACCCATGTACAACATGGTTAGTACATATATATTAGAAGTCAAGGGCTCTGCATTCAGGGGGTCTGCTCATTGTCAGTGACCAGTCATGATCAGCATTATCCAGAGTATGTTTGCATTAAAAGATCAAGAGTTCAGTAAAAATCTGAGAGATGGCTTGTCAGGCGTGTTCTGGAAACTATTTAGAATAAAAAATTTGCTTGTCACAACTCCTAACCTAAAAATGAATTTTGAAAAACCATCTGTGGTAGTGTAATGCTAAAGTCACATGCATGTCTGTAGCTGCTAAAGTTCGTTCATACTTCATCTCAGCAGCAACTGTGGGTTTTTTTGTTTGTTTGTTGTTTGTTTTTTTTTTTTTTAAGCTGGTAGTATTTGGAAAGTTTCCCAGTAGAGAAATCTGTACTCCTGGGTCACAGTGCGCTCACCTGTATCGTACTACATGTTTTCTTTTGCTTTAATCAAGTACATTTCTGTATAGTACATCAGTAGTATGTTACAAATTTATTGATACTTAACCAAATAAAATCAAACTATAAAGTGTAATTTTTTTTTCCTGGTAAATAACACCTTTTTTTTTTTTGCATATTAAATTATTCAACTTTGTAACTTCAGTATGTGTCTGTATCCTCATATTCTTCTAATTTAGCCACCATTAAAATGATGGGGGGGGGGACTCTTTTTAGACTAATTAGAAATCAGTGCTTTTCAACACAGATTCCCGTTGGTGTTTGGGGAGGTCCGCAGTAACAGCCAGTGGCAAAGTATTATGGTGAGTATGGGTTAACCTGCTATCCTTAGTTTCTGGGAAAAGATAGCTTGCTAAGATGTTTACCATAGTACCACATGTTCGAGGGGTATGTTTACAGTCTCATCTTCTCCTGAAAACTTCCAAAGGATCATACCGGCAGTGGTCACGCTTCCAGTTTCACTGCTTGCCAGCTTTGAGGAGGCTGTTTGCCTCCAGGCTGAAGGAAAAGTTTTTGAGCGTAGACCAGGTTTTCTGAGGAAGTTTCTTGCAATGGAAATGTCCACCTGTTGGAACAAGAAGAGTTCTTTAAGAGACGAGGAACCTTATTTTTATTGCTATTGCTATTCTTGGTTTCTTTTGGTAGCTGTTATACATTTGTAGTTTTCAGTTTCTTATACAATAAACCCAGTTTAAAAAAGTAGTGTTACATGAATTTAAGGAAATTTCAGTACACTAAACATGCAGATTGATGTCAGTAACTGAAGTTGTCTGGATAAGTCACTGGCTGTAAGTGACAGAGAGTTTCACCCAGATGACACCTCCGTGCAACTCTCACATTTTGGAGGGAAGAAATCAAGATACACTGTTCCCAAGGTGAAAGTGTGGAGCTGATACAGAGCAATGTTGGGTCAATTTGTAGCGTATCCAGTTGTACCGATACAAATAAAGAAATGAAATAACAAAGTCTGTGGGAGCTTTGGCTTTGTTAATCAAGAACAAGAAATAATCTAAAATTTCTTGTTAAAAAGTCATGTTTTTTTTTAAAAAAAATTTTAAAATTTGGATTTTTTTCCCCTCTTCTTATCTTTCTTCAGTCCTGGGTACTAGGTTGCACGGCTTTTTCCTTTCTGGACTGTGGAAAATGTTTTCTCCACTTTTTATTCCAGTCTTGTGTATCTGATAGTACTTAAACCTGTCTGCTTCCAACTGTTCCATATGTGGTGGCAATGTCCCTTGAGTGGACGTTGCTAGTGGGTATTTTGTTTAAGAGTGTAAATATACACCCAAGAGACGTTTCTTTTGTGCCTGTTTAAGGCCTGGGAACCTTAATGAATGACTGCAGAGGGATTTTCTTTGAAACCCTTCTGACCTTCTAATTCAGTGCAAGGTGCTTTACTGGTCTTGTTTGAAATAGGTGTCCTCTCAGCTTCTGCTGAGGCTTAAACAAGTGAGAAGTCATTGACGATGCAAGGACTGGATCCTATTTCCATGGACTTGATGGAACTGTTGTTCCTGAGTACGTTCTTGATGTGGACTTGCAGGCAGCTAGGGGTATTTGCCAGGTCCCAGGAGAAGAATTAATATAGTGCTTTTCTTTAGCTGTCGTATTACAGGGCTCTTCTGAAACTGGCCGTTCCACAAATTACTGTCGGTAGCCGCTCACCAGAGGAGGTGGTTTCAGACACCCTTTCTTGTATGACCATTAAACTATACCAAAAACTTTGACTCTCTTTTTCTGGTTCTCCTCAAATGCTGCTGCAGTCAGAGCCACTTGATAGTTTGTAACATTCATCTTCACTACAGGTGGTCATGAGAGTAAACTCCTGTAGCTGGTGAAATGGATTTTTGATACCATAGCTTTAATACCGTATTTCAGGTATTTTAGAAGAGATACAAGTGACAACTTATCCATTCTGGATTTGAATTTTTTTTTTTTTTTTTTTTTTTGTCATGGTAGTACTTTGAACCTATTCAAGGCTTTCAAGCCAACTCTGTGCTCAACTAGGAAATTTGACATGTAGTACTGAAAAAGCAGTTTTATTTGCTGTCATTGCAAATACTGCCTGGTACTGTTCACCTTTGCTCAGGCACCTCATAGCTGACAGGAGCAAGGGAGACATACTTATTAACAAACTAATATCCCTAATATATCCCCAAGGTAGGGCAGGACAGAGCACTGCAGGTGAACAGGGTTAACAGAGGCATTTGTAGTTACAGGACTGGCTGCTTTTCAAATGTGGGTGTCTTTGCTATTGTGCTGGATTGCAGACCTCTGCTCCACAGCTCTGGGGTCTGCACTTCTACCCAACTTCTGCTGCATGTCATTGCAACCTAGATGCTGGATGGCCTTTGGGCTAAGAGCACTCCTTCCCTTCCTTAATGAGGAGCATCATTTTTGCAGGAGATGAGACTGTATTAGGCATATATATGTAGCCAATCAGTGTGTGTTCTGTTAGAGATCCTAGAAATCAGGGTCCTTCTTCCCTTTTGAAGTGCTTTTTCTTTATTTGATTTTGGTTTTGAGGGTAAGGAATGGGAGTCTTAGCTCAGTAGTGAACAGAAGCATTAGCTCCCTGCGAGGTCAAAAGCAAGTTTGTTCTTTCATTCTGGTTTAGGGTGGTTCCAGAGTCACAAAAGCTAATTTTACCCTGCTGAAGCTAATGGCCCTGGAGTCCTGAAAATACAGTAAGTGGTGAGAAAGTCATTCCTTTAAAGGGCAGCTCAGAGCATCATCCGTCCATCCATTCTGTCTGTAGTCATGAGCCTATGCTGTTGTGAACAGTGTTGTCGTTTCTCATATATGCAAACTTCTTTTTCACTTTCACTCATTCCTAGGTGCTGTTTCCTTTTATTTTGAATCATTTCATGTTACCACTGAATCAGGTTGCACTTTTAGCCAGAGTTGTCCTCTTTTATTTCTGACTCTTTAGCTGTGTAAAAATACTTGAAAGAATTCCAAATTTTAATTCACAGTTTGTTTACATTTTTTCCCGTAGTAGTTATGATTAGAACTTCCTTTGGTCTGGGGAAACAAGTTATTCTGAATCATCAACTACATGCATGGAGATCACTTATTTGCTATCGTGTGATGTAACCTACTTGGTGCTCCTAACCATTAGTACGTAAGGAGTTGAAGGAAGAAGTCTGATTTTTGTCATGCTGGTTCTGTGCACCCACAGGGTGCTCAATTTGAGCCAAATCTCTTTTTACCAGCGCTCGTCCTTTCTGTTGTTGGTTGTTAGTTTAGTATCCTCCTTTAGTATCCAATTCAACTCCAGAGATTAACCTTTTGCCATCCTGCTAGATGCGCATCGTCTCTGGGCTGCGGCAGAGCATGTGCTCAATGTGTGGCAAGTTGATAATGTTTAGCTAATGTTTAGCGTTGATCATATATCCAACAGTGTTTCTTCAGTGTTTTCTGCCTTTGCTAACTCTGAAAGAATCTGTAACACTATGATTTTTTCTCGTCGTGGATTGCCAAAATCGTCTATAATCTGCAGTTTCTTCCGAAGATAAATAATTTATTTGACTATGCTTCATCACACAACTTCATAATTTCTGTCCAAAGCACGGGTTTGCTATGAGGAATCAATAGGCAATTGCTGTCCTGTGTACTTCGCTGAGTTGTTGATGATTCTTTTCATTCTCAGGATGCTTAAGGAGTTTGCATTGATAGCTGCTTGCTGCATGTGGCTGGATCGGTTACCTCTGTTCCCTTTGGCTTTCTCTTAAACTCCTCCAGGCACATGCCTTTTCCCATCTTGTTTGCTGGAGTCCAATGTTAGTGGCCCCAGGTCCTCACTGACTATGTATGATCTGTCCACTTTGTTAATTTTTTGGACTCTCTGTTTTCATTGCTGTTGAGTCAGGCATGCATCATGAATTTTGCAACAGTTCATGACCTTGCCCCCAAACATAGCATCTGTAAACCCTTAATTTTCTCTGGTTGAAAACTTAGATGTTGTGCTTTTCTCCAATCAGAGATCTTGGTACACCCAATCCAGTACTCAGTAATTATTTTGCCTTTATTCATTGACTGAGGAGAGCTGCACTTAAAATAGGAAGGAGGCTCTTCGAGCTCATTGCTGAACTCCTGATCTGACAAGGTACCCTACACCTATGAGCAGAGGTCCCATTCTGTCCCCTAGTGAGCAGGGAGCTAGTCTCATGAGCTGTATGTCAAAATTATCTTATATCCAAGCGTCGCAAAACGTGTCTATTGGAGAGCTGAGAGAAGATGGAACTCCAGGAGTGATTCATGACCAGGAGAGGGCAACTTGACTCCAGCTGTGTCTGGGAGCTGCAGCTTCTTGGAAGCTGTATGAGATGTCAAAGTTGGCGTTCATCACTCTAGCTGTGAAGTACTGTTTTGTTTAAATACACTTGTGAAGAATGAAAAAAGGTACACAAACCAGAATTTTGTCTACTTCTAACTATAGAGCACAACACCTGCCGCTTTGTCCACTGAAACCACCTTCTCTGGTTATCTCATAGCTGTTAATGATAGGGGAGTGATTACAGTATGAGGAGGGCTGGTAGCAGGAGCTGTAACTTTTTTCAAAGAAAAAGGCCTGTTTCTGCTACTTCATCAAACTTTGTTACTTGATAATGAGAAGTAGTTTGTCACAGACGGTCAAGGAAAACCGAGATAATTTTCTGAATTCCATTAATATTATGCAATTTCTAGTTGATGAATAAACTTTTAGTCAAGAAGTAATTTTTGCCTGCTTCAGAACAAAATAACAGTTGTAAGGATATATTACTTAGATCAGTCCTAGAATAAAAGCAGTTTATAATTTAAAGTCAGTCAAAGCTTATTTGAGATGTTAGGAATATAACTACTAGTTGCTACTAATACAGCTTCTAGAAATATATATATGAGAGAAATTTAAAAATACTAATTAAATAAGAAACTGGACTCTTGGAAGGAGCTCTGATTAGACTCCGATATCACAAATAAGGAACCAATTACAGCTTTGATGCAGACGAGTCTGTAGTGGCAGTGTGTCAAGTCTGAGTCATGTTTTTTTCATTTACTTACTTAATCCCTCTCTGCACTTTTAAGCTGATGATTGATTGTTAAACTAGTGGCTTAGGCTTCCCTTTTTTTCAGCTATTTTTCTTCATAAAAAAGCTTAGTAACTCATATTTGTTTAACCTAAGGCGAATGCGGTTTACCTACCCATCATCTGCAGTAAGATGGTATGATGACCTCTGTGTACAATGGCAACCAATAACCATTTCAGTATAACCCTTGGGATCTCAGTGGGATATTTACATGGTTGCACTTGAATGACTTATGCTAGAAAGTAAAACTGAAATATATTTCCCATAATTTGTTCCACATTTTCCTGATTTCAGTTTCTGTGTTCACAGTTTGTGGAGTCATGGTATTAAATAGTTATCTCCTTGAACCTTTCTGACATGTTCTGTGTGGGTAAATTTTGAGGTAGCCCTGGAAATTCAGCCTAATTTGTGTCAGTGTTGCATAGAGTCTCTGTTGATTGTCCTATTCTCCCTTCTCCAGGGACTGTGGGATCAGATGAAGTCATCTTTTCAAAACGTTACAGATATGCCTGTATCACAGAGTGTCTGGAGAGAGAGAAGTTTTCAGTTTTCAAGAAGTCATGGGTAGCTTATAGTCATGGTAAGGAAGAGATGTAAAAAGTTATAATACTGGACAGCCAGCTTTTGTGCTTTGGATTCATGGTTACTCCCAGTTGCAGCAGAGAAATACAAAAAAGGACATTACCCTCTAGTGTTGAGGAGTGTGTGTAATGTCCTGTCTCTGATCTGTAAGCCTGTAAAAGCATCTATAAGCTGTCTTTTTGGATATTACCTCAAACTAAGATGGGTTTTGGATGTGGAAGGCCTTCCACTAAGAAGGCTTTGATGATCACCTTGCTGTTTCTTGGGGGGATTTCAGATTTTCTTCTCTGTAATAATTCAGGGTATCCTGGCTGGGTCTAACTGATGGCTGTGTCTGAACCAGTGTTTTGGCTGGATGGTTTGGAGACTTTTCTGGGCATAAAGTTTGTGGCAGCGTGAGGACTGTATTAGCTTATATTTGCTGTTGGAAATTTCCAAAAGCTTTTTTTACTATCTTCTCTGTTTTCTGAATAGCAACAATAAATTGAGACAATTAAACTTTCTGATGAATTTATCTTTGCAAGTTAGTGGACGTTTATGTGAAGCAGCCTAACCTTTCCCCCCTTGAGCTTTGGGTTAAGAAGTTGAAAAGCATTGGGATGCTCGAGGGGCACAGTTTCTGATGTAACAGATTGACTGTCTTTATCTTTTAGTTTTTTTCTGACATTGAATCTTTGGGTTGATAATACCTTTGATCTCCCATGTCATTTCAAACAGGAGTTTTGTAATTAAGCTTCCCAAACTGCTCTGATGCCAAGGAGCTGTCCCTGTGAAGCATTTGCTCTGGTTGCAGACTGTCTTCTCTAAGGGATTTCCAATGTCTGGGGTTTTTGTTTTGTTTCAGCCTTTGCTTCAGTGATTTGTGATATCGGTGAGGTTGTTTTGTGAGAAGACCAATCCTTTTTTCCATTGCAGTTCAAGATGAATATTAGTACATTTTCTTTACATAGGAGCTCTGTTTCACATCTGTCTGTGAAGTCTCCACTTGAGATGTTAAGTGGCTGTCCAGTATACACAGGACTGGATTATAATTTTTTCTGTTAGAGGAGGAAATTAGCTGTGTGTACAAGCTGAGTTCATTTAGTTTTGCTGTACACAGTAAGATACACTGTGGCCTGAGTTGCTCCTTTCTCAGCTTTTTCATGTCAGCCTTGCTGTTGCCAGGGAAGCGAGGGAAGAGCTGCACTCCTGCCTGTCAATATGCTCCACTTTCTGTTAAGTTTCTCTTGTTACAAGTTTTTAGGCTCTTGCACATGCAAATGTGCACAGTTACAGTCAGTGCCCTGACCCCTGCGTTGTCCATCATTCCTTGCAAAATTACCAGTCTTAGGCAAATACATTAGGTGTGGCACTTCTCTTTGCAAGGGATTTTATTTGCTCCTGTAGTTGTGTCTGTTAGTTTTAATAAGGTCCATGATCCCTTATTTGTCGAAAACAGGTTTGGCAGTAGACTTTGGGTAGGCTTCAGCTGCCCGTATTTCGGCATCTAGTGCAGTTTGAAACACCAAGTTATACTGTCTAGTTTTCAGCTGCCTCTCCGCTGAGTGACATAGCTAACCCTAAGGTAGAAGCCTACTTGCTGATCACCTTGAGTGATCGTAAAGAGAGTTGTTAGAGAAGTACTGAATTGGTGTCAAATGTAAATAATATGTGTTCCCAAGTAACAGTAATCTGACCATTGATTTAGAGACTCCTATGCTTCATGTAGCATCTGGGATCAACATAGTATTGGAGATTAGGGAACCGATACAGTTTCATGATGAAAGACATCTGCGAGGTGAAGCGGTTTCTAGCTCAGTCTTCTAAGGCTTAAGTCCTTTTCTTTTTTTTTGTTTTGCTTTAGTGTGCTTGTCCTGTGTAGTAATTCAAAAGGGAAGTTGAACTGACTTCTGTTTGAAGAAGTGGCTGAAAAGTGTTAGGAGTGCAGATTTTTAATCTGTTCTATTTCCTACTTGATTATTTAAAAAATATCTTCCTGCCTCTCCTCAGAAAGCTTCTTGCTGCTCCTTGCAAAGGATATTCCTCCATGGATGACGATAGCCTTAACAAAGCAACTTCTGTGTTTTGTGAAAGTGTGATGGGATTTAATGTTCTGACCTGTTCGCTGCAGCCCAGCCTTGCCTTCCCAAGGCTTTATCTGCAAAGCTCTTCTGCTCCAGTCCAAGGGCAAAGGAAGCAGCATGTAAGAAACTGTAGTATTTAGTCAGTCCTCAGGGACTGGGTTTAGCGCTGAGCAAACGGGAACTTTTTTGTAAGCCTTGCAGCTCCTTGGATTTTGAGTATTAGTCCTGAATATTCTGTGTCAATTCACTTTCCTTTTTGTGTGCATTTTTGTCTTTGCTTGTAAATTATTTTATCAAAGTAACCAAAATAAGAGTTAGTGATTTTTTTTTTTTTCTGCTCCCTCTTATGCTTCAGGAAAGTGAAATGCTTTTAAGGCCTAATTTCACTTGTTGTTTTGTATTATTTAGTTGTTAATTAGACAGTAGCTATGTCCAGATTTCCACTGAAATTAAGATTCTCTAGTGTGAGGCACTGTAAGAAGAACCAAAATAAACACAAGCCACAGGTTTCTAAAGATTAAATCATTGGGGCGGAGATCATGGGTTTTGTGTGGAACAGTGGGAAGGAGCTGAACTTCGGTGTGTGATTTAACAGTGAAGCTAAGCTGATTAGCAGGAGTTGAAAGACTAATTCCTTGCACCCACTCCAGGTCAGGAGTTTACAGGCCCTTTCTGTACAGACATGGATGCTTCTGTGATCTTCATCCTCATCTGCACGTGAGCTGGTTCAGTGAGGTAAATAGACAGGAGAGTATTAGATTTTTGCTGTAGGGTAGAGAGGATGAACAGGATTGTCCCCTGGCATAACAGCAAGTCATTAGATCAGTTTGGCTGTTGGCAAACCCCTCTAGTAAGGCAAAAAGCAACAAATTGATGGAGGAGCAAATGGGGAGGACAAACAGTGGGGACCAGCAGTAATATATAATGTATACCTGTGTGTAGTCTATCAATTTTGCCTATTTAAAATGTATAAAAAGATAAATTTTTTTTTAGCTTTTATGTAACTAAGTGAATAAAGTAATATCAGGAGAATAGGGAGTTTAATGGATTTTTAAGGATAAACCCAAACCCTCCTTGGTTAGGAAACTTAGCTCTATTAGGGTTATTAGCTCTATTATGACGTGGGACTTCTACGGAAGAATTGCATTAACAAGCTACTAACCAAAGCAGGGGTTGGTCTGGAAAAAAGCATTAAGATGCTGCCTGCTTAGGCACTGCCCCCAGTCTATTGTCATGCTGTTTCTGTACCTTTCAATATTTTCCTTAATGCTGTGGATGAAACAGTACACTTATTAAATTTATAGATGCTCTAAAGCAGGCTCGGAAGATTCTGCAAACATTTGACAACTAGAATTAGAATTCAGTGCGATCTTGAAATATTGAAATGATTGTCTCTTTTTTTCTTTTTGTTTTTAAATAAAAGAATTCAAGGAGGACAAAAATAAAGTCTCCTTAGCTGCAGAACAATCAGCTTCACAAACAGAGCACAGGCAACTTGTGGGGTAGTGATTCTTCAGAAAAGGACTTGGCATCACTAATGTGATACTGTTGTGAAAAATAGACACCTATTAGAATATATAAGCAGAAGTGTCGTGTATATGAGATACAAGATATGTCAAGTAATTTTTCTTACTCAGCAGTGGCTGGCCCTCAGTTGTTAACCTTTGTAAAGGTTACAAAGGTCACAAATATATAGTACATGCCATGTGTTACATCGTTGTACATAGATTAGATTTGGTATGTTGGGTTGTATGACAGAGCAGTGTGAAAGTGTGGTAGCACCCTCCTGAATATATGCATTTTCACTTTCTGCACAGATGAAGTTCAGGCCTCCTTTTGGCTGTTCAGGTCATTAGTTTCTCCAACTGTTGGGTTTTCATACAACAACTTGTGTTTCAAGTCAAGTATTGCTTTTTAAATTTTTGCAAGTTGTAAAAGTGCATTTAACTTGAAAACTCATTGTTTGTGTTTTCCACAGTCCGCTGCCTTTCATGTGCTGTGCATTTCATTCATATCTTATGTCATAAGATCTAAGGATATAAAGTGATGTATGTTCCAGAAAAGGACACGGAATTATAATAATCAGAAAAAATAAAAGTAATTCTTTATGTTGTGTGGTCCTTTTTAGAACGACACAGGTGTATTCACAGTTGTTAAAAATATTCTGCATCTGTGAATATAACTAAATTAATGTTGTGTTTCCTAACTTACAGGAAAAATGAATGGAATATTTGACAGCAATATTTTCACTCTAAAATGTGGTTGAGTTTTGTTCTCTTTAGTTTGTTTTTTTAACCTGAGGGTTTGTTTGCTTGTTTCTTAGCTAGCATAAAAGGAAAATTCACAGCTTATACATAGTTTAACAAGAAAGTTTATACCAATTGTTTAATGAAACCTGTGTACTTGCATTGCCTATGTACAAAATGCTTTCAAAAGTGCAAATGAAGTAAAATGCAATTATACTATATTTACATGCCTTTAAATGCCTGCTGTCATACTTCTAATACAGTTGTGCAGGTTACAGTAAGAGAGCAAAAAACACTGCAGCGTTTCAGAAGGAACCATAAGCTCTGGAATTTAACTTTACAAAAATGGCAGCAGCGCTGCGACTTGCTGACTTCGACCGGGTAGACACGTATGTGACAGAGACGGCAAGAAATACCATTGCTGGGATGTCTCAGCGTGGCAGCTGGCGGCTCGGTAAAGACACAGAGCTGGCGGCTGCAGCTGCGCCGCCCAGCCTTCCCAGAGAGATCCGAGCGTAGGTCACCACTGCCTAGCACCGAGGGAAACTCCTCGGAGACATCGGGGTGTAGCGGTTTCCTAGACGTGAGTTGGGTTAGCCCTCTGAAATGAGGTGGGTGGGCTATTCTAATCCTGTTCATAACATCCTAAATAAACTATCCCTTTTGTGTATGCCAGATTTTTCAAAAATATCCGCGTAGAAGATTTAAAATTATTTTGATTATGTAACTGCATTTAATCTCTGACCATCTTAGGGAAATCTCTCTCCCTGGAGTCCTGCATTTTGTTGTGTGGTAGCAAACAGCTCTGTGCTCGTGGCTGGAAGGCCCTAAAATGTTTTTCTTTCACTGTTTATAAAATGGCATGACCCTGGTATATATGTAAAATATGTAAAGAAAAGATGTAGCATACAGGTTTTGTCCCCTTTTTGTGATGGCATCAAAGGTTATTTGCTTGGGAATGTCAAAATGACATGACAGCACTGAAGCAACTGTATTCTCTCTGTTGTCTCTTTATTAGTGGATTTTTAGAACTGATTACAAATTGATTATCCTCAGATCTCTGAAGAGTTAGTCTCTACAATTATATTTACCTCCTGGCTGTCTTTGTGTGTGCAGATTAATTTATAAAATAGTTATATTTTCTTGTAGAAGTTCTTCAGCTTTAGATATATAAGAAAACTAATAAAATAATCAAACCCCAACCCCCAATATGTTATGATTTTATTCTGATTTCACATTTTAATTTCCTACATACTTTACTGTAGGATAAAGAATGTTTTTTTTTCTTGTAAACTTTATCTTGTTCGTTTTTACAGTTTCTTGATACTACTGTCGAACTGATTTTTTATCCTTAATAGAAAAAGATCAATCCTAAAAAATATCCCAGCAATATTATAGGAGCTATAAATATGCTTCATAAAACACATGATTTTATTTGGTTATTAGTAATGTTTACTTTCTTGAAAAGAAGAATAAACTTTCAAAATACTGGAAGCTAAAAGGATAATTCACAACTGGCAGGGCCCAAGAATAGGTGTTCAATAGTATCTCATACAATATTATGAGTGATGGCTTTCTCTTACTCATGGTTATAAGCTAAAATGCTGTAAATGCTCTAAGAAGTTTCTTAAACTTGAATTATTATGATGGTAATCACCCTCAGCATGTTTGCAGATGACACCAAGCTGTGTGGTGTTATGGACACGCTGGAGGGAAGGGATGCCATCCAGAGGGACCTTGACAGGCTGGAGAGGTGGGCCTGTGAGAACCTCATGAAGTTCAACAAGGCCAAGTGCAAAGTCCTGCACGTGGGTCGGGGCAATCCCATGCACAAGTACAGGCTGAGCGGAGAACGGGTTGAGAGCAGCCCTGAGGAAAAGGACTTGGGAATGCTGGTGGATGAGAAGCTCAACATGAGCCGGCAATGTGTGCTGGCAGCCCAGAAAGCCAACCGTATCCTGGGCTGCATCCAAAGAAGCGTGGCCAGCAGGTCGAGGGAAGTGATTCTGCCCCTCTACTCAGCTCTCGTGAGACCTCACTTGGAGTATTGCGTCCAGTTCTGGAGCCCCCAACACAAGAAGGACATGGACCAGCTGGAGAGGGTCCAGAGGAGGGCCACGAAGATGATAAGAGGGCTGGAGCACCTTTCCTAGAATACTGCATTCAGCTCTGGAGTCCCCAACACAAGAAGGACATGGAGCTGATGGAGTGGATCCAGAGAAGGGCCACGAAGATGATCCGAGGGCTGGAGCACCCCTCTCCTCTGAAGACGGGCTGAGAGAGTTGGGGCTGTTCAGCCTGGAGAAGAGAAGGCTCTGGGGTGATCTTCTAGCAGCTTTCCAGTACTTCAAGGGGGCCTACAGGAAAGCTGGAGAGGGACTTTTTACGAGGGCGTGTAGTGATAGGACAAGGGGCAATGGCTTTAAACTGAAAGAGGGTAGTTTTAGATTAGATCTAAGGAAGAAATTTTTCACTCAGAGGGTGGTGAGGCAGTGGAACAGGTTGCCCAGAGAAGTTGTAGATGGCCCATCCCTGGAAGTGTTCAAGGCCAGGTTGGATGAGGCTTTGGGCAACCTGGTGTAGTGGAGGGTTTCCCTGCCCATGGCATGGGGGTTGGAATAGATGATCTTTGGTCTATGATTCTGTGATATTTCATCTTATGTTGGTTTAATTTTAAAGATGTATAATAAATATGGCCTGATTCTGCCTTCATTGACTTTGATGTTTACAATTAAGAAACTTTTGGAATTAATTCTAATCTATACTAATATACATAAAATCAGAGTTAAACATGTAGTATAGCAAATAATTCTACAGTTATACACATTCTCAGTCTTTAAGTTAAGCCCTTTTAACAGTACTGCTGTACTGCATGATATTTGCTATTAAATGACAGCAGGATTTTTACAATCTGAATGTAGAATTTTTGAATACATGAAGTATTTTAGTATATCTCAGCTGACTGCATATGCGTTTTTAAAATTGTCACTATCAGCATTTAAGTTATTATATTTATGAAAAAGGCAAGTGATTGCATCTCAGCTTCATTTTGAATTTTTTTACTTTTACCTTTCCAGAGATTTAAGCCAGTTGTCTGTCTTTTCTCAGTAATAAAAATGGCATTCCATCTGAACCTCTTCTCTAAAGCACAGAGTCACAGTAATAGGATTTATTATTTTCATTATACTGCCACAACTGTGCTAAAGTAGTTGCAGTCTATGGTGTATTGAGTGATTGCATCTTTATCCAACAATTCTGTCCCTCTGAGTAGAGGTACTTGGATATTTTTTAATGGATGGAGGGGGAGGCAAAAAGACTGATGTAATCAAAATTTTTTATGTAGTTGTTCTGAATTCAGTAAGACCTTAGAAAGTTTTTCGGGTGTTGTATGGGATAGTTGCTTAGGAAGACAGAATTACCCCAGTAGAAACAATAAAGAGCTTAGTGGTAGACGTGCTGCTAGTGAGGGAGGAGAGCTGGGCTCGGGTCCTCCTCTGCCTTAGACAGAGGGACCAGAGCTGCTGCCAGGAGGGGTTCCAGGTTCCTAGGCTATTTGTTGGCTGTTACGGAGTTCATCTCTCTGTCTGCTCTGTACAGGTTGTATCGTGTATGAACCCTAAAAAATCGTCCATGTCCATGCTACTGAATAAAATACATCATTGGTTGCTCCTGATGCCAAGGAGAAGCCCAAGACTTTTCCCTGAGGACTGAGAGTGACTGCCTTCTTGCTTACTTGAGTGGATTGCCTGGGGTGCCTGTTGGCCTCTGAACTGCTCCTTTGTGGTTTTTGCAAGAGTCTTTGTCAGTAGCCAAAATTTTGCCAAGGTGCATGCTCTCAGTGAATAGTATGAAGGAGCCGTGCCCTGACCCTTCTTTGTTTACAAGTGTAGACTTAGCCAGATAAGAGGTATTGGTAATAAATTCATTTGGGCAGATGGAGGGAGAAAATTAGTACCTGTCATAATCCAGGTAAATGCTTTAGGCACTAGATTAACGGCTAGTTTAGGAAATCCTGGTACTTGTGCCACTAATTTATACAAGGATTGAAGTACTCCACCTGTTGACTGGATAAGCAGTGATTTTTCAGAACTTGCTTCTTTGGTGGTTGGTTGGTTGTTTTCTCCTTGTTTTTTTTTCTTTTCTAGTTTGGTAACAGGCAGAAAAAATAGGGATTTTCTCTTGTAGCCTTACTTGGTATTTTGTGTGCACTTTACTGGATAAACTGTCAAAAGATTGCTGTGGTAGTTTTTTGCAAAGATATCCTCTCGAAGAAATTGGCAGGTGCTAATCTCACCTGCAGAATAATTATATGGATTTTTATTCTAGAACAATCATCCTGCCTGCTCTCTTTTGCGCAGGGTCACTCCATAGTTGAGCAACAGAAGCTGGAGTCAGGGTGTGTGGGTTCTGCTCTGGTGATTTTCTTTGGCTGAGAGTTCTGTTTCTCTGTGCATCAGTTTGGAAGTAACGTGTACAGAGGTATGACTTTTGTGGGTAGTTTTGTGACCCAGATCCAGGAGCAAAGAAGTCTTGTTAGTATCACTACTGTCATTTGACCTTCAAAATGCAAAATGCCCTGCTTATAATAATTTGTTTATTGCAGTAATAGACAATGGCACAAGTTAAGATGCAGACTACAGCAAACCTGTCCGGACCTACCATGTCCCCTATGGTGCTACCCCTACCAGCTACAACTACAAATACACTGGGTCTGCCGTCCTCAATGAATGGGTCCATTTCGGAATCAACTGCCAGCTGTAGCAGTCCTACTGCCGGCCTTGTGGATCCCACGCCTTCTAGCAATTCACCAGGTAAGCTGGTCCAGGTATATTCTCTTTCGTGTTCAAATGAATCTTTTTGATGATGACTTGTTAATTTAAAAAAAAACAAACAAACAAACAAACAAAAAACAGCAAAAAGTTAGGTCTTAAAGAGGATTAAAGAAAAAAAATCCTGTAGAAAAATATTTTGGCTAAATAGACTGTTTACTAAGTTAAGGTTCTTTGACTGAACTCAGACTTACAGTGCAGCGTTGGTCAATGATAGAAAAGCTCAGAAAAGAACATGTCTATTTTGTAAAATTCTGAGCGTATTTTTATGGAGAAGTTTTAGTGGTGTAGGAAGGCCTCCAAGTGTACTTCTCTTCCCTAGAACAGAATGTCTTCAAACTGCTTGGCAGTATTTGGTGTTTCCTTTGTAGCCTAATAAATGGTGTAGTTCTGATGCTGGACTGGATATAAAATACAGAAATTTTATCCTAAAAAATTAAGCAAGAAATGACAGTTTGTGTTAGGGGTAAACACAAATAAGTTGAAAAAGAGATAGCAGAAGGCTAAAACATAGTAAGACAGTATACATGAAGTAAGTAGTATAAGAAAAGCCATACAAAATCCTTAAAGAGGGAGCAAAAGTGTTCTTTGGGAGTGGTTTAGAGTGGCTTCATTATTGTGAGAAAAATCTGAAACACTGGAAGGAGGCAGGGAGAAGCGAGTGAGGACCACAGGGTTTCATCTGCTATATTTATCTTGCAACCCTTAATGCTGTCCACTTCTGCTTCAAAATGTGGAGGAACCATTCTGAAAGAGAGTCAATTCCTGGAACCAGCACACTCCTAATAGTAAACTTTGACATAGAAAATGTAGCATATGTGTATGTCCTCCTAAACTGTCATCTTTTATAGAGACAATTTGGAAAGAAATAGTTATATTTTTTAAAATTGCATGTAATCAAAATGGTTATTGTGAAATGCATATTCTCATATGATTAATATGTAAATGGTATTTAAACATTGTATTTAGCATATTTGCAAAAATTATTTTTTAGCCAAAGTATTTTCTTTCTAAGCATGCTGCTGCTTTTGCAAAGCTTTGCAAAGTTGTGAAGAATACATTTCTCCACAAAAACTTTACAGACTCTTTATTTACAGCTCCTCTCCAAGATAACATGGCAAACCCCAAAGAGAAAACTCCAATGTGTCTGGTAAATGAGTTAGCCCGTTTCAATAGAATTCAACCCCAGTATAAGCTTCTGAATGAAAGAGGGCCTGCTCATGCCAAGGTAAGGTCACAGTTCCAGGTGATGAGCCGTACCTTAAATGCTGAACAGATAATGTCATGGTCTGGACAAGTGCGCTTGTCGAACAGAGCCATGTTTCTAGTGTAAGGGTTTCTTACTCTTCTTTATTTTGCTTTTTTTTTTTTAACACTTTCAGAAAGTATGTCTGTATTTCTGTTGAAGCCTCGTAGATCATTTTGTACCTTACTTTGACTTCCACCTTTGAGTTTATATTTGTTGGTTTCTATAAAGACATTTTGAAGGTGCTTTCCAAGGTATCACCACCCTTTCTTAATCATTGTGGAGTGTTTGTTTTTTGAGCTGCATGAATCCTCCTCCCCAGTCAATGTGCCTCTGATAACTACCGCTGCATTTGTTTCATGGTAGTGCAGATGACGACAATGCTAGTTTGTGTCATTTTTAAAAATGCTTACTGACACGATTCTGTGTCCGTAAAGTTAATTGCATTAATACCAGATCCTTGGATCTTGCATTATAGGGCACAAACTTTATTACTGTTCTTTCCTTTGAATTCTGTGCAGCTTTTAAGATTTACAGTGATATTAAGATTCATAATATAATCATAGCATTAAAGTTTTAGTGAACTGACAATTAATTCTGGTCAGTCCTCATATCAATTTGGATATCCAACGTAATTTCATACATACTAATTAGGATGCTTTCGGATGATAGGGATCACAGAGGGATATTCTCATGATTATAATTTTCAGATGTAATTTTGAATTTCCTCCCTAGTTAGGAGCAATCTGGGAGAGAAGAGAGCCTGAAAAACTCAGAGAGAAAATGGTGTAATTAAAAGCTGCTTTGTACTCAGTGTTTCTAGAGCAGCAAAACTGCGAGACTCGAGTGGGATCACACTGCAGACTAGTAATGGTTCCAGCTCATTGTGGACTGTCTCTCTGCCGTTGGCCCTTGTTTCTCAGTTACATGTTACGTTGTCAGCTAGCGCAGAGCTGATGGAAACCAGTAACCTTCTGGTTTGGCTGGTGTTTGTGCATCCTTTAAGCTGGTAGAAATGACGTCAGGAGGTTCAGGGCTGCTGAGAATCAACAGGCTTTTAGGATCTCTCATTGCAAATGGAAATTGAAATGCTCTTCCCCTTCCTATAAGCATTTTGGTGGCACAGGATACACTGGTTGGTTGGGTTTAGTTTGCGGTTATGTTAAATCTGTTGCACTTTCTGTAACTTTTCACTGTTGTGTTGTGTGTTTGTTTTCTTGCCTTTTTTCTGTCATTGTGGCGCAAGAAGTGCTTTGGTTGTACCAAAAGATGTGGTTTTGGCTGTCCGTGTTCCTCTGCAGTAAAGAGATCTGAGTTATGTTATGTTCATACTCTAAATTTTAGCAGGAGATGAAATAGTTTACATATATTTGTTACTATTTTTAAAGGAACTAGTATCATTGAAATGACCTGAGCCCACATTAGCTGCGCTTTCGAAAGCCAGATTTTCAGTGGATTTCTTAATTTTTCAGTCTTTCGATTTACCTCTTATTATTTTTAATTGCAGTCATAGTAGTCAAAAAAAAAAAAGATATGTGCTTTGTAGGTTTGTTGTTGCTCAGAAGAATATTAAGTCTAATTTTGACCTGTGAAGCAAATGAGAACAACAAAGGAGGGAAGAAGATGAAGAACAAGGGTGATATTAATAAGATTATTCAGACTTTGTGTACCTTTGACCTACGAAAAGCAGACACATATAAATTATTATGACTGTTTTAGCAGTTTAGTATAATGTCTTGCTAGTAATAGGATGATACACTCGATAGAACATGTGAAACAGAGCTGAGTTTGTTGACCTGAAGGATGTAATGCTGCTGCTGCTGTTTGCCATTTAAGGAGCGTCTCACGTTGCTGTCCTTCTATACGTATTCTGTTCCTGTCCACTAGTGGTTTTCCTGGTTTTAAGAGACATACTCTACAAGACAGCAGTCTGTGTCATGACCACAAATGCCAGTAAATTTTTATATCCTTTTTTCTAATTGTAAGTTTTGACAACTGGGATGAAATGGGAAGCTAGAAATGGTGGCGCTTCCTGACAGCGCAGTTAGGGTTTCTAGGAGCCTGCCCTCCAGGTGGATTCTTCATCGTAAGAAAAATCAGAAAGTCTTCGTTAGCATAAACAACGTTTTTGAGTATGTTAGATTGATCATTTCTTCTGTGCTTCTGTGTCAATGGCATCTTGGGAGAAAAATTTAAAAGAAGCAGTGGCAAAAGAAAGTGGATAGTGGTAAAGAGGGAAAGGAGTGAGGGACTTAGCAATTCCAAAGGCCAGGAAGGAAGAGAGAAAGTTCTACATGCAGAAAAAATGAGGAGGAAGGAATTGCCAGAGCTAAGGGAGGCTGACCTTACAAACACAGTGGAGTGAAAACTCTTTGAATACAAAGCATGGTGGCCTTTGTATTCCCACTCTCTAGCTGTTAGGTAATGAGGTTGGACATAACGTATACAAACTTCCTCAGAAAATTGGTGAGAAGTGCCTCTCAATCTGTAGCAGAACTGTCAGCTTGAATCTTGCAGGACTTGAGTACTTCATTGGCTGCTCCAGACTTTGTTTTTAGGCAGTTTTATTCCTTTAATTAAATTCTCACCTACTACTGTGTGTGTTTTTTTGCAGGATTTTTTATGTTAGATGGGCTCAGAAGGTTAGAGCTATGGCTATAGAAATTTACTGAGCAAGCCCTTTATTATCTTGAATTTCTGTTTATTGCTCTAAGCACTAAGGGGAGAGTTATAGGTAGATAAGTAGCCATTATTCATCATATTTTTATTTAAATTCAAGATTATTCTCCTCCTATAAAAATACTGCACTGATACTTTCTTGCAAGATATAAAATACATAAACTCCAGATCAAGAAATCAAATTTCAGTTCCTTTAGTTATGAGAATGTATGTTAATAGATAATTTGTATAATTATGGGTGTTTCGCTCTAGTTTCCAGCTTAGCTTTCAGGTGAGGGTGAGAGTAGGGTTTGACTGAATGCAAAATTAAGAAACTATTTCTCTCTTACCCCTTGTCTGTGAGGAAATTGTCATGACTGCTGTGGAAAAATAACATGGCAATAGGAACTGTGATACAGGGACTTCCACTGTGCTTCTGAAAATTACAGTAGGCCAAAACTCAAGCCTATAATTAAGATATGAGTATGTATTTATAGCATTCAGTTCATACGTACTGTGTGCATGTCTATAGAGCTGAGTTGGGAGGCACAATACATACTTGTGTTCAAATGCTTGTTTGCAAGTACATATTAAGTGAAAATATATGTAAAGGCAAATTTAAAGGTGGCCCATCACTCCCATCTCTAGATATCTGGTCCTGGATCTGGCAAGTCTAAATAATTTTAAAAATTCTAGAGCAAATAACTATCTAAATGAAAATTTTACTTTATAGACTGCTCACACTAATATGGAGATTTCTTTATGTTACCTCAAGTAAGTTAGTTTTCTGTTTTTTCTGTTTTCTGAGTTGAGTACATCTTAGTTTACTGTGTGTATCTGACTATTAAATCCTGCCTTACATATATGGAATTGATATGGAAAAGATGTTGAGTTCTTGCCCTTCCTCCTCTCATTCTTAGATGCTCAAATTTAAACAGAACATGTATGTATCTTACAGAAGACCAACTCTAATTCAGGACTTGCACAGTGTAGATACTGCTTGAAATAATGCTTTATTGCAGATTTTGAAATATATATGGTTTTTTATCAGAAGTCCTTTTCTGAACTCTGAATTTTTACAGTTCCTGTCTTCACTATAGAATGCATATTAAAGAACTGCAGTTTCATTCGAATAGTTAATACTTCTTTTCTTTCTTACTTTATATTTTTGAACATACTTGAGTTGTGACTCTGCCCTAACAATACACATTATTTTCAGAAATTAGGTTGTGAGAGAAATTCTTTCACTGTGTAAAAATACTTAACCCAAATTCTCTGCTTCCTTGAAGAGTACCCAGTCATTTATATTCATTCAGCATTATTACAAAATTACTTCTCTTTTTAAGTAGCAGTCTTTACCTGTTTTCTACAGGTAAAAGTGGCTAAACGTGTTCAAATGTGTGAGGAAATGTGGTCTTAACTGACCTGTATATAGTTATCCAACAGCAGAGGACCAGTTTGCGCTTATTACTGCTTGGTTTAAATAATATTCTGTTCTTTGATAGTTGACATTAACATTATGCTATTTTACTTTGCCATTTAAAAGGCCAAATGTTGCCTGCTGATAAGGACCACTGATCTCTGTAAGAATCAGATGTGTTATCTGGGGGTTGAATATAACGAAAAGAGAGCACAGTTTCTCTTCAGCCCTGGAAGTTTTTATACAGATTGGTCTAATCCACAGTGATAATCTTGCCAGTGTTTACCTGTTCTTTGTCTTTGAAGATGTTTACAGTGCAGCTGACTCTCGGAGAACAGACCTGGGAAGCTGAAGGAAGCAGTATTAAAAAGGCCCAGCATGCTGCTGCTAGCAAAGCATTGAATGAAACTACCCTACCCAAACCAACGCCTAGACCACCCAAAAATAATGTTAACAATAATCCAGGTATGACATTTCCCTCTGTGTGTTAAATCTTGTTAAAGTGTTGGAATATTATACTGCTAATACATAATGTTAACAAGGTAGATGTTAAGTTGAAGGATGAGAATCGGCATAGCTGTCTTATGGGTATAATGAAGAAGCTCTAATGAATTGGCACAGGAGAGTTTTTAATTCAGCATTATTACAAAATTACTTCTCTTTTTAAGTAGCATACCTAAAATGGTTGAACTGTGAGTGAATATCGTATTTAGATAAGGCTCGGATGTATACTAAGTGATACTACGTGGTAACCAGTAGACAGACAGAACAAAACCAGGTTGAACTGACCATTACTACTAGTAAAAGTAACTAGTGGTAACTAGTTTTACTACTAGTAAAACATTTTTTGCAAAGAGTTACTTTAGCCAATTTTCCAATGAAATTTGAAATTTTATCCAGTTCAATCCTGTGGAATTGCATCTGTGGTGTAAATAAAAGGTCAGAATTTGGCATGAGAATTTTGACAGGTAATTTCCTGCATCTTAAATTTTCTTCATAGCAATCTGTGCTTTCGAAAAGCTTTTAGATAGCCTTAGAAACTGTTGTTTGGACAATACAAAAAGTGTATATTGGTGTCTTGCATCCATCGTTTTGAGGTGTCACCTATGAGTTGCCTTCTATGTATGCAACACCTTTTGTGGTACACATCTCAGCCACGTGCTCAATGATCTATTCTGTCTTGTTTGATAAAATAAATAAATAAATAAGAATACTTCTAACTGTATTTCACATTAATATAAAAGAGAGAAAACGGTAAGGGGAAAAAAGGTAATTTTTTTTTTTTTACACTTCTTTTCCTCCCCCTTTTTCCCCTTTTCCTTTCTGCTCTTTTTATTTCCCTCTACTACTCCTTTTTTAAAAAAATATCTTCTTCAGTTGCTTTCTTAAAATGGAGTAATTTTGCAGTTAATCTTCTCTGTGGTAGAAAAAAAGCAAAAGTAAGTTTCCTTTAGAGCTTGTGAGTACTATCCTGAGCATTAGCCACTAAGGATTGTTTGAGAGTGATGTGATAGTATTTGCCTGCTCCTTTGGAGATGAATAAATTGCTTCTCCAGACCCAGGACAGTGATTTTGGCCCATGTCCTTTGGAGTCACTGTGACTTTGGCTGTTTAGAAAGTAGGAGACTCACACCTCTATAAAAAGGGATCATGAGTTTAATTCTTGACATTGCAGACTATCACTCTACTTCTAGATTTTTTATTTTTTTTTTGGCTTTGAACATATTCTTAAAGGGAAAACCAGGTAACAAAAGAAATGGGCTTTATAGAACCATGGAATCATGGAATCGTTTTGGTTGGTAGGAACCTCAGAATTCATTAAAAATTGTATCACTTAACACTGTAATTTTTCCCTAAGAAAGGTGTATTGTGTACGGACAGGTATTTTCTCATCAAAATGACGTTTTACATTTTTATTACATGGTTGAATTCATAGTCAGTCCTTGCTCTGGAAGATGCCAAAATTGTTGTGATAGAGGTTTTTTAATAAGTATTCATCATTTGGCATATAAACCTTCAATGACAGACTGACAAATTCATCATAGCTGTTCTAAGGCTAGATTCATTTGAACCTCTTATGAAAATATTTTGAGAAAATATTAACTCCTTTTGATTGGAATGTACACTTACCTCATTTAGGATTTTCTTACAACAGCACAAGTGGGGAATACTGTAGCTGAGCATTTTATTAAAAAAAAAAATGAAGTCACAGTGTAGGTTTCTATTTGGCATTTTGGAGACCATGCAAGTGGGCAAGTGCTGGCTGCTTTCTGTTTTTGTGTTCTGTCACCAGTAGATGGCTGTAATGACACTGATTTCCAGTAGTCGTATTTTCAGTTAGATATTCCTGTTAGATCATCAGTTTTTAGTCATAGCCTTAAGTTTTCAAGTCTTGCAAATAAAACATCTTTTCTAACTTGTGGTAAGATTGCTAAATGAGTGCAGTAGTACCTATTACTGCTTGCTTGTTTCACTGCCTCTTTACTCTATTTGTGGTTTTATTTAATGGTATTCTGTGGCAAGAGACATTACTCTTTTATCTTTATAGTTTCAGAAAGTGTCATAATGTATTATAAGCACTTTGGAAGGATGAATAACCGTCTTGATTATAGCACTGACTTTCTTATCCAGATGTGAAGATTAATCTACTGAAACTGCATTGAGTGTGCACTGAGATAAATGTTCTTTTTCATTGCATGTGATCAAGTTGGCATCTATACTCCTGTCTTTTAGAGAAACTGAAATGTCATTGTAGTTGCTTCTTTTTTAGTTTAAGAACACAAAAATATCATGCAGCTCTCTCTCTGCTGCTCATCTCAGTCCTGCTTGTGTGTTTTGCAGTATTTGTAATTTAAGTGCCTTATGTGTATTCTTTGTATTTTGCAGGTAGTATAACGCCAACAGTGGAGCTGAATGGTCTGGCTATGAAAAGAGGGGAGCCTGCCATCTACAGGCCACTAGATCCAAAGCCAATTCCCAATTATAGAGCAAATTATAATTTTCGGGGCATGTACAATCAGAGGTTGGTACTTTTTCTGTTATTTGATGTTTTTTTGTCCTTTGCCTATCAGTGTGTTCTAAATCCTTATGAACTTTGTAGGTTATTTCAGAGTAAAATAAAACTAACATTTTTACTAAGGAGAGTCTGTGCAGCCCTATTTAGAAACATACATAATCTCCTTGTAGAAAAGACAGGTGCCTGAAGTATGTCAAAAGGAATAAAGACATGTAAACCAACTGTTTCTATTTTTTTTAATGTACATACTGGAGTTACAGCCTACAGCCGTGGCGGTGAGGAGGCAGAGCACTAACTTCAGAGAGAGGTTTTACTTCTCTTTGCTGTTATTTTGTGATTAGAATCTGTGTCATTAAAAATGAAGCACTTTTTTTGTAAGAAATTGGATATAAAATTAGAAGGGCTGCATTTTGAAAACTGGCTCGAAATCATTTACAGGTTTCCACTTTTTAACCATCTGCCTGGTCAACTATCTCAGTTCCTTAATCCTCGGTGTTTGATTATAAAAATCCTTTATTTCATAGTTCAGAAATGTATATTCAGAGCCCTCCATCAATACTATCATTACTGTAGCAAGTTGGAGTAATCGCAGAGAAGACGTATTCAAAATTTTTGTTTTAAACTATGAAATTCTTAAAGATGAAAAAGTTTGAAAATTTAAGTACACGGAGCAATTTTCTTAACAGACCATCTCAATATTGTATTCTTCAATATGTTCCAAATTTTTGAAACATTTTCATCTTTGATATTTGTACAATTTTAGTGCAGATAGAAAAACTGTTCTAGCCCATGCTGAATTAAATGTAAATGGTATCTAATGCAACAGTCTGAGAGAAACTTAAGGTAATATATTTATTAATTTGCAATCTCAAGAACTTCTTTCTCTGAGGTAGATATTCTTCCCGTTTTTCTTATTTTTCCTCAGAGGAACTGTATTAGATCAGGTCTTTTGGAGCTCCAAAAGTGATACCAGGTGCTATCTGTAAAATAAGAAAAAAAGAAAACAGGTCAGGAATTTCTAATGTTGCCTTTCTTATAAAGCTTTACTTAATGGATCTCCTATTATTTTTTATGCATCTCATCAAAAAGAATGAGGTTATGAACTCTGAGGAAGTGTTTTGGTTCAAAATTACTCTTTTATTAGGTATTGAATTTACAGCAATGTTGAAAAATTAAGGAGTTCAAAATGAAAATGCAGTATTTCAGAATTGTCTGAGGAGGATATTTCAGTTGACCTAATCTTATTTTACTTTTTCTTAGATTTTTAAATCATGATAACTTTAGGTTTTTAACATTTCATTCTGTTTTTTTTTTTTTTTTTAATGGCAACAATATCTAGAACTGTAAAAGACAAACAAACAAAAATAACCTGGAAGAAAACTCTTTCATTGCTCTACAGAACAGTGCCTGATTATTGTATTACTTGTGTTGTATTTCTAGTCACTCTTGACCTGAGCCTCCACTTACATATGTCATGGTTTAAAAAGCTAACTATGATGCCTGAAATGAGTTTTGTTAATATTTAGAAATCCTACATTTACTTGCATTACTTTTATAATGAGATTAGTTTGACTAACAAATAAAAAAGCTCAGCTGGAAAAAATGCAAACCAGTAAAAATATAAAATGGTGAATTCTGGAATCTAAACTTTGTTACTGAAACATATTTGTGTAAGCAGAACCCTGAAACACCAATTGCTTATTTCTTTTTATAGAAAATGATTAGTATTTCTCGTGCAATCTTTAAGTTTACTCCTTTGGGAACTTTCTTTCATGGCAACTGTGTTCCCATGTTAGAGTAAGATGGTACATGAACCTTATCTCTCTGGGTGCATTAGATAGCCAGGGGCATTTGATTTTCTGATCACCAAACAAACAGGCAGGGTGGGACAGGCGGCCAGAATCTCTGCTTGCCTACTTCACTGTGCTTATTTGAGTGCAGTTACCCACGCAGGATGGCTAATAATACTGTGGCTAGTGAATTGATAAGTAACTGAAACTAAGTAGTAAATAACTAGGCATGCTTGTCTATCTGCATGAACATGTACCCCCTATACATATACTGGCCCACACACAAATACCAGAGTAAAGAGGAAACAGAATGATTAGTACTATCTTGGGACTACTCCTGTCTTGGAAGTAATTGTTCATCGCCTTGTTTTGCATCAGGAGGTGCTGGTCCATTATGATCTGGGTAAGAAAGGCACTTAGGCTCTGCAAGATGTCATTTAAAATGCTATTTATTAGACCTAATGCTATCAAAAGAGAATAGCGCAGACAGTCTTCAGATTCTGGGAGCCCTGAGCGGTGTAGCACTGAACAGGACTGCGACCCACGTGCGGCGTGCCGTGCAGACCTGTGGGCAGCAAAGATTCTCCCCTTCTCGGTCATTTGTGCTCTTACAGGGATTTTCTTACAAGGAGACAACTCTGTCATTGCTATAGTCAAAGCAGAAATCCTGTTCACATGAGAACTTCTTGCTGCGCTGTTAGATAAAGGCGAGGCCATGCAGGTGGTACCAAGGGGGTGCTGCTGGCAGATCCCTCTCTTGCAGAGAGTCTGTCCTGCAGCTGAGGGACTTCTGCAGCACAGCCCCATCCTACGAGCCACGCTGGGCACGGGCCCTGCCGCACGGCACAGCCTGCGCCGACTCTGGCTGGCAGCAGCATGGGTCACTGGCTCCTCGATGCGCAGGATCCTGCCCCTCTACCCATCGGGATCGCTGTGCACCTCCTACCCAGCCTCACCGGAGGGAAGTCTGGAGGTAGATTCTGGATCTGTTGTAATAGCAAGCAAAGTCTCAAATATGAAGCACATGCAGTAGTACTGTACTATATTCCCGCGGTATGATATGTTACATTTATTAGCTTCTACTGCCATGTTGTATTTAGCATTTGTTTGCTGATTTTTAGCAGTTGGGTAGTAGAATAGAAGTGGTGTTGCAGTTCCCAAGTAAATGCAGATCATATAGACTGTTTAAAAAAAAGATTTGAAGAATAATGTAGGTAATGCTGTAATCAGTATTTTTCAATTTCTTAATTTCTGGCTGTAGATTATTATCTGTTATTGAAACATACAAAATATGTTAAGTAAGCTGAAGCTGTTTTTGTCTTTTATACTGTGACTAAATTCCCTTTACTGATCTCTGTTTAAAAACATGTTCTTTTCAAATAGGTGAAGATACAGATTAGGAGATTGTGTTAGGGAACTTTGATTCTGGCAAGATGAATGGCTTGAGGAAAAACTAAAGTATGAAGTTCATCCCAGGACATATCTTTAGACCAGTTTAGTCTGGTGTTTCAAGTGGCACAAAAGATCCTTTTCAGTAACTCGTGGAAATGTGGTCTAAGAGCTGCTATTTGTATGCAAAGTTGAGGATTAGCTTCCCTGTCAGGCTAAAATGATTTATGTTGAGGTGGCAATGATTCCTTCTCCTTCCTTTGTCCCCGGCCTTTGTGTCCCTGCAAGTTTCCTGGCTCCAGCACTGGGACTTGAGCTGCTTGAAAATAAATCAATTTTTGGGAGGAGAGGAAGGGAAAAGTTACTCCTAGACTTACAACTGTACTTAAACACTTCCTCACCTACTCACACAAGAGCTTGTGCCCTCACTGGAGAGGGGACAGGAATGTGTGTCTGGAAGTTAAGGGCAGCTCAGGTTGATTTAAGCATGTGAAGAGCTACACTCTCACATGCAGTAGAACATATTTATATGGGCAGTGTGTTGCACAGAGGATATTGAAACAGATTTACATGCAAGGTGCAAAGGTCTGCAGCTGATGGCGTAAATTGATACTGAAGGTGAAAGTTACTTCCTGGAAAAAACAAAAGTGGACAAGTGAGAGGAAAAAAAGAGTAAGGGGAAGGTTTTCCCAGTGGACAGCTTGGAAGGGAAGTGGTGAGGTCTCCCAAATGATCATCCTCCTCTGGCTGTCCTTTCCCATGCAGCAAGTGTTCCCTGTAACAGTTTACCATAGTAAATCTGTGTTTTTCATCAGGACCTACTCAAGCTCCCTGTTGCTTGTTCTTGCGTATGATGCTGGTAGTGCTGCATCAGGGCAGGTGTTGAATGCTGATTGCTTATTGAGCTTTGTGCATGCATGTTCCTGGGCTCAGTAATGTGTACCAAAAGCTACTGCCAAGGGGTGGGGAAAGTACAGTACAGTATAGGTTCAACACTGTCAAAGTATTGGTATTTTTAAGTGGAGAGCCTGAACAGCAGAGGGAGAACAGCAAGGGAAAAATACAGCCAGAGAAACTGGAGAACACTGGCCAGACAGCTTCAGTGAAGGGTTACAGAGCTGCAAGTGGAAGGCAGGCTACAGAATTGCAAATGCAAAACTCTTAGCAGGGCAGAGGGTAAGGCATTTAAGGCAGTGTGTAACACCAAGGTAAGGTGTTAGCCTTGCGAGTATCTTCCCGTGCTAAGTTAGGAAGTGCAAGGGCAAGTCTGCCCCCCTCTTAGGGGATAGTTAAGTAGATAAAATACAGTCCAGTTTGAAAGTGGATGAGGTATGGATGTATTAACCTGGCATTTCACGCAAGCTAGTGAATGCAATACTCACTAGGTTGTTAACAGCGCTGGGCCATTGCCATTACACTGCATCTCAACTCGAGCTGATAGAGTCTGTGGGATGCTGAGTTGAATCACGTGAAGTTATCAGCTTAGATCTCTGCTAGGTTTGGTATCTGTATACTGCAGTTCATTTCACAATATGGATAAGAACTTCAAACTTCTTTCGTCTCACGCTGATGAGACAGCTTGAGAGCCCTCTCTGGATTTTCTTTATTCGAGTAAAATTTATGCAAGTTTGGTATTAAGAAGCTTGATGGCCTCTAATAAAGTGGAGCTTTTAAAAAAGCTGTAAACCCTTAATCCAGCCACGTTAGACAACTTTTTATTTAACAAAGGTTTCTATATTGCTAACAGACATTATAATAAAGGGAAAAAACAAAAAAAACAAAAAAAACCCAAAACATTTTGGCACTCAGAATTTACCAGTTGTATACTACATATTTAAAGCCTCACAACTTGAAGTTTTGAGCAATTTTGCAACAAAGGCACATGAAGACCTTTCAGTTCAAACAACATGCATTACAGAAAAGCCACAAATGGTGAACATTGCATTTTGTATGGCTTCTTTTATCTGAGAGCTTTACAAACTGACTCTGGGGAAGGAAGTGCTGATGCTTTCAGTGACTGTTTTCTAACTGACTTAGGTTGCATGTTTGTCAGCACACCAGTTGGCACGATTCAGTAGAACTGGCACGCTACTCGGAAGAGGCCAAGCCTTAAAATGGCAGGTCAAGTTTGAGAAGTATTGGCAGAGCTAAGGATGAGACATGTGCATAATACTCGTATCTGTAGCCAATGCTAGAACTCGTACTCCCTCGCATCTCTGAGTATGCGGTTGGCTTAAACCGTGTAAAAAAAATTAAAAACATAGCTATTTGAGTTAGAGCAATTAAACAATAAAATATTGGTTCTGACTACAGGGTCATCCAGCTTGCCTTGTCACCATTGAATGCTGTTTTGTTTTACTATAAGTTATTTTTTCTTCAATTAGAATTGAAGAGAGTAATTCCTGAAGTTTAATTGTCCTACAGGATTTTCAATTATGGGACGTCTGTAAGTGACAAAAAAAAAAAGATATCTTACAGACTTACCAAAGTGTTTTCAGACAAGAAATAAAACCACTAGAAACTGAACAGCAGCTTTTGATGTTTTGGTATGGAAGGTAGTGTCAAAAAGATCACTAAACTCAACCTTTGTTTTTGGGGAGAATTCAGAAGTTATTTGCTTATTTTATAAAATTCCTTAAAATATGTCTCACCACAATCTAGAGAGCTTGAAAAACCTTTATTGAAAAATAAAGCTTTCAAAATTAAAAACACTTGTGGAGTACAGGAACAAAGAAAATACAAAACAATGACAAGCTAAAGAATGGGAGTAAAGTAATTTAAAAAGTTTCTTGCTTGGTTTTGAGGAATTTAGATGGTGTGATAGTTCTATAAGCATGTCACGCAAAGTGGTAGTGTCCCTGGGATAAACTGCAGCTTCTGTGCACATTGCAAGTTTCTGCTGCTCTGAGCCTTCTTGTTAATTTTGTTTATGGTTTCTTCTTCCTGCGTATATATGGTGTACCACACTCTAAGGAAAAGACTATCACCTTTCTCCTTAGTGCACGGGGGAGAGTGCACAAACCATTCCTCCTTTTCTTTTTCTTCACAGCCCTGTCGTCCTCAGCACGTATTTCTTTGACGTTACTGAATGCTGCTTTACAGTGCTGTTTGTAAGACCAAACAGAGAAATAGAGAAGCAGCATGTTCTTTCATCTTCTGAAGCCAGCCAGGGTGCCTGGCCACAGAGCACAGGGCATCACCCTACGTGGGCATGTAGTTCCAGCCTACCGGGTAGGTAGATCCCCTTCTGGATACTGAGCTCCTACATGAGACTGTTTGCTTAGACTTAGTTGCTCCTGAAATTATGTCTATCAGCCCTGTGCACTAGTGCCCTGAGTATGGAATCAGCACTTCAAAAATTAGGTATAGTAAAAGGAAGTTTGAGGACCAGTCTTTGGCCAACTGCATCTACAACTGCCAACTTGATAGTGGGCTAATATATTCTTCAATCTAATGACTGAAAAGAGAATAGACTCTGTGATTATTGGGTACATTACTAAAATTGTCAGATCAGATGAAAAAAAGATTGCATGGTGAAAGAATGGAATAAAATGAAAAGTTTGTTTCTTCTATGAATGCTGAGTTAAAGATTAAATACGTGCATCAAAGGGAACACATTTGAGGCTAGTGTTACTTGAAACTGAGTCCTTAGCAATGCAATCTAAATCTTCACTCAGCTTCATTTGTTCCTCAGGAGTTAGAGTCCTATGGAAAAAAGGAAAATCTGACAGAACAGCTATACAGCTTATACAAGCCAAATTTTGAAGTTTCACTGCAGGAGGCAATGTAAAATCTGTTGAGTCTATCTCTAGAAGTACACCTACAGTTATACAACCCAGTTACGTAATTTATAGAAAGAGAATCAAGCCTGAAATTCTCTTAGCCTTCAGAAGTCCTTCTGTGATACCTGAGCACTCTGTTTACCTCTCTGCATGGAGAGCCTCATCTATTTGAGGCACAAATAGTTCAGTAGGGGGTAATAATGTAGGGGGTTGTTGGATCTGAAAGACTTTGATCTAATATTGATTAGATCAGCCAGTATCCTGGAAAAGGCAAAGTTCAGATTACTCTGTGGAGTTTGTTCATGACTCCAAGCGTGTGATTAGCCTATTATCTGTTGCTGAATTCTTGTTATTGAGGCTTTCTGCAGCAGAAGATTTTATGCACAGCTGTGTACAAAGCAGATTTTTTTTTCCCAAGCATATGTAGTGTGACAGATGTGAGGATACAAAGTCACCTAAACATAGACCTCTAGTGCCACTTGAGACATTGTAGGGTCTTTGAGACATCCGCATGGGACTGGTGGATTTGGCAGAAGACCTAGAGGAGAGACCTTTACTAAAGTGGCAGCTGAAGGCCGGGCAAGATACCCTAGAGCATTTCAAATGGCCCTGTGTAGCTATGTTTAGGCACATTGAAGGAAGCCCTAAAAGCAGGGTTCAGTCATCATACCATTTCATATAGTCCACCAGGACTCCAGCTCTTCATGGGAAACTTGTGCTTTCCATGGATCAGTCCTGTGTCACATCTTGTGGATGTCTTAGGTACACAACTGCATCTCAAATGGTACTGTGTGCTTGTATTTAGACAGTTAGATGCTGTTCTTTATGGTGCTGGTGGGATTTAGATCCAACCTCAGATACCTAAAGAGTCTCTGCCTGTGCAGTAGAAACCCAGTATCCCATTATAACCAGTGGAAGGTCCAGTCAGAGCAGTCACTAGTCCAGAATGCTATTTGTTAGGCCCTAAACTGCATTTTGTATGGATCTCTCCAGAGCTTCACTATAATAACAACTTACTTTCTACACATTAACTATATACCTAAATTTAGGCATCTGAATCTAGAGCTGGATCCTGCTCTGAGAAATCATTCTAAGCATGTTGATTTGTAATAATTTTGTGAGTGCTATAGTGGGAGTCGTCTGACTATCACAGTGGAAAGACGGGACAAAGATAAAAATCTCTCCCCAGAGAGAAGAGGGAGAGAAAAGTATCCGAAGAACAAACTCTTTAGAGACGTATCTGGGTAATAACAGTTCTAAAGAGAGGCAAGCATGCATGTACTGAAATGCTTTTGATTTAACCAGGTAGTGTTTTGCTGCAAAAAGCTGTTAAGCTGTGGACACCAGTGCCCATAACTCCCCAGGTGAAGTGGACTTTTGGTTCTGAAGCCTGTTGTATTAAGCAGAGTTAATCACAGGAGAATAAACCCCTTGGTCCAGGAGCAGGATAGAGTGGCACTGGCATTTTTACCTTACTACAGCTGTTGGCTTCAGAGTTCAGCAATAGAGTACAACATCCCTCCCTTAAAAAGGCCAGAAGGAGTCTGAGGTACTTTGCCTGCGTTTCTACTCAGTGTTGCAAAATTTTGTTGTTAAAATTTGCATTTTATGGATTAAGAGGTGTAACGTTAATGTTTACTGACTGACTTTGTAAAAACTCCTTTCTTACCCTCGTCCCAACGGACAAGAACGCTTTTGGATGAAATATTAAAAACTACATGGAAATAGAAATTGTTTGATTAGAATAGGTTATATCTCCTTAAATGCACTGTAATTTCATTCTGAAAAACAGATATGGATTTCAGAGAGTTAAAATTTAGGGAAAGGAATAATAGTCCTAAGATTAACAAAAGTGATTCATATTAGCAATTTAATTGTTCAGCTGGAAATTGCTGATTTAGACCGTTAGATGGCAGCATGAATTTGTGTTTTGTTGCAAAAATTTCACAGCAGAAGCACTCTTTCAAAAGTTGCCTTTTTCTATTCTAAAGCTTTTCATTACTTTAAAATGTCATAACTTCAGCATAAAACAATTAAAACCAGGTTTGCTGCAATGTTTTGTTTCGTTGTTTTCTTCAAGTTTCCTTCTCCTACAGTGATTCAGGCTGTAGTGCAATAACTTAAATGGCATTTTCCCTTTTTTATGTAGATTTAGGTGCCAGTTTGTCAGCGGTGAAAATTGAACTGTGTGGTTTATCCACACAAAGACAGCAAGAATTCTGCATTTCACCGTATTATTTCATTTCTCAGGCTTGACTGAAAGACGTTTCCTTAAAGATAAGGCTGAAACTCGTCCACCAGGCCTGCAGTCTGTTCATACTAATGAAGTTTTCTGACGATTTGAACATCTATTCACTTGGAAGGGGTTGAGATTGCCAGCTGATAATTGATTCAGCTTTGTACCTTACCAGTTGAGATAGGATTCAGATCACACCTTAAAGCAAAATGTTGTACATCACACTGTTACTACCCTGCTAGTGTATCCACATTACAGTGTAATAGTCCACTCACAGACATTTAAATGAATTCTTTGTGTTCATCTTCTGCATGCTACATTTCACTTCCCCTGGCCTGTTTGTTCCCACTCATTGCCTGCCTCCCACACAGACATATTGTTATAAGGAAAGTGTTGAGTACAGCTGTGCTAGGATTTTTCTTTGCTAGTATTTGTTTCTAGGAAAGGAAAAGGGAGAAAGTCAGTCCATTTCCTGTTGGTTTAAAACAGCAGAAACATCTGTTTGTCTTAAGATAGTTTTCCCAAAAGAACAGTGGCAAGGGAGCTTGCAGGTGATGAGCTTTGCCATTGCCAGTAGCTATCAGTTTAGACAATAGTGATTAGTATGATTGCCTTAAAAAAACCACAAAAATTCCTTAAATGACAGAGGATGTTTATTCCTGCAATAAATTTTTTGACAGCTAATGTTTAATTTCTACAGCATTTTAAATCATAAAAATACATAGAGTATCTGGGATCAGAAAACCCAGATACTGCTGTGGAATCTACAGACTCCATTACATTCTGTTTAAAAGCGATTTTTCTGCAATCCCCTCACCTTGTTACAGTGAAGTTTCACAGAGCTCACAAAATGGTGTTAAGTGACATGTCCTAGCACGGCATGCGTGTAATCCTGACAAATGCATCTTATTGCTACCATCCACTGCGTTAATGGCTGCATTTAACCTATCAGGGACCAATAAAGCATATACTCTTAAGTATATTTACAATATTAGATTGACAGCTGTTAAAATAATGTTATGTAGACTAAAAATCAAGCTGACAGAATATAGAGCAAACTTTGTGGGTAGTATTCCCAGTACAGTGTCTCTTCGTTCTCCAAATCAATGCACTTACCTGGTGTCATTAAAATCTTTTTAGCCTTAGCTGTAGAGCTAAGATGCTTCATCACTCTTCATGCCTAAAATGTACTACGTAAGACATGACATTTTCCGCTTTTGCATTCTTCTAAACTATCTTCACTAAAGATTAAGTAGTTTTGTCAATAACCTCTTGGCCCTATTTACAGAGGTGCTCCTAGGTCCCAATTCTGTATTATTCTCTTAATGTTTTTCTTCATTTTCTTTCAGAATGTAATGAGCTCCTCAAACCACCTGCTTTCTTACTTTGTCTCATAAGCAGACTGCCCTGTCCTTTTGTGGTCCTTGGTCACATTTTGATATTTCTCCTGAAGCTTCCATCTATTGGACATAGTTTTAGTAGATCCTTTTATTTGGGTTTTCAACTTCCTCAGATCTTTCTCTGCTCTGGAGAAAGTACATCTGGCCCCAGAGCTGTGTCTCCAAGATTCAGCCATGAATTTTCTTGTTCTCACTTAGACTGAAAAACGTAAAGAGTTGAAATACAGATTCTCCTCATCTTCGGTTGCCTAATCTACCTGTCGACATTGCTTTTCCACTTGGGATAGTTCCTGTAAACCTTCTGATTCAAAGATCTTCAAAGCCAACAGCCTGCTCCAGCACCTTGTGAATCCCTTCAGTCTGTTGGCTTTGCAACTCACTGGGTGTCCCCCAGTCCTTTCTCTAGACTTGATTGTTCTAAGGCAGCTTTACTCTCAGGATATGGACAGAAGACTAACATTGTTGGTGTGTATAAAAATAAGCGCTGACTCAGAATGATTTTCTAGGAGCCGGAACATTTTGGATGTGTTTCTTTTTTCTACACTTAGCTTTTTATTTACTCTTATATTTTTCCTGTACTTCTGCTGAACTGTGGATATTTCAGTCAAGAGACCTGTGAGATACTAGGTTCAATGGAACCAAGACTAGTTGGTCTCCCTTCTTGTTATGGCCTTCCTGCTGTGTCCAGAACCTGAATGTTAGTTACCAGTAAATATGTTCTCTGATTGCTTTTTGGTAATGACACAGGTAAACTGCTCAAACATGAATTTGAGAGGCTGTCATAATTTTCCTGAGAGAAGAAAGCAGAAGGAAGGTTAGTGGCTAATTTTTAACAGATTAAAATTGGGTATTGGGTTTGCGTGGCAAGGTTTTGGTAGCAGGGGCGCTACAGAGGTGGCTTCTGTGAGAAGCTGCTGGAAGTTTCCCCTGTGTCCAATAGAGCCAATGCCAGCTGGCTCCAAGACGAACCCACCGCTGGCTGAGGCCAAAGCCCATCAGTGATGGTGGTAGCACCTCTGGGATAACATAGTTAAGAAGGGGAAAAAAAACCTGCGCAACAGCAACTGCAGTCAGAAGAGAGGAGTGAAAATATGTGAGTCAAACAGCACTGCAGACACCCAGGTCAGTGAAGAAGGAGGGGCAGGAGGTGCTCCAGGCACTGGAGCAGAGATTCCTCTGTAGCCTGTGGTGAAGACCATGGTGAGGCAGGCTGTGCCCCTGCAGCCCATGGAGGTTAATGGTGGAGCAGAGATCCACCTGCAGCCCATGGAGGACCTCGTACCAGAGCAGGTGGATGCCCGAAGGAGGCTGTGACCCCCTGGGAAGCGTATTCTGGAGCAGGGTCCTGGCAGGACTTGTGGCCCCATGGAGAGAGGAGCCCACACTGGAGCAGGTTTGCTGGCAGGACTTGTGACCCCATAGGGGACCCACGCTGGAGCAGTCTGTTGGTGAAGCACTGCACCCCATGGAAGGGACCCACATTGGAGCAGTTTGTGAAGGACTATCTCCTGTGGGAGGGACCCCACACTGGGGCAGGGAAAGAGTGTGAGGAGTCCTCCCTCTGAGGAGGAAAGAGCAGCAGAACCAACATGTGACAAAACTGACCGCAACCCCCATTCCCTGTCCCGTTGTGCCACTGCGGTGTGAGGAGGTAGAGAAATTGGGAGTAAAGTTAAGCCTGAGGAGGAGGAACAGGTGGGGGGAGGGTGTTTTAAGATTCAGGTTTATTTCTCATTACCCTACTCTGATTCGATCGGTAATAAATTAAACTAATTTCCCCAAGTAAAGTCCGTATTGCCCATGATGGTAGTTGGTGAATGATCTCTCCCTGTCTATATCTCGACCCATGAGCCTTTCCTTATATTTTCTCTCCCTTGTCCAGTTGAGGAGGAAAAGTGATAGAGGGGCTTGGTGGGCACCTGGCTTCCAGCCAGGTGAACCCACCACACTCAGTAAGATCTGACAGGAATTGTACTCTCTCCTAGTCCAAGGTCTTTGTCCCTTTTGAACTGTAAGTTCTGCCACAGCTTGAGGAAGTATTAGATTTTCTCAAGAAAGGTTTTTAAGATTCTTTTATGATAGAATGTATGGAGTCTGAATGCAGAACTTTTCACCAGCAACCACTGTGTTACAGTTTCTCTTCAGGTCTTGTCTACAGTAGTGAAAGCGCGGTTAACATCTCTTCTGAAATGCTAATTCCCACAATCTTCTGAAGATGGTCTTGTCTTTTGGGGATCTTTTTTAAAGAGGAATGCCACTTTAAATTGATTATTGTCACAGTAAGGATAGCTCAGCTCACAGCATCAGGTACTTTGGCACCACAATTTGTTTGGATGATTTGTTTCACTGAAATGGGAATGAGTCCCACAGTGTTGTGATCAAAGGGAAATCATCTCTGGAAAAATACCAACTCTCTTAGCTTTGAGGCTCTTTTCCATGACAAAAGAGGAGAAAGTGGAGTGTAATCACCTCACTGATTTAGATTCAAGTCTGACATTAGTGTCAGTGAAACAGAAATGGCAATTCTTAAGGAGGTGGACATCAGCAGCAAAGCCTTAGTTCAGTTCAATAAAGGTAATCTCTGTATTGACCTTGTTCACTAAGTCAAAGGTCATCATAAGCATTTCGTATACACATGTGATCAACAGTCCTTGCTATCTCTGTCCTCCAAGTCTTTTTTGGTGGCGCTGTTTTCTAGAATACAATTCCACATCATCTTAAAAATATTTCCTACATTTTCTACCTTTTAGCAAGTCTGCAACCTTATATTTTAGTACATTGACTTAACATAATTAACTTGATTTTGTTATTAGTATTCAGAGCTAAGTTGTATTCAGTGGATCAAATGAAGTAAGTCACCATGTGTTGTTGACCACTACCACTGCACCCTCATCACATTACTTAGAAATTCATTGCTAATAAAAATGTATGTACTTGTATTTATATCAATTATTTATAATTGATATAAATCCATTATGCCCCTTAAAGTTTGAAAATGGAAAGAGTATTGTGTCTGCTACTCATGAATAGGCTTCCTCAGGAAATCCAGTCTTTTTATGCTTTTATATAGAAAGGAATCAAAGCAGTGAAAGACTTCACCACTCATCTTTTTGCTTTCTGACCTTTTTGCTCCTTCCAAACTTCACTATGATTGATTAACAGGCTTTGTCCCATCCTCTCCCAGGTGTAGATAAAGCTTCCTTCATAAGACCAACCACATTGTTTTCAGCATGGTGAGAGGATCAGTGCAAGGCAACACAAAGTGCCCTCTCTCCAATTGACCAAGCTCTCTTTATCTCACCTTTCATTTCTTTCCAAGTCTGGTGGCACAGATAGAAAGATTTCTGGGCAGAAGCTCTAGCTGGCCATGATAGTACGTTTTCAGAGGATGCAGAGATGATAACTAGCGAGGTAGGAGAGTGTGCATCCTCAGTTAACTGCACTCAGCTGCTGAGAGGAGACTTATTAAGCCAGAATTAAGTGTGGATTTTCAGTTTGCTCTTACTTTCAATCCTTTAATTGCCACGTTTAAAATGATAGGTTAAATTTTTTACTCAGAATAATGCAATTTAATGTCTGTATGTTTACATTCCTTCAAGCGGGAACAGAATGCAGCCTGATACACACCAGTTGTTTCTATTGAAGTTAATGTGGATAGTGAGAAATCACTCTGTGAGCTTGCTTGGGCCGTCTTCCTCTGTGGACTTTTAGGTTAATTAATTCCTAGGAAGTCCTAGGCCTGAGATGATTTTGTTACTAAACTTTTTATTAGCATTATATTACCGATACAAATATATGATAAAATTAAATGAGTGAGGTACTTCATTTTCTCATTTGCTTAGTCTCTAGGCTGGCAAGTGACATGATGTTTTTTTTATATGAGTTTCTTATGTAGAAAGAAATGATATTGTAGTCAGATATGCAACATTGTTTATGTTCTTTTACTGTAATGGCTGTTTGGACGGCATTCTCAGTAACCACTCTGCATGCTTGTAAAGATTAGTGAGTAATACAGTTCATGGGAAATTTTATGAGTTGAAGTAGATAAGAGTTTGAGATGTTTGTCTTCTGGATGTCTGCTTTAACCTCTAAGTGTACAGTGTGCATCACAGCTTCATTATTATTCCCTTTTATTCTTATTGTACTTGGTTTTGTGTCACGGCAGAGAACATGTTCTTTTTCCTTGTTCTTTCTTTCCCCCCCCAGCCCCCATCTCTATTTCAGCATTGTCCACTTGACATTTTCCAGTGCCTTAAACTCTGGAGGCAGTATTCTAGTTTCGTTCTTATATTATTTATTCTATTTTTGCAGTCAAGAATAAGTTGAAGTTGTGTTGACCGTTTTCATTACTTAGTTATTCAGTTGATAGATAAAAATACTTCTTCAGAGGCACATAACATTTTGTTCTGTGCTCTCTTGATTTTGATTGTTGTTTTTCACTTGTTTTTTCTGCCTTAGTCTCTAATGTACAGTACTTTGGAGGGTTCATCTCACAATCCTTTTCCCCTAGGTTTTTTTCCTTTTACTACTTCTTAGCCTTTTTATTTTTTTCCCTCTCATATCTCTTTATCTCTTGCACTAGTTTTTCTTTGTTTTAAAAAAAAAGATATTCAGGCTGGTTTCAGACCCTTCTGGCACTTTGAAAAGTGCTTCTTCTAGGCTTTAAGGCTTTAGACTGACGGAGAGAGAGCAATAAAAGTGGAAGCAGAGATCTGAACTTACTGTGCATGGAGGCATCTCTCTGTAACTAGTGCTACATAACTGGATCAATATGTTTGCTGTATTACTTGTTAGCTTGATCCGTGACTATCAAAGGATTTAACTTGTAGTGTCTGTAGCTTTCTGCTGGTTTCTTCTAATTACTGTTGATTAGCAACTGTTTTTTACTTTTTGATGTACCTATTTACTGCAAATGGTAGACAAAGTAGTGATACATGCAGAGTGTAAATATTGAACTATTTAGTTCAGTCAAGTATCTGTATTGAGCAACTTGGCATTCAGAGATACCGTGATGTGGCAATATTATCATCTTGTCATCACAAATTCTCCTGGGAAGATTCCACGTTAGATAGTGTATGGTAAACTGAATCCCTTTTGCTTTTTACTCAGGAATGTTTCAATACTGTGATCGTGAAAACATGAGTCAATGTTTTTGATTAAGTTAGTCATACTGCTTGAAGGAGCTGCATAGTCTCTAGCTCAGAAAAGAAAATAAAAAAAGAAAAGGGAATCATCATTAACTTTATGAAATATTCACAGACTCAGCACAAAGTTCAAAAGAAAGTATAAATAAAGACATGGATGTAAAAGAAAACCAACATAAAGTAACAATATAGTAAAGGTAGATTGTGACTGACTACTGTGTTAACCTTGCATGTTATGTGTTAACACATTTTTTATGTAGAGTGAAGTAGATCTTGTATTTGCGGGATTCAGTTAAGCATTTTATAGCATTAGATAAGGATAGTGTTTTCATTAAACTGAAGGAGATGGGGATTTGTGTAAGAAATGCAAGGTGGGAAAGGAGAAGAAAATAATCAGCAGTATTAAAAGTCAAACTTGGAGAAAGGTTATTAAATGCAGTCTTCCAGTTTGAGAGTCAACCTTTTTAATTATTTTTGTTAAAGGTGTTTGCACAAAAAGTAGGAAAACATTCATGGGATATAGAAGGCGTCATCGCTACACAGGAAGATCAAGATATGCAGGAAGAGTTGGATGATCGTGAGGGATGAGACTAGACTTTCCAGTATAAAATGTAAGGTTAAGACCAAAGGCACGAGTAGTACTAATTTTGTTTTCACTTGAGGATTATTCAGTTGGAAATCACAGGACAGGAGTGTTATCTAATTGATTGTAATCTATTGATTATTTGCAAGATAAACTAAGAACAACTGATGTGATTGAACCAGAGGAGAGGCAAATGTGATTTTTAAGATGTGTTGAGCAAGATACTTTAATATTTTAAATAATATTATTGACACAAAACAAAATGTAAAAGTGTAGCCAAACTGAACATTAGGAGATTCCTAAGTGTCGACTCAGCTGCTAGATCATCCTCCCAGCAAAAACACTGGAAGTAAGTAATCTAATTTCATAGAATCATAGAATGGTTTGGGTCAGAAGGGACCTTAAAGATCATCTAGTTCCAACCCCCCTGCCATGGGCAGGGATGCCTTCCACTAGATCAGGTTGCTCAAAGCCTCATCCAAAATTTGTTTTCTAATAGACTTGAACAGATAGAGGACTATATAATGCAGTTCCCTGCGACTTGTGCATCTTGACTGTTTAGTTCAGGATTTGCTTACATTCTTACATTAGAAATAGAGAAGGTTTGGGATTTCCGTGTTTTAAAACGGGAAGCATCTTTGTTATGTTTTCTCATTATTTTTTTTTAAAAAGTAACAGTTGCTTTTGAATCTCTTTTCTGTTAATATGTGGCTATTCTTTACAATTCTTACATAGAATCATAGAATGGTTTGGGTTGGAAGGAACCTTAGAGATCATCTACTTCCAATCCCCATAACATAGTCAGTTAAACATTCTATTGCGTAGGAAGTTTCTACAACTAGGTCAAAATTGGTTTCATAAACTCATCATAGCAAATATTACATAAAGAAAAAAATATTGAATCATCCAGAATTAATTAATTTTTAAGTTTTAAAGATTCAGATTATATTTTGAAACCATCTTTCAAATGAAGGATAATCTGGGACAAGTATACATGATTATTTTTTTTTTAAATCTCATCTACGTAGCTGAGAAGAGGTTACCATTGGAAAGGTGGAAACAGCAATAGGCTATATAAATGAATCAGCTGAATAGAAATTTCCAAAAATTTTATTTCCATCTAATAAGGGATGTGTTTGGTTGAAAGTGATACATAGTGCCTTGTCTTGCTTGCTTTATGTTAATAATGTTTTTGGAAGATACGGAGGTAATCTAGAAGAGAACAGCCAGACTGATTTGGGGATAATGGACTGCAGTTCTCAAAAGAAGTACTTGGAAAAGAGAGCCTCTTTGTTCCCAGGTGTTGTTGTGGACCTGCTGAAAGAGCCAGAAGGTGGACTGAAGACAAAAGTGGCTATGCTGGATGTTTCCTTCTTCAAAACATAGAACTCACATCTGTAAGAAATGCACGTGGCTAATGGACTGCTTAGAAAAATAGGGCACGGCCAGGGAACAGCTGCACTAAGCATCTTGCTCCCCTAGAGAAATTTCAAATGTTACAGAGAAAAAGTTGTTCACAACGAATGCTGTTTCCTTCTCCCCTGCACGGTCTGTGGCTCTCTATCCTTTCCCTTGCAAAACTCACTGCGTTTTCCTGCTTAAGCAGTGTCAGCAGGACTGCCAGCTTGATTGAGCTGGTATGGAAAAGGTGCCAGAGGGAAAAATTGCAGGGGATGACCCTTTCAGCACGGAGCTGGCATCTGAAGAATGACTTTCCCGTACAATCTTGTGTCTTGTATTTTGGTCGCCCTCTTCTTGCCCAGACTGGTCCCTGTTCTGATTTGCTTTGCAATGTGAAATGGGAATAGAGTAATACTTCCTGGAACACTTCTGTAGCAGGGAAGTAATTGGGTTTATTTGCACTTTTTTATATAGGTGAGGAATACATTGGCCATTAGAATTTAGACAAAACCTCACTGGAGTTTTTAACAGTGAAAAGGAGGCTAAAATTAAATAAACTTCCTGGTCACCTTGAGCTGCAGCTTGCACTTGTTTTTTTGGTTTTTTCTTTTTTTCCCTTCTAAGAATAAAGTAACAATATTTATCAGAAACATTTATGCCATTGAGGAATCCAGAGAAATGCAGGAAATGCAGTTTGAACACATAACGTATGTACTAATACTTTATTTGTCTTTGTGTGTGTGGATTTGATGGCCAAAAAGGAAGAGGCCCCAAGGGCTCCTTAGTATGCAATTAATATTTTGGCTAGAAAAGCAGCAGATTGTTTCAGTATGCTTACATGTTATGACATCATATTCCAGTAAAATTATAATGAACAGAATTTTTGTTTGTCTCTGTGGCAAACCAAAATGAGTTTTCTAATTGTCAACAGACCTTGGTGATTTATTTAATTATAGTGGCGCCCGCTCACACCAACTTAGTTAAGGTCTGTCAGCATTTCTGTTATGAACCCCTATTTTTAGGGGTTTATAACTAGTTGTAAATATTTGCTCATTGCTGAAGCTTGGAATTCAAGGTCACAGCCATAGAGCAAATATCCTTTTTCAGGTTGACTATTCTAAAGTGATACCAATGGCATTAGCTAAAAAGTGTATTTCTGAAGCTATGAAATTTACAGAGAATAAAGAGAACCTGCTTTCCAGACCTCTTATTTGAGGGATCTTCTTAAGATTGTCAAATGTCCAGAAGAGCTAGATGAAAATTAACTTGTTTTAATAGTTTATATGTGGCTGGTTGTTAAAGTATTATCCTTTATCACATTTTTTTCCCCAATCGAATGTATGATTTCACATGTCCTTTTCTTGTATTCTAGTCTTGTGGTGTTCTGTCATTCAGATGTGTCTGTCAGCTTATCTTCTGAGGAGTGTGCCCGTATCATCTGGGAATCTTTTTTACATAAGAATTTTCTCCAAAGGAAAATCCTAACCTTTGTAGTCGCCATGTAGAATGCAGGGAGATGCTTGTTCTGTAAATGTAGTCAGTTCAAAAACTTTCAGAAACCTAATGAGTCCACGCATGATGTGTTGCTGTTGGAAATCCTGACTGTTTCAGTACTGCAGCTGAACAGAACGACAGAGGTCTAAGGAGCATTGGACTGACGTTTAAGTGTTTTCGTGATGGAAAATATCATACTGGTGTGTTATTGCATAATAATCAGCAAATTCTAGACAAATATTCCCAAAATTGTTAATGCTTTCAGTCCTTTTTAGTAACTCAAATGTAACATATGGAGAAGGTTTGTTAATGATCAGTGGCAGATATGGTATCTTATCTTTGCATGAGGTTGTTCCTTAAAAGAGTGTGCATCTTCAGGATGCAGAATTATTCCATATTAAAAATCAGTTTAATCGTTGCACTGTACTTTTTCTGATTGTGATATTAGGATTAGTTTTAAGGCTTTTCTTAATACGGTCTCTGTCCTCACTACTGAAAAGAGGACGATGTTTTGTTTCTATTTGACATGCTCCATGTTGTAAAGAAGCCAATATCCTCACAGATTTAGTCCATTTTCTGAGGATTTCAGGTGCTCCTTTGCACTTTCCTGGCAATGTTCATATTATCAATGCTCTGTTAACTCTGCTTGAGGCCAAGCAGAGCAAGAAAAGTTTAATCAAAACCATGTAAAAGCCTAATGGTTCTGCCAATGCCAAAGAGCTGCATGAGGCTCTAGAGCCGCAGGCTGAATATCATTTTTCCATATTATCACATAAATAGCTCCCTAAATACTCTTTAAAAGAAAAGGTGGTGAGGGGGGAGGGAAAAAGAGAGGGCCTGTTGTGGGATCTCAGTTTATAAAGTGGATTAAGATTCATGTGCTTTCCTCCTTTGCATGTAATGGAGAGAAAGGTAGGTCTAGTAACTCAACAAGAAACAGGAATTTCTGATGGATGTTGTATTTTCCCTAAGTCTAGGTAGTTGCTAACAGCACTACCACGTTTCTTTTTATTTTAAGAGGATTGGGAAGTCATGAAGTGTGATGTGCTATCAAAGTGCCTACTGCTTTTGCATGACAGAGCTTACCCTGTGCTAAGCTTCAGCTAACAGAGGCAGCCAACAGATGCAGCACTTTCCAGGCTCTGTTTCTAGATGTTCCCAGAACTTCTTCAAGGATGATGGGAGGATTTCTGGGAGCTCTTTGAGGAATTGAAGGTGCCTGTTGCTGCAGGGAAAGGACAGCTACAGGAGGCTGTGACCTCTAGCTTGCTCCAGCTGCTGCCAACAAGCTCTGTCAGCTACTCCTGATCAAAAGCTGCCTTGAGCCTTTCTTCCAGCTGTCTCCTTATTAGAGAGTATCAAGCACCCTTTCAGCAGATACTAGAGAGAAGCCTATATAGGTGCAGGACCTAGAGCACCACTCCCAAAGCCAGCTGGCAGATACAAGAGTTTACACAGCAATTCATGCAGAGGGGAGCCAGAAACTCTGCTGAAGACAGTGTGTGTGTACTAAACAGTAGTGGTAATGCACCGCATGGCGCAGTTCCTAGCACCATCTGGAGCAACTATTCCTGGTACATGAGAGACCTCAAGTCAGTTCTAGCTCTAGAGGGAAGACGCAGCTCTCTAGACATTCAGGTAAGCTCCAGGGAGTGCTGAAAGCTGGGATATCCCTCTGGATATGCCATCCAGAGGGACCTTGACAGGCTGGAGAGGTGGGCCCGTGCCAACCTCATGAAGTTCAACGAGGCCAAGTGCAAGGTCCTACATCTGGGTCATGGCAATCCCAGGCACAAATACAGACTGGGCGGAGAATGGATCGAGAGCAGCCCTGAGGAGAAGGACTTGGGAGTACTGGTGGATGAGAAGCTCAATATGAGCCGGCAATGTGCTCTTGCGGCCCAGAAGGCCAACCGCATCTTGGGCTGCATCAAGAGGAGCGTGGCCAGCAGGTTGAGAGAGGTGATTCTCCCCCTCTACTCTGCCCTCGTGAGACCTCACTTGGAGTATTGCGTCCAGTTCTGGAGCCCCCAACACAAGAAGGACATGGACCAGCTGGAGAGGGTCCAGAGGAGGGCCACGAAGATGATAAGAGGGCTGGAGCACCTTTCCTATGAGGACAGGCTGAAAGAGTTGGGGCTGTTCAGCCTGGAGAAGAGGAGGCTCCGGGGTGACCTGATAGCGGTCTTCCAGTACCTCAAGGGGGCCTACAAGAAAGATGGGGAGAGGCTGTTCAGGAGGGCCTGTTGTGATAGGACAAGGGGTAATGGTTTTAAAATAGAGGGAGGTAGATTCAGGTTGGATATTAGGAAAAAATTTTTTACCATGAGAGTGGTAGAACACTGGAACAGGTTGCCCAGAGAGGTGGTGGATGCTCCATCCCTGGAGACGTTCAAGGCCAGGTTGGACGAGGCCCTGAGCAACCTGATCTAGTTGGAGATATCCCTGTTCCTTGCAGGGGGGTTGGACTAGATGACCTTTGAAGGTCCCTTCCAGCCCTAACCATTCTATGATTCTATGATAGGGAGACAGTGTTCTTGTCTGCAGGAGGTGTGCACTGTCAGAGGATCTGTATTACCAACTAAAGGAGATGCAGGAAGATGTCAGCAAACTGTGCATCACTAGAGTTTATGAGTAAGAGATCAATTGGGTCTTCTCTGAGAGCCTACAGGTACAAGAGCCTAAGCGCCTAACAGTACCAAAGGAGGAGCAGGGAGAATCAGTGCTTATTGGGCTTGGAAATGAGGAGTCCTGTGATAGCAAAGGCTGGAAGCTTCTAACTTTTGACACCAGGAGGCAGGTTTCTGCTCCACCTACAGATCTGCAACTACAGATTCAGTGCCATGGCATCAGATGAGGGCCTGGGAGCTCTTGAAGCATCCAATCCAGCCAAGCCTGAGTCCTGCAGCAGCACCAGAAGGAAGCAGCAAGTGATAACTGGGTGACTGCCTACCACAGGGGATGGAGACCACCATCTGTGAACCTGACCTGCTGTGCAAGGGGGTTTACTTCTCACTGAGGGCTTGGACTGGGTCATTGTAGAGAGACTGCCAAGGGTTGTCTGTTCCTCAGACTAATACCTACTGCTGCTCTGCATTGTGGGAGTAATGATACTGCAAGGGGACATGTGGAACATAACAAGCATAACTACAGAGATTTGATTTTTGACAGCTGTGGCATGCTCTCTGAGGATCAATGCTTGAAAGAGACAGGATCCACCTGACCAAGTACGGCAAGCATCTTTATCAACAGGTTGGCCTATCTGGTCAAGAGAGCTTTAAAATGATGGAAAGTGGAGTTGACCTATAACCAAGTGAGGAAGTGATGGACCAATTTAGTAAACAAAGACTCAAGGGTGATGTTGACAGGAGAGACTCTAAAACCAGCAAAACAGGGCTGAAGGGATCCCACCTCAAGTGCATGCACACGAGTAAGGAGCAGCCTACAGGACATCATGAAGGAGGAAGTCCTTATACCCTTTCTAGGAAATCAGTACACTTGAGTTCCTATCTGAAGTGCTACTACACTAACACAATTAGCGTGAAGAACAAACAGGAGGAATGAGAAGTCTGCGTGCAGCTGTTGCAGGGCTGCAGCCTTGCTGGAATCACAGAGGGATGGTGATATGGCTCACACAAATTGAGTGCTGCAATCGATGGATACAGGGTCTTCAGGAAGGACAGGCCAGGATGGCAAGAACAGAATGCTGTCCTTTATGTGAGAGAGCAGCAGGAATGCATGGAGCTCTGCCTGGGGAGGGTGATAATACAGCTGATAGTTTTTGATTCAGGTCTGGAGTGTGTACCAATGCAGGTGATACTGTGGTGAGTGTCTTCTACAGACTGAATCATCAAGAAGTAGATGAAGTACTTTGTTTTTCGGGTAACTGGAAGAAGGTCCGTGGCCATAGGCTCTGGTCCTCATGGGGGACTTCAGCCACCCCAGTATGTGTTGGAGGGACATCACAGCAGGGCACAAGCAATCCAGAAGGTTTCTGGAGTACATAAATGACAACTTTCTGACATAGGTGGCTGAGGAAACTTACATTTCCTCAATTGAGGAGCTCACATTTTCAAACAAAGAAGAACTGGTCAGGGATGTGAAGGTTAGGGTCAGTGCAGTGACCATGAGACAGTGACAGGATCTTGAGAGGAGAGAACAAGGCAAATATCACAGATCACAAACTGGACTTCAGGATAGCAGACTTGGGTATCTTCAGAGACCTGCTTGGAAGAATCCCAAGGGAAACAATCCTGAAGAGAGAGGAGGAGTCCAGGAGAGCTTGTCAAGGTTCACCTCCTTCAAGCTCAAGAACAGTTTAACCCTCCATACTGACGTGCAGCTAGTCAAGCAAAGGCAGCAGGAAGCCTACATAGATGAACAAGGAACTTCTGACTAAACTCAAACAGAGTTTGTGATGCAGGATGGATATAGAGACACTGTACAAGTGTACCGGTATGGGATTAGGAAAACTGAAGTCCCTCTGGAGTTGAATCTGGAAAGGGATGTCAAGAGCAACAAGATGGAATTCTACAGCAGCAAAAGGAAGACTAGGGACCCGCTGTTGAGTAGGGCAGGGGACCTGATGACAAAGGACATGGAGAACATGGAGGTACTCAAAATGCCTTCATCTCAGTCTTTACTAATAAGAGTGGCCTAGGTCCCTGAGATCAGTAGGGAGGTCTGGAGCAGGTAAGACTTACCTTTGATGGAGCAGAATCAGATTGGAGAACATTGAAACAGACAGGGCAGGTCCATGATGCCTGATGAGATGCACCCATGAGTGCTCAGGGAGCTGAATGATGTCATAGTGATGCAACTCTTGATTATCTTTGAAAGATTACTGTGATTGGGGAGGTATCTGAGGACTGGAAGAAATAAATTTCACTCCTATTTTCAAGAAGGGCAAGAAGAAGGATCTGGGAAAATAATAAATCAGTCAGCCTCACTTCAGTCCCTGAGAAGACGATGGGGGATATCATCTTGAAAACCGTTTCTGAGCATATTAACAATGACAGATGACTGTAAGTCGTCAGCATGGATTAAAAAAGGTAAGATTGTGCCTAACCCATCTGATAACCTTACACAGTGAGATTACTAGCTCGATGGATGAGAGGAGAGAAGCGGATGTTGTTTATCTTGACTTTATCAAGGCTACTGGCACTGTCTCATGAACTCATAAAGCATGGCCGGAGAGCAGTTTGAAAACTGAACAGTTAGGCTCAAAGGGTTGTGACCGGTGGCACAAAGTGTAGCTGCAGGCCAGTCACTTGTGGTGTACACCAGCGGTCAATACTGGGGCCAGTACTGTTCAATATCTTCATTAACGATCTAGGGGATGTGGCAGAGTGTATCCTCAGCAAGTTTGCAGATGATACAAACCTGGGGGGAGTGGCTGATGGACCAGAGTGTTCCTCTGCCATCCAGAGGGACCTCAACATCCAGGAGAAGTGGGCAGACAGTAACTTCTTGAAGTTCAGCAAAGGGAAATGTAAATCCCTGCACTTGGGCAGGAATAACCCCATACATCACTATACAGTGGAGGCCAACTGGCTGGAAAGCAGCTTTGCAGAAAAGGACCTGGGGGTCCTGGTGGATGACAAGTTAAATATGAGCAAGTAATGTGCCCTTGCAACAAAGGTGACCAACAGCATCCTGGGCTTTGTTTAGAAGAGACTTGTGAACAGGTTGAGGGAGATCACCCTTCCCCTCTACTCAGCCCTGGTGAAGGGCTGCATCTGGAGTGCTGGGTCCAGCTTTGAGCTCCTCAGTACCACAGAGACACGGACAGACCAGCGCAAATTTGTCGAAGGGCCACTAAGGTGATTAAGGGACTGGAGCATCTCTCATCTGAGGAGAGAGTGAGAGAGCTGAGACTTAGCCAGGAGAGGAGAAGGCTCAGGGGGATCTTATCCATGTGGATAAAATATGTGAAGGGAGTGAATAAAGAAAGTGGAGCCAGGCTCTTTTTAGTGGTATCCAGTGAAAAAGAGGCACAAACTGAAATACAAGAAATTCTGTTTAATCATAAGAAAGGAAGATACTTTCCTACTGTGCAGGTGGTCAAACACCAGAGCAGATTGCCAAGACTGAACACGAAGTGGCCCTGAGCAGTCTACTCTAACTGACCTGCTTTGAGCAGGGGATTTGGACTAGAGGATCTCCAGAGGTCACTTCCCATCTCAACTATTCTGTGTTTCTGTGGTAAACTGAGGAAAGACTTTCAGAGGAGTCATTAGTGGTGTAGAGGAGCCAGGGACAGACAGCTCTAATCTGTGGAAGCTGTGGAAGAAGTGGAGTTGATGGTGACTATACTGATGAAGCTTTTAGTTATTTTTCCTTTGATTTTAAAGAAGTGTAATATTTTTCACCTTGGAAATACAGTTTGACCTATGTTTGGTGTCAAAGCCCTGTTCCTGATTCTTAGGTATAAACTCTTTCAAGGTATTATTTACATCTATTGCCTGCATATTCCTTTAATTTATTTTCAATATTCCCTAAACCAATATTGCAAACCAAATAAAACTAATAAATCTTGGGGAATTGTTGATATAGGAAGCATTTTACGTAAACTCATTAAGTGAAGGGAAAGGGCAAAATTGTCCCTTTCACTTGAAAAACTACCATTCTTTTTGAGGTAAATCTCAGTCTGAAGCGTTTATTTTATTTATTTTTATCTTTTTTATTGTAGATTTTGTCACATTGGTAGTGTCCTGGTATTGTGTTTGTACCTTTTAGAAGGAGTGGGAGGCAGAAGGGGGATGCTTTATGTCAGAAGCAATGAAGGACATTGAAGTAGCTGTTTCTTTGGTTTGACAGCTGCTTTGATAACAAATGGTGCTGTGGTGTTTGAGTTTCATAATGCATTTAGAAGCTTTGTAAAGTTCTCCCAGAAAGAGTGGTCAAAACACTGGAATGGGTTGGCCGGAGATGTTGTGGAATTTTCATCCTTGGAGATATCCATGATACCCTGGACAATGCCTGAACAAGACTGTAACTTCAGAGCTTGACCCTGCTTTGAGCACTGTGATGGCCCAGATAACCTCCAGGAGCCTTTCCAGCCTGAGTTATTCTATAATTTTATGAAAATGTTACATAAGCAAATGCATTTCCATTTATGCCTTAATAATTCCCTATAACTATGTTAAACTGTAAACAGGAAAGCAAATACCCACTTTTTGCATGTCGTAAAGGCAACTTAGCTCACCCCTCCGAGGCCCTATAGCCAGAGGCTTGTTGGAACCAGTATTATGGTTTTCCTCTTTCCATATAAACGTATTTTTAGAATTAGGTACAAAGTTCAGCAACACTGAGGCTGGAGTGCCTATTCATACTTATTTGGGTTTGAAGCCTGCTGCTATCTGAAGAACTTTTAATTTTGTTTCATAGTTGGAACAAATCTTTTACAATTATTAATGAAAAGTCAGAAAATCTTCATACAAAAAAAATCACTATCCATGTCAACAGATGAAAATGGAGACAGCGTACTTTAATAAGGGTCCTTTAGGAGGGAGAAGGAAAGTGTAGTACTTTGCTGTGCTTTTGAGTGATTCTTGTGTTGTTGTGACAGACCTAGCTTTTGGCCACGCTTTTGCAATCCTGAGCTTTTTTACATGGCTGTAAAATACGTACAAGTTATTTGTCATATATGAGAAATCATTTCTGATAGGTATATATTTTTCCAAGGACTGAATCTCCAGTGTGTTGGAAAAGCCTTCGTTTGAGGAAATAGCACAGGCAGACTAGACCATGGAGCGAAGAGTATGAAGCAAATTCCCTCACCTATGTAGAATATAATTGGAGAACTTTTCTCTTAAAAGATTATAATTTTAACAGTGATTAGAACTAATTATCTGTGCTGAGTTGTTTTTCCTGAGTCGGAAAGTGGGGATGGAATACTACTTTTCTGTAGAAATTGCTTAGGTGGACAAGCCCTTATGTTTGTAGTTGTCACAGTGCTGTGGCAGGACCTCCCAAACCCAAGAATGACATTACATCTCTTCATTCGCGACTAGCGAGAGACAGGTTTGAGGATAGGGAGTATGGGTTGGATTACCTATTTCTGCTACTGAAAATAGAGGTGTGGAGTTGATGATGTGAATAAAGATACTGCCGCCTTTGAGGAATAGTGGCTGTGCCAGTTCATAGGAAAACATTCAATTTTTTTGCTTTATCTTTCCTTCGATGTCTTTCAGACATACTCAGAAAAACAAACCCTCTCATTGTACTTGGAAATTTCTCTATAGTATGGAAAAAATAAAGGAAAGCAATGTGGTTGTGATTGCTGCTTTTTTTTTCAGTTCCTGGAAAATGTTTGGCTATTAGAGTTGGAGGAGAGCTTCTCCCTGTCCCCTGTTAATGCTTTTGGAAGAGAATTCCTTCTTATCCTCTACAACAATTTCAATACTTGAGCTTTAAAGCAGAAGTATGATGTCCAGATCCCTCACTTTCTGCAGTCTGACTTTTTGTTGTCCCCAAGAGCTGAGCTATGCCGGCAGGTTTCAGATGACAGACCTCACAATCCTCCTTTGTCAGTGCCACTTTCCTGTGGGACAGGAGTTGTCTCCCAGGCATGGCTTCCACTGGAACTTCTGGTTCTCTTTAGGTTTAATCTTCTCGAGACTCAAACCAAGAAGAGAGCAGGGCTGGGCTGTTGGGCTGAAGTATAGTAGAGCTCGTTGCAGAGCCCTGCAAATGTTGGTGAAGAGCTGATTTGCATGTAGGAGCTGCTGTCAGAGTTACTGACAGCCTTGCTGAGGAACAGTCCATGTATTTGAGTGCTAAGTCTTATTCTGTGAGAAAAGATAATGTTTTGTCCCTAACAACTACTCTGTTACATAAAATTGATGGTTAAAATTCGTAACTTGTATTGTTGTTTTCTTTTCATGACTTCTTTCCAGGTATCACTGCCCAGTGCCTAAAATTTTCTATGTCCAGTTAACTGTTGGCAACAGTGAGTTTTTTGGTGAAGGAAAGACTCGTCAAGCTGCTAGACATAATGCTGCAATGAAGGCCCTTCAAGCTCTCCAGAATGAGCCTATTCCAGAAAAATTACCTCAGGTTTGTGTTTCAGAAAACTGTTCCTAATCTTCACGTTAAGATACCAAATCAATCAATTTAATTGCCAGTTTTTCAATGTTTAATTTTTAGTGATTTTTCATATTAGCCTCAGTAATTAGAGAAGTAATACTGAAAAATTATTAGTCTTATTTCTTTATAACAGTACACCTAACATGGAACTAGACTTAAATAACAAAAATAAGTAAGCAGTTTAAAGATGGGATTGTCAACAGTGATTAAGAAAAAGTAGAATCAAAATAAGATAAAATATTTGAGATTATACCAAAAAAGGAGAAAATATCCATTTAATCAGTGGCTTTATGGAGAATGAATTATTAGGCTTAAATGTGTGTTGTGCCATGAATGTGATCTTTTAAGTGGAAATTACTTGTCCCCAGTGTACCTAAGAAACTGATGGAGCTTTCTGACAGCTGCTGATCACCTGTCTGATGGGTTTAGGCTTTTAGCCACTTTGTTCGTTTTTAAGTAGGTAGCTTTCTTGCTGCTGTGTTTGTAGGTGGTGTATATTCCTACTTAAAAATGAAAACATTTTGTCATATATTAAAACAATATTTAACAGAAAAATTATTCTCAGAATAATCTTTGCAAATTGGAAGGACAAATATAATAAAATTACCCAGTCAAATAAGCCAAAATAAATGCATGAGGAGACAATCTTTTTATTTTGTACACTCTTTCTGTTGACTCCTGTGAACAGTACAAAACATTACTAATAGTACCTTCATTGTCTTGTGTGTTAGTTTTGAGCTGCTTTTTAAGAATGGAAATAATTTTCTATATTAAAAAAAAAAAAAAATCTTTGTTCTTTCTGCCTCACCCTGCATCTATGTCCTCCTTTTGATCCAAAAAGTGTTTGACTCACCCTTTTGTTTTGCTATATTATTTATCTGGATCAGGAAATTATCTTCAAAGTCACTTACTATAATTAATACTGATTTTTTTTTTTTAAAGAGGAAAACTATTAAAAAAGAATATGTGAAGTCTTAGAAGGAACCCCTGTTTTCCTTTTCGTTGTTAATTACCTTCCTTTCTCTTTTGATTTCCAGTCAAATGTATCAGTTGATAATGAATCCTTAGCACAAACCTGAGTAGGAATCTTGTATTATTGAAACATATTTTTAGCTCAGCATGCTCTTAGTTTTTAAAAATTATATGTTTAATATTGTATTTTATCAAAAGAATCTTTGAATTCAAGTTATCCATTAATCAGAATGGAAATTAAACCACTCAGTGCATAGGATAACAAGTAGTAGACAGAAGGAAATAATGTATATCAGTAACATTGTTTATATATGTAGCCCATGTACATATGTAATTTACCTAGCAAGAGTATTAAAATCTTAACATTCTTGCCTAATTGGGTCTATTTAGTGTCTATTTACATCAGTGTCTGTTAGGTTGTGCGGGCTTTTAGAAGATGTTGTCATGGCCATTTGAGTTTCCTAAATTCTTGTAGCATGCTGTAGTGTTGCCTCTTTCATGAGCTAATGAAGTAACTTCATTCTCATCACCATAAGTTATGTATATGTAAACTGGATCAAATCCACAATTAGCTGTGAGAAAAATAGAGAAGACTTGTCAGGAGACAATGCTCTGTAGATTAGCTGAGACATTCACATAGTACTTGCAAGACCTGTAGGAGCACTGTGGGTTTCTGATGCAGAAGTTGAAGACCACTTTGGGATACTGTAGGATCTCAATAGCAGATGTCTGTGAGTAAGAGACTTGAGTCATCAGTCAGGAAAACCTCTGTGGCTTGGTTATGCTGAGGGTAGAGGGAGCTGATTGCAGGCTAGTCATGAAGAAGCATCTCTGTCACTTCATGGGTTAGAGTTGTAGATGACTGGAGAAGGTTGGAGGTAACAACACTATGCCTTAGTCATGATGGAGTACAAAGGGCTTCGTTGTGTGGAGCTGAGTGTAGCTTTCCAGAGAAGTGGAAGTTGGCTGAAGTAGAGTTTAAGGGCTTCATGATGCCAAGGTTCAGGCTCCTCCCTGCTGTTGGTCATGCAAAGTGTACAGAGGGCTGCTATGCAATAGTGGGATGTGCCCTCACCATAGGACATGATCCAGCTCAGTAAAACTCTACTTCCTTCAGCAGAACTGACCTGCTTGGGTCAGTCATGGAAGATGATTGACTCACCATTCCTCAAACATCATGTGTGGATCGGAGCCAGTACACATTAGAGTCTGACTGGCTGCAATTACATGACTATGTTGAGCTGCTTTCTTCCCCAATCACTGCCACTGTGCTTCTAAGGAGAGGAGACTGGGGAGCAAGAACAGACCTGTTGATACTGATCTAGCCCTGCATCCCATTAGTAACTCAGCCGATTTCACTTGAATGGGATCCATGGAATACAGTACAGTAAATGCATGGGTTTACCTTTTGGCTTTCACAGCCGTGTTTGCTTAATGCAGCCTTCTATTTATTATTCTTTCATTTCAAAATACTCTTTTTTTTTCTTTTTTAAAAATTAATTAAGGGTAAAATCTTTTATCCATATTAAAGCACTGAAAAGGAGTACTGCCATCTTAGTACTTCATTGTGCAAACGTGTAGAAGAGCGTAAGGTGAGCAGAAGCAAGAAGCAATCAGCAAACAGGGCAGGGTTACAGGTGAACGTGAACCTGCTTTCATAAAAGAGCCATTATGTGTCTGCCAGAGCACCTCTGCTGCCTCATAGATGCGAGGCTAAGAAAGGCCTTACAATTAAAGTGTCAGTTGTGGAATGAGGATCAAATTTAAATCCAAAGTGCTTGAGACACTCCTGAACATATTAGGGAAGTTGTATGACTAAAGCTTGAAACTGTGTTGCTCAGTACAAAGGTCTAAGCGTTGAAGTTTATGATCCTCCCTATACTTCACTTACGGTTGGGCTCTCTACTATGTTTGGTGGAAAAATATGCACGGAGTTAAATTGAAAGGGCAGAAAGGACAATTGGGGATTTTCTGGACCAATGTGTTTGTATTAATCATGACATTTTAAACAGTAGTTTCTTCATATGACTCTACATATCTGGTTAAGCTAGAGTATAGCTAGAAAACCTAAACCTAAACATTCTTGACTTAAAGGCTTGGTGACAGTCCAGTGGGCTTCATGTTATTTTATGTAAATTATGCCAGTGATTGGTTATTCCCCATTTCAAAAATAATTTGCAAGGTATTTCTTCTAAATTCATTGAGCTTCATTTTCTATCTAGTTGCTATTTTCTTATCTTTGCTAAATGTAACAAACATATAAAAAATCTGTCCTCCACATACATTTACAGATTATGCTGAAGTAATTTTGCATCTTTTTATAGAACTGATTGTTTCCAAAGTGTCTCAGTGTAAAGTTGTTTTTTCTAATCAGCAGTTCATCCTTATGGCTTTTTTTGTCAGCTTTTCAGATTATCAGTGTCCTTTTTAAAGCACAAACTTAATTGAATACAATACTGAGTAAGGTTCTCACTAAGGTTTTTTACAGGATAGTAGTATCCCACTCTTCACATTTGATACTCTTCATGTCCCCAAAATATATTTTTACTTTTAAATATTGTTCTTTTAACTCTTTTCAGTTGGTCTTTCTCTATGAACCTAATCAATGCTTTGCCTGTCCTGTAAATAATAACCTACATTCTTGATTTCAGTGGTACTTTACATTTCATTATATGAAATGAGTTTGAGGTCCTACATAATTTCATTCTAAGTGCCCTTGTTACTGCTTTGTATTTAGCTCCAGATCAGTGTCAAGGAAGTACATTGCTTTTTCAGACTCAAAATTTTGCAACCATTTAATGAGGCAAAATGTACTCCAACTCTGTACGCTGCTGCATTTTTGGTCCTGCATTAACAGATAAAAGATTGACAGATTTCATTGTTAATATGAAGAACCGAATGCGTTTTAAATCCGTATCTGCATTTTGTAGCTATGCTGGTGGCTGAAGATTTAGATCAGACTTTGTTATGTAAGATGGGAACTCGGCAGGAATCCACCTAATTCAGCCCAAGTTTCTTTGATGTTTACCTCCGCTAATAAAAAATTAGGAGCCTGGCCAAGGTTACATGGCTGTTGAGAGATCCCGGTTTGAAACATTCAGAGCTTTGCAGTTTGAAAGTAGCTGAAAGTGAAACCTCTGAGAACTAAGGAAGATGTGGCCTGGGGGACAAACACCAAAAGGCAGCGGTTGCAGAAGGCGATAACTCTTTGACTGATCCCCATGCTGGTGGTTGTCTGAGAAAAATAAGACTTAACCCAAAGTGTAAAGCAAAGCTGAATTTTAGGCAGGATAATGTTTGCATGTGCCTTTTGTTGTTTTATCTCTTAGCCTCTCTGTTTGTTATGTTCCTATGGATAAATAAATAATATTCCGTGTTGAGCAAGCTGTTCGCTGTCACTACCTTTTCACACTGGTCATAACTCCCAGAGGGAAGTCGATGAAGGGGCCATTAACCAGCTGGACCTGCTGAGGACACCTGTAACCTGGTGACCCAGTCAAAGTGTGAGGGTGATTCACTGAATTTCTTCTGAGAGGAGTACTTCTTCCTTGCTTGGAAGGGGTACCCACAGAGAGACTGAGAAACAGGTCAAAGGGTGTGTTGATCCTCATGTTTGACACAAGAAGTGTGTATTCAGATCAGTATTATCCATGTCATTAATAAGATTAAAATCCATAAAAGTTATTTAGCCATCTATCATTAATTTATAAATTAAAGCGAATGTGTTCCTTTATTATGAAACATAGGTGCATTATATATGGCTTCACGGTCAGCAGGTGTCTGATAATGGGGTGCTGAGATGGATGTACAAAAACTGATTTACAGCATGACAGGAGAACTCAAAAGTCTTTGAGAAATCAAGGGAGAAGTATATTGTATTTTTTTATCTTCTAAAAATTGTAATATTATTATTTATTCTTCGTTTTCAGAATGGAGAAACAGGAAAAGAATCAGAAGAAGATAAAGATGCAAACAAGTCCGAGATCAGTGTAGTCTTTGAAATTGCTTTGAAGCGCAATATACCTGTCAGTTTTGAGGTACGTGCTACGTATTTGTTTGCTAAGAAAGTAATATAAAAAGGTTCCATTAAAACTTAACATGGTTAATAATATTCGCACATTATGAATATGAGATTTAAATTCATGCAAATTGTAAATAAAACAATCAGAGTCTAAGACACTGAGTTGTTAACGATTAAATTAGATGCCTTTTCAGAAGTATTAGAGACTTAATGCTTGGTTGCAAACAAGTGGATGGCAGAAAGACAGTTCAAGTATCTTCTGTATAGTGGTTGGGGGAATAGAATCAGTAGCCCCGCTCAATCTGATTTGAAATAATCTTCGAAACAGTCAGCCAAAGACTTTGCTTTAACTGTAGGCATTCATACACCGAAAAAGTTCCCATTGAGATACTTTGCATCTGATGTGCTGTTTTCAGAAAGTCATGAGAATCTTTTTATCGTCTACACTGTTTGACTCCTTATCTATCTCTACTTAAGCCTTCATGTGGGTTTTTTTTTTTTCACATTTCATATGATTATATCTGTCAACCTGCTTCTGACACCTTTGTTTACCTTAAGGAATAAAGAATATTTGGAATAGCTCCAATGCTATCAATGAAGTAACTACAGGAGAATGAGTGATAGTAACAGGAAAATTTTTCCGATGAGAAAGTTCTAACACAAACTGGTTGTAAAAATCTAACGTTGTTGTGATAGGAACCACCAGATTTTACAAGCTGTTTTGTTTTGTTTTTAATGCAGAAAATACTTATGTAAGTGGCTCTCTAAAGTTTTATTTTTCTGCTTTTTGTTTACATTTAAACTGAGTATATGTGAAGGAAGTGGGTAGTGCCATTACTGGTGATGGTTATTTTCTCTAGTGTTTTTCCTTTTGAAGTATAGGCACATATTTGCATGCCAAAAAAGTAAATTATTCTGTGGCATGCCTTTCAGTGTTCTGTATGCAGTTTGCTGACATGTTTGGCTCATATCCATAAATTGGCCAATGTCAAATGAGTTATTTGAACCTTCTTAGAAATCTGAGAAATCTCTCAGAAGGTAGGTAAGAGAGCCAAAGACAAAGAATATTGGTTTTGACTAAGGAATTCCTCAGTATAATGAACGTGTTTGTACTTCATACATATCGTCTATGTACTATGGACTAATTAGAAAGTTAAGAGAATGTAAAATCTCAAGAATAAACTGGGGTGTCTGGAGGTATTGATGTTTCAATTTGCCACTACATGGAAAGAACATAACTCTTAAAAAGGTCAGACATAATGGAAACACATGCCTGTTTCAAAAAGGAAGCTCGTAATTAACGTTTCAGTTTTCACACATCATTTTCTACCTTAAGCATTTAAAAGTGTTTGGAATAGTTCCATACAAATCAATATACTAAAATACAAGGAGATGCATGGTCACAGGTCACAGAATAGCTTGGAGGTTGGAAAGAAAAGAGGGATAGCGTTTTGAATGTTGTTTCAACTTCATTCCTGTGTTTCAGCTTATTTAAGGGAGAGCATTTGGTAAGGGGAGGATGAAGGCAGAGATACTTAGTACAGGAAAAGTCTAATGTGTCACTTGCCAAAAAATGTTAACAACATTGAAAAAAAGACAGTTTCTTGCTTTCCTGACAGGTTTCGTGTTATTTCCTGCCTTTCAATCTAAGTATAAGTGACATTTTAAAATAGAATTTTGATTGAACTTGGTACTGGCTTGTATTTCAATAAAACTGCTAAGCAATTATGGGTAATCCCCAGGATCTGATGTTTCTAATAGGATTTTATTTACAAATGGTTTTGTGTTATTCCAGGCAGGCATCAAAGCTTTCTCTAGCTTTTTTTTGTGTGATAGCTATAAAATGATCTGCCTTGCCTTCATCTGACGAAGCTTTAGCCAATGTTCCAACAGTGCTGTGTTATGCAACGGAGTAATGGTCATAAAGATACGTAAAGTTCTATGTAAACATGTCCTCAGAATTGTGCAAGGAGTGGAAAATAGGGAAAGCACGCAGAAGCCGGTGGTTTTCTTCTATCTATCCTGTTTTGTGTAAAATGGCTGGTTCTTATTGCCTAGGAACTTCAGGATGAGTTTTAAGGAATTTCTATCTATTAAGTCATTAATTAAAATAAAAGCATTCAATTCTGACAAACAACAAGCTTTACTCCATACTTCTTACTGGTGTGTCCTTAGCTAACCTTTATTCATCAACTTCTAAGTCAAAATGCAACTCCTGTAGGGCATTTGTGGGGCTCTCAATGAACAATTTTTAAGGAGGGATACAAAACTGATTGCTGTAGGAATTGTTAGAATAGCTGTAAAATGGTTGTTTTACCTTTTATCCCCTCCTTGATGGTAGGTTAAAATCTTGCTTTTCTTGGTTCTCTTGCAACATACACATTTTTTATTTCCAGCTTGTCAGTAAGGGTTTGGGTGAGCCTAGAAAAGACATAACTGAGGTCAACAACTTCAGATATTAGAACAAGGTGAGATGTTTCAGATTGTAATTTTATTTTCAGTTTTTTTCTTTAGATTGGAGTACTCTTTCTTTAGAATAGCAAACACTATAATATCTTTTTTTCATTCTCAATATCAGGAGTGAGGGGATAGAGTGCCTGAACAGGCAAATTTTCTGCCCCCTCCAGCCCCTTCCAGTGTTTTGCTGGGAAAAAGAGTTGCAGTTCCTTGTGTCCTAGTCAGATCACAGTGATGCAGAGATTCTGTATTTTGAACCAGGAACAGACCAAATTGCTGACTGTGGGAGACTGAGCAGCTTCTCAGGAGGAAGTTTTACACCCATCTGGCTCCTGCTCTTCTGAGGATTAAGGTTTTCAGATTAGATGATTGACATACTGAGTAGCTCTCATTTGTATTTGGCATGATGGTCACCCTTCCTCACTCCAGTTTTAATAAAACACCCAGACTTTTTTTTTTTTTTTCAACTGGAAAAATCTGGTATGTCTGCCCACACAAGCACATGGAAATATATTGGTATTTTCAAACTCCTAAATAATCATGGTTATTATAATTATGATAATAAGTGACATTTTTTTGTTGACCTGTTTTTTGTCTCCTCTATTTTTTTTTTTCCATTTAATCTTGTTATAATCTGTTGAATTTTCTACCTGGAGTCTCATTAATAATTGAAGCAACGTTGCTCTTTCGTTGTAATCATACTGCTGTTTTTCATTTGTCAGCGTGATTCATTAAGTTGAGCAAAATTCACTCTTGATGTAACTTGACCTTAGATGTGTTTTGGCCCCATGTGTTTTCTCTTGCTAGAGTTATTCTTTAAATCAGTGGAACAGAAAAAGAAAAGTATATTGAACTGTCACCCTTAATCAAATTCTCAGCTTTAAATTAGCCATGATTTGGTCCACGGGTCGTATCTTTCAACTGAGGAAATAGTTTAATGTACTAATGCCTACAGTGTTCTTGGATAGCAAAGGCTGAATTTCTTTTTAGTGTTTTCTGTCCCTAGGCTTACAGCACAACTGTTTGAAATCATGTGGAGTGAAAAGATCTAAAATCTGGGGTTAACCAAAAATGTTGTTAGGTAAATATTTTTTTTGCTAAATTACCAAATTTGGATGTTTAGCTTGATCCGGATCCCATCTGAATCCTATGGGATTCATTCCATTGACAAACACAGACTTTTTTTCATTTGCACACTAACAAAGAAACTGCTTTGAATGTTTTCCAGGCAATTATTTAGCTTGTGTCACATACTTAAAAGTTAAAAAGATGAAAAACACACCAGAATACATTAGTTTTATATGAAGAAATATTTTTTCATGTATATGAAAATATAATCTGGTTTTGCATTAATGTTCTTTTTCATATACATATATATATTTCTGTGCATTTTTATATATATACATGTGAAAACTTATGTAAAACTTATATTTTAGGAACTCTGCAATTACATTTCTTAAGCAAGTTATTTTATCCTTTTTCATCTGGTCAGTATAGATGTTCTTGTATACTTTACTAATACATTATATTGCATGTACGTAGAAACACCTATATAGTGGTATTAGGAAGACCACATAAAGATTAAGGACCTTAACAAGGTTAATTTAGCCATGTTTTACAGCCAACGAGTTGTAATACTTGAATAGCAGTATACAGGGATGGATTAAGATACATCTTTAAAACAGAATGGGATACACTGCAGTATGATAAAGGTGTTCAGCACTGACACGAAGCCCGACTGCACCTGAGAGCGCGAAATCCTGGTACAGGGCTCATCCCGGCTCTGATGCAGGCAGTGCAGCTTCCCGTGGGTCAGTGCCTTGAGAGCACCACAGCCTTCTCATGCGGTGAAGAGCTAGTGGGCAACTTTCAAGTGAGATGATCTTGAAAACGCATCTGAAATCATTATCTGGAATCTTAAGTGTGGGAACACTTCTGCACTACAACAGAAAAAGTCGCGTGCTGGCACAGATGTCGTCTTATCCTGGGAAAATGCGGACAAAGTTGTCTGTTAATTTCCATTTTGTGTCTTTTTATTGATATATGCTGTGATAATTATATTTGCTGGGTGAAGTTGCCACAAAAGAGAGCTTAAAAAAGAAATACAAGCCTAAGGAGACCTCATTACAGTGTAACAGCAAAACTAAATAATGCAAGGGACATGACCTTGATAAAAAGAACTTTAATACAAAACATGTTGTAATAATATTAAGGTTGAAGGTTTCAGCCCATTAAAAATATAATTATTACACCAAGAAGGCTCTAGCACCTTTGCCTCAGTTCCCTTGCACTCAGGCATTACAATTCTTCAACAAATGGTTTGATGTAATTGCACCTACAGAAAAAATATGTATTTGTATTGATTTTGAAGATAATTCAAAGCGGTGCCTGTCAGATGCTCTAATGTCTCCTTATACACATTGCAAGTAACAAAGATTAAATTAGGTAGCTGCTTCCGCCCATCAAACAAAATAACCGAACCTTTTCCCAAATGAGGTCTTTAATTCCTCATGGATATTATCCAGACCAGTATATGGTGCATACATGAAGAGATGACTATCTTAGCACTTACAGTGCTGCGATTTGTTGGTGAATGCATCCCAGCAGTATAGCCTCCTAAAAGGAGATGTGTGTGTGTGTAAAAATGAAGATCGAAAACGAGCTAAAGGAAGGTACATTGCTCAGAACTTCATTTTTCCCCATATTATTGTAACTTTTAATAGTGGAGAAGTACTTCAAATGAGTTTTCTCATTGTCCTCCTGAATATGTTTGGAAGTGAATGAATAAGTGAAACTTTTCAGAACTGATTGGCTTTTGTGTGAGTTATGGTGGCTCTTTTGTTAATTCCTTTCTGTACTGTTGGGAGGGACAGCTGAGAGTCGTGGATGTGAGACTGTGGCAGCCTTTCAAATATATGGGGTATCACTCTGAGTAGTGTACTCTGGCAAGGTAAGAGTTCAGAGCAGGCGTGCTGCCTGCAGCGAGGACAGTGTAAAAATACAGACCTTTCAGACTGAAGTTCGAGATCATAAAAAAAAAAAAAATTAAGAATGAGCAGAAGCGATGCCATACAAACATAGCTTTGAATATGCTGTATAGAGAGAAATAGCAAAAATCTGATGGATCTTCATAAATTTCTTTAGTACGTGAAGCACCTCACAAGGAAAAAAACAGCAGCCTTGGTTTAAATATGCATTATTGTTTTGTATTGTTATTGTTGTATAAATCGTTTTGAAAATCTTGGTCTGCTGTATTTTCTGTGAAACACTGAATATGATGGTTAGATCAGCCTTAATTTTTTATCCTCAAACTTGATACTGTCATTACTACTTGTTCAGATTTTATGAAAACCCATCTAAGTGCCTTCAATTAGCAGGGAAACTACATTAGTAGTGAGGACACTGCAGAAATACAAACAGTAAGTTATATTCTTACAGGGTGACTTGATTCGATGTCATTTTTGTTTAAAAGGTGATTAAAGAAAGTGGACCTCCTCACATGAAGAGCTTTGTTACACGAGTTACAGTAGGAGAATTCACTGCAGAAGGAGAAGGCAACAGTAAGAAACTCTCAAAGAAACGTGCTGCAATGGCTGTCCTACAAGAACTTAGGAAACTTCCTCCTCTTCCTGTGATTGAAAAGCCAAAACTTTACTTTAAAAAACGTCCAAAAACAATATTGAAGGTATGTGTCTGCCTTTGTCAGAATGGAGCATGTTTGCTCAGAAGGTAGCAGTTAGCCACGTTTTCAAAGTAAAGGCTCATTTGTCATTTTCTGTTGATATTATTACTTGTTTGCCCATGCTAATATGCCTGTACTTTTATAAATTCTGAGAATGCTGTGAGAGTTCCAAATATAATGGCTTGTAAGGTGCTTGGCTTAAAAACTGAGCTTGCATCAGTGAAATCTGCAGGGGTTTGTTCAAGTCTAGTGGAGGATTAAACCCTCGAGCAGCTCTGTATAGCTGTGGGATTTTTTAGCATCATCTCCTTTGGGAGGTTCTACTGGAATACATGGTGATTCTCTCCCTGGTCTTTCCCTTCTCCCCAGTTTGAGGAGGGAGAGGGAAGGGAAACCTTATCACTCCCTACAACTACCTGAAATGAAGTTGTAGTGAGGTCGGTGTTGGTCTCTTTTCCCAAGTAGCAAGTGATAGGATGAGAGGAAATGGCCTCAAGTTGTGCCATGGGAAGTTTAGATTGGATTTTAGGAAAAATTTCTTCACTGAAAGTGGCGTCAAGCATTGGACCAGGCTGCTTAGGGAAGTGGTTGAGTCACCATCCCTGGAAGTATTTAAAAGATGTGTAGATGTGATGCTTAGGGACATGGTTTAGTGATGGACTTGGCAGTGTTACGCTAATGGTTTGACTCTATGATCTTAAGGATGTTTTCCAACCCAAATGATTCTGTGCAATAGTATATATATGGGGAAAAGGTGCGCAGTCCAGCTTCCTCCCTTCATGGAGCTGGATTTGTGGGTTCGACTTCAATTTGTTTTGATTGTTGAAATATTTGAAAGAAGTCCAAGAGTTTGTTCGCATCTCAGCCTAGTATGTCACTTGTCAAAACCATCTAAAATAAGCAAATACTTTGGAGAGTGCAAAGCTGAGGTTGGAACATGTGCAAAGGACTGACTTCATCATCTTCCTCTTTTCATTTGCCTTCAAAACAGAATGAGTGATTTTTAAAAAAAAAAAATAGGTTATTAATTAGATACCTGGCTCCTACTGAAATTCTGGAGATCTAGTTCTCAAAAACTTTAGGAAAAAATAAGCATAAGAATTATTTAATGCAAAAACATCGACACTAATGCAGCTTTAAAACAGCAAGATCTGAAAAGACTATAGGCTCTAGCAGTCTTGTTTTGCAAAGTTTTTCTCAAGAAAGATGCTAGATGTATAATAGGCCCATGGCAGGGGGGTTGAAACTAGATGATCTTTGAGGTCCCTTCCAACCCTAACCGTTCTATGATTCTATGATAATAGTATAAAAATCTCATATTGCCATATACTGTTTACCATACAATCTCAAAGTGAATTATCTAAAGTTGGCCATGTTAGAAAGAGACATTAATAGTCAAAATAACGTGGCTATGTAGAAGTTTTTTATTTTTTGAATATCCAAACTTCTGAAATGCTTTCAGTGTGCCCATTTCTTTTAACTTAACCTGCATGTGTTTTGAGCATCAAAAAAGTGGCAACAATAACTTATTTTTATTTGCGTGTGTATTTTTGAGGTTATATGTTATGGCTTGCACTTTATTTAGCTTGCTCTGCATTTTGTCTCTGCCTGGCTCCTTGCCCACACAGCTGCCCTTGTACATGACATTGCCTTAATTCGTTCACCTACATCATCTCTAACAACTTCAGCAGTTACACTATTTAGGATTTGCTGCACTGCTTTCTTAATATAATATCCCTCTCTGGTCTTTGCCTTCAGTTGCTGATCATCTCTTTAGGTTCTTGACCACTTGTTTGTTCTTACTTGAGAAGCTCAAACACACACACTTGCTGATCTTCTGTTACCCTGCAAATGGCTTCATGAAAAGAAAAATCTCAGTAACAAAGTCAATTCTACATTAAAATGCCATTTACATTTGCAAGTTCGTTCTTTGTATTATAGTCTGTAAATCAGTTAAATATGATTTCAGATAAATATTTTTGGGTCTTAATTTCTTCTCCTTAAGATCTACAAACAAATATTTTCATAGCTATTTTCTTTAAGAGAGCATTTGCCATGTGAGTAATAACATATTAAAATCATTTCATAACTAGATAATTTGTAAAGATTGTCATTTTTCACCCGTATAATGTTGGAGAGACCAGTCTCTCAGTCCATTCGTTTTCTCCCCATCAGATCAATTCCCCCACCATACATTTTGACATGTTACTGTGAAGATTATTGTCTGTTAAGCATTTGAAATACTTTGTGAGTGGCTCACAATATGCAACATTTCTAGCTGTTGGAGATATTCCTCTCTGTCTTTTCTAGCTTCACTACATAAAAGTATTTTGAGGGTGAACTCCTATGCCATGCAAACAGAGTAAACCTTCTACATCTTTAGTTGCATTGTAGGATGGAAGCAGGAGTACTGAGAAGGAAGGCAGGAAGGCTGAGAGAGGCATCTTCCTTGTTATATGGCAAATCTTTTTTGTCCCTTTTTAAGTCCTACCTCGTCTTAGTGTACTGCATGTTCCAGCACTGTAGCAACCTGTTTTAAGGGGTTAGGGGGAAGGGTCATAGAAATAGGGCAACGAGATATAATTGATGGATGAATCTGCTAATTTTCATCCATCCTCGTAGGACCTCCATAGATAGATGAGGGTATCAGTACCTTACAGATGCTAGGTATGCACACTACCTGCAACAGTGGCAGACAATAGGTGCATATTTTCTGCCACAGTTTTGAGCGTTAGGATTCTTATCTTCCGTCTTATCATCGGAAGATGGGAAGAAATTTACTTTTTATTCTCTCAAAGGGAGTATTAAAGAAGAGGTAACCCTAGTAAATGATTTATTGAAGCAGTGTAATAGTTGTATGGATGTATTCTGAAATAATGGTTCTTTCATTTAAACCTGTTTTAGACTGGACCAGAATATGGGCAAGGAATGAATCCCATCAGTCGTCTGGCTCAGATCCAACAGGCCAAAAAAGAGAAGGAGCCAGAGTATGTTCTTCTTTCAGAGAGAGGAATGCCTCGCCGTCGAGAGTTTGTTATGCAGGTATCATGTGCTGTCACGTTGGAGATAATGCCCTTGCTATGTTATGTTCAAACTCAATCAAAATGGTGGCATAATATGAAGCAGATCCCTCTGTGTTTAGCTCTTTGCTTTACGGTCAGATATACAAGAATTGTATGAAATACAGCATCAGAAAGCCAGTTTGAACTTTCTTCTTTCTCTTGATGAGACAAATGGCAATTAGGTTATGTGCCTTCTAGATGCTTTTTTCATAGTGTTTTTGCATTTTTTAATACTCTTCTTATTTATTGTTTATTCTTATTATCCCTGATGTTACTGTGGGTTTATTTACTTTTACTTGTCTTTTTGAAAAAAAAAAATATTTTTTTTCTATTGTGGATCAGAGGATTGCAATACAAACAAATATGCGGAAATATGGATATGAATATCTCCATATTACCAAGCATTTTGGTTTAAAAAAACCAGTGTTATAAATGTTGTAAGAACTCCTTTCAGATTTTCAATTTCTTTATGGCTTTCTTCATATCTGAAATACCACAGAAAAAACGCCTTCCATCATGTGTTTTAGCCTGTCCAGTTAAAGGCTCTGGACCTAATACAGAAACAGTAGATCATTAATATATCTTTAATTTTTAAATTATGAACATTCACAAAGATTTGATATAACTATGATATTTTGTTAGATAGCACAACAGCAGGTTAAGAAAGATTAGGAACAGGGAGGAATTCTTTTCTCTTGCGTTTTCACTCAGGGGTAATTTTGTGCTGGAACAATTCAGAACAACATACCTGAACATGTTTTGACTTGTCTACAAAGCACACCAAAATGTCACTTCACATCTTAAGCAGAGTTTATGATGTTCCAGCACCTCCTTCTCCAGAAAAATTCTTATGTTTTCACTTAAATCTCTAAGTCCCTCCTTCATATCTCTCAAGATAAGCTAGCAGTCTTCATTTCCTTGGACTTCAGTGGTCTTTCTTGAGGATCTATTATTTTTCTCTCTAAAGCAAAGAAGATTCCTTTTGTTGCAGAATATGATTTATAAGTATAAACTTGGATTTCCAACTTTTTGTGCTACGTGAAAATGTTTGAAAAAGAGTGATCCTATCACAGACCATCCCTTTTCCCTTGCTCAGACCCCTGTGGGAATGTCCACAGTTAGAGATGGTTGTGTGAGGTGTCAGGAGAGGACTGTGTAATGCAGTCCAGTGTTAGAAAGATAGGCTGAGAAGTTGATTTTCTGTTGGAAGAGTCTCAATAATGGCAAAATCTTTGATTTGAATAAAAAAAAATAAATCTTAAAAGCGATGAATACATAGAAGATTCCCTTGTCTAGGAAGACTTGTGAAAGAGTCAAAGAAATTCCATAGATCAGTTGTTTTATTATGTATGCAAACACTGTAGCCCCATTTTTACCCTTTTGTGATATTTTCACACTAAAATCATGCTGCTGTTTCTCCCACCTTCAGGAGTCTCACTGGATTCATTATGACATGCAAAAAACCTTATCAGAATAAAAAGCCTTTGTATAAACTGCTTAAACAATGTTTTCATTTAATTTAATTGAATGTGGAAGTAAAATATCCAGAGATAATATGTTCATTTTTATCTGTCACACAAAGAGCAAGTTTAGATGTGATGAAATGGATCCAATTACTTGTCCTGACCACTAGATAAACAGAAGAAAACCTCTGATGACATTAGTTGGTGTTCTGTTCCCAAAGTTAATTTCAGAAAGCTCTTTCTCTTTGTAGTCAGACCTTTAATCCTTGATAGAGGTTATAATAATAGCTAAACCAGTTTTACAGGTCTGAGAAATAGCAGCGCATTGATTTATTGTGAGCTGGGTTATAAATTATCATTTTGTCTTGTCCCATTAAAGTCCCTCAATTTTATTGCATATAAACTTGTAGCAGATTGACTGTATTCTAATTGCAGAACTGCATAGAAGATAAGGTTTTTATTTCAAGATTATTAATATTTCTATTTTAGGTAACTGAATATTTTTGTTTAATTATATATGTACTTTGAAGGGACATTCATGATCACTATTTATTTACAATCTCTTCTTTGTATTAGAATTAATAGGTATTTGAGTAAAGAAACATGAAAACTTTTAGGAAAATATGTGCATGATAGTTTGAGGAAAGAAAATAATTATTGAATAACATAAATTACTGAATAACATTTATTAAACAATCGTATACCTGTTTTTACAATTTTTTTAAAGCTCCTTCCAGACTGTTTCAGGTTTTTGACCTCTAAGGTTTCTTTTATTCAAATTGCCTCGACTGTTTTATTATTTTTATTTTATTTTCATTTTCGTGCTTTTGAAACCGTATACTATTTTCAGAGATAATTTGGCAAATAAAATGGCTTAATGAACAGGGCACAATGTAGGTATGAAAGAGCTATGAATGTTGCAAAAGTGAACAGCAATGTCAGTGCTAATATCACAAACCAGGCACATACAGCTTCAGTAGTTTCAAAATGGTACCAAACCCAAGGAAAAAGTTAGAGCCTCGCTCTTTGTGGATATCCATTGGCTATAATTTGTCTTTATTTTGAGATTTTAACTTCTTGTTTCGTGAAAGGCATCTTGTTTGTCAGAAACCCTTTGTGCGGTACAGACTACAGGTCCACCAAGGAGCTCTCTCTCCAAAGATTATTTTGATAAAAGCTTGTCAGGTGTAAGTGCGGAGAAGAAAGCAGCCCCAGCCCTCATGTTCCTTGCAGTACGACAAAGTGGGAGGAATGTGAACATGGTTTTCATCTTTCTTTAGAAACCTCTCTTATTTAAAGCTCCAGGTCATTGTTTGTTTCTCCATTGTTCTGGATACTGTCCCAGTGATGCTGGGGAGCTGCTGTAGGCAACGCTCCTGCAAGGAAGAGGAAGTCCAGATCCTGTAGCACTTCCCGTGTTAAGAAAGAGGAGAGAGCAAGGAGGGGGCAGATGTTCAGCGGGGAGAATGGGGTTGGCCCAGAGGCTGGTGGAAGAGAGAGACAACTGTCTTTGCACTGAGGTACAGAAACATGTAGCTCCTGGGTACAAGTTTGGGGACCTTCTGAAGAATCTAAACAAGTTCCTTTGTGTGAAGCAGCATTGTAGTCTCCTTCTGCTCTATTCTTATTTTTCCAAGATTACATTTTCATCAAAAGAGATGAAGGTTGTTGGTACATCAGTAAGATTATTACATGGTGATATTAAGGAGTCATGCATTTATCCTGATTACGATCAATGTTCTCTTTTTTAAGGTAAAAGTAGGCAATGAGATTACTACTGGAACAGGCCCAAACAAGAAAATAGCTAAAAGAAATGCAGCAGAAGCAATGTTGCTACAGCTGGGTTACAAAGCCTCTACACCTCTTCAAGACCAGCCAGAGAAGGTGAGAACCAATTGTTAATGATGCCCACATTTTCCCCGTGTCTAGATTTCTTAGCTGTATGGGCTAATCAGTTAGTAAGAACAGAAGCAGAAATTTGTGCGCCTCCTGTTTTAGGAGGTTGCTTGTCAGAGATCAGCCTTCATTTAGCTACAGCTTTATAGCTGCAGTTAGTAGCAAGTGCAGCCTCTCCTCCTGTAAGAGTAATTAAGAACAGACATGTAGTTCCAGAGGATAGCGTGTATGCAAAAGTGTACATGTGATGTATGTGCCTATTTCTACTTACAAATCAGGATGAACGTGCCTCTTGCTTGTATTCCATTTTGGGCGTCCATGAGAGGACTGAGAGGAATGATGTTATTAATTTTCATACATGAAGTAGTCATAATAGTCAATGTTTGTCTTCCTGTTGCATATGCACTAAAAGCATTCCAGAAGGATAATGGCCTTTTCAGGTTTGATGACTGAGAAAGAGATTGTGTATCTGGCTTTATATTTTTTGTGGAGAAAGAGTGACATTTTAAATTCATCTGTGTTGCAGGTATGTATTTCCATGTTAGTGATACGTAACTTAGCACTCCTTTCTTGAGATTGTTGAGGGAAGATTTTGTAACCAAAATTGGGTGTTAAAGTTTTGTCTTTTATATCCTGAAAAGATGTTTGATAAGATATTTGGCTAAGCCATGGACTCAGAAGAACTTCAGTCTTATGCAGAGTCACTGCATGTATGTATTTTTGTTATGGCTTAAATGTTTGCTGTGGCTGCACCAGCTAGCTCAGGTCAACAGAATGTTCTGCTGGGCTTTTCTGGGGACCACGTGACAAATCTGAATATAATATATGTATCTTCTAAAATACCCTTTATTTTTCTTTTAAAAAATAAATGTATACAGGAAGATACTCTGCTCTGTACACCTAGCCAGGAAAAGATAAATGCCATACTGATGACTTGGCTCCACCTCCTTGTTTCCCTCTCCTTTGAGAGCAGCAGCTCAATGTAAATTATTCACATTCACCTTGACTACGTTCTTCACTGTATATCTTAGTCATATACAAGTACTTGGAGGCTAGATGGTGTTCCTAGTGAGAACATACTGCGCAGTCATAGCCATTTTAAAAAAGCTTTGTGACAGAGTCCAATGATCATTCATTTTCACCAGAATGTTGAGACTTTTCTGCCGTTGAAGATACTTTCTATCAGTATCAACTTTTTCTTCATTGCTAATTTGGCCAAAGGGCTTTTGGGGGCCGGGGGAGGGAGCAAAACAGAAAAGTCAACTTTTTTTTCTAATAGGAAAACGTAGGTTTTTGTTCTTGGTTTTCAAATTGGCTGAACTATTTTTACTCAGTAATTTTCAGAGATAAAGCTTGAAAAAATTTAGCCCACAGCATAGTTCATTTGGAGAGCTCTACACAATGGAAACTTGTGGTTACATTGCTTCGTTTTCCTACGTTTATTAAACTATTCCTTACAAGTGCATTGTCTCTAAAAAAACAGGTTTAGTTATATACTTGCAGACATAGATATCTTAGAATTGATAGAATAGCATACAATGGCCTAATGTTATTCTGAATACAATAAGAAAACATCATACTGTATCCAAAAAATGTGAACTACTCAAATTTTATGTTGTTGGAGTATTCAAGATCATAGAACAAATTTTTAAAGCTTTGTTGGGATTAAGGACATAAAACATCTAGAACATCTGGCTTTATCTTCCATATATAACAGAGTGAACATATTTGCAGACACACAAGTTAGTTTGAGTAGATGAAAGCATTTTAATTCTCGAACTAAACATCCAAAGAGGGAAAATAGGCCTTAGATATCTACCAATTTGAGCATTGCAAAATTCCTTCCATATAAATTGCTCAATAAAGATGTACCATTAGAAGATACTTGTTTTCTCTTTGAATCCAAAATGGGGCCCAGTGTAGATTAGCTGACGTATCAGATTGGCATCTAAATGGACAATTTTCACTTGGGTTGTTTTTGATGTTTTTAAAAAAGGCAACTTCTCTTTCCCTTACCCTCCTGCTTTCCTGGGTCCTTTCATCTCCTTCCTCCTCCCTTAAAAAAACAGCAAAACCAAATTCAGTGTTTTTTCCTTAGCCCTGGTGCATAAAATGTGATTGTATTCATTGTTTTAGTGGAGACCTAAGAGTGTTACAAGAGCTGGTGTTACATGGTGCTGGTGGCAGCACAGGTAAACAGCTAATCCAGGTACTGTAAAAAAGTAGACTCTGCTGTTTTCTGAGGTAATCTGATTCCTGTAAGAAATCGGTAATGGTTGTGCAGAGCCCTGAGGAAAGCAATTTGAAGGTGCCCTGGGAGACTTTTGCAGCTATCAGAATTTTACCTCTGTGGATGAGAATGGAGAGCTGTAACGTCTTCATTTTTTTCATGTTTCCATCTTCTCGTTTCTTCTTGCCAATTTTATTCTCTTAGAGAGAAGAAAACCAGAGTAGGTTGCATTCATGTGAGACAGCAGCACTAAGGATAATTTACTGATAGATGAATTCTTGTTAAATTCCCCATCATGATGAAGTTAATAAACGGTAAAAAGAGAGGAATGAGGAGAGTTGGAAATGTCCTTCTCATATTATAGCTGCATGCTCATGCTGATTTTCCGATCATGTTACAGAGGCACAGTATGGATTCACGACAAAATTGTGTTGTTGTAACAGACAGCAGTAAACACAAACATATTTATAGATTTCGTGTTACTTATTCATTTGAAGAACTGTTGTCTTCCATGTTTTCCAATATACATATTGTCTGCTTCATACTATGAATAGAAGGAGTCATGTGAAATTAAAGTGCATGGAGGTTGATGACAAGCTTGACAACCAGCTCAATGCCTATTCTCGCTTTCCACTAACTATTTCCTGTTTTTATTGCATGTTGCCTAGACTGTAAGCACATTGGGTGTTACGTAATGAGGAAGGGCAGCGGAACAATAATTGGAATAGCTGGTTTGCATAATCTGCTCTTCCCTCTTCTTTCTCAAGGAAAACACATAATCTGATAGTCTGCATTACAACATGATAGGAATCTAAACAGCCTTAACGCAACCTCTGAGATGCAGAGGGCAGATTTCAGCCAACTGATCCTCCTTCCCGTCTCTTCCGCTTTCCAGTCAACCCTTTCTTCCAGAGCAAACCGTTACAACTTTGTCATGGCACATAGACTACTTTGCTGTGAGGTTTTCTGTTTGCATACAAAATCCCAGTGAAATCTGAAAAAGATCATTTGTTTCACATTGGTCAAGCTGGTTGCCAATAGCTCCTAGTTCGTGAGGGAGCTTGAACACATGAAGCTAGAACACCGCCATATTGTTTACTGTGCAGACTTCAGGAATGGTCTCATTTTGTACTTCTGTGTTAATTCCTCTCCTTTTCTGTGTTAGAGTAATACTTGGTGTTAAACATAATAAAATTAATTTGAAAACAATTAGCTTCCTCAAAAAAGTCTATGTATTAAAATAAGGAAAAATCGCAGTCTTTGTTTTGCTTCCACTTCAGTAACTAAATGGATTCGTAAGAAGTAAATATTTTAAAATTACACCCAAAGTACTTTGCAGTGTTTATGCATTCTTTCATAGGCAGTTATTGGGATCTTCTTGTTTTAGAATGTAATTTCTCTCTTGTCTGTGTATGTTTTCAGTTGAGAGCTGCTTAAAACATTTCATCTTAAGTCTGATTTGGTAACATATTGAGTTGAGCCTAATCCTTGGGGAAACATTTATATTTCGGTGTTAGGCAATAGTTGTTAATGTTTATTCATGAAGGGTACATTCCTCAAGTAACCTATTTTGGGCAAAAATTAAGATGTGTTAGCAAAGTTTTGTGAGCAGATGTGGCAATCCCAACTCATCCTTTTTAGAATCTTTCAACTAATTTTATAAACATGACTGTTCTGTTTAAGGAGTAGTTTGCTCTTTCCTTATTTGTCTTTTTCTACCTGTTTCAGCTTGGAGAAAACAAGAGTTGGAACGGCCAGAATGTTGGGTTTCCTGAGCCAACAAGTAACAGTATGTATTGCTTCCTAAATTTATATATTTACTTACTTCTCTTTGTCTCTGTAGGATTTGGATAATTCAAGACAATTGAAATGCTTTTTGTAAATATTTTAGGGATATTATTGCAATTAGGTGAATTAACTCTGGAGTGTCCTCTGTGTGAGTATAGGTATGAAGGAGTGCAAGAACAAGGAGATTTTTATTTACTCATTGAACCATTGAATCTTTCAGGTTGTAAGGGATTTTAGGTCATCTAAACTGCCTGCTCAAAGCAGGGTCAGTACAGAGTTCAGACAAGGTTGCTTATGTCTTTTTTTCCAGTTCTCCAAGGACAGAGATTCCATAGCTTCTCTGGGCAGCCTGTTCCAATGCTTAGTTACCTTCACATTGAATTTTTTTCTTTTTATCCCAGTCAAAACATCTCCTGTTTGTTTATGACTCTCTTGACCTGTTCTTCTGCTACATGACTCAGTAATGTGCAAGGCTTCATCTTTTTGGCAACCTCTTCTTAGGTATTGGAAGGCTGCTATTAGGTACCTCATAGCCTATCACTTTCCTCTAAGCCTGATCATCCAAACAAATTTTCATCATCTAGTAATTCATCTACCTAGACTCCAACATCACAGTTTGGATGCAAGGATGCTGTGGGAGACATGATGTCAAAAGCCTTGCTAAAGCTAAATAACATCCATGATTTTCCTTTCATTCATAAATCCAGTCATTTTATCATAAAAAGCAATCAGGTTGTTGAAGCTATTTTTTACCTGGGTAAATTCATGCTGATTGTTCCCAATGGCTTTTTTTCTCCTGTGTACGCCCACAAATGGCTGCAAGGGGACTTACTGTATGATTTTCCCAGGGACTAAAGTCATGCCGACTAGCCTGCCTTTTTTGATGATGATGCCTTTCTCCAGGCATTGGAGACCTCCCCTGATCTTCATGACTTTTTGAAGATAATAGAAAATGCCTCACAATGACAGAAGCAGGTTGAGTCAGCATGCTAAGATATATCCCATTAGGTCCCATGGACTTGTATAGGCTGAAAATTTCTCAAGAGATCCCTGACACTGATTAGGTTCTGCTACTGTTAGTTTCTCTCTTCCTTGAGCTGTGTCTGTAGACATAAAGGCCTGAGAGACCTTGTTGGTGGAGACCGACTTCAGTTTCACTGCAACAGATAATGAATAAGACAGACCTTTGTGATTTTATAACTAGTTTTTTGCTGTTTAGAGTGGTAAAGATAATATAAATAGTACTTCACTTTTCCATGAACCAAACACTTGAGCTACCTTCTATTTTTTGCCTATATACGTCTGAAGGACATGGTCCTAAAAGCAGGTTTTAAGGAGTTCAGTAGTGTTCCAGTATATACGTGGTCTTCCCAGTCACTAGACCTGGTGAATAACTTGTGCTTCAACTCACACAAAAGTTTGCTAGTATTTAAGTGATCTTGGATTCAGGACATGCCGTTGTGTTTCCCTGAAAGAGAGGGCTCTACAGGATCTAAGACTTCTTATTAATTGCTTCCTTCCAGCGCTATCATCAATCCTCATCAATACTTCTAGGTGACTTCTGTTTGCATTGTCAAAATCTCTATGGACGTGGCCTGTGAAACATCTTCAAATGTTAATGTCTTCAAACGTTAACATATTGGAGTTCAGGACAGAAGAATAAGACCTCTAGCTTTTCTCCTATCCTTGCAGTGTCTTGTAGCAAAGATATTTATAGATGACATCACAGCCATCTACTACAACAACAAGAAAAAACAATCCTTTTCCCAGGCTTCATTTGACTAGAAAATTTTGGCAGTTACACATGTAAATCTGAATCTAGGAGGAGAACACTCAACAGGAGACAAGATCAACAAAAATTATATTTCAAACCTGTGCTGACCAAAGAACTTATTTTTTCACAGATTAGCCTGCTCACAGGCCTTTTTTCATCCACTGCAGGCCATGGTACAGAAACAGATTTTCTTTCTGGGATGCTTTTCTAATGTATGACAGACATGTCTAGATGCCTTCATTTCCGTTCTTCTGATCTACAAGTAAATTGGAAATCAAAGGGCATGTAGCCATCATGTCAGTAGACATAGTGCATTTATTTCTGATGGTGCTGTTCAGAGACCACGGTGCTTAATCCCTTAACTCCTTTTTTGAGGGTTCCAATCTAGAGACAATGTTAATAATAATCAGCTGATTAAAGTGTATATTTTTTTTATTTCAGAAGGACTCTACTATCCTTTTGCTAAATAGGAAGGGTTTGAACCCAAAATGTTACCAACAGGCATGTATTTTTTTAACTCTTTTTTTTTTTTACTCTTCACCTCATAAAGAACCTTTTTCTTCTAGGGTATTTTCTTCAAAACTTACAGCTTAACTGTGATTTTCAGATAAAGGCATAAGAGGGGAATGAATATGTTACAGTTATGTAGAGGACAGCCCAGTCTTTCTTCACTTTACAGTCTCATCCAGGATTCATGGAAGACCTAGAAATGCATTTTTCTTCTCTAAATGTGTTAATGTGATGTCACCCCGGCTGAGTGAATTGCTAATAAGTCATCTTTTTGAGTTTCTCATTGAAACCTCTCTTGGTGTTTCTAAACTAAAATGGCTTTTCTGAAAGAATTATGAATCTGCTGTATCGAATTGTACTCAAGTATATTTTTATATAGAAAAAACACTGTAGTAGCTTCTATACTGTAGCTCTTTCAACATGTAAGTATCATACTATTTATCTGTAATGTATAGGAAGGAACCACAGATTCCCAGATAATTTATTCTATGATTCTATGTTTTTACGTAACCAGTTAAGTTCAGTTGATACCTTCCTACTGAATCGCTCTATGAAGAGGCCTGTTTTTTCAGGATGTGACTGAGATCAGGGTATTGTAACATTTGGAGATGATCTATGCAGTATCACTTGATATTTCTCATCAGTTTTCCATAGACATGATGACTTGTTGAAATGCTGTGCTAATATTTAGTAGGGGGATAATCTCCCCTACTAAAGTACATCTTTACCTATGTACATCTTCACCTATGGGAACTTTGCCTGCTCTTCCTCTGGTAGAATAGCATGTACTAGTTTCCCGCACAGGGAATGCATAAAAAACCCTGAAGAAGAACTAATATTATTAAGAGTTTTCGCTGCACACACCCACTGATCTTCCCCTAAGCCTCAGAGTCCGAGATAACTTCAGAGCTTTGTAGTCAAGGAGAACTGAGGAAATTTGAAGTATTTTCTCCTTTTGAATGAAAAAAGAGATCACTTCCATGCATGATCTTTCATGTACCTGTGAAGTACAGGGTTTTTTTTAAGGCACTCTCAAACAAATTCCACTGTTTGAGATCAAAAATGTCACATCCTTTCAGGTATGAATAGGCTAGTTTATATTCAAGAACAACAGTTGTTGGTAGGTACTCTTGCCGTGTCAGCATTGTAGTAGGAAGTTTTAAAGAGAGCAAATGGAGCACCTTCCTCCCTTCTGTATCCTTCCTTGTAAGAGAAATGTACGGTTGCATTTGTTGTGACCCCAAAACCTAAGTTTCAGTGGTCTTGAAAATATGAAGCTCTGGGATTGCTACATCTACCATTTGGCAGCTCTTATTCAGATTTCCAGTAATTTTATTCCAGGAAAACAATCGTGTCCTGTTAGAACAACGTACTGTGCATCAGTTTCCTTTTCCAGGCAGATATTCTTTCTTTGTGTGCATAAAGCACTATGTCTTCATCTGAAACTGTGTGAAATAAAACTGTAGTAATAAAGTGAAGTTGTATGCTTTAGTACAAAAAAACCCCCAACAAAATCATAACAGTTACATATCTTAGTACCGTTGAAGGACAGATTTCTTTGTACTCTTATTATGTAGTTCTTTTTTGCTGGGAAATACTCGTCAGTCTGTATCCTCCTATGTACTCGCTCAATGCATTTTTAGTATTCTCTGTTAAATATCCTTGAAAATGACCTTCTCCTGTTCCCCTCTATCATGTACTTTTGCAGCCATCCTTGCAACAAACTTCACTTCTGTTCCTTCTACTCACTGGCAAAGCTTCTTCCCACAGGTTTGCTTCTTTACCTTTCCTCTTCATTTCACAGTCTTAAAGATGAAACAAGAAGCTATTAGTTTCTTGGTTTGGGATATCTTAGAAATTTTTCGCACATGAAATAACAAGAATATTGAGTGAGTATTTTCCCTAATGCTTCTGGAAGAGACACTGAAACACTGTGGGCAGACCACAAGCATTTGCAGCCCATACAGGAGATGTTTACTGTCAACAGAAACATGTTTCAAAGCATGAAACAAATAAACAATCCTAATGCAAAGTGCATTTTTTTGGGAACGTATTTGGGTTTTATATTCCTGGATGGGGTAATCACAAACATCATACAGTATATGTTCTAGGAGAAGCTGTAGATGAGCTATGAAGAACAAAATACGTAAAAATAAAAGAAAAAAGTAACAATATTTTTATATATTATAATTCTAACAAGGAAACAATGACCCTAACAGTTTTTGTATGCTCCCCACCCTCAATTTTCCATAGTATAGTTTTCCTTTATCTATTTCTGCCAATTTGGGGAATCACAAAGTATTGAAAAACTACTAATAAAAAAAGTTACATTCAGAACAATCCTACCTCTCTGTAAAGGACAGGCTCTTTGTTTTTCTTGCCGAACATTTTATTACTAAGGATTCATGCATGACTTTACAGTCTTTGTTCTTCAGAGTACATCTGCTCCTGCTGTTTGTTCACCACCTGAAATCATAATCATTTGTTTGTGACATCACAATTAGTTACTGTGAAGATGATTAGATTGTCACCAACAGATGATTATGATTTCAGATGGTAAATGAGCAGCAGGAGCAGATGATCTCCTAAGGAACAAAGATACTTGATCTCATGCAATTGTTCTCAGTAAAAAAAAAAAAAAAAAGCAATGAGAAAAAAGCAAATAGTCAGAAGACTTTCTTAAAATCTGTGATGAGGAAATTTAAGTATTTTTCCATAACATGTACTTTAGTATTTTTTAAATCTGTGTAAATAATAAGAGATTAAGAATATAAGAAATATAAAAAATATAAAAATAGATGGTGTTACTGCAAGCCCTAACTGTAAGGTTACTTTCAGATTCTTACTTAGATGTTTCTTCACTAGTTTTCTCGGAGAAGATAAATGGAAAAAGTCATGTATTTGTGAAATTTTGCAGACTAATACATCTTCTCCTTGAACGAAACAAAATTTGTGCAAACTTTATAGTTCTGGCCCTCACTAGTTTTATAAATACCGTTTTATAGTCCTCTACATGTTTGTTTTTTAACTGGGGATTTTGGTGAAGACTTCTGGTAGATAATTTAATACCCCTGTATTTCCATGAACAGTAATTGAAGTCTACAGTTTGGGAATAAAGTTTTCGTTCTGTATTTCAGGCATTTTTAATTCGAAGTTATATGTTTTATATTTTGCTGAAATATTTAATTCTTTTGGGTGTATTTCAAAGGTGATGTGCCGTGGATTGTATGCATTTTGGCTCACTAATTACTGCTGTTTCAATGGACTTCACTTTTGAATTGCTTCCAAACTTACTGAAGTTCTTCAATTATAATACACTCTTGCAAGGAGTTAGATTGGTACATCACTAAACATTTGTAGAATTATTTGTCATTCTAAAACACTTACTATTAAAAAATACCTAATATTAACAAAACAGGGAAGGAAGTGTGGGTCTTTTTTCCTTGCTTTTTTGAGAACTAGTGACAAGATCCAGTTAGCATTTTTGTGCTTAAGTGGGATCTGAACACAACTCATGTGTAAGACCCGTATGTAAACTGCTGTTGATCTTCCTCCTTTCCCCATGTTTCCCCTTTTGAGATGCTCAGTTAGGTGCTTAAAGTACTGCAAGTTCTGGGTCTTGAGATGTGATGCTTTCTTTGCTGAGTTTAGAGTACAATGTGTATTTCTGAAGTACCTAGTGTTCTAAACACACGTCCAGAAAGTTGGGAAACTTAGATTCAGTTTCCTTCTTCACCAGGAGATGAGTACTCATGGGGTGCAATGTAATCTGGATAATGGCAACTGCCTTTTGGAGATGTGTATCTAATATCATTATGACTTGCAGGCAGAAAATAAAAAATCAGATGCTGTCAAAATGCAAGAAATCCACAGGGATAGAGTGATCTAAAATAATAATGACTTTGTGGTCTATTGATTAAAACACTTGTAAGTGAAGGTGCAGATAGGTATTCTGGTGTTCCCTGGCTGGTTTACACATATTACATTCTGCATATTTTAGATACAGGGGGGAGAAAAAAAAGGTTTACCAGCAACCTGTTGCCTGGTTCTTGAGTAGTATGGATTGTGCATGTTTAAGAAACATATGCTTGGGCTGTGAGGGTTGTGGTTTGTATGCCCTTTGGCTGAGAAGGAACTCAAATCTTAGCTTTCTAGGAGACTACTTAACCATTAAGCTCTTGATGTATAAAACGTATAAAGAGGGAACAGCCACTATGACAGCTGATAGCCAGCTCTATGGGTAGAGGTAATTTCAGAGATATCTCCTTTTCTTTTTACTGGTTCCCTAAAATTCCTATATGAATTAAATTTTTCAAGGTTGTTAGTGTATTGCTTTGAAAAAAACTGCATGTGGAGTAGCAACACGGAGCTCTTTTTTTGATGTTAACTCTCAAATTCAGATTTAATAATTTAATTCTGCAAATTATCTGCATTTGGATTTCCATCTTTTTTGCCAAGCAAACGGAGCAGTATGACACAATTAACCTCAGTACTGTGTTTCTCTAAATACTTTCACTTTTCTGAAGTCTTTTCTCCTTTTCCTGTTTCCCCTAGCCTGGAACCCACCATGTACCTCACCCTTAGTCTAGGATAATAATGTCCTTGAAGAATTGAATCACTTGAACTGAGGCTTTGTTGCTGTCAGAACTGAGACTTAATTGTCCATTCTCTCCTCCATCCTCCTTCCTTTACATCAAACACCTTATCCCTATGACTTCCACCCCCCCACTGCTTTCTCCTCCTCTGATTTCATCTTCACTCATACCTATGCTGTGCTTGTTGATGTCCCCCTTGACCTCCTTGGCTTCAACAACCTCTCTATCCTTGTCTAGTAGACTTGCTCATTCTTTCATCTCTCCTACGTGTGGGTCATGCCTTTGTTTTCATCATCACAATTCTCATTCCCCTCTTAATCTGTTAATGAATAGTCTTGCCTGCACAGGTCACCTCCAGTTGCACTTAGGCACTCTCCTAATTGCTTTACCCCCTCCAAAATCACTTTCTTGCAGCTTTTACAAGCACCTTGATCTGCCAGCTCACTAGCTTGATTTGGTCTTGCTCCAAATTTGCTGATCCTCTTTACTGATAAGAATACTGTCCTTTCTTCTGCATTTAAATTGATTCTTTTCAGAACCTTGTTCATCTTAATCTTAGGTTATCTGGTACATTGATATATATTGTTCGAAACTTATGATGCAGAAATTATCGTGTAAAAATAATGGCGTAGGTGTTTCGTCTGCCTGTTGGAATATTTCATAGAATATCCTTTAGAAATTCCCCAGTGCAGACATTGTCTTATTTTTACCAAAATCTTATGTTCCCAAGAAGGAGTAAAGCTGTGAGAGGTTTCAAAGGACTTTCCTCACATGAGTTAAACACCAAATGTTACAGAAATTTATTCAATTTAAGTTTCCTGCAATACTGCAATTTCTTTTTTGGCTGTACAGAACATGTTCCGGTGAAATTAAGGATATCAAGACCTGACATCGTGAAGAACTAAATAGTATTTACTTCTGTATCATGATTATTTTAAGGTTAAATAAACTAATATTTTAATGAGTGACTTTATATAACATCAGTTTGTTTAAGGTCATGTAGACAAGATCTTTTGATTGAAAGACATTGTGTAATGACAAAACATTTTTTCATGTCTGAATATTGCAGTAACTGGTGACTTAGAAATACCATGGATAGCTGTGTGAAGTAGGTAATGATTGCATCGTCCTATTTCAACCCAAGATTGTTACTGAGAACGTAATGGCCATACTATTCCCCTGTTCAGTTGTTTGACTAATGTATGCTGGGTTCCTACTGAGATAATAAAAGAAAATTCGAAACTATTCTAGGATATAAATAGGCTTTTACAGTGAGTGGAATATAAAACTATAATTTCTTCTCATTATCATATTTACATTTTTTCAGTCTTGTTATTGAAATAGTTATTTGGTTTTGTAAATTCTATTTTTTGTTCTCAGTGGATTTGTCATAGGCTATATTCTAGGGCATGTAGAGAACCTGCCAGTTCTGTGGAGGAATTGTGTTGCATATGAAAATCCTCCATGCTTCTTAAGGTTTTGTCCATATTAGCTTCCATAATAGTGAAGTCAAGGTTAGATTTGGGTCTAACTTTTCCTGCTTAATGGCTTACTGCAAGATTTTGCCACGTATTTTAAGCAGCCCAATAAAAGAAGGCTTTATTCAATGGGAATACAGGTAGCATAATCTGAAAGAAAGCTTTTTGATTATTATCTATGGAGTATTTTATTCAATTCCAAAAATACTAATTATCTCTTTTGGAACAAACTTTTCTTCATCCAGTGATGAGTTATTTCAAATATCAGAGTGTTAATTTATGAGCATGTCATATACAGAATTATATCATGGTTTACTTTGCATCATTACACAAATACTCCTTAAAGTACTCCTTAATGCTGGTGCCCCATATTACTGGTTGCAGTGCAGGGAAGAGCATGTGCTCTTCAGAGGTGTCAGGGGAAGTCATACACCAGCTGACACTGCTTCTGATGTACTAACACATATAGCTTTCCTGTAGGACAGGTGAGAGCTCAGGAAGAAAATTGAAGTTCTCCAAGAAAGAACAAAGTTGTGGATTAGACCAAGTATACTGAGTGTCCTTGGAACACGAAAAGTCAGTGAGTGACCTCGAACCAGGAGAATTCATTGAGTGAAGGCAGAGGAAGAATATCCCTACAGTGCTGATCAAATAGAAAAGAGAGAAAATTAGCACTGAGATATATATGCAGATTGACGATACAAGCCTGATTCTGTAGATCGTCTTTTGGAGCTGAATGATATAATCAAAATTTCAGCTTTTCGTGTTTTCTAGTCTTCCTGACAGAAATAGAAAATTGAAAATGGGACACCAGTGGTACAAGTGTAGACACTAATACATGTGAATCTGCATGTGAACGCTGTCATCATTCTGGACTTTTCTTAACTTAGTAGCCCACTGCTGTGGAGTATCTTGTCACTGTCCCTGTATCAGCAACATAAGACCATTTTTTCAGAGTCTGATTACGTTGAGGCTCATTTGGTGGTATTGTCAGTTGTTCTCCTCCCTAACTCCATTCCCCATGCAGAAAGAACCTCTGATGGTTAGTTTTGTTTTCCGTGAACTCCAGAAGGAATGAAGCTCCAGAGAGTGGGGAACCCTTCTGTAGAAAGGTCCCCCCTGCCTTGTCTTCCCAGCTAAGAACACCCTGTCTTCACAGCCAAAGGGACCCTATGGAGAAAGGGTTAGGGATAAAAATAACGCCGCTCCAATAAGCTTTAAGTTTTTGGAGACTTCCTCTACTACTGCTGTTATCAAAAGACGTGGAATCAGAACACAAAGATGATACACTTCAAGGGGAAGGCTTGTGATGAATAGTTGGGCCATTTTGTGTCTTAATTGTATATTTGCCTCAGAGGCTAAATTGTTTTGCAGTTGTCTAGTACATGACAGCAAAAGAAGAGAATGGAAAATCAAGAAATTTATTCTTAGGTAAGAGAGGTCTTTGGTGTGAGGTTTTCGGAGACTTCAGAAGACTGTGAGAGACTGCTAGCAATTACCGCCAAGGATGAATAAGAGATGTTTTTCAAATGTTAGTGATTACATTGCATAGCTAGCCTGCATGTTTTCGTCGCACATTTGCCCACAGGTTTAAATAATATGAATGGAAATTATTTTAACATGTTTTGTGAATGTACCTCTAAGTTAATGTGCAGCAGAAGGTGTAATGTTGTTCATCTAAATGGTAGTATTATAGATCCTGTGACTCCTAATAATTGTGATGCTACCTTTGGAGTATGATGAAGTTAGTATGGGATAAATATTTAGTGGACACAAAAATCCCAATTTTTTTTTTTTTTTTAGCTGAAAGACTAGCAAAAATATGAAAATATTCACCAAGAGATGTTCTCCTGCAATGCATAAAGGTGTTAGAGGGTAGTATTTGTTTCTCCCGTGAGTTTTTTTTGAAGTGCTTGTTTGAAGACTAATTAAGGTAATTTCTGAAGAGTTCTTTTGTTCTTATATTTACTCCTCTGTTAATGTCCTACTTCTTGTCTTGTGATAACATCTTTACTACTGGAACTAAACTGTTATATCTGTACAGTCTTCTACAGTTCAACAGAGTTGAAGTAAGCAGACAACAGTGAGGAATGATATTTCAAAAAGTCCTCAATTATACATTAAATATAGATAATGAATTAATATATGCTTGATAGAAGTTTTCGGAGACCAAGTTTTTATTGGCTTTTTAAAACAAGTTTGTAAGAAGCTTCATGAAACATAGGCCCTGAATATAAAAAGTTAATAGCTTGCAACTATATTAATGTAATGTCTGGAATATTACATTACTTTGTTTCCAGAGATAATCAATGATGGTAATATAATATCTGCCTCTCAGAGCCAATGTATGATTTAAATTAATTATTGCTTATAAAGCACTTTGAAGTCTTTAGTAGAATGGTGTTGCATAGGTGTAAAAGTACTATTATTAATTTAACATCACCATTAGAGTAAAGTCAGTACTTTAGGAGCATTTGCTATACTCTGCTCAATATCTTTTTATTCATCATATGCTGCATATTAGTTATTTTAACATTTAGAAAGCTTAGTAATCTGGAAGTATTCCAAACCATTGTTCCAGACAGCAGTTAGATATTTGGGTGGATCATGTAAAAACAGTGAAATGGCTGAGAAAGCATGTAAAATGTTTGTTTTAAGTAATATTACATCAATGGAACAGACATCTGCAGCACTGGACTTGCTTTTAAACTTCTTTAAACTTTTTTTAAGTTAACGTTCTACTATGTTTTTCTAAAATTGATTTGGGGGAGCTAATGTATTCTTTCTAAACAAGTATATTGTTTTACCTTTTGTTCAATTTTCATTTCTGTTTCTCAGATATTTGTAGGAAATCAGATTTACAGTGGGCAGGTCTTAGGAGGTGGTGAACACCTGACACTCAATATTATTATTGCTGTTTGGTTTTGTAACCTAACGTCAGCTATCAGTATCTCTATTATCTATTTTAATTTTCATTCATGCTGTCTCTTGTATAAGACTATTAAAAAATATGAGCAGTGATAGCCTTTGGAGATTACAGCCTCACAAAACCAGTATATAATCACTCTATTATATAGTGATTATGCACTGTAAAATAACGCTGCATGTTTACACAGTTGTTGTTACCTATAAAGTTACATTCTGATTTGTCTCAAATGGAGAAAAAGAAATTTTAGGAACCCTGTCCTCCATCTTTCCCAGTAGCATTTTCTCGAATTTGTACTTACATCTAGAGTTCAGCGCAGGGTCCGCTGGCTTTGGAGCCAGTTGTAAGACTGGGTAAAACACCTTTAAAGTTGGAGTTGAAGGTCCAGCCAGGCTCCCCAGCCCCATGAAGGTAGGTGGGGAGAGCAATCAGGTGAATAACAGATGTGTCTGTGTGAATGATATAAGCTGATGTTCCAGCTTTCTGAAAGTAATATTAATTTCAAAGCCAAATGTGTGAGTAAATCGATTAAAAGATTCACCTGTAAGCAGTTTGCTGAATCAGCAGTGAGGAAGTTCAATTTTTGCCATGTCGTTGAAACTGAGGATATTAATTACTGGTAATATTTTTCGAGTCCACTCCTTGTGGTAGACGTTTTGTTTAAAAATACTACTTGTGCTACTAGGATTAGAGGAATCCTTTCTAGGTAGCTGGAAATTAATTTTCTTCTCTTCCTTGAATTTATTCTACATTCTGAGATGAATTTAATCTGTACTGCAAATGAATTAAGCATTGAACCCTTTGATTTCTCTTGGGATGAGTAAATCAGTTAACAAACAGGTTTATCATCCCTAGCATGAAAGGCCGTATGGCTCAGGTTCACCCATGTTATTTTCAGATATATGCTAGAAAATTAAAGTATGCTATTAATGTGAAATTACACAGTTGAAGCACATTTTTCAATTTATTAATAATAAGAGGTTTTCCTCTTATATCAGCAAACTGAGCACTCATGTTTCCAACAAACGCTTCATTGTATATGAAAACTAGCAAACTTCAGCCTTCATTCTGCACATTTCTGTGCACAAGAATATCAGCAAAACTGATCAAGTATATACTCCTGTTTTCAGCAAGGTTTAGGGTTGAGATGTTTTCTGAAAATATATTAAAAAATTTTGAAATGTAGACAAATCATCCCTAATTTACGTGTCACTGGAAATGTTTAAAAGTAATTCACATAAATGCATTTAGATTTTTTTAATGTTTACCCTAACTCCTGTTGTTATTAACGATGACACGTATGTGCTTTCCTTGTCCAAGGCAAGCAGCTATTTACAAACTATAGGATGCCATAGGTGCAGCTAAATAAATAAATAAGTTCCTCTTCACTGAAGAGCAGTCAGTCACATGAGAGTCATTAACACAGTAATGATGTGGCTGCAGGGCAATTTAAGGTTATTTAAGCACAGGCTGCCGTTGTAATTCAGCAAACACTGTAAGCCAGCGCTTGAGGCAGTGCTGCTACCGCAAGAAGCTGTCCTGCCCTTCCTTTGCCTCCGCCAGCTCGTCCTCATGAGCATCACTGCGTGGTCCTACAGGTGCTGGTGCTGGCACAAGCAATAGAGCAGCTGGAGAGTGCAAACAGCAGCTGTAGGTGGCAGAGAAAAGACCGGCTTCTGGCGGCGACATGCTGACATAGGATAGTTTAAATTATTTGTGAAGTAACAGCCTAAATCGTTGTTTCAGGTAGGAGGCAGAAGGCTGTAGTGAAATAACGATCATGTTGCTATTTGGAAGTAGCAGCTGTTCCTCGTGGTTTGTAGATCTCCAGACCTTTATTTGTTCATGTTGTGTATTCTGTCCTAGCCAAAGTTTTGATGTCCAGGTTTGTACCTTCTTAAAAAGAGTGGGGGAAGAGGAAGAAGAGGGGCATGTCAGATCTGCTTTGTTTCTAAATAAATTGTGGAATATCATTTACAGTTCCTGGGGAAAAGAGATACTGCTTTTAAATGCTTGCTTTGTTTTCGACTGCAAAGTGTGTAAATGAAAACAGTCTACATGTCAAACCCGTTCTAGAGTAATGAGAATGATCTTTGCTTTTGCTTTCAGCACCAAAGGGAATACTCCATCTCTCTCCTGATGTTTATCAAGAGATGGAAGCAAGCCGCAACAAATCAGCCCCTGGTACCACTGTAAGCTATCTGTCACCCAAAGAAATGAGCCAGACTTCTAGCTCTTTCTTCAGCATATCTCCTACCACAAATAGCACAGCTACGATTGCCAGGGAACTTCTCATGAACGGAACGTCCCCAACTGCTGAAGCCATAGGTCTAAAAGGAGTATCTCCTGCTTCCCCCTGTTCTGCAGTGCAGCCTTCAAAACAGCTGGAGTATTTGGCAAGGATTCAAGGCTTTCAGGTATGGGAGGGGGAAAATGAAGCTCTTCAGCCAGAATCATAGCATTGCCATCAAGGTTTCACTCTTGCCCTCTTGAATGTGGGCATGCATGTAACTTATCTTGTAAAATTAGCTGGTGTCCAAGGCAGTTTCTGGGTCCAGGAGATACAGCCTTGCACCAATATACTTGTCCCTCCTTCTCTTTTTTTGTTCCTTTCTTCCTTCCATTCACCTTACTGCAGGCCATCTTTCTCTCCTCTGTTTATTCTGCTTAAATAATTACAGGCTTAAATTATGCTTTTTACTTGCACTTCTTTGAGAGTCTTCACCTCTTGGCATCAGAAGTTTTACATATACTGCTCTGGCCTTGGTTTCTCTTTGACTTTGATCCAGAAGGTGCTGACGCATCCCCTTAACTTTGCGTTTGTCTTCTGGGCCGGGTCGTTAAAGCTGTTACTCTGCTTCCCACCCCACACCTATTAGTCGTAACCTGTAGAGTAACATTTTGTTCAGAAGGTGCAGCCTAGGAGCAGACCTGGTGTCAGAGCAATGCAGAATGTTTTTGACATCACAGTCAGTACTAGAGAATGTAAGGTGTACTGCACTGGGTCAGCACGAGTCCTTCAGCACTGATGACCTGTACCCAGCCATCGCAAGTACCCTACATTTCATATGACAGTGGCAGCCTCTGTAGTACATCCAGTCATTTCTGCAGTGTGGAAGATGGGGAAAGGAAGCCTCTTCTCAGTCACCATTACATGCAAAATTACACACATATATGGATAGTAGCGCATTTTACTGTGTTGCACCATCGGAGGATAGGACCAGCTATGTAGAAAAACTTTTTCCTGTCGTAGGTTTCTGTTTTGTTTTGTTTTGTTTTTTTTTCCTTTTCAGAGTTGTGAATTTGTTTCATTTGAAAAGTTGGTTTCCTGTGTTCTAGCATATGTAATTTGATCATGTAACCAAATTCTGGAAATGGGAGGTTTCTGTTAGAATTTCTGCATGCCTGATAATGATTTTTTTCGTCAAAGCCTGTGTAATTTACAAAGTATGCAGTTGTTGGAACTGATTTGAAAGAGGCTGCTAGAATTTGAGAAATAGTGTCAGATGTTCCGTTGGCATAAGCAGCATAGTTAAATTACATTTGCGTACATCAGATATCACCAGTTGTGGATTTGACCTAACACCATTTCTGTGTAAACTGTACACTCAGCTTTCTTTTGGTCTTCATTTTTAAAATGTCATTTTGGATTCATTAGTTTGAATGTCTCTTAATGCAAGAAACAGTCAAAGTTTAAGCCTCACCATAGTAGAGTTAAGCTGCTAATAGGAATTCAGTTTTCCTGAGTTCCATTTGTTACCTGCCTGCAGTAGAAACAGATGAATTCCAATGAAAAGAAATTCAATCCATGAAGTTTTCACTGCTCGCTTTCACTCTTGTCAGATTTCTTGTGTCTACTAGTAACACTTTATTTTCATAGAACCGATGCACAATTTATGTTAGTTTTGATTCCTACTTGCTTACAGTATGTGGTTACTGTAAAATGATTAGTTGTGTTTGTCCTGTTTTTTTTTTCATGCTTTGATTCTAGATGCTTGTGTAGAACCTTGAGCCAAAAAAATATTATATTTCATCCATAAACTAGACTACTACTTTTTACTTGGCCCTGATACAAACCAAGGACTTTGGTAGAGGATCTCCATTATTAACATCTATCTGCTGTGTATGTAACTGATGGTTTTACATCATCTTAGCATGCTTTTTAACACCTTGCTTGAATAAGCCTGGTATTGATGTGAAACTCTGCCACTGCTGAGTGGCTGAGCCGAGGTGGAGCAGTGAACAGTATCTCTGTGGGAAATGGCTCAGTGGCCTGTCAGGTGCATATCACAGGTCTCTTCACCATTTCAGCCTAGAAAGCTCTTTGTGTTTAAAAGCCGATTTCTTTACAGGTTAACTTTCTCAGGCACATTTACCAAGTAGAAAACTACTGCATTTGCAAACAGCTAGCTTGTTTCATGTTTCCTGAATGACCCAAAATGATTTTTAAATTGTTAGCATGTATTTGTATTCTGGTCCAGATGATAACCATAGTTTTGTCTTTTGTTGAAGAACGTATGCATTCTGTTCTGTTACAATGTATTTTTGAATTTTTAAAAAAATCAATAAATACTCATATGATGTTTCATTTGTAAATGTAAAAAAATGTTATTTGCTTATCTGAATGTTTTTTTCGAAGTTCTTTAGCTGCAGGGGACGTGTCTTTAAAGTGTGATTATTTAATTTAAATTCTTCTAAACTGTTTGTATATGACCTCAGTCGTGTTCTATTGTAAGCCCTTAATATTAAGAGTTATTGGGACCAATGTATGGAAAAGTACTAAAAAATTACATTTTTATGTTTTATGGCTCATTATTCTAAAGATATTTGTAATTGATAAGCGGCAGTTCGATGTCACTAAAAAACAGGTGTTTAGCTTGGATACTTTCAAGGCTCAGGCTTCAAATTACCAGTGATAATTAAACACAAATACTTTGAGCAAGCCTTTACAAACTCTGAATAAAGCATTTTTAGTGCTTGCTTCATATTTATGAATGCGATCTAGCAGTTAATTGTTTTGCAGACTTTGCCTGGAGATTGTTTAAAGGAAAATTAAGCTCTGGTAAAATTGTTATTTTTGAGTGACTATGTGGTATTTTGACCGTTGTTTTGTAACTAGATTAAGAAAGTTACAGTTATTTTTGCTGACCATTTAAGTGCAGTAAATTATTCAGAGAGTTTGTTTAAATGGAAACATTTTGAGAAGCTGTTTACACATGACTAATTTGAGCCTCCAGTTTTTACTGAGGCAAAACACAAGTTGCAGGTAGTCCAGTAGGAAATTCCCCCTGGAGTTTCCATGAAGCAAAGATCGTAAAATTTAAAAAGCCATGATTGAGTGCCCACAGTCAGTGCCTGTGCGTGGCTGCAGCCGTACTTGGCTTGCTGCACTGGCAAGAGATCTTAACTTTTTCTCCATAGTGGCTACATAATGAAGCCTCACACAGGGTACGGTTTCTACATGATGTATTTCTTTGATTGCAATGGTTACACAATTTATGTCTTTTTCCTCACCACCGTATTTGTTTAGTGGTTAACTGTGCCTTTTTATACATGGATAGATTTAAATGTTTTATTGTTGGACGTTTCTAAATGTTTCTCGTTTCCCCGAGCAGTAGCAAAGACCTACGTTTCTGAGTGACCGCACCCACAGGAGAAGTCTTGCAGGAGGCTCTAGAGTCAGGCTCACTTGTAGACCCTACGTTTCAACACATGGTTTTGCATTGTCGGCAGAGGTGGTCCTAAACTAAATTTCCACACTTTTTATGAGGGTTGACACTGAGCCCAAACCTTCCCCTACAGCGACTTTAAACAAAACAGACACTCACTTTGCTTTGTCGGAGGTTGGATTTGGAAATCAGTCTAGGAGTGCTTGGGTCTCACTACTGAGATACATATGTGAGGAAAATTTCAGGGAAATTGAGCCCTCAGTGAATTTCAAAGAAAGAGCTGTAGTTTTGGTCTGATCTGTATGTAATTGCAGATCTCTTTGAGCAGGTCACACTTTAAAAAGCACCTAAATACCATTCTCAAAATTGCCACAGGCACTGTGGGTGCTAACAGCGAGTCATTTAGAGGTGTAAAATCATCTAAAAAGGTAGATGCTTCTTGGGGGTTTCCATGAGCACCTGTGCAGGTTAGACACCTGGCTTCCAGTTCACCTGTCAGCCTGGGCGCCCTGCAGAGTGTGTTACACATTCGGGCTGTCGCGCCGTGGTCATTGCCTGAGGTCAGTCACACCTCTGAGACTTCGCCCTGTTCTGTGCTGTCTGGTGCCAACACATCCTCGCATGCTGCGGGTTGTCATCCTTGTGGGAGCGATGACGTTGCTTTCCGCAGTGTCTGCTTGCTGCTTCCACTGAAGGATGCAGTCACTGGCAGGAGGAGCAAAGAGGGGCAGGTCTGTCTCCTTCAGACCCAGCCTATGGCTGTAGCTCCAGCCAAGCCGTGGCCGTTCCTGGTCTCTCTTGGGTTAAGCCGCAGCTGCCAACGAGCGCAGCACCGGAGAACCGGCGCCCGGCGTCCCACATGAACGGTGGCGGGCGACCTTCGCGGCCATCCCACCTGAGTTTGAGAAGGTTTGTGAATCCCAACCCTGCGTTTACCTGAGGTTTCCTTCTCTTCGACCAGTATTGAATTTGCTATCAGAACTTGTTGACGGTGTTCGTGGTAGATAAAGAGTTTTTGATCTTTTTAATTATGATGAGTTTAGGCCTGAAACCCTTTCTCCAGCAAATCTCGTAGACAAAGCCATGAAAATCGGATTTGAATTCAGTGGAAATTTTTAATGTGATTTGAATTCAGTGGAATGAGAGAGAGATTCAGGGTTAAGCTTGAAGAAAATAATTGAAATGTAAGTTGTTATCACAGCTTTTGCATCTTGAATTTTGATGCAATTGCCTTTATCTTTCTTCATTAACATTTTGTGCCCAAGCATGCTAACTCAATGATAGTTGAAATAACAATTTCAATTCAAAAGTTCTTTTCCAAAGCAGGTCACAATTAAGAAATGTTGCTTACTTAATTAAATTAAAATTCACTGGACTTCACTAGATGGAAGCAGCTTTCCTTTCGTTAGTTCTTGTTCATAACATGACCCAGTGAGATATAAATACTTAATTTGCAAGAGCTCCCCGGGAGTCTTGACATTAGCTATTTCCCTTCTTTTTACTTACCTCTGAAGCTGTTTTTTACCTTAGTAAAAGCAACATATTATCCCTTTTCAGTCTATCTTTTTCTCTTCCCACAGCAAGCAGGACATTTTTCAATTGAAGTTTCATTAGTCTTTGCCAGCACAACAGGATATTTCTTTTTGATGATCTTCGGTATAACTTAGAACTGGTAAACTTAAGACCAGATCATTTGCTTATACAAATTCTTGTATCGCTGAAGGTGACAAATTTACACACCAGTTAGGGATTTGGACAACTGAACTGCACTTCAAAATTTTCCATAAACTTGTCACGTTCACAAAGAAGCCATGATGAAGGGGAAGGCTACAGCAAGATGTTTACCAGTCTTTTGAGCTGTTGCAGAAAACAAATCTCTGAATTAGCTTTGAAAATTTGCAAGAGTTCATTGGTATGGATTGCAAGGTTAGGGAGAAAAACAAGCAGGAAAAAAACCTCAAGAATTTTCCCTTGACTTCAGATTCAAATAGCTACAGTAAAGGGAATTATGAGACTTTTTTTATTGTTCTGGTGAGTAGAAGTAAGGTGAAAGCATTCTGAGAAATGCTCATTACTGTGTCTCATTCTCAGCAGAATCTCCCTGCTGAGGAGGCCGATGGGAAGAAATGAAAACAGACTAACAAGAATGCTGTGATGGAGGTGAAAGCTTCAATAGAGGACTTTGAAGCAGCACGTTAAAATGAAGTTTCCGTGGTTTCCCAGAAAATCAGTGGGCATTTCCTGTCTCTAGGTCTCTGATGGACTACAGACTACCTTCCCATCCCAAATGTCCTGTCCCAGTTTTTACAACAGCTGATCTTCATTATTTTGTTGTTGTTTTCATTTCCATTCCCCTCTCAGGATAGAAAGCAGCAACTTCTCTTTGCTTCTTTCAGCCTTTCTCGTGACTCACTGCTTTGCGTAAAGTGGCCTCCGCTATGTCTTTCACCTCCACTCTTCCTCAGTAGTTGTCTACTGAGCTTGCGATACAGAAATTGTAGTTAGAAGTTTAATCATTTTGTGGTGATTGTGTTCAAGTGACCATTTATGTAGGAGTGAAGTGGAGCTGACCTATGGTAAACTGGACAAAAACCAAACTATCTCTTGTGAGTCATGAATGGCTGATGTGATTTTCCCCAGATTCCCCTAAATCGCTTTTGAGGAGAAAAAAAAAAAAAAAAGTAAAGTTTTACTGTGTTTTGGGGGTAAGGGTTCTATGTATGAATCTATTATTATCAATATAGTTGTAATTATAGTGTTAATTGTCAGAGAAAGTGTATTTTCAAGTTCCTTGCAGATGAATGAATCAAAAGATATGTTTTAGCAAGTCTCCAGCTAAAGCCAGTGAGGGAGAGCATAGCAAGTGCTAAAAACTAGAATGTAAACTGAGATGATACTGTTCTGTCCTTGAATGTGTTGGCTGCAGAAAGGTTTGTGGCCACTGTCAGCTTGGGACTGAAATCTCAGCAAATGGGCTGGTTCTGGGGAGTACAAAAGTCTCATTTCTTGTTCGAATTAGAAAAAAGGAACGATAATTAAAGGAAGCTTTTGAAATTATAACATCAGTCTTCCTGGCATCGTTAATGTAAAATGGATTTGAAGACTATATCACCAACTGTTTCTTATAAACGCTTCTTCGAAGAAGATCTTATGTCCAAAAAACCAAGAGAAATTAGGATATTAAAAAATGAAATGTTTGTAGAATAATGTTAGAGAATATTTTTGAAATAAGGCTGTTAAGGAATATATTGCTTCATCTACATTTGGGGTCAACTCCTCCTATAATTCTATGTATATAACTAGGCATCTAGAACCCCCCACCCCAAGGCATTGGAAGCTTCTTTCCTAGCAGGATTGAAATGGTCCTAAAATAGTAGTGTACAGTTGGACTCAGATGGAGCTGTGATCAGCTGATTCACCTTAATGTTAACACTCAAAGGGCAGTGGGAATTTATGTTTTAAAATAAGTATTCATGAAACCCCTTGAGGTAGCTCAAGAGTGGCTGTGTTGCTGTATGTTATCAATATCTATTTCTGCAAAACAAGCTCTGGAATTGGGCTTTTGGTTCCTGTCCTGGTGCCTTGGGTGATAGTCAAGTGCCTGCTCATTGGTCACATCGGTTTCTGTAAAATGATGTGTGGAATCATGTTGTGCTCTGTCATCACTGAAAGCATTGCAATCTGGCCTTCTGCAGAAGGGTATTATCTTTCTGTGTGTTTGTACTATGCCATGCTCGAGTGGCCATACAATAATCTCGACAGCAATGTTTGTCTCTTACCCACAGGGAGTATAAACACCTGTAGAAATGGTTGACAAAGTCCTCATTATCTCACTTTCTGTCTCTTCTGGATACCTTTTTTTTCCTAGTGTGAAGTTTGCACTTTCACCAATTACCAAAGTATTACCTAATGTTCAAATTACTACAGGCTTTTGTTGTGGGTTAACCCCAGTGGGCAGCTTAAGCTTCACACAGCTGCTTGGTCTCTCCCCCCTGGTGGGATGAGGGAAAGAATCAGAAGGGCAAGAGTGACGAAACTCGTGGGTTGAGATAAAGACAAAAGCTGTGTGTGCAAGCAAAATTAAACACTGCTTCTCATCATCAGGCAGGTGTTCAGCAGGGCTTCATCACACATAGTGGTTACTTGGGAAGACAGACTGAGAACTCTGAACATCTCACCTTCCTCCTTCTTTTCCCCTGTGTTTATTGTTTGGCAGGATGTCATATGGTATGGGATATCCCATTGGTCAGTTGGGGTCAGCTGTCCCAGCTGTGTCCCCTCCCAGCTTCTTGCCCACCCTCAGCCTACTCGCTGGCGAGGCAGCATGAGAAGCCTTTTCTAGGCCTTGGTGCTGTGTAAGCCCTGCTTAGCAATAACTGAAACATGGATGTGCTAACAATGCTGGTTTGGTCACAAATCTAAAACACAATACCATACAAGCTGCTCTGAATAAAAGTAACTCCATCCCAGCCAAAATCAGTATATTCTTCATGCCTTATTCCATAACATTTCTATCACGCTCAGGTCCCACGCTATCCGATAGATCCTCATTAACCACCCCGTCCTTGCCGTCCTTTGATGTATACACAGATATCATTCCCTTAGTTTATGGGCCACCCCTTTAAAAAGTCCACAAATGTCCATGGAATTCATTTAGTCCGTTACTTGGGCTCCATCTCTAATAGTAGTTGCTGAGGACAGGAGAGGTGTTGTGTTGTGTGGAGTTATTTGGCACCCAAGTCAGCTCAGATTGGGCCACTGATGCACTTTTATTACGTCTTGTGAGGCTTGTCCTCTGTTGATTTAGGTAGTTCTTGCTTGTCGTACTTCCTATAAGGTGCACCTCAGATCATGGGTTACAACAACTAAGAGTTATATCTGTTACATTCTCCCATTCTTGTCTCTTTGGACTAGGCTGTAGCGTTTAACGTTACAATGAACTCCTCCCCTTGCCCCTTCTCCAGCATGGCCTCATCCACAGGCCACTGTCCCTTAGGGGTGTACCTGCTCAGTGTGACATTACCCATGGGCCACAGCTCTTTCAGGGACGTACCTGCTCTGGCATGGGCTACTCCACGGCCACATGTGCTTCTGGATACGCCGGCTCCGGCATGGACTTATCCACGGTTGCGGTCCCCTGGACTTGAGTTCCAGCCTGCCCAGTACAGCAGCACAGGAGCAGCAGCAACGCCCTGGCCATCTGCCAGCCCATTGCTGTTATCGGTGTGTTCCCAGGAAGAGTAGAATAGGATGATAAGGAGTACAGGAAACACCAGAAGCAAAAAGCAGCCACTAACAAGTACTGGACTCTAATATACGGCGAAGCAAGAAAGCCCCGTGGCAAGCGCAGGAGCCTGCCAATTAGTAGCTCAACAGCTACGAATTTGGTGTAGCATACTCTGATAAAATCTGTTGTTATCTTGAACCCCTCATATCCCACATCAGGTGCCAGAAGGGACTGTTACGGGTTATCCCTGGCAGCCAGCTCAGCCTCACCCAGCCACTCTCTCACCCTGCCTGGTGGGATGAGGGAGAGAACAGGGAGAGAAGGGTAAAAGTGCGAAAACTTGGGCTGAGATAAAGACAGTTTAATAGGTAAAGTAAAACTGTGTGCACAGGCAAAGCAAAATAAGGAATTCGTTCACTCCTTCCCATGAACAGGCAGATTTTCAGCCATCTCCAGGAAAGCAGGGCTCCATCACGCATAGTAGTTACTTGGGAAGACAAATGTCATCGCTCCATCTTCCCTCAGCTTTTATTGCTGAGTATGACATCATATGGTGTGGGGTATCCCTTTGGTCAGCTGGGGTCAGCTGTCCCAGCTGTGTCCTCTCCCAGCTTCTTGCCCACCCACAGCCTGCTCCACTGGTGGGGCACCATGAGAAGTAGAAAAGGCCTTGTTGATGCTGTGTAAGTGCTGCTCAGCAATAGCTAAAACATGGACATGCTAACACTGCTGTTTGGATCTAAAGTCCAAAACATAGAACCATACAAGCTGCTGTGAAGAAAATTAGCTCCATCCTAGCCAAAACCAGTACAGCTTTCGACAGCTTTAGTGGCATCTTTACAGTTGCGTACCACTGGTCAGAAGTCAGGAAATAGGAGAACTCCTTTTATCCGTGTGAGCTTACCGTCTTTGTGCTCTGAAGAAAACTGACACTTCTTTATCAGGTTGTTTGCTACAGAACTTCCCCATTTATTCAAGACAGCTCGCTGCTATTTTTGTTGTAAAGGTAATACGGATTATCAGGGAAAGAAGTTTCCTCCAAGCAAGGCAGCGAGTCAGGATTTTATTGATAATTCTAGTGGCATCTGTGATTTGCACACCACCAGGCAATCTGTTAACTGAGAGTACTTGCCTGGCTCTCAGAAACTTGCAGATGTCCTACTGCACTGAAAATCAACTTGAAATCAAATGGCTATGTTATGTAGGTAAAAGCTTCAAGGTCTCCAAACCCTAATTTACACATGAGTAGCCAAAAGTAAGAAAACATGTTGGGAATGTGAAATAGAGGGAAGAGATAAAATAGAACAAGCTGATAACAAGAATTGTTCTAGAGAGAGCTTCATGTGAAAATCAAAGCACCTGGACTTCATTGCCTTCTGTTTTATAAGGGTTTTTTTAATCAACTAACTTCAGAGAGAAGGTAGGCAGTACCAAGTTGATGGCAGTGACCCAGAGTAGATCTACAAGAAGTGGTGTTATTACTTTCCATTTGTTTCAGAAATGTTTCTGCTGACTACAGGCCATCTAGTCCATATTGCCCTGTCTTTGACCTCAAAGGAAGTCAAAATAGTGGTAGTCATTCTGTAAAACAACAAAAAAAATCCACATAAGAATCATTGGTGTATCAGTTTCTGTAAGGAAAGATATGTAAGTTTGGAAACCTAGCATCTTCATTCACAGAGCATACTGCAGGAGGTAATATTTGCTGCAGGAAGAATGTTTCTGAATTAATTTAAGAGCATGCAGAATTAGGAAAACAAACGTATATCTAGCTACAAGGGGCAGTAAATTTTCTGACACGAGGTCTCCAACTACCTGGATTCTGGCCAGAAATCTGTCTAAACTAGTTTGCCTCTATTCTGGCCATCGTTACCTCTCTCCCTCTTACAAGGAAGAAAGCCCTTTGTTCAAGTGATGCTGAAGTTTTACTCTTCTCGCCTCCAGAAACAGCCAGGTGCTGCTTTTTTGTTTCAGTTTCTGAAAGGAAAGAAGGTAAATGGAGAATAACTGGCTAATGGCTTTGCATGAGTCCCCCGGTGGGGTGTGGACGTCACCTTGGTAACATTTTAGCTTTTCTCCTCTATATCTTGCAAATAACCATTAAAATCCTCCTGCGTATCCCTGCAGGTAACTTGGTCCATGGAAAAAATGTGGTATTTTCATAACCAATTTTAGAATTTAGGGAGTTTACATATGAGAAAGTTTAAAAGCTGTCGAGATCTTTCAAAACACTGCAGCCAGCACTAAACGCACCGGGCTGCGTTCCCTGCCAAAATCTAAGTAAATCCTAACATGACTTGATAACTTAGCTACAGACCTTGGCTTGGAATACAGCCAAAACTTTGAAAGACTGGAAGTTTCAGCTGGCAAAAATGTGAAGGTGCAATGGTGAATTCATAGCAGACTGGGATTTACCTTTAATTATGATAAGGGAACTCAGCTCTCGAGCAAAACCCTTGAAAAGAGAAACCACCTGAAAAGGTGAAGGAGAAAAGAGACGGGTTACAGTTTGTTCCTCTCATTGTGACTTGAAGCTGAGGGTTTCATTTTTGGCTGTCGTCTCCTTCAGTCTTGTTCAGAATTAGGAGCACAATGAAGCAGGATAACTTTCAGAAGTGAAATGATTGTTTCTTGTTTTAATTAAAGGAGGGTGGTTCTTTCCCCATACTGCCCTATATCTAGGTTAGTGCACAAAACCGGTGTCCATATCAGCATCAGACTTTTCAGCAGCTTCAGGCACCAGTTTTGTACTCACAATTTCACAGTGATCCTGTTCCCTCTTCATTAATGCAGCGTTTGGGGCTCACGTGCAGTTTGTAAAGAGAGAACAGTTAATGCTTGCTTCACTCTTCACTCCGGTGACAACCCTCATAATGAAAAAGAGTGTACACGAAAACATATTTCCGTTGATGCTTTTACTTGAAAGTCATTTTAAACCTGAACTATTTTCTCCCTCAAAACTAACCAAATTCCTCTCTCCTTTTAGTTGGTTGTTCAGGATGATACTCAAGACACAGGCTCCTCCACAAACGCTCCGTACCATGCTCGTCCTCGATCTACTTTATTAGCAGAACACAAACTCTGTCACCTCTCTCCTTTTTTTAGGCCATGTGATGAAAATAGGAGATCCCAGAGTTGCCAGTTTTTCTTATTTCCTTTGACTGTGAATTATAAAATTAATTTCAGCTCCTCTCCCTGAAAATACAGTATTTACCTGAATAATTGTGGGTGAATGGATCAGAGGCAGACGAGTTGTTTCTGCAAAAACCGTGTCAGGTATAACTTATATTATTTTGTAGTGCCTTAATTTCTGAACAATTAATTTATTATTTTTTTTATCACGCTTTTCTTCTTTATTTCTGGGGGGAAGATTGTATTCAGTATTTTAGATCACTGTAGTTAATCTGCTCTCCACTGTATCTACAAAATAATACATATCTTAGTTATAGAATAGAGAAAGTGAACAGGGTAGCAAGGTGCTCTTCAACATAAGTATGATTTTTTTTTTATAGAAAGCCATGTCCCATCTCCTGATTTCAGCTTCCCTACCAGACAGGTCTCTCTGCACCCTTGAATGCCGCCCATTGAAAATATTGTTGCTCGCTTTGCCTCTGCTCCACAGGAGCACTGTCTTTATAAATACGTACCTGGGTTAAGATTTAACAGATGGAAGACAAACAGTAAATGCCTTACTGTACTGATTATCCTGGATGCTGCTGTGACAGCAGTGGTGTTAGCTAATTTTCTCTTAGAGCCAAACATCACATCCAGAGGTAGGATGGAGCTGGGTCTCTCTCGCTTGACTGACCCTAATATATGGCCAAACTTTTCAGATCTCCTGCATCACTGAAACGGGAGCTCTGCATTCAGAGGATCTCTAAATAGCATGAAAAAAATAGACGTACAACCTTCTTTGCCTCAGATGATAAACGTCTTTTGCATGTAGCAGATATTTTATATATTCTTTTTGGGAACTGTATCAACTAAGCTTTTTCACTCTTATTTGTACTTCACCTGTTGTTATAGATGTCAAGTGTCTGCCTTACTGTAGTCAGGAACGTAAAATACCACCGCAGTAACCTGTGACAGTGCCTTTAATCTGCTTGTTGTTACCTATTTACAGTACAGTAATGATTTATTTCTTAGTCTGAACCCTAGGACCGTATTTTAATGAAGATTTAAGGCTACGATACAGCCGCTATTCAAACTCTGTAAGAGAGGAGCATGTTGGAATAGCTCAAGATTTACTGCTGAACTGTCAGTCTTTAAGCTACCGAGTATCTTTACCCTTCTGTGCAGTAGCTGCAGTGGAAACTTTGCCCACTGCTGTGAAGCAGACACAGCGATTGATGAACCTGAGGCGCGCTAATCAAACGTATGTTTTCTTGACACAATGATTGTGTTATATATCACATCCAAATATACAGGCCTTTATCTTTCCTTAATGATCTAGCAAGGGGGCTTTTTTAAATGTGGGTGTTTTTCATGCGCTCCTTAGATTTGTTCCACGGGGGGTGACCATTAAAAACATCTGACGGGCATGCAGTTAGCCAACTCCCTGCTGAGATTAGTAAAATACTATATTTAGTAATCTCACTACATCAAGGAACTCCAGTGTTGCAGGAAACAGTTTGATTCAATGCTTTTTTTTCTGATTTTTAAAAAAATTTTCTATTGTATGACTTATTTTTTCATCTGGGACAATTTTTTTTTTCATCTCAGTCTTGTTTTTTGTATTTATTCTATGCTTCAACTTCTCGTAAAAGACATTGTTCATACAATGGGATTTTTCCCCCAATTTCTCTTTTTTTTTTTTTTACCGCACTCCTGTTCTACTGTCACAAATGAAATACATGGAACTGTAAAACAGGTAGTAAGAATGCAAAGTGGCATTCAGAATCTCTCTCATGCTGCTCCATGTCTGAAGAGACTAATCTGTTTTTTGTTAGGAAACCTCTATGGATAATACAAGGATTCACGCTTTTAAGGTCTAGAATACTATACTGTGAAAGCTCCTAATATTGGCTTTCAGAAAACAGTTGAAATGAGCAAGTATATTTAATTTATTGTCGTGCCAGGAGTATTTCTTCACCAATAAATGTGCATGAATCAGAGTCTGAATTCAAACAGGATTGTTTAATTTTTTTTTTAGTAGATGACATGACTAACGGTAGATGAGCAACAGAAAGAGGAAGATAAAAGACTAATATGGAAAAGGCAAGCATTTCACCAGGAAGCTAAAGGAAGAAAAATATTTCATGAGACTTTTGTCCAAGTCAAAATTACTACTTTAACATCTGATCTGTGAGCCGATCCTGGTTTGCTTGTCGCTGTAAATCCAGAGCAACCTATGTAAAATCTTGGAAGTTACTCAGTAAATCCAGGACTAAATTGAGTGCTTTCCCTTTAAGGGACAGATTTAAAGGAATACCATCCTTTGTTCTAACAAAATAGTTCAGGATTGTCAATCCAGAAGATTTGTGCGTTGCTGAACATAATGGCATTTTATTACCTAGTTTATTTCTGTCTAGCATTCTAAGACTCCTGCTGATGCTTTGACTCAGAATAGTTTTTGGTTTGGAAATACGAACTCCAGTGTCACAGATGACTTCTTTTTTTTTTCGTAATTCATATTATTTTTTTAAGTTAATAAGTGTTCAAGGAATAAAGTGTTTGGCTAGACAGAAGTTGTGTTTCGAACTGTGAACACCTAAGCAGCAGTGTGTGAAAACAGTAGCCTTTATTTTTGCTCCCTTCAGTCTGTTAATGCGCAGTTAGCTCGTTCTAACAGTAGTTTAGTATGCTATAGTTAAACTTAACTATTATGTAGTAGTATAACAGGTCTCTCACCTTCCTCAGTTGTGAATCAGTAAACCATAGCCCTTGTTCATCCAAAAGACTGGATGTTCAAATGCAGAAGTGCTCGCTGAAGACCAGCAGACTCTCCCGTGCCTCAAGTTAGGACATTGTATTTACAGAATAATTTATGCAAATTAGCTATGGGTTAGAGTAGTTTATGGCAAGACAAATCCTTTACAGTTTCTATCAGAACACTTGCACATAGGGAAGAGTATTATAGTAAAGCTAGATTCAAGAGACATCTTTATATAAATATGAAAGAAATGGGAAATTTCCTGCTTTTGGAGCAGCGTTATGCTAAAAGTAACCTTAAATGTAATTTCTTAGGCAGTTTTATGCGGTGTAATTTAGTTTTTCCTTTATAAAATAACATAGAAGGTTGAGAATTTTGACTATGCCATTCCATATTCCGTTGTAACATTGCAAACATTCATCTTGTATCTTCCTTTATGTGAAGCTATAAATGTCCATCAAAATATTCGCATCTCTTCAGCAATTTAAAATATTAAAAACAGGGGCCAAATTTCAACATAGTTTTCAAATGGTTTCAGACCTTCGCATACATTTCTATATACATACACCAGTTAGTAGTACCCCTCCATACATGCTCATACCGTGCAGCTTGTTCCTGACTGAAGTAATCTCTGAAAAGGATATACAGTTGCATCTCCTGAGAATATTGAACATGAAAGCATACATGCATGAGCTTGGGAAAAAATTACTTCTAGGATTTATTTCATTATTTTGGTGCCCGAGATGCACATTGTGTTTTACACATGGAGCTTCATGTCCTGCCTCACACAGCACAACAGAGTGCTGTGTTTGGGATTCCTGAGCTGGTTATACATGATTTATCTCACATACTCCATGTATGTAGTTACCCAGGAGAAAAGCTAGCAGTGCTGTATGCTTTTTCCAATAAATGAGCAGGCTCATTTAGAGTTATTGCCAGGATCTCGTTGTTGTGGCACTGCTTTGTGCTGTGCAGACGTACCTTGGAGGAGAATTACGTGTAAATCACTCATATTAGTCTGAGGCTGGAGTCTTGCATTTTACTCAGAAACTTGCACAACTCTTACTACAGACATCAGAGTGCTGACCATTATTTCCTAACCAGATCCTAATGCTGTTCTATAAAAATCTCTGCTTATGTGTTATCTGAATAAAACATTCTGAAATTTAATGACTAAAATTTCATTGCTGTTTAAATCCTTAAAATGCATGGAGGTAATTTGTGAGTGTCCCTTAATAGCAAAAGATTTAAGCCTGAAAATTATGTCTGGACATAGATAGAAATTATTTTCATAACTCTTTTATTTTTACCTCCATAATATATAGAAAGAGAAAATGACCAATTGTGGTTAGACCAGAGGCCTTAATGACGGGTTATAGTCCCAGCACTGCCATTCACTCCTGCCAGTGCCGAGTGAATTTGGATGAGTCATTTAACGTCTGTCCACAAAGTGTCCTTACCTGCCTGACAGAGTTATTGCCAGGATGAGCTGTAGTTAAGCACTCTTGACTCTTGAGGCACTGAGGAACTTAGAAAAGTATTATTGTCGTCATGAATCTCAATAATGGCCATGTAATCACTGTTGGAGCACTTGGCCAACCTTCAGTCACCATTCCTTGATTGCAGATACTGAATCAAGTATTTGCTGTGCCTTTATGTTCCCCCTGCCTTAGATGATATGATATTCTTAAATCAGTTTTATAGACATTTAGGTTCCTCCCATACTTAGTCATAATAGAATGAACATATAAACTGAAATATTTGCAAAATACTGCTGGCCGGAAAACCTAAAAGCATCTGCTGCTATTCAGACTATTTGGTAGCTAATGACTACTACCGTGTCTTTCTGAGTGCCTGTGTTGGATGTTCTGCTCAAATAGATAAATACTTAATACTTCTGGTTGACAAAAAACCCCAAACTTTGGTTCATAGATCAAATTTGAAGATGAAAGGAATAAAATAGAGAGTTTGAGAACGTAGCAGCTGGACTGATAAATAACAAAACAGGATTACTGGGAAATTGCACATGGGCATGCTAAATGTAGAAGAAATCTGAATGTTTCTGCTGACTGCACAAATCTGTGAACCAGAGAGATTTCATGAAAGGACAAAGTTTTATTCTATCCCTCATTCGAAGTCTAGTCTTTTGGTTTTTATATCACTATTCATATCATTAAAATAGAAAGCGTTTATTTTGGTTCAACTGAAGAGCTTTAACGAGGCAAGTGAGAATTAGGGGACTGTTGTCTAAGAAATTACAAAGTTATGGCCTTGATACATTCAGATGAGGCCAAAAGTGCATCATGAAATTCTTTCGGGAAGGTTAATCCTAGAAAGATACTGAAATTCTGAATTTATTGCAATTTCAATATGAGACTCTAAAAGGGGTGTGGATAAAATCTGCTATTGCAAATAATGATGTCATGTAATACTAATAGTACTTTTTCCTCTGGATATCTCCTGTTCTTTCTGCTTGTTAACCTTGCTTTATTCCGGTGGACATTAGTGAAGTGTAACCTTACTCATATTATTCTCATTAAAAATAAGCCTACAAAAACATGCTGTGCAGTTCAGAAAATGCCATTTTTTCCGTTTCTCCATTTGTTCTCTAAGACAGGTACTTTCCTCAGTCACCAGATTTTGCCCCTTTTGCTGTGTCATATTTGCAGTACAGAATCATCCTGTTGAGCTTCTCTACCTCATTTCTCCACATCCCGTTCCCACAACACGTATGTAGCAGAATATCTAGCTTGCAACCAAATACCACAGTTGTGGAAGCTCGATAAGTCCTTGTCATAACAGTAGTCCCTGACGTTTAAAGAGCTTCAGTTTATATTTGCAAGCCAAATTTCATACCTTCGTACTTCTTTTGATTAATCAAAGTTAAACCATTGTATATGTGAAGGGGCCTCTTGTGGTTTCTAAGTAAGTAGTATGGCTTTTCTGGCAGAGAGCCACGAGCAATTTAGTAGGCACATATTGTGGGGGTTGAGAGGAAGAGAGACAGGGATAATCCAGAAAGCTTTAAGAACGGCTGAGCAAAATCAATATTTTTCTGTACATAGTACAAGAATTTTGCATTCTGTATCTCACTTTTGACCACAGCAAAACTGTTTCGATGTGTTGTCAGTAAAGTAATTCTGAAATATAGCACTGACTGGGTTTTCCTCTCACTCAGCCACTTTTGCGCTGGCTTTGCTTCAGCTGAAGTATTCCCAATTTGCACCTGTGGCAAAAAGGAGTTAGGCACAGGGGATTCAGCATGCATCGTGTACAATTAAGTGTCATATATGTCACTAAATCATTTCCACAGGAATAACTCTAATGTAGTTCCTAGTTGTCTTCAGAAATAATAAAGTTTGATTTTGTAGCCTAAATGTCAAGATGAGGCTTTATCATGTAACTTTTGCCTGAGAGTTATACAGCTATAAATAGATACTAACATAAAAGGTCTGTCTCCAGCAGAGCTGATCTCTCTTTCCATTTCTGACAGGGGTCACATAGCCAATGTAAATTACCACCATAAACTAAATTCCACCTCTCCTGTAGAACAAAGTGCTTGATCTGCCTGTCTAGAAGCCAGGAGCTACACAGAGAACTGTAATATTTTAACAATTCAGCATGAGTGGCAACCTGTTCTTAATAATGAAACAATGGCAACATTTAATTTCATTTTGTCTCAACATTAAAACCCATCCTTTCTTTAGAGGTTTTAAACACAATCTGAAGGGAACCTGAAGACAAGGAAAACAATTCAAGTAGGAGCACTATCTTCCTCTGTATTTCATGCAAGATTCAGGTTCAACATGAACATCTTGGCATCAGTGGGGAATGAGTGATTCTTAGAAAAGGATAGCCTAGACATCTCAAGAGGAATGTGAATTCTTCTCCATTTTATCTGTCATTTAGATTTAATTACAAAATCTAATTCAAATATACAACATTACGTAGCCATGACAAAAAAAAAGTTAGTGAATTTTAGTAGAAATGGCATTACAGTTGAAAAATTGGAACTATTATTTCCAAGTTTTTGGAGATGTAGTGATTTACATGAATGTTTTAAAACTAAACTATGAAATGCTGTTAAAAGTGACATCTAGGCTGGAAACTATCACTTGAAACTAGATTCTTATAATTTTATAGATACAATGTCTTGAATTCAGTCTCAAAGGTCTCAGAAACTGAAGAGTGCAGCACTTGAAAAACTGCCCAACAGACATATCAGAAAATTTGGCCCCAGTTCAGTATGTGACTACCTAGAATATTTTACACACTCCTCGTTTTATATTAAAGATGAATTCAATGTAAATGGTTGGAATTCTTCTTACAAACTTGTTGAAAAGGGACAGTATTTTAGCATGCCTCCCTTGTACAAACCTGGTGTTTAGCAGATTACGTATGTTATTCTGTTATAGGTACACTACAGTGATAGACAAAATGGCAAAGAGTGTATGACCTGTTTGACACTGTCTCCTGTGCAGATGACTTTCCAAGGTATCGGAAGCTCCATTGAAGCCAGCCATGACCAGGTATAATACCTTCACCCCACACTCTTGTAATTTTATTAATATCTAGTAAGGCCAGAATGTCAGCATTAGTAGATTTTAAATTTCAACACATCTTGTGCTTTTCATATGGCATGCTCTTGTCACTGGGGTTTGGCTATCTTGCCATAGTCACATCCTGATTAGATCTAAAGAGTGACCTGAAAAGGAGACAAACCTATGTTGCCTTTGACATATTTTTAAGACATATTAGGAGAGCCTGAAGAGCTTGCTTTAGTTTTTAAAGGCAGATGTAAGGTTTCTGCAAAGGTTTTGTTTAATTTTATATATGTATCAGGTCTTGTCTATCCGATTTTCACTAGAAGTTTATAGATAGCTGGAAAAGCAAAGAGATGAAGCCATCATCTCTATCCATCATCTGTCACAAGAAACTGGCATTTGAGAGGGGAAAGGGATTTTTAAACAGACTATGTAAAACTCTCGTTTTGTTTTGCTGTTTTTAAAATGTTTAATTCAAACCTCTGGCAAAAAGCCAGGAGAAAAAAAAAAAAATCTCATCTTTAATTGCTCATCACCCTACTGCTTCAGATGGGAACTGAGGGGGGCTTCCATTCTAGCCTTCTTATCCTCCAACACTCTTATGTATAAAAGCAAGACAAGACTTTGATACTCCAAAAGTTTTAAAAGCAAAAAGGAAACAAGTAGAAGAAAGCTTTAAACTAAACCTTGTACCTTTCAGATCGTCAGTAGATTGGAAAAAGTACTGATTTTATTTGCCTTCGCAGGCCATCTTTAAATTTTACTGTGTTCACATTTACCTTACATTTTATCAGGCTCTATGTAAGATTCCCTAAGGAAAAAGGAAAAGTCACCTTAAAAATTATGAGAATTAGTTACTTGTGGGGAAAAGGTTCAGACACTCTTAGCCATGTTTTAGGTCGGTGTTTTTTTTTTATTGGAAGTTTCTAAGTTAGTTGTTAACATAAACTAAACCCATTAGTTATTTACATGGTAACATGAGGATACTTCCTGTCCTTAAGTGTTTGGTGTTTCACAGTAATGGAGAGCTGTGGTAAGTCAGACCATACTTTGACAGACGTAATCCATTCAATTCTCATTTCATCCAGCAACTTGTTTATGCTGTTCTAAAGTCACTCCGTTTTTCTTTCAGTAAAGATCGCCTTTTAAAATGTAGTTATAACTCAAATACAATATTTAGACATTTCAATGAATTTAAGGTGGTCCCTGTCAATTTGGTAACAACTACATTCTGGGCTACCAGCCAACTTGGCCTTTGTCTTAGCATTTATTTAGGCTAGAGTATGATATGTAAACAGAAAAAAGACTTTGTAAGCAAAAAGTACATTCAAGCCATCTGAATAATTATATATTTAAGACATCTAGATGAAAAAGCGTTATTGAGCCTGCAAAGTCAAGCACCTAGAAATTAGGAAATTCCAGATTATGTGCAGCATTAGTTTGATCCCAAGTGTACCCATTCAGTGCACCAAACAGGACATTCTTCGGGGGGAAAAAGGGGAAACATAAAATCCTATAGATAAAGAATATATAGCATGTACACAAATGGGTAGAATTAACTTTGCTTGGGCCATTATGAAGCTAGAATTTCCTAATCTTGCTTCAATTTGAAGTTTAAAAAGTGTTCATCATTGGATTTAGTTATGTGTTTTTCCACAGGGTTCTTAAAAAGGCAAGAAAAATATTTTACCATTGCGTGATGGGGTGGTTATTGCATTACTGAACCCACATCACTTATGCAAAGATTTCATCTAAGCTGAGAGCAAAAGAAGATAATAATCTAAAATCCAAGTGCCAACCAGTGGGTCACAGTATAGATCCACGTACTGTTTAGGAGTCACAAACTTCTGCTCGTCGCCTCCTTAAATATCAAAGGAATTCTACTTTCTGCAGAAGAGAGATGCTACTGGCTGCTTGTGTTTGATAAAGGAGATGGCAGGATGAGATCGAAGCATTATTTTATGTCACTTGAATAAATAGAGAAAAATGAATCATTAGAAAACAGAAAGCACATTGAGTGTTTGTCAGGCACTGGAATTAGTTAATGACAAAATTAGAGCTCTTAATGGATGAACTGAAAAACAAAAATCCCCTCTTCTTCCTTGTTCCTGTGTGATTGGTATGATTTTCTTGTTTTTCTACAATTTCCTTCACAGCAGGTTTATTTGATACTGTTACTCTTATAAAAATAAAAGAACTGCTGTACATTTGTTAAGCTGAATTATCCACATTTTAAAGTTTCAAATGAAGTTAGTGCAAGATAGCCATATGCTATAGAACTGAAATTCTAGAAACCCTTCTTTAATTTATAGAATTTGTTACATTTAAGTCATCTCTTTTGTATTGTATAGTCGTTAATGGACTAGTCACCTGAAAGCCTGTGATTCCAGTGGAGGTGTGTTGATTTGTGTCAGCAAGGAGGCCTGACAGAGTTTAACTTCAGCATCTGTCCACTTCTGTGCTTATGAAGATAATTTTTCTCATGTTCCTTCTAAAAGATAGATTCCATAAATTCTAGGTTTTTTTAATGGAAAACTGTCTGAATGAGACTCTGGAATAGTTTCTTTGTGGGAAAGTGATGGAATCTGTTGTGTAAGAATGTCTAATATAATAGTTGTATACCAGAATTGTCACTATATTGTGGCAGAAAGACCGCAGCTGACCACATACTTTGATCCAAACAAGAAACAGAAATCAAAAAAACCCACAAGAAAAACAGATTCCCAGTAGCATTTCCAGCACTATAGTCCACCTTTTAGATTGAACTTGTGTTTTGCAATATAGATATATTTCTCCATTCACATCCAGTGGGGGATTTGTTACCCAGCAGATACCAATGTGATTACAATCCTACATGATATATTATCTTGCTTTTTCAACTATGCCAAGACTTGACACAGCAGTTTTTTAAGTCACTTGCTTTTTTTCGTCTGCTCTGTAGGGAGTTTTCATTTTTAGATTGCTTTAGCTTGTGTTTTCAATGAGTTTAGTTTTTTTTCCCCACATACTTCATTTGAGCAATTTCAGATTAAAATAAACATTTCATACTGATACACTAATTAGTGTGTATTTCTAATGTCTGATTGACAAGGCGTATCTCATTCGATCATGAAGCAGTATTGTGGAAGCAATTGCTGGTCTTTCATTTTTCTTTTGGCAAACTGTAAAACCGGGAAACATTTCCAAAGTACCACTGCATTCTAGCCTGCCACGTGTTATGTTGGGTTTTACATTCAGGTATGCCGACCTCTTCAGTAGAAACGTAAAGGTTTTTAGAATATCTTTTCTCTGAATTCTTTCTTTTCCTATTTTCTGGTTCCCAGTATCTCACTATAACTATAAATTTCTCTCTCCTTAATGGCCACTACTCTTTGGGTTTTTTTCAATAGAATTTAGGTACAAGCAGCTTTTAGTTAAAGTGGTCACCAGGTTCTAGTGGCTTTCTCAAGCAAATCAGAGTTGGTCCTTAATGGTAATGAATCCTGGTATTTTTAACCTTGCTGTGAGACTAGAGACAACCTATTCTCAGGGCTTATGATGGACTTTTGGCATACAGTGGAAAGCTGAGGAATTGATTGAATGTGAGTAATACAAAGAAACAGAAAGGAAGTCCAGTTAGTCGTTCTATTTGTTTCACTGAGAAAATTCAAGATATGAGGAGTGTGAGACAGAAAAGGGAAAAATTCAAAGATAGGAGACTATATAAGCAGAAATAGAATGGAGCAGAAATCTAAGGAAGTGCAGGGAAATGAGGCAGTGAATGTCTAAAGGCCACAGAAGTGGGATAAAGAGAGGAAGGTAGTTCTAAGTGGAAGACGATGCTCAAAACTCCACTAAAATGAACAAAGACATCTTCTCTACTGCTTAGTCTGTAGGTCTTACAGAGTTCTGCCTGCTTAGTTTCTCAAAGTATTGAACACTGCATTGCTTCTAGCTAGTACAAATAAATAATTTTCAGCTTTCGCAGACTAGACTATATGAAGAGCTCTTTGAATTCTTGAGCAAAGATGTACCAAGACTTTTAGTTAGAAGCTGTAATTCTATTGGAAGGAAGTAGAGATTTCTGTTTCTCCTAAAGACTTCTAGTCAATACCATTGAGTTGTTCGAGATGTGCTTCACTCAACACAAATTACTGGACTCACTATACTGGACTCACTGTAATGATAGCTAGATTAAATTTAACAGCCTGTGTCATACAAGACACCCTGTGACATAGTTTCAATCTAAGAACTGACGCTTCTGCTACATCTTGAACAAGCCAGTGTCAAACTCAGCTGCCATGTTTACACATCTATTTTGGAAACTTGCAATGTTACCATCTTTTGTGGCTTTGTTGTAATTGCTGGTTTTTTGGAATGCTTCAGCTCTAAGTGAGTGTAGAACTCTGCTTCAGGGGTATATGCTTCTGTGGTTCTCATAGCTGTGAAGAAAAACCTGAAAAAACATGTTGGGTGCCTTCTTAAGGCTTGCTGAACAGCAGGCAAATTGAAAGTATAAAAATTTATTTTTTAATAAAATTATTTTAAAGTCAATCCTAGTGATGAGAAAGAAAGAACAGACTGGGCCCATTTTGAGATTTTTGAATGCTTGCCAGGAAGTACTCTGCCTGTACAACTGAATTTTTAATCCCCTGTAACTTGATGTTCATTGAGGGGTGACCAGTTCTCTACTTAGATTTCAGGAGACAGCTCAAAGACCAGCACATATTCTTAAATTCTCATTACTTTAATAGTTTTTTATGATTTTGGAGGCTTTAACGTATGTGCGGGTTTTGGAGCTGGCAATACTGCCCATTTGTTTATTACTGACTTCTGCTGTTTACTTCAACCAATAGTCCCAATGAGATGTGCTATTAAAGTGATGACAATGAATCTTTTATGATCATATCTTGAGTCTATGCTTTCTTAATCCCATCATTATGTTTGTGTTGTATATTAGACCATGTTTTTAGAACTTTCCTACACGTTACAATGCATAAATAGAATATTCTATTTTCTAGGACAGATAACAATTTTGTAATTGGTATATAATCTACCACTATTACCACTTTTGGTTTTAAGTACAAAAAAAGCTGAAAAGATAATTTGTAGAAGAAATCATAGAAGTGGAAGAGCTATTGATGAGATAGTCTTGAGAAGAGAATCCAGCAGGTAAGGGCTATACTTAAAGGAAGATACCAGTTTCAGAAACGACTGATGGAAATTTTGACAGATAGCAGTGACAAGCAAACTGAAATGTGGTACGTAGCAAACCATCATTGTCCGCCTGCAAACAGGCATTTCTGGGCAGGGTTAACAGATTACGGTGATGCCCAGAGGTGAGCAGCTCCTGATGTCACTTGAACACAACAAAGGTGGAAGTAGTTCTCTAGGGACAAAAGACCTCAGATGTGGGTGACAGGCTTGAGGGAAGGTGCTCGGATTTAAGAAGAACTTTACCTTGTAACAGCAAATACATAATACATATAAATGTCCATGTATTTGTTATGATCTGAGGACTGTTTGTAGAGCATGCTCGGGAGGCAGCACCTGGGGAATTTATGCCAGCTGGAGTCACTGACTGACTGAGATGTGAGAAAAACAGAGGCCCAAAAAACTAATGATGCAGTCAGTGAGTATGCAGAGGATGAGAATTTGTCCAATGCTGTAACTGAAGAAGATGAATTGGATTGGGGTTCTTTGTTAAGATACCATTCCACATCAGAAAAAAAGATTCTTTATAGGACAGAACATTAATTCCTGATTAAAATTACTTTTGTTCTAAAGTGAAATTAGTATTTTCTGGATGTTCAGATTTCTTTCACAGTAGGTGCTTGTGTCCTGGACATAGCCAAAAAAAATGAGAAAATGCTAGGATTTTCTTTAAAGAATACATGTATTCCTTTTTTTGGCTGGTGTTATGTGCTTCACTTGTCAGCTCATTTCTACTTGATTTAGTGTAAATGCAGTTCTCATTTATTTGGAGTGGCTTCTTCAATAAAATGAGAAAACTTCAGTTTGACTCAGTAAAAATCTTCTAGCAGTTTTCCCAAAGCTTGACGATTCCATTACTGCCCCTTCAGCATCAAGACTCCTACCTGATCTTGTAAAAACATCTGATGCAACTAGGTCTCCTTCTGCTGGTGTGATCTGGCTGGCTGCTGCCTTCTCCTTGATGACTCCATAACCTTCAGGGTGGGCCAGGCATGCCCACAGCTGAGTGCCTGGTGCTCCAAAAGAGACACTTCACGTGGGACAGAAATATAAACTGCTTTTCATATATAGCACCATGCTTCACTCTTCTCTTGTGTGGGGAAAATTGCACCTCTTAGGTTGATGTTGCAGTCAGGAATCATCCCGTCAAGTTTTAGTTAGGCTCATAAGGTTCTTGTCTGCTATTTGGTACTTTTTCTTCGTCTGCTGTGCTCCCCATGATTGTGTGTGGAAATATTGGTACATTCTCTCCGTATTCTTCATCTTCTGTTTCACATTATCTCAGTCTGGATGTACATGACAGAACATTTGCTTTTCCCTGGCAGCTGCTGAAGTTTTCCTTGAAGAGTCCAAGATCAAACACTTGTATTTGTTCAGGATGTGTAATCTTCCACTTTCAAAAAGTGAGTTACTAATTAACTGCCGAATAGGAACAGAATGTAAACCAAGGCATGGCTATCTCCCTGCCAGACCCTTTCAGGGCTCTCATTCAGGGCTTCCCAAGTAGCTTCCCCACGTGACTGCCTCTTGCTGAAGATGCAGAATAGGATTTTTGAGTGCTCTGTGAATGCATGTTTGTTTACACAGTAATGTCAGCAGGGTATGAAATGCTACTGTTGCAGTCTTTGAGTATCTTACATGCTTGGCATGTAAATGATGACAAACAAAGACCAAGTATGTTTTGGGGACTGTTTCCTTGTCTGCTGGAAGAAAAAATGGTGAAAAATCCTGGTGACAGCTATAGGAGAGGTTTCACAAGAGCGTTGAGGTTCACAGAATCACAAAATGGTTGAGGTATCAAAGGAACTCTAGAGGTAATTTTGTCCAACCCCTCTGCTCGAGCAGGGCCACCTAGAACAAGCTGCCCAGGCCTGTGTCCAGGCAGCTTTTGAGTATCTTCAGGGTGGGAGACTCTGCCGTGATTGTTCCTTCCCATTGCCTTCATTGCCAATCCTGGCTGCTTCATAAACCGCAGAGCTGGCAGAATGTAACTCGAGTTTTTAGCCAGCTAAGTGAGTTGAACTGGTCCACTGGGATTTAGATGAGTAGCAGCACTGAAACAAGGGAGACATCAGGACTGCCCAGCCAAGAGAAGAGGAGGGGAAGCGATCCCCTTCCACAACAGCCAGCTAATTAGATCAGCTTACACACCTTGTAAAACATTGCTTGAAAAGAACGAGGCAAAAATCAACTGTACAGAAAAGTGATTTTCTTGAAGAAATGTTTGTCTTGTTTTAGTACCCTTAAACCTGTTCACTGTGCAGTAGCATGATCTGGCATAAAGAACAGAACAGGAATGCACACAGGAGAGAGGAAGAGCAGGATCATAGCAGCCCTGACCTAGAGAAGTTTAGCTGTTCTGAAGCTGCACCCTTAGTAGTTGCTTGCATTAAAATGCCTTAGCAGGCTTTCAGTGCAGCATACCATGTAGAAATGAAAAGAAAGGCATTAACAGCATGCAATGAGCCAACCTTCCATGGACCACAGACCAGCTGTTCATCATCCTTAGTTTGCAATCTGTTTCTGGTTTGATTTGTTTTGCTGTTACTTGAGGCTCAACTGGCCGATGGTGAAATGTAAAAATCTCAAATTTTCTTGCTGCTCTGGCTGTTAGGGAAGGGAAGAAGCTTAAAAGGGAAAGGTATTGAAGAAGTTTGGTAAAGCTAAAAGCATCAGGTTTTGCCACGTCATGCTGCAGCAGGAGATTCAGCCCATTTGCAATATTAAGAAATCTAACAGCTTTTTCCTTGACAGGAAAAAACAGAGGGAAGACAACAGGGATAGATTTTTCTCCTACTCAACAGTTAAAAATGGATAGACATACACCTGCTAGACAAAAGATGGTGACAGGTATGAAGGCAAAAATGAAATAGAAGGAGACCCCCCTAGTAGCTTGTCTTGCAGGTGGGATTGACAACGATCTGGATCTTTCATCTTGACCCATGACAGGCAGCATTTTCATTTTAAAAGCTGTGTTCATTTTAATTTCCAGGACTGGTAAAGCCTTTCAAACCTTAGGAATCAAAACTGACGCTCAGTCAAAACCCAGTTGCCTATTTTGTAGACACCTGCATTTTTGACAAAGAAAGGTACTAGCAAAACATGCACTTAACTTTGTTGCCCACCCTGTACTTGCCAGAGTTACTCTGTGGCATTTTCCACACACTAATCAAAGTAATGCTATATCTGTTTATTGATATGTGCTTAATCACTTGTCATTCAATTAAGTTGCTTAATCACTTGTCATTCAATTAAGTTGCTTAACACTAATTATATAATTGCCATTTCAAAATACATTTCCTTAACCGTTCTACAAGACAAAATAATGATTTGCACATGTTGCATGTAAAGAACAGTGTTTTTGCAGAACTGTGTTTGCCACCTAATTTTTTCACTTCTCTTGAAATAATATCAAATAGCTGGCATTATGCATTTACCTAGTACAAATGAAGTTTCTTAGTTTTTTGTTTGCGTAATCGTCATACAACCCCTGGATCTACGTAGCACAAGTAGAAACTAAATTTGACATTCTACACCCCTGCATTTCAAGGAGTCGTTTCAAGAAGCCAGGATCTCTTAATAAATGTTCCGACAATAGACAAAGGGAAATGAAGGAGGTTGGGGTTTAAATGTAATTACAGGGCAGTAGACAAGCTTATGTGCTGTGAAATACAGTGGGATAACAAAACTGAACGCTCCTCTCTGTCACCACTTTAGTTTCATCCAATTGGTACAATTTTCCTCTGACTATCCACTCAGAGTTTTAACACCTTTTCCTTCTTCTTTTTGGAATGGTTCTATACAACAAAACCAGGCCTGGTGGTGAGCTAGTCTAAGCACTTCTGTAAACTTGGGCTGTCTTCCAGCACCACGTTCCCACAACAAACTCCTGTCATCTGTTGTGTCTACATAACTCACGTGCTCATCTGCATGTAGTTCGGCCCCTGTTTTCAGTGCTGAAGCACTTCTCTCAGCCTGTTGTAGGCAAACTCGTGTCTATTCAGGGCAGAGGCAGGATTGCTGGAGGAACAAAGGAATAGTTTTGTCAAATAAGGGGAAGAGTATAAAACTAGTCATGCATGCATGCTCAGTGCAGATTGTGGCAAGTTCCTGTCCAATTTAAAGTTCAGTTCTAAAGTTACTCTGTCAGCTATGCTACCTGTAACACAGATCGGTACGTAAAAGGTCTGGATCTCTGCTGAGCATGAGGAGGTTGTGAAGCTATGTTTAGGAGCACTAAGATTAAACTCAGTTCGTAGATGTTCATGGTGAAACAACATCCTGCTTTCTTCCTTGGACAGTTTTTTAAATACTCCATCAAGAAGGAGCTGAATACTTACCCTAGCTCGATCACTAATGGTTTACCTGAGAAAATAATTTCACTTTCCTTTTTTACATGATTGCCATTAATGCCCTGATGGAAAGTGTCAGACACCTCCAGTGAAAAAGGTGTTCATATTCTTTTCTATAACTCGTTTAACATAGCATCTGAGTCCCTCTCTTGTCTCCCAAACTCATTCACGTACAGGTTGTTGTATGGGTTTCTCAGATCATCAGGTTTCTCAGATCGAGTCAGAACATCCCACTGTTTGAGACAGGAAGGAGTCACCAACCAACCTTCTCTTTAAAGCATCAAATGTGCAATATCCACACTTGATACAGGAGTTCCTGCATCCCCAGAAGCTCCGCGTGTACTTGTGTCCTCCATTTCGTAGCCCTTACAGACCGTCCATGTTCCAATACTAATGCTTCATTCCAGCAAGATCCTTCACATATGCTAAATGTAACACTGCTTCCAAGTAATTCACTCTCTCAAGGATCCAGGACTTGAGATAATAAACACTAAAATGGAGATATCAAGCAAAACCAAAACAGTGAACTCTGAAGTTAAACTTTAAATTTTATACGTATCTCTTCATATTCATTCTTTCTTTTTCCCATCATTAGAGAGACTGTGAGACCTAGTTTTCCACAGATCCTTACGGCTGTACAAATAATTGATTTTACAGTCCAAAATCTTCTCTCTCATCCTTCATCCCCTCAAAAAAACAGCTCAAATTGGTCCAAAATAAAGAAAAAAATGCTTCTAGCCAAAAAAAATAATTCATCTTGTAGTTCGGCATTTGTATTGAAACTAGGAAAATGGCTGAGATTCACAAAACTGGTGGGAAAGATGATGAATTATTTTACCTACAAGCTCAGCGGTTCACACATTCACACAAGATGCAGAAGATGTAAATTTGATTCTATGCCTGTCCCCGCAGGAGCATGAATCCTCTGTAGGATCCCTCCTCATGCTACAGAGCAGCACAGCTGGGTAGCCACAGGAACACAAAATGATAACCACAGAGTAGTCATCTTCTTTGACTCACTGTTTAAACAGTGTGCTCAGTAGGGCTGCATGAGCAGAAGAATTTGGGGGAATTCTCGTTTTGTGATACCCCACAGGACGGCAGTTAGGGCGCTATTCTGTAAGGTGAAAAGAAGGATTTGGATCATCTTGGGAGTCAAAGAGCCTGAAGTTATGATTTTCCACAGTCCAGTATCGACCATCAAATGAATCTTGTAGTTTGGTTTTCACTACAAATGCCAAAACTAAGCAAACTGTAAGAGATAACGTCAAAGTTTCTGAAGTTATTTACAGTTGAAGTTGCAGAATACCTGTCCCAAGTCTGGCAGCAGATTTAGCCAATACAAAACTGCTTTTTCCAATATGTATCTATTTTTCAGGAAGAATATGCTTACTTTTCTCTACGTCTGTCCCCATCTCTGCCACTGATATGTACCCAGCTGGTGGTGGCATTGTTCAAACCTCCTAGCCATGTGCTCCTCATGGTTGGAAGTTGCCACATGGACTTCAAGCAGGGACGGGCTACAAAGGCAATTTAAGGTAGTAAGACATGCTCAGTTGTAGTCACTGTGTTCCCCAGCAGTACTGGAAAAGTCTTCTTCCTCCCTTGTGTAATTCCTCTAAGCATAACCTGCAGAGAAAATGGAATCTTCCATTAGCATTCAGCTGTTCTGCTGTCTGTAAAAAAGCTTTACATTTACTTCAGGATTTTTAAAACTTGGCGTACGTTCATAAAGGACATCTTGGCATGCATTTATACCTCTGCTGTTGCTGAATCTCTTATATTGGCAGCTTCATAAAGTAAGACAAGTACCAAAGGCTGTTTCCTCTGTGTGCTGGTAGCAGTGGGGCTCTGAGCAGTCCCAGTCCCTTTACCCATCATGCCACACCTATTTACATGGGAAGCACATCTTTTGCTGACACTGGCTACAAGGCTTATCCCAGTAACGTAAAGATTTTAGCTGGTTTGTGAGATCATAAAAAAGCCTGTTTAGCCATTACTTCAAAACATAGGGCTGTTCAACAACTCAGTCCTGTTTCAGACTACTCCCTAAATATTTCATAATTTAACATTGTTTTGAATAATTGGAGTAATTTTTTCTAGCGCAGCATGCTGTATGAAATTATGAATTGAGATTTCTATGTTGTCGTATTTGATTCAATACCCCATTGTCATTTATGCGAAGTGGTACAATAATACACTGTCAGTCATTTAGGGGACAGCTGGATGTACACGAAGCTTTGTTCATGTGAGAGGGGCTTCCCAGGGTGCCTCAGTTCATCAGTGCAGATAATGCTGCAGGACCTGGGGCTTGATTTTGGAGTGTGCCAGAAAACAGGATCATGCTTTCAAATTAAATAAAAAATAAACAGGGATCAGTGTGTAGAACTTTTTTTGTCATAGTGTATCTGTCCATGCTTGTGAGGAAAATAATGGAAAATAATAATAAAAAAAAACTGGAAAGCAATGTTTGCTGTAATTTTCTAAGCTGAAAAATAGCTAAGCAAGAAGATATGGGTTTGAGAGGGAGTTAAGGAAATTAAAAGGAGGCATCAAAATGCTTAAAGCCCCATTTGCCCTTACAGTGCGAAAATATTAGCACAGAAGAAGTCTGACATGCTGGCAAATAAAAAATTTAGACATGTCAAACTGCTCCGAGAAAATTTGCAAAAAAATGAAAGTTTTTTGGCCCTCATTTAAATAAACTAGCTCTTGTGGAGGTTTTTCGAACTTTTCTGAGAAGTAACACTTAAAACACTTTTGATCAAATACCCTTTCTCAGGCAATTACATGTTCTTAATTTAGGGGCCAGCTCAAAAGATTGCTTGTTACCTTCATTTACCGAAGGCTCAACTGCTGCAGTTTTCTGATCCTTTCAAAAAAGGCAAACAGGGAGAGTTTACACAATAAAAGTTCTTTTTTTATTCTCAAATTAATTATTTTGAAATATCTCACAGATTACATCAGTTTCTTACTTGCATTCATGTTGCAAGATGGCGACTATTGTATATTGCTAGTGATGCATTAAATTAGTTGTTTACATTATAAAAATCTAAACATATTAGAATCTTTTGTGTTTGTCTTCAAAGATTCCTATTCTAATAAAGCTTTCTGAAACAAGTAAGGTTGTCTTTTTTGTTTAGTTAATGCATCAGTGGAGAACCTAAGGATTTGCAGCCGCTAGCCATCCCTGTCTGTGTTTAGTAGAGTGTAAGGAAATTGTGTTTGGGACAATATATATATATATATATTTGTTTAAAAAGGAAAGTTATACTTTAAAATTAATCATTTTACATTTAGAAAAGGTAACACCTGAGACAAATGTAGATGGGAAGAGTCAAAATTCATCCTCTTTTCTCAAAGATTCTGTTTCGCTGCTACTTTTAATTGGAGTAAAAGAAGTACGTGTAGTGTACTGAAAAATAAAAGTTTTGGCTGCTTCCTTCCTATTTCTGATGGCTGTGTGTCTCTCTTCAGGTCAAAGTGTTTCTGAGGGTTAAGTTATACAAGACCAACAGTCAGTAAAGAACAATATTTGGGTGGGATTTTAAAAGAGACCATGCAATTTGGACTCTCAGTTTTGCTCTTTAACAAATGTTTTAACAGAGAAGTAATGAAACGTTAAAAATAGAAGGAAAAGCCGACAGCTTTAATTCATCTGGAACTGCTCTGTGAAAGTAACTTTCACTGTTGAGGGAAGTTCATGAATGCATTTTTAGCAGCAAAGGAGCTTCTTGAGGAGTCAGCTGAACAGCGTGGCAATGAGTGTCCACACTTTCCCCTCAGCACATTCCTTTGAAGTGCCATACATCTTAGTTCTTCAGCTAGAGAAATGGCCACTTTAATACGCTTTTTAGGTCATATTGCATCTGCCTTATGAATCTGGGTTTTGCTATGTTTAAACATACATCTTCCTATCTTAACAGTGGTGGCAGGTCGTGAGAAAACAATAGGATTTTATTTACCTGTCAAAAACCAAAATAACTTACATTAAGCCAATGACTTCATAAAATTGTCACAGTTATACTTCATATTGACAAATGTCACTGAAAGGAAGAGTGGCAAGCTATGTGTTAACTTCAGAAACAGGTTATTTTCTGTGCACAAGATATGCCTTTTAGGATGACAAGCCAATAGCGCTTCATGTGTAAATAGCCTCTAGAACATACAGCAATATCACGAGCACTAAGTTATAGTAAGACTTGGCAAATGTGACAAAATAAACAGGGGAATGAAGAGAACAGTACTGAAACCAGTTGGAAAAACAGGAAGTATAGAATTTGGTGAATTATGAAATATCTTAAGGAACGTCTTGTTTCTGATCGTGACTAAACAGTGAGAAAAGTGATAAGGAGTAAAATACCTATTTTTCAATAAATCCTCAACTTTAGACAAAAAAGCTAAGTGATTAAAATGGACTGAAGACTTTTTTGATTAAATAAAAGTGTAGCATTTTAAAGTGTAGGATTGAAAAAAAAAGGAATATATTTTTATTTACTTGAAAGACTTTTTTAATGTAAGAAAGCATAAAAAGGTATGAAACAGTTTGATGTAAGAGCCTGCCAGAAGTTGTTTCAAAGGTTATCACTTGCTGAGATATTTAGGCAAGATGTGTTCCATCAGCAGCCTAAGGACAGTGCCATGTGTGACAGGATAGTAGCACTGATGCTATCTGGATAGTTTTAGTAAAGTTAAAGGTTAATCATGAAGCTTCAAAAGTAATACGGATTGTGATCCAAAGTCTAAAGTACAAATTAAAGCCTGAAGAGAAAAATTAAAGGCTACGTTTCAAATATATCCTCTAATTCAGACCTTCTGATTTGAGATACCTTAAACTGTGGTATTTGGAAACAAAGAGCACCTACAGCTTTTAAACAGATGCATGATTTATTTTTTGCAGGAGCTTTACCCATTCAGTTTATAATGATACCAGATGAGTATCCACACCACTAGTTCTTTAAGAAATTCTGACCAAACATCCTGTAAACATTTTCATACTCATGTAGGTCTGCATGTGAGTTGTCCCATTAGATTACCTGATGATCAGTCTGTGCAAATGTACAGACAGTCAGAAATGCAAGTTCAACTAGTGTGAATGGAGGTTGATCCGAGGTGAAATACCAAACGTAGCTACGTTGCCTGGGCTTAGTATCCCATCTTTGTTTTGGCTGGGATCTTGTCCAAGTGCATGAGAGTAAACACGGCATCTCTGAATGCAGTCAGACTAAGAACTGCTGTTCCTACAGTTAGTTTGTAATGTCTAAACTGCGTGAAATCTCTAGTTTCCAGCCATATCACAATCGTTATAGTAGAATGAATAATTTGTATTTTGAACTGCCTTTTGCTCTTTCTATTTTCTTTTACAACTCATTGTAACTGGTACTTGCATGCCCATTGCCTCCTGCTGACCAAAAGTGACTGAAGGGGAAAATTTTGTTCATGGTTTTAGAAAAAAAAGGTGGAGGAAAGTATAGAAAAGTAAAGGCTTGTTGTTGGAATCACAGGAATTCACAGCCCTTGTCCCGAGAGCAGATATGTGTGCTGGGTTGTATCTTGAAGAGCCACAGTGTCTCATAGGTCTCCTTTTGGGTAATGCCTCTTACTTCTCTCCTAGACCTCCCTTCTAAAGCCTTTTTCCAGATCACAAATCATTTCACAGTTGAGAGAGCAGCAGCCCCGAGTATCAAAGACTGGTATTTGACTGATGGTTTGAGCAGGAGTGCAGTTTTGACAGGGATGGTCTTTATCAGATAGTACAAGACTCTAGGGCATATGTTATGTACTTCTGCGTTCCTCATCACGTTCTCCATTTCAAGTAGAAATTAGAAGGTAAGCAAGCGAAGTTGCCAGCTGAGAGTGATATAACCAGGTAACATCCTTTGGCTTCCATTATACAAAGAAGTCAGAATAGTCCTTTCAGGTCTTGAAATGGACAGTGCAAGTATGCCAATGTAGTGTATTGGCACTGGAAACTTGCTAAAGATGATATTCAGTTTTCAGCTGAAGTTTCCAGTACGTTCCTTGTCTGGCAGAAGAAAGAAAAGGCAGTATCACTCTTACCCTATTGTAGTTTTGAGTGAAGTTGTGCTCCTTTCTTCTTGTCTGATCTTCCTCTACCTTTTACAAGATGTTGATTTTGTCTTTGTTACTTTTGAGACATCTCCCTGCAAATCTCTCTCATTGTAGTTACTGCAGGTCTGCTATTAGGTTACCCACACCTTCTCTCATAAGACGAATAACTTAAGCTTCTTTAGTCTTGAAATACAGGGAAGATTTTACACACTCGTCTTAATTTTCTAACTCTTTTTCAGAGCCATCTAGTCTGTCAATGTGCCTTTTAAACTTTGGAGCTTAAAGCTAAGCATGGTCAAGTTCTAGAATGTCAATACTATCTCTACTGGTAATGACACTTTCTTATTTTTTGTTATCATTCTGACTATGTGTCTAAGGCTTTGCTGTTGTGGCCTTTGCATTACTTTTGCTGGTTTAGTTTGTTCCGTTTTTAATTTTGTCCTTTTTTCTGGAATAAATGAGCTGCGTCTGAATGAGATCGAACTTGCATCACTGCAGATTACCTGTTGAAAGTTCCATTTTTACAATGATTACATGTCAGCGTTAGGGGTTTGCTCCAAAATAGCTGCCTTTTATCAATTCTTGCTCTTTGCTGGGGAGAAAGCAGAGAATGCAGCAAGAATGCATTATCTGTCTTGAAAGTAGGTCTTTACATATAGAAAACAAGATTCAATTTCCCCTAAATTTCATTATTTCATGAGTTGCATTCCTTGGGTACTGGGAATAAAGTTCAAAATGTTAATATGCTGGTATGATTAGGGTACTTTTGATGAATGTGGTCTGTATGAAGCTGGGCTCCTGTTCAGAATCAATCAATCAGTGCCCAGCAAGTTTTGTAAGAAAATGTCATTAAAGGTTGCGTTTGCTGAGGGTGTATTTGTGTTCTCTAGATAATCATCTGGCATATTCTCTGCGTAACATCCTTACGTAGTGTCAAAAATTACAGAGAAAATAAACCTTAAAAGATGCAAGTCTTCTGTCTACAACTGCACAGGAAGCAGCGTACATCTGAGCAGTCCTGTTGAAACCGATTAATACCGTCTTAGGTCAAAATACCTATACAATGTCGAATAGAATAAACTTAAGGCTGTGAGTACGAACAAAATTCTTACAAATTACCTCAGAGCAAAAAAAAATATATTGACATGCTGTCTGTACAGCATAGGAAGTAATATATATATTTTATGTTCATTCTTACCGAAATTCCAAAAACTTATATGTAAAATTACGAAGCACTTATGCGAGTAGTTAAAATTAATTCACAGGGATTACTTGTAAGTAAAGTCACTCAGTTACATAGCATTTTCAAGATCTGGCCCAGACTATATGCATCTATCAACATACTTAAACCAACTTGTCACTGTGACGTATCCTGCATAAATTAATAATCTGTGTATACATCAGATACACAATCAAATTATATTTCACATTTGAAATATATTTAAAATATTTTCCTTTGATATAAATTTCTTCAGTACTGTGTTTTTTTCTGCTGAAATTGGAGATGATCTCTTTAATTGTGTAGTGTTGTGTTTCAGTAATTCAAGTCACGGTGCAGGTGGTACATGCAGTTTACTGATGTTAGAGATAGTATTTAAACAACTCCATGCTCAGAGGTAGTATATCAAAAGTTTTTAAATTGAGGGTGACAGGAACTGGTGCTGCACTTTCATGTTATCCAACAATGTGGAAGAATTTTGACATACAGCTGGAATGATCAAACTGCACCAGTTTTACTGTCTAACTTCATTTGACGTGAATTTCAAAGGTATTTGGGAATTGTTAAATTGTATGGTACATTTGGAGAGTTTACCTTCCTTAGGGAACTTTTTTACAAAGTCTGATACGAGGAGGCTTATGTTCTCTAAACATTGCATAAAGCTGATATATCTTTTGATAAATCTTTTATGTTTAATTTGCGAGTCATGCAGAAAGCTGTAGTTTCTACAGGAGCTGTTGCTATAAAAGTGAAGCACGCTGCTACTAACCTGCCCACGTTATTTTACAAACGTACTTCTTCCATTGATACAGGAAGAGACTGGCCTGAAAATACAAAAGATTACTTCAGATCATCAGTATTTTGTGTATGCGTAACTGGTGAAATTGGAAAACAAAGGCAACAACAGGAAGCCCAGAGTAGCTCGGTGATACAAAATTGGTTCTAATTCACGTCATAAATGATATCATTTGTGCAAGTTTAGTAAGTGTTGTAGAGTATTTACTGGCTTGTTGCTTTGCGACAGAAAAGCCAAGCAAAGTTTCTCTAAATCTTTTTGTTGTGTTGCTTAATACTGATGTGACTCAAAGAGCATAGTTGTAAGCATAGAGATAAACACTTTTTAATAGGGTAAAAAATGTATGTAGTTTAAAACTTTCTGTGGATACTTCTATTTCTTCAGGATTCTGACAGCTGTGACCCATAGGGCCTAATTTACTTTTATAGTTACGTTTATGTATGAGTCATATAAAAGAAATGAGGATTTAAAAACTTAACAAAATTAATTTAATGACAAAAAATGCTGTGAAAACTCGCGATTGAAACTCAATTATAAAAAAAAATCTTTTTGAAAATTGCTTCCTGGGTTTTGAATGTAAACTTTTTATTTTTTGTTTAGTTAATATGAAACATTTCCCTACTTTTTTATTTACAGTAAGATCTTTTGTATCAGTGATGGCTCTTTCTGTCCGAGCACCAAGTGATTACCACGTAGTGATTCATAAAGGGTACCTCAATATAATAGCGTTTCATAATTATCTGACAAAGCAGCGGATGATCGTTTGGTGTTTGCCGTGCTTATCTGCAGCAATAACAAAGGATTAAATGCTTCATCGCTCCCGTGTTACAGTTCTCATACTTTCCCTGCTAGCTCACATAGGCGAGAGAGGCGTGTTTATAGCAAATATACAGTTCAGTAGAGACTGTAGGAGGGAGCTGGTTACTAAGAAATCGATATATGTCGCATACAAGCGAAACCAGCGTCCCCCGCGATAGCGATTTCTGTTAAACAGAAGCCCATGGGGGGAAGGATTATGGTGTGTGATTGAGACACCTGTTGAGAAAATAGGCAACTATTGACAAGTCTGATTCATGACTGAGTGACTGCTCTGCTAGTCTTCACATGATCCCCACCGAGAGCGAGCCTCGACCGCCTGCTAAACAAGGGCCGTTTGAAGTTTCTTTTTAACATTTCCAAGACGTTAATTCAGCAGGACATCTCCACTGGGGTTCTCGATGTCACCAAATCAGCAGCTGTTGAAATCCATTCACTTCAGCATGAAATGTTTGCATAAGTTTTTTTCTTTTTTTCTTTTATTTGTGACAACAGCAAAGTAAATAAAACCCTAAAGATCCTGCACTGCTCAACTCATGTGTATGTGTGAGAACAGCTTCTGGTCGCAATCGTAGCTGCTAAGGCAAAATGTTTATTTGTAGAGAACAACGACAATCAGAGTAGTTTATTATGATACACAAAAAATTCTGATTTTAATAGACATTTCTGTGACATTTTTCCAGTGTAAACTTTCAGATGATTTTTGTGCCAGCTGTCGAACTTGTGTGAAAAGTGTTTTGAAATGGAATTTTCTTTGGTTTTCGATTCCAAAAAAGTCTTAAAAGTCTAAAAGCAAATGTTTCCTATTTTTTCCAGTTAGTAAATGAAAAGCTGTTTCTCTGGTAGGAAAACATTTCTATCTGACTCACATTTCCCTGAGAAAACAGCTTGTATCATAGAATTAGTTTCGTTTGAAGGGGAAACAGAACAAGGCAAGACATGTAAACATATTACAAAGCTTACTTTGATTTTTAAATGCTTTTTTTTCTTTTCCTGGCCATCTGAAAAAAGGTGTGGTGAATGTAGTCAGTTGTAAATAGAAACTCTGTATTTTCAGTCAGCTTCATTGTTAAACCCAAGAACTGCTGACCACATATGAAGACTCCCGGTTTGAGCCATCCCTCCTCTGTTTATTAAATCTGTTAAGACTTAAGTGTATTTTTACAAGTTCATTAATGTATTCCATTCTCTCTGATGTATTTTTCCCACTATTATCAGATTTCATTATATGGGAGGAATTATCAGATCAACCCATTATACAGCCGAGCAGCGTTAAGTCTGATTGGAATTTGGGCTTCCCTCCGTTTACAGGGGGAATATTGTGTAAATCAGACTCTCGGGTTTCAGTGGGAGGCACAGGGCTGCACAGCATCCATTTGTCAAGTTGATTGCACCTCAGCGAGGCTGCATTAGCTTGTCTTTGAACAGAAGTGAAATCCTATGCGAAGCTCCCCTTTCTGTCATTTACACTAACATCCATCCTCTTAAACCAAGGCCTCAGAGAAAAAACAAAGTGATGGCACAATATAATCAGTCACTCAGGTTGTCTGTCATCTGTTTTCTTAAGGAAATGACTTTTAAGTTAGTGGAGCAGAAAAGTGAAGAAAATTAGCAGAAGGTTGTTGTAGAAGCAGGAGGAATTTTTTAAAATTGCAGATGTACGTAGAGAAGCCCGATTGCGTACAGCAAATAGAAACGCAGTTGATTCTGGTTTTTAGCTTACTGCTAATATAATGCCAGCATACCCGATATGTAATAATTCAACTTTTAATGAAACTTTATTCATAAACTTCAATTGGGCTGTAAACGCACAATAAAAAGCTGGTATGCACATTTTCAGCTTTTATATCAGTGACTGTGTTTTATGATGCTGAATACTCAAGTAATTTGCACTCTTTTCCATGTGTCCAGAAAGCTGCCTACGTATCTCAGAAATGTTAAGCTGGAAAGGCCGTTGTAAACAGCTCTGTGAGGAGGCTTGTAGGTTTTCTGAAAATCAGAGAACTGAATTTTTATTCTGATGCAAATGGCAGCAGTAAGTAACATTACTTGTTTTAAATTGATGTACAATTAAACTCATACGGTACTGTTGCAACAGTTGCTACAAGGTTAATGATATAAATGAAGAGAAGATAGAGATGTACATTTTGCACGAGGTAAAAAACATCACATTTTAATGTACTTTTTTTTCTCCCATCTTTCTAAACTCCTTTTTTATTCACTGTGGAAGTAAGTTTTTAATTAAAGATTCTTTTGTTTAACTTCAATCAGTAAGAAAATCAGTTTTGTCTTGTGTATCTTAAGGGAACATTTTTCACTGTGGTATTTTTTTAAATGAGGGTTGTGCATTGCTATTTTAAGTTAGAGCAAAATAACACATTCCTCATTTAAAATAAAAACTGTGAGCTCTTGCAACAAACGAGTGTGAATTTTGAATGTATTTAGTTATTTTGGAATAGATATGCCTTCTAAGGGCTTTCCAGACATGCAGGAAGTGATATGACTAGCATCTGTCAAATGTACATCTTTCTTTCTTTCTTTCTTTCTTTCTTTCTTTCTTTCTTTCTTTCTTTCTTTCTTTCTTTCTTTCTTTCTCCCCTCTTCATTCTGCCCAAGGGAAAATTGCATACGGTCTTTATTTGATTATATGTTGAAGATGTAGTAGTCTAAATCTTACAGCGTAGTAATAGAAATTTTACTGATCTTCAGCGAGAAACCTATTTTCTTATATTCCTTTTTCTTTATATTCCTTTTCCTCCATATTTTTCTGCTAGAAATAGAGGTGCAAAACCTCACAAAACAAATTAAGTCATTAAATTGCTGCATCTTAACATGCCTTGGAAACTTCAGATGGAATATGATATGACAATATAAAATTATGATATTGATGTATGCCAATATACTGGCACATTGTCACGTGGAAAGAGAAAGGGAATGTAGAAAAAACCTTACTATTTTAAATACTATGCAAAGCATATTTTTATAATTTTCATTCACAACTGTACTTTGCAGCTAGTTGAATTTTTCAGTCAGTAAGTATTAGATTTTTCATGTGTCCCTTGAAGAAAAGTTAAGTTGGCTTCACAGTCTTGAAAACACTTAAATTTGAATAGCTTTACTCAGTAGAGATGCTATATTCACTGAAGTCGGTCAGATATGTAACGGTCTGCAGGATCAGAGCATAAATGGATCCATGTTTCCCCTCAAAAACAAATCCTAAAAGATTTCAGAAGGGGAGTGTTTTTAAACACAGCATGTAAAATTATATAAAAAGTTACAGATTATAGAAATATCAAGTACACTGCTCATGCAACTCATGTTTCGTTAAGATATGTATTACTCGAGGTTGTGATGTGAAGATAATAACAGCTACATTCTACACTTCTTTTCCTTTTTATAACTTAATGTTAATGTTTAGGAATTTGGGAACTTGAGAGCTCTAGTCGATCAATCTTGATTAGTTTATTTTTCTTTGTAAAGATTTTGATAGCCTGGTAATGCTTTTGTTTGAAAGAGTATTCTTTACTTCCTCTTGTGGGGAGTGAAATATTGTTGCACCCAGCTCTTCCTCTGAAATAGTGAAAAACAATTTAGGTAACTGAATCTTTGATGAGGAGACCTTAGATTGAAAAGTGTGGCATTTAATTGCCCTTTTACTCATAATTCTTCTACGTTTAACCTCAAAGGTGATTTAAAAAGTTACATCTTAATTGCATAGCCTCATTCAATCATTAGTACTTTGCCTTGTAGCAATTTATTACAACTTTATTTCCCTGAACCATCAATGAAGATGATGCTGAATTTTGTATTAGCCAAAAGTCTTTTTGAGATTAATGTGGTAATATAGATTTTATGCACGCTTTTTCCACTTTAAAATTTGTGTTATAGATTAGGCTTGTAAGTATAGCACAACTGCTTAAGTAGTTTAGAGAATGCTGCGTGTATTGCCTCAAGAACTGATGCTGGAGATTTATCTGAAAATGTGCATCTGCAAGAGGAAATACTAGCAGGGCATTCTCTGATGTGCTTCTCTCTCCAGCTATTTTTACAGCTTACTCACACAGGGTTTTCCCCTTTGAAGATAATAGTTGGACTCCTGTTGTGAGGAAAGCACTGTGATCAGATGGGCTAGGAGATGGGGGTATGGGCACAAGGGCGCTGTGCCACAAATGCCACCGTTAACATTCGGCAGGTCACTCTGTATTTCTCTTTCACAGTGTCTTTCGGAGGTTCCTACATTCTTAAAATTTTTAAGAGTTCCAGATGCTAAGGCCATGAAACACCAAAACCTTCTTATATCAGTGCAGGATCAAGGTAGAATTCATCATGAGCATGTTTCCTGTTCTGTTCTCCTATTCATTTGGATAGATATTTAAATATGTCAGGTAGAAAACATTGAGACCCTTTATGCTACTTTATGTAACTGCCATAATTTAAAAATTCACAGCTTTTCCATACCATTCCTATCCAAATTCTCAGATTAGAACTGGCAGCTACTGGCATCTACTACACAGCATTGCTGCTTGCACAAAGCTCAGGGAGATTTCAATGGCTGAAGCTAGTTTGATGAATACTTCAAGCCAGGTGTGCCTACACCAATGCCAAAAGCACCATCCTGCCTTTCCCCTGCTCCTGGCTTCTTGTTCCTGACTCTCTACCATGCTTTGCTTTGAGCTATTGCAGCTGTTTATCCTGCAAGCAGTGAGAGAGACAAGGCTGGGGGAAGACAGGACTGCTTCCTGCACTCACACCACTGGCACAACCAGCAGAAATGTTGGTTTGGCTGCAGACCCCAGAGCCAGCTGAGTGGGGTACATAGGCAAACCAGAAATGTCTCCACAGCATTCAAAAAATGAGAACTTGTAGCATGCATCTTTGGGTAAAACGCCGTCAAAATTGGTGAATCTTACATCCTTCCTTTAATGAACAGGTAAGCTCATGCTAGCAGCAGTTCAAACAATATTAGCCTCCACCCTAATCTCAGTCACGTTTCACCTCCTGAAACAAAAGCATATGTGGGGACACTCAGGTATTCAAATTAGGTGGAAGAAGGGTATGACTGGATATTAAATTAATCTTAATGGAAATGGGGTATATCTGGAAGAAAAGTACAGAAGAAAAAGAAAGAAAAACAGATAAAGCAGGAGAAAAAAGCATAGCAAAAGACTGAAAGGAGGAAAATAAAGTGAGAAAAAAGAATTAGATAAGTACTGTGACAGTCCCACAAAGGCCTGAGTGCTGGCTGAAACGGCTTCAAGAAGGGATGTCAGAGATTTTTTGTTGCGGTGCATCTCTTGCATTCAAAGAAACAGGAGTGAAATTGGGGGCAGGGGACTTTGGAGATGTTTTTTTAACTAGATATGCCTAAAAGATGCTTGACTTCATAATTTTCTCCTCCTAATAGAAACAGCCCTCAGGGCCTCAAACTTTGGCTAATCATTTAGGTCAAAAGAGTAATAATAATGTAGAAGACCATGAATTGGAAGTGTACCCTGGGGAAAGCTTGACCCAATGCAGAAGTAGAAAATAACCATACGAAACGCTGTAATGGGATCCTCTGAAGCTGAATGGGAAAATGAGGGCTCATACAAATATGCTCACCATCTAATATGAAACATAACTCCAGAAGTATGTATTTTTATTCCCTGTTACAAGAGTGAAACCACAGTGGAGTTACTGTAACACTGAGGCTGAACTAATCCCATCACAGGATCAGATCTTGGTAATAAATAGTTCCAGGTGTGATCCAAGGATTAGGAATGTTTAGATTTGTTTAAACTGAAAGGTGTGGAGTTTTTTTCAGTCTTTCCACTGACAAGGGAGGGTTGTATGAGGTGTGTAACTCCTGTCTCTCAAAAGAGAGACCTGCTTATCGCATGGTGCTTTTTACTGGTATATCTATCTCAAATACTTAGGGAAATGAGTGATGAGGATGCTCAGCATCTTGTTAAAAGTCAGCCACCATGCCAGTGACAAACCTGGAAGTATAAACACAGCTACAGTGCTCTACTTAGTGGGCTCTGTTGCTTTCCCTTATACAGATAGCTTCATTATGATTTGCCACTATCTTTATCATGAAACTTTGGGTTTGCGATGGGACAAGTTTGGAAAAGAGCTACTCTTTTGTATATGCCCATCTTGCGAGTGGCATTGGACAGGAATGGAATGAGCATGTATTTAAAGATTGTGCCATATAGCACATACATAAAGGATCATACTAAGATTGCGTAGGCAATCTCATAGCCAATGCCTCTGTGTTTTTCAGTCTTCGGTTTTATAGTTTTCTGGACTATATCTAATCAAGTGCTTGAAGATCTATGAAATAGGCTATACTTGTATATGAGGTTGCTAGCCCCAGTTCTCAGTCCCTTTCCACAGGCTGTGGCTGTCTTGGCAGCAGACAGAGTTGGCAGGCAGTAGATAGAGTTGGTTACCTCTAACCTGAGACGCGTACTACAGATAAGTTTGCAGCTGAAAAGGGAGCTGCCCAGAGCTGGCTCTGAGGACATGCTAAGCATTTATATCTGTTTCTGTACCATAGCCACTGCTTAGAATTTAGACAACAGTATCAGAGCAGCAGGTAGGTGGTGACTTCCACTCATAACCCAGAATTTTCTGTGTGTGCACCCCATTTACGAGCAGGAACAAAGCAGTTTGTAGAGCATTTGCCTTTTTCAGTCCAGAGAGATCAGAATGGAAAGAGAGAGCATGGCAATAGAGAAGGAGTGTGGAGATGGCTGCTCTCCTGCACCTACGCTGGCACTTAGGGGAAGAAAGTGAGCGGGTGCTGGGGATCTGTGCAAAGAAAATAATCACCAGTAGGCACCAACTAAAGGGCCTCAGAATATGCTTTTCTTTAGCCTGTGCTGCTGAGCAGAGGCTCTGAGCCAGGGACAAAGTGTTCTGGGACACGTCCTCTGTAATGCTTCTAGATTTCTTGAATAACTCACAAAGCTTTTGGACCCCTTTTCCCCAAACACACACAAAGCCAATTGTTCTGTAGAAGAGAGTTTGAGAAACTCTGTAAGGAAAGCCACTTACTTCTTCAGCCTTTATATAGGCATTTTAAAGCAGGTTTTATTATTCCCTATTTTCAGTGGATGATGAAGCTGACCACTTAGTTTTTGCAGAGTTCATACACTGTAGTGATTTACTTTTTATCTCTTTATTAGTGTTTTACTGCCTTATTTACATTGTAATAGCAGTACTGATGTTTTGCATATAGTCATATTGCCTTTGATTTGGAACAATATCAAGAAAACCAAGTACTTCATGATTTAATTATTTGTGTTCTTTGCAAGAGTAATTGAAGGATCATGCCAAAATCTTATCAGAGCATGAAAATTTAGCATGCCAAGAGTGAAGCTATTTAAGTGGCATGCCAATGATTTATTTACTGACAAGATTCAGTTTTAGAACCTCTCTCTTCGCTGTTTCACTACTGGTAGTTAGAAGTGTAAAAAGTGTAGCTATCAAAAAGCATTAGTAGGAAGAGAGAATAGAGTTTTCAAGTGACCTGTGATTGTGAATGCTTCTTTTTTTTAAAAAAAAAAAAAGTCATTAGAGACACTGATTTTGTAGAACTGAGCAAATATTTTCTGAAAAATCAAGCCATGAGCAGGTATTTCAAAGTCACTGACACTGCTACTCTTGCTAATCCTTTTCTAAATCTTCACCATAAACTTTTAGGATTCTAGTTACTCATCTGGAACACTGCTTTAATCTTGTTTCAGAAGTATTACAGCTGAATAGGAAAAACTGGTGATTAAGTTGTTCTGAATCATTAAACAACCTAAGACATTGTAAAATGGCTGTAGTCCATACATGCCCTATGAAAACGATCCGTTATTTGCCATTAGATCTTCTTAAGCCACAAACATCTACCTGGTTGTTTTTTCCTAAATATTTTCTCTATGAAATTAATTCCTCCACTCCCAAACAATAGATTTAGCTATCTCCAGTAAAACAGTTTCGCATGACGCATATACCTTGACCTACAAAGTTAATCCACAGCTTTTCTTGAACAATTTTTGTATACTTACAAACACTGGTTTCTTGCAGGAGAGACTTAAAAGGATTTATCTGTAGATGCTTGAAGGAACCATCATTTAATAAAGTAGTATGCAGATCTGCAGATCATGTTTGACATTTGAAATGTATCAGTAGCACTAAGTCAGTTTTGGTGTCTCGGCAACTAACTGGTCCCAGAAAGAGTATCAGCGGTATCCCGCAAAGTGCTGATCTTCAACATTTTTAGTGCTTTGCAGAACTGATTTCTCAGTCCCAAGGCAATTGTCCATATCATGCAAGCGCTGCATACTATTATAGTCAGAAGCCTCTGTTTGAGAGTAATCCAAGAAAGAATACCAGGATTTTGTTTCCAAGTTCTTTTTGTAAAATATTTGGCTCCAATGCATAGTTAATTTTCACAAGGCTCTTTGAAAGTCTCTCTTTAGAAAAAGATGTATTTTTTTCTACATGCATAGTTCATTTTTAAACCAAATCGAGCTAAAAATTGCCACATAAGCTGTTTTTTCAACAGAGGGACAAATAGCCATATTTTTGCTCCTCACAGAAGGAATAAATTTATTTTTTTAAACTATATGTATTAGAGTAGTCATATAAAATAAGCAACGTAAAGGTACCATATTGAAATAATTAAGATTTCTCTCTTGTATGTAATCCCAAGTATCTAGATCCTTCTAATTTTATTGGCAGAGGGAGCAAGTACGTGGTTTGACGTTTCAGCTGGGCTATGAATATCTAATGCTACCACACCTCCAAGCTCATGTTTTGGTTTGATTTTCTGCCTTACAAGTGACTTTGATATTGGTTAAGAGGTCCCAATTGATGCCATCTCCAGACCATATTTAGCAGACAGATTTTGCCTGTCCCGTTATCACCCCTTCAAAGCGCGGAGAGAGATGGAGTGTCCTTTGGTCCCTGGTCCCCTTGGCTGCTCAGCTCTGGGCTTTCTTGCTGCTCTTTGTTCGCTAGAACATAACTGCAGGCAAAGTGAGACAGCACGTTTGCCAGGCTGTGGAGCTGCCAGGCCCTAGAGAGCCATGATTCCCATGGCTATTGCTGTCTCGAGGAGCAGAGGCCTCAAAGAAAACCAAAGGCAAAGGACGGGTCACTGATTTGGTCTTCTTCTGTGATATAAATAATTATTAGGAAACAAAATTTAGCTTTCGCTTCATAACCAGAAATTAGTACCATTTTTGTTTGACATAGTGACATCTCACGTTGTTAAAGAGAGCCCTCGGTGGCTCCTAGGGATTAGTAGGGGAAAATATTTCGCTTGCAGGTCACCTGCACAAATCTGGCACGGGGCACGGGTGATTGACGGCTGTTCAAATGTGATGTCTGTAGGAGTCCCCTGTGAAGTAAATTGCAAGTTTTGGTCTGGGTATGCAGATGTCAGCACTACAGACCCACTCTGCCGTAATTAGTAATCTCTGCCGGCAGTGCCGTGCTGGCTGCCGGAGCGGGGACCGCATGGAAACCCGGCCTCAGGGTGGTGGGTGCAGACATCGATGTGACGTGGGGGTTTTCTGCTACCGGTGGTGTGCTTACATGGCGAAGCAGGGTGAAATTCACACCCTGTGCATCCTCTGTCCTGGGGTAAGGTCCTACAAGTGAAGCAGGAGCCTGTCCTGAACCACTTTGTGCAGGCTGTTCTCTTTAAGCGTAAGCGTTACTGTGCAGCGTAGCCCTGGAGAAAGCAAATGCCAAAGGAAAGGTTTTAATGCCCTTCACTGTTTCTGTCCCAGATTCTTTCCTGCAAACCTGCATTTCACCAGTCCTTTCTCTTACCGCTTCAGCTCTTTGCTACACTTTCCCATGCAAGCTTTTTTCCCCTTGTAAATGATGTGAAGCAAATACCTAATGTTATCTTTAGTGCTGACGCAAGAAAATTAGAGGAGGTATATTGCAGTTCTGTTCACTCTTCTTTCCAGAGAAAACTGCTGGTTAGGTCAATTTACTTGGCACTGTACACTGCTTTAATCTTAACTTGAGGCCTGCTGTAGATATACAGCAGCTGGGTCTAATGTCTTCATGCATGGTTGCAAGTAAGCCAGTTAATTTCTGTTTGTTGAGAGGTAGGAATCAAGCAAATTTTCCCCTGTTGAATGAAAACATTGTGGGGCTGGTAACAGGTGAATAAGCAATACTGGATAAGAAAACAACCTGGAATTTCTGCCTAAACTTTGAAGGGCTGGATTCCACAACAGAGAAGTCACAGTTTCATCCTGTTTGTGGCAGTTTATCCCAAAATCTTTGATTAGAAGCATTAAAGAGAAGAACTGGCGTGACAGACCTGGTTCAGGAGAAAATATGTCACCAGTGAAGAAGCACTTAGCTTCGAGTTCACTTGCATCTTACAGCTGCTAATTGAAGTGGTCAGTGTATTGCTAAACCTATGTGCAAGCTACAAAAGCTAACCAAATTGCTCCCCTATCACACAGGTCTGCTTAGGCTCTTGATGACCTCCATCAAGATTGTCTTTTGTGTGTTCACAACCTGTTCAGTTGATTTGGCAGAGTGTTACCCTCGGATGGCCCGAATTCCTACCACATTTTGTGCAGACCTCAAAGATAGGACTAAATTTACTGGATCTTTTGACTTTAAACAGATCTTTAGAGTTAGAGCCAGTCAAAGAGTTAACTACTTAAAAATTAATGCTAATAAAAACACCTATGTTCTGATTAAATGTAAGTTGCAAGAGCTATGGCTTTATACCTCACTCTATAAACGATTAGGCTCCTATCATATTAATAGTAGCTTACTTCCAAAACACGTTACAGTTATACCTTGGAATTGCCTAAATCAGTTCATATATTTAGGAAATAAAACTTTAGACAAAATATAGACAACAAATCTTAATAGTAGAAAATTAAATCTAGATCTTTCTTCTCCCAATGATCACCTATAGAGTCAGGCAACTGTCTCCTCTCTTGCTGGGAACCTTGAGCAGAGCGTACTCCCAGCTGAGGATCTGATGTGGGCAAGGTGAGAGAGAGAGAGAAATAATCTGAGTGGATAAAATCTTTTTTTTCCCCCTCGATTTACTCTAATTCTTTTTTGTTGTTGTTGTTTTTCCTGTATCTATATTCATAGAACAGAATCATAGAATGGTTAGGGTTGGAAGGGACCTCAAAAGATCATCTAGTTCCAACCCCCCTGCCATGGGCAGGGAAACCCTCCACTACACCAGGTTGCCCAAAGCCTCATCCAACCTGGCCTTCAACACTTCCAGGGATGGGGCTTCTACAACTTCTCTGGGCAACCTGTTCCACTGCCTCACCACCCTCTGAGTGAAAAATTCTTTCCTTATATCTAATCTAAATCTACTCTCTTTCAGTTTAAAGCGATTGCCCTTTGTCCTATCACTACATGCCCTTGTAAAAAGTCCCTCTCCAGCTTTCCTGTAGGCCCCCTTGAAGTACTGGAAGGCTGCTAGAAGATCACCCCAGAGCCTTCTCTTCTCCAGGCTGAACAGCCCCAACTCTCTCAGCCTGTCTTCATAGCAGAGGTGTTCCAGCCCTCGGATCATCTTTGTGGCCCTCCTCTGGACCCGCTCCAGCAGCTCCCTGTCCTTCTTGTGTTGGGGACTCCAGAGCTGAATGCAGTATTCCAGGTGGAGTCTCACGAGAGCAGAGTAGAGGGGCAGAATCACCCCCCTCGACCTGCTGGCCACGCTCCTTTTGATGCAGCCCAGGATACGGTTGGCTTTCTGGACCGCCAGTGCACATTGCCGGCTCATGTTGAGCTTCTCCTCCACCAGCACTCCCAAGCCCTTTTCCTCAGGGCTGCTCTCAATCCATTCTCCACCCAGCCTGTCCTTGTGCTTGGGATTGCCCTGACCCACATGCAGGACCTTGCACTTGGCCTTGTTGAACTTCATGAGGTTCTCACAGGCCCACCTCTCCAGCCTGTCAAGGTCCCTCTGGAATCATAGAATGGTTTGGGTTGGAAGGGACCTTAAAGATCATCTAGTTTCAACCCCCGTGCCATGGGCAAGGACAGCTTCCATTAGATCTAGGTATTCCGAGTAGAAGACCATACTTCCAAGCACCATAATATTATATTACAAGACTTTCTTCACCTATACAGCCTACCGTCTCTCAGTTAGTTAGTGCATAAGCACTTAAAATAAGTGGGAAATCTTGGGCTAAGAGGGATGTCGAATTCTTACTCCATAGATGGTATTACTGCCAAAGTCTCTATTTTCAAACCACCAGCTGAGAGAAGTTGCACTTCAGAAACCTTTTACCAAAGAATCGATATCTTGCACAGAATAGAGACTAAACAGAATTAATCCTACATGTGTAACTGCCATACAATGTATTATCGCCACTGTTAGTTAAAAAGACAGCTGAGATGCAAACTTTATTCTGACATTTCCTCTGAAGCTTGACTGCTTAAAGCGCTTTCCTGCAAATTTCTGTGTTTACCTAAGCCCCTGGGTAAAAAGCCACCTTCCTCTCCCCTACAGCTAGTGGAGCTAATGAGCCATGCCTCTTATCCTCTCAAAACTCTCAGCTCAGCAGAAATTAATCCACTTTCTTTGCCCAGTTCTAACACGTGCCACCAGGTTCAGCCAGAAGAATGAACCTTCCTACCCTTTTATGCTCACTGGAGGATTGACTGGCAGACAGGTAGTACTTCTTTGTGTTTCATTATTCATTATGTAGTTTGACACTAAAGCTAAACCAACCTAATTGCTAGCTGCTACCAAAAAAGCCAGTCGCATCCCTCTCCTGCCATCTCGCTCCCAACTGCATGGTCACCCTGGCTCCTTTGCATGGACATCTGGCCCCACAGGAACTCAGTTCAGAGGTCTAGACCTAGAAAAAATGAACTCTGAGAAAATATTGGAATACATTTACAGCTCCACTTGGGAATCACTCAGCTACCCATGGTGGCGGAAGAACAGGGGCAGGAGCATGTTCCTTGGTGGGAAGAGGAGAGATTGGACAGCTAATTTTAGCAGTGACATGGTGTTAGATCGGCTTAGCCATCTTGCCAAAGTAGCCTTGATATTCTGTAGAGAATAGCATAATTGCACTATTCTGCAATAAACCTGTGGTTCCTGTTGTGAGTCAGCCTGTATAACTGAATTAACTTTTGCAATGAATCATATTTCTAATGTAGTTCATCAGGCTTGGTTGCACAGACCATCTCTTAATGCTGACACTAATGTGTATGCCTGACATGCCACCCCTTGTCTTGGTGCAACTCTTCAGACCTGTAGAAGGAATGAGATAGAATCGTAGAGTAGAATCATAGAATGGTTAGGGTTGGAAGGGACCTCAAAAGATCATCTAGTTCCAACCCCCTGCCATGGGCAGGGAAACCCTCCACTACACCAGGTTGCCCAAAGCCTCATCCAACCTGGCCTTGAACACTTCCAGGGATGGGGCATCTACAACTTCTCTAGACAACCTGCTCCAGGTTTCTTTTGAGGTGAGGAAACTGACCAACATTAAATATAACTTCTTTTTTCCTGGCAGATTAATAGCAGGTAAGTCATTGATATGTCCTGTCAGACAGTTGTAGCAGCATAATTGATGGTGCAACACAAGAGCTGGAATGGGGATGGAGATGGGGATGGTGAAGAGAAAAGGCGAGAACTACTTAAGCATATGTTGGCACCAAAAGAAATATCTGTATAACCATTGCTGTAGTAAGGGTTTAGCAAAGGCTGTCCTTTATCTAAAGTGTAAGGGACATTTGCTTTTGGAGCAGACGGTCTGAGTTTAACCACGCTGCCAACATACCACACTGTGAATCATCGTGACAATCTCAAAGATTAACAGAGTAATGCAGTTTGCTTCTCGTTGTCAGTCAAAGTAGGTGAGACTCTGAGCCCTGAGTATAGGGTAAGATAAAGAAGCTGTCTGACCAAAACTGTCAGTAAGTTAGTCCTAGAAGGAGCTTCTAGGATTAGATAGCATATTCAGGTCTAGTTGTTCAAGCAAGGTGAATGGGGGAGAAAGGGCCTGGGGATAAGAGGGGGATTTCACAGATGTCACATCACCTGCTCAGGAGCATGCTCACCTTACTGAAATGGCTAAGCTGGAGCAGACAAACTGGATCAGGACAAATCTGTATGACAGGACAAATCTGAACCTGCAAAATATTGTAATTATATATATATACCTTCGTTAGCATCTGAAGGAGTTACACTTATATCAGCATTTTCTAGCTACAGCTCCGTGTTTTATCTGCTGGTATTTTTCAATAAATGCCATTGCATGAAGAGCTGTGGGGCCAATGCGCTCTCAGATTCTCAGCAGGGGATTACTGAAGTGGAAGGGGAAGGACAACAGGATCAGTCCCACAGCACAATAGTGACATTTTACAGCTTTGAAACATTTTGGATATGTAATATTTTGCAGTTACATGTAAAGTTCTCTGATGTCTTTCGGAGCAGTTAAAAATGTTGCCATATGCTCCAACCTCCTTTTTGTGTGGCCGTGGGTTATGTGCAAATCTTCGAGATGACTGCTAGAACTGTCGTGAGCATATTGGATGCTTGCATGATTCGGGGCGCAACTTGAAACGTGCTCAGCATCCCACGCTGCCGGCGGCCCATCGACCTGGAGTGCTCTCAACACCTCGCCCCAGCAGGCTCTGAACAAGTGGACTGCATCACATTAGCTTCCCCAGGAGGAAATCAAGTACTACCCTCTTAAAATCGTTTGTGCCTTTCTTCCTGCCCAGATTTGTAGGGGTTGACAAGCTTTCTCTCGAGTAATTCCTTTGCTCCACAGTGTGTGAAGGAGGAAGTTTGTCAGGCAGAGCAGCCTGCGAGTCAGACCTGCGAGGCATGTCACTGGCACGTCAGGTTCTTACGCGGAGGCTAAAAACAGTTTGTGTCAATGCTCCCCATTAGCCGCCCTAATTTTCAGATGGAAACTTGACTGTCACTTCGACTTAACTGCATCATTTCCTAACATACAATGATGTGCAGGTTTTGTTTTCCTAACTGTACTGTGTATAAGGCTTTATTGCAAGACCAAAAATGTTGGTTTGTTTGTAAATGAAAGCTGGTGTTTCATATTCATCCTCTTTCTTACGACCCTTCAAAACAGAGGCAGAGCTCTCTGTATACAATTTTGTTCTTCTTCTTAGTAAAAAAACCCATTCATTTCATGCTAATTGTGGATAACCTTTTAGTCAGAACAGGATCATTTGAAGTACTTTTAAATTATGTCTACAGAGTATGGCTGCATACTGCGTAACACGTTAAAAACTTGGAATATTTCACATGTGTAAATATGCTTTATTACTAAAAGTTTACTTTATGTACTGTGAGCCCTGATCTTTATTTTAGGACTTTGTTCTGCTTCTAGCTGTCTCTATTACTAAATTTGAGGCGTACAGCTCCAATTCACAGCTCAGTCACCTTCTATCTAAAAAATATGTTTTGCTTGTTTCCCCTGGAAAATTCTGAATTTCTAATTATGAAAGGGAGCTGTTTATCATTGTTTGAGGTGTCTGTTTGACAAGCAGTCATGCAGAAATAGTGCAATGTGTAGGCTCCTAGTATAAATAGAAGCAATCATGATCCAAACTGCGGATAAGTAATTAGAATAATAAGTAGAAATAAAGAAGCTTTGTCAGTTTGCATTCCTTTTTCTGAAGCAGCTAAGGGCAAGTGTAGAAACTGATCCTTATCTTTAGTTTTTCCCCTAAAATAAGGATAAAATTGGATTTAAGAATAAGAGCTTACCATATGAATTTAGGTTTATGGAGGATGTACTCTAGACTGTCAAAAATAGTATGCCTAAGGCAGATTTCCTTCTAAAGAGAAGAATGCAATAAAGCTTAGAGTTATACTGAAACCGAACTGCAATATGTTATGAAATAGTTTAGTCTAGTAATTCCTGGATTGTTACATTCAGATTTTCAGTCACTGTGGTTCTTTGTTGATTAAACAAAATCCTCTGATAAATGCCAACGACCAGTGAAGTTAAGGGTCTAACTTTTCTTTCTCTCTGAACCTTTCAAAGCAAGAAGGAGATGATAATTTACACATCAAAAACTGAATAGTGACCTGAAGCTATTAAATGTATTTCAAAGACGTGATTGAGAATAGTGACAATGAAACTAGTACCAGCGAAAAGTGACCATCTCTGACTAAGAAGGCTCTCAAAAGTTGGTCCCCTTTCAGATGTTTCTCACCCTCTGAACTGCAGTCTAGAGGATGAGGTCAAAGAAGACTGCACATTGTATATGGTCTGTACAGTCTCTAGCATGACTTAATCATCCTAAATGCTGCTCTGAATTACAGCAGAACAAACTAGTCTTCTGATTCTTCGTTATATAATATACTGAACACAACAGTCTTTTTGATTCTTTTCTGCTACAAGTTTGTAAATCTTCTGGAACTAAAAAATAAGCAGATGAAAACCATTTTTTTTTTGGTACTAACAGTTCTTGTTTGTAGACTAGATGTATAAATAACTCTAGGACATCTGACATTCATATAAAATGTGTTGGCAAAATTTGGCATGAATTGGTTCCATTTCATCAACTTTCTTTTTGGTCCTCTTTTTTTTTCCTTTTCTGTGGGAGTATTTCTATTTTTTTAATCATTTTGGAATTTGCAAGTTTATTCATATCTTCTTAAGCGTATAATAGTTCAAGGAACACATAATCCCTTTTAGGCAGCAGCTTTTACAACATGTGGTGGGTGCCTCTGAATCAGCATCAAATGTTGGCATCTCCGCTTCCTCCTTCATCAGAAGTAGTGAAGTTTCATCAGAACTAGTGAGAAAAAATATTTCAAGAGAACAAAAAGAAGTGGTACTTCTTTCCTCAGGGAAAAATAAATAGTATTAAACAGAAGAACACAAAGCTACTTTTCAAAACCATCTTGTGTACTTCCTTCAAACTTAACAAGGAATTAAAAAATTCTCATTGAGGATGGACATTGTTGATAAATAATAATGAGAATTGAACATGATTTGTCATAAGACAGAGCTCCTTTGCCTGAATATTTGTAATATGATTTGATGTTTTTTCATGCGTGGAAAGCTTGTATGCAGGATATCCTGTTTCTGGCAGGTCTAGAAAAGAGCAAAATTCAGAATAATGTAATTTTCAATCTGTGCAGTGAGATTAATAAGATGCCCTACTACCTACTTTCTCCAGTTTACTGATGCATTTGATATAACTACTGGGAAAAATATTTGAGCTCACAATTTAGAAAAATACTTTTGAGAAGTGTTTTTGAGCTCCTGAGACTGGTAGACATGTCTTCCAGCCTCACATGGACAAGAAGCAGGTGCCCAGCAGCCCTCCTTCCTGCCTTCTCTTCACCCTGAGTTTCCCCAGACCTAATCCCAGTGCAGAGACATTGCAGCAAGGCCCCTGGAGCTGGCAGCGGGTACCTGCTCCTGCGGCATTTGGCGTATGCACCTTGGGAACTGCTCCGATGCAGACCCTGGGACTAGGCACCAAGGTGAATGAAATATGCCAGGTCTGGCCATGAAGAGTGCCGAAAGTCTGTGGACCGTGGCCGTTCTGCTGCCTGATGTTCATGTCTCAAATAATTCCGTTGTATCCAAGTCTTCCTCCTCCAAACTTGAAATCCTATTGTTCAACACACTGAACTCTGGAAGAAATAATTCAAGGAAACGCTTCAGGCAATGGAATGTAAAACTTAGAAAGGTCCAAAGGTTTCTGCTCGTAATGGGATCCCAACATCACTTAAATTCATGGATTATCTGATGCTTTTTTCTTCTTAAATTGGATATTTATAAGATAGAAAATCCGCAGTGTTTTAGCTTTCAGGAGCTTAGTGGGAAGAACCCATTATACTATAGGCAGGTATAGCCCTCATCTCTCTTGCCAGTCTCCCTGGTTGGAGTAACAGCCTGAGAACAGGTCACTTTATACAAAATAATATCTTTGGGGGATTCATGGCTTTGCTCTTCCCAGATTATGAGCCCAGACACAAAAGTCTGAACAAAGCAATGGAGCCTTTAGAAAACCTTTCCAGAGGAAGGGCTGGATGTCTAAGCTGTTTTCCTATCCCAACTCAGAGAATGGTTTTTCTGGGATCATATATCAACAAATAAACTTTTAGCTAAGCTGTGGGAACAAAACTGAGTGGTTTTGGCCAGTAATAACATCACAGTTGAGAGAGGATGATGCAGAAACCTGAATTTTCAAAACTTAATTTTGTCTCGTATTTCTAATACTCTACTTGAAATTAATAGATGACATTCTAGCTTACTTTTATTTTCACTTTATTTCACAATTAAATTTTTCATCAAAGCCACAACATTTCTCAATATTGAAATCAATATTCTCTGATAACTTAATTCCATTTCTGGATGCAACAGACCTAGATTCCTTTCTACACTAAATGGAAACAGAGTGCAGGGTATTTAATATCCTGTCATTGAGACAGTGCAGGCTTCTACTATACATTGAGTAGTACGTAAGTATGCAAGTTTTGAGAATTAAAAGGAGCTGGTAAGCTAATAATAGAGTAAGATGCAAGGATAGTCATTGTTTTTACATCTAAGTAAGGCCACTCTAAATAATTTCAAGCAGTTTGAATGTTTTGAACAATCTGGTTTAGGGTAATCTGTGCAACTAACTCTTCATAGCATTAATGCTTTGAAATAATTGATTTGCAAAACTGAAGCAAGCAGAGCATGAAGTTTAAGACCGCAAGACAATAAAAAATAGGTTTCATGTAATAAACAATTTTTTAAAATAGCAGCACAAGTGCAGTGAAGCACAACTCATATTTTAAGAAAAACTTTGTTTGTCTTGTGTGGAAAGAGTCCTATCATTTATTATACAGATATCTTTTATTTTCTTGAAAGAAACACAGTACTGTTTAGAGGAGCAGGGCATTCATAGCTCTGTTGGTTATAACAATCTACAGTCTCAGGCTGTCAAATTCAGGATATACAGCTGTTTATGACTTTATATACTCTATAGCTGAATAAGGTAAACACCCACTTGAGCTGGAGCAGAGCCGTTAGCAATCTGACCACTTGTGTTCATAATCGGGGATTCAGTACCTGTTGTTGCTCCGCTGTTGCCCAGTAGTATACTGGGTCTGGTCGGAATGAAGTTAATTGTCTTCATAGCAGCCTATATGATGCTACAGTTTAGATTTGTGACAAAAACAGTGTTGGTAACACACCACTGTTTTAGCAGTTGTTGGATAGTGCTTGCACAGCGTCAAGGCCTTCTCGGTTTCTCACTCTGCCCCAGTGCAAGCAGGCTGGGCTGGGCAAGAGGCTGTGAGGAAACACAGCTGGGACATCTCAGCCCAACTGTCCAAGGAGACATTCCATGTTATATAACATCATGTTCAGGAATAAAGCAGAGGGGCAGTTTTTCCAGAGTAACAATTGCTTGGAGAGTGACTGAGCGTCGGTGTGCTGGCAGGAGGTGATGAGCGATTGCCTTTGTGTCACTTGATTTTGTGTCTTTTTCTTCACTTATTACACTGTCTTTATCAACCCATGAGTTTTTCTCACTTTTGCCATTCCAGTTCTCTCCACCATCCTGTTGGGGAGAACTGACCAAGCAGCTGGATGGGGGCTTAGTTAACAGCCAGAGTCAAGCCACCACAAGCAGGCGAGATCTCTTTGGACACTTTCAAACATTTCATTTCAGCAGAATACGGTAGTCTGCATTAACAAAGTGTATAGTACTGAAAGCTCTCAGCTTCTAGTTTGATAGTTTACATTACTGGCAATATTCACATTTATTCTCATATTATAACAAAGTTGTGGGCTAAGAATCTCTTTTTTTTTCTTTTCTCCTTTGTTAAGTCTGTTGAGAATGCAGCAGACTAATATACAGAGTTCAATGCTTTGATTTCATATGTATTCCTTAAGCCTAATCTACCAAAGAAGCATGAGAAGGCCATGGATTTTGACCATGCTGTGTACTAGGAGGATCCACGTACCTAATCTGCACAGAAATCAGACACCTTGACCTGCAGTGTCTTCTTGGCACATATAAATATCTCCATTTCAATCCTATCATTGGTTTACACAAAACTGAAGAGTAGGGCAGAAAATGTGACTTGACCTTTTATTTTTATTATGTATACAGAATTTCCCGGGTTATTCTGAGAAATCTGTTCCAGTACATGATAGACTTTATTGCTCTTTCTTTACACTATACAGAAATAAATACTTCAAAACTCAGTTTTGATTTTCAGTCTTGGGTTATATGCAGTATGTTCATCAGTGGTCTGGAAGTAAGCATGAAACCATCTCTCGATAACGTGTGCTGATAGCAGAAAGACCAACAGAGTGTCAAATGGTGGTAAGTTGTAGAATACAATGTGGTAAGCCTAGCTGATTCAACGAAGTCCATCCTGACACAGCTGAATGCACAATTATTCATCAAGGAACAAGAGATCAAGGCCATGCTGACAGAACAGAGAATTTTAGCTTGAAAGTAAGTAACCGATCGGGGGGTCATATAAAATAAGCAACTGGGTAAGAGTTCCCATTACAGTACTTGACCACAAATGCCACGGGTAATAGTAGGTATGAGTTACAAGGTATATCCTTGTATATGGCATTGGTCATTGGTCAAGCTGATGGTGGAAGAATTCATCTAGTCCTGATGTCAGCATTTTTAAAGGGATATGGAAACACTGAGGTAAGTTCAGAAAATGGCCACAAAAAAGGTATTTGCCGGAGAATGTGGCGGGGGGGTAATGCCTTCTGGTGAGAGACTTGAAAGCTTATTTGGTTTAATATCTAAAGGAAAAAAGTGAAAATGACTTGACTCTGTCAAAGTACTTACAAAGAAAAAAATACTGGTTCCTAAGGGACTCTCTGATCTAGCTGAGAAGGATATAATAAGAACCAATAGCAAAAATCTGAAGGTACACAAATCCAAAGGACAAAGAATGAGTTCTGAACAGAAAAACACCTATCCACGGAAAAAAGCTGCTAAATATCTCTAAAATTCAGTGGAGCAGAATATGATTTCTCTGATCAACACGCAAGCACAGCACTGTCACAGTAGGATATTCAGGAGGTCAGACTAGACCAACCCAGATGGCTTTATGGATCGGCTTTACAAATTGATGCACGTCTGTTGTTTATAACTATGGAACAGAAATCTCACTAAGTGTAACTTTTGTCACTGGTCCAAACAGTATAGAACAGGAAAACCAGTACACATTTTCAGCGAGGGAGAGGAGTTAAATTGAAGGAACTGTACTGGGATATGATGCCAACTAACTTTCATAACAAGGTCTCGGATTAAATCCGAGGAATGAATTCTGCTGCCTGAGGGTGCTTCTTTTTGAAATTGATGAATCGGTCGGTCTCTTCTTCACTTCTCTTTGGGGTTTTGTGTAGTGAATTCATTGGTTTTGCATTGTGTTCTAGGCCTGTCTATCCATCTCCTGTAGATGCAGTTTCTAGCTCTGATGAAATTCTTCAAATAGGAAAGGAAGCGTGGTGTCCGGTCTCTGGTTATTACAAGCACAACTCAAAACTGCAGTTTTGCAAATGGTTTAAATCAACACCACCAGGCTCATTATTTGGCTTGTTTGCTATTGTTTTCAGAGGGAAGGCAGGAAGGGTTGCTTTTTAAATTCTTATATGTAACTTGGTCTCTATTCTTACCTTTCTTGTTCAATGCTGGGAATTGAGGAACAGACCTCCGAGTGCCAAACACTGTGGGTCACTCTGGAGTTCTTTATCCATCTAACAAGTTACTTTTACACTCCTACTACTTTTTTAGCATTGGATTGTGTTTCCTTTTTGTCAGTAAAAAAATGATTAATACTTTCCTATGAATACTATGCCTTACCACAGCTTATGTTTCCTTCCACAATATTTTTGTTTGCAGAGTGAGCCTATTTTTGCCCATGTTTTATGACTGTATGAAAGCTTGAACACTACAGAGAAAAAGTTAAATAAAAGCTCTCAAAAATATTTAGTGACTTAACTTGGGCTCTGAAGCTGTGGGTTCAAAGCCCATCTTGGATCTTGAACTGGCAGATGGTAACTCTCAGTTTGACTATTCCCTATTTGATGCATCATTCAAATGAAAACACATTCATGGTCTGTTTTTTTATCTGCTGGAGAGTTCTCTTTTTCTAAAGATCTCCTTGTTCTCTACAAAAAGATAAATTATTTTCTACTCCAATCTTAAAGAGATGGATTTAGGGTAGGGGGTTGTCTTGGTTTAACCCCAGCCAGCAACTGAGCCCCACCCAGACATTCACTCACTCCCTCCCCAGTGGAATGGGGGAGAGAATCTGAAAAGTAAAAGAGAAAACTCATGGGTTGAGATAAAGGCAGTTTAATAGGTAAAGTAACAGCCACACACACAAGCAAAGCAAAACAAGGAATTCATTCACTGCTTCCCATCGGCAGGTGAGTGTTCAGCCATCTCCAGGAAAGCAGGGCTCCATCACATGTAACAGTTACTTGGGAAGACAAACGCCATCACTCTGAACATACTCACCTTCTTTCCTCCTCCCCTGGCTTTATATGCTGAGCATGATGTCTTATGGTGTGGAATATCCCTTTGGTCAGTTGGGGTCAGCTGTCCCAGCTGTGTCCCCTCCCAACTTCTTGTGCACCCCCAGCCTACTCGCTGGTGGGGTGTGATGAGAAGCAGAAAAGGCCTTGGCTCTGTGTAAGCGCTGCTCAGCAGTAACTAAAACATCCCTGTATTATCAACACTATTTTCAGCACAAACCCAAAACATAGACCCATAGTAGCTACTATGAAGAAAACTAACTCTATTCTAGCCAAAACCAGCACATTTTCCACCCGTTATTCCATACCAATTACGTCATGCCCAGGTCTCATGCTATCCAATATAACCTCATTAACCACCACCATCCTTCCCATCCTGCTATCATTCCCTTAGTCTATAGACCACCCCTGTAAAACGTCCAGAAATGTCCACAAATATTCACAATGTGTCCACTGAGTTCATTTAGTCCGTGACTTTGAGCCCCATCTGTTATGGTGGTCACTCAGGACAGGAGAGGCGATGTGTTGTGTGGAGTTACTGGGCACCAAAGCCAGCTCAGGTCTGGTCACTGCTGCACTTGCACTGCTTCTTGTAAGGCTTGTCCTCCATTGATTCAGGTGGTTCCTGCTATAGTAATTCCTATAACATACAACTCAAATCATGGATTACAACATTTTAAAGGTATATCCATTACATTTTTTGCTCCTGGTCTCTTTGGGCCAGGTTATAGGGTTTAACGTTGCAATGAACTCTTCTCCTTGCTCCTGCTCCAGGTTGGATTTATCCACAGGCTGCAGTCCCTTAGGGGTGTACCTGCTCCAAGTGGAGCCTTATCTATGAGCCACAGTCTCTTCAGGGGTATACCTGCTGCAGCATATGTTTATCCACAGCCGTGGTCACTTTGAGATGTACCTCTTCCAGCGTGGCCTTCTCCATGGGCCACAATGCCTTCAGACATATACCTGCTCCAGCATGGACCAACCCAAAGTCACATTCCCTTCAGAAGTAAATGTGCGCAAGCAAAGCAAAACAAGGAATTTACTCACTACTTCCCATCGGCAGGCAGGTGTTCAGCCATCTCCAAGAAAGCAGGGCTTCATCACGTGTAACGGTTGCTTGGAAATACAAACGCCATCGCTCTGAACATCCTCCCCTTCCTTCCTCCTCCCCCAGCTTTATATGCTGAGCATGACATCTTATGTTGTGGAATATCTGTTTGGTCAGTTGGGGTCAGCTGTCCCAGCTGTGTCCCCTCCCAACTTCTTGTGCACCCCCAGCCTACTCGCTGGTGAGGTGAGGTGAGAAGCAGAAAAGGCCTTGACTCTGTGAGCACTGCTCAGCAATAACTAAAACATCCCTGTATTATCAACACTATTTTCAGCACAAACCCAAAACATAGACCTATAGTAGCTACTATGAAGAAAATTAACTCTATTCCAGCCAAAACTAGCACAGGGGTTTCCCCGCATCATGGAGGAGTTTCTCCTTAAGCCACAGAGTAGTGCAGAGCTTTTCAATGGCCCCAGCACAGGCTTTTCATTTCTTCTCCACTTAATAATCAGAATCCATTAACAAGGCTCAACGTATCCAGACCGATCTTGCTCAAGTCGTTATCCCCATCTAGTTCCGTTAGTGTGAAACAAGGTTCTGCAGTCTACAGAGGATACCCCACTCTCCTCCAGCATGACTTCCCCTCAGATTCTGCTTTTTTGTTCCACATACACAAAAGAACGCCACTAGCTGATTTTAAGACATCTCAGGCCACTCTGCAGAAATGGGCAGAAATTTTTGCAATACAAACAGGTAATATTGTTCTACGATTTATAACTACTATGCCAGAGTTCTGACATCCAAAGCTTCTTCATAAACTATGCAGTCACTGAAACATCTCGCATACCTTTCAGACAACTACAACGCTTCTAGGTTAGGCTAGTTTTATGAGTTTCTCTATAGTGAAAACACAGAGAGAAGCATTTCCAGAGGCTGATTCCTCCCAGCTATGTATGTAGGATGGGATAAACTATGCTCCAGGGATACCTATCTCCTTCCATTCACAACAGACAATGAACTTTGACTATGCCCTTGGCAAGTTCAGAATTAAGTGAAAATGAACCCATCCATGAATTACTAGCCTGCCGTTTCTTCTCCAATCAGCAGTTTATTGGAGGTTTTCTTAAACAATGCTACTCTTTATGAAACAATTAGCCTTATAAATAAGGATAGTTCAAAGTTTTGCAAAAACATCACCTGTAGTGATGCATTCCAGCATTTGCAGACATTTTGCAAAAAATGTTCATAAGAGAAAACACCTTTGCAGATTGGATATATAGAGAGACTTGGGTAAGTGGTACATGGTATTAGGATCTTGCAGAATCAATTTTAGGAGCGGAGTTCTTAGCAGTGGAGTTCTTGTTCTGAGCAGTCCAGTTCCCAGTAGTTATTCCTCTCCAAAGAAAGTCAGAGTTTTGTTAGCTTGAGTCTGGGCACAGAAATCTAGCCGTATTTAGCTCTAAGAGAATATGTATTCCATTGGTAGAGGAGACAGTTATGAGAGGATGGCTTTAAATTGGAGAAAAAATGTTTCAAAGTGGAGGGACAATTTAAATTCTTTAACATCCGCTTGTATTAGCTACGTCTTGGCTTCTAGTGTATGAAAGCTTCTTGGCATGTGCCCTGCCTAGGGTCGAGTAGGACGTGGGAGAGATTGTGCTTGGATGTCTGGAGTACTACCACTTGGGGGGGAAAATGTGTAGCATTCCAACAGATATAATTAATGACAAGTGTTGTTGTCTTTCTCCTGTGCCATCCACCCACTGGCTGCCTGGTGCTGACCCCTTGCTATCCTGCTGACCTCTCCAAAGTTTATTTTAAAAAGGCATCCTTGCTTTCCCAAACTTTTCAGTTTGGCTTCCCTTGGGCTTCTTGTTCAGTGCATGCCCAAGACTGTGCCTGTGTCCACTGCTCAGTGATCAGACACAAGTGTTTCCATTAGAGGGATGATTAATGGAACCTTCCTTGGGAATGGGAAAGAGAGAAGTGGGTAATACAAGTCAAGAAATGTGTTACAACTGAACAAAGGAACTTTGTTTCTTTGTTTCAAAAATAATTTATTTTTCAAGTGTGCTGCGAATTGCCCTTACTCACTTGGGTCCTGCCCACATCAGTGAAATGCTACAGTTGTTTCCACAGTGGTGGACTTGGGAGAAGTTTGTGCTTTCAACCCGCTTTATAGTGAGTGACCACATCAAATAAATCCAAATAAAGCTGAACTGGCTTCTGTGTTGGCAGATTTAGTAGACATAGGGTTTAATGCTGTGTAGTGCAGGTGCGTGGAGTTTTCTACATCTAAATGCAAAGTGATAAAACAATGTATGGAACTGAAGAGTACACAGGAATCCAGACAGGCTATTACGAGAGCACAGCTGTCAAGTTACTCCTGCCTGGTAGCATTCTCCACAGACAAAATGGCATGACTAAGTCCCTCATTTGCATGATGAGGATCACAGATCAGTTTCTGTCTGATCTCAAGCCTCACCTCACCCTCTGCTTACCCTTTTTTTTTTTTGATGTTAGAGGCAAAAACCTGTTTCTTCCGTTTCCATTAGACTCTGTGCTCAGCTCTTTGGATGCCCAGGGATAGCATCCACCCTGTCGGCCAAAGCAACCTGCAGATGGAAAGAGCTCAACAGCAAAATGGGGATGATTGATTTTTCACTGCTGAGGGGAACAGGTGAAAACCATGAATGAGGGACAGAGAGAGTAATAACATTGGAAAAAGGAGGGCTGGAGTTTCTAGCGCTACCGGGTAGGACCTTCCATCATGCTTTACAAGGAAGACGTTTTGTTGTTTTCCAGGAGAAACTAGTGCTTTTGTTACTTGCTCTTTTCAGCCTAACAGCGTATTAAGAGCTTTGTAAAGACAATAGAAAACGTTATCTTCCCACAAGCCAAACAGTGTGGGCAGCTTCTCTGCCTGCCAAACTTTGCTGTTCATCAGAAACAATCAACTCTGACTACTTGGTGAGCTTTATTCCGCATGTGCACATCGTATTCTTTAGAGAGTCAATTTTTCGAGGCTAGAGCTTGATCCTGCGGCCAAATCAGAAAAACTGGGCACTTGCCCTGTGGTGCAACAGAGAGACTGAGGCATAGGGCTGGAGCTGCTGTTCTACACAGCAAACCAGCTCTGAAACTCCTTTGCCATCTGTATGGCAACAAATAAATTAATTCTGTGTTTTATTCATGAAACTGGTTCTGCACATGCTTTCGCCCTTTCCCATGGCCAAACCCCATCGAGCATGATGTGCTTGTGAAAGGTTGGTGCTGGCTGGGACCTCCACGTGCCTGCACAAAGGGAAGGCCTGCCCCTCCCCTGCATAGCAAAAGCATTCTGCTTTTATGGCATCTGGGCCACTGCAGCTGTTAGAAGGAGGGGTTTACTCTTTTTAGAAATTATTAGCAAAGTAAGCATGTTGTTTATTAAAATATGTAGTGCACGTTGTGAACTTGTAACTATGGTACAAAAAATATCAGCATGTGATTCTGCCAGTTTATTGAAAACTTCCTGCCTTTACCCCAGTGAAGGGTGGGAATTACATTTTGATTGAACATGCAACTTTAAAAATACTTTTCTTTTTTTTTTTTACTTCTGTGTTTTGCCTTTAGAATTCAAAATAATTTCTATTCAAATTATAAACATTATAAGTTAAAATTGGATGTTGAAAATCATATCAAATTATCAGGGAAAAGTGTTTGACTTTACCTCTTCATATAGGATCAGCTTTGATGAAATCACTGCAACAGATAAAACACAAGAGAGCTAGTGATCACAAAAGCAGCTAAGGCTTTTTTTTCTTCCGTTTCCTGAAAAGTGCTGTCCATGTACAAGCACGTTGTTAACTCAGTGTGCAACTGCTGGTAACACTGATGCTGGTAGCACAGCTTTTATCCAGGCACAATATTGTAAATAAGACCTAGAAATGATCAAATGTTATCAATATAGCAATGTAAGAAACGTATATGGCTCTATGAGGGAACTAACTTTGTGTAAATACTGCAGAAGATACTTTCTTAAGAATGACAGTTTATTAATTTTATTACATTTTTTGTGTGTCATCTTCTTAATAAAGTGGCCTTTCACAGTCTGTTATGTGTAACAATGATTAGATTTTTTTTCTCCAAGATCAATGAGTTTTTGTCAGCTACCATTCTTCATTTCTTTTATTTGTACATAGAGATTTTTTTTTTTTACTGCATTTGAATGATTGATATTCCTTCACCATATTGTTAATTGTTGCACCCTTACGGCGAAGACTAACAAGCTTTGTCAGTTCATTACTGCTTCTTTGTTTCCTTTTGTATGACTAATACCCATTGTTGATACCAAGTTACAGTTCAGTCAATTGTGGCTGAAAGACAAGAATGAGATTAATCTTAGGGAAATATAAATTATTAATCAATTTGCAAGGGTGGTTGATTTTAATGAAGTGAGTTTCTTTACTATGTATGTATTTGAATTATCAAATTCCTCTATGGCATGGCTAGAAAGAAAGAAATGCCACTGCTTTTCACAGCATTTGCAAAAGGGAACGTGCTTGTATCATATCATTAACTTCTTATTTGAGTAAAACGTTTTTCAGCCTTATACGATCTCAAATTGAGTAGAAACGGGCCAAAAAATGGGTAGGTCATAGACTTCACTTTCAGGGCCGCTAGGTTAGTCCACTGCTTTAGCATCTCTAATATTGTGTCTTGCATCTCGCGAAGCCTCACCTAAGAAGTACATAGAGATTTACGCTTCCAACGCGCTAGCTATAGGCAGAGAGAACTGGCCATAATCTTTCATATCTCTTCTAGACTGGCACATGTGTTTTAAGATCTAGAATAATTTGCTTCTGACTGCCAGGCAAGGAGAAAAACTACAGTTCTGAGGTAGAAATATGGTCTACAGAAACACTGTATTTTCCTGAAAGAACCGAAAGGTTCTCAGCATTTGAGCTTCTCTTTTTGCATGTAGTCCATAGGAGAAAGAGATTCACTGTTTGGCATGCATATTTCTAAAAATGGAGGTGAATATTCCCATGTAACAAATAATGAGGACAAAATGGGTTTCTTAGAGGAACAGGCTGAAATGCAATAGGCATTGGGGTGCATTAGGAAGCCTTCTCTTGTACTGTTGGTCCCAGGCTTATTTTTGTTTTGCTGGACGTGTGCTGCAGTTTACTAAAGACACACAAGAGAGCTATTACCCTCAGTATGGGGATTAAGTTGTCTTCTTTCTCTAAGTTTTAAGAAAAGTATTCCTCATTTATGGGGAAAATGGTTAGATAAACATGAAAGTACTCCTTACTGATGGCGATTCCAGGGACTTGCTTTATTTTTTGTTAGAACCATTGTAGTACTATCATTTGCAGACTGACATTGGTTTACATCGCAGTTTGGATGATCTTCTCCAGTTGTATAATCACAGGCCAGCATGCAGAGTCTGTGGGTGGTTTTAAGACATTTTCTAGGCTTCTTTGTTTCAGGAGTTTGGTGTCCAAACATTATATGATTTGTTTATAGTGATTTCATTATGAGGGAAACAATAAGTCTGATCTCCTCTCTTTGTTGTAACTTGATAGCATGACAGTTAGGTCTTATTTGTGCTTGAAGAATATTGCTGTATAATATGCATGGTTATGAGTGTATTTTCTCCGCTTCTTGTGGCAGCCTTAAAAAGCTAGTGTTTCCTTCATGCCATGATTATATTGTTTATATGACAGCTGAAAGTATTAAATTCTTGGTATTAACTGAGACTGGGCATAATGTTTTACTCTTACTGCCATTTAGGTTACCTTATTATTTCTGCTTTTATTGTGAGTATGTTGATTTTGAGTGACTTAATTTTAAGTTTTAGTCTATCGTGGCAGAGTAAAACTGCTTGTAGCCTGATCCTGGCAACCTTCTCATAGGGTTTGCATACATGAGCAGGCTTATTGGAATCATTTGCATGAAGAGAGCTTGAGAATGAAGGATTATTATTATTATTATTAATCTTAATTAAATATTTTATTTAAGATACAGCTGTATATTAATTAGCGTGCCTCATATGGAAAAATATTAGCCAAAATAGCATCCTGAAGGCTTTTTTTCTTAGCTGTGGTTGGAGCGGTTGCTATTGGTTTCCATGTTTTACGCAGTAACATAGACTTAATCAGGAAACACAAACTTGGACTGTGTTCCTTCCACAGCCTTAAGGTATGCATGATGACATGTCACAGGAGACTGTCTAAATGCAAGTAAAGCTATTTATCTACCTTCCCAGATAACCAGAGCCCCTGTATAACAAAAATTTAAAATACTCAGGATTGCACAGGGAAAGCACAAGAAGGACTATTTTTGCATCCTACTAGTTAAAGAAGCTACTGAAAAGCAGAAGTACTGGATTGCAGTTCCTGGTTTCATCAATTCTGAACTTGATGTTAAAGTAGTAATTGGATAAAGAACAGAAATTATCTAGGGAGCATGGGGTGATCCTCAGAATAGCACAGTAACTGCTGTGGTCCTTAGCCTTCGGAGTCAGGCTCTTCCTTGTGCTCTTTTCTTTGATCCATGAATGTTGAGTTATTTTTTTCTGCAACAGCTGAATCTTCCCTAACACTGATCCTGGAGGTTAGATTGTCACCTAGGAGGTGGGATGTGTGGTTTCTTGGCTTAAAGCTAAGAAATGTAAAATCTATATCTCTTGTACTCTGGATAAGCGTTCTCACATCTGTGCCATTGACAAAAAGGAGAGTTTCAGCTTCAACCTCTTCTTCGGTGGTCATCTTTTCTGTGACAACAGTGAGCTCTGTTCAGGCCTGTCAAAGAGCTGGAAGAGCCAGCTGTCTTGAGGAGAGGATTGTGCATCTGTAGATACTAGCTGACCAAGCTGCCAAGTCTTCTGCGTGTGGTCCTGGCTTTGCAGCTGAACTCCAGAAAGGAGCAGGAGTTCACCTCTGGGCTTGGAGTACCTCATTGCCTGCAGGTAGCTCCATAATCAGCATTTGGCTTTCTCAGGTTGTTCTTCAGAGAAATCTGCCTCTTCTCTTAACACTGAATAAAGAAACTGAGAACTCAACTTTAGACCTTTGATTTTATTCCAGGGATGTGCCACTTAAAACTTCACTCTTACAGTGCCTAATTTGTAAGCACTTGAATTCTTTATTGAATCTCATCCTGACGGGTTATTTTGTAACTAGCAAGATTTTGAATAAGCTCTTTTTGACAGCCGTGGTTAATGGATTTTAATAATAGGTGCTGGGATGAAATGATAAAATAGCCGTTAGCTGATCTTCCAGACTAAAAGCCAGCTGTTCAGTAAAGTTGTTGGACATATATCTATATTTTTGACTGTAACTGTAAATGGAGGAAAAGCAGGTCCATAGTTGCAGAGCTCAGTTAATGAGAGTCAAGAAGCGTCTAATCTGCACTGCTGAGCTGCCAGTTGGAGAGGTTCCTGAATTTAAGAAGTCAGAGTTCTTGAGGAAATCTCATTCCTGCTTGCTAACATCTCTCTTTAAGCACTTTTTGAGCTACATAGTATCCGAGTTATACCCTTCCTACCAGAGAAGCATGTAGGATGGCATTCATGGTGCTTGATCCATCCCATATCGTTAGTACTCTAATATTCTTTCTATCTGTATTGCAGTAGCAGCCAGAAGTAGGAGTTAATGACTGCATAGCAAATCCAGGTGCGTATAGCCAGTCCCTACTTAAATCAACATACAAATGGTAGTAAAAGCTGAATCTGAGGGTAGATGTGGCGTTTTCATTAAAAAGGGGAGCTGCAAGCAGTACAAAATCTAAGATAACCCAATAAAAAGTACATCTGCCACTTCGCAAAATTAACAGGAAGGTAGCTGATGTAGATTTTTGGTGAAGGCTAATCCTTCACCTCAAGATGCATTTGCTAAAGAAGTGGTTGAATTTGTGTATAAAATAGCAGCACTGGACTAGGCAGGGGGAAAATGCGTATAACTAGAGTTTTCTGTGATGCTGTCATTTAACTTGATCACTGGAGTGATGAGTCACTGACAGCAGATTAGTTTTTTATTTCGCCTTTAGGAAATACTCAAATACCCTCACAGGATTTTGAGGTAAAAGGAGAAGCAATGAAGTCATGATACTGCTCCTGTGCTCTAAAAAGACAAGTTAAAATATTTTACTTAAAAAATATATATATTAAAAATATGAATATAAGCTTGAAAAGAGATAAAGGGGACAGAAATAGTATAGTTTTCTTTTGTTACTAGAAAACCAGGGTTTTTTCTTTCCTCCTGGCTGTACAATAAAGGCAAACTATGAGACACTGAAAAAATATTCTCATACCTGAGATAGAAAGCTGAGTCCAAGTGTAAGGCTCAACCTCTCCTCTCCTGTACTAAAGGGCTAGACAAAGTACAGCTAGCATTTTATCTGACAGGTCCAGCAGCATCTTCCAGGTTTTCCAGATATTGTCAAAATCCTCAGATCCAACTGGTAAGTTGGAATTTATACATCTAATATAAAAATTTCAAAAATCTGTGGAAGAAGTCCTCCTTTAAATATTAACTTTTCCTGTTGCTGCCTTCTGTCAGAATATGTGGCACTCACCATACACTAACTGTCCCCCAAAAGTGGTTTTATTTTGCAGTTCATCTCTAATTCCGAACACTGAGAGCAGGGATTGCTGAACACTACAGGCTAATAAGGAATGTATAGGAGCTTAACAGCAGGAGCAACAGACCCAGGTTAAAAATTCAGTGACCAGGAACAAATGTGCCCTTTATTTCATCTCCCAGCTAAAATCTTAGATACAGTTTATTGACTTTAAACGTTTCTCATTTAGTAGAAAAATCTAAGCTTAGTGTTTCTTCTTAATCACAGCCACTTTAAGTGGGACATATATGGCTCTATAAATTAAGCTAGCACAGAAGTATTTTTTGTTTAAATACTTGGAAATTGCTTGACATTTAACTATTAAATGGTATCTAAAATCCCTGGAATTTCCTCTGGAGAAGTGTATACCTCTACTGAGAATGACAAAATCAAATTCACACCACAAGTGATGGAAATGTACTACTTGATGGTCTCAAAGTCAGGAGCTAAGTCTACTTGATGGTCTCAAAGTCAGGAGCTAAGTATATGTCTGAAAAATACTGAGCTAAAGTGGTTCTTCAAGGTCACACAGCAGATTAGTGGCAGAGTCACTGTCTTTTGAATGAAACAGATTTTTTTTTTATCCTACAAACACATCAAGAGTTCAAGTATTTTCATTCACTTTGAAATGAACTAGAGACCTCTTGAACTTTGTTCGTGCAGGGAAACAAGCAACTATGAATGTGCCACTGCAAGCATAGTCATTAGCCCTGTGGTTATGTATGGCACTTGTCTGTGATATTTTGACAGGAGAGTCTTAGAAAATCTTTTCTCAAAACTGGCATATTCTCATAAAAAGGTTTGTTTCTTGATTTAGTGTTTTTCTGAGAAGGAAATTTGACCAGCCCTCCTTCTGATTCCTAGTTCATTGTCACATCCAACCGGTCATATGCCCCCCCTAGCAAATAAGTATGAGTTCCCTTTTTGAGGAGCAGCAAGATCTGCAGCATCTTCCTAATACTTCTGATGTACTTTTCTTCTCAAATTTTGGATCTTGACATAAAAAGACTGGAATGAAGGATATGGTGTTGTGCATACCCAAGTGAAGGCAGGGAGCCAACAAAATGCTGTTGTAATTACAAGTGAACATTCTTGTATCATAAAACTGCAAAGAAAATGCTATAAATCAGAGCTGGCCTGGTGGTCCCTGGCAGCAAAGCGCAGGAGATTTGAACTCATTCCCTGAGCTAGCCAAGAGTGGGATCCTCGTGGAGACAGCGGCTCATTCCAAGGGAAGGGCATTCCTCGTGTCTCCTGAGTGATGGTCATGAAGCACTGATTTTGGGGGGAGTCAGAGCCAGCCTTCAGCCCAGCAGGAGTGATAGTATGAAAAGTGATGGCCATTGTGAAAATCAAAGCAAACTGAGAGCTGGAGGAATTTTGTCTTCAAGAGCTCTCATCCGTGTGTTTAAGAGCCTACCACTGTCAGTGTTAGGCCTGCGCTATTGTCCAAATCCCTTATTTGATCATAATTGTTGTACTTGAGTATGTAAGATTGTCCTTTAATTCAGGTACCTAGTTTCGTGTTTCCATACACTCATGACACCAGACTGTGCTAAAACCTTTTTATGGGCGTTAGAAAAATGAAATTAAGTAACACTATCCAAAATATCTCTACTGAAGTTCCTGCCACTAGTGAACATGTGGATTCAAACTTCATCTTCCATTAGAAATGTTTTTTTTTCTTCTATCCTGGAACATTTCTCTTTTTTTCTTTCTGGTGTCTCATGAGGATGTAGCTCTTTAAAAATCATTGGTCTGTCTGGATAATTGACCAATTTGAAAAATAAATAAGTAAGTAGCAGGAGGGTAGGAAAGTATTAAAGCTGTTAAGTGTTGGCTACTTTTCTAGAAACTTTCTCTAACACAAACTGTGTGTGGGGACATGTTTCCTGTCCTACTGAAAGATGTGGCTTGAGCTGAGCCCACATTTACAGAGAGTTCAGGAGGGGCAAAATAAGATGATCCACTGTTGTTACAATAAAAAATAAAAAAATCCTGAGAGTGTACAAGTGATTACAGCAAAACAAACCCCAAATTGACAGCTGCACAAACAGCACTTGCCCAGCAGTGGCAGTCATCTACTAGGAATGCCTAGTTTTGCATCAGATTGATAAGAATATATAATTAATAGCACATTTGGGGACTCTTCTGTAATGAAACCACAATTTAATCTGCTAACCTGATTGTGGAGGATGTAAAGGAGAGAGAGCAGAAATTCAGAGTCTCACTTTGCCGAGTACATTATCTCCCTGTTGATAGCAGAAGAAGACCAAGACAGACAGCATTTTCCGGAATCAGCCCTTACACTGGTTTAAGAGCTGCAGTCCTGAAAGATGAAGGGCTCTTCCCCAAACAGATGTGACCCCCTTCAACTCTGATAAACTTCCCGAAAAGATGAGGGAAATCTGCACTGCACAGGATGTGCTCAGCACATTGAGGGATTGAGTTAGTAATGTCCCTGATAATTGTGGATACCTCATTGTAGGAGTCAGTTTTTATTTAAATTTTTTTAATAGGAGTATACACATCTGTCTTTATACCCAGCAGCTTTTCTGGCCCACAAGAAGTCCTCTGTGAGTTTCCCCAACTGAGCTCAGTGGGATCTCTGTCAGCTGCAAGATTTATGTCATCTTTTTCAGTCCTGAGAACTGTTCCTTAAGCTTTTCACATCTGGATTTAATTGGAAAGACATTAAAAGACATTAAGTGTGCTGGAAAAGCATATTTTAGAGAAGATCTTTATAGACACTTCCATTAAAGGAGCTGATGGTTGTAGGGTAAAATGGGATGAGGACAAGCCATCAACAGTTAGCAAGGACAAAATTACATTACGAACTACTTCAGATGAGAAGTTCGGTCTGTAGCTTTTGGGCCTGACTCTGATCTCACTTAAATCTGCTTCAATTCGGAGAAAAAATACCAGTTAATGCAGTGTAAAAATACTCCGAGATCAGAATAAAGAACTTTCACCTTTTGGAAAAACTCAAATTTCTAATTACCTGCCATATACGCTAAATAAAACATTTTTAGCTGTCAGTCTAGATTTGGTACTTTGTGGGATGTACGTGCACACTTGTAAAATGAGACTTGGAGACTGAAGAGAGGTATTGGTCGTTAGGGCTCTGAGGGTGGAAGAATCCTTCTCTGAATGCCGATATGTGGGCCACAGGAGTAGAGTTACACAGAAGCAGAGGTACGATATAATTCAGTATGTGGGCTTCATTACAGATGTTGTAATGCAAGAATTTACAGCCCGAAATTCCCCATTGTTCCAGCTATAATTTGCTACTTGAAGAAGCCAATAGGCACTCCATCCGAAACCAGGACAAAGTGTCATCTATTGCTTTTGTCTTCAAACCAGAGTTTCTAATCATGTTTAGACTGACACACACTTTAAATGTAAGGTAATGATCTTGGTATGAGAGAACAAACATTCTTTCACTTTAAAATTGCTAAAACTGAGGAATCTGATATTTAGGAAATTACTCACATATCTAAAGCAAAGTGTATGGTCTTTAGAAATAGAAACATGCAAGCTTTAAAGAAAAGAATTATTTTTGTAAAACACTGGGAGGGGAAAAGTACTCTTTAGAATATTTCAGCAAAACAGACTTGTTAGAGGCTCTCACCTGTCCTTTTCTCCTAAAAGGGAGTCTTTTTCTCCACTGTGTCATGGTGAGTGTTTAGCATTAATAGGAAGATTATTGCTTGCTAGGTGATAATGACAGGAACGAGGCATTTCATTAAAATTGTGGCTGCAGTGTAAACTCTTCTTTTATTTTCTGTCATTAAATACCTTTTTTCAGAATCTCTCTCGTCTATGTCTTGGGCTGTGATAAAATGCATGTAAACTAGTAAAACTGATTCTTACTTTTACTGCCTGACCTTGGGCCAGCCCTTTATGTGCTCATGCACTCTCTCTTCACTTCAGTTTCCTTCTCTTTAAAAACAGGAATAATAAAACTACCTCTGGTCCTTAGTGCCATTTTGTCTCATGAAGAAGAGGATATTTGCAAGGAGAGGTAAAAAGTATTTAAACACTACTTGAGTGTGTTTTACAAAGTGGAAGAGTAACCACGTTGAAGTAAGTGTTGAGTAATACTTGATAGTTTGAACTTTGTTGTATACTAATTTTTGTGTGGATCTTTGAGAATTCATAAAAATCTTTTAATACCCAATTTTTTGACCACTCTGCATGAGCGGTTGCCTAAGAAAACCACTTAAATAGCAGAATAAATGTTTATATTTTGTTTAAATATAGCTCAGTTTAGAGATCATTCATTTTGTTAAAACAGTTCTGGCTACATCTATGCTACTAATATGGGTCAGGGCCCATTCCCCAGTGGGGAATGACATGGTCTTTGCCTCATTTAGGTGCTGCTAGCTATGTAGTGAAGGTTGTGGTAGTGATGTTAAAAACAAGATGGAACTGTGGAGGTCAGATGGATGAAGAGGATTGTCTATTGCAGCAAATTTTAGAAGTCACCTTGAAATCTTACACAGCTGAGAACCTCAATTCACTTATTTAAAATCAAGAGGTCAAAATCTCCTGCAATACAGATAGGGTTAATGACAGTGGACTTGCAAATATATGGCAGTGATGTAGAGAAATGCCTATAAATAAATAATTAAATAAACCAAATTGTTCTGAGAACACAGCTGACAAGGATATTTTCCAGCCATCAGTGATGAAAGAGACAGTGATTCATGGCCTTTCTTCCCTGCTGGTGCAGGATTTTGCCTGAGGATATATATTCTGCTGCTTTCAGTTTTAGGTTTAAAGCCATGTTTCTTAAAATCTCTTATAATTTTTGCATGCAGCTTCTCAACCATACTTGAGTATTATCTCAATTGCATGATTTAAACCTCTACCTACCCATACAATAAGTGGCCATCTAAATGCTCTCATTTGGAAGGCTCTAGTTATTAGTAGCACCTATATTACTTAGATGTCTATCTCCTGAAAATTAGTGTTTAATTAGATTTTGTCTGAGAACACAAAATTAGAAGCAAGATTAATTTAACATTAAGTGCTGTCAGGTGAAATTCTGTATTATGTATGTAGTGTAAACATTTGGAAATTTAATTTTAAAATATTTTTCTTCATGTTCATAAGCAAGCTGTGATGGTGCATGATTCTTTCGGTCTTTGTTCTTTCAATTGTAACAATTGCAAAAACTATGATGTTTTGAATTTAGAAATGCATATTGTTTAAAATAACTTCCAGATTGCTAGACCAGAACTGAAGAATATACACTGAAAAGGATACTGGTGCTCTGGTTACCCGGGACATAGAGAAGGCTGAGTTACTCAATGACTTTTTTGCCTCAGTTTTCACTGATAAAGCCTCTTGTCTTACCACCCAAGCTGTGGAAAGAACTAGCAGGGACTGTGAGGATGAACCACCGCCCACTGTACTTGAAGAGCAGGTTCAAGAACATCTGAGGAACTTGAAGGTGCACAAGTCCATGGGACCTGATGAGATCCATCCGCGGGTCCTGAAGGAACTGGCGGATGAAGTTGCCAAGCCACTGGCCATTGTATTTGAGAAGTCGTGGCGGTCTGGCGAGGTCCCCGATGACTGGAAGAGAGGGAACATAACCCCCATATTTAAAAAGGGGAATAAGGAGGACCCGGGCAACTACAGGCCGGTCAGCCTCATCTCTGTGCCTGGCAAGGTCATGGAGCAGATTCTCCTGGGAACCATGCTAAGGCACATGGAGGGCAAGGAGGTGGTGGGTGACAGCCAACATGGCTTCACCAAAGGCAGATCGTGCCTGACCAACTTGGTGGCCTTTTATGATGGGGTGACAGCATCGGTGGACAAGGGTCGACCAATGGATATCATCTACCTGGACTTGTGCAAAGCTTTTGACACCGTCCCGCACGACATTCTTCTCTCTAAACTAGAGAGGCATGGGTTTGATGGATGGACCACTCAGTGGATAAGGAATTGGCTCAATGGCCGCACTCAGAGAGTAGTGGTCAACGGCTCGATGTCCAAGTGGAGACCGGTCACGAGTGGCGTCCCTCAGGGGTCCGTGCTGGGCCCGGCCCTCTTCAACATCTTTGTCGGTGACGTGGACAGTGACATGGAGTGCACCCTCAGCAAGTTCGCCGATGATACCAAGCTGTGTGGTGCTGTCAACACGCTGGAAGGGAGGGATGCCATCCAGAGGGACCTCGACAGGCTGGAGAGGTGGGCCCGTGTCAACCTCATGAAGTTCAACCAGGCCAAATGCAAGGTCCTACATCTGGGTCGTGGCAATCCCAGGCACAAATACAGACTGGGCGGAGAATGGATCGAGAGCAGCCCTGAGGAGAAGGACTTGGGAGTACTGGTGGACGAGAAGCTCAATATGAGCTGGCAATGTGCTCTTGCGGCCCAGAAGGCCAACCGCATCCTGGGCTGTATCAAGAGGAGCGTGGCCAGCAGGTCGAGAGAGGTGATTCTTCCCCTCTACTCTGCCCTCGTGAGACCTCACCTGGAGTACTGCGTCCAGTTCTGGAGCCCCCAACATAAGAAGGACATGGACCAGTTGGAGAGGGTCCAGAGGAGGGCCACGAAGATGATAAGAGGGCTGGAGCACCTTTCCTATGAGGACAGGCTGAAAGAGTTGGGGCTGTTCAGCCTGGAGAAGAGGAGGCTCCGGGGTGACCTGATAGCGGTCTTCCAGTACCTCAAGGGGGCCTACAGGAAAGATGGGGAGAGGCTGTTCAGGAGGGCCTGTTGTGATAGGACAAGGGGTAATGGTTTTAAAATAGAGGGAGGTAGATTCAGATTGGATATTAGGAAAAAATTTTTTACCATGAGAGTTGTAGAACACTGGAACAGTTTGCCCAGAGAGGTGGTGGATGCTCCATCCCTGGAGACGTTCAAGGCCAGGTTGGACGAGGCCCTGAGCAACCTGATCTAGTTGGAGATATCCCTGTTCCTTGCAGGGGGGTTGGACTAGATGACCTTTGAAGGTCCCTTCCAGCCCTAACCATTCTATGATTCTATGATTCTATGAAAAGGTACTGAAATTATCTGACAAAAGAGGCTTGATTAGGATTTGTTTTAACTGCTGATACAAGGGCCAAACTTTCACACCTCACTTCACTGTTAGAGGATGTACACACATCTGAGTAGATACTGGCATTGAACCCGAAAGCTCTTTCGAGATGTTCATGAAGAAATGCCAACTTACTGGTTTCCAGAATAGATTGCTACGGAGGCAAAAGTTAGCATTTTGGTAGCACTTGAAAATACTGCTCCTCACAGTTGAGAATATGTGAAGAGAGAGGAGTCTGAGAAGATACAGATTTAAGAACAGTCCTGTACGGTCTTAGTCTTGTACAGATCTTTTAGCAATCCTTTCCTCTCTTATTCCCACCCACAAGTAAGAATGCAACCTAAACTTGGCAACCAGAGAATGCTTTGCCATTCATTACTCCTAGAATTATTGCATAGTCCCAAGAATGGTGGTCAGATTTCTAGTGTGGGATTTGCATGCAAAAACAAGCCATGCCCAATTGACTCGCTCTACTGCTAAGTCAAGCAGTCCCTTTACTTACGTATGTTATTGAAGGTGAAAACCAACAGAAATAAAATTCCATGTTGAATAGTGTCTTTCATTCCATCCACTTTTTGCAATATTGAAAGACATGGAGGAATGAGTACATGTGTCTGATAAATCTAGGTGGAGGAAGGTGACATGCATGTTGTTGTTGTTAGAAACTCTGCTTAATATATTGAAAAAAATGTTCAAGAACAGTTAATCCTTACTTCAGGATTACCCTCAGAAAGCTGGCAAGGTCAGGCTGTACGTGGATTGTGTGTCATTTAAATTCTGGCTGCGTGAGTTGCCTGGGGGTAGCATTAACTGCTTTGTGGGACTTGTTCTAAGCTACATCTGTGAATCATCATTCTTTGTTTGAAGATAGTGGACTCCTTCTATCCTCCAAGCTCCTTCTCTTGACAGGTGCAATCAGTAGCCTTAATTGTAGTGCCTATCAGGTGACTATGCCTTTGTGCAGAGATTAATCAGTTTGGAAAATGCTATTTCCATGTATACTACATGAGTTAATCAGATTATAACCCTGTGTTTTTCATGCATATCATAAACTGTGTGAGGGAAGGGCTTAAAGTCATTTAATTAAGGTTTACATTGTGCAGTGCGAAAAGCCTTTCTGAATTTAATTTTTAAACAGATGTTAACACTGGTTCACATGAAATCTAATAAACTGGGGAGAATGGCACATTGTGAGGAAAGTGGCGAAAACTCCTAGCAGAAGTTATTGCTTGTGATACATTTACAACAGAAGCTGTGGGGAAAAGGGATTTGCTTGCAATACCCATCACCTAGTTTTTGTTCAGCTTGTATGTAGCCAGCCTGGAAGGAGTCAGATTTTAGCTGCTTTGTGTGTATGTGTGTAAGTCTACACAAGCAAATGTATCTTCCCTTTGTGCGTTTCTGTATGCATGCAATTTTGGATCTGGACAAGTTAAAGCCAGGTGGAAGCTTGGTCAAAAATTTCTTCACTGAGAGAGCGCAAAAACAATGACCAAGAACAATAATTTTGAATAGATACAAATTTAAATAGTTGCTTAGCTTTGGGACACTAAGTCCTCAAACTCACCTCTACAGCTGTGATATTGTTGAGGTTTTTTCAATAGCCTTTAAATGTGAAATTTAAATCCACATATTAAAAAGTCATGAAGTGCATCTAATTACTGACGCAGACAGCTTTGCTGCAGTGTTATTGCACAGATGATATTGCATTTTGAGGGAGAGGGAAAGAATGTCCCTGATCTTTCTCTTGGCTTAGAAAACAAATGAACATTGATTGTTTGTAAATACACTTGCTACCGGTTTTGTTCATGCAGTAACTCTGCTGTTGTCTAGGCTTCTGGCTTGTAAGTGAAATCAAGGACTAGAGTTAGATCTGTCTATCATTTTAACTGGGCATGCAAGCACCTAAACTTGGGCACAGCCTGAGACTTGTTCAGGAATATGGCACATGGCTACAGGCGGCATGACCACAATGAGTCATTTGACTCTGAAAACTCAACCTTGGACTAAGACCCAGCTACTAAAGAGAGTAAAATCTTGTCCTTCATGACTTACTCTGGACCCTGACTTAATTCAGTTTTTGCAGAGTAACTACTTCTCCCCATAATTTTATGTCTTCAGAAAACACTGATTAAGGCCAAGATGAATATGTTTTTTTTATGTACTTAGAAAACTGATGTTAGGAGACATATCACTAGTAAACTAACAGTATCAAGCAGTGTGTTTATTAGGATTGTGTCAGACCTCCTTGGTAAAGTCAACTGGAAGGGCCACAGAGAACAACAAACTTTTACAATTTTCAGCTTCATGGAGTAATCTGAAATGTAATATAGATTTAAGAGGAAAAACACAAACCACATACTGTGCTAAAACAAACATATGAACATTTTATCATGAGGATGTGGTCTTAAAAGCACATGGGCTAGTGTAGTGCCTGTCTGCTGTTCTTGCTAAAAGAATGATCTAATGTTACTAGACTGTCATTATGACGCTTAATCCCCAGAGTGAGAAACAGGAAGAATATTCACAAGTTTCATGCTATTTACTAATTGCCAATTGACTTGAGGAAAGCTAAAAAATGATGGAAACATCCATCCCTATCCTGATACACACACATACTAATAATGGAAATGGCAGCCAAGACAAACAGCTAGCAGTGCGGTGCATCCTGTTGGCATCGTATTTTTGGCACTGTTGTAGCTACACAGAAAACAAGTGATACAAGAAATGTGTAAGGACATCTGTTCTGTAACCTATGGGGCTTCACTCACAAAACGGTTGTAAAATCTTCTGGGGGAGAGAAAAATTTCTCTATATCTGTGCAGATGCTCTATTGTAAGAAAAAATATCAATGGAAGGAAGTGTTGAGCCTTTAAAAGAGGAAATTGTTCACCAGATTCACTGTCAAATGTTCCATTATTTTCTTTCCTTTTCATTTAACCTAAGTTATCTGCCATTCACAAGATAATTTAAGCCAAGTGGTGTAAACCTGTTGGGACTAATAGAATTGAATCATGGATTAAATTAGCCCAGTTCTGCTTGTAACTCTTCTTCACTGCAGATTACTTGGGCTCTGTGTCACTCTGCTGACTATTCAGGTCACAGCCTCTCAGCTACCAGCTTCCTTCCTGAATCCAGCATCTTCATGTCTGTCTAGGGGCATGATGAGGAGAGAAGAAACATTAAGGACTTCTGTTAAGGTCCAAAGTATTGTTTACTTAACAACTTGTCTCAGCTTTGCCGATCCTTCCAAACATGAGCAGGCTATGGGAGAAAGAAAAGAGGGAGCTTTTAAGACACTGCAAGGCTCCCTCTACTATTCATCTACTGCCCTTGAGTCACATCCCATGAATGGACGTTTTAAAAAGGAAAGAAACTTTCCCAAACTTCAAATGTTGTTGCAAAAGTTGGGATGTAAGCTGGGCTTCCCCACAGGTAACTTACAGAAAGAGAATCATGGTTCCAAAAGAAAGAAATCGGATCTTATATAAACCTGGAACACATTAGGAAACTGGAATCTGAAGAGGGACTATGATGTGTAGGAGGTTGAGAGGACTTGAGGAAGGAAAGTATAGCTCTGGGAGCTGGGACAAGATGAGGGTCCTGGGTCGGAGAGCATTTAGGAGCAGGAAAAAGTAGGAGCCTGGATAGAGAGAGATTTGTGAAGAAGTAGAGGTGATCACCTCTGCTGTAAAAGAAGTCAGAGCTCTGGGCTGGAAAGTAAGGAGGGGAAGACCAGGGGTGCTGGAGTGGCTTGGGAAAGATGTGGGACTGAGGCAGAAGATGTGGGGAACGGGGACGCTGTAGTGAGAAGCATGAGCTTTTGAAGAGATCATCAGCTTCCAGAGCAGCGAAGGTGAGAAGCCTAGCAATGAGGGACAACGTAAAGGGCTGGCTTTTCAACAGCGCTCACATAAGCACCCTGACCCTTCTACTTGGAATATCAAGGATACAGGTACAGGACTGGTTACCTGCTGCTTCCCTCCTCTGATACTTGATTTCAGAAATATAATAGATCTGAGATCTTATCTTTTATATGACATTTCAGTTTGGAAAGGGCATGGCTTGAAGAAGGGTGAGATGGAGAAATGAGACTGCACCACGTTACAAGCATTAAGATTTGGATGTTATGTTGGTATTAAACAGGCTTGTCAGTAAACACCTTGAATCATACCTCCATTTTATATGTTTCCTCTAATTGTTCCATATTTACTTCCTTGACACCCATATAGTAATGATCCATGCTTACAGGCGAAGATTTCATTGGTTTATATTGTAGTACTTCTTCCCTTGCAGTTAGAAGAGATGCCCTTGTGATCTGGTTCTATTGAGATAGTGGCTAATATTCCTTCAGAATGTTCTGAAGCAGTTTTTCCAAAAAGCAACCCTGAAAAGTGCTCTGTAATTTATGTGGTATGCCTTGCAATAGCCAGTTCTATGAGTAAACAGTAGGAAGTAACAGATGTACTCATATTCAGAGCAGTTCTAGAAAGGAATTAGGAAGTTTGGGTTGATCTAATTAATCTCTTGATTTGGGGATTTCAGTGACCACTGATCAAGATCAGACCGTTCTGCATATCATGTGATCAACCTGTGACTTAATCTTGAATGAAACCCTACTTGGCTCTACTTCTTACCAACTACGATCAGGGCCTTTTCATGCAAGCCACTGTACAAACAAATAACCTGAACGAATAGTTCTTCCACAACAAGTTTACAATTCACACATCAGACCCAGAAGCTAAGAATGGATATAAAAAGGTAAATAAGGTGGGTTCGAAAACAGATGAGGTAACAGTTAAACTGTGTAGGAGGAGCAGATGTCTCAGCTTCCTTCTCTCCTTGCAGTGCTACCTGGTAATGATTTTTGGATTACCATCCACAAGAAGAAAGGAGATCCTGATTGTTTTGCTACTGTGCATCAGGAAAAATGGATATGAGAAGACAGGAGATTCTTGTGTGCCAGTCCCTACCCACTGAATTGTTTGGTTCTCATAGTTGCTAACCCATGTCCAACTAAAGTACAATATAGAAGCAGTCTTATGCAAAGAAGCACGGGAGCCCAAATTGCTCCCCTTCCTCACACAATGAGTAGTGCTTGCATTGTGATGAAATGGACCCCAGGGAGAGGAGGAGAGGAGAGAAACTGGGATGAAGAAAGGTGTCAGGTTACTGGAACAAACAGAAGAGTTGAGAGGAGAGTAGATGAAAACCCTTGTTGCCACTGGGAGAAATTATCTGAGTTGAACAAACAGTGATTTTACTGTGCTGTCGAGATCCAGGATGGAAAGTCAGATGGTGATTAGAGCTTGTAGGAGTTGAGAATGCATGTCTAAAACTACAAGGGACACTATGAGGTGGTGGAGAAAGAGCTGTCTTATAAAAAATGCAAATATATCAAAATGTCAAGAAAATCAGAAGAAATGAGGAAAGGGAGAATTCATTCACTGGAGAACTCAATAGGTGATAAAAATGAAAGATTCTGTAATGGGGGAAGTTGTTATTGAGGTGAAGCTGAGGCTCAGCTCTTAGCAATAGCATGGAAAAAGGATAAAAAGAGAGATACAGGCAGCAGAGATTTGAAGATGAAGTGGAAAATTATGTCAATGGATGGCAAGAAGGAGCAAGTAGAGAGCAGGTTAGCTGTCAGAACACGTGGTAAAGGTAGAGTGGATGGGTAACAATGATAATCTGGGGTGTACCAAGACACTTTATAAAATGTTTAGCTTTTTATTTGTTTGCTAGGGCAAAACCCGTAAAACTTCACAGACTAGAAGGATTCCACCTTCGTGCATTATGGGTGGGAGTACCTTGTACAGCCTTCTGAAGCTTTGGCAGCTAGTCATTACAATAGACAAATCTGAGATACATGGTCTTTTACTTTACGGCATCCTGGCAATTTTTGTGCTGTTATTCATCTCACCAAAATACACATTGTCTAATAATATTTAAGTTGTATAAACATATCTTTCGGGGAAAGGAGCTGTTGAGAGAATCCAGGCAAAGAATTAGTACGAAAGCAAATCTAGCACTTCATTACAATGGCAGCCCCTATTCCCGACATAGTCTTTGCTGTCCGAGAGGAGGGAGAAATGAAGATAGAGACATGGATTCTTTCTGTCCCAACAATTAAGAAGACAGCAACTTCTAATTTTCTAAATGTCAGTTGTTTCCTCACTGTGAAGAACAGTGTCATAGGGCCTGCAGTCAGTTTCAGTGTTTGAGATGCTATCTTAGGTGACAGTGTCTGTGAAAAGTTACATTATTTTTCCCCCTGTGGTTAGTGCTGAACGCATGTTAGGCGGAAGTGATTAGAAAGAGAAATCCATTTTTCAGTTCTGCTTTACATTTCACCTTCAAGAACTGACCTCAACTCCTTCATTGTGCTGAGTGTGTTTTCGAAGTCAGCCACGTGGTGTCTAAGAGCTTCACAATCAACCTTTGCTAAATTAGTTACAAAATATCATTTGTCTTTTACCAAAGTAGTTAGGTGTAGCAAAGATCAATTTCAAGTCCTAAAGTGGGACTCATAAAGATGAAAGAGAAGCTAGTCAATAAAGAATGCACTTGCACAGAAAAATGTCAGCTGAAAATTGATCATTCTTCGATCGCTGATGCTTCATAATCATTCCGTGTTGGCTCATCCTGTTTAGCACAATTCACTGACCTAGGTATAAGATATCACTCTGCTGCGTTGTTTGAGATCCAGCCTTGGAGTGTTGGTAGTGTCCTGCTCACCCTCTTCCTGTTGCTCACACCTTCTGCAATCATCTACAAGACAAGAGTTTGTCCACAGGAACTCCAGCAAGCTCTAGGAAAGCACATGGGGAAGCTGGAGAGACTTTATAGGCCAGAGAGGCAAGAATCCTAAAAACATCATGGTCTTCATGGATTGAAGACCATGATGTTTTCTAATGTCTTCTAATGGATTGAGAGCAGCCCTGAGGAAAAGGACTTGGGAGTGCTGGTGGATGAGAAGCTCAACATGAGCCGGCAATGTGCACTGGCAGCCCAGAAAGCAAATCATGTCCTAGGCTGTATCAAAAGAAGTGTGGCCAGCAGGTCGAGGGAGGTGATTCTGCCCCTCTTCTCAGCTCTTGTGAGACCCCATCTGGAATATTGTGTTCAACTCTGGAGTCCCCAACATAAGAAGGACATGGAGCTACTGGAGCGGATCCAGAGGAGGGCCACGAAGATGATCCGAGGGCTGGAGCACCTCTGCTATGAAGACAGGCTGAGAGAGTTGGGGCTGTTCAGCCTGGAGAAGAGAAGGCTCCGGGATGATCTTATTGCAGCTTTCCAGTACCTAAAGGGGGCCTACAGGAAAGCTGGGGAGGGACTTTTTACAAGGGCGTGTAGTGATAGGACAAGGGGCAATGGATTTAAACTGAAAGAGGGCAGATTTAGATTAGATATAAGGAAGAAATTTTTTACATTGAGGGTGGTGAGGCAGTGGAACAGGTTGCCCAGAGAAGTTGTGGATGCCCCATCCCTGAAAGTGTTCAAGGCCAGGTTAGATGAGGCTTTGGGCAACCTGGTGTAGTGGAGGGTTTCCCTGCCCATGGCAGGGGGGTTGGAACTAGATGATCTTTTGAGGTCCCTTCCAACCCTAACCATTCTATGATTCTATGATTCATGTAGGTGACAAAACTTGCATTGACACAAATGGAAGTCACTCGTACCCAGGAAGAAGAATATATCCTCAAACCCGTCCACAAGCACAGATGTTTATCCTGGAGCTGTTATGTATCCACTCTGTTAGCTCTGTAGCCTAAATGGCTTCAGGATACAGGAAATTATTTCCATCTAGAGCATTAAAATACACACCTTCCTTCATTTGGTGCTAATGCAGTTGTGCCAGTGGGTTTTTTGACAACTCATTTTTTCTTTAGGCAGCGTTAAGTGCCTTGAAACAGTTTTCAGAACAAGGACTGGATCCAGTGGAAGGGGCGATGAAAGTTGAAAACGGATCACATGAAAAGTAAGTACCATTTAAATCCTCTGCATTTTAATGCCTGTGTGGTGTGGTAGATAAGAAATGTTAATTAAGAGCTTAGTTGCCCTTTTAAACCTGTGCAAAAATATTTCCTCTGGAATTTAGGTACAGTTTGTGACAATTTGAGAGGATAAACAAGATTTCAGGTTTAGCATTACTGATAATGTTGACTAATGAGCTATGAGACAGTCAGTCCTCCTATAGAAATCCTAATGAAAAGGATTTTCTTTTCATTGTATGGATTCTGTATAAGTAGCATAACATGATTTTTGTCAAATGTGTTGTAGCACATGCTATTGCTTGTAAATAAGGATAGCTATCTGCCAATAAGTCTTTATGTCTGCAAGATGAATTTTGCCCAAGATAATTTAAAAGTTAAAATTTCTTTCAAGTTTTAAAAAAACTTTTATATGGAATATTAGCTTTAAGTAGTAGACAATAGAATCAGGTTTCACACTGGATTTTCAATTATTTAAGAAAGTGGGATCGTCTGTCCAGTACATTTTTTTTTTTCCCAGCTGCTAGTCTGTTTACGTAAGAAGTTAGTCTTGTGTTACTAAATACATCAGGAAGTAATAGAATAAGAGAAAGAAGACTAAAACTGGCGTTTGGAATTTTTAATAGATATATCGTGGCTATTTATAAACTAATTTGATCAGCACCGTTTTTCCATATGATCTCATCAGCATAGTATTTGAACATAAATATTGTTGTTTCACTTTAAAATGTTACCTTCCACAGTGACCTTTGAATCTCATGTGCCATCTGCTAATAAACATGTCTTAAAGATGTGCAACCCTGGACCTTACCACTCTTGTTAATGTATTAATCTTTCAGACAAGTCAAGCATCTGGGAGAGAAAGCAGACAATAAACAGACTAACTCAGGCACCATTGCTCAGGACTGCAAGGATTCAAAGGCTGTCGTCTAGGAGCTTCCCAGCACCCACGGCTGCCACTGCATCCTTATAAACCTGTCAACACGCAATAGGGTGTATGTGTACAAGGAAATGAATGACTAATACCATTATTTGAGTCTTATGTGAAGACAACGCTATTCTAACACAAGAGATAGTATACATGGTACTGTTTATTCAACTGTGGGAAAAAAAAAAATTGAACATTTCCCTTAGAATGCAAGATCAGAGCATAACTCGATTGTGCGGAGGCAGAAGAAGTCTGATCATGTTACTGAAGGTTAAAATAACAACCAATTAACAAAAAGTGTTACAAAAAAAAAAAAGGAAACTTTAAAATTGATTAATATTGAGGAAAACAAGTCAGCATTGGTTCAGTTATACAATTTTTTCATAGTGTAGCTTTAAGTTCAGCTTACTGTTTTTTGAATAATGCTTGGATATTTTAAAATTAACCAATGACAGTGCTGTGAGAATTGTAGTTGTTGTCTTCATATATAGTCATACAGCTTATCTTTTTATGCAGACATTTTGCATTCTTCATTCTATATGAATATGTATGACTTTTTAAGATGCACTACTCAGAGTTGTATGCAAACAGAAGTTTAAATCATGACAAGTATTCGCTTAACATGAACGGATGTTAGTTATGATCAGTCTCAAAATACTCCAGGAAAAAATCAGATATGGTATTTGGTTTTCCTTGCCATAATCGATTAAAGAGGCATCCTGCCTCCAAGCAACATTTTCCCCTTCAATTCTGCTCTCTGTTGTGTGAAGCACATCTACACCCCATTCTGTGTGTTGTATCAACCCACCGTTTGCATCAACTGACTGTTTTTAATCTCTGCATTCGGACCAAGAGCAAAAGACAGGACTGCAACATTATCAAGCCGAGGATGGAAAACTGTTGATGTCAAGATCGTTCTTTTGTGAAAGGAGCGGCAGCACAGCTAAGACCTGTGGCTGCTCTGTATCAGCATATTTCTTTTCGGTGTGTGGCCAAATGCAGTAAAACCACATCAGTTCATGTGTACAACGACAGTGTCGTCTCTTTCTTTATCGTTCACGGGTAGACAGCTAAGATAAAGAAGTGAAAAAAAAATTAAAATAGCAAACTGGCAAATGACTGGCCAGCACGCCAAAGCCAGTATTCAACCTACCTTTCCCCATGCCGCCACCTTCTACAAACTCACTGCGTTGGACCAGTCATCCTGGCATTTAACCCATTTATTTATCCAAAATGCAGTTATTTTATTTGAAGTAAGCCTACTGCAATAAACATGTAAAGCTTCTACCAACTGCATAACAGTCACGGCAACATTGCACAAGATTTTAGAAGCACTTAAACCAGGGATAACAACCCAAGTGACTCACTCAGGAAGGCAGACAAACAGCAATGTAAGGAAGTGGTGCAAGGTACAGTGGTGTTGATTCAGCTCTGGGACAAGTTTTCAGGGTAGCATGCATCATGCTCTTACAGAATCAGTGGTCACTAAAAATTTGGAGTCTTTTTTTTCTACTTCATGCTTCTCATGGGTATGATTCACTCTCCCCCCAGCAGATGAGGAGCCTTTGTTCTAAAAGTTTGCCATTTTCCAGGGTCTGACTCTATAAAAGAGTCAGGAGCAATCTGAGTCTTTCAGTTCCCACAGAACTGGGAGATTTCCAGAGGCATTTGGCACCTGGCAGACTGAAGTTATTCGGACAGAAGCACACAAAAATACTTAGCTCTTGCACACCGTCTTTCTCAGGGATATGTTACCTGCCTAACTGGCAACTGGAGCAGAAATTCTACTGTTCCTTCACCTCAGCAGCCAGCTCAGAGAGCTCAGAATCAGGCTCAGTCTGTGCTTTAGCAGTACCTGCCACTATGCAGAATACAAACGGCATTACTGTCCACTCCCATGGAGAAAAACAACAAAAGGAAAAGGTAAACCCATTCCTTGACAGTTCTGTCCTAATGGCAAGAGGCTGAGCTTGCTGGGGAGAATGTGACAAGGAGAGTGGCCATACGGTCTCCTCTAACAGCAGCTCTGTGGTGCATTCGCTGTCCGGTCACTACACCTTTGTACTGGTTTGTTCAGAAGGTCAAGATACAGCTTGATACTTAGTGCCATTCTCTAGGCACAGCCACAAAAACGTGCCCAGTAACTTGAGATTAGTTGCTTTGTTGCAGTTGGCCTCTGCTTTGAGGCTTGCTTCAGTGCATGTGGAGAAGAGTAAAGCGATGCCACCTCGCTCTGAAGGAGCAAATGGCAACCAAATGCATGCAACCAGCTGTCCAGGCCCAAGGCTGCTCATTCAGCTCCTCCAATCAAGACAGCAGTAAAGAAAGATCATCTCTATGAAACCGTCATCATCTCAAGTCCTCTTGCTGGTGAGAAGGATGCTTAATTCTCACTGTCAAAAAACAAGGCAAGTAACAGAGTTGGGGGGGGGGCTGGGGCAGGCTTGCTCTTTTTTTCTCAAAACTGTAGAGAAACACTGAGCAGATTGCTGGGGGAGGTCATATAGTAGCAGGATTTCTAACTATTTTCCAAATACAGGCTTGACTAATAATTGTCGTAATCACAAGTCAGAGAATTCTGTGAAGCCTGATGTAAGGTGCACACAGATGGCAGTTTTAAAGCCCCTCCCAAGCCACAGGTTAGAAGCCTCACCGAAGAGGTTCCAATGAAGGCTAAGACAGACCTTTTCCTGGCATAAATCTAAAGAAAGAGTTCCTGCTCCCTACAGGTACGGATGGGATCACAGAGACTTCAGCATGGAGCTCATCAAGATACCACACCTAAACTCCATGATGTCATTTTGGTATCACTAAGGCACTCCAAGGCTCCTGTCTCAATGACGAGATTTCAGTCTGTTCACCTATGTATCATACATGAGAAGCTTCTCAAAGAAAATCCTGCAGTATTTACACACATATATACAGAAATGCACTTTAAATGTAGTTTGGCATTACCACTAGCAGCCTCCCAAGAGCATAGATGTTGCAGCAGCTGGTGGACATGTCTCCAATCTTCAGTCTTGGTGGTTCACAGCTGTTCTTAGTTCCTGAGCTGGCAGCACCTGAAAGCTGCTGGGGAGGGCTTAAGTCCAGTGACCTGAAAAATATTTTATTTTCCTTCAGCAGGCTGATATTTTTTCTAATTTTACTTCTAAAAATTAGATAAGAGTTGGTAAATAGTGGGACAGAGCAGCCTTTATATTTAGTTTTGCTTAATAATTAGGTAGTGATGGACACTGGAAGAGTATCAATATCTTTTAATGTTATTATTAGTTCTAGAAGGATTGAGTTGCTTTTATGACAACAGTTTATTTTTATTTTTATTTTTTAGATTATACCGTCTTTCAGGTAGAGACTTTTCAACCTTCTGTTTGCAAAACACCAAGAATAGTTTAGTTCTCTGTTTAGCCCGCATCCCACACCGCTCATCCTGGATCTCAGAGCAGTTTCAAAGATGAGCAAATGCCATATTTTACAGATGTGGTTCTGAGCTGCAAACTGGTGCTTAGGAATAAGGAACAAGGCTTAGGCTAGGCAGTCTGCCTATCTAGCAGACTACTGAGGGCACTGCAGTGAACACTGTGTTCAACTCTTTAATGACTCAGAACCCAAATTGTCATCAGTTCTGGACCTACAACTCTCATTAATTGGGAGAAATTATGCCAAAGAAAAAATAGGACCCTCAGGTATACTGTCAGAAGATCTTCTTAACACGTTCTGGGGGTCAGTGAATAAGAACTTGCACAGGAAAAGCCTCATCACTGGCTGAATGGAGGTATCTGATACAACAAGAATTGACGTGGTTAATGTTATATCTGAGTTATCATCTCCAATTGCGCATTGACCTGTCAACAACTCAACACACTCCGGAAGTTTCTATTCTCACGATGACACATGTAGCACTGATTTCCAAAAGGACAGACGTGCTGCTTCCAACGAAAGCAAACTGCAACAGCATCGGGGCAGTGAAGCTGGAGAAGAGAGTGCAGATTTCTTTCCCCAGCTGTCCCAGCATTCCCCAGTTTACAGGGGAGCTCAATTTACCTCTCAGCTATAGTTCCCAGTGAATCCAACAGCGAATTATACCAGTATATGAATTCACTTGATCAAAGTCATAGTCATAGGATTTAAAAGATTTAGAGCTTAGCAGCAGCATTTTTAAAGACTCTTTGGATAACAAGTAGAGAGGAACCTCGGGAGCTCTTGTTCCCTCTGCTGTCCCTCCCCTCTTAGCGTGAGGAAAGGGCTGAGCCGCAACAGATTTTAAAAATCAGGAGAGGAGTAGTCTGGATGAGTGACTGCAGGAATACAGAATCCCCTCCTCCTTGGCCTGAAATGACAATGAAATTGAATCCTTCCTAAAGTGTATGCAAAGCCCTTGATCTCTCTGACAGTACTTTACTACATGCATTTTATTGGTGGGTGGCTGCTTGTTGTTGTTCTCTTCTCTCTGGCCTGCTCCAATTCCCCACGAAACAGCAGAAAGTTTCCTATTTCCTGCAGCGAGAGTTGAGCAAAAAATTTAAGCTGGATTTGTTTTCCAGTTAATAGGCAAAGGGTTGGTTTTTTGTTTGATTGTTTCACAACACTGTGTAAAAAAAAATTACACTTGGTAAAATCTCTTTATCCTCTCCTGGGAACATCCAGCATGTGGGTGCTCTCAGTTGCACCCCATAAGCAGGTAGGATTTTCTTTGCTAACATAAGAATGGGTTTTCCAACCCCAGAGGAAAGATCAGCAGAGGCTGGAAGGCTATTTTTAATGATGATGAAGACAAGAACTGTGTCAGAGCCCCGAATACAACATAGCATGATGTTTTTGTCTGCTTTGGGGGGACATTGTTCTTTGAGTGGTGGGAACAGATAGTGACTGTCATTCTCCAACCTTCCTGCTCAAACACAGCAAGTTACCTGCACTGAGCAGTAGTGCTCGGCATGTATATTAGGTGTCGCTCTCCAAGAACATCTCTAGAAGAACTGGAAGGAGAGAAGCGATTCCTGAGTAACAGCTAGTTCTGCCTTTCCCTCCCCTCAGCCGACGAACCTCGAGCCGAAGTGGTAAGGTACCGTCAGGATGAGGCACAGGGAAACACGTTTCCCCTCCGGGTATTTACCTCTCGTGCTGGTCCCTTTCTGCTTGCAACTGCATTCCTGCGGCATGATATGAGCTGAGCAAGTGTGTACGTCGGTAGATGAGACGTGTATGAAGTGCTTTGGTGGTATGATTTCTATTATTCCACATGAACGGCACTGGCTTTCGTTTTTGATCATATGGCTTGTTATTTGCTTTATGCAGTTAGTCATGGTTGGCTGTGCACTTTTGTGCTTGGTGTTTTAACTCTGTAGCACTTCAGTACAGAGGAAATCTAAAAAACAACAATGAAAATGTTTCTAATCTGTTCTTAATTAAATAGACCTCAATAATTGATTTATGAGACTAGGGAAGGCGAAACAGAGTGGTTGCTAACCTGAAAATATAACTTATTTAGGGGCCAAACTTTCTTTTATTTATGATAACCAGGATCGACGGGAGCCTGAATGCACATGAAGTTTTATCCAACAGCACACAATAAACGAGAGGAAAATTAACCTGGATAAAACAGTTTATGCCTCTCACTACAACATACTAAAAATATCTTTGCGTATTAAAACAGATCATCTAAGCCTGCTTATTTACTTTTGTTTGTGATTATATGTGCAGCATAGATTTTCTTTTTTATAAGCCACTGGTACCTGCTAAAAATGTTCAAGGACAATAATAATGAAGTCAATATAGTCTTATTCCCTGTTTTAAAATGGCTTGTTTCCACTCCCCACACATTCCACCCCCACCACCACTCCTAATTCACTGTAGTTGAACTGGGCTGGGTATAGATTTGAGGTTTTTGAATTTATTTAGGTTTAAAGATAAGAGGTCTTCACACGTGATTCAAAGCGAAGATGACATATTTAAATATGGTAGGGAAAAAGTAATCAAAATGTGGCATCCATCTGTGGTGCAAAATTTGAATTATCTATTGCCTAAAATATACCTGATTTTTTTTGAAACTGAAAGACTGAGCTCCACCCAGGCTCAGCTGAAGACCGTAGATGTTCGTCCATTTACTTCAACAGAACCTGAATGTAATCCAGTGTTGTACCCCCAAGCCATGTAGCCAGCTAAACCAAATATACGTGTGATAACCCAGTTATAAAATGACAACTTATTGCAAGCCAAACTTGACTTCCTCCTATATGGAAACAAACTCTAAAATAAAAGAGGTGCTGAATTTTTTCTTGTCAAGGAAGATGTACCAGTCCAGAGAGCAGCACAGTAACTGTGCTCCAACAAGCTTTTACACACAGCCTTATTAACCAAGTCCCCAGTTGTCATATCACTAGGATTACTGGTGACTGAAAGTTGAACCCCAATGATAACTTGTAAAGTTGGGAATTGTTTCTAGATGCACTAGAAAGAGTGCAGGTAGGTATCTGGTAAGCAGAGACTACAGATCCCATGTACAACACATGGTAGGAATAAACAATTAAATGAGTGCAGAAAAGAAATAGTTCCTTACAAAAGAGAAGTCACCAACCCTGAGGCTGGGCAGTCAATTTATGCAGCTCACTTCAACAAAGCTACTCTTACTATTGTGAAATACTTTTTGTGTGTGATCAACACATCACAGAGAAAGATGTTGCTACTATTTCAATGTTTCTTCTAACTTGTAGACAAAATAACCCAGGGCCAGAACGTTAATAGCACTGACCTAGTAAAAATATACCAGAAAAGATGGGATTTTCTGACATCTTCTGAAATCTGATCCCAACTGGGCACAATTACCTTGAATATCACCTTTGGACTCGTTTTGAAACTGCTTTTGAAATACCAGCAGATCTATCAGCCTATTGTGAAGACCTACAAAAGTGAGTGGCTTGTTGAGGAGGAAGGACACGCTCAAGGCCCTGACACCCTTATGTACAAAATTTTGTGGCAGATTTTGCAGGCATCTGAAGGTAAGTGCAGGAGAGTTCTGTCCCTTCCCTCTGCAGAGGTTATGCTCCTAACTGCCGAGTTTACACAAGAGCTGAGGCAAAAGTTTCTACACAAATTTCAAAAAGATTGTGAAAACAAGTCCATGAAACAAAAGTTTGTGAGAAATCAGAGACTTAATAACTTCCATGATTATTTTTTCATTATTTTCTTTTAAATTTTGGTTTACCAAAAAGCCCTAACGAACCCTTCCCAAGTAAATCATGGTTTCCCCTCTTTCTACAAAAAGAAGTCCTTCTCATTTTGTTTCAGTTGAAGAATAAACACAAAATCGCAGCTTTGCAAAATCTGGAAAGAGACAGGTTTTTTGAATGGAGTTAAATATTTTTATAGAAATAATATTTTATATATTGTATCATTGTATACGCATACTATTCTTAAATGTTATATATATATATTTGTGTTTGTGTGTGTGTGAATGAATTAAAACTGCACATATATAAAAGTGATCTATCTGCCAATTTGAAAACAGAATGCTATTTTAAGAAGCACACACATTCTAGATACACAAATATTTAAGTGCCTTACTTGGGGGAAAACTAGGCATGGAAAAATCTCTTGGCACCCCAGATCTAACACAGAAAGTCTTGAAGACCATAGATAGTCAACTTCTCAAAGCAGAAGATTGCCCATGTAAATCTCCATTTCTGGGCACGTTCAGAAGCACTTTGATCTTAGCCACGCAAACTATTTCCTACTCCTTTGGGACTCTCAAGTCGGATGATCCCTTTCTCCCAAGGAGAGGATACCCTGTCCTGTAGACATTCAGGGATTCTTACCAGTTTGGGCAAGATACAAAGTACTGGTGAAGGAGGAACTCCTGCTAACAAAAACCTGCTTTTCATTCAGTAGCTAAGACTGGAGTTTAACAACTTCCTCTGCACCTTGCTTCAGAGAAAGGCCTGAGCCACTGGGCTGTAGTGTCTCCTGAAGCAGGATGTCATCCATCTCTCCAGCTGGTCCTCTTCACTTTGGACAGATCTATTCAGCGTTCACTAAATCAGTGAGAAAGGAAAAGTTTTCCTGTTACCTGGTGCTTAGGGTATTTGCAGAGTAGGATAGAAGGAGCCTGGTGTTCCAAGTTTTTCCCTGAAAATAGTGAAATATCAATATCAGCTAATCAAGAGGCAGTTATTGATGTTCACTTTTGTACTCTCTGAACCACTGAATAGTAAATTATTCTCTACAAAATGGAACAGTTTCCATGGAGATGGAAAGTAGGCCTATGATTTCCATGTTTTGATGGCTAAAGCATTCTTTGAAGGTGGAAAAGTAAATTCTACCCACTAATCAGGTAGAACTTTGTTCTGATTTGTTGTCAGTGCAACAAAAATTCATAGTAGTCTTACCCTGTGCATCTTACAATTCAGTTTGGACTTCAAAATCACGTGGAAAGTACAGCAGTTGAATATGGTGTACATACACCACTCTTTCCATAAGGAAACAGAAGTCTTCTTACTGAGAAGGAAACTACCTTCCTTCATGATTACTCCACTTGAGTGATGAACTTCCCCTAAGCAACAGGTGATGTAAGCCCGAGAAATGCATGACCATGACGTACTCAATATCTTTACAGAAAGGCTCATTCTCATGGATTCTTGGAATCAGAAACCACCTATTGCATCTAAAGTCAAGAGGGACCTATGTTCTAAAAAGTACCTTAGGTTTATTTTCCTTCTTAATTGTATTTAAAAAGGGAGTCTTTTTGCTTTTCTCTCTTTAATCCAGAAGTTGTATTACAACATTGCGCAGAGCTTCAGGCTTCTGTGGCCTCTCAGCTCTGTTTTTGCTTGTATATTTGCTTCCCCTGGTTTAATCTTTTATTTTTGTTTGATAACTTGGATCCATTCAGATTCAGTCTGTCATATTTCAGAGAGAAAAGAGTACAATAAAATTTGAGAACAAAAAGGGTGAGTGCATTGGGAATAAAATAAGCAGTTTTATTTTATTGCTTAAGGCCTTCACCAAGGAAGAATTTCTGCAACACTGCTGAAAGCCAAAGAAATCTTAACACAAAAAGAGTCAATAGTTTGATAAAACCCAGGCCTCCTGTGTTATACAATTAAAGGTAAGACAGTGATAAGAGCTTTGATTTACCTTGGGAGATATTCATCAGATTTTGGATTCATTTAAAATATGCTTCCTGTGCATTTCTTGCCAGGTGAAGGTTCTTCAATGGTTCCTCTGGTGCAGAGGAAGAGAAAACACTTTCCGAAAGTGAGCTGAACTCCACAAACCCAGATACACTTATCAGGAGGCTTTCTCCAAACTCCAGAATTCTGTGATTTTTCTTCTAGCAGCCAGGAAAGTCAGTGGTATGAATTCCCATGTGTGCTAGTTTGATGTGAGTTCTGTTATTATTAATTATTTATACAGCACCGTGCATGTGCATGACTCTTTATAGACAAAAGATAATATCCCCCAAGAGTTTGCAAAGCAAATGGCCCAGTGGTACAAACACTTCTTTAGCTTTCTTAGGATGTACTACCTGGAATAATCCACTGTTGTCAGTGGGCTACTTACGTGCTGGTAAGTGCTCCGCTGGGTAGGAAGTGTTTGCAGGATTAGGCTGTAGTTAAACCATGACGTGGCCATGGGTGATGAGAGAAGGGAGGGCAAGCGTTCGAGCAATAAGATCATGCTGTTTCTTTGGTTATAATGAAGGTGTCAAGGGGTTAGGGCATTTTTAACGTTTTATGCTATTTGTGATCCTGTTACTAAGAAGGAAAAGGTCAGCTTTATAGGCCACACGGAAGACGTCAGCTGCCGAGAAGGAAGACTTGCTTTGAGCAGGGGGAGAGGCACAGCCTGTTACGTGAGGAAGAAGACTCCAGAGGTAAGGAGGAAAGCGCAAGAAGAGATGCTAACCATATACTTGGAGAGTCTTCGTCTGCTGCTGCAGCTAGCACGCGTCCACTACAGCCTTGAGAGCTTTTTTTTTTTTTTAATTGAGGGCATTTTCAGAAGTTTCTTAGTACATTTCCAGCTCTTGGCAAGACGCAGACACATCTGTGACATTTAACTGATAGCCTCCTTAGTGAAGGGAAGGCTGCCAGCGAATCCTTGTGCAACTGTTTATGCTACAAACCAAAGCATACAACTGCCAGTTTCACTCTTACAACACAGAGAGCATTTTTCCTCCTTAATTGAAAGTGTGGAACACAACAGAGTCTTTAAATGCCGAGAAAACAGCCAGCTGAAACAAGTAGTAAGAGAGACATCAAGGATGACAGGCAGTGGGCCCTCTGCCTAGTGAGACACGCAGCCAGGGCACACTCTATTTTTAAAAGCAACCTACAGACTTCAGAAAGAATATAGGATCTGAGGGGCAGAGAGGAGGTTGTTCCAGGATTTCAAGGCACTTTGGAGAAATACATCCACCGAAAAGGGACGGTGCCTTCAGGGTGAAGGCATGGACTAGCTGTGAGGTTGGGATGAGGATCCGGGGAGATGGCTGAGTTGCTGGCTTGGTCTCAGTGGAAATCTGTCCTAGAAAGGTTTTTCAGGTGAAGACTTTTTTACACAGAAGTGTGGGACTGCCTCTCTATGCGCACAAGCCCGTAGCAGAAATGGGGCGAGCAGCAGACCGGAGCATCAGCACCTCCATCCCACCAAGGGCTGTACAAATGGACCAAGTGGCTGGAGAAAAACCCTGCCTTTGAGGGGGTAGTGTAGGAGCCCATAAACTCACTGCAGTTTTGCTTTTCTGACAGCTCTGAGAGTTAAAATCTGGGAGAAAATAATTTTAATTAAGAAAGTGACAAAATTACGGAAATTAGCAGGGAAACTCAAACAAGCGATTAGCTTCCAGCCACTTTCTGCAGTATGAATCTTTCAAGTTTTCAGCATTTTGTGGGAACAGAATGGGTGCCACAGTGGTTAAATGAACTGAGAGACACCTCGCCCCTACACTTGAAAGTTGAGGATGGCACTTGCACAGAAACAGACGTCACCAACCCTCACTTTCCTGAATCTCCCCTCAACTTAATCCCTCCGTGATTTTTGAGACTTTTCTCTTCCCTGAGCTGGTCTGTGGTACGTGACTAAATTAGTTTCCATACATTTTTTAAAGTTTTTAAATAATCTGAGAGATCACAAAGAACACTTGAAGCAAACAGATACGTGTAGGCAGATCCATAGATTATAGAACTCAGATACAGTAAATGTTCTCTTCTCTTTTTGGTGTTTAACCTGTTCCAGACAGTATTACTGTTTTCTCTTTTAACTTTCACATTTTTTAACCTGAATTTTCATACTTTATTGGTAATATGCTTTGAATTCTACATAAAAAGAACTGGTGATGTAAACAGCCAGATCTCACTCTCTGACAAATCTTTTACATATGACAAATATAAAACTAACCAAGAGATAGTCTGGTTCTGAGCTTGTTTTCTTTACCGTACAGACAGCTTTTGATGTAAGAACCCTGTATATATTTACTCAATGCATCTGACACTTGAGATCAGGTTTTTATTGGTACAAGGTACTCCAGACTGTTAGTCACAGTGAAATGAACCATTGTCCTCACAGATAATTAGCATGCCTCTCCCCTCATAGGAGCATGTTTTCAAAGTTGCTTCTGACCTCCAGCATAAATGGCGTCATGCATACTTTAGCTGTAACACACGCAGAATAACATTAGTTGCACCACCAAGAAGCGCTCACGCTCTCTCCTGCTTGAAGTCAAAGATAGGGCTGGTGCTTCACAGGTCTAAGTGGTGGATCCTAGTCCTCGCTGACCCTCAACAGGCAGCTTTCAGTAGTATGTAGGTGCTTGAACCTATGCTGATTTGGTCTGACAGGCTGGAGAGATGGGCCTGTGAGAACCTCATGAAGTTCAACAAGGCCAAGTGCAAGGTCCTGCACGTGGGTCGGGGCAATCCCAAGCACAAGTACAGGCTGGGCGGAGAATGGATTGAGAGCAGCCCTGAGGAAAAGGACTTGGGAGTGCTGGTGGATGAGAAGCTCAACATGAGCCAGCAATGTGCACTGGCAGCCCAGAAAGCCAACCGTATCCTGGGCTGCATCAAAAGGAGCGTGGCCAGCAGGTCAAGGGAGGTGATTCTGCCCCTTTACTCAGCTCTTGTGAGACCCCACCTGGAATACTGCGTTCAGCTCTGGAGTCCCCAGCACAAGAAGGACATGGAGCTGCTGGAGCAGGTCCAGAGGAGGGCCACGAAGATGATCCGAGGGCTGGAGCACCTCTGCTATGAAGACAGGCTGAGAGAGTTGGGGCTGTTCAGCCTGGAGAAGAGAAGGCTCCGGGGTGATCTTATTGCAGCCTTCCAGTACTTAAAGGAAGCCTACAGGAAAGCTGGGGAGGGACTTTTTACAAGGGTGTGTAGTGATAGGACAAGGGGTAATGGATTTAAACTGAAAGAGGGCAGATTTAGATTAGATATAAGGAAGAAATTTTTTACATTGAGGGTGGTGAGGCAGTGGAACAGGTTGCCCAGAGAAGTTGTAGATGCCCCATCCCTGGAAGAGTTGAAGGCCAGGTTAGATGAGGCTTTGGGCAACCTGGTGTAGTGGAGGGTTTCCCTGCCCATGGCAGGGGGGTTGGAACTAGATGATCTTTTGAGGTCCCTTCCAACTCTAACCATTCTATGATTCTATGATTCTATGATATTTCACCAGGTGTGATCAGGTTCTCTGTAGTAGAGTGGAGTGTCCAGAAAGATTAAAAGAGATGCAGTAGCTCTGAATGAGGAAGGGAATGGCCCTCGCAATTCAGCAGATGGTTGTGGCTGTCCTGCCAGCAGCCCTGGGAGCATCACGGCCCCATGACACCGCCAGCAACCAAGGGGAAAATTCACAGGGAACAACTGTCCTCACCCTCTTCCTTCTGATCCTTGGGAATAAACATGACATGGGACGTCACCTTAGACCAGGCAGATGCAGCCTCTGAGTGCATTTAAGTTTCTCTTAACATCACTGCCAGACTGCAGCTACAGAATTTTGCATTAGCTTTTATACTGATTTGCCAACAGAAATCCCAAGAGGTTCCGTCTCAGAAGCATACTTAAAGAGGGAATAATGTCTGGATGTAATTTAGCTGCCATTGCCCAGCAATTCCACAGATCCCTTTGACTTGTGACATTAAATATATGGAGCAAGCATATGAATGGATTAACATACACGGTCCTATAATTAGCTATGTTATTAAATTTGCTAAGTAGTTGGGGGAAAGGGGCTTGTTTGCCATCTGTTTAAAAAGTATCTCTCTTTCCACTGAAATCTGGATATAAAAAACCCCAGACATGTGGGCATGACCGCCTTACATACATTACTGGGATTATTTCCCTTGAGTTAACCAATGACAAGCATGATTCACATATCAGTAGAATGTTGTGCAAAAATGTGCACAGCATTTTTTCACATAACGTTCTTTTTCCTTCCCATTGTAAATTATGAATCATATAAACATCATGTATTACAGAGTTTTGTTGGTCTGGGATTTTTATTTTTTCATCGTGACCCTAAAAACTACATAATGGAAGAGTAATTATACCAGGTAGTATGGTAAATTCTTCCATGAAAATTATTTTTTAATCCTACGCTTGTCACTATGTAACCATACAGACATTTGCTTCAATTTCCCTAGAAAACTTGAAATAATTGAACTACGATTTTAAAACCCAGGTACACATGCATACACACACATGCACGTATACATTCCAACTGCCTTTGAATAGAAAGTACGTTTGTAGAGGAAGAGAGAAAAACTGGCAATGCTTAGAATAGCAATCCATATGAAATATTTAATTATTAGCCTCAGTTAATGTGAAAATCATCTTCACAATGTGAAAACAAGCTGCATTCTAAAAAACTTAAGAGTAATACTCTACTTCACAAACTCTTAGCATAGCTCTGTCACTCACTCAGAAGTGCCTTGAAAGCTTGTGCTGGGAGAGCGAAGAAGAAGAGAGCATTCAAGAGAAAAAAACATCCCAAACTGAAAGACTCCAGAGCATGGGAATATGGTAACTAAGCAGTACTGTAAGTTGATATTTCTGTGTAGAACCTTACTTTTAATGCCACATTTCTTTAGAGTGATGAGCAAGCATTTGTGTTTTCCAATCAACCATTTAGCAACAGTTCCTGCAACGTGCAGACCAAGTGTTTTAATATTTTTTTTTCAAAAAGTACATACGATAGCAGTACAAAAGCATAGTTGAAAACAAGGTAACCTGGATCTGAGTGGTTTTTCCATTTGCCTCAGGCTGCCTGAGAGGATGTTCAGCTAAGTCAGAGGTGGAGAGACCCACTCCAATGTCTTCATTATGAGTTCGGGATTCGTTTTCACATCCACAAGGATTAAATTCACAAGTTGAAAGCAATGGAGAAGGCGCAGCATAAACCAACAGGAGAGCAAAAGGGAAGGGAACTGTTAGGTACATCGACACGTACAGTCTAACTTCAGGCTTCCCATACAGTCATCAGAGAGGGTTAAGCTTTCAGCGTGGGTGCTCTGAGTCACTGCCTGGAGGAGCTCAAGGGGTGATTATTTATAGAGCACATTAACGGCACAGGAGTATATAGGAGGTCTAAATTTCAGGAGAAGAACATGAATACTCCCCGGAAGATGTGGAGTTTGAGTTTCTTTCCTATATGCCACTATCCCCATAGCCCCCATGAACTCCTCCAAGCCACATTATGGAAGACCAAGAAACTTTCCAGTTTGCTCCAGACAGAAACAGCTGCTATCAGTGATATAGACTAAAGTTTCTCTGGCTATGTCCTCCTCTCTGGCAGCGGTAAAAAACAAGTTATATGTTGGCTGTTTGTCCCTGCACAGAACAAACCGGCCAAGATAAACTAGCTGGGTATTCTTTGCATGCAAAAAAAAAGAAAAGAAAATGAAAACTAAAAAAAACAAACTCCCTACTAAGGACTCTCATCCATCTGTTTTTCTTTAGGGATGCTTTAACATTAGCTAAATATCACTTATTTACACCTGAAGAAGTTAAATGATCTTGTTCCCATGAACTCTCTTACAAATGCTGTCCTGGCCTGTGATTTATATAAAAGTAGCTGTTCCCTTAATTTTATTCACAATAGCTTCATTCTTACCGTATGAACCTGCTTTGTCAGTATTCGCTTTGATTTATGGAAGATTTCAAACTACCAAAATAACTATCCCTTTTCTTTTCATTAAAGCTAATCCCCACAAAGACACTTTCATCTGCTGATTAGTCATGCTTCAGCGATCCTTGCTAACCAGAGGCTAAGTTATTGATGTGTTAAAGATGTAATCGCAGAGATTCAAGACCACTGAAGAAAATTCAACGTGTTGCTTGACAGTGTCAGAATTTAACAGTGTCCTGCCTTATTGAACCAGCCTGGGTAGCACATGCTCAGCAGCATTGTTAAATGTCTTCAGTTAGGCTACAGGCAAGAAAGGTCTTGTTAGAAAGTGTTTCAAGTCTGCACAGACATGCTGCATTACAGATCATGAAGACAAGGGGTAGGGATTTCCAAAATACTTCAGAGAAGTGGGACTCCTACCTCGTTCAGCAGGAACAAACCAAACTCCATCATTTCTCACCCAGATTTCTGAGCTAAAGGAGCAACGCATTTTCCATTTTAATCTGTACACATAATTCTGAAAAATTCATCATTGTGGCTTATATTTGCCAGGTCTTGTCTCATATGAATGTCTGTTTGGAAACCATTTAAGTAAATCCTTCTTGCACCTTTTCATGCTTAGACAATTCTGACCACTGTGAAATAAAACTCTTAGACAATGACAAGCTATGATGACAAGCTCATGTACGAGCAGCAGTTTCCCATGAATTCACAAAGATAATCGTCCCAAATATTCAACTTAATAGATGTGCTAAGGAGAATAAGGACTCATGGAGCTCTACAACCTGGCTTAGAGCTAACAGAAGTCTTCAAGACTCATCCACCACTCAGTGAGGCAGCTTGTGTTACACTTCAGAAAAGGGAATGTGGCAAGCCTGAACCTCAATTTCCAGCAGTCAGCACCTCTCTGACACAGCTGTGATTAGCAGCTACATGACACACATTTAAGTTCACCAGAATACATCCTTGTCACAAGTATATCACAACTTCTTCAGTTATATGCGCATTCATTGGCTGATGCTTCACTATCTTGACCCTAATAGTTTTGTGCTGTTCAGGAAATTAAATGTGAGTGAGACCTGCTGTAAATCCCAACCGGCTTTACAACTGGCATGGAGAGGTCTCCAAGCAATAATCAATTTAAGTCTTGTGTAATCACTTTTTGGAGCCTAAACATATATTCAGCTCCCATTATCCATAATTACCCTGCTGTGATAAAACCTGCTTCACTTAGATCTTCTCCATCATCAGTGGATGATTGTAGATTAGTGACAGCAGGAGGCCACTGTGGTTGCCACAGTCAGCCTGGCCTGAAAATGAGTTAGCCTTTTTTGTGTAGTATGGAGCCTGAACAGACACATCCTGCTGAGCCTGAGCTGGCTGTCTTCAGGGCTAGGCCAGCTGTGACTGCATCATGTCCCCAGGCTGAAGGAGATGTCCGCATGGAGACCCCTACTTAAAGGCTCAGGAGGATCCCAGTCCATCTGACACTGTTGTACCAGGATGGGAGCTGAGCTGGCTCTGCGCACCCACCAAAGCGTGGCTTCAGGAGTCCTTTTGAACCCACCTTGTGTGGCTGTTTCTCCCAGAGTCTTGTTACACAAATAGCCAGGCACCGACCGCACTAACTCAGATGTCCACTCTGTCCCGTTTTCGAAACTGTTGCACAGATGACCCCGCACTCCCTCATCCCTCTCTCTGTTAGATGAGCTACAGGCTGCTCCAGGTTTAGACTCTCTGTTCCATAGCCTTAACACTATTTATGTTTGACCTGGATTGGTATAGCCATATACCTTTCCTGTCTTTTGTCATCCAAGCTCAAGTGCTGTTTGCTGATAGACTCGATCCTCATTTCCAGGCTTTATCCCTTCCTTTCACGTCCTGTGCTAGAAGACACTGAGGATGCTCCTCTGCCATGTCCAGCCTTCTATTCATAGCGCTCCTTTGTGTCACTGATTTTTTTCCACATGGTTAACGTTTCACCCATATTATGTCAGCTTACCTTATTTTGTAGCATAAACTCATCATCTCTCTTTGCTGTTTAGTAAACCCATGAGCCAGATCAGAATCACCCATTCCTTATGGGTATTAGACACAGAGCAGTATGTATAGGGTTCATGGCAGCCAGCTTTCTGCCTCCTTTCTAGCAGTTGCTTCTTCATCTGGTGTATTTCTGGACGGACAGCATCCAGTTCCAGGGCAAATACTGCTCCTCTAGGAATGTTCTTAGAATCTTCTGGCTGGTCTCAGTCTGCAAGCCCAAATCCACTGAGCACGTATAAATCGGTTCATTGTTAATTTATGCTGGAGAGCCTAGCTGAATATAGGAATATGCCAGGAATGCAAATCTCTGAGATCCTCTTTTCAACTGAAATGGCTTCTTCTCACTCACTTCATTTACCTTTGGGCTTTGTCCTGGCCAACTAAGACTGGTGACTGCTCCACACAGCATATCAAAGAGTTACTCCATCTAGGCATAAATACCGTTTGGGAGGGGAGGAGAGCTGAACTCTGCACTACAGTCAGAGCTGGTCCTGCAGATTGTCTGCTGGATGATGCCCTCTGGGTCCTGTGTCAGCCATTTGTTTGGTATTGTTGTTATAGCAAAACAAGCCAAATGAGCCTATCAAAGTTTTACCCCTCATATACAGTAGGGCTTTGTATCATTTACTGTTGGAACAATCTGACCTTAGGCTGCATGGTAAATTAAAAACTTGTTCTTTCAATGCCCAGACTAGAGCAAGTCCACTCTGATTTGTGTCAGATCCACCACTCATATTTGTTCTGTGATTGCACACATAAGGCAAGGGTTTAGTTCCTATATTTTGTGCAGCCTAAACAGAAGACATAAGAACTAGATTGCCATTTTGAAATACCTTTATTTCTTCATTTTTGGAAAACGATATATTACTGTGACCGACTGATCAGATTAAAAAGTACAAAATCACTCATAACCTGTATAAGTCAAATTCCAAGACAATTAGGCTATTACTAGTGAAGAAAGACAGGACAGAGGAAAAACATGTTTTCATGGTGACCTGGCAGTTCACTGACTCAGAGACAGCCTATCTGTACCAGATCTGTGAAGCAATCCAGAGTATTTCATCCAGCTGGGATGGATAATGCTGACACATGCGAGATGGAGCCAGTAGTTGTATCTCATAGAGACAGTAACTGCACTCAGTGTAACTAACAGGTGTCATGTTGTTCCAGAGGCTTTGAATGATCCCATCCTAGTTTCACCCTAATGAAAAGCAATTTAGTTTGCATCCACATTGCTGATTGCTGAGAGTAGGTAGGTACTGATTACGCGGGTGACCCATTTGTACAGCCCTTTGAGTGACTCTTCACCCGCATTGCAATGCCTGGACAGTCACGCGCGGATACCGTAAGGAGTGTATCTTGTCCCTTTAGCCCAGACAGCGTTGTTTGTTCTGAAACTGAGGTGAACACTCAGCTCCTTCACTGCGGCTTTGCAGATCTCCTTGAGAACGAACAATTGCTTCCTTCTTAAAGAACATACCGTTAGTGCTGACATATATCCCATCATGGTGGGATGCACGTGTTTCCAGTATGATCAGAAAGATATCCATTAGGCGGCCTTCTCTTCTTCTCTCAGGTAGCTTCTCTTGATGGAGAGTTACCTTGGGGAAGGAGGAGCCCTGTGGCACAGATGTCACTAGCAATAGTCAAACCTCTTCAAAGTGGTACGCAAACACAGCCTGAACAACTGAATGCTTCTGTGTCCAGGTGGCCTGGCACACAGCTAGCAGCCGCTCCGCAGTGCCACCTGAACTTTTGTGCCCACCAAAGCATGGGATAGGCACATTCAGTCTACCTAGTGGATCTGGCCCATGGCCTGCGATATCTCCTGACACATGCTGGGAAGATTTTAGGAGAATACTACTTGGCATTATCCAGAACTGTAGAAGGGACCCAAAAAACAATTTAACAACGTAAACACATTTTGATGCCTGAGAACATTCTTTTGTATTATTCAATTTACTAACACAGGAGTAGCCAGTGTGCCCTGAACAGGTCTCATTTTATTCTTTCCATTATATTAGTCAAAGAAACTTCATCACTTTTTACACCCTTTCCAATCTAAAAACTCCTAATGTCAAGATGTAATTACTCTAGGGCAGTAATTCCTGGCTAATAAAATATTACTTCTGGACAGCACTTCTGCGGACATTTGTGTTAGCAACACTTGGTCTCATGCACACACACAGAAAGTGGCCATATGTGAGAACGAATTTGCAGAGAATTTGAGTGGCAGCACAGAGATTTTTGTTTGTTTTTCAGGGCACATCCAGCACTTCGAGATATGGCTGGAAGTCATGACGTTCTGCTTGTGTTTGGAAGCCTATGGGACAGGAATTGAGGGTCTTGTCTCTTGTTCATACTCTTTGGCTATTCATGGCATAGAAATTGTGACTGGCTGTTGACAGACTTATGGAGAAGGTAGGTTGAATCATACTTGTAGTGTGAACATGTCTTTTATTCTAGGATGTTCTTTCACTGGAGAAGTTCATAGCAACACGTTTGCTCTAGGGAGCCTGAATCAGATGTCATGCTACCTACATAATTTCAGCTGTAACCTAGGAGTTCACTGGCTGATTTATCTCTTTCACGTGCCTTGAGAAAGAAAAACAGCTTCAGTGATTTTGAGTGAGCATGTGGAAGCCTTGCTGGTGTAAGCACTACAGGATAGTATAAGCCATCTCATTCTTTGGCAATGGCAGAAGATCCTCAATGCTAATACAAATCCATGAATGGTAGGAGAGGTTTGCCTGATGTCTTTTCTTTATTGAAGTTAGTAGGATAGCCGTAAGCCTCCCCCACTCCAATTATTGCTCAGTGTCAAGTGCCAGAATAATTAGTTCACTGCTAAAGAACTTCATATCACTTTATTTGCAGATCTCATATCCTATGTAGGGCACCTATTCACAGCTCTGAGTGCAAGTACAAAAGGGCATTCCAGTTGGCACTGGGAAAGAAAAGAGCATTAACATTAGATTAATTCAAAGCAGTTCATGTAGCGCATTTCCTCCACTAGTGCTCCACCAGCCACCACCCCAGCTGGCTTCCAATTCCTCTGATGAACACTCAGTTGAATCTACAGGACACGTAACACTCACAATGTGCCTATTTGTGATAAAATTCAGTTCTTATCTCCGTGTCAAAGGGCCCAGGATGTGGACCACAAACGTAAATGAGTGCAGCTGAATGCTTTTCCATTTTCACTTTTGTTTTTACCATGGGGTTTGAAGTGTCATATTCTGTAATATAACTTCCCTTTTCTAGTCACAAACAAATGACATCTGGCCACTTTCAATAATAAACTCGAAGAGAGGGGACATTTCCTTTTAGCTTATTGGGCCCCTTCTTAACCTTCAAATTCCTATGAGAGCCGGGGAGAAGGAAAACTTAAAAAAAAATAATGCCCTAATGATTAAACTCACCAATGAGAAAAAAACTTTCCTTCGAGTCTCCAAGTACCATTTGCTTCACACAATCTCAAACATCCCAACACAGTTAATGTTTGAGAAGCTGTTTGCTGCTCCCACTCTCGTTCTTACATCATACAGGAAACCCTTGCAGGAAATGAACATTCAGTCAGCCTTCTTCTCCCTCAACACCCTGGGCTTACAAGCCTAAAACAGAAAGCATACAAGAAAGAATTAAGGTGGGGTAAGAGCACTGGAGAGGCAGGCCAGACACCAATAAATCATGCACCTTGATTTTCCTGCCTGGCACAGGATTCAATTTTCTTTCCGGAGATGTTTCTCAAATAATCTGAGTTTCACTGAGCAGGAAGATTTCATTACCTATCCCACACAGGGGCTTGTCAGTGAGGGTTGTGTAGGCTGAGTCTGCTCTGTGTCTGTGTCATCTCAGCAGGCATTTTCAAAGGAACGCAAAGAAATGAAATACCTCTTTTCCATTTCACGTGAAAGAATGGGCTCCCTGCCCTTGATGTATCCCCATCCTGAATATTCTTGTCACCGTAACGGTGGGGTGCAGCTTTTTGTTTGGGCGGAAATAGCACAGTTTTGGCCAGACTCACCCAACCCTTTTTCACGCAGGATCAGAGAATAGCCGAAGTTATTCAGAGGAATAAAAATTGGGGAAGGCATTGTGAACAGTGGTAAGGAAAATCTCTTTTCTTCTTCGACTCTTAGTCACCAGAAATACCAGCCACCTCATTTTAAAGATTAGATTGTTCAGGCCAAACCACCGCCAATGGTGCAACGTGTAGTAAGTCCAGAAGGGACAATGTAGTGACTGTGTAAGGAACCACGTATCCTCCTTCTGATGATTACAAGAGCTTCTTTCAGAACTGATTCAGGACAAGAGAAATATTTCCTATGGTTTCTATGGCCCGGAGAGCGGCACCATCCCTGCCACCAAAGCCAGTTAAAGGTTTTCTAGGTAAGTGGTTTTTTCCTTCTGCTGAATATATGTATGTACTGAAACTGATTTCCGTTGAAAATGTTGAAATGCTAAATGGAAATGTACCGGTTCTGAATCCGTTTCTGTCTTCCCACCCAGACAGCAGCTGCCGGCTCAGCTTCCTTCTAGCTCCCTTGACAGGTGCAGGACTTCTGTCCTACAAAGTGCTCTCAAATCACCTCTCAGTTTCAAAACACTAGGAAGTGCCACAGCAACAGTCGCCTCTTTTTGTCAAAGCAAATGAGCAGCTATAACCAAAGTAGAGTTAGTGGGGACAGCAGGACCAGACAGACATTCAAACTTTTGGACTGTCATGATCAAAATCTGAAACAAGAAAAGGTACTACACTTTCCCATGAACCCAGAGAACAGTAGAAGGCTCTCAAAGCTTTTGTGGAATAAAAGTCCCATTTGTGATTTTCCTACCAAAGGGCACTGGCAGTCCACACTTGCCTGGATGAGTACACCAACGTGCATTTGCTTCCTCCTCAAGCTGTAATGGGCACAGCGGCTTTGCCATGCTATTGTGGGCTGCAGTGGCTTCCAGCTCTCTTTAGACGCAGCCCTCTCCTTTGGAGGAAAGTCACATTCCCTGAGGACTCCCTGGGAGCACGTTTCTGTTTGGGAAAATGGAAGTGAGCTTCTTGTGCTGCACAAAGAAAGTTCTCTGCATTGATCCCATTGTGTCCAACAGAGATGGCATCTTTTACCTGGTGCCGGCATGCGGCCCCTGGGGCAGTACTAGGCTAGAAGATCGAAGGTCGTTACAGGCTCTCCTGTGATTAGTGGTGTGGCTATGCTGGTTTGAGAAGTCCTTAAACAATTCGAAACACCCAATGTAGAAGGCAGTGAGCTGGCAGGTCTGCTGATGCTATCATCATCAGGTCACATTTCAGCCCGATTCCACACCCATCCTTATCTTGCAATAGTCAATTAGGAAGGGAAACTTACCCTTGAAAAAAAAAAGGCAACAAAACCAAATAACAAGAGTAACAGAGTCATGTGCTGCAGCAGCCGAGGTGTTTAAGGAACACAACAGCTGTCGCATGAATTGCAGTAGTATTGTAGGGATCGTAACACAGGAAACGAGTTTATACACAGCTCTCCGAAGCAGTGGTGAATTGTCAGTGCTATTATGCAGTTCTGTAAGATTATGGAATATTAGCTGGTAACAGGTGAGAGGAAAAATCTAACGTGGGGATTGCGGCTCCCTGGCTGCACTTGCTTACAAGGTTTGTCTCTTAGCAAGTAATCAGCCAACTGATGCTCTGCCAAAGAGTGGCCAGACTGCCTCAGCGCCAGCCTCCAAATCTCATCATCATACTGGGGGCATACACTTGGCGTTTGGAAATGAGAAAATAAACTGTTTGCAAATACCTGTGTCCACCTATAGAAAGGACCACTGCAGAAACAAGCAGCAAAGCACGTGTGTGCAAAGCTGCCATTGTGGGGCGCACAAAATCACTCTTCAAAACCTTCCCTGAGATTTAAGCTATTATTATAATGGACTGATCTCTTCTCTGTCGCTTTCCAAGGTTGTGATCCTCCAAGGCTTGTGCTTCTCACAGCTCCTCTCTGGTGCAAGGGTTTCTAGGAAAAATAGTACGAGACCTCCCAGGAAAGTCACTGCACATGGCCACACTGACTTCTATAGTGAGATGAAGGAAAACACAGCAAGTCTGGTTAGAGACAGTAAACTCTAACCCCCTGCCTCTGCCTAGGGACATAGGAGCTCAGGTCATGTCACTGAACGTGAGTCGCTGACTTTAAAGCCTGTGGTTACATACTGTTCCTGTCCCTAGTTCAGAGGGGATGCTCCGGGAGTCAGCTCAGCTTTCTAGTCCATGAGATGTTCCCCCATAGTTTACATTTTCCAGTATTGTCATGGTGACTAACAGTGTTACTGAACTCCGAGGAGGACAGTCTTTCTGGCCCTGGTGACCAGCTTGTTTTACAGGTCCCAGCCTCATCTCTGGCTTTCCCTGCTTGCAAACTGTTGCCCGAACACTCTCCCTTTCTCTGAAACCCTGTGGCCCTGTATTCTTACAACCTGTCCCATACCTCCCTGACCTGCTGCAAAATCTCTCTCTGCAGGCTAGCATTCCTCAGTTTGTTCCTGATGACAGTAGTTGATCAAAGAGAAAATGTGGCTTCTTGTACTTGCCAGTATCAGAGAACCACATGGAATATCTTATGTGAGCACCCATCTTCTCAGCAGCTGAGCGAACTGGAATCGTGATTAGTTGCACGCTGCCTCCAAACAAAGGTCTTAGCCAGGGCTGGCAAGTTATCCATGGTCCCTATGGGCGTAAAAGACTGACCTTGCATGGAGAGCGAATGAAGGCAGAGCTGACCCCAGCACTTCTGAAGCCTCCATGAAGAGGCCAAGGCAGAGGGAGCACGTGGGCACAGGGACACACACACACAGTGCTCCCTCTGATCCGCTTACAGTGCAGAGGCAGCAGGAGCGTTGCCTGGCTTGGAAAGTCACAGTGCTAGTGCATTGCCTGACCAGCACAAAAAAGTTTCTGTGTTTATGATAAAACGATCAAAAACAAGGCCTGAGAGGATTCTTTTATAATCAAGACCATTTTCTATCCCACAAGCAGGAAAGCAGAGGGGCATTGCAAGAGAGGGAGATTTTGTTAAGAGGATTAACATATTAACTAAAAATAAAGATTGGACATAGTAGGAATTCTAGGATAATCTTGCTTTTTTGGTGACAATAGAAACCACTCATGCCTCTCTCCTCTGCTTTTTGTAGAGCTCAAATTTGTACTAGCCAGTTAATTCAAGAGTTTTTCTATATTGTGCGTAAAAAAGATATGTCTATGCCTGGAGCACATGCTGACACTTGGGCCCAGATGATCTAGTGATTGGCATGTTTTGATTCAGCAGCTACACGCTGAATAGTTTACCAGATTTATTTTTAAATACAAAATTGGTCGTTTGACTTAATTCCTTCACATTTTCTTCCCATACAGCATCACCTTTTCATTTTGTTATCCAAACTAATGAACCTGATTAGGGAGGAAATTTTTAAAAACCTTCTATAGTGTCCACTTAATCTGAAATGTCAAACCTCTGTGCCCTCCCAACAACAGTCTTAATGCTGCGCCTGAGCCAGGTCAGAGCTCAAAGTAGTCTGACCGATGGAGACATCCCTCGAGGATACCAATGTCCACTCTGAGCTGTGCTGTCTTGGCTTGGCCAGCTCCAGTCCTGGAGGTAACTCATTTCAGCTGGCTTGAGTACCTACTGGTGTGCTGTGACTTGTGTGGTGTTCATAGAATCAATCATAGAATCATAGAACGGTTTGAATTGGAAGGGACCTTAAAGATCACCTAGTTCCAACTTCTCTGCCATAGACAGAGACACACTCCACTAGACCACGTTGCTCAAAGCTTCATCGAACTGGGCTTTGAACACTTCCAGGGATGGGGCATCCACAGATTCTCTGGGCAACCTGTTTCAGTGTTTCACCACCATCAGAGAGAAAAATTCTTTTCTTATATCTAATCTAAATCTGCCCTCTTTCAGTTGAAAGCCATTGGCCCTTGTCCTATCACTACATGCTCTTGTAAAAAGTCTCCCTCTTCTTGTAGACCTCCTTTAGAGATTGGAAGACTGCTATAAGGTCTCCCTGGAGCCTTCTCTTCTCCAGGCTAAACAACCCCAACTCTCTCAGTTTATTTCCATAGGAGAGGTGCTCCAGCGCTCGGATCATCTTCGTTGCCCTCCTCTGGACCCGCTCCAGCAGCTCCATGTCGTTCTTGTGTTGGGGACTCCAGAGCTGAACACAGTACTCCAGGTGGAGTCTTGTGAGAGCAGAGTAAAGGGGCAGAATCACCTCCGTTGACTTGCTGGCCACGCTTCTTTTGATGCAGCCCAGGATACGGTTGGCTTTCTGGGCTGCCAGCACACATTGCCGGCTCATCAACTTCTCATCAACTAACACCCCCAAGTCCTTCTCCTCAGGGCTGCTCTCAATCCGTTCTCTGCCCAGCCTGTATTTATGCTTGGCATTGCCCTGTCCCATTTGCAGGATCTTGCACTTGGCCTTGTTGAACTTCATGAGGTTCACACAGGCTCTTCTCTCAAGTTTGTCAAGGTGCCTCTGGATAACACTGCTTCCCTCCAGCTTGTCACCATACAATGTGCAGGCATGCACAGGTTTTTGCCTTTCCTCACAGTTATGGCTCCTCTTCAGCTTTTTCTGCTGCAAATGTGTGTCAGACTAAGTAAGCTGATACATTGACTTCCTTAGTTTTATCTCTTCCCTTGCATCAAAGCAGAACAGTCTCACAAGTGGCTGGAGGATCAGCCTAGGACCTTGGTCCAGAGGATTATCTAGGATGTCCTCTTTGGAAAGTGCCAGAAGGTCCACAGCTCCACAGGGGTACAGGTACTCAGTGTCTCCACTGCCTGCATTATCTTCAAGTTGTGTTAGTGAAGGTAACTGATTTATTTTCCCATCTGCCAGCCCCAAGGGGAGCCCGTTGGTGCCCACACTCAACATACAAAATGTGATGACCAGTTTTACCACTGCAGCTCAAAGTCATGAGGGTTTCAGACCCCCCCTCCACTAACCCATTAGAAAGCACAAGGAGCCCCATGGGGAATGGCTACTGACCAGTGGTACAGCCATGGGTGCAGTGTATCTGCTAGCCAGCGAGCAGCCATTTACCTTCATATTGGAGCAGATCTATCCCAGGACTCATATCTGCCCTAATCTCTTGCAACTTAGAATGATTTCCTCTTTCCGAGCTGCGAAGACAGCTGAAGACAGCTGAAATCTCTCAAGAATTAATGAAAAATAAGTGCCATAGCATTCTCCTGTAGGAAACTTCCAATGGGTTTATGTCCATGTGTGTATGTTTATGTACGTACACGCACATATACAGACTCCACCATTCCAGCAGGGGACTTTCTATTTTACATTCTATTTGGGCTAACACTTGCACTTTAATACCAGATATCACTGCGAGACATAATGAGGGTCATTAAATGTATTTATTAGCTTATTAAACTGAACTGCCTTCGCTGTTGCAGCTGGCCTGTGTTTTATAGAACCCCAGCAAATCCCCAAAGTCACACAACAGGAGCCCAACACACTTTAACTGATGACAGTGTAAATATCAAATTTACTAGGGCTAGCAAGTGGCAAACACAGTTCTGGTATGTCACTTAAAAACCTGCCATGAGGCATAGTACGTAATTCTCAACTCGTAAGGGTAGAGTTGCTTTGGAATGAAATATGAGAAGAATTTGATAGGATTTAGTGATATTTTCAGGGACACAGCTTAGTTATAAGCAGTCAGGAAGCTCTTAGACACTACCTACAGCTCTGATCCAATGACAGTTGAAGCAAGAGAAGACTTAAGGTGGTTATATGTGCTGGTCTAATATGGGGTTTATTCATAATACATAAGATAAATACACTCAAAGTGCCCACATCTTTATCAAAATACAAGTGGAAAATAAGTTTATCCTTTTAGTTAAGTTCAGGCAGGAAGAGGGAGATTCTAGTGGGTGCTGATTGTCTAAATGGGGTGTATCTGGGTGTGCACAGGTAAATGCATTTATGGATTTTCACTAGGCAACGTGTCTTTCTCATGGGGTGGTTGTTTGCAATGCAGCCATTTCGCTGATTTTTGAGATGTAAATGTTTCTTCTTTCACATGGGAGTTCCTCATCTTTCATTTCAAAGATTTAGGGGACTGCAATAACGGGATCTTCTCAGTGCCCTAAGCGTGGGTGGAGGCAAATGTGGTTCCACTTCTCACCACCTCCTCCCAGGGTCTTGGCTGGGGGGGAAAAATTGCTAAGGAGCCCTGCTGCAGTGAATCCCCCCGACTGTGGGGGTGGCAGACCAAGCAGGGAGCTCTGCCTCCAGCAAAACTCTTATGGGTTTGGGAGGGTGACCCTGGGGCACCCCAGAAGGGCTGGGCTCATATCTCCCAGCCCAGCAAATGTCTCAAGGGTTGGGATCCTGGAATCATGCCAGGGTCATGCCGCCCTTTAACCCTCACTTTCCAGTAGTCCCGCACGTGCGAGGACGATGGGAAAGGCTCCAACCCTCTCAGACGTTTCTTGAGTTATTCCTCTAGGGCAAAGACAAATGGGCAAGTCCCTGGAGCAATCGGTAGCATGATTGCTACCATGAGCCACACTTTTGGCTGGAGATGGCTCTGCATCACCAAAAAGAAATCAGAAAGGGATTAGTCACAAGGAAGTACAGTTTGTTTTTAAAAGCTCCTCTCATCCAAACAGCCCTCAAAAACCATGTCAGGAGGAGAATCTCCCAGGGCACTGGATGAGCAATGCAGCCAGGTGAAGGCAGCAAAGCTGCTCAGCCGCTGCTGTGACTGAGAATGATGACCTCGCAAAACAGCCATCTGCCTTAATCGAAAAAAATCCTGTGTCCGTTTTCACTCCCCTTACACGGAACTCACTAATGGTTTTGCATCATTTTCCATAAAGCAGAAGGAAAGCCCCTGCTGAGGTATTTTTACTCTGAGTCTATCTCACTGTCCTGCTCTAACACCCACAGTTCTGAAGATACAGTCACTGCCTATTCAAAGTTCAAGTGTAGGGGGACCTTGAGCTGTTCTGCCAAAAGCTTTCCCCTTCCCCCACCACCCCCGCCTGAATCACTGGCAGCGAGCATAATGGCAAAGGGTGTCACATTCTTCTTACTGTAATTCTGTAAAGCAGGCTGGGGTATTTTCCAAGATTTCTTGTAAAGCTGGATGCAAGGACCTCTGTGTGTGCGTCTGTGTGTGTGCGTGTGAGCATACCCAATTGCCAGTAAATCATCTTAAACTCAGATGTTTGAAAAATTAATGGTCAATTTGGCTCTTTTCTCATAATTAAGAGTGTGTATTCAAATTATAATTGAAGATTTACTTCTTCAGGCTTTGTTCTTCCAAGCTCTTTGTTGAATTTCATACACCAACACCACAAAAGTGCACCCCAGACAGTTGGAAGCCATGAATTATAAGTACCCACACCCTTATATACACATTTTTATAATGACTTGGACTGACACAAGCCAGAAAACTCAGAGTTAGGACTCACATGGCCTGAATTCATAGCTTTGAACATCAAAACTTTTCTCTTCATTGAGCTATATTTTAAAAATAGCCAGTGGGACATAACCCCAAATTTCTGCACAGCCCTGATTATATTGGCTCTTCCTTTTTCAGCTTTATTTTTACAACTTTTCTTGCTCATTTTTCAAAAGATAGCACTTAGAGGGATTGGGAAAGGATTAATTAATTTTCTATAGACCGATGTGATTTTGGAAGCGCTAGGCTGTTTTTTTCATTTTAATATATCTTAAGCTGTGTACGTTTTGTATGTTCTTATCAACACAGTGAAAAATACTGTAATAAAGTGATCCAAGGACTGAACAGTTAAGAAATGCCAGAATAAATAGCTTGCACAAGCCCATTCACTTCTCTTACGCATATGTACCAAGAGATGGCTTCCACTTCAGGTCAATCCCTGTTCACTCTGGTTCTTGCCCTTATCAGCTCCTTCTGCCTTTCCTGTCCTCCCAGGTCCCTGTCACCTTGGTCAGCCAAGCCCAGGCATACAAAGCGCTCCTCCGATCATGGCCTCTCACCCCTCTTACCCTGTTTTTCCACCCTGCTCCTAAACTCCTGCAAAAGCCGGAGCCATCTCCCAGCTCTCCTGTCAAAGCGCGGTTCTCACTGAAGACTCTGGGACATCACAGTGGAGGGAAATTGCCTGTAGATCATGCGACTGTTTTGCATGTACACAAATATATCAGCAAGTCTCCCACACGTTTCACCTGCAGTCTGCCCAGGTCAGCAGAGGATACAAATAGCCCCAGTTTGCAGATGGAGGCAGAGGAAGGCCATAGGAGCTAAAGAGCAAGAGATGAGAGAGAGTTTAAACCCAACCTGGCAGTATAGGGCACTTGATTGAGCTGAGCAGCCTGGACACATAGAACACCCTATGCATGCACAGACCTGATGGCTCATATACAGTGAGTGAGACTGATGTGCTGCAGAAGCAGTTTGTGAGGGAGCCGTGGACATCTGGTTGCCTGAGCTGCTCAAAATTTGGATCTCTGGTCACACAGAGGAAAAGACTTACAGATCTGGCTGGCCTGACATAGACAAAAAGCAAGAAATAGAATCTGCAAGCTGCTCTCCCCCGTTGCTTTGTCACTGGGGCATCAAGATGCACTTGTCCCTTCCCAGCTTGCTTTGAATGTTCATTTGGTCCATAGGCCAAAAAATGGAAGAAGAAAACTGAGTTCCTGACAAAGGGTGGGTCTTCCTTCTAGAAAACAAACCTGAAATGATTTGACTGAAGAAGGAAGCAGTAGTCAAAGCTGTGCCAGCCCTGCATGAGAAAGGACCTTTCTTACCATGCAGCTTGCCACAGCCTTCCTTGGTTGAAGCTGGGCGAGAAGTGAGCAAGGCTCTCGGACCAGCAAGGCAGCACAGACAAGACCACGGCTCCACAGCTGAACACTGCGGGACTTGTCTGGAAAGCCTCTGAATTCTGGTCTCTTCTTCTATATTTTCTTTTTTAACTCAATGACCAACTACTTTAAAAATGCATTATCAAGGCTCCCCAAAAATGAGTTGTGGTGTCATGCCCCCTGCTATGCTGCCTGGGCAGTTCCCGCATAGCTAAATTTGTCCAGAAATGTGATTCTGAGAAAAGTCTGGAGAGGGGCAGTATCCCAAGCAGAGCACTGGATGACAGAGATGTGAAACAGGGAGCAAAAGGACTGTCACCTGCAGCCTGAGATCTCCAGGGAAAGCATAGTTTCTGATTTTTTTTGTAAGTAAACAGGATTGCCTCAGAGAGACAGCTGACTCCATCTTCGGTTTCCCGTGCAACACCTGCAGCTCCACAAATTTGGCTGAAGTTTGGGTCAAAAAAAGGGTAACGTTAATATAATCAAAAGTAATGTAATGAATTGAACTGAGTAAATGGTTTCTAAACAGTCCAAGGTCTTCTGGGTGGCAGACTGCTGGGATTCTGGACCTGAAAGCTTATCATTCTTTTCCAGAAATGCCAGCAGGAATTAGAAAGGATGTTGAGTCCATCCTCACTGGCAGCTTGATTGACCCTGTGTTCCCAGAGTGCCTAGAAAGGCTTTCACCCACATGGAGACATTTCTAGTGCCCTCCGAAGCCCTTGAGGGCTTCGGCTGTGGTTCTCCATTTTCCACTGGTGTGCTGAAGGCCACAGTCCTGGCATTGCCCGCCGTACAGATGAACACAAAGAATACGCAGAATTCACACCTTGAAAAGAAACATCTCTGAATCAAATCCTGAGTATTCCCTTAACTCTGTATTGTCTTACTGACTTTGTCCAGTTCCTTAAGATGCACTTACATTCCCTGCTTTGCTCACAGCAAATTCCAGAGTTCTGCCAGGTCCTCTCCATCAGTCTATTCGTTAGTTTACGTCTCTCAATACAGATATTCTCCTTGGCTGAAAGGATGTCCCCTCCTCCACCAAGCCCACACCTTCTCATAAATCTTTAAAAAAACCCTGATGATAAATTGCAGCTTGTTGGTTATTCTCACAACGATGGCAGGTAAAACTGCCTGGAGGAACAATGAGCTTTCTGCCCTCATGCCAATGGAGGCACAGCCTCCCGTCCACTGCTGCCAGCGGTCTCCAAGAGTACAGAATAACAAAAACAAATACCTCTAAGGAGCCTAGGAAAGAAGACACTCTGTGTAAATCCAGGTAAAAGATTTCTTTACACTAGTTGCTTTGTGTAGTCAGGAACACCGATGGGGTAGAGAAGCCATGGAAGCTGCTTTCATGCCTTTCAGCAAAGGCAGCATCAAATCAGCTGAGTTTAATATAATACCACTTATGACAAATATAAGCCAAACTGCTGCGAGCAGTAGAAAATTGCTTGTCACGTGGGCAGATTTTACACAGAATAAGCCATGTGGTTTGGATGCAGATTCAGGGTACTGAACAAGAGGAGACGAGGCTGAGAGCTTGTGGTGTGCGTGCTTGTGTCCATACTCAGTGCCTCTCTCTACAAAATCCATGCTACAAGCTGTATCATTTCAACCTGAAGAAACTCAAGAAAATATTGTCAGAAGCAACTGGTGTGTGCAGAAAATAACAGATTTAAAACCTAAAATCTCTTTTTTATTCTTTACTTCTAGTCCACTCAAGTTTCAGTTGTATCAAAGGACTTTCCTAAAGGGGAAAAAAAAAAAAAAAAAGCAATTTGAGCTTATGCTTTGTGCAGAAGTCTCAAGCTTGAGCTTGTGAAAGTATTTTGTTTTATCTTTGATTCAAGACAAGGTGCTCAGTTCACTAACACAGCTCAGTGCCTAGAAGTTATCACATGGTTTGCTCCTGTAAGCCACGCAGTTAGCTGAAGGATACCTCTCACTGAGCTATTTTTATTATCCCGTTTTTTTGTTGATCTCCCAGTGGAGGAGCTTTTTCAAACTCATTGATACACTTCTTGGGTATTAGCCATTGGGATGCTGAGTGCACAGGTGCTCTGAAAGACGTGAAGTATTAGGTTACAGAATAGCTCTGTTGTGATCTTTTGACTTTTGGATCTGATAGTCAAAAAAAAAAAGGAGAAAAAGCAGCAATTGACTACATTTCATTAGAGTTTTCTGTCCAGCAAACAGGCCAGAAGAATTTCTTAATCCTTTATGTTTCATTTTGGGACCTTATGTGCAATATCAAACAGATTAGATGAATTGCATCACTCCCTGATTCAGCATATGCAGACCCTTGCTGTTGAAGTTTCCCAGTCAATCCATCCTCTTCCTCCCAGTCATAAATAAAGTCAAGAGTGGAAGATTCCCTTCAAGGAAATTTATCTCTTTGACAGTCAAACAGGTGGCGAAGTTAATGCAAAGTCTCGAGAGAACTTAGTTGGTAAGAATGGCCCTGCAATAACTAACCGCAATGATTTACAAGGGACTAAATTGCCAGATTAGGCCTTGATAATTTTTCAACTCTTGACTTCATTATTACCTTGTGGATCTGGATCTTACATCACCTCTAGGAATGCCTGGGATCAAATTAAAGTGGAAACACCTGGTTGAAAGTCAGTTCAAAATACAGATTTAAGAACTAGGGGGCTATTTTTGTGTGCTGGATCTGCTTTTCATGCGTGGTAGACAGCTATAAAATTCTGTTTCTCTGTGTTTGAACTTTGCTTTCAAATGCCAGTCTGCCTTGCGAGTGTGCTTGCTAACAACCACTGCTCGTTGCAAGGGCACTCACTACTTAGACGTCCACAGATCTGACCTGTGAAGCAGATTTAGTAGTCAAATGAAGTGTCCAAGTGAGGTAAACTGCAAACTCAAAGACTTAGACCAGGAAGAAAATCTGTGGTTTGATCTGATGCCACGTGACTATCTAGGGAAGAAGGCAGAGGTGCTCATGCGTCAGGGATTTGCAAAGAAGGGAGATGATCCTGTATTTAAGATGACATGAGAACCTTTTATTTTTTTAGTAACATGTGAGACCCAAATAACAATTTTTTCCAGGAATTTGTAGCCTGAATAATCCAGTGGAATGCTCAGAGGCACAGTGGGCAGCGATTTAATGACTGGAGACACAGTACCATTACAGAACGCTGTTTGAGGAGAGTCTCCTGCAAGCCTTTATGCCTTTCTGCCCTTTGCATCTCAGTTGCCCTTCTCCAGCTCTTCTGCTCAGCTGGGGAGCTGCAGCCTGAACTCACAGCTGGGTTGCTGTGAGCCAAGGACCTCAGCACTGGCAGGACCCGCAAAGCCATACAACAGAACAGCAGTAAGACCCTTTCATGGGACACCAGGTTGAAAGTCAATAATTTGTGTAGTCCAGACTGCTACTAGTCCATCTAATGAGAAGATGGCTATTTACAGAGTAAAAGAGAAATCCTTTGGTTTGTTCTGCTGCTGCTGGAACAAAAGCAGTGGTTGTTTCAACAGAGAAAGCCTCCACCTCCCGATGAGTCCCACTAATTTTAACGGGAGCCTGCCTGGATGGCTTCAAGTGACAGATCTGGCCTAACAACCTTCATCCTTGAAAAGCAAGCAGTTCAACCACGGTTGCCATGTGGAACGGCTTAACTCGATCTGGAGCCATTCCTCAAGGGTACTGCTGCACTGGTGGGCACGACATGCTGTTCAGAGACCAGGGTACTGGTGAGGATGAGAAGGGCTTGTCTCCATGTTTCAGCAACCCATGCATTGCTTTCTCCTAAGGGGTGAGGTTCTCCCATGTGTGGTGGCTTTCTCTTTTAAAAAGTCGCATGTGTATCTGGCTCCTGCCTGGGGAGAAGTCAAGGGTGCTTGACAGAAAATAACTGCCTATGGCAGTGCTGGAGCTACCTGCAGGCACCGCTCTTTCCTAGAGGTCAGAGATTCCTAACCATCTATGTAGACTACTGTTCATGCCCATATATCCTCACACTCTTTTTCTCTGCCAGGCGAAGTGGGTGCTAGGATATGCCCTCTTTGCCTATGGCTTTGTGTTTTATATCTCCGGGGCTAGAGATGCTTTCATAGGGCTGTAGGTGGACAATGCAGCACAATGCTGCCTCACAAGGCACCTTCTCCAGCCCTGGAGCAACACCAGAAGGTTGGGCTAGAAAAATCACTGCTGCGCATGGGCCAGCCTGTGAGAGGTAACTATCTCTCCCATTTCATTGTGGGCACTTGAAACTTCCCAATGTAGGCTGGGAGAGAAGCAAAAGTGCAAAAATGATGGCAAATAACTTCCCTTTTCCCCTCACGAGAACGACGCAACAGATGGGGAGCTCGCGCATTGCCCACGCGGTTTGTTTCCCGGCCCCCCCGGGGTCAGACCCCTCACCCCCAGCAGGGAGACAAGGTGAGGATGCAGCACCCCAGCAGGTGAGAAATGTCAAGAGTCCTGACCACGACACTGGAATTGTCTTCAGGGAGTGGGACTCGAGGAAAAACTCCAGACAGTGACAGAACAGGAAGTTACAGCAGCTGTAGGAGCTGCGGTTAATGAATTTCCCAGTGGGGCTTTAGCTTTTGCTCTGCCTTGCTCCCTCTGGCCCAGAGTGCCGTATTAGTTTCTCCGCTTCCCAGCCATCCCGGTCCCACAAGCTGTTTCGTGTAAGAATTTTCAAGGCAGCAGATTGTGTTATGAGTCCCCAGTGAGAGAATAATTTTAGGTACGATTCCAAATATTTAGTAACAAAGGCTCAGCTTCCCAAGGTGAATCCCAGGAACGCTGACAGCATCTCCACATCTGATCATTCAAGCATCAGGAGGAAGGCAAAAATAAAAATATGCATTTTTTGAGAAAACAAGAAACTTGGGTCCCACAAGTTCAACAGTCACGGAATTTCATGTGCAATTTTGCCCCTTCAATAAAAAGGGGCTGCCTTGGCTGACCTGACCGCTCCTATTAGATGCTCTAGGTCTTCAGAGGAGAACCTTCACAGGGGACCGCAAATATTTATAATACCAAAAGCGAGCGAAAGTCAAAAGCTGCTTATTGGAGACTCTGGGAACATTTACCTCCAAGTCGATAGTACTTGCTAATTTCACCTAAATTCTTCCATCTTTTCCCGGAAAGGAGAACTTGGGCACAACTTTTCTTCCAGTCTCTGGTCCAGTCCCAGCCCCAACCTGAGCTGGACGGTGACTTGGTTAAAGTTACTACTGTTCTCTTTTAGTAAAGGAGAAATTAATTATTTCCTTGAGAAAACACTATCTCACCAACAGCTGTGGCTCAGAAATACTCTGCCCATAAATAATGATTCCATATTAAAATATACTTCAAATTATTTTTAAAAACTTACTCCCAAACCTTATAACTTCTTCACAGACTTGGCATTACTGAACAGCTTAGTTTGTTCCCCTGTCTAGTAAGGACACTTACACATCTTCCAATTGCTCCGTTTGTTCTAGTTTGCTACACAAAAAAATTGTGAGAGTGCTAGACCACACTGAGCTATCGCTGGTACAACCTGCATTTTCAGAGCCACTCTAGTATTCCTCAGAAATTCCCAGTTTAGTCCTGGGACTAACAAAGCACCTTATTTTGCACATGTGAACAGATGATGTATTATGTGAGCCACACGTTATTTTAAAATGTCGAAATTGTTAGTTAAACAATCAGAGAAGTGGTCACTTCTGTAAGTTCAGGAATAAAATATAGACAGCAATTGTTTAAACAATTTTTATTTTGAGTCACTGCAAGCAGAGAAAAGTTGGTGTTTCTTATCGGGTTGTTTGGATTGAGGCTACAAGTGAGAGATAAGAAAATCCATGTATCAATGTTTTTGCTGGACTGTTCTAGTTTATGATCCCTCCACTGGAAGCCTTGGTCTCACCTGCCTCGTGCTTATTTCCCAGCACTGTGAGCACTTGCTAGACAAGAAGCTGGCAATCCTCAGCATTTTAAGCATTACAGACAAGTCCTAGGAAAGCAGAAGCCTTGAGGAAACACTGATCCCCTGGAGCCATATCTGCATTTGGGCTCCCACTGTTACTACCAGAAGGGAGGTTGAACTAATAGGAGTAACAAGACAAGAACTGGTGATGAAACCTCTGTGCAGACATCCATAAAATGAAGAGCATTGACACTAGCTTGATTCTGGGATGCTTGGCAGACCTTAATTGCACACTCTCTCCAGTCTTGCAGTTGATGTGTGCTGCTGGCTTCATGTGATGGAATTTTGGTAGCAGGGGAGATGGCTGTGGCAGGGCGGCTTGGAGAGCTCCAAAGGCCCCCACTCCCAGGGCACCCGCTGGGCAGAGTTCATCCTGCCGGGACTGCCCAGGTTCATCAGGCCCAGCACGACTGCAGCGGGGAGAGAACTGAAACCTGAGAGAAACGGCCACACAGACATCCGGTCAGTGAAGACAGAACAGGAGGAGGTGTGCCGGAGCTGGGATTCCCCTGCAGCTCGTGAGAGAAATGGTGGAGCAGAGACCAACTCGCAGCCCATGGTGAACCTCATGCTAGACGAGGTCGTAGAGATACTGACAAAGAAGTAGAGATGCATCTGCAGTCCGTGGAAAACTCCACTTCAGAGTGGGTGGCAGCTCCCTTAGAAGCCATGACTGTGGAAAAAGCCCACGCTGGAGCAATCCGATGGGTAAAGATTGCATCCTGTGGGAAGGACTCACGAAGAAGTCTGAGGACTGTTCGGTGAGGAGAGAATCCATTGGAGCAGGGAAAAGAGTGTAAGGAGGAGTTCTCCTTTGAGAAAGGAGCGGCAGAAACAATGTGTGACAAAGTGACCTGCAACCCCCATTCCCTGCCCCCCTGCACCACTGGGCGAGGAGGCAGAGCCAGGAAGAAGAGAGGGGTGGGGGGAGGTGTTTTTAAGGTCTAGTTTTGTTTCTTGTTATCGTCTTGAGTAACTGTTAATAAGTTAACTTGATTTGTTCCCAAGCTGAGTCTGTTTTCCCATGAGTCATGGTTGGTGGGTGATCCCTCCCTGTTCTTGTCTGGACTCTCAGTTCTTTTGTTACATTTTTCTCCTCTCCACCTCATGGAGGGAGAGGAGCGAGCGAGCGGCCTCGTGGTGGCTGAGCTGCTGGCTGGACTGAACCACGACAACATGAAACTCCTTACCTTACATGCCAGAGGTTTAACTAGCCAGGAGCTCCTTTCTAAAACAGCTGGAAAGGTCAATAATCTTGGATTTCAGAGCAGCAGGAAAACCTAACATCCTGATCACCCTGGCACGCTTTTGCCTGCCCATTAACTACTGACGTATCTGAAGACCTAAATTGTATCTAATAAGGTTTCTTTTAAACAGTGGATCAAAATGTTCTTGCCTGTTAAGAAAATAGAACAAGTTGAAGCTAACTTTGCTTATCTGTAGCTTAAGTGGACACGTCCCAACGAAAGTTTGTAATTATCTCCTAAGGGCTTGTTTAGATGTAACAGTTGATGGAGAGTACAACAGGCATTTGAAATGCACTGGCTGGTCCTGAATAAGTCTCAGAGCACAGAACTTCCACCAGAGCATCGTTCTTGTTTAAGTTAGGCTGGACCAGCTGATGCTTATTGCAGAACATAAGGGTACACACAGACATGCACAAACACAGGCACGCACTTAAGCGTAGTTATTCCAGAATAACTTCTGAGCAGGGATGTGTGTAGACAAGCCCTAGTAGATGAGCAGGAGTGTGGCTGCCTGCAGCTGTGATGAGAAGAGAGGGCTGGATGTCAGCACACGAGCAGGATTGCGCATGCACATGATCCAAAACAGAAGCTGCTAGTGCGGGATATGAAGGACAGCACCCTAGAGCTGCCTTAGCACCCCATTCCTCCTCTCCCACTAAAAACCTGTCCCTGGATACAGCTGCTAGTAGCTCAGCTCTAGCTATTCCCTACATCTAGCTGCCACAGCAGCTTTTACTGATACTTGGATTAGGAAAGAAAGGTTCTGGTTATCTCAATGCCATAGACACTGGCCCAGGCACATGGTTTGCTGAAATGTTCTCAAGCAGAACAGGCTAATATTTTGATGGTGGTTCAGTCAGCCTGTGCAGACAGGGATGTGTTTAAAGGTTTCATTTTTTCAAAATACATTGTGGCTCCGTGGCTAAGAGCTACAATAGCCCTGTTTAGGAAGGGGGAAACAAACATTCTGCCAATTTAACTTACGTGCACAAACACACAAATGCGCACATAGACACAAATACTCAATCCTGACTTCTGCACATTCATCATGTAGCTCAAAAGCTTTTTTTTTTTGTGAAAGAAATTAATTGTTTGTGTATCGTCAGTATTAGGCAGATAGATAAGTATGTAAGCTGGAATGTTACTTCTAAAGTTATTTTAAATATTTGGGTTGTCCATTTAAACTATGTTTAAATAAAGTTAGTATGAATTTCTTCATTTCTTTGACGGCACGTTAAAGCCATACTTTCTGTCATTACATACATCAGCATTTAATGCCCAGGCTGAAACATGACAGGCTAATTATGATACCAGTTTTTTGGGTTTTATATAACTACATAAAACATACACTTTGTTGGAGACCGTCCCTAGACTTTCCAGATTTTTTGCAAGGGAGGGGAGCAGCTGTGTGACTAAACACCTGGAATTTAGGGCTAGAAGCTTCATGACAAAGTCAGCCTTAAATCAGGTGCCCTCATCAACCAGTGCTGCCTAACCCCCTGTTTTGGGGGCTGTTAGAAGAACTTATCTCTGTGATAGACAGTTTTATTTCCTGTTTCTGAGTATGAACTTGGCAGCAGTGGAAAACTGAGCAGAGCCCCAAAGTTTCTGTACTTGGAAAACTTGGGTTTAAAGCATTAATGGGCAGAAACAGACTCTGAGGCTAAATACTTACAGGATTACCATTTGTGTTATGATCATCTGGTTTTATTGAACAGATGCTTAGGAGTTGCCTACTCAGAGACACGGAGAAAAATTAAGAATCAAATTCAGAGGTTAAGTTAATGCTCTTAGATGCGTTAAACTGTTGTGCAGACGCACACTTTTAGAACCATAGCAGTCTGTAACTTAATCCTTTAACTTATGTGCATTCACTACACAGCTTTGATTCCTCTGAATTTTCCCATGTTGTTCCTGAAGACAAAGCTCATAAGAGTTTGTCTACACACAAAAGTTATGACAGACAATGATGGTGTTTGAATGTAAAGAATGATGATTGCTCATGAATTATTTATTCATTATGAAGTAAAAGGGTATTGTTCTTGATTAGCTTACCTCACTTAGAGGTCTTCTGCACAAGTTGGTATGATGCAAGTTAAAGTATGCATTTAGTGTGCGTTAACAACTCTATATACACCACCCGAACAGGCCTAATGGGATGTAGTGGAAAGAACAATTCATACTGTATTGAGCATCTATCTTACGTGCTCCAAGCTGCAACTAAATCAATATTTGAAATAATCAACAAGAACATGGTATGAGAAACTACTAACACCAAAAGTAAAGATACTTGAAGGCCATACTTGTCTTATCTCACTCCAGCTACTTAATGGGCACACCCAGTCCAGAAACCTGGCTACTGCAGATTCCTTTTAAAGACTAGGGAATGGAAGAGAAGGAAGACTCATTTTGAGAACAGTTCAGATTTTACAGGGATAAGTTTGCTCCCCCAGACACCTTTGTCCTAGAGATTCATAGATTCATAGATTCATAGATTTCTAGGTTGGAAAAGACCTTAGAGATCATCGAGTCCAACCATCCCTAATCCCCATTAAACCATATCCTCAAGTAGCTCATCCACCCTATTCTTAAACACATCCAGGGATGGGGACTCAACCACCTCCCTGGGCAGCTTATTCCAGTGGCTGACAACCCTTTCAGAGAAGAAATACTTCCTAACATCCAACCTGAATCTCCCCTGACTAAGCTTATGCCCATTTCCTCTTGTTCTATCACCCATCACTAATGTAAAGAGCCCCTCCCCTACCTCCCCACCATCTTTTCTCAAGTATTTATAGGCCGTAATCAGGTCTCCCCTCAGCCTCCTCTTCTCCAGGCTAAACAGCCCCAACTCCCTCAGCCGCTCCTCATAAGTTTTATTTTCCAGCCCCTTGACCAGTTTAGTTGCCCTTCTTTGGACTCGCTCCAGGAGCTCAATATCTCTCTTAAAGCGAGGGGCCCAAAACTGGACACAATATTCCAGGTGCGGCCTCACCAGTGCCGAGTACAGGGGCAGGATCACTTCCCTGCTCCTGCTGGTCACACTATTCTTGATACACGCCAGCATCTCATTGGCCTTTTTGGCCACCTGGGCACACTGCTGGCTCATATCAAGCCGGTAGTCAACCAACACCCCCAGGTCCTTCTCCGCCAGGCAGCTCTCCAGCCACTCCTCCCCGAGCCTATAGCGATGCTTGGGGTCTTTATACCCCAAGTGAAGGACCCTGCACTTGGCCTTATTAAAGCTCATGCCATTGGCCTCAGCCCAGTGATCCAGTCTGTTCAAATCCCTCTGAAGAGCCTCCCTACCCTCGAGCAGATCGACACAGCCTCCCAGCTTGGTGTCGTCCGCAAATTTACTGAGGGTACATTCAATCCCCTCATCCAGGTCATTGATAAAGATGTTAAACAGAACTGGACCCAGCACTGAGCCCTGGGGAACCCCACTGGTGACCGGCCTCCAGCCGGATTTAGCCCCATTTACCACCACTCTTTGGGCCCGGCCATCCAGCCAGTTTTTAACCCAAAGGAGGGTGTACCTATCCAGGCCAGCAGTTACCAGTTTCTCCACCAGAACACTATGAGAAACTGTATCAAAGGCTTTACTGAGGTCCAGGAAAACTACATCCACAGCCCTTCCCTCGTCAACCAGGCGGGTCACCCTGTCATAGAAGGTGATCAGGTTTGATTGGCAAGACCTGCCTTTCATAAACCCATGTTGACTGGGCCTGATCACCCGGTTAACCTGTATGTGCTCGTTAATAGCACTCAAGATAACCTGTTCCATGACTTTGCCCGTCACCGAGGTCAGACTGACAGGCCTGTAGTTCCCCGGATCCTCCTTCCGCCCTTTTTTGTAAATGGGGGTAACATCCGCCAGCCTCCAGTCCAGCGGAACTTCCCCAGTGAGCCAAGACTGCCCAAAGATAATGGACAGGGGTTTGGCAATGACATCCGCCAGCTCTCTCAGGACTCTCGGGTGGATACCATCAGGCCCCATAGACTTGTGGGCATCCAGCCGAAGGAGCAGATCCTTGATAGAGGGAAAGTCTAGGTTTACAGGCTCCTATTTAGCTATATAAAGTTAATGAGATTAATCCAGGCTCTACTGCTCATTGGGACTGTCCATAAAGGAGGTGGGTATAGGAGACATGAATTCAGATTACTCTACATTTCTTTCATACATGGTCAGGCTCATAAGAAATTCTAATTCACGTTCATTGCATGTCTACTAACCAGAAACCAGTCTCTCGTTTTCTAGAAGAATTGCAGAATGGCTGAGGTGGGAAGAGATCTCTGGAGGCAGTCTCTGGTCCAACCTCTCCATTCCAGGAGGGTCACCCAGAGCTGGTTGCCCAGGACCATGTCCAGATGACTTTTGAATATCTCCATGGAGGCTCCACAACCTCTCTGGGCAACCTGTGCCAATGCTTGGTCACCTTCACAGTAAAAAAGTGTTTCCCAATGTTCAGAAGGAATGTCCTGTGTTCCATTGCCTCTGGTCCTTTCACTGGGAACCACTGGAAAGTGCCTGACGCTAAAGAACTATTTGTGCAGACATTTATGTGGGAACTGCACAAATTCTCAAAGCATAAGCCCAGGAGTAAGCTACCACAAGGTAAGCCTGTTTGTGAACACACTTCTGACATACCACTCATATCGCGGCAACTATCTGTGCACACAGACTTACTGCAGGACAAACATGAGGAAGTTTATTCCTCAGAGACAAAAAAGTTCTCTCACACCTGCTGAGCTTTGCTTTAAACAAAACACATACAAAACTTTTATGATAGCATTCCTCTGACCAAGCACAAACAATAATGTCTGAACTGGTCATCCAGGCATTTTCTGTATCAAGAAAGCAGCCAGCTCCTGTGTTTTGAAAGTATCTGATCATCAGATAGGAACGCAACTAAAACATGCCAAAACCCCCCAAGTCCCTAAATCAGGTAGCATCGATTTCTCTCCACTGTTTGTTAACTCTAGAGCACCACCGTAGATGTGCCAAGATAAGGGTGTGATTTGTCCTGCTTACCAGGAAGTACAGTGCTATAGAACCATCTTCGAACACCTCATTTACATGACTATAAGCTTAGCACCATTAAGACAGAGGCTTTCTGAGGAAACTTTCATCAGCTACCTATCCCATCTCGTTGCTGCAGCAAGACAAAGACAGGAAAATACCAAGAGGTGCACCCATATGGGCTCATCTGGGTTTAACAGTAAACTTCTGCAGCATCCTGCAGAATGAAGGAAAGCATTCCTACACCAAGATACTAGTTTAAAGTATTAATATAAAATTTTTACCTGAGGTACTTTAACTGCACTGGCTTTGTGCTGAAATAATACAGTCTGTCAGTTAAGCGGTGCGTAGCCAGAACCCTGAAGTAATTCTCATAGTTTCTGATCATAGTGTTACAGGAAACTCTCAGCATCACGTGGTATGTGCAGCAGTTCAGGGCAATTTAAATAGGGGAAACCCCAGTTCCCACTCCATCCTCAGTCACAAGTCTTCTCTTCCTGCTTCGTAGGAGTCACTCATGCAACTGGGAAGCAATCAAGTCAACAAAAACCCCTCTTGGACAGGTGACCAGCTTCTTTATGTGATGTTTTTTTAAGGTGTGACAGAGGTGACAGAAGTTTCAGGATTGTTTCTAAAACAGCTCATCTGTATCAGGAAAAACTAACACTTTGAATTTGTTTCTCTGGAGACTTGAACTGAATTTAAGCTCAGTCTCCCATTCAGCAAAACAAGCACTATCCATTTTGTTAAGTTTAGAGCCATGGCTGCCTCCTGGGATGTTGTGTGCAATAACTTTAATATCACTTGACAAACCAGAAAAACATAAAATTAGCACCAAAGATCCTCCCCACAAGCACTTCAGCAATTCTCACCCGATCTACAAGGTACCTGCTTATCTCCTTTCTCTGTATGTATCTAATTGTCTTCTGAATAGGAGATTAAAAGTTAAGGGTCTGCACAAGTTTTAGAAACGTTCCCAGAGAGCACCAGTCACTCAGCCACACAGCTGAAGAACTGAGACGGACCATGGTATTTCTGGAATGAAGTAAATTCAGAGAAACCAGGACGACCGTGTATTCAATAAGCAGAACTACACAAGCCCTGAAACTTGCTTTTTAAGTAAGTCTATAACCATTGTAAATCAGCATGATGCTTTATAGAAACTTGGTATTCCTGGTCAGCTTCTTATTTTTCCTTTTCTGTCAGGTTAATAAGTGTCTTGAGTATCAATATATCAAACTTTAAAAGTTGCTTCTTAGTCTGAGACAGCAATATAGTTTGAGACACTTTAGAAAAACAAATGTGCATTAAAATGATGCTACGTAATAGAACGAAATTTGCTGTACTTGGTCTCAATGACTTTGCTGTAAGAACACGGGAGTTAATTTGGCCCTGGGGGAGTCATTAAGAGGCTTTTTCAAAAAAGCATGGAATTTGGAGTAAGGGTTAATGTAAACAGTTTCCTCTACTTTGGATTAATTTCTAAACAGGCTTAGTTAACAACACTTCTCCACACACATACCGCTGTGTGTATGATATATGTCTATGTAGTAATAACTGCAGTTGTACTGAAACTACATTTACTTTTTAATTCATTAAAACTGCATCCACACTGAGTCATTTTTATGTAGATCTAAATGAAGCTCCATAAAAAAAAAATCAAAATTAATATTCTTCAAAAGCTCTTTGACCAGTTAATTCATCGATGAGTTTAGAAACTAGAGAAAACTGTCAGCTCCTAAAGCCTAATTTTACAGTACTTATTGATAGACTTCAGAGATTACACTGTAAACCACGTAGCTGACAAAGTGGATACAGGAACCGAGCAATAAATATTTGAAGTGTCTTGAAACTAAAGAGCTACGGAAGAGGCACAAGTAGTTTGCATTAGTTTAGTCTGTCAAGGAAGCATTGCAATCACTGTTTTAAGGAAAAGGTGGCTCACTTTAATAACCACAGGCATTGGTCACTATTTAACAAGACATTCTAAAAAAGTAATCACAATTTGTCCAATAGTAGTTTACAAGTGGATGGTATACATTAAGATACAGAGGTAGAAGTTCACTTTTACACTGCTTCACTAATACAGATTACCAAATTATTCAAGGCACAAGATTGTTCGCTTTACAAAAAATACTGTAAAAACATCATTTGCTGTTCTATAATGTGAGTACAACTCAAAAAAAAAATCTTTACACCCTTCCATATTCCACATCGAGTTGCATCAGGCGTTATTCTATTTTTCCTTCACTAATAATTGGCATATGACCAGCACTTACATAAACAGTTTGTATCTCAGCTGAGTTGCTTTGTCTTTTAGGCACAAGTCCAGTTACAGAAATTTAATACAACGGCTTCCTCAGGGGGTGGGGGAACTCTGTCGGAAGTAAGAATGAGAAGGAAAAGAAACATATAGTCCATAATATCAGATCGGTCTCTGACATAGAGGGAAACAGAACAGAACATACTTCAAATCAAATGACTTGAAAAAAGTCAGTTTAAATCACTGACTGCATTCCTAGAAAACCAGACACCCGATACAAGTTTGCTCTGAGAGTATTTGAGACATTCACTTGCCTTTGAATTGGCAGAGATTTACAAATTTCTTTTTATCTTTGTTTAAATAGAACACACGCAATTGTTACAAAAGAGAATTACACCACAATTCGGCCATGTGTCCTTTAGAGAGCTTGGATGAACAAGTAAAGAGATGCGTTCAGAAACTGTCCTTGAATTTGCCAAAAGGTCATGAGCAGAAGCTTAAACCTTAAGATTTCCCTCCCTCCCCCTTCCCAAATAACACAGAGAAAGACAAACAATTTCTGAAACGTTGCATCTTCTAGTTGGAGACCGCTCTTACAAACCTTGGCAGGCTGAGGAAGAGACATCACACAGTGCATCCCTACAAGAAGTAGTTCGACTAGTTTACTGTACATACAGTGATATTCTAAAGGACAACGGTGGCAGCTACATTGTAAATTCACTTTGCTTACCTATCACATTTTCCAAGTACTCTAGTCAGTTTTATTTACAGTATATAAAAAAACCATTGATTTTTAGAGTTCAATACACAGGTTTAGGACCCGAAAGAATGCCACAGTAAGATGTTGACATTTGCACCTGTTAGATGCAAGTGCACTTCGCAATTCAGTCATGTAACATTGTCGTATTCACCTACAAACATTAGTCCATCCAAAACAGTGTTAAATTCCATTTTTAGCCTCGTTGTTGTTTGTAGCCTGTTTCCTTTGAGCGATGAAAGGGTACATACACTTGTCTGCTCCCAAAAACCGGTACATGCATACAACTGCTTCAAAAGGCAGAATACTGTGAAAGAAAAGGTTATAAAACTGTTAGAAGACAGCATAAAACAAAGCCTCTGCCTATACTCTGTACTTGGTCTCCTTGAAAGCAACATAATAACTATTGGAGAGGCTTCCTAAGAGTCTTACGGGATTTTTATTTCACAGTAATATTTACAGAGAAAATTGAAATTTTATAGTCCCATCCAGACAGGCAAGCAACGGAGGAAGAAGCTACTTATTCACATGCCTTCAGCTTAGACCAGATATCCTGCTGCTTCCTCACAAGCTCTGCGATAGCTTGTTTTAAAGTGGGGGAGGCAGGGCAGGGGGCAAGGGCATCACAGAAGGCCTACTAAAAGCAAAGCATCTGCTCAAAGCCACATCAGCAGAGGTCATCAGACATTTAAGATATTCTTTAATGTGGGATTAGTGTTAGTTAATGCCATTCTTTGATCACCAGATGTCTAACAACCTTGACTTACATTTTAAACTCAATCATCCATCCTCAAAAAGAGAGGTCCGAAGTAAAGAGAGCAATTTCCTTTTTTCCCCTCCAGATAAAATTCCAAGAGGTGACTATGTGATGGATATCTGGCTACAGACTCCCCTCCTTCCCGCAACCACAAAATATTACTTTTATTTCAAGTATAGCACTCAGGTGCTCTAGTGAAGGATGAAGATGGGATTTCCTTAACCCCTGGAAATAGTGGCAGACACTTATTCAGTGGAACGCACTGCACAGAATCTAGCCATTAGGAGCAATCACCACTGGAGCACTGAGAAGTAGAAGTTACTGGTACAGGTGTCCTCACTGCCAGTAGTACTGCTTGTGCAGTAGCCAGTGGAGGGCCTTTGATCTAAGTGCTGCTGCCTGGGGCATGGATTATGCAGAAGCTTTGATCTCCCTGTTGGAAGCTAGAGTGTTGAACACAAGACAACCCAAAGGGCCTTTGATGTGACTGTTGCTGCATAAGGCACTGCTTGCGCAGAGAGCACTGAAGCACTCTTCTGAGCTTCTGGTTGCAGCAGCTGGTTCTCAAAGATGCTGACAGTGGCATCGATTTGTTGACAGAAGAGACACATACATACTTTCTTCCAGGAAAAAGGTGAGCATTGAAGGCTCCTCTAGTCCTCTGTCCACCATGAGAGGCTTGAGGCGGAGGAGAATCAGTGCCTCATAAGTGGAATAAAAATCACCAAGGTTCTCAGTTTCAACCATTCTTCACAGAAGGAAAATAAGACAATGCTATATTTTAAAGGTTCCTTCTACACAATATATTTTTTAAAAAAAGACAGCTGCAAAGCTGTTCTCTATAAACTAGAATGTAAGTGATGCTGCATCAGTGGAATTGAGCCAACTGCTGTATTACCCTGCATCATTGAAATGTCAGCCTGGTTACATATTACACACAGTTCCCATCAAAAAACCCTAGTATGTTAGACAGGACAAAGGAGGTAATTCCTTTAAATAGCCCTTCCTCCAAACTTAGACTCTGAAAATTGGTTCTGAATGCACAGATTTTCAGTTTATCTACCATATCCATGCAAGTCCTGGAGAATCTGCAGGCAGGGCCTCCTACACATTCGTTCTAGAGACAAACAGTTAGAGGTTCCTTTGCTGGAAAGCTGCCTCATGCCCCATTCCTAAGGAGGAACCCAAACAATGGAAATCACAGAATCACAGAATGTTAGGGATTGGAAGGGACCTCAAAGGATCATCTAATCCAATCCCCCTGCCTGAGCAGGACCACCTAGATCCAATCACACAAGAATGCGTCCAGGAGGGTTTTGAACATCTCCAGAGAAGGATGCCTCTCTGGGCAGCCTGTTCCAGTGTTCTGTTACCCTTACTGTGAAGTTCTTCCTCATGTTTAAGCGGAACCTCCTATGTTCCAGCTTACATCCATTTCCCCTTGTCCTATTATTGGATGCCACTGAGAAGAGCCTTGAAAAGAAAATAGGAATCTAAGGAGGATGGAAGATACCAGAGGGGTAAAACAAGGATGCATAATACACAGGATCTCAATTTTATGGAGCTCCCCAAGCAAGCAGCCTACACTCATACAAGTCAGGAAAGAGACATGAATTCTAACAAAACAGCACCTATGGCCTGTGTGGGTGGGAGGATGTTTATATTCAGAAAGTAGACATGCTCATATATTTTACTCGTATTCTGTAGATTGTACTGCCTACAAACCAGCACTTCAGCTCTTACCTTTTCATGAAGGTGACCATATACATCAGGCGAGGTGTGCAGATCATCGGCTGGTCCGTGAGGATAGCTCTCATAGCCTGCTTCACACAGTATTCTGGTTTCAAGGGTGGAAGGAAAGGCTCGATCTCTTTTCTGAAATATTTGATTAAGACAGATTAATAAGACACATAAAGGACTTCAGACCTCAGTGATGAGTTCATTAACTCACTTTCTTTGGAATGCTTCAGCAAGGAAAAAGACTTCAATTTTTTTAGATTCATTGTTAAGTTACAAAGACTGTAGCTCAAAACTTGTGTTGCCTGAGTACAAAAGGACAGAAGACAACGAATTCAGAAAGTCTTCTTTTCAGGTCTAACACTAACATATATTAAAGCAGATATAACAATATATTTATGGTAACAGTTTATTACCTTCAAGTACTTTCATGACTCTACAAACACATAGCAGAAGAAGAATTTTACTCACCTGATCCTGCACCCTCTGAACATTCCTGTATCTACAAGATAAGGGCAGACTAAAGTTGTTTTGATTCCATCCTTTTCAGCAGCCTTCAATTCATGGCTCAGAGACTCATGGAAACCTACTGCTCCAAATTTGCTGGCGCAATAATCCTGTGTTGGCAATGAACGAAGAAAAAAAAAGGCAACTTAAAAAGGACAGACATGAATCACGTTCAAAGCCAAAATCTGAGGTGATTCTGCACAGATTTTCAAAGAAACAGCAAAAGACACCCACTGAATAGAGCATCACATCAACTCATTTATCACTTTACTTTTGAAGCAATTAGCACAGAATCATGAAAGCAGGAAAGCTGAACGTAGGAGGATATTACCTTGGATTCAAGTCTTTGAATCAAGCAGGCTAACATGGCAAGTTACTCCAATTACAGGTTTGCTTAATATTAAATGTTACAACAAAGGACTGAGATACCAAATACTACCTTGGGTCAGATTTGAAAAAGTTTTGGAGAGTTGGCAGGGCATAGGTGTAAAAATCTTAAATGTTTTATTTTTGAGGTTAGTTTCAATAACAGATATAATGGAGATTTGAGTGCATTGCTTAATTTTCAGAGGAGGCTTGTATATCTTAAAAATACTAAGTTAAGCAACATTAAAAAATAATTGTATAGACAGCAGTAGCATTCGAGTTTTCCATTGGATGTGTCTGCCTCCACTGCTGGTCACACCCACAGCCTAGGCAATTCTTTGTAGTTTTCTCAAGACAGTAAATACTCTAAAAAGCCTTAAGCTACACCAGCTTCATTCATTTCTGTTATGAAACACTGCAGTTTAAGGTCCTCGACTGAGCCATACCTATATGCAAAGAAGCCCAGGCTTATGGCATGATACGACCGTTATTCTGTTAGACATATAAATTCATTTTCACTAACCGAATGCTTTTTGTTCACACTGTTTGTGCTAATGACCCAAAAAGTAAGATAATAGAATCTAATCCTAACCTAGTTTCATGTACCAAACAAGTCTCTCAAACTGATGTTCTCAAACAGCTGCTAGCAACTAGACAACCTAATGCTTATATGTGGGACCATAGTAAAGTAGGCGAGACGTATATTCTGGAAGGAAGGCTGGCAGCCATTTCCTCACAGAAACAGGAAACAAAATATTACTTTTGCAAATCCTTGCCTCTGGCTTCAAGCTTAGCATTGAAGACCTTCACAGGAGCAGGTAGGTGGACACCTTTCAGGTTCCTAAATTTATCAGATAATTCAAAGATCATTTAGCATTCTGAAATCTTTAGCTGTCCTAGGCTTTCACTCCAAGTGGCAAGCCCACCTGCAAAGTAGGTGAATATGACGGCTGCCCAAGTCCTGCAGATCCCACTGACAGGGAGCCATGTGTTGATATGGTACTCAGCACCATAGCTTCCAAGTATCTTTGAAGATTTGACTTTATTTTCTCTCGCTGATAATACAAAAAGCTTATCCTAAGCAAAAAGTGCCAAATTTATTGTTAATTATAGTCTAACAAACCTCCACTCCAGCAGTACTGAACAATCCCAAGGAACTTGCAACTGTCACAATGTGTCCATGATTCATTTCCAGCATCTTGGGAAGGAATGCTTTAGTGGTCTACAAAGTAAAAAAACAACAACAAAACAAAACACCACCAAAATAAAAAAAACACACATCATGAATATACTACATTAGTGACAAATGTTCAAAATCTCCATCTCAGTTTATTATCAAGAATTTAGAATTAAGATCACTCTACAGGTTTTGAAATTCCGAGTTTGTCAAAAATGCCAGCAGAAAATCTACAGCCTGTTTGTGAATTCTGACAGCAAGGCAGCAAGGATTATATCTCCTGAAATCCTAAGGTTAAAGGATCAATTGAGCTCAGACATGTTTATTTTTCTGCAAGAGCCTAGTTATCAGAAAGAGATAATTTGACCCTAAAATGGAAGTCACTACTTTTTTTTTAAGAAAGAAAAAGGAATGCGAAGTGTTTAATTACACCATCCAGCACATCTATGTTAAGACCAGTGCCGATTATCAGTTCTAATTATTGACAGCGTGTTTTGTGAGTTAGATATGGTTAGTTTTATCCAATTAACTTATCCTGGGCATTTTACATTAAAAGAAATACTAGAGGCAGAGCTTTTGCTGATGTTACTTTTTACATATAATATAGTAAAGACTTACTAGTCTAAATTACTTTCCATCTTTATTAGTATCCATAAGCATTGCTCTAACTAAAAAGACAAGACATACATTTCTATTATCAATTCCTTACTTTAAGTTTCAAACGAAAACAGAACAAATAAAATAAACCAAAACCAAGTCTCAAGATGAAACTCTGATTTTAACCTCCAATTGTTATGCTTTGATTATAAAGTTTGTTTCTCTTTAAAAAAAACGAAGTCAGAGTTAACACCTTTAAATAATTAAATTTTAACAATAAATTGAAGGCATTTGCTAAAAGATCACCTCTGCTAGAATACCTACCTTTGTCATATCTGTTTTCTGAAGCTAAGTCAACACTTTCCTTTTTTAAATAAATACTAAGCAGAGCACCACATATGCTAAAAAAAAAATCAATCAAGTAGTAAAATGGTATGTGTAGTTATGATTTACTTCACCGTCTAGGTTGTCAGTGTACTGTACGAGATCACTTTTAAATTACCAAAAAACTTCAGACAATGCTTTTTAATCACAAACATGCCTGGTTAATATAAAAAATCTATTAATGACAGAGCTATTATTCTATTCTAATTTACTCAGTACCAGGAACGTTTAATCCTCCCAGACCACTTGGTCTTCCCATGGAATTTGGACCTAAACTCAGGGCATGCAAATGCCCCTTAAGTATTTGCTACTTGCTTAATTGTTGGTCTGAGTCCTGTCAGCTGCATTCTTAAAAAGACGTGCAAGCTACAGCTGAATCCATCTAATTCCATTCTTATGCTGTCTGCATTTTCCAATCACAGACGTCAGGACAGTTTTGCTCTAATGATTTTCACATGTTCTTGTACAACATTTTTGCCTGCAGGTGTTAAATGACTAATCCAGACCTCCTAACACCACACAAAAGAGTGTTTTCACTGGACAGCTGGCAGATGATAGAAGATTAACAGACCTTCTGACTCCTTGCCTTTTCTACTGTTGATTCATACAAGTCCTAGATTCTGTCATAACTGCATAACGAGGCTAATTATAAAAAAAATAATCTGAGAGCAAGCTGCCTTGCATTTGTTTCTTTCCTCATGGCAGGGATTTCTAAACCTCTTATATAGAGCCTCGGACAAGAATTTAGTTCTCTGTTAAACTAATCTGTGCCAGGCACACAAAGTTTCAGCCTTTCTTCCCAAGTTGCACGGCAACAAAGCCCAGCCATCACAGGGCAACGCCGCCTGAAAAGGTGAGAGGCTTCACTTGGATGGCACAAAGTTTAACAGTATATTATTTATCAGCAGCCTGCCTTACACACCCCAACACCCACGGTGCGTACACTAGCCCGGATCCTCCACGCCACCCCTGTGAAAGATCCATACTCCCAGCTCAGTCCTGCTAACAATTTACTCCCCTCTGGAGCATTAGTCAGCTCCATCAGCAGTTTCCACTTACGTCTCAGCTATCTGTCCACATCACATCAGAATGACTGATTGCCACCTCGTGTTGCCAGAAAGCTTGATAATGCAGACTGAAGCTCTGACTGAAAACCACAGCAACTAGAAATGAAGGGGCACTCACCTCAGAGTTTGTCTTGGGGGAAAAAAAGAAGGGAAAGTACTAATAGGGTTTTTTTTCCCCCCTACCACTTCCAAGGCATGAATCGATGTTTTCTTCCAAGAGATAAACAACAGGCAAGTGCACCAAGCTTTGTTGGACTGGCTTTTCTATTATCTTTACTAGGGCACTGCTTTTTTTCCCTTGTTTTTTTTTAAAAAAACAATAAACTAAAAAATATGATGAACTATAACTAGTTGTCCATAAATGTCTATATTTATCTATAGCTGAACAAGAAGAGAATTTTCACAGGCATATGCATAGATATGGGAAATAACCAAACCAACTGCAGAGCAGTAAATTTCAGAAATCCCACTCAACCATGCTACACTCCTTCAAAGCATAAAGATTACAAAATTTTCAGAGTTTGTGGCTAAAGTAACTCATTTTAAATCAAGAGGAAATTGGCACATGACGAATAAATCATGTTAAGGACACTTTTGGGTGACATCTTCAGCAGTTCAAGTGCAGAATGAAAAACTCCCAGCAGCAGAACTACAGTCACTTAAGTCACCTCTTAAAAGACCATTTACACCACATAAGAAAACGCACAGCCACTTTGCTCTGAAGACAACTAGTAATCCACGGAAATCTTTGCGTGAGACCTCAGCGTTCCGAAACAGCCTGTTCAGAGCAGGCCCCTGGAACTTTATCCTGCAAATCCATTTAAAACCTGAAGCTGAGGCAGTCTATAAAGATAGCACAACTGTCATAGGTACAAAACAGTCAACTATCAACGTCTCAGCTAAACGGGTGTCAAAGTCATCTTGGTTGCTGCCATCCTCCAGCCATCTGCTACAGCTGGGAGTCAGTGCTGGAAAACAAGCACTGTCAGAGGCAGACACACCCTATGGAGGGACGCATTTCCAGTCTCAGAGTAAAGGCTTGCCCACTGCTCCTCCCGCTGAGAGAAACAATCCCAAAGTGAAGTTTTTCTCTTTCGTGGCATAAGCAATCCTCAAATAAATCAGTGTTCTTACTGAGCTTCTGGCACAGCCCACTTCCTTGATCAAAGCAGCTTCCTCCATGCTCTGGTCCCCAGTTTTTCTGCCTGTTACATAAACCAGATCAACCTAGTTTCTTGTTTCTAGTTTCTTGCTGCTTCAGCTACATATGCCTACCAGACCTGAAGTCTTCTGTGTGCTTGTTGTGCTGCTGAGAAACTAGTCAAGAGTTTGACCTGTTTGAGGCAAGATGCCTCCTGGGTGGCCTTCCCATCTGGAGTTTGTCTGAACAGGTAGCACAGCCCACATTAGTCTTCCGAAGTGATGCATGGACATGCTAATCCTCCATAAAAAAAGAAGATACCAAGCAAGAAATGTGGTATTGTCCATAGCATGAGGTCATGAACCAGGTCCCCAAAATAATTGAAATCAACTCAGATAATTTAATCAAACTATTTCCCTTCTGGTTTGATCTTTAAGGTTTCAGTTTTACCTCTCACAGTTGCAGAGGAAGACATTTAACCAAAACATTTAAGCACTGAAAGTCAGAGATCTTTTATTAATGACAAACATAACGCACTTTTCAACACTGAGGAGAAACCAGTAAGTAGAATATAGTGGATGAAAGGAATTGTGTTGTGATGCATCAGGGAAGTTACACAGTGCTCAACATCAAAAAATTTAAGTATCCTCTTCACTCAGAATTAGCTTTTTATTTCTTACTTTTTTTTTTAGAAAAAATTAAAAACCCCAAAAGCATAGTGCAAATATGAGTTCTCTAACCTGCAGTATAGTTTAGATACAGCAACTAGGTAGGGTAGATACAACATATAAAGCTGTTCTGAAGAGAGTGGAGCTATTTTTTCAAGCTAGTTTGATCTTTTAAGTTTTTTGGAGCCTAGAGATCAATTCCTAATCTTCTAAGCATTTTCCTCTATGCTTCTTAACATACCAGTAACAACAAACTATTCCCAGTAGCTGTAACCAAACATCTATTTCATGTGCACACAGCTTTAATGACTTATTTCTCACAAGTGTGAAACTGAACAAGCATTTACATGTCACTTCATAGCTTTCGTAATCTGTTCTTAACATTTTGGTTTACGGCAAATTAACTTCTAACAGTCTAGCACTTCTTCCCTCCCCTTCCCCAAATTCTTTAGTTCCATTCTTAATGAAACAAAACTCAAAAGATTGTGCAACACAAAGAACAGCACAGCTGCAATGTCAAGACAAATTAGTCTAAATACAGCAAATGAGAATATGAAGAAATACTGTGTTTGGGAAAGTGATTTTTTTAATTAAATTTTGGATTAATTATTCTTAAAGTAGAAAGCAAGCATCCACAGAAAACAATGTTAGCTGTATGCAGCTCAAGACAATGGATACTGAATGTAGAAAGCACACCAAAGTAGAAAAGTATGTGCTACCTTGTGTTTAGAGAGTTGTCTTTATATCAAAGAAATACAGCAGGTACCAACACCTAAGGTCCTATAAGTTTTTATTTTTCACTATAGCATTTTTTTTCATGCTTGGTTTTCCGTCAACATTCAAAAGCCCTTTTAAACTATTTTGATGGCATAAACAAGCTGCCTTACTGTCAGGCAGAAATTCCTTTATGCCAAAGGAACAGCTCATTTTCCATACAGCCCTTTCAGGTAAGGAGGACGGAGCACAGTTCTTTTTCTGGGGCCGATAAAAACAGGTGAGTTTTTACATCACTGTAGTCATCCACAACAGTGGTGTAGTGGTATAGCAGATACGACATTTCCTCCCAAGCCACAGCCAGTCTAGGTAAGTGTATTGTTTCATCTTCACATTAAACATGGTTCTGCCAGACTCAAGAAGCAAAATTGGTGCAATTAGTCAAGGACTCATGCAGATGACTCTGGAAACTAAGGTACCAGAGATCGTAACAGCCTGCTGCCACGTGTGTTAGCTAATTCTGTAACTACTATCATGAAGCAATGGAGTCAGTGACAAGAAAATGTTGTTGCAAGTTTTTGTCTAAAACACACATTATATTGTCTCTCCTCAGCACAGACGTTCAGCCTTCTTTTCTTCTCATTCTTCTTCACGCACCACAGCCAGACACTCTGCAGATTCTCCTACTACTGTGGAGGACAGCATGTAGCCACCCACTCCATCATGCAACGAAATCCAGAGATTTCCAAATGCCCAAATTTCTCTTTCCATTCCAGTAATGGAGAAGGGAGGCACAAAGATCTGATGAAAGAGCACCTCTAGCATTTCTGCAGACAGGCTGTGGCAGCCTTGCCTTAAAGCAGGTTTGTCCAAACTGGGTAGCATAGCACTAAGGCACTACTGTATGTTAAAAAGAAAAGAGATGCCTGAAAAGCAGACAAACCCCACGACAAGCTTATCAGTAAGTAGACTCAAGTTATTTTCAGCTACAGCCATACAGCCCGGCTTATTTCAGAAGATAACCAATTTAAATACATTTTATAAACACAGGGTAAAACCTCACTTACAGGATTACAGTGAAAGCCACCACCAAATAGTTTTAGAAGAGGCCTTGAAAGTATATCCTAGAACTGTGTAACTCTCAAAGGAGAATTTATTCAAGTTAGAGGCAATATCCAAAACGCCTTCTCACGCACCAAGGCATGCAGTTACAAGCCTGGATTTAACCATTTATTTTTCTTCTAGTTTTTTTATTTGGTTCCAATGAGAACTGAGAGTAATTACTTGTCATTTGCACTATCACCTCAATAATTTTTCCCATATTATCTCCACATCCTTCTTAAATACCATTATACAAGCATTTCTGAAATGTTAGGTTAAGGTGAGATTAGTAACTGTGCTAAGACTACATGAAAACACCAAATACTGAGTTGAACACTAGAGAGACCGCACAGCACAAAGGACATGGCTCTTCCAGCAACAGGCCGAATACAGAAGATAGACAGAAGTCTACAACTACTGTTGACCTTGTTAACATAAGGGACCAAAGCTGTGATTTAAAGGAGCTCAGATGTCTCTGCTGACTGTTTTCAAGAAGTGCTGGGCCCCTTCTGGCTAATTAGCCACTGTCTAAGCAAATATTTGAATAGCTGTGGAAATTAGTGTTATTTTTGATCTTCCATTTCTATTCTCAAGAAATGATAATGAAAAATACACCAGATTTACTCAATCTTCTTAAAGTAATTAACGAAAAAAGAAAGTCACAGATTTCTCTCAATTGTTGATGGTCTACCCAGATATCTTTTTGGAGCAAAAAGGACCAGGAGATACACATGATGTCCTCAAGCTAAGCATCCATAGACAGCTGTAGTAAAAGCATTAAAGGAAACTACTCAAGGATTGCCCTCAAGTGTGCCTTGAACAGGCCCTGCGTTCAAACCAAAAAAGCTAGACCTTCCAATATTTCATCTCTAAAGGAGTCTTAGTTATTTAGCTCCTGGCAGGGAACACAACATTCAATTTCTCACTAAAGCATTATTTGTCCTTCACATAAAAAAAACACTGTTTTGAGGCCATGGGGATTCCTTTAATATTGAACTGCAACAGCAGTTAATGCTTAACATACATGCACAGTAATAATGTTACAGTTGCCTTGCAACCAGAAGCTCATGAAAGAACAAGATAGACTTAAACAGGAGTCTATAACGATGATGAGTAACAAGGAAGCAAAGCCACCAACGCTCCCCTAATACTTCAGGTATCCTACATTTGCAGACTGAAACTACAGATATGATTTACCCAGGTTAAGACGCAAAGGTAACAAAATAAAGTAAAAACTCTGAAGAATTAAGTCGCAACACCAGTTAATTTAAAACTGTTTTGATTTACAGAGAATTAAGCATCTTTTTTCGTCTCTCTAACTCTGCATGAAATATTGCTTCGATACACACGAAGTCTTACTTTAGCTTATGTTTTTACTATTACTTGAATCACTTGTTTGTTTTTTAATTCATTACTATTTACATTAGTAATCAACATTCCTGTTTCTTCCACCCTCATGACTGATCCATACACATAAAATCCCCTGCTTCTCAAGAGATACTCTTAATCAGCTGAGAATCATCAAAGTTGTACAAAACTAGGTTAAATCTTATTTACTGAAGTTTAAATGGGTTTGTTAGGAGTAACAAACATCTGTCATGCCATCTGCTAAAGAGCAAGTATGCTACGGTCCATGTTTACAGTGCTACCTTGTTTAGCTTTTGTAGTGTTTAGGGTCCAAAACTTCTTCATTTTTCAATGCCAATAGTTACCACTGTTTCCAGTGAATGGTTCAGTTATTGTATAGTTCCTCTTACATGGAGTCAATTCATGCTGAGTATATCAGAAGAAAGCTGAAACTGAATTAAGTAGTTTCCTTAATCAGAACTTAGTGCCACAAAGCTGTTAACAATGGGTAGACAGTAAAGATAAGATAAGTAATGCTAGTTAAAAAAAAAATCACAGGAAACCAATGCCACTAGTTATCTTTCAAACATTAATCATTGATTTCCACTCTTTACTACTAGAACTAATTATGCCATGCCTAGGACGACTGATCATTGCCTGGCTAAATTGCCTTTTGTATAGTTTGTTAACAAGGCTTAGCTGAAAAAGGGTCATGTCTACAGAGAGGGGGATACCGAAAGTGCTTAGAAAAGGACATTGCAACAGAAACTTTTGTTACTGTTGCCTTATCCTGTCACTACATCGTCTCCCCCTCCCCTTTTTCTTTAAAGGCTTCATTTCCTGTGATTTACCCCAAACTGGATAACTAAGACCAAAGTAGGAAACAGCTTTGTTCTCCCTCTCATCTGAAGTGTAGGTTAAGTATTCAAGAACGCTACCTAAATAATACAATTCCTGCTTCAGAAACTTTATTCTTGAGAGTCAAGGTGGGAAAGGTATCATTACCCAAGGTTTATGGTAGTCCGCTCCCTGTTGCCTTACATAAAGCTTTTCTGCATTCCCTGCCATTGCATCACTCTAGATTTTGAATGCAACTTCACCTAGGGCAGGGGTTTAGGTACATGTAACACACACAAAGGTGGACCCGATCTCTCCTTAAGAACATTTCACTTCTTGTATAGAGAGGCCACTACTTTATATGCTTTCTGGGCATGAAGAAGTTCAGGTATTCAAGCTGAACTACTCTTACTATTTCTACACCAGCAAGTGGAAATTAGAGCCTTTATGTTACTGGTATGCAGTCTCCATCTTTCTGCTCCTGAGAACTTTCATATTCTTTCTTCCTAAGAGGACACAGATTTTAGATTTACATGCTTTTTAAATTATTTTCACTCTCAGATGTCAGGCCTGTCCCATAAAGTGTCCGATCTTTCTAATGACTATATGCCATCAATCATTTATGTGGAAGCATCTAGCTGCCTTTAATGGACATGTTTGTATACATAATACCATTCCTGCACACCGACTTGTCTACTTTCATCCATACTTGCAGATACCACTTTGTTGATGTATAACTGTTTCATATATGAGCAGCTGTATATATCATTGTTTAAATCTCTGATTGTGTATTGACCTCTTCTCTCCAGCTTTTGCGAATCTTTGATTTCATACAGCTATGAAAAATGAAGCACCTTCTCACAGGTTACTCAGAGAGGCTGTGGAAATCTCCATCCTTGGAGATATTCAAAAGCTACTTAGACTCGGACCTGGGCCACCAGCTCTATGTGATCCTGCTTGAGCAGGGATGGGTCAGACCTGATGACCCCCAGAGATCCCTTCCCACCTCAACCATTCTGTGATTCTCCACTTAAGTGCACCAACTCCCTGCTCAACAGCCCATTCCTCTTCCTCTCACAGAGGAAGTTCATAAGCCAGCAGAGACCTTGTACTTTTTGTCCCTAAGTTAACTGCAAGTTTATCAACACAGAATCTTAACTAACCAGAAAGGATGCTGATTCCTCTGCCATATCTCTCTGGTATCTCCCCTACAGGGGCTCTTGCCTGTAATAAATTATCCTGCTCTGTCTGAAATAGTGTCTGTTCTACTTCCATTTCTCCTCCTCCTCCTTCGGTCTCAAGCTCTTTCAGCTAGAGAGATGGTCCACTGAAGCACTGCAGAGCACTTAGATGAATTTCTTGTGGGATTAACATATTTTCAGCTGAGTCTAGAACATACAGATATACTGTCTTCAAAAACTAATGATGTCCCACCGGCTATTAGATGCCCTCCAGTAGCTACACTCCCAGGCCAGCTTCTTAAAGGGATTCTGAGTCGTTATAGACAATTCTGCCTGCTTTGAATTTTAATAGCCTCTAAAGCTTGGACAGAGCAATCAGATTTGACACCTAGGAATGAACAGAGAAAGACAGAATCTCTGCTTAAGCAGTGTAGAACACAAGCTGTCAATTACGTATGTTGTGAATTTCAAATGCCAAACTAATCTAAAAGCTGAGAAGGATCAGTAGTAGGTAAGAGGGCACGGTAAGAGGGCTGTTGGAGGCCCCGCTATGTGTTTAGTCTGCCTTACACTGCAAAACAAGATACAAGTCTACACTGAAGGGGAACTTGGGAACAAATGCATACATGCAGACTTCTCCAGCCTGCACAAGTTTAAGGCATAATCAAGCATGAGAACTGAAGCTTTCGAAGTACTCATGCTCAAAAGCTGACCTCTACCCTCCCACCCAAAGGCATCTTATTAGACAAGTTGATTTTTATTCTCTACAAATATTAATCTCATTATATTCTCAGACCATCATAGCTACCAAACCACTACCACAAATTACTATTCAATTTAAAGCAAGTATTACGCAGTTGGCAGCAGTGACATAACATGCAGTTTAATGAAAGTGAATCCTTCTCCTTGGATCTACCACATCAGCATTTGAGCTTTCCACACACTCAAGACTAATGTAGAGCTCCAACACAACTGTGACAGCACAGTTATGCTCCTGTAAATTCAGGAACTTAAATCCCAGTAGGTAGCACCAACTTTGTATTCTTCCACAGGCAGATCTGTCAGTAAAGACAACCTGGCTTGCACTTATCCAAATGTAAAATTTGAACTTACTTCAGAGTTTGCTGGTCAAATGATATAAGAAGTTAACACTTGGCTACTCCTTTCCACAAAAGCTCATTTAAGACCTGTTGAAGTCAAGCAACCAGAAATTCTACTTTGTTTATATACTGACAAATGGCCACGTCAAAGGATCTGTAGTGTTTCAGAGCTATGTTGACATTAGTCTCTCACCTTCATTAGCACAAGTTTGCAGCAAATGTCCAGCCATTTGGAGAGCGGTTATTTATTGCCAGCTATTTGATAATCTTGACAAAAATGAAAACATGCCTCTGAGTGAAAAATCCACACAAATTCATTTTAGAGCAACTATTAGATAAGAGCTCAGAATATTCTGTTCAGTGAACAAGAACACAATCCAACTTTTAAATACACGTTTTTCTCCAGCTTGCCATAAGCTTAGTCATCCTCTGGAATATTTAGTAAAACTTGGTATTTTAGTCTGCATGTTTCCAAAAAATTACTAGAGAACAGTATTGTCAGAACTACTTATGGAAAATATGAAGTAATCATTCATGTTTTATGATTTATGTAACATTATGTTACATTTATGTAACTTTAAGAAGCAGAAAAAGATTGTCTCACATTTTATAGGTACCTTACAGCCAGCACCTCCATAGCACTGCAATCACTATAGTACTGGCATGCAGATGAAAGCTGAGTCACTTTACTCATCTTCCCCAACTCAGTCATTATTTTGAACCAATTATTTTATAAAAAGTAAAGTGATTATGCCATAACTGAGTGTCTCACAGGAGGAACAAGATTAGAAGAAAAGCTTCCCTTTTCACATAACAGTCTTACTTAGTGGAAATAGAAAAAATAAAGAAGATACTATTGTTTAGCTTGGAAATTTAGCTTCAAAGTTTGTTGAGGAAACAGTAAGACCCTAGGCAAACTTTCACTTCATAAGCCAAACAAAGGCTAAAGCGACAAAAAGCTCCAGCTAATACAGTGACCAAAACAGTGGCTAACAATTTTCAAAGATTCTACTTGTACAGGCATTATAACCAAACACCAGCAAACTACTCACTTTCTTGAGAGTGAATTTTCAAAGACAGAGAGATACTTCTCTCCTTTGCCTGCCAGTGGAAACTATGTTTGTTTCCCACAAGCTAAAACACAGCTCTGGCCTGGTTTTTCCACATTCAAATAGCATTTAGTACAACTGATTTCCAGAGAAGGCAAAGAGCGCAGCAGGCATGGAGATCCTTGCTCTCAATGGTACACAACAGCAATCATATCATCCATGTGAGGCAAAGAAACTAGAGCTGTTAACACAACATTATTTGATGTGTTCAGAAAACTAACTTTCCTTTATCTAAGTGCTTTTAATAATACGTAATTAAAATACTGCAATCTCTTTAGAAGCAGAGTTGTTACATTCAGACTGTCATGCCAGTGGTGGATTTGCTACAGCTTGGAACCATTTATGAGTACTTAACTATTTAGAGCCCGTAAATCCTATTGCAGAAAATCTCCCCAAGAACAAGGCTTCATTAGACAGCTGTGGAAGTCCTGTTCAGAGCTATATGGTTTTATCCTATCCCTCTTTTTCCCGACACCACCCCCCTCGCCACCAGTTAGTGCAAATCTGAAACGTCAATGAGGTGATTCTAGTCTATAAACAGAAAAAATAATCAACTTGGCCAAGAAAACTAACAGCTTTCCTCCCTGCCCTCTGGACAGGTTAGTGAGCTGAACTGGCTCAACCAAGGAAAACTACTGCAAGGTAAGATGCAGATTCAAGGGGTGGTCCCACATGACAGCTGGCCACCACTAAGCTGCCTTGAAGGTTCATCCTAAGTCAACAGAAATTTTGGACAAGTTACTTTTAAGCATATGCTTAAGTGCTTTTCCAAACCACCACCGAAAGGGGAATGCTTGAGAAGCTGTCACACAAGTTCAAACAGATGGCAGAAGTGACCAGCACCAGGGCACATTTAGATGCAGAATTCAACAGCCAAACAAACTTGAATTTCAAAAGGCTCACACCAAGGCAGCCACCTCAGTTCTGCAGCTGTTCTGGCATTCCTTGGCCTATCATGCCCTCCCATCCCAGTTGTGATAACTCACTTGTGTCAAGTGTTAATTTGACTGGCATATAAATCATTATACTAATATAATTATTTACAAGAACTAAGTGTTCATTCAGAAGTTTTAGCACAGATGTAAGTCTCTCCCCTGTTTGTGATGTATCTTCTTTCAAACTAAAACCTCAGAAATCGAGATTCCACCAGTCTAGGCCTACTCATCTACATTGTAACTACTTTTTGAAAGACTTCCTCATTTGACTAAGAAGCCTAAGACCACAGCATCACACATAAATCAGCTTCAGTCTGCCTTTGCAGAAAGACCTCTCCCATATTTCACAAAAGACAGACAGGTATCAATAACTCAGTTTTACCATCAGTGTGAACAGCTGGAAAACCTCAAAGGTCAGGGAGCAAGCTTTATCAAGAGGGTGATGCTCTGGCTTTTACATACAGAGATTGTGGAAAGGTTTAGTACTAGAGATACATAACAAAAACCTTCCTTTCCCAAACAAAACTCCAGAAGTGAAATCAAAGCATAAGAAGCACTGGGAAAGAATAACGCTTCACAGCTGATAAAAATAAAAGTAGAAAAGATTTTAAAAGCACAGCGCTAAACGGCAGAGATGGTGCTAGAAAACACAACATTCATCTTTCCTCAACTCATCCAGTCAGAGTAGTTGATGACTCAGAGTTATAGAAAAAGATTGCTCATCCACACAGGTCAGTTAAGACAGGTCTTAGGCAGTGATGCAAACTCTGGGTTAGCAGGACACTTACCAACATCGTAATTAAGATTGCTTTTCTTCACAGTTGAGCACGTCCATCTTCTAGAAGCATGCTGCAGTTGCTTGGTTATTACAGTGAGGTAATAACGTAACAAGATCTCATTAACTTAGCGGCTTTCCATGAAATAAAAGGAGATGTTACTTGTAGACAGAAGAATCTAGAACTTTAAACTCCACTGCTCTCCTAACTTCCACAGGACAGGAAAGGCATACACATAATCTTTTACATCAAGTAATTTCACTGAACAGTGAAGAGCCTCTCTCTCCACTTCTAGCAAGGTTAGGCACCATGCCAGCAAAGACTACCATTCCATTCAAGGTTTTCCTGTCTCCCCAAATCCTTCACAAGTAACACCATGATACCAGACCAAAGCCAGTGCAGAAGCTTTTGCTTATTCAGCCAATCTACCTCATTCCATAAGAAGGAGGAATTTAATCATCACACTGATTGCTCATCCAGGACCGTTTCTGCAGAGTAGATTAGTGATTCTGAGAGCATTCACAGGATTTGCTGACAAGTTGCCGACCCTCAGAAAAAGTCACAGGGGATTATCCCAAGTGCCTTACCTCTGCAAGCTATACTGCAACTCCAGCTTTATTTTAGAAGGCTGTAGAATTGCAAGCCACTAATAATTGATTAATACTTCAAATAGTTCAAGTACTTTGAGAAGTCCTGGCATATTCTCTTTAGGACAACTTTGCCTTTTCTTAAGACTTTAACATTGCTTTTCTGTGAATATATTACTGCTTTCACCTAAACTCTTGAAGTTTCAGACAGTTGAGCACATGGAAGTAACTGGCTAATCAATATGCTACCATCTTGGATGCCAATCTGCAAGCAACAAACAATCTCCATTTTCTGTTGTTTGAGAGCCCAAGTTCCATGCACCTTTCAAACGATGCAGCAAATTCATTTCCAAAGTATGCCTAAGACTAGCCCCCACAAAAGCTCTCATGTAACTGTAGCAATTGAAGGAAAACATTCTGAATGGCCATTTCAGAATTGTTAACTGACTAGGATGAATATCAAATATTTTACATCATCAAAGAGAAGGAAGAGAAACACACTAATTCAGCTGCTGTTTGAAGAAAAGAGGTCAGCATTCTCCACCATGCAAGGAAGATGCTCTAGCACATGTAGGAAAGTTGATGTTGTAAGCAACACATTCAAAGAATCTTCGATACACTTTTTCCATTGTCTTGATGGAAGCAGTGCTATTTAAACAAGTTGAGTGCTATAAGCTGTTTTGTTTACACTCCTCAATATGTAATTGTTTATTGTTGAGATACAGTAGACAGTAGGAACCATGACTGAACAGCCTGAATGGACCTCAAGGACTAGAGATGCAAGAGTAACTTGTGGAACAGCTACAACTTGGTGGGCAGCACTCTGGAATCCCAATTATGGGTGCTTGAACTCATACGATTCCTACAAATGAAGAGGGATTTTTCTGTAAAACTAAGACCCACCTATCACTCCACCCCCACATGCTTAATTATGCTGCTGACTCTTCGGATGAGTACATTGTCTGAAGAGTTATTTTTAGCCTCACTCATGTCTACTCTGAAACTGATACAAGATCCCTTCTACAGGCAAATCTTAGACATCTAACTACCTAATTAAATGACTTGTTGAGGTTTCGCCCCCCCCCCCCCAAGATCAGAAAATTGAAAAATTTCAATAAAAGACTGATTTTTTTTTTTAAACTATCACTATGACTAAAACATGACTACAAGGCTAGATCACAGATACATACAGATTGCAAGGTACAGGTTACAAAATTAGGAGATTGCATGCTGGTGACAACCGTGCTTGACACAACACTAGACAAGCTCCTGGCAGACCATAAAATAAATCTGTGAGGAAAGCTCTGAGCCAGTAGTCTCACACCCACTCAAGCTCCAGAAATACACATCCACCCATTTATTTTCTAAAACCTGTCTTAACTACGCGCCTCTATAAAATGGGAAAGTGCAGTTTTCTGAAGCATGCATCTGGAATACAATATTTTCTCAATTGACAGATTTTATCTGTTTTCTTGAGAAATAAACCAAGAACCACACCAAAGCCCTTATAAGTTTTAAGTACGATTAATGTGACTATTTCCGTAACTAAGAGTCTGACTGCTTTTTGCTTCATATTTACTGCCCAGCATGCTACCACAGTACATAAAACATGTGCTGTCCAGGGTAATTTACTAGTGACATGTAGTTGGAATCATTTTGCAAGGGAAGACTTAGTTCTGATGACACTTTTTGGATCATGTGCACTTGTTTTGCTTGAACTTGTTCCAACCCATTTTTCAAAGAAAAATTCAAGTACTTGTAGATTAAACTTTGTAAGTAAACATATGCATCTTGGGATATCTTATGATGAAATTAAAAAAAAAAAATCAATCATCAATTAAAGCAGCTAATTCCACTCATCCAAAATGTTAAATACAGCTAGCTGGCCTGTCAGTGGAATATTGTGCCTGTACCTGACCACAGACACTAAAATCCTACAGATGAAGACAAAAATCAAAACCGCTGTGCCAACTGGCCATAAAAGACTCAGCCTGGTATAGATTCAAATAACATAACTTAAGCTGTCTCTTCCTTTGCAACAGACTCAGTGTGTACACTAAGCAAGCAGTACGTGAGCCTTATTTAACATCAGAGAGCTTGAAGAGACTAGAACAACAATACATAAGTATTGATATATTATAGATACATTATTTTCCAAGGCTTTGGCAACCCTGTCAATCTAATTCGACTAACAACTACAGCAGCTGCATAAATAGGTATTTGATTTATTAACTCTGCATTAACTTTCTTTCCAAAGTACCTTTAAGTTTTAGGAGTTTTAGACTATTAATGAATGCCCTAATTACTTGGGTAGTATTTCCCTCTTTGCTCAGTATTTATCTCTTCCTGTATCGATGTCAGGCCAACTAAAAGATTTGTTCAATTCCTACAAAGACAAATATACCTGCATAACTCCAAAAATCAAGTAGGTTGTAAGTGAATTAACAAAGCTACTCCAGTTAAGATAGCAGTATGCAAGTCTTCAAACTCTCAGCCCTAGTCTCTCACTATGTGGATTTTATTTATTTTTTTTATAAATATGACAGAGCTGGAGCTGAATGCTTTTGCTTCCCCCTTTTGGTAAGTTGAAGATAACTCCTTTCGAAGGAGAGCTTAAGTTGAAAGTTTTGGAGGATCCACATGACAGGGAAACCCAGATCACTATTCTGTCAGAGCTGAATACTGAAGATCTGCTCTACAGAAGGACCTTCACATCAGAGAACTTCACAGACCCTGATCATCACCTTGCCCCTCCTTGAGTCCCATTCAACAACCAAACCTAGAAAGATTTCCCAGGTACTAGGCTGACATACAATAGTAATACCTACTTATCCAGCAATAGCATTATTCTTCCAGAAAAAAGTTAGAGTAGGTACAAGAATCTCAGATTGACCTGAAATAAGAGTTTGTACAGTAGTTTTATTAAATACAGTTCCGCAATTTAAAACACAGTATTTTGATACTTAAGCTTTATTATAAAACCACTGGAGAGAAAAACTTATTTCTATATTTGCTCAAAACTGATGAAGCAACAGCTTTGTCTTATACTGTGATTTAACGTTTTTCAAATCCGAATCCTGACATATCACAGGAAGAAAATTTCCTAGTCTGCAGAACTTCAGTTCCAGCAATTGACAAGTGCAGCCAAGTAAGTTACTGTTTTGCAACAGACTGGCAGGAAAGATAGTGTTACACTCCTGCCACAGTTTTATGCATCTGCAAACTACAGTAAACCAGAGCTGGCTTGTTTCAAACTAGGAATGGATTTTGTCCCTGTGTTTTCAATATCAGAAGCATTTGAGTTATCACAGCATGAAATAACAGGTTTTTAATACTGCAGTGGATTTTACGCTGTGGAAATTGCTACATGATGCAGTGGTGACATGTTTATATAGAACACTCATAGGAAGGATTATACAAATCACGAATGTCAGCAAAATGGAAAGCATCTGTTTAGGTTGTGGCACGCTGCTAAGGCTCTCTTGCCTGCCAGTTTGTGATACAGTACACAGCTCAGCTGGAGTCACAACAGCAAAGCAGTGACAAAGGCTTTCGTGTCACTGCCTACTGCAGAAGTTGAGCAGCCTTCAAATCACAGCTGCTAACGTAAAGCAAGCTCAGATCACCTGCATTCTGCACAGAGAGCAGGCAATCAATCTTATTTCAGATGTTTCAAAGGGACAGTACCAGACTCCCATTTTAGGTTTTTATATAGAAGCACACTGAGGCTTGTTTAATGATCAAGGGACAAGGAAGAATTTCCTCTGTCACACATTAAAAAAACTCAAAACCCCAACAAAACCCCAGAAAGTATAGACACTTAACTACTGAAGCAATATTGTATGGAAGATCCATGTCTTTACAAAATCCATTTAAAGTTTTTTGGACAAAACACCCTCCAAGAATAGTTAAAAGTCTACATAATGCTCCAGAGTATTAGCCTTGCTTTTGGACCACCGGATTAGCTGACACAGAAAAGACTAGCTGTGTAAGACTTCACACATCTAGACACATTGTTCTATTTAAGTCCACATCAACTTGCATCAAAAAAGTTGGCTTCAAATCAGCTCATTCAGATGATATCTTACGAATTAAGTACTATTATTTTTAATAGAAGTCCACCCACTGTTGGTCAAGCCAACCTTTTCTGGGACCAAGAAGGGGAAGATGAGGAAAAGAGCTTCGCCAACAGCAAAAAATAAAAGCTAAGCAGGACACAGGATCTGCAGGAAGTGTACATATGAAGAGATCCTCAATTAAATACGAAGGGTGTTGACTGCTCCTTAGAAGCTTAAGCCAAGATTTCAAGTTCTGCAGTTCAGATCTAACTATACCATCTTGGAGTTTTTGAAGGTGGTTTTTTTGGTTGGCTGGTGGTTTTTTTCTCATTTAAAGTCACTCCACACTAACATTTAGAGATAAACAAAACTGTTACAGAAATCCAATCATAGTAATACAGAAAACTAAACTTAGAGTCTCTTACTAGACTCTGAACACACAGAGGGTGCTTTAAAAAGGTCTCTGAAACAATGTTATAAATAAGTGTATGACTTCGGCCTGAAGGAAGAACAGCTGGAGAATTTAGGATCCTCCCATATTTTAATTCATGGTGATGTCATAATTTAGAGTTCTTGGAAACTTTGTCAATTCAGCATTTAAACCACATCAATTACAGTTATTAAATCTCATGTACATCTCTGTTTGCTTAAGCATCAGTTTAACTTTTTTGAAGGAGAACACGCAGAGCTCAGTTCTAAGAAGTCATAGGAGCTCTCAGAAATTTTCAAATTGCCTTAAAATACACACAGAGTTTAAAAGAGTTTCTAAAAACACTATCTCATGTGCACTGAAGGTTAAGCACTCTCTCTGCAAGCTTTACAATACATTGGAAAAAGACTGCTCTGCCATTAAGTGTTTCACAGCACAGATTCGAAGGGGCTCCTTTAGGGTTATGAAACAGCACTTCACTTCCATGTTAAAAAAGTTAGGTTTGGGAGGGCCTTCTAAGTTTTGAAGATGAAGCATTTTACTAAATTTTATTATGAAAAAGGTAAGGCCAGCCAAAGAAGGCTTAAGTCAAAGTATATTTCAGATTGCTTAATCCTTTAATTGTTATGCAAGTGTTATTTCATAACCTTATTTGAAGGACCAAAGAACAATTCTAATACTAACAATGGGCTCAGTCTGACAGCTAACACTAACGCCAAGCGTGCATCATGCCCTCCTTGAACACTCCAATTTATGTAATTCCACCCTACTGTGGGTTTAAAAATAAAACACGCAGGAAAACAAGGTTGAGATAGACAAAAAGAGTAAGATCACATAGCTTGTTCTCCTTGATGAGCAGATGCTAGTCACGGAGATAATATCACTGCAGAGACCATATTAAAGGTTTTCTTACTTCCTACTGGCAGCCCTCAGAGAAAGCTATGAGGACAAATACGCAGGATTCCTGAAAAAGTGGGTTTGGCTTGATTTCTTGAAACATCTTTTTTGCCTTTCCTCCCAGCCTTCTAAAGGAAGACTTTGCCTCCAAGGCAATTCAAGCAACACTTGCAGCAGTGGTTTTAAGTATTTTTTTCCAGAAATGTGCAAGTTTGCTACTGTAGCCATCATTAAACCAGTATCTTAAAGCTGCTAACATGCTGGCATAAGACTATGAGAGGAAGGCTGAGAAGTTATTCATTAACATTAACAACCTTTAAGCAGATTCAGAGGTTATGCTTGCAAAGGATTTCATATCCAGAGCACGAGATGTGGAACTCTGGATTACAGGTGGCTATAGTTGATTTATTAATAATTTTAATACCCATCATTGCTGTTAAATAGAACAGTAAGTTAAAAATAAGAAAACCACAAAGTGGTGAGCTTGCAAATGAAAGGGAGCAAGTGCAAAACTCAAAGAGGCAGGAGTTAAGCAACAGCAGTTAATTTCCCCAAAATAACTGAAAAAAGGGACAGCAGAAAGGAGTTTATAGTTACCCAGAAGTGCGCGTGACAGTTGACCATCATTGTCCTCTCAATAAGCTCATCAGGACACTCCAGAAGATGGTGCCCAGAGACCACACCAGCATTGTTAACCAGGACAGACACCTCGCCAACCTCCTTGCGGACTCTCTCAGCTGTCGAGTAGACATTTTCTCTTTTGCCCACATCACAGGTGTATGTGTAAACCTGCAAGTTGCAATGGGGCAGCGCATCTTTTTCTCCATCTCCAGCTACTACGGAATACAGACAAGAGAACAGAGAAGGGGTAAAAATAAAATTCTCACTTGCATTTCAACATTCGAATAAGTAGTCAAGTGGAAAGAGCAAACGCGTTTCCATTACAGTAAAACTTGTATTTACTTTGGTGTCACCACAGTACACGGGGACTCGTCTATTTACTATTGTTGCCAAAGTGTTTGGAAAAAAACAAACAAAACACAACCTGCAGGTTCTGCAGCCGCTGTCGGAGCCCCAGGCGACACGAAGCAGGGCCCCGCTCGCCGCTCCGCGCAGGCCGGCCACAAGGTCGGCCCCGGCTGGCAGAGGCACTGACGGGGCGTTTGACGCCCCCGCGCCCGGCGGTCTCCATCCCGGAGCCGCTCCCACCTGCCCGCCGCAGGTGAGAGCGGCTCCGCGCTGGAGCCCACCAGGCACGCAGCCTCGGCGAACTCTTCCCCAGGCCGGGCTGGGGCAGGGCAGGGCAAGGCCGGCGGCGGGGCAGGCGGGAGAGGCGAGGGGCAGCGCCCGGGCCCGGCCGGGCGGCGGGGGGCGGCCCGGGGAGCCCGCCGCTTACCTCCGGAGGCGGCAGCGGCCGCCTCGGCCAGCTCCCGGTAGATGTGGCGCACCATGCCCGCCGTCTCCTCGTTGCTCTGCGTGTTGATGTCCCATAGCACCAGCAGCGCCCGCCGCCGGGCAAACTCCAGGGCGAAGAGGCGGCCCAGGCCGCTGCCCGCCCCGGTGATCAGGCACACCTGCCCCGCCACGCTCTTCTCCTTGGGCCGCACCAGCCACTTGGCCGCGGCCAGCACGAAAGCCCACAGCACTCTGAAAGTCACCACGAAGAGCTCCACCAGGATGTTCATGCTGCCGGACCCCGGCCGCACAGGGGGGGACCCGCGCGTCCCGGCACGGCCGCCCGCGGAGCCGGAGGGGACGGGCGCCGGCGGCGCGGAGCCTCCCCGCGGCGGAGGCGGCTCCTCCTCGCCGCCTGGCTCCCCTACCCGGGGCCGCCCCTGCCCGGGACCTCCGGCTGCGGGCGAGAAGGGAGACTCCGCTCCCGCGGGCAGCGCTGCACCGCCCGGGACAGGGCTCCCCCTCTCCGCGCCGCTCGCACTTGGAGCCGGGCGCCGCCGCGCTCTGCCTCAGCCACACGCACCACGGAAGGAGCCCGGACACGGCGCTGCCCGCCCGAAACCTCCCCGTCCCCACACGCCCGCGGCCCCACTACTGGCAGTAAGCATCTTGCTCGCTCGCCGCCCTATATAGGGCGGGACGGGCGGCCAGGCCCCACCCCCGGGCTCCACGGCCCTCCCCCGGGCCGGCCCAGCCCGCCCCGCATTCCCGGACTCTCCGCCCCCTCGGCGGCCCTTCCCGGCCTCGCTCCGCTCCGCCCCGCCCCTCCCTTCTCCCGAGGGGAACGGGCCCGGCCGGTGCGCCGCGCCGCTCAGGGGCGGGCGGCTCCCGGCGGACTACATGTCCCAGGGTGCACTGCGCCCCGCCGCCTCCCGCCGGAGCGCCATCTTGAGGCAGCGGCCGTGGCGCAGGGCGGCTCGGCGGAGGGCCGGCGCCCGTGGGCCTCGCTGGCCGGAGAGCAGCGGCGTGGCACGGCACGGCAGGCCCGGCCCGGCCCGCAGCGGCCCTGACGATGCCGGAGCGCGAGTTAAAAGAGCACAAACGTGTATGCAAGGTCCGTGCTCGCAGCTAGGGAGGCGTGGAAGCGGTGAGCCGGCAGGAGCCGCCGGGGTCCCCGCCGGTTCCCCGAGTTCCTGTACCTCAGGTTTCTTAACTGAGCTGTGAGAAACTACTGAACGAAACCCCGGGGTACTTTTTGGTCTGTCAGCCAAATATAGAGGCTATAAATATCCAACCAACCACCGACTGAAATGGGAGCTCTCAAGTACCAGCACATGGAAAGTATTTTCTCCCGTGAGATAACAACTGCCGCTTCCTGCGGATGGGCACCCTGTGGCCACCTGACGCCCAACACCGGGAACAGCCCGCTCCTGGGCATCTGCCAGCTCCAGAGGACCAGGAGCAGAGCGTGCCCTTGAGATTTCCCACATGGGGGTGGGCAGGACTTGTCCCGCTGTCCTTCTAGTCTCTGCCTGTCTGCAGCCATGTGCCAGAGAGCACTACGCTGTGCTTTCTTCCCTGTGCAGCCACTGGCTTTCAGTTGGAACTTCGTATTTGTGGATGCTGCCTCTCGGATTTAGCCGAAATTCGAGTTCAAAAGCTTTGGCAGAAAGTGCAGACAACCTCTTCCTTTAGCAGATGCTGCAGATGTTTTATTGCACATTTGTGTGCTGAATTTAATGACTCCCTTTCATAGTAGTTTTAATGAGATCAAGTGATACGAGCTTCTGTATCAGCATGAAGTAATAACATTTTACAAAACCCAACACTGACACAGCTGGAACTCAAATGCAAAGCATCCTCAGCAACGTTCTTCAGGACTCCCTCGCACCTCTGCGTGCCGTCAACAGGAAACAAACGAAACCAGCAAATGCAGCACTCGGCATTCATTGTCCCCAGCCCGGCTGCCTACACTATCTTCACACGGGACAAGTCTTTGCTGCTCTGAGTTCCACTAATTTCCCTTCTTCCTATAATGATGCGTTAGGGCCGGTGCCTCCATGGGTGCTTTTCAGAGCACGGGTAGGTGTTCCTGGGATCGGACCTGAAAGCCGGAGCCAGCAGCCTTAAGCAGCATTCCAAACACCAGAGCCGCTGTGCTGGGCAGCACTGCCGGCAGCACGGCCGCCTGAACTGTCCTCCTTTTTCCATCTACGCTATTATTTCTGTATGGTGAGCGGAAAAGTAACCCAGCCTAATAAAAACGTAGCCCGACAGAAACCCCGAAGCTCGCGGTTCCCATTTCCCCATGCATCCCGGTGAATGACGCTGCCAGCAAGATGAACAGGAACGCCGCGGGCCTGGGTGCAGGTAAGCGGGGCGGCGACAGCCCTCGGAGCTGGGATGGCTGCCGAAAGCCGAAAGCCACGCTCCTCACTGGGCTCCATCCAGCTGCAGAGGCGGAAACACAGCCTGGGAGCCCAGGCTGTGCTGCTGGAAGCACTTCGGCCCCCGGGAACGAGCAAGGGGAGCACGGTTATGGATTGCTTGCGGGGCTCGGCCGTGCGCCGGTCTTCCTGCCGCTCGCGCACCCTCCGGCTGCCAGGCTGTCGGTGTGAATGCGGCTGAGGAGAGAGGGGCGGCGGGAGCGGCGCTTCCCCGAGCTCGGCCTCCACCCCCGCCTCGGTGCTGCCAGCGCGGGGCGGGCGCGGGCGTCCCGGACGCCTCCGGTACGGGGTGTAAGGCTGAAACAGGGGAAATCCTGCGTTACACGAAGCGCCTGGCAGCCCCGCCGCCGCAGGGCACGCTTCCAGCCTCCTGCGGGAAGGCTGGCTTTGACGGCGGAGCGGCTCCCACTCGGCCCGGGATGCGGCACGTCCCGACCCTGCCGGCCGCTTTTACCTCAGGCACTCGCCGGACACCCCGGACTCCGCGCCGCGGTCAGGCACCGCCGCGGGCGCCCAACCGGGGTCCTGCTGGCGCCAGGGCCCTGCTGCGCAGGAGAAAGGGCTAAGTGGGCACTGCGCATGCGCTCGCTCTCTCTCTTCCGGCTCTGATCATGGCGGAGAAGGAGTAAGTGGCAGTGGCGCCCCGGGAAAATCCGCCGCCATCGGCGGTTGCAGCGGTGCCTGTTCCCTGTCCTCGCTCCTTGTCCCCACCACCGGGACGTTGGCCGCCGCTCCTCAGCCGCCAGGGCTCTGCCAGCGTCGCAGGAGGGCGCATAAGTGGTCTGAGGCCAGGAGCGGCGGGAAGATGGGGCCCAGCGCGGTAGGGATGCAGCTGCCGCCAGTTCTGCTCCGTTCATAGGCGGCCGTTGCTGCCCCGCCGACGTTCGGTGATGTGGGGAAGGGGAGGTGGCCCCCAAGCGCCGCTCTCGTGAGTGAGGGATCCGGGGCGGCAGAGTTTCTCCTGGCTTGGCGGGCGGCTGATGTTGCGCTGGGGTGCGTGAAGCGGTGTGCGGCTTGAGTAGGTAGTCGTAGCTGGATAGACTTAGGGTAGGAGCTGCCGTGGGGTATTCTGGTTCTATAAGCAGTGGTCTTGCAAACTTTGTCACGTCTGTTGCCAGACTAGTTTTTCTCTTAAAGCACTAGTTGAAACGTGTGTTAATCTTAAAGAGATGCGTTTGAATCAGAGTTTCCTTTGTTACAAATCGGATTGTAGCAGAGTAAAAACTTATCCTCACTCCAGCTATCTCAGTCTTTACGACTGTGTGCAGGTCAACAGCTGGTCTGTCAGACTGCCTTGTCTAGTATAAAAGGTGATTTGTTTGGGCTGCGTGGAGGCCTGGTGACAGTGGGAACAAGGAATATGCCTCACTGAGCTGTCTTAAGACAGTGAGGCCTGCATACATTTTAAGAGTTTGCATTGTCGTTTGTTGTGTGTAATTTTAAAGCCTATTTTCTTCATATGATCTAAAAGAGTTTTTTTTTTCTCTTTTTGTTTAGAGCAAAGAAGGTGCCATCTGTACCGGAAAGCCTGCTGAAAAAGCGGCAGGCTTATGCAGCTATAAAAGCCAAACGTCAGAAGAAGATGTTGGCTATAAAAAAGGTAACTATTTCTTGATTTCTAAACTTGCATTGCTTATCTGTTGCAACATCAGCTGCTACTGCTGACATAATGCAGTACAGAAGTTTACAGTATTTAGGACTAGCACGTTGATGTTTTGTTAGTGTTTTTGGACTAAAATATGTTTGTGCTTTTTTACGTCAGTAACAAACAGGTTCTGGGCAGAGTAAGGGCAAAGTGTACAACTGTCTATAAGATTAAAGTTAGTCTTCTACCAGGCAAGAGGTTTTAGCTTTTCTGAAGATAAGCTTGATGCATGATGACATTATTCAGTGTAAAGAAGCACTACTGTGTAACAGTCTTATAGATTATCTAAAATATCAGTGATTCAAAACCCCATGATATGGGCAGATGTTGCTTTAATCTCTGTTATTTGCAGGAAGTTCTAGAATATACTACATTATTTAAAGCTGATTTTCACGTGTTAAAAGGTGTTACATAATCTTAACTAGATGATCTTTGAGGTCCCTTCCAACCCTAACCATTCTATGATTCTATGATTAACTAATTTTCGTTTTATTTCAGTTCCGTAAGGCACAAAGAAAACTCATCTATGCAAGGGCCCAAGCTTACCACAAGGAGTACAGGCACATGTACAGGCAGGAGATCCGTATGGCCAGGATGGCCCGAAAAGCTGGCAATTACTATGTTCCAGCAGAACCGAAACTGGCATTCGTGATCAGGATAAGAGGGTAAGATTCAATACAGATGTAAACAATTTTATATTCAAAAGCACTGAAATTTGCTTTCCTGTTATCAGTCTGTTTTGAGAGGTTAAATATGTAAATAAAATCAAGCCTTCACTGGTGGCTTGGAAGGTTGTTGGCAGTAGTGTCGTTCATGCACCAGAGGCTTGTTTAATTAAGTACAAAGTCATTATGCTGGCTATGTCTGCTGCCTTTAGGAATTCCTGATTTTTAAGAAGACAAGGCTACAAATAGGTGCAGACAGTTGTTCTGTTTCACCTTAATCTCAATAAAATTATATGCCAGCGTTCTCTAACATTCTACTAAACTTTGAAGTGTTTGCTTAACTGTCTTTTGCTAAAGTGTTACAGAAAACTAACAAAAGGTATGATTGGAAGAATTATGTTCAGCAAAGCACAAGGATAGTTCTTAATTGTTTCAGTGTAATGCTTATTTCAGTTCTTTTCATGGAAATAAATCTGGTTTAACTTAAAACTGAACTATATGGAGATGTAAATAATTTACTAGACTTGTTTTATGTGTTTGGTAAGATAGTGATGCATTTCATGTGGGAACAAGGCTATTGTTTTTTTTTTAACCTGTTACATAGTGTTTTCTGGGGTGTAAATAATAGAGGCTTTTTTTCTGTGTTCTCTAGTACCAATGGTGTCAGCCCAAAGGTCCGCAAGGTGTTGCAGCTTCTTCGCCTGCGTCAGATTTTTAATGGCACGTTTGTAAAACTCAACAAAGCTTCTATCAATATGTTGCGGATTGTCGAACCCTACATTGCATGGGGGTGAGTGAAATTGCAGTTTTGTCAAATCAGGGTGCAAATGTTGGGTGCCTTTTGTGTTTCGCTACACTTGCTGGTTTCCCTTGCATTCAAAATTTTTTTGTATCTTCTGTGTGCTTTTCCTGCTTTGAATTGAAAACGTGATTAAAGCAGTACTTTAAAAGGCAGAGCTTGTGAGAGATTATTACACTCTCATACTAGGGTTGGGGACTCAGTATGAGTAAGATTTGCTTCTCTGTTGCTTTTGTATTTGTAGTTGGGACATGCTGAAATGATTTTAAATTGTTTGTTACGGAAGTTTCATTTGGGGGTGTTAACTTGGAATGTGGCTTGCAAAGACTAATAGTTGGGTTTTGTTGTTTGTGTTTTTTTGTCTGTTTGTTTTTGTTTTGTTTTTATTGGACTGTTTCAGTTATCCCAATCTGAAGTCTGTGCATGAATTGATCTACAAGCGTGGTTATGGCAAGATCAACAAGCAGCGCATTGCTCTGACTGATAATTACCTGATTCAGAAATGCCTTGGTAAATACTGCTTCACTTAACAGTAATTATCCAAATGCAACAAGTTGTTTTCTTGTTTTGTTCTGTTAAACTGGACAACTGTCCTTATTTGTTTCTGGAGGGTAGTAGTGATCAGTTAACAATCTCTACTTCTATCTTCGTAGCTAAGTACAAAGCAAGCTGGAAGTAATTTTCGTTATAAAGTATTGAAAACCAGTGTAAAGAATTAAATTTTAGGATTTTAAATTTGTAATTTTAAATGTAAACTCCTTGACCTTTAATAGATTGGTAGGTATTTCAGCAATGAAAAGGTACTGTAGCAGGAAAGAAGCTTATACATAGCTCTGAAGTTTCAGATTTAATGTTAGACATTGCTCGTGTCTTAGGCCTTCATGGTCTGGTGAACAGAGCTTTTAAATTTCCTGTCAGAAGAACGAGCTAGTAAAAGCCATTAGTGTATTCAGTAAAAAGGCATGGCAGTCAGTTGTCCGGAAATAGGCTCCTCCAGGACGCTCCTTTTCCGGTCATGCCGGGAATGAAAGCACACACTGATGTCTCATTTTTGACACCTGATTTGTGTGTCGTTTCAAATTAGACTATCATGTTTGTTCCTTTACCAGAACAATCGGATTGTAAAGGTACAAGTATTATGCTATAATCACTTTCGTTTTTAGGATTATGTTTTATGAGTCATTAACATGTCACTGAAGACTCTGGAAAGACATTAAGGAAACATGCTGTTGCTTTATTCAGTAGCATAAGTAGTTCAGTGAATTTCCCTGAGCTACACATAACTAGGGTTTAAGTGTATTTAATCTAGCTTTTCTTCAAAGAACACAGCCTGTTTTCCTAAGATTCATTAAGTGGAGTTTGTTTTTTGTTGCTCCTCGTTGCTAGCTACAAATACTCAACACTTGAAACTGATGGCTTTTGCCAAACGTAGCAACTAAATAATGTTGAGTTAGCTGCAGCTAATCCATTTTAGTTGGAAAAGTCACAGTCACTGAGTGTCTTGACAGAGTAGGTGGTTTCTGACTTTCTGAAGTTTATCAAAGTAAGTAGGTATGACAATAACAACTTGATAATTTTTAGCTTGTCATTCATCAGTGACTCAGTAGCCCTTCTGAAAACAAGGTTTCTGAATTTTAGGAAAGCTTGGCATCATCTGCATGGAAGATGTGATCCATGAAATTTACACTGTTGGCAAGAACTTCAAAGTTGTGAACAACTTCCTTTGGCCATTCAAGTTATCCTCTCCTCGGGGTGGAATGAAGAAGAAAACTATCCACTTCGTGGAAGGGGGAGATGCTGGCAACAGAGAAGATCAGATCAACAGACTGATAAGGAGAATGAACTAATGGTAAGGTGTTACCAAAGGTTAATACTGTTCACTGTTCCAGCTTTGCTGTGTGGGCTGCTGCCTTCATTGGTTGAAACTTCATGTTGAATATATATCCACTTGTCCTTGGATGGTACCTACAGTATAAAGGTACTTGGACAATACAGGGTTCTGGTTTTGGTTCTGAAGTCCTACTAAAGCTTAAACGTTTGTGAAGACATTAAATCTTTGTTATAGCTGATATGTTTAGGAAGTGTAAACATTACGAGTAATTTTCATTTAGCCATAACTAATTGTAAAACATTATTTGGGTTTTATGATGGGAAGCTTTGACATCTTGGCTAAAATTTTCAGTCTTCATTGATGAATTCTTCATATGATGAAAGACTTGTAATTGCAAGTATAGTGTATTTTCTCAGATTGTCTGATTTCTGCTATAAAAGCCTGTTGAGGACCAGGAGAAGTTAAATTGTCTATTTAGACAATTTTAATGGTCTAAATTTTCAGCTTGTTCAAGTTTCAAGATGATTCCATTTAAGCTTCATGTTAACATGACCAATACGGTAATTTCAAAAGACCAGTCTGCCCATTTGAATATTCTGTCTTTTAGAAATGGGAATTATTAACATTAAAGCAGTCTGGCAGTGACAGCTGAGTCCTGAAGTTAGTATCTGGTTCAAACAATCTCTCCTATCACCTCTTGTTGTCACTCTGCTGTTCCTGCTTTGGTGTGAAGTCTCTGCCATGAAAAGCTGAAACTGCTTGTTTCAGAGTTCCTGTACTTTCCATTGTTTTTTTCCCCCTTTTTTTTTTTACATGCTAAACTAGCTTTGGTGTTGCGTGTATCTTATTTTTCATCAAGGATAAGTTCCTTTTTGGTGTGACAGACTGGAATTGAAGAAAACTAGGATGCTTGGAAAGACTTAACAGACAAAGATCAAATTTTCCCCAAACTGGTTCCTCCAAAGTCAAGGAAGGTTTTTTGGTTTGGGGTTGGTTTGTTGGTTGGTTTTTGTTTGGTTGTTTTTTTTTTTCTTTAGAAATCAGATGTGCAGTGTACTTAAGAATTCCTAACTTCTACATACTGGTTAAAAAAAAAAAAATGGATAGTGGCAGGACTTTGTAGCTTATAACAAGTACCATTGCCGTTTGGATGAGTTCTCAGAAGCTAAATTTTCTGAAGGGAAGGATCTTGGTTTTGTGTGGGTGTTTGGATTTTTAAGCCTTTTAAAAATGTTTTTATAGCCAACAAGGCATAGCAAGTTGAGCCTATTGAGGTCTGCTATCTGTCCAAGGAGCTAAAGGAGACCTTCAAAGTACCTTTCCATTTGACTGACTGAGTCCTTTTCCTTGAAGCTTTTTTTGAGACTGTTCTTCTTCAGTTTCCACTCTCCCGAGCTTCTTGCATGTTGCTTTGTTCTTGTGATCTGTGAAGTGACAGTTCTAAAGCACTGGTTACATGGCACGTGGAAACTTGTGCTTTAGGAAGATAGTTGCTTACTGGGAACATTGTTCTTGTAAAGCTATTTAACTCAGCTACAGGAAGAAGTTGGTAACTTTGAGAAGCAGAATTGCAGTGGTGATTGGTGCCTAGGGTGATGTTACATTACTCATACTAGCATTCTTGTAGGAATTTTGCTGCTGGTGGCACAAACTGTTGCAAGTTCAGTACAAACAGATGTTTCCCTTAAGTTAGTGCATGAGGCTTCACAACCAAGATTGAGCAAAACTACTTTCACTTCATGCTCCTGTCTGGTTTCTGAGCATAAGATGGAAACTGCTGGTTTTAATTGAAACCCTGGAGCTTTTCTGTCAATGTAGATCCTTTCTCCTCCATCTTCACTGACAGACATCAGAACTATTCTGATGGTTTTGAGTTTTCAAGAGCCTTCCTACAGGTGGGAAGCTTCTACTTCACTATTGCAGTGGCTGTAAATGCCTGTGAGAAGTAGTATATTGGTGGAGAAACTAGGGATATTCGGCTGGTTGCTGGTGTTTTTTGTTGGACTTCTAGCTCAGCATCCCATGTAAGTAGCGGACATCAGGGCTTTACTCCATCTTTCAATTTAAGAAGTGAGCTTGCTGTTTCTTACTTCTGCCTTATAAGCAATTAGTTGTTCTGCTTGGACTGCAAACATGACATACCTGTGGTGTAAAGCCAGAACTGTGTATGATTGTTCTTGTTTCCTCCACTTTCTATTCCTGCTATTTTCCTACTGTTCTGAATTGAGTGCGTGTTTAAAATAAAAGTAACCTACATGTAGAAAATAGAAGAATGTTGTAGTTTCTACTGAGGTAATGGAAAGTAGGGCAGTAGGTTCAGATGAAGTATTGGCAATGCTCTAAATACTGTTGTTCTAAAGGGCCATGTGTCTGAAGGTGAGTGTTTATTCCTCTTCTCTATGTGCAGATGGTTTCCTGCTAAAAGTCATTATTCCTTACCACTTAAGTGACTTCCAGAACTGATTCCTTCATATAGATGGGGGAAAAAGTTAAGACTATAGTACTTGGTACTGAATTGTCAAAATTCAGTTATCATTAAGATACTGAATTTCATGAACTGTCAAGTAGGCTTTACAGGAACTTGTCTCAGGTTTGCCTTTTGCTTTAATTTTTGCATGTAAGCAGTCCCTGAAATGTGCTGGAAACAGGATTACTGCAGCAGAAGTTAGAATATGCGCAATGCCTCAGTATGTCTTTAAATAACAAGTTCCCTCCTGCTATACTTTAGACAAATGGGAAGATAAAAGCCAATAATTCAAGGTAAAAGTGTTTATCCTTTTAGTTGTGGCACTTGAAATCTGCTTTGAGTGAAGAGATACTAGTATAGAAGTTAGGGAAGACTGGTGGAGTCTTAAATCCAATGAAGTAAAATTAGTATCTTTAATCCAAATTATAAACTGTAGAAATGTATGAATTCTTCAGGTAGCTGAAGTAGTTTGATCTACACGTGTCTCATGATACTTTTTTTTTTCCCCCTCTTTCAGGTTCAGATGCCCAGCTGCAATCTTTCAAACTTTGGTCTGATAATAAAACCATCTTGCACAAAACTCTGTTGTCTCGACTGGTCTCTTTTTGTGATCCTCTTCTCTAGTGGTCTTGGTTGCCAAGTTAACTTTGGAGCAATATGTTTCAGAGGCATTTATAGTTTGAATTAACGGTATATAGGTAATACTGTTTCACCTTCTTTGGAGGGGGAGAAAATCTGGAGGGGTTCATGCAGGCAAGAGGTTATTTTTTGAGTGGCAACAAGTTTCTGCTTCTGTTGCAATTAAAAGTACAGTGAATAGCAAACTTGGCCCTCTGAGCTGTATGCTGTTGAGTGAACAGGATTCCTACTTAGTTGGAGTGCCCCAGAAAGCTCGGTGAGAAGATTTTTCTATGTAAAGAAGAGGCAAGAGTAGACCAGTTCTTGACATGTCAAGATCCTGATTTTAAGACCATAGTGATTACTTCTAGGTTCTTAACAACTTCAGATCTATTTTTTTAGCCAAAGGCAACATTAAATACTTTACAAAATAGCAGATTATTTTACACACACCTAGATAATTACTCATCTTTACATAATTTGTTTGCAGTGTTTTATTTCAGATACTGTAGAAGCAGAGACCACAGGATTCATGAGGATTTGAACAATTGCTGCTAATGTGTAGGTCTAGCAGAGTACAGATCAGAAACCCAGGGACTGGTAAGATGCCTAACTTGGCTTGCATTCACCTCAACTTCTCGTCCTGCAAGCACTTCACTGAAGAAATCTTGGCCTGCTAAGATGTTTGGTACAACAGATCAACAAGTCGTGTTTGTTCTGACTAAAATGCTTTTTCCTCTGTTACAGACAAGCTGTGTTTACATACTTCACCAATGAAGGATGTATATTTAAAAATTAGGCATTATTTTTTTCCCAATTTGTGCAAAAGCTTATTTCTGCACTTTTTAACAGCAATGGTAGTTTATTAAAGCTTGTCAAAAGCTAGTTTTGTTTTTGAATAACTTGGGAAATTACGATAGTGGCTTAACTGAAAATAGTTGAGTAGTTCTGTTTATCAATGTGTTAGGACATTGGCAAAACAGCTGTCAGACGGGTCAGTGTTTCCAGATACTTGGAACAGCTGAGTTCTAAAACCTAGAGTGACAATTCCCCTACTGTGATTCAAGCTCCAAGATCTAGTAACACAGCTTGTTGTCTTTATATGAGAGTACCAGCACCTTTGTCCATTTAAGCTGATAACTGCACTAAATCAGAAGAACTTTACAGTTCCCTGCAGATGTTCAGTATAAATAGGTGTTACTGGTACATGCTGGAAAAGGAAAGCCATAGAAGCACTTCATTTGTTAGGCATCTTTGTAAAGTGATAAGCAGTGTCGTTGATGAGGAGAAAAGCATTTTCATAAAGTTGCTGAATGAGGCAAGAAATATCTTAATGGGAAAATGATAATAAGATGCTTTGCACTACGGCCTTAATGGGAAACCTCAGTTTTCAGCTTGATCTTGTAAGAGTACAATCTGACTCCTTTCAGCTTAAAACCGCACCAAAGGGGGATGGAATTCAGATACTGAGGGGATGTACCCGAGAAAAATTTTGACTTAAAAACACAGTATCCTTGTTCATTTGTTTGATTTCACAGAGTTCTTCCATTACTTTTCTACAAGGTTTTCAGTTATTTCCCCTTGACTCATAGGTGTGTTCTAGTATATTAACAGAAAAGCATTTAATGGCCCCGAGAAGTTGTGGATGCCCCATCCCCGGAAGTGTTCAAGGCCAGGTTGGATGAGGCTTTAGGCAACCTGGTGTGGGGGAAGATGTCCCTGCCCATGGCAGGGGGTTGGAACTACATCATCTTTAAGGTCCTTTGCAACCTAAAGTGTTCTATGATATAATGAAGCCATACAAATGCATCGCAAACATTGTATGATAGGTATAGAGAATAAAAGATTAACTCATGAAGTTTATCAGTGCTGTAGGACCTTATTTGTCTGATAATGCCTCAAAGGTCCTGAATTTTGTTTTAAAAGACTACATGCACTAGAGCATTAGCAAGGAGAAAGCTAATGTGGTTTTTATGGTACTTAAGCAACTCATTTTTCTTACCTATCTTTGAAATGCACTTTCAGATAACAGCTGCAAAATGTTAATACAGAGTGTGGAAACTAATATTAAAGCATAGCTCTGTTTAAGCCAGTAATCCTGCGTGGTCGGTACCTTTTACACTAGCACAGCTTTCAAGATTTTAGTATTGTTCTTCAGGCTTTACAGAAATAGCTGATGATCTGATAGTTAAGGTCAGAATTTACACTAGAAATGAGGCCCAATCCACTTAAACAATGCATGAATAGTGCATTTTGGAGCATTTATGAGGTAATTTGAGTTAAAAATGTAGCTGACCAAGACAATCACTTGGTCCCTAAACAATAAATAATACATATCCTTTGTCAACACTATGATAAAGTTCATGTTCTTGCAAACATGCTGTTATTTTCTGACTGTCCATAACTGCCAGCTGCTGACACATTCTGGAACAGAATTTCTGTGAACTCTTATCCTTTTTCAGAATGACCAACATCTTCCTTTTTCTCCTCAGAACTGAAGCCAGAAGCTTTACCTAATCACTATTGGAGAAGCAACAGGAGACTGACTGAAACTCTAACAACTCACAATTTTCCGGGCTTGCTAGAGTTTATAGGCTTTACAGTTAATTGGGGTTCCTTTCTCTGCTGGTGTCCAGCTCGTACAGCCTGTTTCACTATCACCGGGTGTAAAGTCATACATCTGGAAATGGAATGGGAGCCCGTCCCAGGAATCAGTGTTTTGAGAGAAAGTTGGGAGATGTGATGGATAGTCAGCTGAACATAAGCTCCCACTTGGCCAAATGCAATTCTTGGATGCATTAAAAAGGGAATATCAAATGGTATGGGGGAGGTGGCGTTACTTTGTTCCAGTAGTGCTTACACTAGTGCCAAATGCAGTATCCAGCTCTTGTGCCAAAAATCAAGCACATGCCTTACAATACTTGAGAGCTTGATTTATTCAGTTTAAAGGCAGACGTGGTTATGAAATGAGTATCTACCTATAATTTCCTCCATGGAGAAAAGTAGTTTGATAATAGAGAATTCTTTGATCTAACAAACCTATAATAGCATGAAATGTCTTGAAACTGAAGCCAGATAAATTTTGGCTTTAAGCAGACAGTTTTAATGGAAGATAATTAGGCGCTGGAACACTTAACCAGTGGTGTGCCAGATTCTTTGTCAGTGGTGATTTCTAGATTGAGGTTTGGGGTTTTTTCTTCCTTTAAAGCACATGCTATACTTCTGAGAGTTTTGTTGAGGGCAGTCCTGGAGCCTCTCTTCCTCAGCAGAAGTTACTAAATGCAGGCTCTTCAGGGACTCAACGGATGCAAATTACAGCCTTGTTTTAAGGTGTCTGGCCACCCGGAGTGAAACTCAGAATGGCGGTGGTGGGTGTTGTGTGGGTCACAAGGGAACTTGAAGTAAGGCAGCACATGAAGTGGCAAGTCACCTAAATCTTAGCATAAATAGGCAGTGCAGTGTCCCTGCTTCATATAACAACTGGTTTGCTCACACCTAGGAAACTATATGCATGGGTTTTGTTCAAACCATTCCCTCTATCTCTCAGTTTCCAGAAGACTGTCCTTTCCACAGACCTGTAGGTGAGAAAATCTCTGCATGTTGCTCCTTATTGAAGCTGTGCCAAAGTCTAAAGCAGGGAGAAAATCCCAATTTTAGCTTGGATTAGGAAATGGCAGAGCAGGCAGAGATAGGAACCTGAAAACAGTTGAGCTTAGAAGAGAACAAAATGTTAGCCTCCCAAATCCCAGGTGAAATGTTCTGCTCAAATAGTTTAATTAGGTTTAAGTTGCAGTGGGAATTTCTTTGTCTTCAGGGATATGTAATGTGATTGTGCCAGTTCTCTTTGGTTAAGCTCCCATTCTTTTTTGCATACTTGTTTTTCCTAAAAGCTTTTGTACCATACCAGACTATTCCAGGTATCTAGGATCCCAAAAATAACAAATCCCTTTGTCCTGCCTAAATACGGGTTTGGATGTAAGTAGGCTCTTTCATGGTGCAGTTTTTCATGACTGAAGAGTCTGAACAAAGTCAGGTACTGAGCTCATGAATTGCAAGTGCTGATAAAGAACAAGGATGTTCAAAAACAATTTTCTACACAAAGCTCCCATCATTTTTCAGTCTGTCTGTAGGTGATCACAGCAGCCATTTCTAGCTTTATCCGTGAAAATGTGAAGTACTTGTGGCCTTGGTCGTATTGCAAATAAGAGCAAATTTTCTAAGTTCAGAGCTGTAAGTAATCTTCCCTGAGTAGTTTAGCTAAAGATAAAAACTCCACAACAGCAGTTTTCTGTCTGCTAAATATTTATTCATATAAACAACTCATTGCACCAAATATCTTTAATTATGAAATAAATAGGTACTTGGTTGGAGGAAAACAATGAGAAATACAGGAGTGTACAGTCATAGGGCTGTGGGCTCTATGTATATGGGGAAGAAGCCATGTTCAAAGTAAAATCTAGGGTAGAGGAGGAAAAGGGAGCAGAGGGAGGTGTAAGCAGCAGTATTGCTCTTTGCTTGCTTAGCACTGTTTCAGCAGTGCAGAGAGGCTGTAAATCCAGTTTGACTAGCCAGCATGGCACATGCTTTGCATGCTTCCATCCTGAGTTGCTCTGGCAGTCAGATGCCTTCTGTGCAATTTAACCAGTCTTCAGAGTTTGCCGGGAGCGCTGGCTGTCTCCTGGTGGGTGTGTGCTGCCCAGGCCCTGCAGCGCTGTCATGAAGCTCTACCCATGGCACGTTTCCACTCCTACTGCACTCTGTTAGGAGCTATGCAAGGATTACCACGCTCTGCCATATCTGCTGGCATCTGTTATTCACGATGCTATGCTGTTTTTTTATTGCACAATAAAATTCAGTTGAAGTTCTCAAGTCCTGATCCCTCTGAATATCTCATATATAGAATACCACAGTAGTGCCTAATAATTTCAGCACAATGCATGTTCAGAGTTTTCATGTTAATACTGTATATCACATGTCATTATAGCCAGGCCTCCATGACAGAAAGAAATAAGATATAGTGAGCTAAGACAAGAAGGAAAATGGGACTCAAGGAAGGCTTTAAATATCTCTAGTTTTAGTTTGAAGAACAGGTAGATTTTTTTTTTTCTATGACTTCTTTTGCCAGGTATTCCTTAACACTACTGAACTATAAGAGAACAAGTTTATCTAGTAGATTGTAATACTGGCAGTTTTTTGTGCCAATCCTAATTTTATAGTTTTAACTCCTTTTTTTTTTTTAGCCTCAAATGTTTTATGTATTTTTTTAAAAATACATATTTTTTAAAAAATTATGTATTTTTTTACTATTCCCTTCTACTACAAAAATACATTTTTGTGAAAGGAGAAAGAAAAATTGGGTGGGGCTTTTGTTTATACAGATAGTCTGCTAATATACACCCCCCCTCCCTTTTTTGGAAGAAGCCATCAGGATTGAAAGCAGCTTAAATAGTGGGTGACAGTTCAGCTGGTTTTAGTTAGTTATAGAAAGTGTTAATTACCTGTTAAGAAGAAATTAAACCAATTATGTATTGTTTAGCTCTATAGCATTCTTTAATCTGGAAGCCTAAAGGAGCCAGGATGTAAACGTTGCTTTTATTTACAACCCAAAGTGTTGAACTTGAGGGAGTTTTAGTTCTGACTTGAGTATTGTGTTAACTAGTAGATGATGTTACTTTTATTATTATTATTATGGCTTAATTTTAATGATTGCTTTGTTAGTTTAGAGCCTCGTGGTTCTTTGAAGCTTCTGCATGATCTTTGCTGGTTTACTTCTCATGAGTATCTCTGAAACTTTTGATCTCAAGTAAGTGTTTTGAGGACATGAAACTTGCTAGACAAAAGTCCTAGAAAAAAAACCCAAAATATTGCTTGAATCCTTTTATTTGCTTTGTTTTACTCACAGTATAAAACTAAAAATTAGCTGGCTCAATGTAGAAAGAAGTGAATGACTCCAGAGGATATGTATTTTGAATAGTATTTCCGGGCTAGCTTGTTTCCAATGCCTTAGGAAGAAGGACTGAATTAACTGCCTTCTAGCCTCTCCATCCTAACACCTGGCTGTCTGCTGTCATGGTGTTCATTTCTGCTCTGTTGGATTGCAATCCCTGGCTTTCCGAAATGTCAATGTTTCTAACTACTGTTCTACAGCTTCCATTTCTAAAGCCTTTGTGTGACAGCATTCTTCTTAGTGAACTTTGAAGTCCTTCCCCGCTGACATCAGTACTATGCTCTTCTTTCTGCTGGGAGAACAGACCTACACAGACAACACGACTTGCCAAGTTTACCTGGCAGGCTGGTAGTTGAGCCAAGACTCAGCCCACAGGAACGGGAGGAGAATCCACAGCCGGAATGGAAGCCCCTGAGCGGTGTCGGGAAGCCGGTGGCTGAGACTGAGAAGGGGATTTGTTCCAGCTGATGTACTGTGACCAGGGAGGGCTCTGAAGCCAGGTCACTATGATCACAAATGGGCGTAGACGTACCTGAGAAGCTACCATTATAATACTGTGATTGCTGTCTCCCTTGCGGGCAGGGTTGGGATTCACCGTCCAAAATCCTGCCTTGGATTTACTCTTTTCAAACATGAATCTCTGACTCAGGTTTTCAGATTTACCTGGAAAGGTGATAATAGTCTGTGCTCTTTTTAACAGACTAGTCTATCACACTTACCTGGCTTAAGAGGCTGGCTGCGTGTACTCAGTCATTTTCTGTGGCTGAGATGGGTCAAGATTCACATATATCAGTCTGCAGTAATAATGACCTACACGTCTTAGAAACTGAATTTTTCTGAGTAATGGTTCTGCTTTCTTTTGAACGCAATGTTACATATGGCCTGAGTTATCCTACTGGCTCGAGGATCTGTGGATCTGTAGATATCTATCGTGAATGTTAAATAAATTTAGACTTGATATAAATACAGATTCTTTGTCCTGCCAAAACGTTCATTACTCTGGACAGGTACAGTAGGAGAATTTTAGGAGACAATTTTGGCTTCTGTAGTCCTGCAGGACTAAGCCTACAGGTTTGCTTTACCAGTTCAGGTACCTATCTGCAAAGAGAACTGGGTCCTGAGCCAGGTCTGAGTTTTCAGTTGGAGCGAGGGTTGGCTGGATTGGCAGAGAGGCAATATCCTTGGACTACTCCCTCTTAGGTCTGCTCTTTTTATTACATTCAAATGAGCAAGGCCCTCTTTTGAAAGTCACTCACTACTTGCTTCTTTTTGTTGAAATTGGCTTATTTTCTCACAGTTTTTACCCCTGGGGTCTGTGAAAATTTCAGCTGTGAAAAAACAGGGAATGGGAATGCAATAACGCTGTAATTTCTATCCTTTCCCTTAACATGCTTTTTTTCACCAAGCCAATTGATTCTCCACTATGCAAGTAATCTAGAATAGTCATCAGTTATGTTTGAGTAGCAAGCCAAGAGCTCAGATAAATTTGCAGAGTTTTTGTTCTGGATGCTGTACTGGCACTTTCTGGAAGACTGTTATTGTACTGAGGAAACTATAAACTAAAATGAATGGAGCTCGTAAATCAAGTGATGGCAGATACATGTGATCTTTAAAATATAATCATAGTGAATCATGTTACATTAAAACCACTGATACGTGGTTAGATTTAAAGGCACTTTTTGTTAAATGCCTAGATTATTATTGGTTTTGTTCTTTTCCTTGTTTCTTTCTTTTCTTCTTTCACAAAACGTGTGTGATTTAGCAAAAGGGGCTATTTCTGCCTGAATTATGCATTTCAGAATGTAAATCTTGAAACTAGTGTATAGTTTCATACCATGTTTTCCATCTGTGTTCCTGAATCAAGATTTTGCAATGGGAATAAATGTCTCTTAACTTTTGCTTAGAAGCTGAGCTTTTGAAGTGAAAGTAATTTTTATTTTCAATGATAAGCTGTTGCTTCTGAAAAAACAGTAAAGATACTCAATTTTTCTTCCTATTTTTTATCTGTTTTAACAGTATAGATAAATGTGTGGGGGTAACAGTTGTTCTACATGGGAAATGCAAGGAAATCTGTAGGAAAACTGTGTATGCCTGAAGAAAAGCAGGACTTTTCTCCATCTGGGAATCAGGATGATGATAAAGTTCTCCCACCACAGATTATTTTTCCCAAAGACTTCTGTTACTTAACTATCTGCAACGCCTCTTCTTGAAGTGCTGAACTTAAACCTGTGCATTGATAGTACAGAAGTACTATGAGTAGCTTCTGGGTCTTTAAGACCTTCAGGATCCTATCGAGATGCCGAAGTCAATGGTGCTGACAGCTCTATCAGACAGAAAGGCTTGTTCTGCAGTAACATGCTGTGGAGATGTCCCTCCTGGTAACACCCCTGCACAAAGCTACACATTGCCGAAGGCTACAAAAAGCAAATTGCTCTAGTATGTTGAAACTGTTTTATTTCAAGCAGTTGTGCCTAGACCAAGATCCAGCAATACTACTGTTAGTTACATTAAATTACACTAGGATTGCATCCAGAGCAGGATTTGGATGGGAAGAGAAGATAGTGCCCTGTACAAAAGCTGCCCGTTATCCAGCTGGAGCCCTCACAAATGAAGTACAGTTCCTGTAATCAATTTATAGTTTTGGCTGCTGTTCAGAACCTATGAAGTAGGATGTATCAAAGGACACGGCAAGCTATAGCCTGAGCAGAAAGTTTTGGTCACTTTCTGAAAGTTCACTTAGACAAAAGGAGTCCCTTTTAAGCATGCACATTTTGAGGGGTCTGCATTCTAGGAATGGCTGGGGAAGATGGGGCACATGGTTTAGAACCAGTAGTAATCTAAGCATTAAAAATAGTTGTAGGTACTCAACGTCATGTACTTTTTGGCCTCTTAGACAAAGCCTGTAGGGACATGGCAGATGACTGTACCACAGTCAATTTGTAAATGAATCTCTAGATGGAGCCAAAACAGATCTAATGTATGAGTTTTGCAGACAAAGAAATGACCTTAAGATTTTCTACTGAAGGCCTACAGCTATGAGAAAACATCTCATTCCATAGCAGATCTTTATATCCACCTGAAAACTACTGAGATTTCCTTACTGATTTTATTATGGTTTAAAGCCTAAAGAATTGCAGTGCTCATAGTCTAAACAACTGCTTATTGGTGCATTTTATCACACCTTAATGGCCAAAGAAGTGCTAGAATCCCTTATCTCAGAGTAAATTGGATGCACCTGCATCCATTATATACGCAAAATCAGAATGACAATCTCATGTTGTGTCCTCCAGTATCTACCTGGGCATTAATGATTTTCTGAATTGTCAGCGTTGATAAGTGCCAGTCACACATGTTCTCTTTTGGTGCTGTATTTATGGTGTTATGTCTGCTTTGCCAGTCATTTACTTGCCCACTGTTTTAGAAAACATGCTGAAGGGAAGAGTTGCCGTCCAGAGGGACCTTGATAGGCTGGAGAGGTGGACCCATGCAAACCTCATGAAGTTCAACAAGGCCGAGTGCACAGTCCTGCACGTGGAACAGGGCAATCTCAAGCACAAGTACAGGCTGAGCGGAGAGCAGATTGAGGGCCAATCTGTTAACAAAATGTAGTGAGTTTGTGTCATATTGTGTTAAGACTAAGAGAAAAGTCAGCGCTCAAAAATACAGCTTTCTGCACTGCCACTGGACAACTGCTTAGACCTTAGCATCTCTGGTGGATACTCCCAGCCTTGCAATTGCTTTCTGCCTTGGCAAAAAGATAAGATCCCAGCAGTGACTGTGCTCAGAGATACTGCGGAATACCCAGTGAATCAAGTTGAGAACTGTGAACATTGCCTTGCATGGAAGCAAGTTGCACTAACCCATGGTAACTGTCCCTGTGATGTTGCAACTGATCCTCAGTACGGCTCTTGCAGAGACTGCAAGTAACCCTTTGTTGCTCAGTCAAAAGTCCCACACCATCTTGTTTTACTTCTGACTTCACTGCATGAGATAACTCCTCTTTTCAGACAGCAGTACTCGCATGCTGAGTGACCCAGAAACTTTTCACCTCCATTAGTAGATGATCCTTACTCATAACTTGGGACTGACGGAAGAACTGCGTGTCCATCTCTCTGCAGACTGAGTTGCAGGGCAGGTGCTGCCTTTGCTCAGCCTGTTGTTGATGAAAGGTGTCCCGTAGACACTAAATGTGAAAGTAATTATGGGAACTTTGTGAAGGCAATAAAACCACGCTCTGTTTCAGTGATTTATTCTTATTGTAGTGACCTGCAAAGAGATAATGAAGTAGATCTGATTAATGTATGCAGAGAGCACCTTTGCCATTATCTGCTGTTGAACCTGGATAACTGCACTAAGTGATATGGCAGCTCTAGTTCTAGAATTCCGCTGTGTTCAGATGGTTACAACTGTGTTTTCTAATTTTCTATGTGCCTGGCCAGAGATCTCAGGCTGTTACTTGCAAAAGCCTTGAGAACTCACAGGAAGAGAGTTCAATGGGATCTGCAGTTTTGCATATGAAGGGATATTCATTGCAAGTACTTTGAACAAACCAGATCCAGAATGCCTCAGATTAGGCAACCAAAATCAGCAGCTATTTTGAAACGTACTCTCTGTGTGGAGCTGCCCCTCATCTCTAACAACAATAAAATAACTTACTCTGTGAGATGCGTGTGTGCATTGTAGCGAGGAAAACTCCTAAGAGAATTCATAGCTCTGTCTTCAGAACAATACGTAATAAATCAGTTTGAGGGCCACACACTGAGTAAAAAGGGAAAACAGTCCTCAATTGTTGTTTATTAAGTGAACGTCATTCATCTGATGCACCAAAGGAGGCAGGGGTGCTGCTGAATAAAAAGCCTGTGACTATATAATGACCTTACAGCTTATTCTAAGGGTCGGTGAAGGAAGAACACGACTTCTGTGGTATAAACACTCTAGTGTTAGTACATTATGGAGAGCTTAAGCTAGATGTAAACTTCCCATCATAGTTATCATCAGGAAAGTTTTTGCCTTTTTACTGAATGCAGACCAACTCCGGAATGTCTCATACCACTTCACAGAATCATAAAATTATCTAGGTTGGAAAGGACCTTGAGGATCATCACGTCCAACCATTAACCTGATGCTACCAAGTCCGCCACTGAACCATGTCCCTTAGCACCACATCTACACATCTTTTAAAGACCTCCAGGGATGGTGACTCGACCACTTCCCTGGGCAGCCTGTTCCAATGCTTGACAACTCTTTTGGTGAAGAAATTTTTCCTAATATCCAATCTAAATCTCCCTTGGCACAACTTGAGGCCATTCCTCTTGTCTTATCACTTGTTACTTGGGAGAAGAGACTGACACCCACCTTACTGCAACCTCCTTTCAAGTAGTTGTAGAGAGTGATAAGGTCTCCCGTGACCCTCTTTTTCTCCAGGCTAAGCAACCCCTGCTCAGCTGCTCCTCATAAGACTCTAGATCCTTCACCAGCTTCGTTGCTCTTCTTTGGACACACTCCAGGACTGCAGTGTCTTTCTTGTAGTGAGGGGCCCAAAACTGAACACAGTATTCGAGGTGCAGCCTCACCAGTGCCGCGTACAGGGGGATGATCACTTCCCTAGTCCTGCTGGCCACACTATTTCTGATACAGCCAGAATACTATTGACCTTCTTGGCCACCTGGACACACTGCCAGCTCATATTCAACTGGCTGTTGACCAACAGCCGCAGATTTTTTTCTGCCAGGCAGCTTTTCAATCACTCTTCCCTACGCCTGTAGCCTTGCATGGAGTTGTTGTGACCCAAGATCAGGACTTGGCACTTAGCCTTGTTGAAACTCATACAGTTGGCCTCAGCCTATCAATCCAGCCTATCCAGATCCCTCTGTAGAGCCTTCCTGCCCTCAAGCAGACCAACACGTCCACCCAGCTTGGTGTTGTCTGCAAACTTACTGAGGGTGCACTCGATCCCCTTGTCCAGATCGTTGATAAAGATATTAAACAGAACTGGCCCCAATACTGAGCCCTGGAGGACAACATTTGTGACCAGCCATAAGCTGGAGTTAAGTCCATTCACCACAATTTTTGTGCTCAGCCATCCAGCCAGTTTTTTACCCAGTGAAGAGTATGCTTGTCCATAAGCAGCCAATTTCTCCAGGAGAATGCTGTGGGAAATGGTGTCAAAGGCTTTACTAAAGTCTAGGTAAACAACATCCACAGCCTTTCCCTCATCCACTAAGTGGGTCACCTTGTCATAGAAAGAGATCAGGCTAGTTGAGCAGGACCTGCCTTTCATGAACTCATGCTGACTGAGCCTGATCACCTACTTATCCTGTACGTGTCATGTGATGGCACTCAAGACCTTCCCAAGCATCAAGATCAGACTGATAGACCTGTAGTTGCCCAGATCCTCCTTCTGGCCCTTCTTGTAGATGGGTATCATATTTGCTAACTTCCAGTCAACTGAAGCTTCCCCAGTTAGCCAGGGCTGGTGAGTAGTGATGCAAAGTGGCTTGGTGAGCACTTCACCAGCTCCCTCAGTACCCTTGGGTGGTTCCCATCTGGCCCTATAGACTTGTGTGCGTCTAAGTGATGCAGCAGGTCACTAATCATTTCCCCTTGGAATATGGGGGCTTCATTCTGCTCCCTGTTCCTGTCTTCCAGCTCAGGGTGCTGGGTACCCAGAGAACAGTTGGTCTTACTGTTAAAGGCTGAGGCAAAGAAGATATTAAATACCTCAGCCTTTTCCTCATCCTTTGTCACTATGTTTCCCTTCGCATGCAATAAAGGATGGAGATTCTCCTTAGCCCTCCTTTTGTTGCTAATGTATTTAAAAAAATATTTTTTATTGTCTTTTACGGCAGTAGCTATATTAAGTTCTAGTTGGGTTTTGGTCCTTCTAATTTTCTACTTGCATAACCTCACGACATCTTTGTAGTCTTCCTGAGTGGTCTGCCCCTTCTTTCAAAGGTCATAAACTCCCCTTTTTCCCCTAAATTTCAGCCAAACCCCTCTGTGCAGCCAGGCTGGTCTTCCCTGCCGGCTTGCCTTTTGGCACATGGGGAAAGCCTGCTCCTGTGCTTTTAGGATTTCCTTCTTGAAAAATGTCCAGCCTTCCTGGACTCCTTTGCCTTTCAGGACTGCCTCCCAAGGGACTCTGTCAGGCTAAAGTCTGCCCTCCAGAACTCTAAGGTAGCAGTTCTGCTGACCCCTCTGTTTACTTCTCCAAGAATCAAAAACTCTTATTATTTTGTGATCACTATTTCCAAGACAGCCTCCAACTGTCGCACCACCCACAAGTCCTTCTCTGTTGACAAACAACAGGTTCAGCGGGACACTTTCTGTAGTCGGCTCTTTCAACAGCTGTGTCACGAAGTTATCTTCCATACACTCCAGGAACCTCCTGGACTGTTTCCTCTCCACAGTATTGCATTTCCAGCAGACATCCGGTAACTTGAAGTCCCTATGAGAACAAGGGCTAGTGGATTGTGAGGCTTCTCCCAACTGCCTGTAGAATATTTTGTCTACCTCTTCATCCTGGTCAGGTGGTCTGTAACAGACTCCCACCATGATATCTGCCTGTTGGCCTTCTCCCTGATCCCTATGCATAAGCACTCAACCTTATTGTCACCATCGTCAGGCTCTAGCTGCATCGTCTTCCTCAATATACAGCACAGCAACACCCGGCACTGTCACTTTTTTAGCTGTCGTTTCAGAGTTACATCACTACTTGTTTAACAGCCTTCACTGCTCACCACCATTTCCCCATTCATTTTTCCATCCTTCATGCTTTAATGACCTTAATTCATCTGAGGAATATGATGACAGTGATGAAAGCATAACTATTCAGAAGGAGGCAGTAAGATCATCAGGCTTGTCAGCTGGAGGAAACGCTGGCTTTGTAGGGGCTAGCATGTGTGGCTTTGTGTCTGTCAAACTCGGACACTTTTGTGAGGCTGAAAGCCTGACAATCTTTTCTGCTTTCTTGCTGCCTATTTCCGAAGGGTTACATCTTCATCATTGTCATTGTCTTTCTCTGACTTGAGTGAATTTGAGCTATCTATCAAGGATGAAGGATGGAAAAAGGACGTAATGATCACAGTTAGCAATCTGTGACAGATCATACTGAAACATCTCAGCTGTCAAAAAGTCAGCATCTCCTCTAGTTGATGATCCTGCTTCTGACTCTTGATTCATAACAGTCCAAAGGCAGGACCTGAATGCATTTACCTCCTAATGTCAGGTATCCAGCTACTATAATGAACGAGTGTTAGAAAATGAATCCAAGTTTCTTTTAGCACTAGAGATCACTGTCCTGTGGGATAAAGGAATAATATACATTGTAAATGTCTCTTCCCAAAACAGGGGAATACTTTATTTTGGGACACACAAGCACAAGTAGAAGAGGCCACTTCTCATCATCTTCACACCACATATTCCTGGAGAACTCAGTATTTGTAAACATTTTTGTCTCCTGTTGAGAAATGTAATTAGAGGTTAGGATAAAGAAGGCTTTAAGCAAGCAAAGCAAACCAGCAAAGCATTAGGGCTGGCTTTAGTAATTCTTGCTGTATTTCTTATTCCAAGAAATTCCTTACAGATGTTACACCACAGGAAGGGTGCAAGAGCAACAACAGAGATCTTGGGCTGATGTCAGTGTTTTCCATGACAATAGTTTGCTTGAGATAGTCTTTCTAGCAGTCAGGTCTTATTGCAAGATTTCGTCTATTACTGGTGAGAAAGAAAAGAGAACACCCACAGACACTCTCTTTTGGGAAGTGGGCAAAACGCTGGTCTGGTTTTCTTCCAGCAAATAAACTAACGGCAGCTAGATTTCAGTCTGCTGTAGAGATTTCTCACAGGCAGATTCTCCCTCAGTGGAATCAGGTTAACTCCTTTTGCTTGTTCAGTGTTTTCTTTTAAAAACTGCATTCCTTTACAGGAAGTGTTAAGTATTTACAAAATACTCCTCGAAAATGGCAAACTTGACATTTTTTGTACTGAGACACACAATGACCTCTGAGTATCTAGAGTAATAAGGGTTGCTTACTTCAATTTATGAAGACAAAAACTTTGGAAACAAGGTATCCAAGACAGAGGTTATGGGTAGCATGATGTGGATACCTCCAAGCAGGTCTGCGTGGAGGTAGTTCAAGATGAGCTGATCTTTTTAGTGTTAAGTCTTGCTTAACATTGCTACTTGGAGGTGAACCATAGAATCATAGAATCGCTTGGGTTGGAAGGGACCTTTAAAGGTCCTCTAGTTCAACCCCTTCAGTAAGCAGGGACATCTTCTACTAGATCAAGTTGTTCAGAGCCTCATCTGACTTGACCTTGAATACTTCCAGGGATATGGCATCTACCACCTCCCTGGGCAGCCCGTTCCAGCGTTTCACCACCCTCATTGTAAAAAATGTCTTCCTTGTATCTTGTGTAAATTTACTTTCTTTTAGTTTAAAACCATTACGCCTTGGCCCTGTTGAATAATTTGTCCTCATCTTTCTTATAGACTCCCTTTAAGTACTAAAAGGCTGCTAGAAGGTCTCCCTGGAGTCTTCTCTTATCCAGGCTGAACAACCCCAATTCTCTCAGCCTATCTTCATTGGAGAGTTATTCCATCCCTCTGATCGTATTTGTGGCCTTCCTCTGAACCCATTCCGACAGATCCACGTCCTTCTTGTGCTGAGGGCTCCAGAGCTGAACGCAGTAGTCCAAGTGGAGTCTCACGAGAGCAGAGTAGAGGGGCAGAATCATCTCCCTTGACCTGCTGGCCATGCTTCTTTTGATGCAGCTCAGGATATGGTTGGCTTTCTGGACTGCAAGCACACATTGCCAACTCATGTCCAGCTTTTCATCCACCAGTACCCTCAAGTCCTTCTCTAGAGGGCTGCTGTCGATTCCTTCATACCCGAGCCTATATTGATACTAGGGGTAGCCATGACCCAGGTGCAGGACCTTGCACTTGGCCTTGTTGAACTTTGTGAGGTTCACGTGGGCCCACTTTTTGAGCTTGACCAGGTCCCTCTGGATGCCATTCTGTCTCTCAGGCATGTCAACCCCACCACTCAGGTTAGTGTCATCTGCAAACTTGCTGAGGAAGCACTTGATCCCACTATGTATTAAACAATACTAGTCCCAACATGAACCCCTGAGGGACACCACTTGTCACTGATCTCCATCTGGACATGAACTGTTGACCAGTACCCTCTGTATGTGACCATCCAACCAGTTCCTCATCCACCAAACAGTCCACCCATCAAATCCATGTCTCTCGAATTTAGAGAAGAAGGATGTTGTGGGGGACCATGTCAAAGGCCTTACAGAATTCCAGAGAGATGACATCTGTAGCTCTTCCCTTGTCCACTGATGTAGTCACTCCATCATAGAAGGCCATTAGGTTGGTCAGGCAAGACTTGCCCTTGGTGAAGCCATGCTGACCGTCTCGAATAACCTCCCTGTCCTCCATGTGCCTTAGCAGAGCTTCTAAGTGGATCTGTTCCATGATCTTCCCAGGCACAGAGGTGAGGCTGACAGAGTGGTAGTTCCCAGGGTCCTCCTTTGTATCCTGTTTAAAAATGGATGCAATGTTTCCCTTTTTTCCAGTCAACAGGGACTTCACTTGACCACCATGACTTTTCAAATATCATAGAGAGTAGCTTGGCAACTACATCAGTCAATTCACTCAGGACTCTGGGATGCATCTCGTCAGGTCCCATAGATGTATGTTCAGGTTCCTCAGGTGGTCACAAACCTGATCTTCTCTTACAGTGTGAGGGACTTTGCTCCCCTAGTCCATGTCTTGCTGTTCATCCACATGAGAGGTGTGGGAAGAGAGGTTGTCAGTGAAGACTGAGGCAAAAATGTTGTTGAGTACTTCAACCTCCGCCTTGTCCGTTGTTACCTGTTTGCCAGTCTTGCTTATCGGGAGGTACACTTTCTTTGACCTTTCTTTTCTGGCTGTTGTACAGAAGCCTTCTGGCTCTTTTACAGTGCGAGAGACTTTGCTCCCCAGTACTCCAGGGAAGATTTACTAGTTTATACAGAATCCCAGACTAGGGCTGGCTTAGAAATTCACACAATGGAGGTCACAAGCAAATATAGTTGGTACTGAGACATCAAGGACCTTTCAGCTTCCCGTGTTTTTGCCTGTGCACAGGAGCACAACAGACTAGGGGGGAGCATTGCTGGGACAAAGGACCCACAACTCCCCTTATGATTTGAGCTTAGGATTGAAAGCCAAATTGGCCAATGAAGTATTCCACATCATGCAATATCATGTCTAGTATATAGATGAGGTTTGACTGGGAAGAAGTTTTTGATCTTCCTAGGGATCTTTCTTGGACTCTCAGAGTGCTATCTCTCTCTTTCGCTCTCTTTTCAGGCCTCTCACTCATCCATGATTGTGGTGTCGGGATTTAGGTGTTTCAGGATCATTTTCTGGGATGGGATGGGCTTGGTCACCAAGTGGTGAGCAATTATACTGTGCATCACTTGTTCGTATGTATTGTTTTTAAAACACATTCATTTATTATTATTATTATTATTTGTTGTTATTATTATATCATTATTACTTTTAATTTTATATTATTGTTATTACTAAATTGTTCTTATCTCAACCCACTGGTTTCCTTACCTTTTCCCCTTTAATTCCCTTTAATTCTCTTCCCCATTCCCTGGGGGTCGGAGAGGGTGAGCAAGCGGCTGCATTGTGTTTAGTTGCCTGGTGGGTTAAACCACTGCAGTGCTACACCAGTAATGACACCAGCTCTGCATCTGGGACACGATTAAAATCCATACCACAAATAACCTCAATAACTGAAGTCTGAACTCAGTGGTAAGTATTGCATATTTTTGTGATGAGCTTTAAAATATTACTGATGTTTCACTGAAGTTCATGAACGTAAAAGCTACAAAACCCAGTAAACTCAAGACTTGCGTGTTCTAGGAGAGACCAGCAAGTGTCATCTTCAAAAGCTGAGATCAGCTTTATACAGATATGGCAAGAAAGAACATGTATGTTGAGTCATCTCTTATCTTTGAGTAGTCTTTCTGGATTGTAGATTAACTACACCTTAGACAAGTGCCAGACCGGTTGAAACTACCAGGATTTATTAACTAAAAGGACAGAACTGTACTAGTGTGCCTACACTGCTGCTAGGGCAGGTTTTCAACAGGTTAATCCCTGGAGCTCCAGAGACCCACAAAAAATATCCTGCTATTGCCCCTTCCTATTCTTTGCAATGAGTTTCTTTTAACGAGAGCTTATAAAGAGATTTTATCTAGCTATTGTATATGAACAATACATACCAGTAGATGGAGAAGAAAAAAATGACCCTGACAGAAAACTTTATGATAGAAGAAAGTGAAAGATAAGCAACAAAGGATAACAAGGTAAAGGGGTGTTATTTTGTTTTGTTTTGTTTTGTTTTGTTTTGTTTTGTTTTGTTTTGTTTTAAAAAAAAGGATAGGAGGGAAGAAACTGTGAAGCAATGAGAAGGAAACTTTATGTTTTTTAAGGCTTTTTCCCTATAGGATTCAAAAAGATTTCAGATACTGTTTGATTCAAATGGAAGGCCAAAAATTCTTTAAAAAAAAAATAAATTAAAGCCTTTTTTTCCAATGAAATTATTTTCATCTAAAGCAAACTGAACTGCTCTAATCTTTAAAAGAAAACTCTTGTTAGGGACACACACAAACTGTCCTATTCCACACCCATTAAGACCAAACCAAAGCAGTTCAGAATGGTTTGTCATGAGATTGTCATCTAAATACACTTTCCCAAGATCCTTCATCTCAGGTATTCCATCCCTCACATTCTAAAGGTGGGAGTGAAAAATTCAAGGTTTCTTCTTCTGGCATCTTTTCCTACCTTTCCTCCTTTCACACACGCTGCTCTCTCTTTAGTGAGATAAAACACAAGTCTTAAACAGAGCTTTGAAGAGCGATATATTGGTGTCTTTCTAAAGCACTTTCACTGTCTTACTTATCCAACTAAATCTAAATGCTCTTGCCAGTTATTTATTTGGGAATAACTCAAAATAGAATGATTCAGCTCACGCAGCTGGCACAGATTCAGGAAAACCGATAGGCTGAACTTGATCAGATTTTTATCAAAACGTTTAAAGCTTTTTAAGACATAAAACAAAAAATTTGCCTAATATAGGTCAATGCAAAAGCCCATGTAATGACAAGGAAAAGTTATTTTTGGATATTAATGTATTGTCTATAAATTCTAGATTGTCCTTGTTTAGCAAAAAACAGAAGAGACGTGCCACAGCACTTAGGCATGAAGCTAGAGCCAGTGCTCTTTTAACAAAAGAATCAGCATGAGAGCTCTGATCATATTCTAAAACTAAAATAATTAAAAATGCTGTTGTACTCTTAAATATTTATTTTAAAGCTTAATCTAATTCTAGCTTTCAGAGACTCAAGACTGTTTACCAAATAAGGCATCAGATTGCTCAGTTTCTTTGAGATAAGCCATTTATTTCGATATTATTTAGTGGTAATTCAATCAACCTAAACTTGACATATTCAGAACCAGTTGTTCAGTATTATACTCCATAATTTTATGGATGTCAGCAGGTAAGGTAGGAGCAAAATTATCTTGTTTGCTTGTTTGTTTGTTTCTTTGTTTTTCTTTTTCTCATGTTGTCCATAATATGAGAAAATATATATAGTGGGAGAGGGACTTTTTACAAGGGCATGTAGTGATAGGACAAGGGGTAGTTTAGATTAGATATAAGGAAGAAATTTTTCACTCAGAAAGTGGTGAGGCACTGGAACAGGTTGCCCAGAGAAGTTGTAGATGCCCCATCCCTGGAAGTGTTCAAGGCCAGGTTGGATGAGGCTTTGGGTAACCTGATGTAGTGGAGGGTTTCCTTGCCCATGGCAGGGGGGTCAGAACTAGATGATCTTTGAGGTCCCTTCCAACCCTAACCATTCTATGATTCTATGATTCTATAATGATTACAGAATAGCAACTATTTAAATTAAAACCCAATAGATTTTAATTATGTCAAACCACCCAACTGGCAGCATTAAAACCACCATTTTATGAATCAAATTCAATCTATAAATCAAAACCAAACTCTACAAAGACTAAACCAATTAATTATGGAAAAAGCTTTTACAATTATAAAACTAAATTTGTTGTGCTGAAATAACCAAGAAAAAATTCTAGGTGTTCAGGCCTTGGTAAAGGCTTTGAAGATTTTAGCTATGGGACCATGAAGAGCTTTCCAGATTATTGCAGGTAACAAGCAAAAGAGACAAATATGTTCCTGGATATTCAGGATTTTAAAGATAGTTTATGGATAGTTAAAGAATAGTACCTGGATATTTGTATCCTAGCAATCCAAGGAAGGATTCCTAGAAAAAAGTTGTTCTTTGTCATAGGGAAACAGCTGAAGGGTCCAGCCCAGGGCAGAACATGAGGTGCAGCCAGCTGCATTCCTTGGTCCAGGGAGCTCTGCCACAAACATCAGAACTGCAGGACTGATATGGTCAAACAAAGCGAAGACGCGCAAGTGGAGAAAGTAGTCTAATGGGCTGAAAAGAGTGCAGAAGTGGGGGAGCACTGACACCCAGGCTGATTATTTTAATTCAGATTTAGACTTATACACTAGGGATCAGGAGTAGCATTAAGGATAAATGATTTCTTCACCTTCATTTGATAAAGATGGTGGTGTCAAATTGCAAAAAAGTTTTTCAGAAAGGAGACAGTCCTCAGTGTCCATAAGATGACCCGATCGTAGTTCAAATTCCTGAGAAGACTGCAGGATATTGCAGTTGAACAGCATGATGAGGGTGAGAATGACTAGATAAATACTTGGAATCTGGAAAAGCCAGAGTGAAATAATAAATAATTCAACTACAGGAAAGAACAGTTCTACCTCTCTGAATTAAATATATGAGAAGGAGCATCCTTTTATCGCGGCAACAAAATGATATCATGGGCCATATGTTCGAAGATTGGTTACATATTCAAGAGTTTTCTGAACCTGCTAAAGTTCATGCTATGAAGGTCTGCAAAGTCATACATTCAAATGCCAAAGAAACAGTGGAAAACATTAAACACAATATATTTGACTTTGACTGGAGCATAGTCTAATGCAACTATCTTTATTTCCATTGGTGGTTTGGATTTTAGTTAACATGGAGTGTTAGCTAAACTCAGTTAAATGCAAGGAAGAGTTCCCTATGGAAAAAAGAAAGAGAGAAAAATGTGTCTTTCAATTTTAATTCCCTTTCAGCACCAGTTCAGCAACTCTGTTCAAAAACTTGGGTTCAGACAGACACGTTCTTCAACTACAATTGTACAAGCTAACAAAATTTTTGGTAAGACCTCTGAAAACAGAGTTTTGACCAGATAAAGTTGTGATGAACTGTTTTTCTCATTTTATCTTAACTAGACAGAAGAACTAGTTATTGAGGAAATACTCTGGGAAAACAGAATAGAGTGAGTTCATTATGTGTACAACACATTGGCAAGACATCAAAACTAGGATGTCATGAAAACTTATAGCAAACTAGGCAAGTAGAAAAAAAAATTTGTCAAAGACTGATACACGTAAAATTCAGCATGTTAGAGAATGACCATATCCACTTGGAAGGTTCACCTTCTTTGAAACAAAACCAGCTGAAAGTACATGAAAACCTTGCGATACATGAACAGTTGATAAAAAATAAAACAATACAATACAGATTTTTCAAATTATAAAACCCAGGCCTGGTTAGCCAGTCAATTCCCTCTACTGGCAAAACTTTCCTAAGGCTAATTTTGAAAAACATCCATAAGTATGCCATTTAGCTACATTGCAAGAGGAAATGAAAATACATAAAAAAAGACAAAACCCCACAGCTTTAACAGCTGAGTCATAAAGATGTGCTCTCAGAGAAAGATAGAAGGTTCATAGCCTGATTCCTGAATATGTTTCATTGTAATAATGAGGTATAAAGAACAGATCGTATGGACATTTATAGAACAGTTGTCAAGGTATCACAGCATCATTTGTGTATGGTCAGCTTAATTTTAGTTTTACCTATTCCATCCACTTCCATGACCCATACATGATGATAAGAAATGGAATAAACATATACTTTCTGACTTTATAATAGAACAATTATTTAGCAAGTAAAATGTAACTTCTGTGCTGGGCAAGACCTAATGATTTATTCACCACAATTTCTTCTTTTGATAGTAGTTGTCATCTAGTACTGCAGGGAGAAGCAAAAATTTATCTCCCCAACATTAAATTACCTAGCTACAGGCAGTTTTAGTCAGCACGTTATCCAGTCATTTTAAAAATTCAGCCTATGCCTAACTTTGGGATGTCCTTCAGATCTCCAAATTAAGCATTTCATTTTGTACTAATGTGTTAAAAACAATCTAGGTATTTTGTGGAACAATGCCTTCTTCTATCCTTTTGTCACTGTAATATTATACATGAATGAAAATGAGACTAATTTACTATGCTTTTCATATTCTTTATGTATCACGTCGATATTCCTTCCTGGGCTCTATAATACAACCATCATTTACTGTCCTCAGAAATACCACCATATTTCTAAATCCTTCATTTGATAAAAAGGCTTAGCAAACATGTTTATCACCTGCTGATTTGTTACGTAGACTTGTCTGAATTTTAAAAATGTTGAGCACCTGCAGCTCCTGCAGACTTCTTCAGAAATCAGAACTGAGCTTCATTATTTTTTCCTCCAAAGACTGGTATCCACACAGTGAAACCTGGCATATTTGTTTCCCCACAATTTGGGACTGTGTGTTAGAGGAGATGAAAGCATTATCTTCCTAAACCAGCTAAATATAGGGTGAAACTTTTGACTGTTCTTAAAAGGTCTAAATGGCTTTCAAGGCAACTATCATATTTTGTAAAGTTTCAGAGCTGGTTTGCAGATTGTGGCATTTTTCTGCAAACCCTGCAGCATCTTCTGCTTAATTGCTGGAGATATATAATGAAGTTATTCACTAAATAGAATGTTTCTTAAGCAGTTTTCAGATAAAAGATACAACCCAATTATTTGGCAATAAAATGGTTATTTGACACCATTGGCGTGCAACACTTAAGGACTAATTTAGTTTCCAAGCAGCTAGCAACAGATAGTGAACATTTATTGAAGCTATTAGTTCATTATTTTTCTACCCATCTCATCTGAAATACCATCTTGAGTCACAAACAGCTACAATCTAAAGGGTGTATCAACTGGGAAGTATACGTCAAATTACAACTCAAATTCTCCTGATTTTCAGGTTGAATGGTGATACAGGTAATAAAGAAAATTCTCAAGAGGTTTGTCTTTTGTTCCCTTTTATTTTACATTGTCTGAATATTTACATCTCTTGGTTTGCAGAACTAGACTGTTGCCCTTACAACAGATTTGGATAAAACACTGGAAGCATGAGGGAAAAGAGGGGGAGCAGGGACAGAGCTTGCCACTACTAACAAGAAAGTATGGAGAAAGAAAGCATCATTAATAATTAGAAATGAGATGATGGATGCCATTAAAAAACTACATGACAGGAATTGCCTTTTTGTATGTTAAAGAGTTTGACAAGTGAGATATCCAAAGACCTGGAAGCAAACCAGGAAATATCAGATTTCTAGCTGTGCACAATGTCAGCTATCACTTCACTAGTTTTCACTGATAAGTTTGGAGGAATATTTGACACTCAAACAACTTTTAGACAATTGGTGGCTTTTGAAGAGGGCTAGGACAGTGCATGTCCCATGACAGACAGCATGCTGCACTGGCAGAGGCTAACAGGGCACTTGAAAATTTCAGTTCCCTCTCACCAACATTTTTGTGCCTGAGCAGGGACTTAGAATCATAGAATCATAGAATCGTTAGGGCTGGAAGGGACCTTCAAAGGTCATCTAGTCCAACCCCCCTGCAAGGAACAGGGATATCTCCAACTAGATCAGGTTGCTCAGGGCCTCATCCAACCGGGCCTTGAACGTCTCCAGGGATGGAGCATCCACCACCTCTCTGGGCAACCTGTTCCAGTGTTCTACAACTCTCATGGTAAAAAATTTTTTCCTAATATCCAACCTGAATCTACCTCCCTCTATTTTAAAACCATTACCCCTTGTCCTATCACAACTGGCCCTCCTGAACAGCCTCTCCCCATCTTTCTTGTAGGCCCCCTTGAGGTACTGGAAGACCACTATAAGGTCACCCCGGAGCCTCCTCTTCTCCAGGCTGAACAGCCCCAACTCTTTCAGCCTCTCCTCATAGGAAAGGTGCTCCAGCCCTCTTATCATCTTCGTGGCCCTCCTCTGGACCCTCTCCAACTGGTCCATGTCCTTCTTATGTTGGGGACTCCAGAACTGGACGCAATACTCCAAGTGAGGTCTCACGAGGGCAGAGTAGAGGGGGAGAATCACCTCCCTTGACCTGCTGGCCACGCTCCTCCTGATGCAGCCCAGGATGCGGTTGGCCTTCTGGGCCGCAAGAGCACATTGCCGGCTCATATTGAGCTTCTCGTCCACCAGTACTCCCAAGTCCTTCTCCTCAGGGCTGCTCTCGATCCATTCTCCGCCCAGTCTGTATTTGTGCCTGGGATTGCCATGACCCAGATGTAGGACCTTGCACTTGGCCTGGTTAAACTTCATGAGGTTGGTACGGGCCCACCTCTCCAGCCTGTCGAGGTCCCTCTGGATGGCATCCCTCCCTTCCAGCGTGTCGACGGCACCACACAGCTTGGTGTCATCGGCGAACTTGCTGAGGGTGCACTCCATGCCACTGTCCACGTCACCGACAAAGATGTTGAAGAGGGCCGGGCCCAACACGGACCCCTGAGGGACGCCACTCGTGACCGGTCTCCACATGGACATCGAGCCGTTGACCACTACTCTCTGAGTACGGCCATTGAGCCAATTCCTTATCCACCGAGTGGTCCATCCATCAAACCCATGACTCTCTAGTTTAGAGAGAAGAATGTCGTGCGGGACAGTGTCAAAAGCTTTGCACAAGTCCAGGTAGATGACATCCGTTGGTCGACCCTTGTCCACCGATGTTGTCACCCCATCATAAAAGGCCACCAAGTTGGTCAGGCACGATCTGCCTTTGGTGAAGCCATGTTGGCTGTCACCCACCACCTCCTTGCTCTCCATGTGCCTTAGCATGGTTCCCAGGAGAATCTGCTCCATGACCTTGCCAGGCACAGAGGTGAGGCTGACCGGCCTGTAGTTGCCCGGGTTCTCCTTGTTCCCCTTTTTAAAAATGGGGGTTATGTTCCCTCTCTTCCAGTCATCGGGGACCTCGCCAGACCGCCACGACTTCTCAAATACAATGGCCAGTGGCTTGGCAACTTCATCCGCCAGTTCCTTCAGGACCCGCGGATGGATCTCATCAGGTCCCATGGACTTGTGCACCTTCAAGTTCCTCAGATGTTCCCGAACCTGCTCTTCAAGTACAGTGGGCGGTGGTTCATCCTCACAGTCCCTGCTAGTTCTTTCCACAGCTTGGGTGGTAAGACAAGAGGCTTTATCAGTGAAGACTGAGGCAAAAAATTCATTGAGTACCTCAGCCTTCTCTATGTCGCGGGTGACCAGAGCACCAGTATCCTTCCGGAGGGGGCCTACATTCTCCTTGGACTTCCTTTTGTCCCCTACATACCTATAGAAGCATTTCTTATTGCTTTTTATATCCCTTGCCAAATTCAATTCCTTCAGGGCTTTAGCCTTCCTCACCTGATCCCTGGTCACTCGCACAGCTTCTCTGTATTCCTCCCAGGCTATCTGTCTCCGCTTCCACCCTCTGTAGGCTAACCTCTTCATTTTCAGTTGGTCCAGGAGCTCCTTGCTCATCCACGCAGGCCTCCTGGCCTTTTTGCCCGACTTGTTCTTCATCGGGATGCACCTCTGCTGAGCTTGGAGGAGGTGCTCCTTGAATGTGGACCAACTTTCCTGGGCCCCTCGTCCCTCCAGGGCCGCCTCCCATGGCACCTTGCCCATCAGGTCCTTGAAGAGGCCGAAGTCTGCCTTCTTAAAGTCTAGGGTACAGAGCTTGCTGAGTGGTTTCCTTGCTGCCCCATGGATCTTGAACTCCACCGTGTCGTGGTCACTGCAGCCAAGGCTGTCCTTGAGTTTCACCTCACCCACCAGTCCCTCCCTGTTGGTGAGCACAAGGTCGAGCATGGCACCCCTCCTTGTCGGCTCCTCTATCACCTGCAGGAGGAAGTTGTCATCCACGCATTCCAGGAACCTCCTGGACTGCCTGTGCCCTGCTGTATTGTCTCTCCAACAGATGTCAGGGTGGTTGAAGTCCCCCATGAGGACCAGGGCTTGTGACCGCGAGGCTGCTCCTATCTGGCTATAAAACACCTCATCTGCTCTGTCCTCCTGGCCAGGTGGCCTGTAACAGACCCCTACCGTAACATCCCCTATCCGTCTCCGTCCTCTAATCTTGACCCATAAGCTCTCTGTCAGCTCCTCCTCCGACCCCAAGTCTTCTTGACTTGACGTCAAGAAGATTGCTTAGCTACTTTTTAGAAAGTTAGGCATATAGTTAGGATCAATTTTTCATATTTAGGTTAAGAATATTTACAAAAACTAGATTTAGGTACAGAAGGTTGCTTGCTCTAATTGATGAAGACACAGATACATTTGCAGAGTTTAGTTTCAAGGTCTACAGACAATTCAAGGCAGAAGACCCTTCCTATCCCCTAGTTCAATTAAAATTTTCTTTTCGTGAATATTTTTTTTTTTTGTGTGATTATTAAAGTCTTTACTTCCCATTTGAGACTCTGGAACTCTTCCAGCATGGTTGCAAGGTTTTTTTTTCATTGCATTGTGCAACCAGCTGAGATCTGTGATTCTGTAAGAAAGAGAGTCACATGTCTATTGTCTGGTTCTGGTGCAGAACAATACTTAGACTTTTTTTCCCCCAAGATTTCTTTGTTTCCATTTTTACTAATACTATCATCTCCAGAGAAAGCTTCATAACCACAAGCTGTCTTAAACAGATAAAGTTATGTTGAGTTGTGCTGGTTTCCCCAGATATAAAAGGATATCTGGGATATAAAAGGAGAAAACAGAAGAAACCTACCTAGCAATTCTTTTTCTCAGCACAGTGTTGAAAAACTCAAGGCATAGACCATCTACAGACTGCCATAAATAGACAGAAGGAAATACTACAGAGGGAACATTCTCTTGCCATCTATGCCATCAGTGAGATAACCATAGCTGTGCAGGGGGTAGGAAAGCTCAAAGCTCCGAGTTTACTGCAGAATCACATGCACTGGATTTTATATGGGAGAAACTATGCCACCCAGTGGAAGTTTAAAATTAAAGAAGAAAAAGTGCTGGGGGAGAAGAGGGAGAAAGAGATTTCCCTGATATTGAAATTCAGAAATGTAACTCATGAAAAGTTATTTAGCTAAACAATTTATCAGCAAAAGATAAAAAATTGTATGAGGAAATACTATGATATTCACAGCTGATTTTCATTGATAGCAGACAAAAAAAACCTCTTGGTTAATTAAGACTTCCTAATGACATCTAACCAGAGCTTTGGCTGGATGGAGTTCAGTCTGCTATGAGCAGACCTGCTGGAATATGGGGCAGCATCTGTTAGCCTGAGGTTTCCTTTCCAACGAATTTACAGGAAGCAAGAGAGAGAGAGAGGACTAAGTGAGCCTGGTTCATTACACAATATAGATTCAAGGTACCGGTTTAGCACAAGTCCTGACCCCGCAGGACACAGACCCATCCAGGGGCACCAGACATATCCTACACAGTTTGCTAAAAAGAACAGGCTATATAAATATAAAAATATGTTTGTAATTTTTATAAACATATCCATATATACATTTACATACATATTTTAAATATTTAATATCAAATTATGATATTTATTAATTACTTACATTGGTAGAGTTTTAAGGAAAAATTCTGGAGTATCATACTACATTGGAAGGCAATTTTTGGATTTCAGTGACAACAAACTCTAAGTTCCTGAGGTAACATTCTGAAGAACTTGTTTCTTGTCAGCTTGCCCACATTTCTCTCCTTTTCCTTTTGTAATTGTTTTTTTTTTCTTTTCTCATACACAGCTTTATATTCTAATGAATTCTAATAAAGGCTATTTCAGAAAGCCTTCACAGATGTTCAGGTGGGGATGCACTTAAAGTATCTGTGAAATAGTAGTTATCTAAAAGGGAAAGTCCCAAACCAAGGAACTATTTATTACATCATATAAAAATCAAATGCTTTGCAAAATAGTTATTTCTTATTAGTATTACCTGGAACTTTCTTTTTTTCCCTTTAAAGAATGACTAATCTAATGCTGAGGTTTGGTATTATGGTTTCAAACTAAACCTTAATAATGGAAAATGAAATTACAGAAAAGCTGACAGAGGTACTTGTATTTCACAAATGAGGCAGCCTATCTAAGTTGTTATCTTAATAAAGTAACTCCCTAGAACCTTGGGAGAGGTAAAGACAGAGGACAAGTAAATGCTTTGAAAAAAAGGTGCTCCTATGGAAATGTAGTTAAAATATTTTCTGCAGACAAAATAAAGTGAGTTAAGTTTGAAGCCTCTGTATTTCATTTTCTCTGATCTCTGTTGCTTTGCAGTCATCTATGATCACATTGTAAAAGTTTCTTGTGCCAAAGCACTTCAAAACCCAACAGTTTACACTTTGGAGATACTTTTCGTTTGCATGTCACATTCACTACTAGCCTATAAGACACCACTGACTAAGGTCAGTGTCACTTGTTAACCATATAGTTAGCAGAACTGCTGTTTGGACATCACGCAACTGCCAAAAAGCGCCATTTCAGGCTCTTGCTAGTATTTATTTTCTTTTTCATATTCAGAAATACAGGTATTCCTCTAATCCTGTCATATCACGTGTAGTGGTATACTTATTAAAGCATCACAGTTGAGTAACCAATAATTTTGCATTTTATTACAAATACCTACACACTCTCCCAAATATTGCTTACCTCATATGCAAAATGTAGAAGATTAAGTGATGTACATAACTAGAAGTCACTCTGAGTGCTAAATATCCTACGTTACAGTTATCACATATTGCATTTAGTTTCTTTCCATCACAGTCACAAAACCCACTATCATTTTCTACATAATTTTTAATACAGACTATCATTTAGATTAGTCATATACTCAATCTTATGAAGACAAAAGTGGAATAGCTCAATGGTAATATTAAAAAAACCTCTTTAAAAATAAATTAATATTTATACATTTGAGTCTTCTCTTTTACACATTAAATTACACTCAAAGTGAATTTCACATTATTGTCTCTAACTTTTTTAAAGACACATTAAAAATATGTATGTTCACAGTTTATTAAAAATATTATCCCTTAAATGAATACAAATAATTATTAGAATCAGGGAAACTACTAGAAAAAAAAAGGAGAAATAAGGTCAAAAATCTTATATCACAAACTGATGGTCATTGTAGTTATTACCGAATTCCGTTTTGAATAAGCAGCTGACTTAAGTAAGAGAGACTCTTAACACCATAAATACTATACATACCTTTCTTATCAAGTTTGTGGCAGGGTTCTTCTGGAAGTGAGTACAATCTGAAAATTTTAGTTGTTTTTCTTGAACCTATGATTGCATTAAAACAAGAAGTCTTGAAATTAATAGACTGTGTAGTGGCATCATACTTAAACATAAAGTACAGATATGTCTGGACTCTCTGTGTGTAGCTGGACTGTTTCCTCCAGTGCCCATGGCAACGTAAGAAGTTCCTATTTTCCTTCCTGTCTAGTTAAGAGATTTCACTTTTATACTCCTGTATCTCCCAGGTATGTGCTTAATCTGTAAGCCAGTGTTAAGCCTAGTGCCAATTAAATTACAATTGTTTAAAAAACCTCCCCAGCATTTTTGGACAATTGCTTCATTCATTAATGTCCATACCACAAACAAGAAATAGTTGCTTCAACTTTCTCAGTTGAGCTTCATTTCCATTATTTTTCTGGTGGAGTACTTAGAAGATGAAGGATTTTACACGATGGTCAGTATGGCTCCTTGCCTCTATAAAGTTGCAAACAGTTTCCTGATCAAATTCCAGACTGGTAAATTGCACTTCAGCAAACTACAGTGATTTCTGTATTGTTAAACAGTGTTAAAGCCAAACCAAAGATGACAAGAATTTTCTACAGTATGTTTTGTATTAGCAAACAATACACCACCACAGCAATAACTAAAACTTTTTTTGTAGGAACTTACCTTTCTTCACAACAATTCTGTTGTGTTTTATACAGATTCTTCTCTCACCTTACCCTTTCCAAAGTTTTCCCAACTCTTAGGATGCAGATATATAGCATAGAAAAAGGGATATTGACTGGCACTCCTTTGATGTCATTGAGTCTGTCTAGAGACTTAAACTCAAGCTATTTGCCATTTCTCTCTGGCAGCTGGTTTCCACTTTCCTCCAGTGGCCTGATAGCTGATATTTCCTTCCTATATAATAAAATGTTTATTCCCCCTCATGCCACATCACAAATTAATTACTTCCAGTTGTCCATCTCTCCCCTCCACCATGCGTGCCTGCAGTCCTCCCAGTGCCCAACTTCAAGGATTCTTTCACCCTCACCTGAAAATCTGTCACAGACACAACTCCCCCATGGAGAGAGGTAGTCTTTCTGAAAGACTGGTATGAGAAGACCAAATTTTTATTTTAACTGCTATTGTGAAGAAAACATGTGGACATTCTCTTTTTCACCACTATTCCCTTTCCACCAAAACCAGAATGGATGACTTGTACAGGCACACACTTGTCAGTTATTCCACAGTTTATATTTATGACAAAGAACAGCTTTGAAGCGTGTACTGTTCTATTGTTTCAGTGGGTGGGAACTGAGACACCAAAGATGAAGTCAACATTAGATTACCTAATGTGTAAAACAAGCACGTAAAAACACGAGGTTTTATGAAGATTGTAAGAAAGTCTAACATATGCACCGGACCTGAAACATGTATGGGGAAAGGAATGTATAAAGGGCTGGCAAGCCAGTGTGTCCTGTTTCAAATGGTTAAGAGTGAACTCAGCCTTGAAAGAAATCTAATGAATAGATAACTGAACAGTTGTTTGCCTGTAAATTATCTAAATCCTGAACACTCCTGGTAGAAGAATTACAACGAGTGAGAAGGGCTGAGCTCAACTATTTGGTTTTTGTTGGGTAAATGTTATGAACGTGTTGTGGTTTAACTTGGCTGGCAACTAAATGCCTTACAGTTGCTCACTCACCCTACCCCACCCATGGGGAATGGGGAAGAGAATTAAAGGGGAAAAAGGAAGGAGACTTGTGGATTGAGATAAGAAAAATGCAATAATAATAACATACATTTAAAAATAATAATGATAAAATAACAATAATAATACATGGGAAAAAATGATAATAATATACACGAACAAGTGATGCACAGTGTGTAATTGCTCACCAGCCAGTGGCCAACAACTGTCTCGTCCCTGCAAGCAATCCCAAAACAGAGAAATCCTGACACCACAATCCTGGATGAGTGAGAGACCCAAAAAACGAGTGAGAGAGAGACAGAACTCTGAGAGTCCAAGAGTCCAAGAGAGAAAGCCCCCAGAAGAGAGCTCCCAGAATAGCCAAGAGCTCTTCTTCCCAGTCAGCACTTATCTATCTACTGGGCATGACGTTGCATGATATGGAATACTTCATTGGCCAGTTTGGCCCTCAAACTATCAACATTCTTCTCACAAGAAATCCCATACTAAATCTGAAACAGAGCTCTTCTAGCTGCTGTCTCAGTTGAAACCAGGGCAGAGCACAACAGCGTCTTCTTTTTATTGTGAGCATGTAAAGGAAGGAACTGAATCTCTTTGGACAGTGAATTTGGTGTAGATGGTACTGGAGAAGTTATTTCACTGCTACTTGGAACGCATAGGGTCACACAAATATATGTGATCTGTTTTTAAAAAGCTAGGAATATTTCTGCCAAATGGCAGAAAGAGCAACAAATTAAAAAACAAACCTCCCATTTACAGTAGGATCCAAACCTGCCAAAGGAACATTCTAAGAAATGGTGAAAATAAGGGAAACTCTCGTCTGCTAATTAGAGCATCAGATTTCAAGTCAGAAGTCAGTTTTGGATTGATGTGAAGACTATGGAAAAGTCAGAAAATCTCATTAAAAGACTGGACCACATGACACTGAATATTAATTTATGCTATAAATTGGTGCATAGAACATGCTGTGGAATTTGTTCTGTTTTTGAAGGGAAAGGCAATCTTTTTCGATCTCTTCACTAACTCAATAGAAACATATTTTCAGAATTATGTATACACTGTGAGTGCTATTCTTCTGTAAACATCACTCAAGAGCAATACAATAATATAACCTACATCTTTAGCTTGCTATCCTCTGGACATAAAAATAGCTAAGAATGCAGAATCAAACACCTATGAAGAGCTGTGAAACATAGCAAAGTAGTATCATTCATACTGATCTTTATTTGTAAAAAACTGTTGTGTGCATATATACATATCCTGGAATATATAATAAACCATGTTGGAAAGTTGTTGAAGAGCACCAAATCTTCTTTTCATCTGAAGTACAGGAGGTGGGATGACTTGACAGCTCTGGAGTCTCTGATTAAAATTAGATATTGCAACACTCTCTTCATTCCATTTCACGTGAAAGGCTGAAGTATAGTCTGCCTAAAATGAATATTTACAGAGACAGGTATAGAACATTAGCATCTTATCATAACTAAGACATTTGATATATTAAAGAGCATTAACTGACTAATTCCTATTAAATTCCTTTTATAAATTGAAATTCAGAGGCTTGTTATTTGGAGAAAAAAACATTCATGTAATGGTTGTACAAAGTATAATTATGTGAAACCTTTAAAAATACCAGGAAATGCAAGATTTGTTAGTAATTTAAAATAGCACTCCTCTGAATTCAACTGCTGAGGTCCTAGAATGTGTAGGAGTCTAATATACCTTTTACCATTAATTTCACACCAAATACACTACCTCTCTGACCAGAATTACTGCGTGATCACTTCCTACCTTATTTTCATCAAAAAATGAGCCAATTTAATATAAAGCAGTAGGTTTCTGCTGAATTGGCTTGTTTTGATCACTCAAGGAGTGATCAAATGAGCAGTTTGGTGGCAGAGTGTGGCAACCTTCAGCAGAGGAGACAACGGCACTGCAATTTGAGGTAGGCAATTAGCCAGCCCACACAGAGCCTGATTACTTTATAAAGAGACAGAACAGGTTGTTGCAAGGGAAAAGCAAAATTCATATTAAAAGGCTCCTTAATGCAGAGAAATGCACTTGGAAAAACACAGCACTCAGTTCTCATCACCAAATTCTCAAGAGAAATCATAGAATGATAGAGTATCTCCAGTTGGAAGTGACCCATAAGGATCATTGAGTCCAACGCCTTGCTCCTCACAGGACTACCTAAAATTAAACCATATGATTAAGAGCGTCATCCAGACGCTCCTTGTACTCTGACAGGTTTGGTGCCATGACCACATCCCTGGGGAGCCTCTTCCAGTGACTGACCACCCTCTCAGAGAAGAACCTTTTCCTAATGTCCTATCTGAACTCCCACTGATGCAGCTTCATTCCATTTCCTCATGTCTATTTCCTCAGATCAGCACCTCCTCTTTGCGCACCTTGAGGAAGTTGTAGACTGCAATGAGGTAAGTTTCCTTAAAAGTGAACCATGTTCCAGTTCATAAAATGACACGTTTAGCCTTTTACCTTGTTTTTCATCCTTTGTGTCTTTAACAAAGCACTCCTTCAGCTACTCTCAAAGGAAAACCACTTCAATGATCTTCCTGATGCAGTCTTTTCAGTCAGATATCTATAATCAAAAATAAGGCCTGATGATACTTTTTGTTCTTTAGATACCCAAGATGAAAATTATCTGTTTCAAATGTGAAATTTAAAAAAAAAATAGAGTAGATATGCGTAAATACTTAAATTTATTGGTGGTTTGTTGTTTTGTTTTGTTTTTTAAAAAAAGAGACATGTCATATTGCCCATATATGCAGACATGTTGGGCTAGGGCCTCTCAAAGTCCAGTTCTTCCCAGATTACTTTTAGGTGTGTCCATGTTTTTTTTCCCTAAACAATATATGTCAGTAAGATCTAAAGGGAAGGAGAAAATGTGGGAATTACGTGAAGAACCAACCATTATTCCCTGAATCCACCCCCAGAAAATCCTTGTTTATTTGCTAACCTCTTGAAATAAAAGAGTGGATATGTGTATCTGCTCCAAACATGATACATAATAATGCCAATAAATGCAGTAGACAGACAGAAACTGTTACCCGACACAGAACAGCAAGCATATCACTTGGTAACAGACACCTAAATAGGTTCTCCAAACCCCCTCCATGTTTGTTTGCTTTGCTAGCCATCCAGCTCACTTTTTTTTTCCGCAATGGCTAAAGTTACAAATTTTCTCAAGAAGTCAAATGATTTGTGGATCACTATTACACAAGACTGACATTGATGGGTGACTTGATTTTAAATTGATTTGATAATGTGTATTGGTGGCTCAAGCAAAGGGGGAATTCGACAACTTTTAAATGCAAAAAAAATTGAACTTATCAACAGACTTTTCTTCCTGCAACTCACTGCTTTTCTGTACACCCCTGTACTCTCTGGATAAGTAATTTATATTCCACAAATCCAAATGAAGCATGATTGAGTAGATGATTGCTATGAATACGCCATGAGTATGAGTGATCTGCACTGATTCAGAACCTCAACAACCCTTCCCATGAAATCTTTCTGTAATGATGAAGTGTTCTCTCCTGTCAGTACAGATTGTCATTAAAAACATTGAAGAAAAGATTCAGAATGGTGGGGTGCTGGTGCAATTATCAAGAATAAAATGTAAGTTTGCGAAGAAGACTCTTTGTGGTTCAGCAGAGAATGATAAAAAACTTTCAAAACTAGCTAAAATAGTATATAAAACCAATTTTTCTTCAAAACAAGCTTCTTATACTGTCACACATTCTGAAATTATCTGGATATCGGTTTTGTATTCTTTGTGAGTAAGATCTTGTCTGAGGCTGACTGTGCTTTGTATCGTTTTTACTGAACACCAACATACTGCTCCCTCAAGAACACAGGATACTTAAAGACAGAGTCACTCTGGTTACATACTGGGGAAAGAATAGATCAGCACAGAAAATGGTGATATAGCAGCCATTAAGGTGATTTTACATCACCCTCAGACATTAAACAAATAGTTAGAACACTGGCACGTTAATGGAAAATTGTTTAAGTTAATAAAAAGAAAAGCTATTAAAAAACTCATAATGTCAAGAAATTCTTTAAGCTCTTAGTGATGGGAAACAGAATCATCTGGAGGAATGCAAACAAATGTTCCCATCAGCTATAAAGAGATCTGGTCTCCATTACCAAGGCTGTCATGACATCTTGTATTTGTGAGGTGGAGTTTTGAAGAAGTCAGGTGTCTTTGTCAACAACATGTGTCTGCCTGAACTGCAGGTACCACCTGGATCAGCTCTACTCCTCTGCAGTGCCCATGTTGCTTCTGATAGAAATGAGTCTTGCGGTTTTAATCATGTTGCCTATATTACAGAAACCTTTGCCTCTGACCGACGTACACAGAAACACAGAGCCCTTCAGACAGAGATGAGTCAGATCGATTAGGGCTGACCTTCTCTCTTTCTAAATTCCAAATTTGCCTGAACTGATTGCAACATCAAGGATCCACAAAGAAAAGGAAAGCAGTGAAGTATAGCAAAATCAGTGACAATTCTCAATTTTTTTTAATGAGACATGTATTTCATCACAATACTCAAAAAGTATTCTCATTATTTTATTGAGGCTTAAAAGAGTTGCAGAGGAGACAAGAGTGGTGACAACAACGCAGGCAGCATCTTCCTCAAGGTTTTAATATGCATCACGCTCCCTACTTGTTTAATTTTGAAAAATACCTCAACAGAACAAATGCTATTTGTGATTTACATTAATACAAGAATGTCCCTGGAAATGGGTACCTGCACAAAAACAGAATAGGAAAAAGTAACGGTTCTCTCTCCTCAACAATCTAACTTTATTATTATATTTCAAAAACAAACATAAAAAAAGAACAACAACAAAATACTCAACCTGACCCCACTATGTTTTAAAATCTAGCAAAAGAGCAGCCATGGATGAACTGATCTAAGAGAAACCCTTGCTTGGGAGAGAAGGAATAGAATTAGTTTCCTATGTCATGGGCCACATAAACAGACTAATCCTGAAACCACACATTCAATAGACTGGATGAAAATGAAATAGCGGGAATTGGCTGCTATGGCCGGAGCAAGAATCTGCAGATGGAGGGCAAAGAGTGAGCCTGCTCCTTTTGGCAAGGGTTCACTGTCACATTGTTTCACTGCAATATGAAACCACAACCTCAGCCTGAAGGATATAAAAATTACAATAGTGCAATAAAAGCCTCCTTAAATCTCTAGAGTTATATCACTGCTTTTTGAAAAGGAGATTGCAGGAAGAAGAGAGTACCTGGAAAGTGCAAGAAGCAAATAATCCACGTCCATGTTCCACTGAACTAGGGACCAGAGGCAGCATGAGACTTAAGACAAGTGTCCTGTCCACAGATTAAGGTGAGACACCGTCATAAGGCTAAACCACAGCACAAACCAATAATAATGCCGATCCAGCCTTTCCCTGACTTGCGGCATGAAGCTGCCTCTCTCAGTGCAGCGGTGTTGAGCAGAGCAAGGAGCCTGATAAACTCCGAAATCTGCATTATCTGGCAGTAGCACACCAAAGCCTTCATCTCCATATGCACTTAAACCACCTCTACTACAAATACAGCCAGTCTGACATGAGTGGAATCTCTAACTAAAAAAGAAGATGTTCTCTGGCTTTTTTAAAAATCTACTTATTTTGTGGGGAACTGTTTACAGTTTACACTACATGCCATAATAAAAGGCTCACCCTTCAAGAAAAAATGAAAACCCTGGGTGCTTAACCTGTTTTGCATATGATTCTGAAATGCAAAAGAAATAGAGATGAAATTTAGAAACTCTATTTGGATATGAAAGCAAAACATCAGCTTTAATAATATCTAAATTTAAATGTTACTTATTTTTTTAAAGTGAACTTATCCCCAGCTTTTCCTACACTCAATCCACAGACTTTAAGGTTTGTTTTCCTGAAGATCCTGCTCTCAGTGACTACGTACCGATTTCCTTCTCAGATCCCCTGGGTTTCTGGTTGCGCAGATGGTATTTCCCTGCTTGACTTGGCCTTCCCGGTCGTTGTGCAGTGTGTTGTACCCCACAGCCAGTCTCATGCTCCTGCAACAGACTGGGTTTCCAGTCACTCTTATTTCACTCTCACGTTAAGGTGTTTCCGAGTTTCTATGTACAGCTCTTTCTATGTACAACCTTCCCTCTGTGGTGTGCCACCCACGCCCCGGCCCCCTTGCCCACCGCCATGGCTGCTGTGCCCCGTGGCTGCTGGCAGGGCTAGGTGTGCAGAGCATCCCAGCTGAGGTGCAGCAGCCCTGGGATGGCCACGGCATGGGCTGAGGTGCTGGCTGTGGGCACGAGATGTCAATGGTGGTGCCAGTGGGATGTTACTAATGAACTCCTTCACCTAACAACCCATGTCCTGAGAAACCCCTGTGTGAGGCGGGAATGTTAGGACATGACTAGGCTTGGGTTATGTGGAGCAGCCTCTTAGCTTTGCAGTCCCTTGTTTTCATGGGTCTGACTTCTGCAGACCTCCTTGTTCTAGGCTGCGAGACGCTGCCAGGCAACTCCAGTACTTCTCTCTTTAAGAAAGACCATAATTGAATTTCCTAAACCTTTTTTTGTTTTGTTTGTTTGTTTTGCACTATCTGTCTAGTCTTCAAGCTTAACCCAGCAATCCTTTCTATATCTAGCATCCTCGCTCATGTCACCCCAAAACTTGGTGTTCTATTAGCCATAACCCTAACCTGGTGATCCTCATGAATTCCCACTTTGGTTTGGGTTTGTGTTGGGGACAGTCCATGAAGGGTTTGTTCCTGGTGGCGCTTTCTTACTCTCCTTTACAGAAGTTGCAAGCCAAGATGAACTGTTTTGGGATGCTGAGATGAAACTGGGTTGAGAATAATGGTGTTTGAGCGACGGTACCATTTGGATGATAAGTGCTGTTGATCTAGTAAGTATTATTAGAGGACAGTTTATACAATTTTAACACACCCAGTAGTCTGCTTTTTTCATCGTTTTCCCCATTTTCTGATATTTAAGAGACTGGTAACATCTTACACATAGATGAAATGATGTGCCTGCTGTCACAAAATATTCCAGAGTGAGATCTGAAATTCCAACTACTATCTCCTAATTCACAAGATAGGGAAACACATTGGGTGTGCATGCTATAGCAGCAGCATTGCTTGCACATGGGACACGGAGAAAAGTTTGAGAGAAATAATAGAAAGCAGGTTCTCATTATAACAAGTAATTACATCATTTCCTCAGATTACATTTCACCAAAATACTGTAAATTCCTTATTTTCACATAAAAATCTTTGCATGGTATCAGTGTTGTGCCTCTGACCTACAAAAATTATTTTTACATTAAAAAGGATGTTAGTTTTTCCTGGCATCAGCAATTCCTAGGGCCCTTCGGAAAGGACATCAAGTTCTGCTTGTCTCCCTCTTGAGTCCCAGCCTCAGAAGTTGTCTGCTGCAAGATCTTGTCCATGTAAAAAAACTCTTACATGATTCCTTTAGCAGCTATGATTGCAAGCAAGCAACAAATACGTTCCTATATAGTATATTGCTGTATTTGGTTACTTCTAGCAACACCACAAAAAAGTCATTGGTTGAAAATTACTTCTAGCAGTATCATAGGGTCACCTTGTTTCTTCAAAATTATGTCAGTAAAAAACCCTTGGCTCTTTGATATGCTTTTGTGCTACTCCAGGCAGACACACTTTTTGACTTCAGGGAGATATTTATTGAGAAAACTTCTGCTACGCAATTTCGTCTGAGAAGCTATTAATTCTGTTGATAGCACATTCATCAAGGATGAGTTATTCAAGCACTTAGCTATTTCTCTGGCAATCTCCTTAACGAGGAAAAAGCATCACAAATGTATGAGTGTGGGAACAAGTGTAAGCTACATGACTATCTTGGTGCTGCTTACGACATTGAATTTTAAGTGTCTTATTGAGTTGTCTGGCTCATGGAAGCCACTGAGCCTGCGGGAGGAGCATAAATTTGGTATCTACAGTTAAACAGGGTGAGCGCTTTTCCTCCATGTGAAGGTAACGTTAGCATGGTGTGACTGTGATAAGGTTCCACATGATTTATTGCTCTTTTTTTTCTTTAACTGGAGAGCTCAGGAAGCATCCTGTAGGAAGCAAGAGTACCAGATAGCACAAAATGAGCAGAAAGTTTCCACTGCAATAGGAGGATTTACTCTTGCTACAGCTTTTCTCAGTGTGCCCCGTACATTCCCTTGCATACCTGGTCTCTCTTGATCTTTTCAGGCCCAAAGGGGTCCAAAGGTAAGTGAGTACATTCTGGGGGCAATGTGAGTGGATGGGTGTAGAGTGCTGTGAGGCTAGGTTGAATAAAATGTGATGTCATGGTTTAGCCCAGCTGGCAACCAAGTGCCACACAGTCACTTGATCGCCCTCCACCACTCCCAGGGGATGGGGAAGAGAATTAAAGAGGAAAAGGGAAGGAGACCCGTGGGTTGAGAGAAGGACAATTTAATTTAAAAAAAAAAATAGAAAAAAAAATAATAATAACAAAGAATATGTGTATGTATAATGATAATAATATATACAAACAAGTGATATGTATATCAAGTGACCAACACCTGTCCCGTCCTGGCAAACAATCCCGAAACAAATAAGTCCCGACACCGCAATCCCAGATGAGTGAGAGGCCCACAAAGAGAGGAAGAGAGACAGAGCACTCCAAGCGTCCGAGAGTGAGAGCCCTGGAAGAGCCAAGAGCTCTTCTTCCTGGTCAACCCTCATCTATCTACTGGGCATGACATTGCATGATATGGAATACTTCATTGGCCGGTTTGGTCTTCAATCTTAAATCTAAGTTCAAATCATAAGGGAAATTGTAGGCCCTTTGTCCCGGCTGTGCTCCCCCCAAGCCTGTTGCGCTCCTGCACACTGGCAAAAACATGGCAAGCTGAAACGCCTTTGATATCTCACTACCAACTATAAACATCAGTGTGCTGTCAACATTCTTCTCACAACGAGTCCCAGACTACAACCAAAACACAGAGCTCTTCTAGCTGCTGAAAAGAAGAGCTAACTCTGTCCCAGTCGAAACCAGGACACACGGTCACGGTAGAACAGACAATGCCTGACAGTTTCTGGGGGTACTGGGCAAGATGGGAAATCATATCATGAAGCAGGAAAATGGAAGGCAAATTTTTTATATAGAGAGGAAGAGATAAAAGCATTAAATCCATAGTAAGTTTTAAGCTTTCCCCTCCTCCCCCACTTAGTTATCAGATGAGGTTGCAAACTGAAATTAGTCATCCAAGTTAAAATACCACATAACTAGGAAATCCCACTGAGGCGGTACCATTCCTTACCACATTTTACAGAAACAGCATCTTGTAATTCTCTGCTTTATTCAGTTGATACCAGAGACCGATGTTGCATCTCCTGAAACTTAAAACCAATAAACTCTTTAAATGTTGCTAGAAATTTCTGTAACAGTGACACTTGGAAAAACATGCAAACTTCAGACGGAGCTGGGCAAGTAAATCTCTTGAAAAGTTTATTAATGAGGTTCCAGAGTACTGAGCAACTGCAGGATTGAAATTACGTCCTGTAAAGCACAGTCTCTATGTGTTGCCTTATTGTGGCAAGAAGGTAATGTTTTATTTGGAAATTATTAGGAAGGCATGCCTTCCCAGTAAATCATTACAAGTTCCTTTTGAACAATAATACTTTTAGCATAAGAGTTTAGACTCTGGAGTTACTGAACTTTATGAGGTTGGCTTGGTTTCACTATGGAACTCTTATCTTAGAGCATTTCATAGATCTGGCTTTGTAAACACATATGTGAACAAACTTGCCAAAAATAGAAGTGAGATGCCACTCTAGTTTAAAAAAAATATTTTCTATCATTAAGTGTTTCAAGAATCTTTCTGCCATACCAACAAAGTAAAAGACTTGCTTATTAGATTTTATTTGTCAGAGAGGGGAAATAAAACCAAACAAATATTATGCTGCACGTCAAACTATGCACATACCCAGCACATTAAATAGGAAAAAAAACCCCAAAACTAATAAAACTGGATTCTCTCTCATGAAACAGAGAAGTAAAATTGTTGGAGATACTGCCCAGATATTCAGATTCAGCCATCCAAGACTAACCCTGGGAGGCCTGTGCATTCAAACAGGACAGCTATCCAGAATGCTTGTATACAAGATGAATGCTGAACTTATGACAGAAATAGGTGTCGTATGAAAGTCTGAAATCAAGGCATTTTTGTTCTCCTTAAGAGAAGTGTTCTGAGAGTTTTGTTCCATAAATAAGATGTGTTCAGAGGCCTTTATGCCATTCTTCTCACTTATCACAGTTTCACTGTAAAAACAGTACTATACAAACAGTATCAGTTACATTATACACTTAAACAAATTTGGATGGACCCCCATGGTTTTGTCAGTCAGGTTTTTCAAGGCTGGAAAAAGCAGTAGGCACAAAAATTGTAAGAAAATAATTTCTTTCCAAAAATATTCTAAAAATCGCTTCAGAAATGTATTTAAAGGCAAGAAAATAACAGGTTTAGAGGATTTTAATGCCAGTTTGCAGTTTGCAATGTGCCTTAAACCTGCAAGCTTCTTAGATTTAGTACTCCCACTGTAATTGTTGAGATTAATTTTCACTAATTACTAGCTTCTCTAGCCAGTTCCAGTAGTCTTCCCACCAACATCACTGTAAACTTCTCCCTGCTACTTCTTCATCTAGCAACTAATTTCAGTTAGAAAGAACTAGTTCCAGTTTTAAGAGGAACCTTATATAGTCATCAGTAGGAAGAATGAGATTTCGTGGAAAGATTTATAAGAGGAAGGAGGAACCTTTCCCCATTTTCCCACAGGTCACAAGTTTTCTTTTATTAAAACTGGGGATAATAATACCTATCATCTACCTTTCAAGTGAATAGCTAATAACTACTAGCTAACTGCTGAAATAAAGAATGTTTTCAAAAGCTGCATGTTATTAGTATTCAGCTGAAGGAAAAAAAGAGTCTTCAGCATGAGACATTAAAGGGTATAGAAACCTCATGGAAAGAAAATACAGGTCTATGTTACCAAGAGAATGAAATAGGGGACTAATGAGTGAGGACCTGATGTACTGAGAACTCAGAGTTCCCCATGAAGTCAGCATGAGCCTTAGTTGCTTAATATATTTTAAAATCCAGTCCAATATTTTGTGCTTATAAGAAACAGCAGCAATAGCATGTGGGAGGTGAAGAACAACACCTCCATTAGTAAAGAAAGATGTCTTTGTTACAAAAACTGTAAGAAAACAGAGTTAAACCTTCAGTCATCTGAAATACAACACACTGACAACTTGCTATCTCTCTCAATGACTTAAGGGAGGAGATAGTATGCATTTTTTCGACTTTTAGAAAGGTGTTGAATAGCTTTCCACAAAAGACAAATGTTCAGTACTTGGCAGAATAAGGCACATTTCCAAATGCTTGAGAAATTTGAAATTTCTAGTGAACACTGAAGCCTTTTGTGCCACCAGGGTCCTAACACTAATGTCGCACCAAGAATATGATTCTTGTATTATGTCCTGTGCTCATCCATCATCCACTTAAATGCCAATAAAGCATCTGTGCCTGAGTTTGCAACCTGTTCATGTTAATCTATCAACACACAGCAGCTAAAATTAAGGTTTCACTACCTCCTTATTACTGAGATCAGAAGGGAGAAACAGGGTACACATAGTACAAACGAGGACTGTTACATGCATGAGAAAGTTAAACACTAAGTTGTAGAAATTACAATTATTTTTCAGATTGAAGAGAGCTGAAAATGTAACCATGTGGCTACTTTGGTATTTCTGTTCCAACGTGTATTTTATTATCAATTTTTTTCCAAAGGCATGTATCACATGCAGGGCTCAACTGAGTCACAGTGAATGCCAAGAGTTTTCTTAAAGTACTGCAGCTTCCAGAACAGCATTGAGAGCTGGTTGGGTTGTGGGGAATCTGTTAAGGGTGAAAGCCATTCACATCTGTAGACTAAGCAAGGTATTACCAAAGCCAAGATATATTGTATAGTACAAGAAATTTGTAAGAAAACGATGTAGAGCAAAGAGCCAGCCTCTCTTCTTCTTGTTGAAAGTCTAGCAAGAGGGAGAGCAATCAAAAAGTCTCTCTTCCTACAGTTTGCAAGAGAAGATGCTCGCACTTTCCTTTTCAGCTTTCTTTTAGCCTTCAGTAGTTCAGTTAATGCAGATTATCAAGCGAAGGGCCAGACACATGAAGTGAAGCAAGCTGACTTCGGAAGGTATTCAACCTCTTATGGTAACTAAGGATGTAGCCAACTATTCAGTGTCAGGATATGTACGTTGTAACACAATAGGTCAGATTTCTGGCACAATTTTTGTGCATGAGTGCTTTGAGACATCAAAGGGACTTGCAGCAGATTTATTTCCACAGAAAATAGGGCAGTTTACCCTGCCAGTTCCACACTAGTCTGACTTATTGACATGTGCTACCCAATTGTTAGCCACATATGCTGTAGACATGCCTGAGGTACTCCAAACCTAGAGAAAAAACGTTGCAGATTCTTCCTAAAAATCTCCAGGATGAAAAAAAAAAAAAAAAAGACAAGTTTTTGAAGTAGGAGCTATATAATGGATCTAGCTTGTCCGGAATAAACGACAGCAAGATTTGACTTAAGACTCTGCATTGTACACAAAGTATTGAGGACTTGCAGACTCATTTTCAGGTTTATCAGCAGTTACACACATTTCATTGACTGCACTGAAAATGCTTTGATAAGTAGCAGCCTGCTGTGTGGGAGTAAAGGATTTGCAATCTTATGTACATTAATAATTAATTACAAATTGTGACTTAACTCACACTTTTTTGTTAACTCCTCTATGGTTGTCTGTCATGATGATATATTCCCAGGCTTAATTTGTTTAGATCTGCATAGATTTTAATAAACAGTAGGTAGATGTGAAAAAGATAAGATGCCCATGAACGCCAAGCACTTAATAAACTTCAGGTGTTTTACAAACAATGTCTACAGATCACGGTTCAGGAATCAGAAGGAGCATGGATCCTGACGTATTTGAACTTCTCCTTGGAAGACTGCAGTGGAATTATCCACGTGAACATTTAACTAAGAACCAAATAAGTGTAGCAGTCATGCTCCAGAGAGCGTAAAGCATCAGTAATAACCCCACCAGTTTTGACATGCCAGTTTGTCAGTCTAATGGTGGTTTTTAAACTCTAATATATCTTTCAAGTGAAGAGAAAACCTCAAAGGAAGATAAAGTATTTCATTTTGGAATGACACAGAGAAAAACTTGGTCTTAATTTTTGTTTTTGTTTACTAAGATACAAAAGAACATTTTTCAAGTTACTTAGTGATCTCTGATATGCACACACACAAAAAAATTTACAGATCTCAGTCCAAGCCCTACTTGACTTAGTGATTTCTGTAACCACACTGAACACAAAAATGATGAGAGTTTCATTGCTTAGTATTTACATTTGGTTCAGATCAACCCTCTAGAATCCTTAGGAAAATTCATCAGTCTGATAATATGCTCATCTTTCAACATGCTGGCAGAAAACAATGAAGAAAAAAGTGATTATTACGCTCCTTTCTTGGGGGAAAAAAAAAAAGCAAGACAAAAAAAAAAAGTTACTCCTTCCCTCCTAACCAACTTTTTTCCTAGGGCCAAGTGAGTAAATAGAACCATAACAGAGACGTCAAATTTCCAAGGACTGAGTAGTTTAAACATGCAAAAAATAAGCACACAAGTTGGTCATTAGCTTACCCATGGCTATCTATGAGCTGCTGAACTCAGTACTCCTCTGCTACTGCCATTCAGTGGAGGTGACGATAGTTTTTGCACAGGCCTGAAATTTCTTTAGGTGTCCCATTTGTTGCAGTTCCTGCAGGAATTATCTCTGAGTCTTATTTACACTGTGAGACTTTCTCACGCTGGATGGGCATAGTCTCTACTTTCATGCTGTGAGGTCCATTTAACTCTAGGTTTATTCATTGCACAGATTATGTGATACTGTTGCAGCTCCCTCACATTTTTGGCACGTGTCTGGACGGATGCAGTGAGTTCAGCTGCATTTTAAGGGTGAAATCACACCTCATCAATACCCAGTTTTATGTTTGCTCATTTTATATACCATATGCAAAACCAGTGTGGTCTTACTGCCAGCACATAAGTCAGATCTGGTTAACAGGATGCTTCCTTCTGGTACTCCAAAGAGCAAGCAGAGAAGGGCTTTTGGGTTCTCGCTCTCAAGCTGCCTCTTGCTGTGCTTGTGAGTGGTGTGTATATGGTGAGCTACTTGCATGAATGGAGAAGGGGATGGGCTTTGAAATGTATCTCCTGCTGCTTGTGAACGCAGGTCTGATTTCAGAGCCAGGAGCTACTAATGCTACACCAGAGTGACTCACAAAGGCGTCCTCCACCCAAGAGGATGTACAGTACTCAGTGAGAGGAATCTGAATTCAGATCTCTTCAATCTAGAAATGCTCTGCCAACTCAAGCACTGATTTGGGAAATGGTGCTTTCTTTCTCTGAAACAGAAATGCTCCCCAGTCACTGATCTAGGGACAGGCAGTCCTCTAAACTGGACAGATCTCAGCTGATACTTGCTGGCATAATGGCAGCTCTCTGGCAAAGAAGCATTTAACAAACTTGAATCTCCATTTCAATTGACTGATCAATCAGTTATTTTCTATCATCAACTGTACTATTAACAGTTATGTATTGTACCAATCTCACAACAGAGATGGCTTAATCTTTTACTGAACAAGTCACAAGTTCTACCTAATCCTTAAAGAGTCAGATATTTTAACCCTTAGTTTATCATAAGAAACTTTTTGTCCAGTCCTAGACTCTAGTTTTCTGCTTTTTATTTTTTTTTTTTTTTTTTTTTCAAATTTCATTTTCACTTGGCCTATTTCACATACTTGGAAGTTGGTATGTTCTTAATTTCCCAATTTCAATTGGTTCTTTGCAGGTTTATTTTCTTATATTTCCTAAATAAACACATATGATTTCGTGAATGTGATTTCATTAGTAAAGGTAGCTAAGCTTCTTGTCTTCTCCCCTATAGGGTAATTTACTCTTTAGTCTCTTTTAGTAATTGCCATATCTTTCCCCCTTTATAATTTCCTTCCAAGAGGTCACTCCTGCTAGTTTCCTTATTAAATGCTGTGTTTCAAATTCCAAGCTCTGTAGTGGATTTCAGTGTTTGTACCATTTTCAGCAATTTATTTTCCACCTTTAATTCTTCCTCTTACTCAAAATCTGGTCACCATCTAACAACTTTCAGTTTATCAATGTGGTTGTTCTCACTTGTTGATCTGCCAGTGACCTACTCTATTGCCTTCCCCAGAATCACGCAGGTAAATGCGTTTCCTTTCCAGGGTAGGAGTAGATCCAGTGCAACTTATCCGGAGATCCTACACTTCTCGTTACACGAGCTGACCTCCACTCCTGTCCGCCTGTCCGTTCTAAGACAGACAAGCCAGAGGTCTCTCCCTTCCTTCCTTACAACCCTTTGTTATCACTACCATTTTTCTTTTTTCCCTTTTGTCTTCACCAAGGACCGTTGGTGAAGTCTGCCTTTTCCTTCTCCTTGCGCTTCAACATAAGGAAAGTTCAAAAAGTCAGTACGTACATTCCGTCCATATAATAGGTAACTTACTACCTTTTTTCATCCTCTTCTTTCTGATCCTGCTATATCCTTCCATACCAATTTTCTAGCCCTGTGTCTGGTTCTGGTCTTTGTCAGAGACAGCAGAGTAGACTAGATTAATCATGGATGATCCCTAGCTGAGGCAATTCTGTGTTTCTTTTGAACATTTAAAAAAAAAAAAATTATTTATGGGAGCCTACATTTTTCCCATGGAGGTGTTCCTATATGGTGAATTTGGACTTATTGATAACAGTTTTGCTATTCATAGGTATAGATGGCTTAGAAGCAGCTCCAGAATGAAAGAAGTTTGAAGAAAAGTTGAAAACCACAGGCACAAAAAATATATTTGTGTTTGGGCCCAATCCTAGAGAAAACTCCCATTAAACTCACCTGCACAAGGAATGGAAGATTATCTCAAGTTTTATAGGAAGTCTAACCCCACCCAGAAAAAGAAAGTGTTTCCAGTCTTTGTTTCATGTAATTATTTCTGTCTGTCCTCTAGGACATGTGTGTTTCTTATGACTACAGTATATTCAGTTTTAGTTTAAACAGTGATAAGTATATTTATAGATCTGTGTAAACCAAAATATTACTAGCATGTCAGCATTTGGTTGATCTTCACATTCTTGGCCTCAGAATGGTTTAAAATAAAACATACACACAAAGCAGGGTTGGTTTTTTGGCTCTGGTTTCCTCATTTTTGCCCACAACAGACCTGGCAGATGTGGGATAGCTGGAATGTGCATATCTAACAATTCTCTTCTGTGCCATCATTTGAAGCTGTAGGAGTGCAGCTATTTGGCTGTAGTGCGAAACAGAGTGATGAATGTGATGAAATACAGATTTCGTTTATGACCAGGGGATAAATGCTGTTCAGGTCACGAAAAGAGATTAGTGCATGGGGACAAAAAGTTCATAAAGAATTCCTTTTTGGAGGTGGAAGGAAGGATACTAAAGAGCTGCAGCGATTAAACTGAAATGACTGGGTAGTTTTTGAGAGTATATAAAAATAAATGCAAAACAGGAACCACAAAAGGATTCAAGTTTCTTAATTGCTCTGGCCTTGGAATGGCCTTGCTGGAGAATCACAATTTGATTAATCATGATAACAGATAAACAGGATTGCTTCATAGAAGATTTTACATTCATAGTTCTGTGGAAAAGTTTAAAATTGTTTCAGGGGCCTCATACCCAAGATAAACCCAGAAACAAATAAAAAGAAATCAGATAGCTGTAAAAATGAGTTATAACCCAAGACTTTCTCGGATGACTATTAAGCCTTGATCAGTTTATAACAGATGAAAGAAAGTCCTTCCCAGTGTAGGCAGGACTGTTATAGCAGAAACTGTGTTCTTATCAGAGCCAAACCCTTATCCTGAATTCAGATGTAGATGCAAGCTTGATAAATGAATCTGTTTTTAAAGTTGCCTGCTCACAAATCTAAACACGAGCAAAGGTGTTTTAAAGATGGATTCCTGGCATATAATGCCCTGCATCTGTGTGCTGGATGAACTTAAAATATAAGGCTAAAAAGATACAGGTCTATATAAGGTTCAGAAAAACAGAAGAACTCCTTACTATTTTAGGAATAGTGAGATATTCTGCTTATTTCATGAAAGTGAGTTTGTGAGAGTTTTTCTTCAGTAAGAATAGCAGTACTGAATGGAGAGATATCTGATTGATCAGATAGAAACATCTATTACCACTGAGATTTTTATGTAAAAACAAACCCGTTTTCCAGTGCACGTCTCCTTGGGGTTTTTTTAACAGCTCGATTATTTCTGCCAGCAGGCTACATCCATACAGCATTTTCCATAGAACAGGGCTCAGTGTCTGGCAAGTTACAGAAATTACAACTATCCAAGTCAGAAGCAGGAAAAGAGGAAATACTTTCCGAAAACCTTTACTGTGTCCCATGTAGTTCAAAAAGGGTGTGCCTGACCAGAAAATCTTTCATATGAGAGAGCAACCTGATTGTGTGAGGTCCTTCTCACAGATGTCCAGGTGGGGAATAGGCTTGGCAGTTAATACTGGAATTATATGATCCAGTAAACACGGGGAGATAGAGATTTTCCTTCCACACTGGAAAGTTTAAATATTGTTTTGCCTCTCGGCAAAAATGTAATTTATCTAGGAAGGAAAGAGAGCAAGCCTTAACTCACTGTGGGAATGTGGATGCAAGTGTGGAGAAGACAGCAGAGGACAAGAAGTGGAGGACTTTCAGCGTATTCTGAACTTTCTTGAAGCTTTGGGCTGTCTGGGTGTTGTCGTTTATCCCTGTCATAGTCAGAGTAGTCTAACAGCTTTGCTAGACTCACTGGTCCCCTTTCTGAGGCAACTCTTGTATCAGAGACACTAAGCATAGGCCACCATTCTGAGAGCTCTGCCCTTTGCAGAGGGAATATTCTCCAAGGACAGGTCCCACTAGTATTATGGTCCATTTCCACATCTCCAGAGACCATCAGAGTGTGCAGAAATTACTCGAGACATAAAAACAAAGTTTGCCAAAGCATTGAGACATGGTATCTTGCTATTTCAATATAAGATAAAGCGCAGGAAGAACATGACTCTGGGCTGAAGGATCTCTGTTGGCTCCTACTTTCTCCACTGGCTTCAGTGGAGTTAGTCCAGGTTTTAACTGAGCAACGTTCAGCATCTGGCAGGGTTTGCTGAATTTGTCTAATCAGATCCACTCGGATTCGCGGTTTTCAACAGCTGAGACATTAAACCATTTCACCACAGTCACCAGCTCCAGGATTCACAAGCAGGGAGTGAAGACATCACTAGTTCTATAATGTCACACATTCCCACTGGGAAATATGTTTTTCTGTTTTTTTTCTCAGTTCCCTGAGCTATCCTTTGACCTAGACTCTATAGTCAGATAGTCCGATATGCATTTGTTACACCACGTTTGAGCCTAAGATTTTTTAGTCATCTAATGATGATGGCTGTCCTCCTCCAAAAACACGTAAATACAATCTAATCCAATTGGTCGGCTTTGTTGGAGTGCTGAGCCAGCACGTTGTTTGAGTGCCAAGAGTCAATGAAGCCAAAAATCAGGGTCAAAAGTTGCTATTAGTTGGCACATACCTCTGGCAGGCTTTATAGAATATCCTGATTAAAGCACTTGTTAAGCCTTGACTGAATTCTTTTTCCTCTTATAAATACACTTTTGTCAGATTTCATTTTTTACTCTCCACATGCTTTTGTGAAGAGGCCTGGGATCAGGATGATGAAGTAGCAACCTGAAGCAAAAAGCAGGATTTGTGCCATACCAGAGGGATTTGTGTCATTCTGGATTATTAACTACTGTGGTGACAGGTGTTATCTTCTGCGTTATCCCAAGATCATTTGCAAGGTAGGCTGTGAGCCGCTGCCACCACCGCTGCAACACCGAGTGAGGCAATTTTAGGAACTGCTGTTGCACTTAGTCTAAAGTACCACCAGATGGTGCAAAGAAATAAATCACCATCAGATGGAAACTGCGGCTGACCCCTTCCAGCCTGGGCCAGAACTCAGCCACAACTTCATGAAGCTTCACCCAATTTCAGTGGAAATAGAAGTGAGCTCCGACTGAGGGAAACCAGATGCGATTTTGGGGGCTTTTACATCAGCCCAGGCAGATTGTTTTCAGGGTTTTAAATGTGAAATTCAGGTAGAGACACAAAGAAGAGCAAATGGCTCAAGATTTTGTAGATAGAAATGGAGTTCAGTGCATCTTGAAATATGGACAGCAGGGAAATAAATGAACAATCCAGCCATACTTGGCTATATTTCGAAGTTAAAACCCATGGCAAATCCAGGATTAATTGATGGATGAGCTTCATGCTTTCAAATGGCGAAAATCCTGCTGATTATTCAGTTCTTACACAGTTTCTACTTCCTTGGGTTGGATCTGGAAACTATCTAGGCAACTTCATCTTTCCTAGTTTGTGCTTGGCCCAGACTCAAAAGTTTTGGGGGAATTTTCTATCCTTAGGTGTGAATCTAACCTCTCATCAAGGCATTTGGCTTTTAGGTGCTATTTGGACCTATAGCTGATCCAAAATGCGATGCAGTACAACTGAGCATGTGCCATTCTGTCACAAGAGGAGGTAATCCAATGGTATGTGCCTTCAGAGCCTTCCCAGTGAACCAGAACACCATTAAAAGTATCATTGATAAAGCCTGTCTCTTCAGAACAAGTCTTAAATACCTTATTATTTGCCTCGTGTGTTTTACATTTGGATTCTTTACCTGTGTGACGACCTAGGACTGCAGATCATTATACACCCTTGGCTTAGGAATGTTTTCCTTGCGCACAGGGACTCTGAAGTACAGTATTATGAACACTTGTCATCGCAGGAGAGGGAAATAACTGGAATCCACTCATTGCCTGTGATCAAATTTAAACTTTATAAGCTCGTTGGACATCATTTTAACTCTCACACTTTTTGGAATTTGTAAGGTCCTACCACAGTCCACAAACCTTTTTATATATATAAAGAAGACAACACCCTGTGTAGATTTTGGTCATTATCTTATACAATTTGTGTAATATTGAGCCTGTTGTGGATGCTCCTTTATACAGGATTTTGGTATAGTTATAGCTAATTCAATAGCAGTGGCATTAGTAGTAATAACATGATGTTTCTGTATGACAGGATGCAGAAACTAGAGGTGCAGCCTGACAAATCTGAGCAGGATCACGTTTGTACATCCAATCAAAACAGGTATCTCTGGAATGGAACAGCAACACAATTAAATGGTAGTGAGAATTAGATCAGCTAAGGAAATCTTGTGTTATTCAGATAGAGGTTTTTATGGACCAAGGTCCAATTCAGATAAAAGATCATGATTCTGGAATGAACAAGGATTCTAGGTAACTTCATTACACTCTTTCTTTACCCAGTGGAGAAAGAAAGGACCTGTGGGGATTTGGACTGCTTAAGCCAGACCCTTGCTCAGGACAGTTTCCCACAGGGTCTGTACCTCTTCCTGACTCTGCTGGAATTCAAAGATTTGATTCTGCTTTTAGGCACCTTGGTAAGGTCCTCCAGCTGGCTAGCATGAATACCTCTTATGATGTACATTCTCTTCCAACAGTTTGATTGTTGCCATATTCAATGTGATTTAGTAAATGAGAATACAAGCAATTCTCTTTTAGGAATAGTCTTCCTTAACAGCTGCTTTAAAGGAAGAAATGTCAAATTACATTTAATTAGATTTTTTTTTCCCGAAGAATTTGGAGGGCAAACATTCATGCAGAAGCTGACTAACAATGCACAGCTCCCTCTTTTAGGAGATTTCACCCTGGATAAAAATAATTTTTGTTTTCCATCTTTCCTTTGATGGTTTGTTCAGATACACATTCGTTTGACTCCTCTGGAAGAACTGCGGGGCAATCAGAAGCCATTACAGCAGTGCCTGGCCTTTTCATGTACCACTGGCATTTTACTGATTTATATTGTCCTAAGAATTAAACGCACTTTCCATGAACACTGACTGCAGCCATCTTAAAAAATCACAAGTTGAGAAGTCTGAGCAGTACTTGGGCATTTATCTGACTAGTGATATTTAAAGGACACAATTCAAATGTCATCATTTCTATAGCAAATTGCAGATATAAAAGTGCCTGTGTAATTAAAAAAAAAAAAAGAAAACAAGCCAGTTGCTTGTGCAGACTCCACATTTGGAAAGAAGAGATGAAATTTGTGGACTAAATTATTCCCCTCAAACTAATCTCTGTAGCCCTAGTCTTTAGAAAGTTTCTGTCCGCTTAGATCTTTGAATAGGCTCAGTCCTGGGTAGAAACTCCAAGAATCCTGGAAGTAAAACTTCTCTCTGTGTTATTTTCTAGAAAGAATTAATTCAAAACTGCATTCTGAAAGCCAAGAAGAAATCAGAAAATATTTATTGATCAATATTTTGGATGTCTTTACATACATTTAGTAAATATGTTTTATTGTAGCAAGGAAAAGAATAAGTAAGCACTTTGAATCATGAACATCTCTGAATGTTATTGAATCTGATTCTGAAAACTGGAACAATACTAATGCTTACAAATGAGAATATGAAACATGTCTGATGATAAGCGATGTCACTTTTGGCATAACTGCACAATACACAATACAAAATACAAATAGGTAATGTGTGAAATGTGACCCAAACAAATGACAGCAGAGGAAGTGCAGATAACGAAATGACCTATGATGCTACCGTGGAGCAGCTAGTCTAATGAAGAGTGAGACTGTGTTTCTGTCACAGATGTGAGGAAAGTTCATTCCTCAGCAGAAGACAATTATGAGTTGACATTGAATTCAAACTAGTACTTAGATCTCTGTCTGTGAATCACTTGTGCGTGCAAGCAGTATCTGGCAATGAAAATATTTCAGGAGTTAATTATTTGTCAAAGGAAAATGAAGAAAGGAAGATATGTGATGGGGTCACTCAAGTTTTGTTACTATGTTGTTACAGAAATATTTTCCCAAGTGCTCTTCATTCTACCATGGACCAGTCAGCTAAAGACTTGAAGGGCTAGTGCCTGGCTTATGTCTCACCTGACAAAAATCTCAGAAAGAAAGACTTCGTTTTTGCACCAGAACTATATTCAAAAGAGTGAGATGAAAGTCATTTGGAAAATTACTTTTAACTCCATTATTTACTGGAGATTGTAAGGAGAACCAGAAAGACAGAATCACACTGGGCTCTGATCCAAAGGTCCTTATTGACTTAACAACAAACAGGTCTTTCATCATGAACATCCTTGTTTTCTTACTTCTCTGGAAGTCAAGTTTCCAGGGAGTGTCTTGGATCAAGATCAGATTGATTAAAAAAATGAAGTCACTGAAGCAATATACCCACACTGGATTTTAGAATTGACTCAAGCTAAGCAAATTCTCAAACCTTAAGGTGCTTGGTTGGGTTAGTATTTTATACTGTCTATCCCTGAATCTGTATGGAGGCAGAAGAGTTTAGTCACACAAGGAGTTCCTTTACTCTACTTTCCAAAGAAGACCTGTCTAAATTTCTCAGCCCTACTTGCCAGGTGGCTCCAAAGTGGCATGGGAGAGTATATCCATCTGGTGTCTGCCACAAAATTCTAGCTGTCAGAAGCATCGCATTTTTTTCTAAACACAGACTGCATGTCCGAGCAGAGGGAGCACTCTGATGGACTGGAATGGATATTAAACTCTTGAATGGTATCTTGAATGGCTATTAGGCTCACTGCATGAAATGCTGAGTTCAAACAAAGGATTAACCACTCTAAAATACCGATGCCATAATTTACATTTCACCATCAAAGTGCAAATGCTCTCCTGCAAAAGAAAGGCTGAAGGAGCTCCATTATCATAAGGTAATCAGTCTGTCAGGGACCAGAGCCCTTTGACTGAAATTCATGCCTCCCAATGCTCAAGGGCTGAGATGATCTCATGGTATCTGTACTTTTACGTTTACTGCTTCTTTTACATTGTTTAGTAAGTGGTGGAGATACATTCCAAGATGTTTTTTATATCCCACATGAACAGCACTTAAAGACTAGAGGACAGGTTCTCAGCTGTTATGTACCTCACAGACTTCTGCAGTTCCATCTTGATTCATATTTCCTGAGAATACAGCCTGCTTACTGGAAATTCTCTGCAGAAGGAAAGCTTATTTCCCTAAGCTTTTCAGTTTAAAGTACTCAGCCAGAAGAATCCTTTGACTGGACTGTATCTCTTGTAAAAAGGTATACTCTTTTAAAAAATGCTATATAATCTTATTAAAAGTCATCCTCTGTAGCTCCACCCAGCTGGGCTATACATCCTCAGAGATACTAGGGAAAAACTGTCAGTATCTACCAAAACCACAAATGATGTAACTAAAGAAAAAGAACTGGTGCAAATGTGCAAAGAATTGACTTCACATCAGCTACCTGTAGAGAAACATTCAAAATGACAGATGACTCCAGAACTTAGAGCCAAACCCACCTCTTATTGGTGAATGCAGCAAAACTCCTACGAAGACATCAGAATTGTGTTCATATTTCTTTGGCTTTTAAAGAAGCTCTTCTCCCTCCTCAGTGTATATAACATCCATCCAGATACTTCATATTGTATACAATGATTTAATGAAGTTGTGACTACCTGTGGTTGTAAAGAAAAAATTCTGAACATATTCTTAGTAGAGAAATAGTATGCTAGCAAAGGAACTTCCCTGACTACTCAGTCATTACTTCTTGCTTAAATTCTTTGCTGTAAATTGTTTGGCCTGTTAGAATCACCATAAGGTTAATAAGAATATATGTGTGCTGTGTTTGCAGAATGCAGGAGGAATGTTTGTCCATGGTATTAAAGAGCTACAATTTGTGGAATCTGGCTGAAGAACAATGGTCTTGTAAAGATCCAGCTGGTCCAACCCTCAGCATAAGATAAGAGGAAGAGCTGCAGGAGGCAGCTAGTCTCACACAGGCTTGACGTTGTTAATAGGATTAACAAAAAGTGATGCCATTGATAAGATTGAGAGAGAACAATGCCACTGAAGTAAAACATGTGTCGAGATGGGTAATTCTTCAAAGACTGGAGGCTGCAATCTGAAAGATAAAGGACACTTCTGAGTGTTCTCCACATGAACACTGAAGGAGCATCCAACTGCTCTGAACAGCAATCTGGCTCCACTACCCAGTGACTTGGTTAGCCACCAGACAGCACAGTTGGCAGCTGAGACTGGTGAATTGTAGAGTCTGGGTGAGCGTATGTTCGTTCCTGCGAGTAGTTTTAGCTAAAAAGAGGTTCTTCCCCTTGTAATGGTCTTGCTTATTTAGGATACAATGATTACTAATGTTAAGAACTGTTAGCACCTGTTCTTACATTCGAAGGTAGTTGTGTAACTTGGCATTGTGCATGCATCTCTCTTCTTCATGGTCAAACTCCTTACATTCCAGTTACTTTCAGATATTTTGCCTTTGGAACCGGAAAAACTACAACTTGATCTGAGTGTTTTGTTTTTGCTAAATGCCAATCATGATCATTTCACCAAAAGTCAATGTGCAACATTTGACATATTTGCAATTATGTGATCTGACTGGAAAATTGTTAAACATATATTAGGTTACATTCATGGAAGTGTAGTCTGGAGAAAGGATGCCAAAATCGGCAGTTTGTGTCTCTTAGTGTGACAATAGCTACCTGTAGCTACCAGTGCCTACAAAGTGTTTTTCAAATAAATATGAGCTCTTTCTCCCTGTCCTCTCACCGGGCGTAAACCTCATGGCTATGTTATTGTGGCACTAAACCCCAGCTAACAGACAGAATATTTTAACATTGGCTTAGGGATGCATTTGGCATCGCCACATAATTCTTGGTCAATAGGCAGCGTGAGCTCATGCCTGTCCTCAAACAATTGTGCAGACATGCTTTCGGTTGCATTTCTGTAAGACTGAGAAAAAAGTTGAATGATGGCTATCATTTACTACATGAACAAACTTTGAGCTCTTAGGGCCTAATCTCATCCCTCCTGGTACCTCCAATTCTCAACTAAATCCTTTTTAAGGCAACATCTGTTTACAAAGCATGCTATTCTCATAGCTTGCTCAGCTTATGTGACTTCGTCAAATCATATGTTTCTTCTCCATCCTTTATCTGCATTCTTCGTGTAATGTGAACCAAATGGCTGTATGCTTGGACAGCAAGGAACTCTCGTTTAATACAAATGAGATACAACGAAATGAAGGTGCCTCAGTTCAGCAGCATTTAACTTCTCAACACACCACTGAGGCATCCTACTCCTTCCTGCAGCTCTGATCTTTCATTGCTTGCAGTGTTCCATACACAGAGGTGTAAGTTCATTGGCAAACCAGAGCAAGTCTTGCTCTACCCAAAGTCAGCATGAGTTTTGCTTAATTGTAAGCAGTTTTGAACACAAAACATAAATATATATTTATTTGAATGCATTCATAAAGGTCTGTTGGAGCAATAACAACATAATTAAAAATCCAAACATGTTTCAATACCTGCTGTATCTAACAGCTTTTTTCTCTTCCCTCTCAATTCAGACTGCTTTGTCTCAGCCATCTCTCAGTAATTCTCTTTTTAGCCTGTCAGTTAGTTGTCTGCGCTTCTTGGACATTAAATAAACGTTGTATTTCAGGATAACTTTCAAGCACCATTTTACTGGATAATAGCTAAACCTTTCTGAACCTTTATCTTTGCTGACCCATACTCCATCTGAAAACAACTGGGAGGTCCTTTCCAGATAAGCGTTTTTGCAGTTAATGTTGGATTTTAATATTTTTATTAGGACTGAATTAATCCCTCAACACACTTCAACAGGTAAATGAGAAAGAAATCATTAAAAATATCTGTGCAATTAATTACCCTAATGTATTGCAAAACAAAAATTATTTCATGAGTAGCTGAACAAATGAAGTCTAGTTTCCAACGGATTTTTGTGTTACATGCCTTCATTTACTCAGTAAATTGTACAGCAGTACCATCAGCTCCTTTGCTATCTGCTTTCTGTTTGACTGAACAAGAAGTAGCGGCGTGCGTTGGTCAAATGGATGCAGCACCACAGAGTAGAAACACAGCTGTGTCAAAAATGCCTTTCCTTGTTAGGGGAACTACTTTGGTCTTTCTATATACCTTCTGATTTTCCTAAAGCTTACAGGAACTAATCATATTGAAGGTTTCTCTCTCTCTCTCTCTCTCTCTCTCTTTCTCTCTCTCTGTGTCAAATATCCTTGAGGTCTCTATCCTTTTTTTCAAATATATGCAAAATCTCCACCCCTTTGTCAAACCAATGGGGGGAAAAAAAAAGAGGGAGAGACAGATAGGCAGAGTGTGTAAATCTTGCTTCCTTGCAAAGCCTGGCCATTAAAAAAAAAAAAAAATACCTCTTACAGAAGACTGTATGAATATTTCTCCTAAGTTCTCATGCTTCATGTTTAAAATGTCTTACTAAAATATACCTTGGAGCTGTCAGAAATATTCTCCTCAGTTATTTGTATTACTATGTAACCCTGGACAAACACATTTTAACATTTAACGCCTCTCTGAATCATTTGGGAGACTTCTGCCCACTTTATTTCCAAATTTGATTTGATTTATTTCCAAATCAAAATTGGCACCAGTATATTCCTACTATTTGATGTAAAAAAGGTAGTTAAAACTAAATGCAATCAATGCAAGATGTTCAAGAATTTATGACAACAAAATTCTTTGCTAATATCTTTGGCCATAGTCTTGTGATGATGTGAACTTCAGCCTGGCCAAAATCCTGCAGGACTGCCCCTTAAAAGTTAGTCCAGAACTGCAACTGGAAAATCCTTAGCGATTCCATATTATTTTCAAGTACTAAATTAAGAAGTTTCTTCTGAGAGTTTTCTAGTAAACTTTGCAAATTGATTTTCCAGATATTAGGGGGAACCTTCTGCTGCTGGCAGAGCAATACAGAAATAGACATATTTTCAGGAGAAAGAAGACATCCGTCCCCTATGATGCTCTGGGAAGAAGTAGGGCTATGGAAAACCTGCCAGGAACCTATGGAGAAGAAAATGGGCTATTGCTAAATCCACTTTTAGGTGGGCTGAGCACTTCTTTCCAGAGGTCTGCTGTATCTCTAGAATCAAACACAGTGGGAATGTTTTGCCCATTTCTAATCCTTGCAGGAGCCATTCACTGTTACTGGAAGGTATTTGCCTGTGGGCTAAGAGCATTCAGGTGTATCCACTGGGTCCAGGACACTTCAGCACAAAAAATATGCCTGAATAAGGTTGAAGAAAATATGTTAATTGCTATCCAGCAGAGAAAAAGCCACATTATTGGCACGAGAAAGCATATTTCAGGTGGTGGTCTGGCATTTTATTTGCAGCCTATCTGAACGTCATTTCTTTCTTTGTGAACAGGGATCATGTTGGATTTTTTCTTCATATGAAGGGCATACGTCAAATAGAACATGAACTCTCAACTCCAAATTCCTTTATACTAATGGAAGTCTAGAGTTAACTCCACAGCCTTCTGAATCGGGTTTATATGGCTTAATCAAAAGAGCTGCATAGCTTTTCTCATGTATTTAAGAGGATTGCAACATAAATGAAGTGAAGGAAACAGTGGGTCACAACTTTGGCAACTCATTTTCCTTCCTTCTATTTTTGGTCTCAGAGTTAAAGCCTTCAACATTTCCTTGTACGGACAAAACAATTAATAAAAAAACAAACCTTACAGTGGAGGCAACCATACAACTAAAATGGCTTTACTTCTCCAGTGAGGAAAATACGTAAAAATGGGCAACAGCCTGTGAAAGCCCCAATATCATACCACATATGGTGTGAACTGATAAAATTAGCGTAGGTGATCTGCAGATAATGTCTGGGAAATGTTAACAGTAATACTGTATGTGCTGAAGGCCTCCGAAGTTTAAATAAATATTCCAAGTAAATGTTATGAAAACCTCTACTCCTTTCATGAGAACCTGTTCCAAGAAGGCTAAATGAGATATAGTTTATTTACATGAATTCCATTTTGATCTTCAATAAAAATAAAGAACAGGCTGTGTTGGACAGGAGGGTATTGCACGCCCAGCAGGACAGGACACAAAGCCCGTTCATCTCAGAGATATGCCTAGCCTGTGGAAACAGGAGACACTGTCCTCCTAGGAACGCAAGAAAATTTTGTTCTGCGCATGCTCTAGTTTCACAGCCTCTAGAGAGCTTAAAAATGCAGGTTTGATTGATCCTCCTATAGAAGGGAATCTAATTCAATTTGTGCCCTTTAGGAAAGCTACGAAAAGTCAAAGGGAGGGAAACCTGTTCTGAAATGCTATGTCCACACACAAGGCCAAAAAAGGCCCTCTGGTCAGCATGGAGAGAGGTCCCCTGATTCTGGCCCAGCAGGACACTGTTCTTTGCTTTGCAGACCTAATTCTTGCCTTGGGTAAAGCACAGCCTGGCTTGGAAGGAAGAGGTTTAGTGAGATGAGGGGAAGGTGGAGTTGGGATGCTGAAGAAGGTCCATGATGTATCTGGGGCTGGTGGACCTAATGAAGTGGACCTAATGAAGTGGACCTAATGAAGCTTTAGGTGGAGATAGGGAGGAGAAGAGGTTTCAAGGGCTGCAAATGGGAAAATATTTTTTGAGAAACTACAGGAACAAGGTTTCTTTCTTCATCTCCCATCTTCCCAAGAACTCCCTCCCTCACACAGAATGCCCACCCACCCTTCTGTACTCGTGTGGCATGTGTGGCCAAAGGAAGAGGAGGGAGAAAGGAAAAGGGCAGGGTAGAGGACCATTTCCCCTCATCAAGGGAGGGACAGAAGCAAAACGCAGCTGGGCCAGTGAGCTAGCAGGACAGCCCCAGGGAGATGCGCTCGCTGCTCTCCCTGCGCTGGTGGACCTCTACAGAGGGCAAAACCAGGTGGAGGATGGAGAGGCAGAGGAGGAGGCTTGTTGCGATCCTGGGGTGAGCTGGCTGGGGGTTGAGGGGGCAAGGCCTCTGCTAGCAGGGAGCCATGGCCAGTGTTGCTGCTTGAGAGCCCCTCGAAGACTTCAATTCAGGGCCAGGAGAAGCTCCCAATGGGATGAATGCAAAGGCTGGCTGAAGCCAGCGTTCCTATCATTGCTTCCCTCCACTCCTGCTCCAGACTTCATTTACTCTTGACTGGAAGTCCCATTGCATTTTTCTTACAAATGAACAAATTCCTCGTAGGTTCTGGACCAAAGTTTCCGTAATCCCTGACTTTCAAGAGGAAACAATCCTGTCACACATGGTGGATCACCAATGCACATTGTGGGTTGTTATCAATGGGCTTGAGCAGTGGGATCAGGCCTTGAGACTGTAATTTCAAGACATTTTTAGGTGACGTAGAGGTGAGGACCATGCAGAAAGCAAAAGCAGATGCTGGGGCCATGGAGAGGACAGAACTGCCTTTCTCATGGTCAGTTTGTGCCATTTTCTGTCTGAGAGAACTAGGCCATTTGATTCACCTGAAAACCCACTTTTTTACAGATTCAAACTGTAGCACAACAAAGCAGGTAGAATCAAACTGGAGTGACCCATATTTTCAACTCTTGATTTTTAAAGGCTAAAAATCTGAAATCCCAACAGAATCAACTGAATGTCTTCAGTTTCGTAAACTAGTTTGGTTTTGGACTGATGGTATGTTGTCAGGTTTCATATTTATGACTGAGTTATAGACTCTGAATTAAATAAATAATACAGAATCATGAACGAGTTTTACTTTTGTAAAAATTTTTACTTTGCATAAATATAAAAGTAAATATTTGCATTCGATTAATAAGTTTTAGCTTGGTTGCATAACTGCATTGTTAACTTTTCTTGGTGTTCACTTAGTTTCAATTAAATGACAGAGAAAAAGTACATCTCATGACAGCTGTGTAAATTACTCCTTTTCTCCTGTTACAGGATAAGCAAATTGCTCTTTAGATTTTTGTGCTGCATAACTCCTGGGGAATACCTATAGACAGGAAATAAACTTTTTTTCTTTGCCAGGCTGAACATCTATCTATAAACAAGCCAAATTTGTGAGGGAAAAAACAGTGAAAAATGTTCAAAATACTAGTTTTTAACTTCTGGTTTGTGTTCATGCCTGTTGTATGCCTGATTCAGTTTTTAGAACCCAAATACAAAAGAAAATGTGAACTGTACATTGTCTCTGCTAAAACCATAATATGATAAAAAAAATTTAAAGGCTTTTTTTTAATATTAAGATTCTGATGGCTATATTTTCTACAGGTACAATTTTTTTTTTAAATTTATCTACATGGTTAACATTTGATATTCCCACATGATTCACTGAATATGGAAGTTTTACTATCAGATGAAGTATCTTTGACAGAACAAACAACAATATTTAACTTTTGGAAAGCTGGTAGTTGCCAAACAGTCCTTTGTAGTACTTAGAGATTGCCAACTTTGATGACCTAGAGTTAAAATAATATTAAGCTGAAACAAACTAAAAATATCGACAACTTGGGTATTACTTAGACATCATGCTTCCCTTGACACAAAAGCAATTTCATTCATCTGCATCATTTCCTTTCATTTTTATTAGCTGTCCAAATCTTGGAGGCAGCTCTGCAAATCCCAGTCCTACTTTTTTAAATTTGATAGGTTGCACTGGAAACTGATAAAAGATGCCTATGTTTTTTCCTGCTACATTCACAGTGCTGCCAACCACGAACTTAAAGAAAACAAGAATATAATCCCCATACCCTTGAAATGGAGTAAAAGTCATGAAGAAGAAAAAGAAAGGTAGGTTATTCATATCTGATGTGGGACTTTTCATCTCTGAAACTGTAATTGTCTCACATTCTTCATACTTTATCTGCAAGCAAAAAAGACAGAAGCTTTCCTTTTAATGCAAGGGGAGATTCTTATGAAATAGAGAAAAGTTTTAGCTTTCTCTCAGCCAGAAACTTGAGGCTTTAAGAAAAAGCATAAGTAATGAGACTTGTGATGAAATTCTGAGAGCTGGCAACACCTCCATCAAGCTTGTTCTTCATGTCCATTGAAGTTGAAAGGAAAGATGCCAAAACCATACTTCTGGTGCAAAAAGTGATAAACCAGCAGGAAACAGGCTTGCCCAGTCAGCTTTTTCCTGAAATGAGAGACAAGCATCTTGTAAATGGTCTGCTCAGAGTTCCAGTTAAGTCAATCTGCAAAATCGGCTCTCACTGACTCCAGCGTTAAAATAGCGTGATCACTTAAGGAGTTTTTCAAGTGAAGAGAGGGTACTCTGCTATCAAATTGAAATTTGGATATTCTTGAAATTGATAAGCCTGTAGCTCTTCAGAAACAGGCTGACATAGGCAAATCTTTTTCTTATTGCCTCCTTACCAAGACGAACTTCTGCTACTGGGTTTGCTGTAAAATATTCAAAAGGGACACTGAATGCTATGTTTCTATTCATGTTTAAGAGAAGCTGAATTTACCAAGCTAAATCAAATGTTCAATAGAAGTTGAAGTTAGAAAGCTAAGTTAAATTTTTGCAATTTATTCAAGAAAGAAAGTTCATTGGATAAGGGGTACAGACCTAATAGGATGAGATAAGTTGAAATAGTGTAGGTTTAAGAGTAAATATGGCACTATGATTAATAGCATATAAAGCTATATAACTCATTAGCTTTAGAACATGATGACAATGCGAGTGTCAAGTCATATTCAACATTACAAGATACTTTCTACAGGTGGTGTCTTAATCCAATGCAAGGTCACGTTGCCATCAAAGATGCCTGTGCTATCATTTGTGCTCCAGTTGTGTGTGCCCACCACATCTTTCTCATTAGCACTGACAATTATGCGGTCTCAGAGCTGCTGGATTTGCTTGCACAGCTACCTGAAAATCAGACTATCTCAAAAAAGAAAAAAAAAAGGAAAAAAAGGGAAAAAAAAATATAATTTAGCTGAATCAGTAAGTTGACCTGACCCTCTGTTCATCCCAAGTATCAGACACTGGTGGTAGCAGAAATATGCACGCAGTGACAGTGGAAAGGTAAGACCATCCTTTCCACAGAAACACGGTGTTAGAAAACCCTTTCCACCACCTTGCCCTTTAGGAAACCTTTCCAACCTGTACAAACTGGGCTTAAAAACCAGAGCAGATGAACTGACAGTTCTCTGTTGGCAGTGCTTTCTGTCTGCTTCCTGCAGGTGTAAATCACTCCACCAGGTGCTAAGCAGAAAGCCCATGGGCTGGATTCATTTGTCCTCCTTAAGACTGCTTTGTACTACTGTAGTAAAAACAAATGTGATCATAATAAATAACTGTTTGCAAGTCATGACAATATCAAGCTCAGCATTAACTTCTTGATGTTACCAGATTGCAGAACTTTAAGTTTTCGTTTATATCTACAGATGTTTGAGATGTTCATTTAGTCTTTGCTTTATTTCATTTCCACTTGCCTAAAATAAAATGAATTTTATATTAAAGACAAGACTTGCATTAGAAATCAAATTAAGAGGCTGAAATCGTTATCAATACAAGGTTTTGTTACTGTAGCAGAGAGTTGTATACACTTAACCGAAAATCTTAAGGCATTGCTTCCAGAGTTTCTGTGTCACAAAGCAAATTCCTCTCTACCTTCCTTGACAGTAAGCAAAAAATCAGTGCTTGAAAAATTTAGGAAGAAGAAACTTAAGATTTTCTATGACATAATATGAAAATCTTCTCTGGAACAGAAGGCGCATTAGTCTAATAGCGTAGTCAAACACCTAATGAATAGTGCTGTATCTCTCTCTTTGACACTGTGAAGGAACCAGATGAGGGGGGTGAAGTCAAAATTAGCTATGATGTTCACTGTGTGTAAGTGACATGTCACGTCCAGATACACAACTGGCTGTTTAATTCGAATGCAGCAGTTCAGAATTCTTAGACTTGCTGTTGGGAAAACAGCTACTTTTTTCTCATCAGAAAGCAATTATATACTTGATAAATACTTGAGCAATTAAAATCCCTTCTAAGACAAATTCTTTACTGAACTAAGACCACATTTCCTTTCTACGGTCACTAGCCATCTGTAGTTTCTGTCCTTTCTGATGGTATAGCAGGATCCTGTCTCTCTGTTTTGCCTGTTTCTCTCCACTCAGCGTGCAGGCCAAAGGGATAATGTGGGTGAGGTCCAAATATCACCATTTACTCTCTGTAGACACCCAGTGGGTGGTGTGTTCGGCCAAGCAACAGATAAACACTGTTGCTTTGACTGAGTTCTGATGGTTCTGAAACAGATGATACAGCCAAGGTCACTAGATGTTTCATGAGCTGTGAAAGGGATACTCCTGAATTCCTATCTCTGCTGACATACTACATTAGTTTGTATAAGAGAAGAGCTGTATTTAAAATCATAAAATAATACTAGTCTAACAGGGCCTCCAGAGGTCATCTAGCCCAAAGCAGGGCTAGCTTTAAAGTTACATGAGGTTGCCTGAGGTCTTGTTTAGTCTAATTTTGAGTATCTCCAAAGATACCACAGCATCTTTAGGCAACCACTTCCAGTGCTTGACCACTCTCATGGTGAAGAATGTGTTTGTTCTTTCTCAGAGATTTAGTTCAGGAAAGGGGATTACATCATTCGAGCTGAAGAAGAGCAGCAGCATGCATGCGAGGCAGATGCTGGAGGGGCAGGTGGCACCAGAGGCAAGAAGAAGATGGTTCCCAGAGCTATGAGGTCATTGAGGTCACATCATGGTAGCAGTGGGAGCACTGAAGAGCTGGGCTGAAGGATGACATCTGGGTCCATAGTAGTAGAGTAATGCAGAGCTGGTAGTTTTTGCTTCTATTCTTCTGAAGATGAAGATCTTCTTTCGTTTCAGGCCAGTTCATTTTGATATCAAGATGGTATTCAAGCACTTCTGTAGCTCACACTGTGATGAGGGCTGTGTAAAGAGTTCGTTTAGCCTGTTACAAACTTTATAAAACCCCTTGTAAACTTGGGTTGACTGACAGAAAATGGCTGTTTATAGTATTTTCCTTAGCCTGGGAGAGTTTACTGGGAACTGAGGATCCTGCAGAGCCACCCAAACCGTGAAGTGGATTGCCAATTTGCTCTGGGGAGCTGTATCACTTGCCTGTGGTCAGACTTCAGGCTCTCCTACACAGCACCAGTTGTTGCAGATACTCATTCTTGACACTGTGTTGCAGTAGCAGCATTAAAGGTCTGAGGCTCCTCGCTTGTCGGTTTGGTTTTTACCACCGACAATAATTCAGTTCTGTTAACAAACATGCTATCTGTACCACACTGTGGCCTTAGGGCACAACCAGGAATTGGGACTGGTTTGTGCTACATTTTCTCTGTGTGCACCACAAATCCATATCTACTCATTCAGAGGATTGGTTTTAATCCTGCTCCTTTAACTGCGCTGTGCAGGGCAGTATTGATCACATACTTCTAAATCTGATAATGTATAAAGAAGTAGAACCTCATTTTTGTAATTTTTTTTTTGATCCAATTTCTAACTGAGAGGGTTCGTTGATTTCAGAGGAGTCATACAAGTGATTATCTGCTTTTTGTGTACACTAAGTCCTATTCTTTAGACAAATGAAAACCCCTTAAAGGAAAGCGTTCACCAAACTTACCAAGACACTTCCAGAGGGGGTGGGAGATGATTCATAAGGAGGTCAAGAAACCAAGTAACACAACAAAGAAACATTCTTTTTTTCCCTTAAATGTTTGCAGAAAAGAAGATAGAGGCTTTTCAGGCATGCTAGGCTGAAAATCTCAATTTTAAGAAGCTGTTTTTTCCTATAGAAAAACAGTAGAATAATCTGCCTAAAGACTCATGTTTTGCAGGATAATCAGCTGCTGCCTGTGGCATCACTTCCAAACTGATTTTCTTTTCCCCATAAATAATCAAGGCAATTTTGTTTCAAGTATTTTACATCCCGTGCTAAGGGACTCATTTCATGCACACATTTACACATACAAGCACAGGAATATGCTGGGAGATTTTCTTCTACAAGGCCAAGACAGGGAAATGGTGGAGGCCAAGTCTGAAGTCTCTTGCTGTCAGTGATGGAGAATCAAAGGTTACTATATAAGCTCTGAGCCTCTGTGTGAACATCTTAGATCAACTGAGAATGTGTCAAGGTCTACAATGTTACATAGAAAACCTTAAAACCCCTGCGGATTAGGAAAACCATTCCCACAGCTTTCTTTGTCCCTTGGGCAAACATTGTCATTTCAAAATGGGATAACTTATGGGACATTACAAGTCTAGAGGCTCTAGGCTGTTTCCTTCTGGCAGTGCAGTTTGGTCCTCATGGGGTATTCGATGATTATTTTGATTTCATTCTTAGTTTCATCTTTGGCATCAGTCTTTGCAAAACAGGAAAATGAGACTGATCCGTTTTGTTGTACCAATCTGCCAATGCCCCAATAATTCTAGAAGACAGAGTTAATCTTGGCAGAAGACATGTTCTTTTCCAGCAATTGCACTCCGGTGATGAAACATGGATTTCTGTTAAGCCTGAGCAGAAATAAATACGAGAGAAAAAAGATATAAGTCTGCTAACAGTTTTCATTTTTTTCCCCCAGTAGTCTGGAACACGAGAGAAACAGAAATAGGAATGGGCAATCCTGATACGATAATGATTGCAAACACAGCCAGCATTGAACTTCAGGTCAAGTAGGATTAGAGAAATCAAGCAAGAAACAAGTAGGCTAAGAAACACAGAACAAAATACACTGACTAAAAATATATCTAAGTTGGAAAAGCCTCTGTGTATGAGCTTGTTTGTAAAGCTGATGCACTGCCCATCTCAGGCAAACTGCTGATTATTTTTTCAATTCCAAATTCTCTGATCACTTACCCTGGGAGAAAATGTTTGCTGAAACTTGCTGTATTTCTATCAGGCTTTTAATTATCCTACTGGGATGCTATTTACAGCCAGCATTTTAGGGAGAGTCTTGGAGGTGCAGCTCTCATTAACATTAATGATGTGTGCATGCTGTGAAGATAACGATAATCCCTTTACAGATTAAACACTTGGTGCTGTCAAACTTTTTCCTAATGTTGTAAATCTGCAGGCATTCAACTTGGGTGTAGGGCTTTTTTTTTTTTTTTCCATATGAGTGATTCCAGTATTTTTGACTGCTTTGGATGAACAAAAAGATCTCTCCAAGACTACTGATGTCTGCCAGAAAGCGTAGTTATGAACGGGTGGCCTAGTTAGTGTAGGTGTTCAGGATCTTTGAAAGTCACGCCAAAGAGTCTCTACATTATATTCTTGTCAGAGCTAACATAGTTAAAGTGTATAAAAACTTAGAAATTTTAATTCTTCAATTTAATTTAAATCCACTGTCAGACTGCTGGCAGCCCATTCTGCACTGATACACATTCAGTGCAGCAGGAGGACGGTTCTGTGTGTTTCATGAGTTGTGGATAAAACCGGAATGTGATCCCATGAGAAAACTAATTGCTCTTCTTGCTGAAATATAAGCTTCTATGTGCACTAAGTGCAGTATATCTAGTTTTGCTCTCCATGGGTGTGTTATATGTCTATCTGAACACAAAACTGATGTAAAGAATGTCAACATCAAACTTGTGGACATGCTGTGCTGGTCTACAATTAAATTAATGTGCAGATAACTGCACAAGGAATTGATAAATGTATTTCAGACAGAGGCCTAACTGCGGGTATCGTCTGCCCTGGAGACCCCTGCTTTGTAACTAAGCCAATATGGGAATCCAGAGAGGCAGCCGAAGTACTCACATCTTCAAGTTAGATAGCAAAACAAGGCATTTAAAAGAAAGATATAAACAAATCAAGACATAAAGTACCCCTAAAGTCAATTCTTTCATTAATATTTATGCAGTTGCACACATACATTTAAACACAGAGATATTGAGATAAATTAAGGCCCATGGACAAGTGGATTTCCTAGGTGGGAAAAGCCCTCGCACTTGTTGGCACTGGCTGATGAGATGTCTGTTCTGCTTCATCTGCTAAAGGCAAAGCTAGTTGGCTCCTGTTGAGATCAGGGCTGTATCTGCCTTTGCCATCCATCCACCCCAACAGAATATAAAGCCTAGCCATATCTATTGCCTGCATAGACACTGGCTCTTTCTTGTTCCACCCACGCAGCGGTAATGTAAAGATTTAGCTCATTAAAATGCCCCCTAAATATCTTGTAGTTATTCAGAGAGATTATCTGGCCCACCCAAGGCCTCATAGAAAACTGGATGAGAAGGGAAAGCAAATGCACCGGGAGAGTCTGGGAGTTAGTTACTACCATCTTAGATCTCATTTGAAGTGCCCTTGAAGGAAATGAAGTGCCACCCATTTGCATCCAAATTACAATTTGCAGTTTTGTGATGTTAAGAACAAAAGTTTTAAATATGGCTCAATAGTAAACTTGTGTTAGGGAGAATTTGTCTCAGGCTGTGTAGCTCTTTGTGCTCTTTAACACTGTTCAATACTTTATGAACCTGCTATAGACTCTGGCTAGTTTCCATTTGAAGTTGTATGACAAGGGTGGCTGCTGTTACTACTGAAGTAGCAGTAAAAAGACCTGCATCCATTCGGTGTCCAAAGTCTGGACTGGAGGTAAACTCAACATCTCAGCAGAAAAGATGATTTCTTACTGCTTGTCCCCAGTTGTAACCCTCACTCATTCACTGCTTGCTGCTGCACCATCAGGGAAGAAGGTTCCTGTAGACCTCTTCAATAATATTTGAAAATGCCTTTTGAAAAAGGGAGAGGAGATGCAGGTATTATACATCAGGAAGAACACCAGGAAAAAAAAATAAATTCATTCAGGGCCATTTTATGAAGTGCAGAGCACTCTGAGAATTTCTGAGTACATGAACTAGGTGAACACAGCAGAGCAGATCTCTGTGCAGTGTTGCATTTCCACGTCAGTCACGTGGAGTGACATCAGTTGAGACTAGGGATTGACCTCTTCTTTAAAGTTTATATTATCTTTAAAACAATACACAGGTTTTGTAAACGGGACTCTAAAGCACTCAAAAATATTTACATTGCAGTGAGAGGGCCTTTTGATTCTGTGGTCATCGCTCCTGCCTGCACTTCTAGTTAGTGTTTCTATAAATAAGGAAGTATCCGTTACTGGTTGCCCAAAAAAAGAAGCACATAATAGTCCTCCCAGCAGGGTAAGTGCTAAGAACACACCAGCGCTCTGCCAGGCCCCTCACGTGCACCCCTCTGAGAGTCCAAGAGAGGCCACTTACCTCCTTGAGAAAAACCTTCAAAGCTGGAGATGAGGGTATACCAGGCAATAAGTCATTCGGGGTCTCTGTGGAAAACGTCCTCCAATTCAGCTGCTGCCTCCACCCATGTATCACAAACTTGCCGCATGCTGCAAGTACAGCGAGCACAAAGGGCCATTGGGCAGCACCTGGCCATGCTGCGGGCAGGAGGAGCGAAATGGAGAAGGAGGGAGAAGCAAGTCATGTTTAGTGGGTGATGCAGTCCTGAGGACGCCTGAAGACAATCTCCTGAGAGAGGCCTTGAAGGCTATGGTGGCAACGGAGGGGTGTTCCCAGAGTAGATCCTCCACTGATGTAAGTCTGCGTGGTTAATTGGATTCTCTCCTTGATATGATGAGGCTCATTTTCTACCACATGCACCCATTGTGGTTCTGTGGTAGCTCAGTCAAAGGATACTGCTATCAGGACAGATTGGAACACAAGAAGAAAGTGGTAATGACTGGACTAACTGCATACTTCTGAGCTTCCCTCTCCAGTACCTACACATCTCCTGAGGACCTTCAGGTCCTGACCATGGTACTTGCAAGAAGAAGAATATACTCAAATCCTCTGGTGTTGAAAGACCAGAGTGGGCCATGGCGAGTCTAAAGCAGACCCTCCAACCAAGCCAATCTCTGGGGCTCATCCTTTCACCCTCTGTTTTCTTTTACATCCCTGTCCCCCTCCAGCTGAAGGTCACTAGTGGATTACAGCAGGTTTGGTGGTTATGCTGCTGGCAGGATCCGAGGGTGGGATGCTGAAAAACTGGCTGAACATATATGAAAACATAGATATTTGGAATACTGTAGGATCTGGTGGCACTATCTCTGCATTATCTCCAGTCTCTAAATCAATGCCTGATTTCTTCCTGAAAGTGATTCTCTGCTTTGATGGTTATCGGCTTGTGACCTGTGTGGCTCTTCTATGGACTGCTTCAAAGATGATTAAGAAAAGTAAATTTTTGTATACTAGATGTTGTGAGTTTTCTGCAGAGGTCTGTGCGTCTGATGGAATATTTTAGGGACACGTAACCTGAAAAAGTTTGAAAGTGCCTGGTACTTTAAAGTAGAGCTTCTTTAACTGTAAGCTATCTGCATCTACATGGGAATTATCTGGTGAAGTGTTAAAAGCCTGCATTGCACAGATGACAGATGACTGGAGATAATATTTTTTTCTCTCTTTATGAAATACTTGGTTTCTTTTAGTGAAAAGAGTACCAGGATCCATTTAATAGGTGCAGCTAGGACTGATCCTAAACTTGTCATGTATTGTTCTTTTTGCCATAGTATTGGATAAACTTCCACAAGTGTGTTTAACAACATGAGTAATATTTGTCTTTTTTTTTTTTCTTTCTTTTTTTAACAGGGAAAGTGTGCACATCAGAGTGACTTGTTTTGGTATGTTTTGGGGGTCATTTTTTGTAAACATATAGGCTTCTTTTTGTTTAGGTAAGATCAAAGAATGAGATACTACTCAGCATACAGAAGGCACTTGGTTCTTTGGGAGACCTCTTCATTTCTGGTGGATTCCTCCATGAGTTCTTATTATGGATACTACTTCCACACAGATAAGCTCTCCCCTGGTAATGAAGCCCTCTTTGTGTTAGAGGAATTTAATGCTTGTCTAGAGGAGAGGAATAGTGTGGGACTGGGCTTTGGGCAACCGTGAAGAAAAGGGTCAAGATTTTGAGCTTGATTTGAAATTCTGAAGGAAACTGATATGATAGGTCTCCATGTCTTGCCTCTCAGATGAGACTGTTACATACAAAAGCTTTTTCTATTTCCTTCAGGCTGAATCAGGGCTCACAAAATCTCGCTGCACCTCTATTTGCATGGTGCAAGCACGTGCGTGTACACACATGGGTAGAACCTGGGGTAGCGTACGGTCTGCCTACAACACAGGGACTCTGAGATCCCTACAGGGTTGATCAGATGAGTTACAAAGAGGTGCCTTATCAAAAATCACATTTGCCTAAGTCTATCATCTGACTGAAAAGCTTTGTTCATTGTTCTGCTCTTAAACAGCAAGATATGTGTGGAATTTGAAAATAATTCAGAATATTCTAGATGCTGTAGATGCTAGCTGTGTGCTGTTGAGAATATTTCTCTGCAGCCTGAGAGCCAAAATCTGCCCTGCACGCTGACACAATTACACTGACTTACGTGAAGTGACATGGCTGTAACTAATGGGGCTAAGCACGCAAACTTTCATTGCACATAGCCAAAGACAAACTCTGGCTCCAAATGTCTTTCCCTGAATACGTTTTCATGGCACCTGGCCTCATTTTAGCTCGAACAATACATTTTGTCTACAGACACTAAAAATAGTTCGTGCACTAATTAAAAAAAAAAACAAACCAAAAACCATAAGCTGTGACAGAAAACAATAAAGGCAAAGAAATAGGAAAGCAATTTTACATAGCCAGCAGCTTCCCTGGCACCAATTCGAGCTATGAAGAGGGTTATTAGCAAGCCCAGAATTATATAAACAGTTTCCTCTGCCAGTCAGTGTACACCAGAATCATCATTTATTTTCAAATTATTCAAGTCAGCAAAATTCATCTTTTCATAAGACCAGTAGAAAGATTGGCAGAGGCTCTTAAAAGTGGGATTATGATCAGAAAAAAGACTCTCTTTCTCAACAGTTCAGTGCCCTAATTTCATAAACTCATTGTTATTCCTGCTTTCTTAATTGACAAAGAAAAAAGTGTGTTTATTCCCCCTAGCACAGTGCATTCATCAGCTTCAGGAGGGGGAGCTGCAAAATGCACCGTCATCAAAATCATCCACTAATTCCAAGATGCTGAATCTTTGCTACTGGATGTGATGACTGAGAAAGAAATAAATAAACAGACTGAGTTTTGGACTATGCTAATACTGTTTATAGTTTAAAACAGCAGGGCAAATCTGATCCGGAGTTAATGAGAAAAAACAGTTTTAGCCACTTTTTGCATGAATTTAAATAATGAATTTAAGGATAAGCTATTCATCTCTGAGTTTATATCCTGATGAAAAAGAAGCTGACTGGGCCTAAATCAGGGCTGATGTTTGCTGTAAATCTAGCAGAACAGCGTGGATGCTGTGGGGCTGTGCCAGGAGGAGAGGCTGGTGGCTGCAGCTGAGAGCAAGGGAGCTGCATCTCAGGGAGCCCTTGGGCACACCAGGAGTCCCAGGTTCACTAAATCCTCAGAAATTGCATAACTTGGAACAAGGTAACAGTCCTACAGTGAGGTTATTATGTGCCTTGGGTTATGCAAGTGCTGAGGTGTTTTGCTGGATAGGGGCCCTAATCTCTCAGTATTGTTTTCTCCTCTCTTTAAAATGGTAACAATGGTTCCTCCATCAGGAAAGGAAGTAATTGATTTAGTCATGATTACAGAAAAGAGGAGGTCTGTAACTACCAAACAAAACAACCCAAAAGTAGGAGAAACAGGGAAGTATGTGGAATAATATCTTGGGATTCTTATTTTATAAGAGGCAGTTCTGTTCTGGAAAGTGTTTATGTTAAACTGCCACCTTCTCTTACTCGAACTGATCATATGCGTTTAAAAAGAAAAACTACCTGGTAAACTCTGCAGGAAGGTAGCTGACAAACAGGAGTCAAGTGGGTTGTGTTCCTCACACATCGTGAATAGATGCCTTCACATTTGAGCAAAGCCTTTGAAAGCACAAGTGTCCCATTTGGCCTGAAGACCCAGGACAGGTTGTCTGAGTAACAGGCTGACTTTCCAGGACCAGAACTTAGAAAACTCGTCACTTCATGCATCATTGGTTATGCTGCAAATGCTCTTCTTCCAACACAGCTGAGTATTCACCTTGTGAAAAAGCCCTGGGGAGTATTGTTCTCAACATCACTAAGACAACTGAAAATTAGAATGACATCATGACGACACTTCTAGATTATAGTAACATTTTGAATTACAATAAAATAAGAGCTAATATGAGACAATTTACTTATGACTACAATATTGTTATTCCACAAGCCATAGGCTGTTTATTCAGGCAGAAGATGTAGTTGTAGGCTGATAGAGTAAGGAGAATGTTCTACCATGTGCACTAGCTGAGCCAGTCTCATGGTTGATTGCTGTGTGTGGAGGCAGTCCTGCTGCCCTCTGCTCATCCTGCCCTGGGCTGCTTCCTCTTCCTCGTGCTGGCTCAGGTGCTTCTCTTCAGTTCAGCTCCCTGAACCTGTAAAAAGAGAAACTCGGGAAAAAAAAACAGGAAAAGGGTGTTTTCCTGCCCTGATCCACTCAGGTCGAGCATACAGATTTGCCTGACTTCTTCTGCATGGAAGCTTGACAGCAACTCTGTGTTCATCTCAGTACTTGGACATTTCTTTGATAACTTGCAGAGAAGGTGAAAATCTTTAAAAATCAGCTAAAAAATATCCTGATGGATAGCTCTGCTATATTCCCACTAACCTCTAGAATTCAAGCAATTTCATGCGTCATTACCGACCCCAACCAAAATCAATGGTTGCAATTGAGACACAGCAAGTCAATGTGTCTCCTATGGCATGGTCGCACCCGACAGCACTGCCAGGGCAAAGCAGGTGGAAGGGGAAGGCTGTTTGCACAGCAAATGACCTCTGTCAAACGTAGCCAGGTACTCAGCATGCTCTCTTATCAGCAATTTGGTGTAGAACAGCTCAAGCTAGTCATTGAAACAGCATTGTGTTTTCTGTGTAACAGCAGAAACTATAGAAACCTTCCTTTATGTATCATCTACTGAGTTCTTATACAGGCTGATCATTAGTGAAGACAAATTACTTCTCGTTTTTCTCACATACAAAATGTTGCTATTGCTTTAAGCTGTCAGCTACACTAGCAAACACCATGATTTGGTTATTCACCTTAGTAGGGATTTTTTCTTATCAGGAGAAAGTCTACTTTTTCACAAGGGGAACAAGGGCCTCTTACGACAAACTCAAGTTGCAACGGACTGTGGTGCTCCCAGGAAGCGTGATCCTGCGTAGCAGGATGGAGACAGCCTGTAGCCTTTGTAGTCACATCAGTCACCATGTTGTCTCAATGTAGAATGTAAGCAGGTTGCTTTCGGAAGGGTATTTCTGTAAAACAAATAGAGCTGTGTGCAAACATGGGTCTAAAAGAGAAAGAAATGCCCTGCAAGATCTTTGAAGTCTTCTCATTTTGTTGCCATCAGATTAACCTCCTAGCAGTAAGGAAAAATGAGCTGTATTTGTGCAAGTTAGGACCTTCCAGAGAGTTTGCTTGTGAGGAGGTGTGGGCTTGTGGAATGCTGCAGGCTGACAGGTAATGCATTTGAAAAAGACTTTGAAGTTGAGCTGAACAGTCTTTATATCAGGGCCTCAAAGTCACTGCAGCTGTAAGTTAAACTTGCAAAATAAAAGAGAGATATTTTACTATCAAACATATATTGTGTTCCCAGACGGAAGTTTTTCTCAGTTGCAGGTGTTTTCAGTCTTCTGCCTAATGTTATGGGTAGACATGCACTGTAGGAATGGACAGACAGTAAGAGTTTGGCTGTGCTTTACATGCTTTATATAGGAAGAGCATAAATAATCATGGTAAATAATAGAGTTGGTAAGCATGATAAATAACAGAGACTAGCTCTCTTTCTAATTCTCTTTCTAGTTTACTGTTGGAACTGTTGGGCTCAGTTTTGTCTTCGTGGTATTATAAACCAAGGATAATTCCATGTAAGGCAATGGGAACACTTTGGTTGGAAATATGAAAACAATGGAATGAGACTTACTGGAACCGCTCACATTTTGGAGAAATTAGTTGAAAAACATGTTTCACAGCCTTGGTTTCTTTTCCCCTCTTACCATATAATACTGCAGTTGTGCTTTAGTTGGGAATTTGAATTTTGAGTACTCAAAGCTAAAATAGGGCAGAAATGGCAGAAAAGCACAAAAATGGCTGACAACTTGAGCTAGACCACAGCTTTCAAAATCTCAGTGCCAGCAGCAACACCCGCTTTTGAGAGGACTACAATACAGTCCTGAGATTTCTCCTCATCTCTGGGATTAAGAAGTATTTCAGCACCGAGGGCATGTGTGGAACAGATGACTGATGACCTCTGCTCCATGCAACGCTCCTCCATGGCTTATGAGGAAGACAGAGCAGGAGCTCTGCCCATTCCCTAAGCTTAACTATATTTGTCTTTTCTATCAGCCTTGCCCATGCCCTTCCATAACCAGTAGCAGGGCATGAGCAACACCTACTTTCTGTGGACCATTTCATGTCAAACTAGAAAGATATTTCTGCTATTTTGCTGGAATTGCCTGTAAGGGTTTCAATGCTGCTTCATTGCCTGAGAACACCTTGCTGAGTTTCTTTGTCCTTCTCACTCACAAGTTACCTAGTGCTACTCCTAATAACGAGGAATTAGGGAGAAAAAAAAGAGAAAAATCAAAGTATTTGCTGGAACAAGCTGAGTGAGTTTCTCCTCTCCTTTAAGTAAGATTATTTTTTCTGGTTGCTCTGAAGAATCTGCTTTATTGCATCTAGTAGAAATTTTAACTTTTTTCATTTATATTCTATTTTCTTTTACCAGACCATTGCAGACATAGTTTCTTCTTTTTCTGTAAACATATCCACTAAGAGAAAGATACTCTTTAATATGTTCCAAAATGATCCAAGTTTTACTGACTTATCCTTTTAGCATGTCATCCACACACGATTTATCTACTTACAAAGGTAGTTTCTCCATCGTTTTGCTAATATTTTGCCTTTCAGGAGAACTGCAGGAATCCAATAAAGAAAAGGAAAACATAAAGAGGCATTCCTGGTCTCGTACCACCGTTTACCAAGGCGGGCTGCAAGTCTTGCTCTCCTCTCACTCACTGCAGGAACTCCCCCAATGTTCACTATTCACAGGTTCAAGTTGGAGGCTGGCAATGTGCCAGCGAGTTCATTAATGGCACACTGGATAACAGCACAGACCCAATCCTCTGGGATTTAAACAACATTTTAACAGCAACGTCGTGATGGCTAAAAGAAATTAAACTCTGGCTGGCCTGCGCTGTCTCAGGGGGTCCAAGTGCCCACATGTAGCAGATAATGTAACAGACTGTTACCTCCCATCTGTAGGCAGCTTTGGGAGACCAGATGTCTCTTGCCTTAGTAGCTAACTATCTGCAAAATGAAGGGTGCAAAGCTGACATATTTTTGCAGTCACCTCACTACTTACTTTTGGGATTTGATTTTTGGCTAAAATGATCAGGTCCCATTAGTCCCGAAAGCTTCTTAGGACTGGAGATAACTGAAAACCAGAATCCAAATCTTCGTGTTTTAGGAAGCTACTTGGGGATCCATCCCACTTTCCTTGTGCACCTGCAAGTACAGTTTCTTTTGTTTGTTCTGAAAACAGAACTTAAAAAAAAAACACACAAAAAAAAAAACAAACAAGAAAGAAAATGAAAAATGTAACACAAGCGAATGCTTCTGGCTGTGTGGGATGCGTCCTGAAATGGGAAAGTGCCTGTACCAATAAACCACATCCGGTGGCCCCAGGCCATCCTCCCCCACTGGGCTGTGTGGAGGTGGATGGGGACACTCTAGGACAGCTGTGTGGGTCACTGCTAAGTGAGTCGCTGCTGTGCAGGGCACGGCTGTGCAGTTCACAGCTGTGTGGGCCACTGTTGCGCAGGGCACCGCTGGGTGGGACACTGCTCTGCAGATCAGTCCTGTGAGAGACACCGCTGTGCAGGACACGGCTGCGTGTTCTGTAGCTCACCACTGCGTGGGACACTGCCGGGCAGGACATTGTAGTGCAGCAGGGACATCACTGCGAGGGACGTGGCTGTGGGGGTCACTGCAGTGTGGGACTCTGCTGTGAGGGTCATCACCATGTGGGATGTTGCTGTGAGGGGCATGGCTGTGGGGGACATCGCAGGTCACCGCTGTATAGGTCCCTGCAGTGTGAGACACTATCGGAGGGCTATGGCTGTGTGGGTCATTGCTTTGCAGGACACCATTGCATGGGACGTGGCTGTGTAAGACATGGCAGTGTATAGGACATCACTGAATCCTATAAATCTGTGTATAGGACATCACTGAGGTGGTCATCACTGTACGGGACATCACGGTGAGGGACATCGCTATGTGAGACATGGCTGTGTGGGTCACTGCTGTGTAGGACACCCCTGTATAGGACACCGCTGCGAGGATCATCACTATGTGGGACATCACTGAAGGACTTTGCTGTGTGGAACATGGCTGTGTGGGTCACGGCTGTGTGGGTCACTGCCATGCGGATCCCGTGAGGATCAGCCCCATGCGGGACACCAACTTGCAGGACACCCTCGGGGACACTCATCCCCTCCCCATCTCCCTCACCTCCCACACCTCGAAACTTTGCCGCGGAACTTCACCGCTGTCCAGGGCCCCACGGGGCAAGACGCAGGGGCGGCCGGCGCGGTCCTGCCCGGCCCTCCCAGAGGGTCGGGCAGGGCCGGGCAGGGCCGCACCGGCCGCCCCCGCCTCACCCCCCCGCTCCCCCGCTCCCTGCCCGCCCATCCCGCCTCGCTCCGCCGGGTGCCGGTGGCGATCGTAGGCGCGGAGCGGTGGCGGGATCCTCCCGTCGGGGCGGCACGGTGATGGGCAGCGCGGCGCTGTCGGGAGCGCTGTGGTTGGGTTTGCTGTGGGCCGGGAGCGGGGCCGGAGGGAGCTGCTCGGGGAAGTGCTGCGAAGGCCGGGACGCTGCCTGTGTCGGTGAAGGATGGAGGCAGGGAGGGGGCTACGGGACCTGCTACTGCGACGGAGGGTGCCGGCGAACCGGGGACTGCTGCCACGACCACGGCCAGGCGTGCCCGGGTAGGTGCGTCCGCCCCCCGCTCCATCCCTGGGGAAGGGGAGGAGGGTCGGGTCGGGCTGATCCGAAGCCCGGAGCGAGCCCTCCGAGAGGGGTGATGGGGGGGGGGGGGGGGAGGGTGAGCGAGGGATCCCTCGGGCACCCCCGGCCCTTTCTCCAGGTATAGTTAGCCTGTTGCTTGCCGGTGCTGCGTGGGCTGGAAGTTTGCCTGCGGATTTGGAGGTGGGGTGTGCGGTGAGGGGGCTCCGCAAGGCCAAATTCCTCCCCGGTATCACGAGGCTCGGGGTGGAGGCGTGAGAAGGGACCAGGATGGGGCTGCGTGAGGGCAGCAGCAGCAGGCAAAGGAGCGGGAAGACTTTTCCCAGACTAGACGTTTTCGAGGTTTCTGGATCATCTGTAGTGCAGTGCCTGGGGTTTGCCAGTCTGAAGTTATTTTCCCTCAAAAAATGTGATGCTACTTACTTTTCACTCACGCTTATCCCAAACACACGTCACTTACAGTGGGGATGTAGGATTCCAGAGACAGCAGGCAGCTTCATTAAGCTCCACCTGTGTCTCTGAGCTGATTCCTCATGTCTTGCCAGAAAAATATCAATTAAATAATTGGAGAAACTCCCAGGGTGAGGTTTTGTCCTCGTTTCTAAAGGTAGGAATTGGCAAGGATCCACCATCAAGGCAAGGACTTTGAAATGAGCGTAGGGGTCCTCTGCCAAGGGCCAGCGGGGGAAGGCCTGGCTCCCAGGGGAGCAATGGCAAGAAGGGGAAAATGGGCCAGTTCTACCAAACTGGAGCCAGCAGCCTTGTAGGTATTTATACCCCCTCTTTCTATGGTATTTCTACCCTTCGTGGTCTTCACAATTTGTCCTCCCTCCCTCCGTATGCGCGGAGGGACACAGCCCTCGCTTTACAGGTGCAGCACTAGTGCTCAGACAGCCTAACGTCTCTTCCCAGCTGGCGGGACGCACGCCAGCCTACAGCCAGAAAGTCATGAGTCTCCACTGCACAGTCCTGCTAATTAGGGTGTATTTAGCAGGCTAGCGCCGTGCTGACATAGCCACATAGCTTTGGGACTCAAGTTGGCTTACGTCTGCCTGGTTTGGGAAGGGGGAGTACGACTGTCGGATGCGTAGACTTGTCCGAGGTGATGTAAAGCTGTGCAGAAAGGCTCAGCAGAGCAGAACTCTGACCCCAGGTCTCTAGAGAAAATCTGGTCAGTTCTCCAACAGCTAAACTGCCTTCGTCCTAGAGCAACATAAGGGAAAAAATGTGTACCACAAGGTCTGACAGAAGGTAGCATCTTTTAAAATCAGCATTTTTTTATATAGCGATCCTTTGGTCAGGAAAATCAGTGGGAGGAGAACTGACAAGGTGCTTGTTTGTCTTATAGCACATTGTGTCTTTTCAGTAAATCAGATGATATTCAATACTCAAGTATAACAGGAGAGAGCTAATAAAGGTGCATAGTGTTAGCATTAAAACTGAGCTGTGATCTGATAAAAAATTCTATGCTTTTCAAAAAGAAGCTCGAACTTGTACTTGAAAAGTTCTACTTTAGATACTTTTCTTACCATGACTCCTGGCATCTGACGTTGCCTTATTTTTAATTGGGATGGTATTTTTTGTCTCAAGCTCAGTGGTGGTTGCCTCAAAAGGCATGATGTGTTTGTGCTGGCTCTGTCTTGGACCCTGCATGGATGTGGGTGGGTGCCCTAGATCCAGAGGGGAAGATGGAGTCTCAGTGAAGTCTCTCTGTGTCTCTCCTGCACCAGAGCTGGAATTTGGCAGTCTCTGGTGGCCCAGTTAAGGGAGCTAAACTCTGTTTCTATTTTCTATATTACCCGTTTCTGGCTGTTTTGACTCCCTGCAGTGCATCATTGCCGGGTTGTGTGAGCACTAGTGCTAGTGCAAGCAAAGGGAGAAGGACGCTTTGCATGGGTGTAGCATGGGAGGACAGGACTTTGGAAGCCTGGCAAGGTGGTCCTAGAACTCATACATCCCAAACTACAAAACTGATCACAAGATGTCATTCTTTTGAAGGGAAATGATCATAGATACTTTCTGTTGGGAGCAGCCAGTAAGTTATGTTTTCATAAACAGAAACTCCAAACACTTCCAGTGGGAGTTTATATCAACTTAGACAAGCATGGCTGGAAATTTTAAAATAATTTTTGTTCCTGTTGGATGTTCAGGTCTCACCATCGAGTGTTTCTAAATTCTGTCCATGTGGTTAAATGACACCAAGGGTCTTTACTGGAGTAATTCACTCAAAATACTGCTTTGAATGTAGAGTTCAAAAATTTAAAACAGAAACGAGAAGAAAGGTGACCAATGGTTCTTGTCCTACAGCTTGTTTGTCAGCCTATTCACCACTCAGGATTTCAGCACCAGCTGAAATGACATTTCATCCTACTGCAAATATTTAACAGGACGACGTATTTGGGGAAAGCGTAAAGTGCCTACATCCTCAAGTATATGTAATCAAGAAATGTGTTAGGAACAATATAAAAACAATGCTCAAAAATAATAGAAACCACTGAAAGGAGGGGTGTTCTGAAGCTGCCAATGCCATGGTTAAATCCTGTCTGCTTGAAAATCATAGTACGTCTGGTACTTTATAAATAGATGGCTCCGCAGAAGTCCATGGGCCGCTGACCCTAAGTCCAAGGGTTTTTAAATAGATTTCTTTACAGTTCTTTTAAAATAAGTTCCCTTATAGTTCTAACAATGAAGAAAGAATATTTTTGTACATAGAGAGCATTTAAAATAGAACGTACTGTACAATGAGAAAGCCTGAAAAAGGAATGACCTCATCATTTGAATAGAAGTGGTTACTCTGAGAAAATCCGCAGATCCTTATACATTACAACATATGTTGTGCAGTGATTCAGTGAAGATACTGTAATCCTCTTTTTTCTAGAGATGGGAAAAAATTAAATAGAGTATGACTCAGAAAAAATCTATGATTCACAGTGCTATAAATCGGGGGGGGATAGGGGAAAAGTTGTGACCACTCAAGCTGTGTTTCATAGGAGAGCAAATGTAATTTTTCTGTGTATTTTTGAACTTCCAAGTGTCTCATTAGCTTCCACATCTTGGTAGGCACCTGAGCACAAATCCTGTCCTTCAGATTCCTTTGACTTGCGTCCTTCTCATTGTTTCAATGGATCATCATTGTGTTAACTAAGCTGGACCAATAATAACATAGACAGAGACCATAAAGATGTAGCTATGGGTCCCTGATACTTCTTTCTGTGTTTCAAGAGATGGCACCATTCCTTTTTTGTCAGCTCTGGAACCCGTTCTCTGTCTTGCTGGGCAATTTGACATCTTTCCAATGAGGCACAAAACTGATGCACTGTCGCTTAATAATTGCTGGGTATTGACTGCAAGAGCGACATTATTATCCCACTGTCTAAATTCCATTCTGGCAACCCAATATTCTTATTATTCCACATGACTAAGGCAATTCATACTTCTTGTTCTAAATCTTGATGACCATAAAATTGCCATGTATTGCTGCAGACGACCAATATTTAACTGCCAGCTTGGTTTAATTCCAGTAAGGCGTGAAGTCATCGCTTTATTCGTTATGCAGCTGCTGAGTCTCTTTGGGATTTTTCTGCATGGAAAATGTGATGTTAGACCTGACGTTATCTGCACATCAAGGTGCTAATATGGGATTAAAATTATGTGGAAATTCTTACTTCTGCAGGTCATTCTACAGCCAACTTGGAAGAGAGTCAACAGATAAGGAAACCCAGCTAGATGACACTTACTGTCTTTTGTGTACTCTAGGTAGAATTAAGATGTGTGATGAAGTGTCAAAGCCTGTGCTCGTACTGTTAAATAAAGTAAGGCCAGGGTCTAAGACATTTTTACTATCACTGGTTTTCTTTTTTTCTAGTTCAAATGCTTGAAACGAGTGTCTGAGAGTTGTGCTGCAACATGTGAGAGTGGTGCCTTCACAGCCGCAGAGACTGTGTCGCGTGCCTTGGGGTACGTGGACGGGTCTGAGGGCAGTGCCTGGCAGTGCAGTGTCAGGGATCTGCGTGTGGCAAAGGGAACCATATGCTTTTTCCATGCTATTTTCCAGTGCTGTTCTACAAATCATACCCAGGAGCTGTCTGGGACGGTGTTTATCAGTAAGTAGAAGAAAATGCCAGAGAATGCTTGAGGGTTAAGCAGGATGGTCAACCCAAGGCTGCTCTGTGGGACCATTTCAGTGGAGTTCCTTAGGGTGTGGGACACGGCATCCTCAGCCACTCGTATGCCTGGTGGTGTCGGGACACTCAAATAGGGGGCAACTGAGGCCCTGAGGCCCTGAGCAACCTGATCTAGTTGGAGATATCCCTGTTCCTTGCAGGGGGGTTGGACTAGATGACCTTTGAAGGTCCCTTCCAGCCCTAACCATTCTATGATTCTATGATTCTAAGTGTGGTCAGAACAGGTGCACGGGGAGAGGAAAAGAGGGGAATTGTAATAGTGCAGTAAGGACATCTGCCAGGTAGCCTCTGTCTGGGGTTTTACCTGCTTAACAATGTCTGTAGTGGTCCAAGAAATTAGAGATGTAGTGACAGAGCAAACCCAGCAATTTCTGTGCCTTATGAAAAGAGTCACAAACACCAAAGAGGTTATCACGTTTTACTTGTTCTTCCCAATGTCTTGTACTGGCAGAATCCCAGAAGGAATAAAATATTTTCCTGAAAAACTAGTTTGGTCCCATCACTTTCCCACAACACTGATACAAGTATGTAACTAGTGGTTAAGCTGTAAAGCTTCTTGGGGATTTAAACTGTAATCAGGAAATATAGAAAAAAAAATATTGAAAACGTGTTATGTTCCATTACAAGCTAATGGGAAACAGCACACATAGGAAAGGAAAAAGCTTCATTTAACTAGATAATGAGTGGCATGACCCAAACCAATTCAGAACCAATTCAAGATACTCCAACCATTGATTATAACATATATTTTGTACCATTCTTGAAGTTATCATATCGAAAACCTGCCTTTATAAAGGAGTGGAGAAGCCAAGTAAAATGTGATTCACACTACATGGAAAATTTGAAGCCTATTTACACTGTGCAGTAAAAACAAGTCTTTGAAGAACTGGGGGATTTCCATATGAATAAGAAACTGATATTAACATAGGCACCTTTAGGTTTTTATAAGACGCTATGTGCTAGTATTTCAATTACATGACATCGATTATAACTTTATTGAAAAAGCAAACCCATCAGAGGACAAAAAACAGCTAATGATACTAGGGAAAGCAGCATGGACTCATATACAGGGCTGCAGTGTTTTGATGGCTTGTCTCCTTTCACAGTTGAGGAAAGCTGCAGACCTGGCCATCCCCTGCTTGCCCAGCAGCAGACCATGCACACACAGGAAAGCTGGTGCTGCCGTGGGTGTCCAGGCAGAGGACATTCCTTCTGGACACACACCCCGACAAGAGGGGAAGTGATCTGGAGGAATGTGACTGCCCAACCTGGAGCACCTACCAGGTGGCCTCCAGGAAAAGAGGCTACAGGGAATGGAGTACTGGTCAAATTAAATGTCCTCATAGGCCACAGGTTGAGGACTACTCATGTAGGGAAATGACTGCTTATCCTCAGAGGATTCTTCCTCTTGATGGATGCACATGTGTGAGCCGTTTTTCTTACCTGTTCTTTCACTGCTCTGCCTGCCAAGGCTGTGTAGACTTGAAGTTCCTTGTTGGAAGGATTGTGTTTGTTCCATGGTTAAGCATCCAGAGGTCATCCTTGTCCAGCCCCTGAGGGGTCAGCACTCAGTGCAGTTTCGAAGAGGTGTAGTATTCATTTTGACTACTAAAAATGGAATTGTTAGGCCACACAGTGTTAAAAACCTTTGGCTTGGTGTTCCTCTAGATGAGGGTAAAGAAAGCTCAGTTTCATGGAAACATGAAATGGTTGTGTGTTTTTTACTGTTGCCTACTGTGTTAATGGACAAATAAAGTGAGGACTGGTGTGTTATGTAGCTTCTTACTCAGGAATAACATATCTGTCACCTGTTTCTGTATTCTGGGAATCAGGGTCCAAAACCTTTTCTTCCGGAGTAGATTATTTGTATATTTGGCATATTGTCCGTGCTTACATTGGCAAGGTTGAGACAGAGCTGCTGCTTTGCCAGGATATAAAAGAGAAATGCAAGAGAAGGGAGAAGTATAGATCAGAAAAGTGCTTATCATGCTTAATATAAATGATAGCTACAAGGAACATGCCATCATTATTAGATGCACTGCAGAGAATAAAATAAGGAAGGAAATGGCTAGTGGGTAACAGATATGATAGATCTGATCATTTCCAAATTTCAAGACAATACCAAAATTAACAGATGCTTAGTGTATCATTTACATCTCCCCTGGAAAGGTTACAAAATGTGACAAAAATGAAATAAGGCTCATCCTCTACATGATGTGATAATTTAGGGTTTTTTTCCTAAAGAACCTGCATATTCTTTAATCGAAAAGGTGTCAAAGGCCATAACTGGTCTAAAGGTTTAGGCAGTTGCCAGAGAAATACCACAGAATACAAACTGAATAATTTTTCTTTCTTCATATGAGACCTTCAGTGATCTCACCTGATGTACATGAATTTAACAGATGAAGTTCTTTGTACCTCTGAGTATTAGGCTGGGTTAGGAGACACCAAAGGTACAAGCATATGGTACCTGTACTATTTAAACTGCCTGAGGGAAATGCAGTTTCTTATGATTCGAAGTTTAATTTCAAAATAATGACACTTTCCCCATAATGTTTTGGTCAAGTTCAGAGGAAGTTTGTGATCCATGATAAGTAAAATTCAAATATCCATAGGACTATTCTACAGTTGGGAATGAACGAAAGAGGGCCTTAAAATTATGTTTTTATACGTTTTATTTAGTACCTTTAAATATCTGTATTGTTGTAAAGCTCCATCTATATCAGTAGTTACACAGACAGAAAAACAACTCTACACACATCCCTGCATTGTTCTGAGACTAAACAAAACCAAAATTTTCACCAAAAATTGTTTTTGCAGCAAGGACTGTGGAGCAGGATGCCCTGTGTTAAAACATGGCAACAAAGCTGTGGCGGTGGAACTTTTTTCAGCGTTGAGGAAAAGGGGTTAGAAATCAATCTGAGGGGAATCAAGAGGGCTGAAAGGCTTCCTGAATTCTGCTACTTTATGTTCCAGCCTTTAAACCAAATCTGGTGGTGTAGAAACTGCCAAGGTAGGTCAGACCAGTCACTGGTCTAGATAATCCATGAGCTGGTCTCCTTCGAGGCTAACGCTGTATTCTTCAGAAGACGGTATAGGAGAACCCCACAGCTGTAGTGAAAGGTTTCCATGAGGAGCTGTTTCTTTCTGGACAAGGGATGGAATAGGGAGCCAAACACCGCAGGCAGGATTGAATGTTAAATTTGAAGATGCAAACTCCTAGAAGAGCATTTAAAACCCTATAAATGAAAGTATGTAAGGAAGAAAAAAACAGACACAGTCTTAATACTCAAGCTTCTGAGACCAATTAGGATAAAACAGAACTCTCAACACCTAGTAATGTTTTAATACTGCTTTGCAGCTCTTCCATGTGTTGTGGGGGAGTGGAGTCACTGGAGTGGCTGTGCAGAACAATGTCAACCCCACCTGCGGATACGTAGGCGCTACGTACAACAGGAACCGAAAAACGGTGGGGAACCTTGTCCTGCTCTAGAGGAGAAGGCCGGCTGCCTGGAATACCTGACTTACCAGGGAGAGGACTGCGGCCAGGAACATGGTATTCGTTTTTTGCTTTATCTGTGCCCATCAGGGCCTCAGAAAATTTACTGATGTCATTGAACGGAAAAAAATCCCACACGTATCTGCAGCTAGCTGGTTAAAACCACAATTTTAAACCTTACTTTCTACTGTCATACTGCTCTTCATTCTATTCTTATATATTTTTTTCTACTCAGGCTTTTCTTAATTTAAGTAAACAACTAAGCTGCATGCATTCTTGATTTAAGCCCCTCAGTAAGTATCAAATTATCTCTGTGCAAAGTTAGAACACAAATTCAGTATGAAAAGGAAACAGAGCTCCTTGTAGGATTCCAGCACATCCTGTTTCCTCACCGACTAGCCTGCATGCATTTCTAGATATGTTTCTTCTGAGTAAGAAGAGAGCTTAGCTGTAGGGAATGAGGTTGAGGTCTGATGTTGCCAATATTTTACCACTTTTTCAATGAAGTCAGTCAGCATCACCATCCACAAGCTCCTGATTCATTCATCCGCGGTTACAGTAATTGAAATATGACTCAACTGTGTCTTGCTGCCTTACCGTAACTGTGTTCTTCCTCAGTCCCTGCTTTCATAACTACCTCTGAATACGGTAAAGAAAGAAAACGACGAGCAGCGTCTTCTCTCTGGCCTTCAGACAAAGAAGCAGCTGGGTAATCTATTTATCATATGCATGTGGGTCATCTTGTTCAATAGAAAATAGCTGACTACAGAGAAAAATGTAATTAAATTTGCAATAATTAAACAATAAGCTATAGCTTGTACTGTTTTCCTCTCCTGCAGTCCGTTTCCATGTTCTAGATGTTTGGTGGTTTTTTTATTACTTGCTAATTGTCCTGAATTAGACATTGGGGTCATGGCAAATCTGAGGATAGCTGCTTTTGAAAGCAAACAGTAAATAATGCTAAAGCAAAGCTGAAGGTATCCATTAAGTGTAAGTCATTAGACATAGACCTCTGAACAAACAAAATGGGCTGAATGTGATCAGTTTCAAAAGAACATTTTTTTAACATTAGGTGACACAAGCAGTAACATTTTTGTTTGGTCACCAGTAGAGATGGTTATGAAGCTTAAATTAGGCTATTACTGGGTCTATAATGCTTATAATGCTTTGCCCTATGCTCCTTTCCCCAGAACAACAAAGTCCATAGGTATTCTTAAAGCCTCTTTTTCCAGTTCCTCTTTTAGCAGCATAGAAGAAAAAATATGGGTTACTGAGATCTGTTTTTCAATATAGTTTAAGAATATGGAACACTATATAAAGCACTGGACTGAAGCATGGAATGAGAAATTATTTACATAATGTTTTTAAGATCCATTAACTAGGTTAGGGTCAGAAATAGTCTTGTTAGCAACGATGATGTCTAACTTGCACTTCACAAATACAACCTGTATGATATGTCAGTATATTTAAGGTGCATACCTAGCTTGTGCATCATCTATCATAACTAACTTACTGCTTTTCCTTCTGAGCAGATATTGTGTGGAATTTAAAACAGAATCTCTTTCACACCACTGTGCTTTGGAGAATCGGCCGTATGCTCGATGGATGCAGTACCTGCGAGAAGGACATACTGTGTGCGTAGCTTGCCAGCCTCCAGCTATGGACACTGACACGCACCGTTGTTCTGGAGATGGCCATAACGCAGATGGGTAAAGAAAGCCATTTTTCTGCTGTCTCTTCTGTAGCAAAACCCAGTAAAGAGGTTAAGACTTCTCAAGGTCTCATTAAAAGCTGCATTTATTATACCTAAAAAATGAAACAGCTCATTGTCACTTGTAGGCCTCAGAAGATTCACTCTTTCAGTTGTCACGGAAATTGCTTTGAAAACTTAGGCAAAATCGGGAGATAATTTCAGTAGAAGAGTTCAGTACTTTGAATGCTTTTACTTCACAATATTTACTATTGTGAAGGGGTGATGTAACTTCTGTAGTGCAAGAGGTCTTTTTATCGCTACGGGCACTTTTACTTAAAAATGGTACCTCCTGCCACAATCCAAATCTGATTTCAGGTGTAACAGTGGTGGATCGGTACTCCTCTCAAACCTATGCACCTAGTTTCTAGAACAGTAATTCTGAAAGCAGACATTTAATATTCAGAACAAATTTTTATTTGATCTGTACTTTTGTTAAAATGCATATTACTTAATACCTGTACCACCAGCTACTCAATCCACCATCCTGTATACTACACTTAGGAATATAGCGTCCAGAAAGCATTTTAAGAGCTAGATGGGCTAATTAAAGTCTTATATTATTAAGCAAATCTAATCTTGACATGTTATACAACACAACCTAGTAACTTGAATTACACAGTTTTCAGTGTTTTAATTCCTCATTTATTGTCACATTTCAGAGGTAAAATCTTACACTGGGAAGCAGTTGGCAACTCTCAGTGCCAAGGAACCTGGAAGAAGATTCGGCAACTGGAGCACTGTTCGTGTCCCCTTGTGCATAGCTTTATTTTTACATAAAAGTTTAAAAGACCTTTAAATTAGCACCAACAAAAATATTAAGAAAATTAAAAATTAACACCAATGCCAAGAAACCTCATCTTTCTGCTGTGTTTTCTGGAGCCTGAACAAACTTTAAAGGAGTCAGAACTTTGGAAGAAGCATTTTGGGAAACTCTTTCTGCTTTAATACAAAATGCTAAGACTGATCTTTGTATTAGAACACTAGAAGCATGTTTCCATGTTTCTCTTTGTAAGTAAAGAGCTAATGTTTTAACCGTAGTAGCTGCTTTTCCTAAAGTTCTCGTTCTTTACTGGCCACAGTCTTGTTTACAGGCACTGCTCCTACTTAGTAGTGAGCCAGTCAAACATTTGCAAGTCTGAGAATAGTTAGTGTCATCGTTAAAAAGCAGGGGTGAATAAAAATGAAAGTTTGAGAGCTAAAATCAGATTTCAGTTTAGATCCTTTGTTCCTTCCCAGTGCCATCTAGACAGTTGTTCATACTACACATGGATAAGTATTCTTCCTCTACATGGCAGTGTTCATGTTCAACCACCTTCATGAAGACATATGACCAGTCAGCACTGTTAAGGAAGTAGTCTTGCTCAGAACTTCATGTCACTAATACACAGTGTGAACTCTACGGCAGACGAACCTAAACAAGACTTTGTGACTAAAGCCTTGGCTAACATTAAAAAAAATTACTTATTACTAGTTAAAACTGCTCGTGTACAATGATTAACATAGCAATCTGCAATATGAGAGCACTGGCAAGACTGCTATGCAGGTAGCTCAAATCCTTGGCTGCATATGCAGGCTTTCTCACTTGTCAAATACCTGCTGAGACTTTTTTTTTGAATTGTTGGCTTACAGCTGCTCTAGCATTCCTTGCTGAAGGACAAAGCCTGTATTTTATCAAGATCCTGAAATTCACAATGTTTGCTAAAAAGAAATTATGCCTGAAGGTTAAGAAAATCTACTGTTAAAGACATGGAGCATCTCTGTGGAACCTACGGACTACTGCTTGCTGCTGTTTCTAGCAGCTGCAAGAAGAAACCGTAGCGTCTGGTGGCAAGAATGAGGAAAGTGATCTGGCTGAGGTCCTGTCCACAATAAGAGTGTGAAAGAAACCTTTGTAACTGTACTTTACCATTTTATCTTAATACAAGTGGGCCTCCAAAACAGAAAGCAGAGAGATTATCTTAATACTTCCCGAACATTTCAGCCTTCAAGAATATCTCTCTTCCTTTGTAGTCAGGAAAAAACACCTCAGAGAAGTTTATTTTATTATGACCAATTTGGACAGATGCTTTTCCTTGTAAGGTTCTTGTAAAATAAAAACCTCATCCAAGGACAAGGGTACAGAAAACATCTGAATTGAAGAGACTTCACTCATAAAAGAATGCTGTGGTATGTTAGTTCTAGGTTCACACCAGTAAGATGGAGGAAAGTATGGGTTTTCTGAGGTTGCGGAACTCTTTTTTTCCACATAGTCAGAACAAAGAGAGACAGCGTAGTACCATCACCCATCTGTTACAGTCTCTCATGAGCAGGATATTTATAGTGACCAACTGACACCTTGATAGTTGGTTACCCCTGTCAGAGCATATCTTTGCTTGCTATCACTGCACACAGATGAAACGTCTCAAGAGCTGTGCTATCAGTGTCAGTGTAGACATGTACTGGGGTCCACTTTGGCCACTTATTTTTGAGCTTTCCCTTTCCTGTTGGTCTAGAAGAAGCCATTTCTCAAGACAAGGTAGGTGGCACAAGATAATCAAAAGCTGTGAAGAACTAGTATCACACTGTTACTTTCCGTATGTTTTCCATCTCTTCTGCAACATAAAAAGTGCCACTATGCCAATATACATAAGTTCAAAATAACCTTCCACTTAGAACTTAAGCTTAATTCTTTTTTTTTTAAAAGCAGCATCTTTACTACGTATAAATATAAAATTACATGGATTATCACTTTTTAAACTGAAAAAAAAAGGAATCGGTCTGTAAAATTAGCAATACCAATACATTCATATTTTTTGGTATATCTTACTGACAGAGACGACGAGTCTGATCAAAATTTCAAAGTGAAGCAAAGCACTTTAGAATAGAAAGTAAAATGATAAAAAACTCAATACAACTAGAGATACAACCCTTCAAAAATATAGAACACTTGACTTTGTATTAGCCTCTATCAAGCTAAACATGTTGTCGATCATTTAATGCGCCTGGGTACGTAACTGACCTTTCCTAGATCACTGCAAGCATTTTCACATTTCAGAAACTAGGTCTGAAATTTATCTACTACTGCGTGTAGATAAAAGGCCAGGCGTTAAAACTAAGCCATCATTACCCAAGCAAGTGAGCTTACCATGAACATTTTATACCTATTACTCTTATGTTTCCTGTCTTAGGACAGCAACATTACTGGACACTCCGAGACTAACATAAGTTATTTTTCTGAAAAGCTAGACTAGGTCCTTATATAGACAAAGGTCAAAAAGAGTTGATTGCTGTAGTCCAAATTAGTCTTTTTCGATCCTGCACAGTGTTCTCCATCGGTCTTTTAACATGACACTAGTTCGGTTGTTGAAATCACCATGGACCAAAATTTTAGCCCAGTTACCCACTCCGAACTCCTTTACTCCCGATTTAAGTTCCAAGTCTTCTTTGTCAGTCCATCGCTAGGGGAAGAACAGAAAAATACCAGATATATGAACAGAGAAAGGTATTAATCTAAGAGCTAAGCTTATAGCAAATAGAAAAGCAAGTTTTTACACAGCTGTAGTTATTGGAGTACAGATGTCTGAGGCTCAGTAGGGTCATTTTGATTTCCTTTGAGCGCCATAACTTGACACTAAATACAACAACAAAGGTTACCACATCAAGTGTTGCAACACAGTAGCAGACATCACCCTGAAGGAAAACCACATACTTCAACCTTCACAAGTTACAAGAGGAAAAGAAAAAAGACATTGGGCAAAGTTTCGCTTCATTCAAAACATGCTTTCCAAAATTGTACTTTATTAGATAATTGAGCCAAGACACACCTTGACTGATCCTAGTATGCATCGCAAAAGGGAAAGCATTTTGTGACACATTAAGGACTGAGAATCAAGACACCATCTACCAACAACAAAGGAATTTCAGTGTGCTTAGAAAAAACAAATCCCAATATTTAAAAAGCTGACAAGCAAAATGATACATATAGTATTTGAAAGTGAGATCAGCCATATCCGCAGGTAACAGCCAAACATTTGTTTTTGGCCATTTGTTGAGCCCACTACTTAAGTCTCACTGTCATGACCTACAAGCTTTTTAATCTTTAGGGGATGACTTTTCTCTCATAAAAGGAGAAAAAATTACTTGCAGCTATACATCTGTAAGTAATCCCTTCCAATGAAGTTCTCCAGTGTACCGGTTCTTCCTTAGTTGCTTCTTGATACAAATATCTCAATACAAACAATTCTAAAATTGCACACAGAGTGAAAGAAAACTGAATTTTAAAATAAATCATATACTTTATTTTTAAAATTTACCTATACCGTAAAATGTGAGGGAGACCTGAGTATCAACTTTTCTTTTTTTGTAGCTTTATAGAAATATGCATACATATAACAAAAGTTTACAGATCCTATATATCCTATCATGCTTATTTTTAACCACTGCATTTTTAATTTAAGTGTATTACATATGGTCATTTTTTCAGTCTGGAATAGCAATTAGCAACTTTAATATGAGATTATTTTAAAACTACTTATTATGCTATAATCTGATCCTCTGCAAACATCTTCAATTTCTTGCTTGCTTAATATACAACTAATCATACTGATATACAATCAGCACACCTCCTTAGGCAAACTGAATTGCATATCATCTATGCAAATACAGGACAAGATCCCCAGTTGAAACAACTGTGTAGGAAAACTGCTTCTAAAAAGTAAGTATCAATTTCTGTTTCAAATTGCAGTTTGATAGCATGTTCTTTCTAAATTTATTCCCCCAAATCTGAAATGTAAAGACTTAACTTACAGAAAAAATGTAAACTTAAAAATGTTAATGAGATTGAGATGTACAGAGAATTGTATTGTGTAGCTGTTCCATTTAATTTCTGTGTTCACTTCTGCTTCTTTCACTGTCCTGCTGCTCCTGATGGTCTCATGGACCACAATGAAAGGAGACAAATGGTCAATTTTCACTGGTCTCATACTGGCATTTCTGTGAGCACCAGCAGATTCCATATTAAAAATCATTACTTACTGGACTTTGACAAAATCTGCATGTGCTTATGTGCATGTCATGAGCAAATGACTGCTGAAAATCCAACCAAGAAGCTCTCTTTTTTCTGCATTTAACTATTGCCTGTACTTCAGTTGTTTTGGATTTGCTCTGAAATGGCAAAAAAGTCAGCATTCTTATTCATAAGAGCACTTTGAAATTTACACAGGCAAGTGATCAAAAGCAGTGCAACTACTTACCTATGTTCAGTGTGTGAAAGCAAAATAGTTAATGTCTCATAGGTCTTTGCAGGCAGGCCTCAGTAGTCAAACAGCATTTGCAACTAATGGTCTTGCCAGTCAGAATGATTTAATTGACAAAGGAGTGAACTATTTGTAAAAGGACGAACTGCCTAGAGCCTCCTTGTCTGATGAGTTTCACTGTTGTTATGTACCATATGCTGCTTATCTGACACAGTTTTGGTGGAAAAACAGGTTGTAAAAGTTACAAGAACTCCGTGGCTGCTCCAGCAATAAACTGCTTCTGCTCTAACCTGATGTAAACTGCAGTTTGGGTTATTTCCACAACAGCATCCGGTGCTGTGAACAGGATTCATACATCCTGCTTTGCTCATAAGAACTGCAGGCAGCTTCCTGTGACTGCTTGGAAAGGTACAGGACCTTTTGAAATTCCTGCTGGGGCTTCAGCCAAGGGTCATCTGTAGGCTCCTGCAGTGTGCGGGGGCTGCTGAATCCCAGCTTCTAATGTGGGTCAGTCCAGTGCCCCATGGCTGGCTAAAAGAGGGAAAGGTAACTGTAATTCTGGTCTGGTAAAGGCAATTCTGGTATCCAGTAAAATCTAAGAGATGTTGGTCAGAAAAATTTGACTTTGTTTCAGCTATTAACATGGTATGAACATGGAATGAACAAGCTGGGTTCAGGAAAGGGTTGAAGCCACACACAGCCACCGCATCGGGGACTGGCATTAACTCAGCTGCAAGGGTGAGAGGTGGAGGTTTGGTCCTGGATTGCCAGTTATCCCCTTCCTTGTCTCCAGCTCCAGTATGAGCTTCCTCAGGACCTGATGTTAACAGTCCCAACCAGCACAGTGGGCTCAGAATAGACATCATGACCAGGAGGATCCCTTGTGTGACTTGTTGCTTTTCTTTTGAGTCTCTAGTTACTGTTGGGCTGGAGGGTCAGCTTGGCAAATGACTGTGAGCTGACACCCAGATGGCACGGCCCCCTCTGCCTTTCCTTCATCTTCTTGACTGAGCAAAAATGCCACTTTTTTTCCTGAAAGTGAGACATCTTGCAAGTGTACAATGGAGTACAACGAGAACACAGAGTGCCCATGGGATAAGTGTGTGAGTGCTTGTGTTTGGTGCATCCAGCTGCACCAGCCAGCAATAGCAGACCTGTGAAGCAGGTGTGAGGGCCAGGATGAAGGCAGAGGGGCTGTGTCCATACTCAGGCATCTACAAACATCTGTGTGCCTACAAACCTAGAAAGGCATGTGTGCTTTCACCAGTGAACTCACACTGCAACCAGACAGAGAAGAGGCAGGGACTTGGCTGCCTGTGTTTGTCTTACATGGGTACTGCATGCGGGTGCTGTTGAGGGCAGCAGCTTGTCCATAGCAATCTGTGTGACCAGCCCTGTCAGCATCCTCTGTGTGTGTGTGTCCTGTGTCTCTGGGATCTGTGCTCAGCTTTGCTACTGAGCAAACCTGCAAATGGGAAAGTGGCAGCTGCATCCCTCAGTCTGAGCTGGGACCCTCAGTCCCTGGGCTGGGCTCCAGCAGCTGGGAAGGGCGGTCCTGGGCTGGGGCTGCTGGAGGACGCGGCCACTCCCAACATCCTTTAACAGCTTTGTAGCCAGCAGGATCTGGTTGAGTTGTGAGTATGCCCAAGATTAAACGTATATAATCCTTATGTGGTGGGAGAACCAATCCTTTGCTAACGTGCCTACAAGGATAGATTTGTAACGAAATCTGTAGAGCCTTACAGGGGCTCCCAAAGGCAACTTGTACTAATAAATCCTCAAGTTAATTGGAACAACTGGATTGGGGAAAAAAAATGTTTACACAATATTAGGAGAGCAACAGGAGTTGTAAATGGCTGAAGCCCTACAATTTGTAGTCTGGAGGATGAAAAAGAGGTTTACCAGAGTATGCACAACACCTCCTCCTATGAGTAACAAATCACTTCCAGATATCAAATAGATAAATCATGTTGGTTATAAAACAGGAGGGAACCTGAGAGATACAGGCTATGGGTGACCTTTACAATTGGAACTTTCAAAATTGTGAAGAAATTGGGTAGAAAAGGAAATGCAGTTGCAAAGAAACGGCCTCAACTTACAGCAGTTTAAACTTGATAAAGCTAACTAGTAGAACTGAGTAGTACAGAGGAAATCTATGAATTACAGGGGAACAAATATCACTTAACTCTGCAAGTAATGCACTCGTTGGAAACATAAATCTCATTGCTGCTGTCATTAGACAAATGCCTATCATCCTGCTTGTGCACAAGGGGTGGCTGGGCAGGACAATCCAGGGCCAGCGAGTATGATTGTCAGTGGCAAAAGAGGTCCATGTGTCCAAGGATGCTCAGATAAATCCCTTATCCATGAAGAAAGTTAAAAAAAATAATAAAATAAAATTTTCTCCTTTCCTAATGACCTGGAACCCTTCTGAGGATCCTTAAAAGACTCTGCCCTTAAGAGCAACAACAATTCAGACCCAGGGGACTGGCCAGTTGACAATGTTGAGTGCCATTCTGCATGGTTCTTCCCTTCCCTTAAATGTAAGCTGCTAAAAGCGGCAGCAGCAGAGGTGAAAGTGGGGAGGTGTCTCTGGGAGGGAAGGAACTTAGGCAACATTCAGCCTGATCAAAATTGTATTCTGGTTATTCTGCAACAAGCAAAAATTTGGCATCTACACAGTGCAACCTGAGGTATGTGAAGAACAAACTTCTCATCTGAAAGTTGGACTTATTCCAGCTTAATGCAACTATCGGTGCCTCTTCAGGAAACTATGGTCACTGATAAGTTTTACTAAGCAGTGAAAGAATTAAGAGTGGCAGTAGTTCAGTTGCATTTCTGAACAGTTAGAAACCTAAAACTTCTTTAAAGTAGTCTATGCTTTATCAAAAATACTTCCTTTTTCCAATACTTCCACAGATCTTTTGCAACACTAGCAGTGAATAGTGGTTGTTTTCTTTTTTTCTTCTTTTTTTTTTTTTTACTATTATTAAAAGGCCAGAGATTCCATTGGAACCATCTAGTTCATCGCATTTCAGAGCATGCCAGAAAGCTCTCCTAAATAAAATCTTTATTCAACTGACACAGTTACACTTGACCTACAGCACCACATAATTTAAATACTTCCAGAGACAATCACAACACTTGTTATTTGTTGTAATGATTAATTACATTTGCTGTTGAAAGGGTTGGTTTTGCTTGTTTTGCTTTTAAATTGCTTATATTGAGGTTTTTTTAAAAAATAAATTTCTTCAGTTTAACATATAAATGAGGAGCCTGCCTTACAAGTGAACTAGAGACTGACTCCTTTGGGTTTTTTTTCCACTGAGGAACTGTGTGGAGCAGTAACTTGCCCCCTCCAAACTGCCTATGCTCTCTGGGATGGCGGTTATGTAGACTCTAGCACTGCACTGTGACAAGCTGGCAAGACTGGTTGAGAGACTGGACATAATGCAGCCCTATGCTTGAGCTAACATGATCACAGCGCCCAGTCCGGAGCAACGTGACATTTGGCTAGCTCAGAACGCTGGCAGAGCAAGCCTGAATTTGCCAGACAGACTGTGTAGACATACCCTCACTTATCTAAAGATCTTGTTATCCCTTAGAGTCAGTTCTGCTCTAGTAACCTGTCTTCCTTTGATTGTGTGTTCTGGGACTCTGCTCTGATTTTTTTTTCCTCTAAGTTTAAACACATGGAATTTTTTTCCATACAAGTCTGACTCAACTCTGAAGACTCAGATTTTCAGACACATTATTTAAGCAAACTGTCAGTCAGATTTTAGACAACTCACAGGACTTGCCATAGATACACGGGATATAAAAGTTGAGTACAAACAGTTCCCTAAATTCTGTGACATTTGCATCCCCTAATTTAGGAAAGAGAAAATAAAGTACACTTCCTTTCAATAGCGCTGCAGACTGTTGTATGCAGCTAACTGAAAACACAGCAATGAAAGGCTGAAAACGGGCACTGAACCATTGCAATGAAATGCCATTTACAAAACAAGAGGAAACAATGCCAACATTGAAAGAGGGACTACATGGAAAAGGAAGTTCTAGAAGTCAACAGCTCTGACATTCACTGCGTTCTTTCATGCATGCAGACAATTTTATAACCCAGATTATTAAGCAGAGGAGTAGATTTATCATTTAAAAGGCCAATATCATTGCTTTCCATACAATATTTATGAGAGGACTCACTGGCAGGCAGTATGGCATAAATAACACATACTTTTTTTAAGTATTTAAAGAAATGTAGCTCTAAGTTTTAGTTTCTTTCAGGTTTCTATAAATTTTTCAGTGAGTTCTTCACTGCTATCATAGTTTCCTATACATTTAGTCTTTATGTTTCAATTAAGGTTGAACTGTAATAACAGAATTAAGCATAACATCTACTTGTTTTGTGGCAAGATATGTACACAAGCCCTAGACCTCGATACAGTGCTTGTAGCTGAACCCATAACAGACTACCTCTTTGAGGTCCCTTCCAACCCTAACCATTCTATGATTCTATAAAAACAGGTGAATATAAAGCTGTCATTAGCTCTGTGTCAGTTGTGGTCCAATTAGTCTAAATCTTGATGTTGAAAACAAGATTGATGGAAGCGCGTATGCTGACCAGCAATTGGCTGACAAGGTATCGAAGTTTGAATTTTATTATGTTTTTGAAGGAAACAACCAAATCCAGTAAGTGTTGTTTTTTGTGGGTTTGTTTTTTTTTTTTTTAGGGCATTGGTTATATTTTGCAGCTTTTAAGGAGGCTCTTAGTGATTTCACTATTCCTGAGATTTGTGAGAAAGTGAAAAACTGTTTATGTGTAGCAGGGGGCTTAACCTCCAAGGATAGATGGTGGTGTATCTCAGCAACAACTCTCATTAGGACCTCAAGTGATTTGAGGAAAGCATGTAACTGAACATTCAACCAGTACTTCAGTAAAAATGCTTACAGAACTAGTAACAAGTTCAACTCTCCTCAAGGACAGTCTGAAAAAAACATAAGCAGGTTTGTCTTTCCCTGTTATATGAAAAATGAAGTGTCAAAATGAACATCAGAAAAATGAAACAGCTCACACCAAAATGAACACATGCTGATAACTTGCTCTGTTATCTGAACAGAAACACTTCATATTGCTTCCTAAGAGATATTCTTAAGGGGAACTGAAGAACGGGAATACATTTATTTAATATTAATTTTATTCAGAAGCGTTTATCATTTTATCACGATACCTGAAGAAAATTGGCTATGTGCAAAAATCAGTTTATAACAGTTCACCCCAACATCAAATCAATTTCAAATTTCCTTCTATTAAGGCATACACTTCTGTACTTCCCACCAATTGGAAATTGTAGCATTAGTGAACATAGCAGAATTATTTTAAAGTAATTCAATGAAGTAGGCTTACCCATGAAGAGAATGCAAAGGACTATTTGAAATGTAGCATTATAAAAAGACTCTTATTATTTGGTTTATACAATCTAGAATAGTTTCCCAAGTCAATATATGTTTTCACCTCATATGAGCCAAGTATTGAATTATAAAATTGCTAAATCTCTGACCTTCTAAGTGGGAAAACAAAAAGCCTTTGATGTTTGCCCACAACTCTTATGGACAAATGGCATCCTGAGTTCTTTAATCCAAACAGTGGAAAGAATTTAAAAAAAAAAAAAGAAAAATTCCTTAAGTGTTTTTAAAAAGACTCAGACTAAGCTTCAGTAACAGTTTATTTTGACAAATTAAAGGCTTTTGAGCATTAGCAACAATATTTGAGACAGGAATTATAACTTAAAAACCAGTCTCAAGAGCTGCAGCACAGCACCAGTAATAAGGAGAATCTCAACCCTGGGCATTTTGGAGACAGAGTCAAACGCAGTTGGGAAAAAAATTCTTTGCAGTGCAGATTTATTTTGTCTCTGTTTAGATTAGAAAATGGGTACAAACCTGTTTTCTTCGGCTGCAGGCCGAAGCATTTCCATTTATTTCCACGTTTTGCAAGCTGTTCAGATCTAGAAGACAATTAATACACATCCAGACCAATGAGGAGTCAACATTAAGGAAACAGTTTTGCATTCTACCATTTGCATGGGACAATACCATACACTATTTTGATATGTTTTGACAAACTGGGAAAATTTCAGTGTCTGTATACAAACAGACTCTTTTATATACACATATGCATGAATTTGACCTTAGTCCAAGGACCCCAAAAAATAGCCTGTTCAAAAAAAGTCACTATATTTTCTATGCTATAGAGCTCACAGAAGAATTCTATGAATTAGAAGCAAATTCATTACTATGAATTAGTAAGAACTGGTACATAATAATAAAACATTGTTATTTTATGTTGGTAAAAATACTTCTACTATACATACTGCTCTCATTTTACATAGAACAGAAATTAACCAGCCATCAGAGTTATGACACTTTGTACACAAGTTCCATCATTTCCACAGAACAGGTGCCAGGTCCTAACTGTGGCAAGCATCCAAGGCATCTTAAGGGTTTGTCCTTTCAAGTACAACATGGCCACATGCAGAGACTGTAATGTCATCTCTTTGTGGTAAGAGGATGCTAATGGTTTTCAGAACCTACTTATAAATATTGTATAACCTATGTTGCGAGTTTTAAAAAAGTAATACTAGGACAATGCCTGAACATCCTAACTTTGCACATTTCACACTATAATTTTATTTTCCCCCCTCCTCCTATCAGCCAACCTCTTTAGTTCCTCCCTCCCAAAGTTTTCTAGGTCCAAACCAGAAAGAGAAAAGTTTCAGTACTCCTCTGGTGGCTTTCTTCTGCACAGAATACTGTAAATCCCAGTAAAGCAAATAAGCAAACAAAATTCCAAGTGAATCAGAATGGTGAATGATTTTACAAAATGAGTTGCCGGGGAACCTTAAGTTTCCTAAATATGGCAAACCCCAAATCTGCATTTGTGCAGAAACCCACACACAATTGAGAGGGTTTTTTTTTCACCATAATCATTTTAATAATAACTCAATCACATTGAATAGCAGTTATCAAATCATCAACCCATTTATCAGGGGTAGAGGGGGAAGGGAAGTGTTTGACATGACCTTGTTTTGAAAGTGTAAGTATAAGCTAATACTCACTTTGAAGAACATTGCACACACGCTGTTTCTGTCCTGAACGAGGCCTGCAAGGAACACAGAACTTAAGTAAAATACACAGAACTTCATTGGAGTGCCTATGATCAAGAGTAAAAACAACAACAAAATTTTTACCTTATTGTGGGGTTTTTCATGTCTCCAAGTGAATGATTTGTAATACTCTGTTGCTTTTTTATTAATCTTGAAAAACCAAAAGCAAAAAAGAAAAATAATCATTTCCTAAGCAGCAAATTACCATTTATGTGAATCAACAATATGTAAATGAAACAAAATTCCAAAATTTCTTTACAGAAACAATGGCATACAAACACTAACTGTTCAATCCATTTGTTCACAATTCTACTATTAGTCAATACTGAAGGCTTTGAAAGACATGGAACTCGCACATGTTAAGTAATTTCTTCCTTTGCAAAACCTTCTTAACCTTGCCTCCCTATATCTGGAGGAGAAATACACAAGACATTACACATTTAAGTTGAAGACATGAGGCATTTCTTCTATTTTACTTCTTCACAATCTAGGAATTGTTTCCATAGGTTTTTTGATCATGTCTTTCATCATACCTTTCAGATGTAACTGTGTCAGGAGCTGTCCTTCTGAAAAAGAAAAATCTTATGATTTGTCTTCCTGTGTACTCTGCCCGCATCGGTCAATTTCCTTAACTAAACGATGCCAAGTATTCCAAGTATAAAAATGCAGAAACACAAGCTCTATCCTGACCAAAGACTACAATCTACTCTTCGTGAAAAACAAGCAGTGATAAACCTAGAATATTAGTATTTTTCAAAATACAGTCAAAAGACAGGGGAAGAAATTTCATAGATTTCTAGGTTGGAAAAGACCTTAGAGATCATCCAGTCCAACTGTCCCTAATCTCCCATTAAACCATATCCCTAAGTAGTTCATCCACTCTTTTCTTAAACACATCCAGGAATGGGGACTCAACCACCTCCCTGGGCAGCCTATTCCAGTGGCTGACAACCCTTTCAGAGAAGAAATGCTTCCTTACATCCAACCTGAATCTCCCCTGACTAAGCTTATACCCATTTCCTCTTGTCCTATCACCCATCACTAATGTAAAGAGCCCCTCCCCTGAAATTGGGCTGCAAGTTCTGCCAGCATTTCTTAGAAAAGCATCTAATTGTTTTGAGGGTTCACATTGCCAGAGTCATGAAGCAACATAACCATTTTCCTTAACATTAGTATCACTAAGTATGGGAATCTTGTGTTAAGCTGTAAGGACTAATTCCCTTTCCTTATCCTCTTTCTTCTGCAGAGGACGTATAGCCTAAAATCAGATGGGCAGGACTAAAAGGAGCTTAATGAAGCATGGTGGGGGAAGGGTGATGTTTTTATTGTTATACAAGACTGACAGCTGTTTAAACTGAAAAATGTGCATCTTCAAGTACTTAAACTTAATGCCAAGCTATTTGATGTAAATGCCAAGAGTAACAACTATAGAAAAGCCAAAACTTAAAAACAGAATATGTGCTTATAGTTAATTTTCTATTGGATAGCAGTCTGGAATTTAACATCCTTCCGTCTACTCTTAATTCTACAAGTTTCAAGTTACTCTCCAAGCATGTTCCTCAGTAGTACAATGCTGCATACAAACCTTTGTTTTTTTTCCAAATTACTTTCGCGGTTTTCGTTGACATTCACAGTTTCATTTTGCAATGCTGTTTTTTCCAGTCCTTTAGACTCTATCTGTTTTGTGGCTGCCTGTGAAAAATGGAATTGATACTTTAAAATTAAAGCCAGCCAGTGCCTAGATAGTAGTTTACACTAAGATTAACATGTGTACTCTCTATTAGGACTAACAGTGCTTATTTCACAGACCTTTCAGAGGTATTCCCATTAAAATAAGTACTTTCAAAAACAGCTGTAGTGTGTTAAGTTGAAATCCATCAAGACTGCACATACTATCAAAGTACTCCAATGTCCTTTTTTTATAACTAATTAGAAACTGAAAACTGACAGGGCTCACAAGTTCATCTAGTTCTGTAGTGCATGGCAGGATTAAGAATATCTGTAACACTTTCAAAAGACGTATGTCCAATGAGACTTTAAGCTTGTAATGTAACCTTTCCTGTATCAGCAAAAGAATTTTGTAACACCCTGCCTAAACTCTTAGCTACAAACCAAGATTATTTCTCCTTCATTCCCAAGAGGAGGAAGGAATAGTTCATTTCTCTTTATAGAATGTCTAGAGGATCATAAGATTTGTACTTTTCCTGAGACTTCTCCCACCTACTTGCTATAATAAATAGCACCTTCAAAAAAAAAAAACAACAAAAAACAGCTACCACTTAGTCCACGTGAAGTCATTCTTGACACTTTGCTATGAACTTCCTTCTTTACACCTTGAGGCACACTTACTGCCCAAACCATTAAAAAAAAAAAATCTGTTTGTGCACCACTATTACTAAGCAGAGCCAGCCATCTTCCACCCAACACTGCTTATACATTCCAAAAGGTGATGTGTTTTGCAACACTAAAATACCAAAACGATTCAGAGTTGGCAGATTCACTACTGGCCCAATATTAATTATTTTTCTGCTTAGGCAGTTATTCCCATTTTTCATTTATTTCTTCTTTCAGAGTTTGCTTTTGCCTTCTATTAATTTTCTGTAGTCTATCCAATTTTCAGTCTTCTTGAAATCTTAACCTATCCTTCAAAGTAGCTTTCAGAATCTCTTAACGTGTAAAAGAGTCAGACAACATAAAAACATTCTCTATTTCACTCATTCATCCATGAAAATACTGGAAGGTATTCTGGTCACAGAATACTTACAATCACAGAAAAAAAAACGTTTAACTGTCAGAAATTCCATAGCTACCCCATCTACCACATCTTTCATCTGTAAATTTTCAAAATACTGGCTCTTTTACAGTGGCTGATGGTAGCAAAACATGTGAAAGTGAAGGCATGTTTCCATACAGATAAATGGGTAGAAAGGATTTAGTTAAAAAAATAAAATTAAATCCACCATATTATATTTTAAAAGTTAACAGTAGCTTTCAAATTTTACTTGTCCCTAAAAATAACTCTTTTGAAAGAGAAATGAAAGTTGTAAGGAAACATTATGTAGTATTCAGATCAATGCTTTCTTGGTATAGGTCCTTTTTTCCTTGTAATGCATTATCTGCAGACTGTTCTTAGGGCAGTTAACCTATAAGAGTTTCTTGCACTTCAAGAACTCCATCAACAGTAGGAGCTACAATCTTGTAAATTCCAATCTTGACAAAACCCTAGAAAAAGCAGCCTACAAAACAGTCTAGCAATGTAGACCACCTTATACTGCTACACATGGCACCAGAAGAAAGAGGAGAGGGATTGACCTCTCCTCCCTCCAAGAGGGATTGAAAGCTAGGTGTTCTTCTCTAGAGAACGCATGGCACACTGCAAGAAACAGTTACGTGTATTGCACAGCAGAATTGGGAACTCTTCGCAAAGTGATTCTCCTCTATGTCCCAGAGTAACTCAGTCTAAGGTAAAAAGATTTCAGAAGATTGGAAACATTGGTGCAGACAGTAGGACAGATGTGCAGGCACTAGGGGTGCAACACAGAGGGCCTAGGTATGCTAGTGTGGAGTTCCAAGCCTTCTCCAACACCTCCAAACCTTCATCTCCTCTTAGACTTAAAGAAATAGCCTTGAAAAATAAACTTGAAAACTGACAGCTGAATGAAACCATTAATAGGTATTCCTTGTATTATACTTTGAATACATTTAATAAGTTCTCTAGTCTCTTTCTGGTAAGAAAATGAAAACCCCAGCGGATCTTCAGGTTTGTTTATTTAAAATTTACATCCTTTAGATGTTTGTGCTTTTGTAATTGAGTAATTCAATGTCCTTTTATATGAAGTAAACATAAGAGAAATTCTTTGCAATCCTCCTGAAGATGAACTGCAGGAGGAATGTTGTTCTTGCCAATTTTATATCGCTTTTGAGCAAGATGGTTTGTAAGCAGCTTTTTTATTTACAGGAAAACAGGAATAATAGTCTTCTATCTCTTAACTCCTTTGACATTCCTAAAGCTTTTAGTCAAATTAACAGGTCTTGATCTTTTAGTTTTAGTATGAGAAGTCACATAGACTTAAAATAAACATTAAATATATAGTTACATTATCTTTTAAGGAGTCTCAGATCAGAACTGCTTCTCTTAAACATATACTAATGACAGTCCTCATTTTAATTACGTTTTTTCCTAACTATTTTTCTAATCAAAACAGAGTGAGAAAAAAAACACAAAAAGATATTTTAGGAGTTTTATTCCTATTAACTTTCTCCTAAACATATATTCAACTGTTTTTTTTAATTAGTAAGACAATCCAAAGGAAGATAAAGCTTTCTTTTCATCTAATACAATAACTAAACATTACCTAAACAACTCCTTTGAAAATAGAAATGTATTTAATCTTATCAGGTACCTCTTCTGAAATAAGTTTTGAAAGTAGTTTTGACATACCTGTATTAAGAAGTTAGTTTCATTTTCTTTCATGAAAAGTTCAATGTAAGCCTTGATTTTACTTATCAAAAGATTGTAACTGAAGCTTTGGAGAAGAGGAACATACGGATCCTTGCTTTTAACTACCGTTGTCAGCTTCACCCTTAAAGGCTAAGAAAAGCACAGCTTTACACAACACAAAAATACATCCTGCAGTAAACTTGGCACCTGTTCTAAACAGGACATACACAAAGCTAAACGAGATGATGATATAGTTTTCTAAATATGCCTATACAACTTCATGGTACAGTTTGAAAGGGCTCTCAAGTTAACTAGACATAATACTAGGACTTATGTGCTCCGTACATGGGAATACAGGCTGAGAGAGTTGGGGCTGTTCAGCCTGATGAAGAGAAGCCTCTGGGGTGATCTTATTGCAGCCTTCCAGAACTTAAAGGGGGCCTACAGAAAAGCTGGAGAGGGACTTTTTACAAGGGCATGTAGTGATAGGACACGGGGAAATGGCTTTAAACTGAAAGAGGGGAGATTTAGATTAGATACAAGGAAGAAATTTTTCACTCAGAGGGTGGTGAGGCAGTGGAACAGGTTGCCCAGAGAAGTTGTAGATGCCCCATCCCTGGAATTGTTCAAGGCCAGGTTGGATGAGGCTTTGGGCAACCTGGTGTAGTGGAGGGTTTCCCTGCCCAGGGCAGGGGGTTTGGAACTAGATGATCTTTGAGGTCCCTTCCAACTCTAACCATTCTATGATTCTAAGTGTAACTTTCCAGAGATCCCTGTTTTCATTCCCTTTAGAAATAACACTTAAAGCAGGGAGCAAAAACACCCACAAAAGGCCACTTATAACTGAGTTGTCTTTTCTCATTTGCTGCCTCAAAACGATTACTGTTGAAAGGGGTTTACAGTGTTCAGGAAAAGGACTATTTAGTACAGCAGCACTAAGGTCACATCAATATTGATAACTGCAACTTCACATTTTGTCTCCCAACCCACTCTGAACCTTACAGAGACCAATATAGCCAAGAATTAACTTCTGTGCACAGGCTGCATTCTTATTAATTTGAATACTATTACCACAGCCTTCTTTCCTAGCATCAGAATGAAGAGTGTATCTGCATGAGAAGTTATACACATGCTACTATTTACATAGAACATGTGTCCTAATATACCAGGGGAAGATACAGGCAGCATTTTTGCTGTTTTTTTCCCCCCCTCATCTTTTTGCCTGCAGTCCTTTTGCTCTTTTCTCCACCCCAGCAAATTTAGGCGTGTGCACTAGCTATTATTTTAGAGAGACAGGCACTCAAATAGTGCCTATTTGATTGTCAATATCAAACCAGAAGGTGGCCTGACCCACATGTTATTGTTTCCAGAAAAAGGCATAATAATATCTACTCTATACTACAGATGCTAATGAGCTTTCTTTCCCTGTGATGCTTCAGTCTGTAGAACGCAATCAACAAAGACAACAGAGTGCACCACAATGGTTCAGAAAAAGCCAGCAGTCTGATTATTAGGGAGTTACTGTGTCTCTACCAGTATATTTATACTGTCCTTACTCTGAAAAGACAGCAATATCAAATTCCCAGAATCTGTAGCGATACTTCACTCTTCATATGAAGTGGAAGAGGGAATGAAGTTCAGGCTGACACTGCCCACAGTGAAAAACAACTGCTGCTAGAAACATTTTACTCTCCCAAATCACCCATTATTTCTATTGATCCCCTAGCCACAAATTTCCTTTTGCATTTACAAGTGCCACCAGCGTGTAAACGATTGTATAGGCAATAATTAGGAAGAAGCTATGCAGGTAGCATTTGCTAGCTTTGCAAACCCATTCCCTTCTCCTCCGAAAATGAGCAAGCTTAATGCAAATTAAGCAAGTTACTACCTTATCTGATTCCGAGTCTGTAAATAACCTTTCAAGAACTTCAGCAGCCTCCTTGAAATATCCACTTTCCATATGGACTGCTACGATCTACAACCAATATAACAACAAAATATGCTGAAATACATTTCACTTGAGATTCAGAAAAAAACAAGAGAAGTCATACTTTTACAGTTTTGTAACACTTCCAAAATCTAGAGGATTATATATTTAAGAGTTACCAACAGTTATCAAAGTTAGTTTTGAAGTAATAGTAAACCTCATGTAAAAGGGCCAAAACCTCTCCATCAGGCATTTAAAAGGACTGTAATTGATGCAAAATGTCCCATACTTACCTAGAAAATATTGCTTTCATCTTTCCCTGAAAGACTTTCACACTCAGAAGCTGTCAACAAGTTTTTACACACTTCTCTTTGAAATTAAGTTTTCTAATACAAAGAATTCTTTTTAAGAAAAAAAAACATACTTATATTTTAAAGCTCAAGATACTAGTGTTTTGAAATTGATCTCTCAATTGATATCTCATTTTTTTCAGATTGATAATTTGATTGACAATTGCTTTTGAGACAGTTTTAAACTAGGAGAAACAGGAACCAATTTAGATAAGAAAAGGTCCCCTGTACTTGAAAATACAACAAACTTAGAGAATTCAGTTCAGCCTGCTACTAGCCCAAGCTTTTTGTAAAAGGAGGCCTGATTCAGCAGAACGAATAGGTAGCATCCTGAAGCATTCTGAATAAGTCATACAGACCTGAATTTGAATCAAGCGACGAATATCTTCATGAAGCTTTTCCAGTTTAACTTCTTCCCTTTCAAGTAAAGTCCAGAAAGACAGAGCAGATTCCAAAGGTGAAATTCTTTGATCACTTTCAAAACGGCATTCTTGCAAAGGAGAAAGATATTTTAAAAAACTTAAAAGATAAAGCTAAATATATAACATTTATTGACAATAATCTGTACTATACATAATTTCATTTTCTTATTCCTCAAATAATTTTTAAGTCTCTCTCTTCAGGTGTGTTTAAGAGACCTGAAGTAACTGCCTTCTTTTCAGAGGGACTGGTTCTTCTTGCTGTTGCTAATATCATTACTGTTGCATTTCTAAGGAAGATTATGTGTCTGTCAGTTATTGCTCACTTGAGGCACCACTTGCAATAGTGCTAAGTTTAGCATCATGTATTTGGGCTGGCATTAATAATACTCTTACATTAAGCTTGGCTTCAGATACCAAAACATTTGGTATTGATACTCTTAATTTTTGTAAAATAACCACTATCCTAAGTTTTTTTTTTCTTGAGTCTGTCACTATATTTCCATGTTTATTTTTTTTTCATTCTATTTGAAGGGGTTAAACAGAGGGAAATTCAAATAGCTTAACACAGGAGTGTCACTGAAAAAGCAGAAGCAACCTCCCATGTCACTCTATCTCTGTGCCAACACCAAGGTTCGTGCAAACTCCCAACAAGCGGGATCAGCGACCAGTTCTGGCAGAAATCTGGCCCGGCCAAATAACCATCCTCTCAACACTCTAGAAACAGTTCCCCAGTCTGGTCATTGCACATCTGCACAAAGAAGTATGCCAAGGTAAAAGATGCAGTAGGAGCCAGCAGGTGCACAAGACTGCTTTTTCCCCACTGCACTGCCAGCTTAACTGAACTACAGCCTCACTTATTCCTTCATTTTATGTGACATCATAGCAGCATCTCTGTCAATATCTTCTCATTCCTTATAGTATTTTTCAGACAGAAGGTAAACAATTTAAGCAATACTGTAAAAATAAAAAATATTAGGTAACTGCTCAGTAAAAGACAAACACTGAAAATTTAAATATTATATATATATACACATTAAAAATAACACTCTGTATTTCTCTAATTGTTTCAAATAATTAATATGACACTTCATGTTAAGTTTGGTTTAATATGGTAAAAAAAATGTTTAACTCAAAGAGCTGGCATCTGAAACAGCCTACTCTGTTTTAAGACTCAGTACAGATCAAATATTTTAATAATTGGAAAAAAACAGGAAAGCTACTACACAACATACTAGCTTCCATGGACATTGCACAGCTACATATGATGTAATACCTACTAAGCACACGCAATCTTCCTCACCACACAAGTCATTCTCTGCACTGAGAGAGAAAAACACACTAAAGTCCTTTTCCCAAGTATTATATATAATAATACAGTTTTAAAGCATTATCAGAAAAGTTTCATAATTGCTTTATGATGAACTATTTTAAATATTAGAATTTGATTCTCAAGTTGAACTAAATCAAGAAGACTTATTACCTGACAAGCAACATAAGAAATTTCATTTTATGACGACAAGCCTTTGTGGCACTGCTAGGCTAGAATACACTTTTTTCTTCCATGCTCATGCTGGCAAGATTGCTTTTGAAGCCCTTAAATTCCAATGAGTTTTATTAAGCAGTGAAAACTTGCAGAAAAAAAAAAAGTTAAGTCTTCCAGAAACTCGAGCATGGAGGCACAAATCAACTTGAATAAACCAGTCAATTATGAATACAGCCAAAAGGAGACACGGTAGTGAATAAGAGTCCCAAGGACCTGCTGCCAGCTGAAAGCCTTACAGCCTTCTGTAAGAAACAAAGGCAGTCATCCTTTTCATCCATATTCTTATTCCTACTGTGCCCTACTTTAACCTCTAGAGTTACGTGTGCAGAAAGAAACACGCATTCTGTGCTTTAAACTTGCAAATATTTCTCACTAAGAGCTAGTCAATCTTTTCCAGCATATTTCTTTTGTTGATGCTATTCTGACAAAAAGAGACCTATAATTTATGAAGTATATAGTCATTCAAACTCAAAACAGCCAAATCATTCATCACAGAATAACACTTGTCCTACATACAGCTGAGTCACATGTGGAATATAGACAGTCCAAAATACAGAGTTCAGTCATTTTATTGATATATATATGTACGGTGAAGGTTATGTGAAAGTATATCTAACACAATTCTGTGCAAGTTCACACAAATCTATTTAAACAAGTGAAAAGAAAGAATCAGAGTATTTACCTAGATTTTTTCCTTTTGCAATTCTTATCAAAAGCTGACAGACATACACCGTTTTTTTCTGATGTGTAGGTATTTTGGAGAGGTGATTAATAAGAGCTGGAAAAGAAAAGTGAAGTCAGTCTCGCTCCAGCACTGCCACAGTGTGGCAAAAAATATACTAGACACTGTTAACAGACTTTAACAATCTACTAAATCTCTAATTTATTAGGAAACTGACAAAGTGCATTTAGTTAATATTCTCCCATGTTAAAAGAGCTGAAATAATATTTAAGGATGTGACCAAAGAAACCTACCCTCTTGCAGCTCACAACAGTAACCTAGAAGCGGCAAGATGCATCACAAGCTCACATTCATCAAATTAGAAGATCACAGAATCTTACACAAATAAATGAAGTTTTGTTAAGCTCAGTAGCTTACTATGAAAGACAACTGTCTGCTCCAGAGAACGTTTCTGTGGAATGCCCGCAAAACAGGAGCCACATGCAGACTGGTAACACGTTGCTAGAGCAACCAACAGACTGAAATCAGCAAAAGTTACAAGAAGAGCTTAGTCAGAAATGTAAATCTGCAAGGGAAATCCTCCTCGAAAGGTTGGAAGGTCACAAGGATTATCATATATTTTAGAATGGAAGCTATCATGAGATTATTTCCAACATGCTGGCTACTGTGAGGTTCATGTCTTAATGTGCTAGATATAGTAATTTGTCTTCACAGCATAATACAGAAACATTAAAAATGAAAAGTGAAGAATGTGTCAAGTAACTTGTCTAAGCTGCAGACTGAACAGCCTAGTTCAGGAACGGTGTTTATGTGCACATTTCAGTGTCAGCCTAGCAAAAGCCAGGATTCTGGAGCATGGGATTCTGAAGTTTTGCTATGACACAACTAAAGCACATAACATTGTTTTACTTGGAAGTACTCAGCCTACTTGCTTATTAGTGTATGATCATCTCCTATGAACAATGGATAAGCATGAAATTACAAAGTAATTAAATAGCCTCGAGTGATTATTTAAGCTAATATCAAGCACATTGATACTGTTATTTGGGCTTGGAAGAAACATTTACAACTGCTTCAGTGAGGATAGGTGATACAAGGGCTTTTAATTCCTGCAGCGAAAACAGGAAGTAAAAAAAGAACATTGCTCAGAGCAGCAATAAAGTGCCATTCGTTATAATCACAAATTCATGCATCTTCCACAGTAGACAATAGAGTTCAATGTCAGAAAGTTTGGACGAGTTCAATTGACAGAGCAAAGTACCATCATCATGCCCTGAAGATGGAGCCAGAGCTCAGAAATTTTGGAAGTAGGCAGAATACTGTAGCTGAATGATTCCACAGAACAAAAGGGCATCTTTGTTCATCTTGGCAAGTAGCTTGAGATCTTTCAGCTTTCTCTGTTCTTTTAAGGTGCGCCTACACTAGTGCTTTATTTCAGAGCGGGGCTACGTTTTTGAAGCAAATTTCCTGTGCTTGGTTTGTGCAATGGAGTGGTCTTGAGTACACAAATTTAATTTCTTTGGAGCTACTCCAAACAGAAACGAAACCCTGAAATGTTTACTGCCTGGTCAGCAATTACTCACAAGTAACACAGACAAACAGAAGGAGACATAGCCTTAGTAGTCTTTTCTAGACTGTTCTCCCTTCCTACCTCCAAGGCAATTTCTCTTATTTCTTTTTTCAATAGTGCCCTCAATCATAAATGGCTTTCCTCCCTATGCCCACTCAAATGTTTATTTCTCATCTTAGCCTTTCGTGAGAAACTCAGTTCCTTGCCATGTAGATACCTACACAAGCTAGTTCAGGTTCTTAGACCACCATCCTGTCAAGGCAGGGTAAGGTAGGCAAGTCACGTAACCTTGCCATGCTGTCTTTAAATCCTTAATCCCAGGTAACCTAGCTATTTCTACTTAGCAGTATACTACGCTGTACAGAAATATTATTTATCTCCTAATAAAATAGCTCATCTTGTTCCCTTAGCCTTTCCACATTTCTGCACTTGCTTCAGTTTGAGTTGGCCTTCTTGTTGACAGCGAATCAGTATTTCAGTAGGGTCTCACCTTGAAATACACAAAAATAACAGTTCTGTATTTCTATCAAAAACCCACACCCACTTTTCTAATGCAGTCTTATGCCTGCGCTTAGCTTTTACCTAAGTTTTTACACTTCCGACTTTGTAATCTTATAGCACTAATATGTCCAATTCTTTCCCTTATTGCTGAACAGAGCAGGAATAAATTTCAAATTTGCTATTAGTTCCTAGTTCTATGTGACCTTGCATCATGCACAATTTCATTAATTGCTTCTACTAATACGGTCCTCAAAAGTCTTCCTGTTCTTCTCAGGAGCTATTCTAATTCATTTCTGTGTTGACAGCGTCTCTGCTTCCCATCTGTGTCTCCATGAAAGTTCAGTATTATTCTCCCACTGAGCCACAGTCCCAAGGCCAAACACAAAGAAACATCACTAATAATTTAATCTAGCAGCCCCATATTCAACGTACTTCATTATGTTATCTTTAGATTTTTTTACCTCTTACAATACATACTATCAATGTCCTTACTAATCATTCTGCATGCTATTGTATTTGGGTCTTTGCAAAAATTTAACCAAGTCATACTACCACATTTACTTGAGTCAAGAACATACACACACAACAAAACCCCGAAAGGTCTAACCTGGTACCTTCAGGAAAATTATTTCTTAACATCTAAACCATCACAAATCCATCAAATTTATCTGAGACCTAGGATTTGCTTCCAACTGTTAACTCTCTTACTTTTAAATATTTCGCATTTTAAATACATGCTTTTCCATTCAAAATCCAGCCACTAGACTTCATTCCACCTTTGTCTGCTGACCACACTTCCTTGAAATACTTCTAGTATTCTACCATAACCTAGAACATAAACCCAAGAAACTCAGTGTACTTAAGTTATTCTACACTGCGTTTTACGACATTTGCATTTCTTCACTCAATCCTCCTAAAGTTTCCAGTAGCCTGAGGCCTCAGCTTCGGTAACCGCTGGTGGTCTGTTCAACCATATCACACATTCAAGCTTCAGGGATTCCAGACGACAGATTAACACCAGTGCTTGTATTCACCGAATCCCCAACCCCTCAGTAACCACTGCTTCATTGCGACGGTTCCATTTGCTTCCTTCCCTGGTCTCATTTAACTAAGCCAGCAAAATTCACCAAAACCGCGATTATCTTACAACACTCCAGCAGAGCGCTAAACTCAAATACCAGTGGCTTAGGAGGAGAAAAAAAAAAAAAAAAAAAAAAAAAAATCAGCTTGCACTATTTTATTTCCACTACGCACAAATACTGTGGATATTGTGAAATCACCCCAACAGACGACATTGTCTCACTCCAGGAAGCTTCCGAAGCCCTCAAAAGCCCTGAAAACCTCCCCGACGCTAGTGACCGCCATCAGCGGGCGGCTAAACGCGCGTATACAAAACACGCGCGGAACGAGGAGCAAACGCAGAGGCACTTTCGCGCTCAAGCAGCTGCAGGTGCCCGAGGGCCACACGTGCCCGCACCCTCCGAGCCCCGACCGCCGCCGCCGCCGGCCCTCACCCTGCGCCACGTCCCTCCACCGCCGGAACTCCGCCGCGCACTCCTCCCCGAAGTGCCGGCACAGGCAGTAGCAGGCGAACTCCAGCATCCAATCCGCGGCCACGGCTTCCACCTCCGCCGGCAGCGGGAGCGAGGAGGAGCAGGTCCGACCCCCACCGTCCGCCTCCCCCATGAACTTCCCGCCCGCCCCGGCCATCTTCAACCCGCGCGCCAACGGCCGCCGGCCCCGCCTCCGCCAGCGGCGCGGCCTGGCCCGGCCCGGCTCGCCCCGCGCCGCCCCGCCCCTTCCCGCGCGGCAGCCATTCAGCGTGGCGGCCGTCACCGCCGCCGCGGGGCGGGACGGGGCGGGGCGGGGCCGCGGCCGTCGGTCCTCTGTTGGGGGGAGAGGGGAGCTTGGGCGGGCGGCGGCAGTGACGTCATGCGCCACGCGCCAGTCGGGCGGGCGGCGGCAGCCTGCGGGAGCCCCTCAGGCGTGGCAGACCCCTGTTCCCATTCCCGACAGGAAAGTTGCGGACGGCCCGGGCTGTGGCCCGGCTGGCCGCCGGGGATTGCGGAGCTTGCTTTCTGCTGCCCGCTGCGTCCTGAGGAGCTGTGGCGTAGCGATGTGAATACAGATGTCTTTTGGTGTCAGAGGCTGAAAAGTTAAAAGAGTGTCCCGCTTGGAGCAGGTGGTCACGAGATCTGACGTGTCCTGCAGTTTCAGGGAGACTGAAAGACAAAAGCGCAGGTGTTTGTGCAGTGCGAGGCGAAGGGCTTCCCATAAAAAGCATGTTTTCACGTGTGCTCTGGAGAAAGAGAACGCGTCGGTGTTGCAGAGCCTGGAAACAGAAGTGGAAGCCTCCATGTGGCAATAAAGCCTGGAATGGAATGTGAAGAGGGACTGAATTAGTTTGTGCGCATCTATCTGAGAAGGCAATCTTTTATTTTAAAATGTTAAACATAAGGAGGAAGAAGGTAGTCTACGAAGAGATGAATTTAAGACAAGTCCTGAAGGGCAGAACAGTTTTCCCATCTGAGACTTGACAGAAGGTGAAGTAGCCTTTTGGTAGATGTGGTGAAAGGCTTTAATGTCAGCTTAGCTTTGCTCCTGGGATGTACAGTACCATACCAAAGAGCAGAATGAACGAACTGGTAGGCCTTTGCTGCCTTTGACTCCTGCGGTCACAGTAAATGCACCTGCAGCAGTCTGGTGTGGCATAAATAAATTGACGTCAAACAGAGAAGAAAATAAATAATTTAACTTTAAAAAAATCATCTATTTGGATGTCTTTTTTAATAGAATGTAAGATTTAAATTTGCGCTGTGAAAGAGATGATGTTTGGCAATAGTGGTAAGCTTATGGTGTAGTAAGCTTACATTGCATGTGCACCTGCAATAACAACTTCAAGGAAATGAGTTCTTTAGACTGGGAAAATTTGCTGTTATTTGCCATATTGCTTGATGGTACTTCAGGATAACAGCCGGTCTGAGACCGTGACAAGCTCTTTCAGGTTGCTGATAATCTCAGGAAACAATATGCTCAAAGTTTTTAGAGTTAGTAGAAGTGATTACATGAACTGCTTAGACATAAAAAATGAGATCGTAATCTTTAATTGAGCATGCATTTTCGGGCTTTGTGATAGAAACTGGCAGGAAGGTATATCAAAGCTTGAAATTACCATGATCAAACAACAGCAGGAACAAACCTGCAAACTGTTGATTTTTTTTTTTTTTTTGGCATTAATCCTGTGCAGGTCCTCTTTGCCTCCAGAGGATTCTGACTGCAGTGGTTCAAATAGAGAGAGACTTGATGGTTTCTTGAAAATGTGCTTCAGGAGGTCACAGTACTCGCTTTGACCTGTTCAGCCTTAGGAAATACCCGAAAAGCAGTGCAGTGTCTCTGCGCTACATTCTGTGGTGAATGCTTGAGTGTTGCGTGGCTTACCTTTAGTTATGATCTTTCTTCATGGGTGGATTGTTGTATTTAAATTATCTCCACCCTTAAGACCTGGAAAGGCTGAGATAACTCTACACCTTAGAATGGTACTACGACATTTCCACCTGCCTTGTGGGCCATATAACTTGGCATCTCCACAAATCCAGAGAAGCAGAGGACATGGTAGCAGGCAGGGACCCAAATTGCAGACTCCTAGGGAACAAACACAGTATCCGGGCCTCACCCAGGGCTGCCCCAGGAGACCCTCAGCCCCCTCTGTCCAGTGGTGAAACCCACCACCATGAGTCATCCAGAGCAGCTCTCTGGATCACCTTCCAGGTGCTGCCAAGGCATAGGACTCATGATGAGGTGAAGGGGAAGAGCATTTTGGGGTTGCACAGGATTTATTATGGGACGAACAAAAGGCAGGAGAAGGGAGGGATTTTGATGATATGGAGGAGGGCCAAGTATGGAAAAATAGAGGCGTTAGGGGATAAAAGGGTTGCATGGAGATAATTGGCTTGTCAGTGCCAGATCGGTGCAGTCTGGCCTATCTGCTGATTAAATTTGTTTCTGATTCCTTCCTGGGCAAGGGCTCTCTATGCTCTGCGTGTGTGTGTGCGCACGTGCACCTGAGCCCCACGCGCTTCCATCCTGCTGATCCACAGAGGGCAGCAGGATGAGGCTGTTGGTGCTGTCAGTGTTCGTGTGACTACTCTGTCTGTCTGTGATCCATGTGGCCGGCCATGTATATATGTACGTGTAGATGTGTTGTATACATGTGCTCTACGTGCCTACTGAGAATACATCTTTTGCATGTTTTTAAACAGCATTAATGTTGCATGCATGCATTTTCTACAATTATTTTCTGAATTTTAGAAGGAAACAAGTGTGGGGAATGGAAGGATATGAATACAGGACATGGGTAGCCTGAACTTAAACTTTATTTTAAATAGGCCTGACAGAATTCCCTACTGGAATGCAGAGATTCTTGAGCTGGTGTGACAGGTTGGTGAAAGTTTATAAACTGCAACAGCATTAGATTAAGATTTTTTTTAATTTTTAATTTTTATTTCTTGGGAAATATGCTGAAAACAGTGACATTTCTTACTACTATTTACCTCACTAATCGGTATTTTGCACTGTTGCCCCAAATGCAGTGTTTTGGCATACATTCTAGCACTAAAGCAGTTTTAGAGGCCTCCCAAAACATTCTCCATTGTTTTTTCCACAAATAATACAGCAGCAGCTTACTTGTTCTGAAAGCCTTCCTTTCAGATCTTGCTGTGAATTGGTCTTACATATGTTCATCTTAACCTCAACTAGAATCAAGAGTCCTATTAAAAATACTTACCAGAGAAGCTAGTGAGGTGGAAAAAAGAAGTTGTGCAACGAAAACTCCAACGCCTCTTTCACTTACAGAGTTTTTTGTGCTCTTAGTCCACTTTATCCCTTTACCTGTCTTTTTCTGCCTAAAAAATGCACTTTCAAAGCTGCTGATCTTTTTCAGGCATGTTGTACTACTGCCTTTTGTTGCATGACAAAGCTACTTCTTGGCTTACAAACTAATTTCTCCTGAGTGTTATAGCACAGGTTCTTTTTTTTTTTTTTGTCTTACTAGCAGTGCTGAGCCATGAGACTGATCAAACCAGTAGACTTTACAATGAGATAGATTAAAATCCTCACAACCATGAAACATACGTTTGGTTATAATAGTTGTTATATAGTATTACATGCAGTTACTTTGGAACGAAGGTGAAAGAGATGGTTTTATACTCTTGATACACATTAAATCTGCCAAAATGCTGCTCTACTGTAATATACCTTATTAAATTAGCTCAGTGGTAATCGTTAGCCAATATAGCATGATGGAAAAATCAAAGTAACAAAGCCTCAAAAGTTCAGTTAAAAGAATATTACTGAAGTTATTCATCGTATATAGAAATAAAGGATCAGACCAGACTTCTGGTAGAATGCTGTGAAAAATAACAGATCTTGAAAAATCACACCTGTCTAGAAATTACTGACAGTAACTTTCCATTCGGTGAAGGATTTTATTTATGAGTATGCCAAGATTATGCAAGGATAATAGCATATAGATGTTTCACAGATTTATGGGTATCGTTTCTGAGCCAGTCATACAGAAGCAATTAGATGCAGTAAATTTCTGAGGAGAAAAGCACAATAGGTGAGGTTGGTCCACAATAGAAAATAGGTATAGCTCTGCAACTGTGTTCTGTCTTTCCTTGATCCTCAGGGCATGCGCCTTCTGTGGTTTCGAATGGTTTGGGCTTTGCAGGCAGAAGTGGCAAGGCTGAACCAATGACTCTGTTGTCTAGAGAAGGAGGCCACATGAGTGCTGGGGAATTCAGATGGTGAGGTCTAAACCCAATGTTTCTGTATGAGAGCCTGTTTGGGAGATCTGGGGGTCACTGCAAAGCCACATGGCCCCTTTGAGAACAGATACTGTTGCTTCCAAGGGGACAGATTCCTTATGGAACTGTGATCAGTGTGAAAGGAAGATATTTCTGATTAATTAACTAGAGAAAGTGTAAGAGAAAATCAGTAGAATTTCCTGGGACCTGATCATGAGCAGCATATTATCCAACATGTATGTTTCCATTTTGCCTTTCTTAACTTAGATTACTTGATTCAGTATTACAGATTTTTCACTCAGAGGGTGGTGAGGCAGTGGAACAGGTTGCCCAGAGAAGTTGTAGATGCCCCATCCCTGGAATTGTTCAAGGCCAGGTTGGATGAGGCTTTGGGCAACCTGGTGTAGTGGAGGGTTTCTCTGGCCATGGCAGGGGGGTTGGAACTAGGTGATCTTTGTGGTCCCTTCCAGCCCAAACCGTTCTATGATTCTATGATTTCTCCTGATTTCTTTGTATATAAATGCATTTTACGCAATAGAGTGAAAGAGGAATTTAAAAATAAATAAAAGGCTAAATTTCTCTTGTTGAGTGTGCTATTCGCATGCGTAAGATATTTGGATGATCTCTGAAGCTTAAACTACAGATCTCCTCATTGTATGCTTTAAATACTAGCTATTTTAATAGCTCATTAAGCTAATATATGTATGAAAGAATAAAGGTTGTATTATTCTCAGTTAATGTAATGCAGTTTTAGAGACAAACGTATTATAGTATTCAGTGAAATGAACTCAATGGGTTTTCCTCCCCCTTGCTGAGATTAATTCACACACAGAGAAGGAACTGACGGGTGTTTTATTTGGCCGCAGCTGAAGAGCTACATTAGAGACTCGAACAGGGTTAAAGACGTCGTAGCTGGTTACGTTATCACCAGCCTTGTCCATTGGCTCATTTGCATCACTGAATGTCAAACGAATGTTTTACCACAGTGCATGAGGCTCCCCTTAGTGAGAAGCATGTTATATGGAATTCTCCTTGGCTAAGATCAAGGCTTTTAAATCAGCTGAACAAATCCATGGTATTTACATGCTTTAATGAATTTAAGTGATCTTTATAGATTACATTTTATGTAAATGAAGATTGCCTGATAAAGATATGCAGAATGAGTCCCTGAGTTACTGGCCAGATACTGGTATCTCTGTTATGCTGAGTAATGACTGACGCTTGGCACTGTTTTCTGTGGAATTATCCCTGAGATACACAATTTCAGCCATATTTCCATGAAGTGATTGTTAGAGACCTCTCAGAAACTTTGCTTGTTTAGAAGTAATAATTTATTTATGTGTTTATTTATTTTGCTTAGTGTGCCAGGCACTGGGAACTACCAGCTTTGAAACTGTTCCTAAGGTGAAAATAAGGTGTTGGAAATAGCAGATGAAGTTGCTAGGCTGCTATTCATCACATTTCAGAAGTCGTGGCAATCTGGTGAAGTTCCCACTGACTGGAAAAGGGGAAATATAGCCCCCATCTTTAAAACAGGGAAAAAAGAAGACCCAGGGCCAGTCAGTCTCACCTCCGTGCCTGGCAAGATCATGGAGCAGATCCTCCTGGTGACTGTGCTAAGGCACGTGGAAAATAAGGAGGTGATTGGTGACAGCCAACATGGCTTCACTAGGGGCAAATCCTGCCTGACTAATTTGGTGACCTTCTGTGATGAGGTTACAGCATTGACGGATAAGGGAAGACCAGCTGACATTGTCTACTTGGACTTGTCCAATGCATTTGATACTGTCCCACACAACATCCTTGTCTCTAAACTGGAGAGACATGGATTTGACGGATGGACCACTTGGTGGATAAGGAATTGGCTGGATGGTCGCATTCAAAGAGTTGTGGTCAATGGTTCAGTGTCCAGGTGGAGGCCAGTGATGAGTGGTGTTCCTCAGGGGTCAGTACTGGGACCAGTGCTATTTAACATCTTTGTTGGCGACATGGACAGTGGGATCGAGTGCACCTTCAGCAAGTTTGCAGATGACACCAAGTTGTGTGGTGTTATGGACACACTGGAGGGAAGGGATGCCATCCAGAGGGACCTTGACAGGCTGGAGAGGTGGGCCTGTGAGAACCTCATGAAGTTCAACAAGGCCAAGTGCAAGGTCCTGCACGTGGGTTGGGGCAATCCCATGCACACATACAGGCTGGGCGGAGAATGGATTGAAAGCAGCCCTGAGGAAAAGGACTTGGGAGTGCTGGTGGATGAGAAGCTCAACATGAGCTGGCAGTGCGCACTGGCAGCCCAGAAAGCCAACCGTGTCCTGGGCTGCATCAAAAGAAGCGTGGCCAGCAGGTTGAGGGAGGTGATTCTGCCCATCTACTCTGCTCTCATGAGACCCCACCTGGAATACTGCATTCAGCTCTGGAGTCCCCAACACAAGAAGGACATGGAGCTGCTGGAGCGGGTCCAGAGGAGGGCCACGAAGATGATCAGAGGGCTGGAGCACCTCTGCTATGAAGACAGGCTGAGAGAGTTGGGGCTGTTCAGCCTGGAAAAGAGAAAGCTCCAGGGTGATCTTATTGCAGCTTTCCAGTACTTAAAGGGGGCCGACAGGAAAGCTGGAGAGGGACTTTTTACAAGGGCGTGTAGTGATAGGAGAAGGGGCAATGGATTTAAACTGAAAGAGGGCAGATTTAGATTAGATCTAAGAAAGAAATTCTTCCCTCTGAGGGTGGTGAGGCACTGGAACAGATTATCCAGAGAAGTTGTGGATGCCCCATCCCTGGAAGTGTTCAAGGCCAGGTTGGATGAGACTTTGAGCAACCTGGTGTAGTGGAGGGTGTCCCTGCCCATGGTAGGGGGGTTGGAACTAGATGATCTTTGAGGATTCTTCCAACCCTAACCATTCTATGATTCTATGAAATAGTATTCTCTGTCTCTGTTCTCTGTTGATTAGCTTAACATTGTATGCGTTTAGCAGACTGAGAGAAAGAGGATGGGCTTGAAACAACTTCAAATATTGTGAAAATATTAAAAAGAGACATACTTACCATATATCTGTAAAAGTGACAGAGAAGATGAGTTGTAGTTAATACCAGAGAAACAGAAAATTTGAGATTCACTTGAGTGGTGAAACTGAATCTGGTGCTGTTATCAACCCAAGCTTCTAAATGAAAGGGGAATCATTTACTGTTGTTTAAAATTTATAAGTGGGAGGTTGGTAGACTTCATCAGTTTTCTAACAAAGTTTTAAATAGCTATTGTGACAGGCAATACCTCTGAACATATGCACGATAACAAAGTAGTTTGCTCTGTTCAGGCATATCACAATGAATATCAAATTAATTTACAACATTAATACACTCTGGAATTACAATTTTATTCATTCAGAGCTCTGGGTACATTGCTGACAGTCCCCGTGATTTAATTCTGCAGAAGTCATGATTAGAAATTCCAAGGAGAACAAGACATGCTGGTTATCCAAAAATCACTTTCATTGTTAACTGTGGAGAAATACTGCAGTGAAGCTTTTCTCACAGAAGGCAGAGGTAGCTGCATATTTATGCGGTGGTCTCTTTTAAAATTTGTTTTTTCTTTGTTCATTTTTGTGGGTGAGAATGAGGGCTTAGACACCAAAACCAGCAGCTACTCTTTCCTGTTACTGTTTAACACTATAGAATTGATCTTTTTGTATTTACTAAGCTCGCTCTTTCTTTTGCTTACTGGACATCTTATTTTGTCCTCCCCAAGAAATGTAACTTTTGATTTAGTGTTGAAATGTTTCATAGAAAAATTAGAGCTTTTCTCCAGTCCTTATTAAGGTAAACATACTTGTGGAGCTTGCTTGAAGTGATTAAACAGGGCTTGCTTACATGGTCCTGATCAGAAGGTGGGTCAGGGAAGCAAGAGTGAGTAATAATTAGAGCAGTAGTTCTACTGTTGCTGCTGTAAGAAACTTCTTGCTTTGGAGATGTAACATTTCATGCCCAAATGAAACTATTCTAGTCTACGTATACTTTAATTTACTGCCAGATATATAAACCTCGTAGCAATCACAGTGATGTGCAGGTTGTTAACACTTCCAGTTTCTGTGTGCATGGAAAACTATGTCCTGGTACACAACTTCTTTTGGTTCAGCTGTGAATTAGAGCAGTGGGAACTGTGAGATCCTCCTTTCTGCTGGGCCTTGATGAACTGAGAACTCTCTTTAGATGGCAGCTGTATCGTAGCACATATACAAGGTGTTGCAGGGTTTCGGTTTGCACAACCACTGCGCTAAGACAGTGCCAGATTCCATATGTGCTCTGTGTGTGTATGGGTGTTTGTATGTATACGTATGCGGAGTCACTTGCTCAAGTGGTCGTCAGACTTGTCACTGGAAGATGAGTTACAAGATGTAGCACCCTGGTGAGGGATTTCAGAACTGAAGAGAGAATTCCTTTCTAAGAATGGTACATTTATGCCTGCTGCTTTCACTTCCAGGGATGGGGCATCCACAACTTCTCTGGGCAACCTGTTCCAGTGCCTCACCACCCTCTGAGTGAAAAATTTCTTTCTTATATCTAATCTAAATCTACCCTCTTTCAGTTTAAAGCCATTGCCCCTTGTCCTGTCACTACGCTTCCAGTACTGGAAGGCTGCAATAAGATCACCCCGGAGCCTTCTCTTCTCCAGGCTGAACAGCCCCAACGCTCTCAGCCTGTCTTCATAGGAGAGGTGCTCCAGCCCTTGGATCGTCTTTGTGGCCCTCCTCTGGACCCGCTCCAGTAGCTCCATGTCCTTCTTGTGTTGGGGACTCCAGAGCTGAATGCAGTATTCCAGGTGGGGTCTCACAGGAGCGGAGTAGAGGGGCAGAATCACCTCCCTCGAACTGCTGGCCACTCTTCATTGGATGCAGCCCAGGATACGGTTGACCTTCATATATTTTAATGAAATCATTAAACCAAAACCACTAAAATGTTAAAATGGAAAAGGTAGTAAATTCAGGCAGTTCCTTGAGTGGCTGAGCTAATGAATTCTACTTCTTTATGGATCTATGTTTTGTATTTGGATGCCTTAGTGTTTAGTAACGTAGAAACATTTCCTGCAGTTGAGGCATTCATAATGGCTCTTTTCACTGGGGATTATCCAGAGTTTAATTGGAGTAAAGTTCACTTTGAATCTTTTTCCTTAATGAATGCACTAAGTTGTAATAATCTTTTAAGAAGCTTTTTTAAACTTCGATAGCATGGATATGAATACTGTGCTGATACTTCATGGTCAACAGCTCATCTCTCGCCATCTAGTAGAAAAAAATTGACACGGAAGAGACTATGAAGAATAACTGCAAATTGCTATTTGAAAACTTCAACATAAGAGAGCAAATCATAAAAATAGATTTCTTTTGTGAAGTAAAACAATAGTTTTGTTAGTAATTTAAATAACAGTGAGTGATAACATAATTCAACCTGATTTTTTTCTTTTTTTGCAGTAGGAATACCTAGGTGGTAATTTAGCAGAGAGTAGCAATAAATTGTTGATGTGCTGATTTCCAGAGTGGGAAGGATGATAATCTGTAGAAAACATGAGGATGAAGAGTGAGAAATAACAAAACAAATCATGCTTTAATTTAAAAATTTATTCCTTTTGGTGCTGTTCATGTTTGGTTTGTCTTTACTTTCTGCAAATAAGATGTATTTTATAGTTATTGCACTTCAACATGGTTAAATGCTTTTTAAGATACAGATTAATGCATTTGAAGGCACATTGGTGATTAACAAATATTTTTGTGTCTCTGGCCTTGCTCCTGTGATTGTGTCTTTGTTAGGGAGAAGCAAATATACGTTTAACTACTTCTTAGTTCATCTGTAGCAACTAATACCATATAAAATCCTCATTGAGACAAAGTCAGTTTGTAGTTTTAAGCCAAGTTAGCAGCTTTGAGTAAACTCTTGTTCCCTCTGGGCCCTCTGAAGTTGTTGGCCAACAAAACTGCAGACTATTTTTTCTCATAATCTGATTAATAGTGTCTATTTTTCACTCTATCAAGCATCAGTAACTTTGAGTGTCTAAAAAGTGAAAGTCCTCTGATAAATTAGTTGCCATGAGCCAGTAATGCCATTGTTTTATGTTTTCACGGGCAGTATGTTTGTGCAGTACTTTTTCCCAAAAAAGCTGAAAAGAAATAATTTTGTAAATGTAGAGGTCAACTTTGAATCATTTAGATACTCAAAACTTCCATTAAAGCAGGTTCTCAATCTTCATTGGCTCACAGTGCCTTGTTCAGTGGTAGGATTTTATTAACACATAATGACAAAATATAAAAAGTCCTGGTGTGGATAACGCAGCTAGATTTTTCATAGATACCGAGTCATTATGATTTGATTTCAAGTCAATCAGGGCTTCTTGTATAATGTTGGTTATCTGTAAATGATGGCTTTGGAAGGACTGAGTAGAATTCAGTCTGGTTTTGAAAGCAAGCATTGGAAAATGCCCAAATGACAGGTCTGTGCTGGAGGTCAGGATGTTCTTCCCTCTGGTTGAGGCACTATGTTGCAGATTTCTAGTTATAAGACCTAAGTGCCTTATATATCCCCCTAGATAATCCATGAGGACAAAAGAATAGGTTCGGTCCCTTCCAACCCCAGCCAACAGCCAGGTAAGCCCTTAGAGGAGGGGCATTACTGGAGGATATCCTTTGATGCCTGATCTATGGGCTTTCAGTGCTAATGTCAAAGGTTCCATTTTTTGTTCTAGTGCAGAACAAAAATATGAGTCGAAACCTCTGTGTTTCTTGCAAGATACAGTTATGATTTTGATTAGTGTTTTCATCACGAACTGATGAAAAGAAAGTAACTTTACATTTTGCAATGCTGGTATCATTTCAGTGTACAACTGTGGAGAAAATAGTGCTGAAATATTGAAAGGTGGCTGCTTACTTACATGAAACTGATTTGAAAATTCAGTGCTTATTTACGAAGGTAATTCCAGTTGTGGATTCTGTGGTGCCTGTAGATTAAGTCTGCTGGTATTTCAGTGCTTGGATGAAAACTTGTAAATACTAAAAGTGCTGTTTGAAAGGTAATTTGAGTTATTTTACTGGGGGAGAGTTTATTGGCTGACAGTCTAAAAATGAGTCAGCTCTATTAACAACCAGTCTTGAATGTATCTATTAAAAATTGACATTTCACTTGGTGAAAGCTCTATTTAGAGGGTTAAGTATGCAAACTCTTTTCAGAAGACCAGGGCCTGGAAACTGACTTGCTGTCATCACAGGTAAGTAGTAAATTTTTTTGTAGACACTTTCACCATTTGCCTGTGGATGGAATTGAGATCTGTGGTCTGTGAGGTACTCTGAAACCCTTAAAAAACACCCAACTCGCTACATAATACAATAGAGTCTAATATTTTCCCCCAGTTTCTATCTTTCTTTAAGATACAAGAATGGACATGGGTTTCTGGAGACCAAAAAATGGTGTGAACAAGTTTTACTCAACTTTTGATTTAGTTTTTTCTACACTCAATGAAAATTTGCATGCAGAGAGTCAGCAGAAACGTGATTTAAGTTTATACAGCAAATTAAGGTTTAACATAATGATTTCATGTCTGTTTAAGTTGTTTTCTTTCCTAATATTTGTATTAGAGATGCTTGAAGTTTTCCTCTGAATAGATCAGAGAGGGGTACTTTTATGCTGACCTACTGGCATCTCAGTAATTTGTCAGTATGATCTCTATGACCTGCTCTATTCCTGGTCTGCCAGGAGTATTTCTTTCTTTAGGACCTAATCCTGACCACAGATCACATTTGCAGCTTTGCATAAAATAGTTTGCCTGCTTTCTAGCTGCCTTTGTGTTCAGCCGCAGGTCAGATTGCACCAATAAAATAGTGGAGGTTTTCTGTATTTTATTTTCTTTCTAGCATCAAGTCCATTCTTTTCTTAGGCTGTTATGGAGTTGGGACAAGATGCTGAGGTGCTAGATTTTTTTTGAAAGAAAAAGAAAGAATAGAGGGAGAGGAAAAGATGGGAAAAGATGACATAGCTAGAATAGAAAGATCTCCTAATCTCACAGCATGATCGAGTAGATTTTTAGCTGTGTCTGAACTATGGTGGTGTATCCTGGTCCCTTGACTGTCCAGACTTAGCAATTATTGGAAAGCACTCCCGCTCTCTTTCTCCTGTGTGGCTTAGTCTCTTTTCTGTGCAGCCAAAATTTGGAAGGTCAGAGGACTTACAGGAGGCCCAAGTCTTGTCACAGGGTGGAACCATGGGGCAGCTGGAATGTGCACCTAGAACTGCAGTTTTGGAGATATTTCAGGTACCATGGATAGATGTGTGGGATGCAGACTGCTTGGATATCGAATAATACATAAAACTCAAAATCCTTTCTCTCAAATGCAATTATTCAGATCAATGCCAAGAAGAAGAGACTGAGAGAAGCATTCAGAAGGATGTGGGTTTTGTTTTTAAGGAAAGAGGAGGTGGGGAATGTGTTTGAGGTAGAACAGGAAGATGGAACAAATTTAGATTTATGTACAGTGCTACACATGCAGAGAGGGAAGCCTTAGATTAAAAGCTGAAAGGGGAGAAGTTCTGCAGTGAAGTGAACAGTGTCTTGAGGTATGTATAGCACAATGGTGGTGGGAAGCTAAAATGTGCCTCTAAGCTCTCTCACAATTTGTAACTATAATCAGCATGCCCACCAAAGGGCTCAGTTTGTTCCTCTATTTTTATTTCATTGTAATACCGTTCAGATGTAGAAATTAAAAAACAGCTTTCTATTTTGAAGATGCGGAAATCGTATTCCTTATTTTCTGAATGTTAGAGATGCTCTATTACAGCTGCATTTGCAGCAAAACTTTGCCTGTAAAAAAATTAATTTCCATGACTCATCTTGAAGGAGAAAAATAATTCCCAGTACAACTTATACTTTCTCTCACAGTTTTAGGGCTATAAAAAATCGGTTCACTTCAGGCAAAAAGGTGCTGGGGTCCAAGCTAGGTTGTTGCTTGCTAGCAATTTGAACAAGAAATTGGTTTATCCACCACCTCCGAATATTAGGCTGAGGTACCTAGGCTTGGCTATCAAAAAAAAGGCTGCTACATCTTTCCATGCTTCTGCTTTCCATCCTGCAGGGCATAACTTTACTCACTCTTGTAAAGTCATTTGAGGTCTTGTGTCTATGACAGTGTGAGTAGTAATTAGCAGTAATGCTGAACAGAGAGGGGGAAAAAAAGGCTTACAAGCACTATATTTCTTTAAAAAAAAAAAGAATTCTGACTTTATTTGCATAGCCAAATGATTTATTTCTGTACACACTGTCTGCCAGAGATCCCTGTATAATATTGTCAAGTAATGAAATCTAAAGACACTATGGATTATTGTTTTGGTATATATGCAATGTTCAATGTAAAGTGGTTTCATGCAGAGAACTGAAATGAGACACAGATGATTCATTTACACATTTATTTACTATCCTGCTTATTCTATCAGACTGAAATGGAGAACAATGCATTTATTTTACAGACATTTGACATAAATTAAACAGATATTTTGATGTTGAACAATTGTACAGACTACAACATGCATATTAATATGTAGATTGGTGCAGAAATATTTAGTTGATCAGCAAAATCTAGTATGACAAAAAAAATAATCACATTTCCTTTTTTATGAAGTTAAAATGCAGCTGATATGGAGACATTGATACGAATACCACTAAATGTGAGAAGTTATTAGTCTAATGGAATCAGATGGTTAGCTGAAAAAATAAAGCTATTGTCAAACAGTCTTATCTGCAAAAAGAAAATCAAAATGTTTCTAACAAATACAATAATAATGAAAAAAAGCATGTTTGATGCAATTACCATTGCAAAATGCCCTATTATTCCCCAGCCCCACCCCCAAATACAAACAATGCATGAGGCAAAAGCAGCATATTCTCCCACAAAATGTCTGGGGCATTTTGTAAAGGCAGATGAATGAGATTAGACAAGACTTATCACATATGCTTTTATCTCCTAGTGACAGTTCTTTTAAAGAAAGATATGTTAATATAGCAATTTATGATGAAATGTTGCTAATTCTATAAAATTGAACAATAGTGAAGACACTGCTATCGCGCCAAGAGAACTTGAAAAAATACTGTTGTGCTTTTTTTTTTGTTTGCAGCATTCAGAGCATTCACAGAGGAATACAAAGTAAAGTTCATTAAACTCAATAAAACTAATAATAGTCATGCTACTGTATCTATGAAACTAACACAGTAGTAACTTATAAACATGAATTAGTACATATTTTTAGTTGATATTTACAGTGATCTTAAAGCAACAGGCTATGTATTCAACTCTCAGGTTCTTTGTACACTAATCCCTCCATGTTTCAGCTTGTCAGCATGGCTCGTTTGACTTTTGAAAGAGCTATATAGGTAAAACTCTGCATAACTCTTTGAAAATTTAGAGGTATAAATCCAGAACTCTGCATCCTAGCAGAAGTACCCATGATTGTCCCCAACAGTGTTTTTTTCTTTTTTTCATTTTGTAATATGTGTTAGAAACTGTTTATTTTGCCAAAAGCTACAATATATTGCTCCATCCTTCAGGTCTATACAGGCAGAATTCCCATTGGTGTTCTGCTTAAGGACTTCAAGAACAGGCATAAATGTTTCGTATTCTGAACTTCCACTGAGAGATGCTATCTGAGCAAAACTTAGAGCAAAAATATCAGTATAAGACATACATCCTTCACCTCGAAATCGTTAAAAAAAAAGTAAGATAAGGAATAGGCTTTTTTTGTTTTTCACATCACCTTTTACAAGATATGTCCTAGACATCACAGCAAATAAGCACATGATCAAAACCCTGCTAGCCCCCAATTTTTATAAATTTCAACTGGTGATCAAAATGGAAAGATATCTAGACGTAGTAGATCGGCACAAAATACTCAAGCTGGACTTCTGATTCTCCATCACTGCTAAGCCATTTGCACAGCCATTTGCTTTTACCAGCATAAACTAACAGTTACTGTTAAGTGAAATAGGGCTACTTGCAGTCAGTTAATCATTCCACTTACCAAACTATTTTGGAGTGAGAGTTGATTTAGTGCTGTCTGTATTGTCTTAATCAAATGTAACACCACCTTTACAGTACATTGACTATAGAAATATGTAGTATTTAAGAGTGTGGTCCAAACTGCAAACCACAACTATCCAAGGGTTATCACAAATTTATTGTTTAGATGATTCCACTTGGGTTAAGCTGGAGAACACACTGGGGACAATTTTATTTTTGGCTATATATTGCTCTTTTTATGCAATACCACTGATGACAATGGCAAAATTTGCTTGAGTAAGAGATTTAGCCAAGACTACATGGACTGGAGGTAATAACCATGGTAGAGATAGTCTATATCTACATTAGCAAGTGATACAACACAATAGAAGCAGATTTGTTGAGGAAAACACTTTGTGCTGACAATTTACACTATGTGTATCAGGGGTCCTATTTTGGACTACTCTAGTCTGGTACGAAGGCCTGAGTGCTTTGTAGTGGTTGCAGCTCATGGAACAAGTTTTCTGCTTCAACTTTATCTAAAAGTAATCTAGTTGGGATGGTCCAAGATTGCTCTGTGATGTGAACCAAAGCACGAGAAGCGTGGATATCTGAGAGATGCACATCAAGAGAGCTGTTCTGATTTCCACTAAGATACCAGTGTAAACATAGCCATAGACTTCCAGATTTAGAAGTGTACCTCATTCCCGCTGATGTTAAATATGTATTTAAATACTTATTTGAGGTAAAAAATTACTCTAATGAAATTAATTACCCAGACTGCTCTTAGATTCAGGGTTTACATTAGCTACAGGACTACAGTCAACGTCTAAGGTAATATCACCGTTCTCTTTGGTTCATAGGTATAATTAGGATAATCTTATCTTTTTGAATTAAATGTTAGCTAATAGCATGTTCTTTAGCTACTTTTAATTAAAAAGAGCAATAATATTTGTGTCCTATTTCCTTGTTCCACAATGGGATCCATCTGGATCTGTGTTAGTTGTCATAAAAGAAAAATAGCAATCAGTGATTACATAGGACTATGAAGTATCACTGCTGTTTTGGAAGAAATCTCCATTGCACTAAAGGATAATACTTCTTAAATATCATAACACAACATTTCAAAGAAATATTATTTAAACCTGCAACAGAACAAATACAAAGACAAGTATGTAACCCCACCTGCAGATGCCACATGGTGTATGATTACTGAACAAGAAACCATCACATGATGCAAAGAATTTTGTCTCTGCCTGCCGGTCACCTAAGCTTTCTTCATTAAGGAAACCAGTAGTGTAGCCGTGAAGGATTTGGCTCCCAGAACACCTGATCTGTTTTAGAACACGAAAGCATTTCAGCTGGAGTTTAAACTGAGTACCACTAAGTAATAAAAAGGCATTGGACATGAGACAAATATTCACGCTTACACCGACGGCTCGCTTAATGGCATTTAGCAGTCAACTGCTTTTACAAAAGCTCTTGCAAAAGCACTGAACAAATGCACTGAAACATCTTGCAGGTTGAGGGGGACAATGGAGTGAGAACATTTTAAAACTAGAAAACGTGTGAAGCTGTGAGATGGTACAGCTGCAGCAATAACAGAGAGAAATGACGCTCAGTTCTTCTTGCTCCTTGGTTCAAAGGCAATAGAGTCCATCTGGCCATTTGCACCAGTCTACCAAAATGCTTTCCTGATAAAAAAGACACACCTTTGGGTGTTTGGTGGGTTGTGTTCTAACTGCTCCCAAGAAGAAAAGAAGGTTGATGTTTGAAGGGCAGTATGAAGAGATCCAAAGATCAACACAGGTAAGAACACATAGTATCTTCTTTTTCAGGAAAGTCTTCTGAAAAACGATTGTGGATCAGATGTTCATGTAGCAGGCAAGTGGGTAATAACATCTAGGATAAAAATTAAGATGAGGTAGGACTGGAATTAAGTCTTTTGCTCTTGACATTTTTACCTCATTAAGTGTGAAGGACTATTTTATATATGTTTTATTATATCTCTTGTTTATGTACTATATTAAAACATGCCTTGTTTACTTACAATTTTCTGCCTTTCTTCCCCTTCTGCTGTACTTGCCATTTCTTGCTTGATCTGTGCTGGCTACTTTGAAAAAAACGTATTTCTTGCATTTTTTTTGCTTTTAAAATATTTTTTGCATAATCAAACTGTTAAACTTTATTCTCTATCCAAGTGATACAAAAAATATATGAATGAAAAAACCAGTCAGGTAGGCCCTGGACATTTCTACCAGGCTGACTGTATTTGCAATAGGGCTTGAAAAAAAACCCTGACTTCTGTACCGGACTGTGGTTTAGCAATGAGGTTGAAGGAGTTAATTAAATAATCTGAAGGTAAACTTTGTTTCAAATAGACCTAAAGAAACAGAGCTCAGTGTACACTTTGGGGAAGAGACCTACTTTCAAAAGAACTAGTTGTTTTTCAAGGAATAAAAATATGTTGCCCAGTGCTACCTGTTAGGAAAAGACTCAAGAAGCCAATTGCGATTTTGATTTGTGTACTATAGTCAAAAATACAATTTTCTGTACCCACTTTTGATTATGTAATATTGTGCTAAAACGCTCTTCAAGTCAGTTGCTCTAGTGTTAGATCAGACATCACCTCTCTAACATCACTAATGTTTGAATTTTGAGACCAATTTTTAAGCGAGGACAGAGTGCATTAGATTGCTGCATTAGCACAGAGGCTCCTATGTTCTATACAATGAAGTATTAAAAGGCCTTTTGTGTTTTCATTTAAAAAAGTGTGTTTTATATAAATTCTGTAGTGCAATAACTTCCTACACCATGTTACATTCTTTACGTTATATGCTTCCCCTGTAAACAGCTTTCCTGTATGAACTTCCTTTGCAGTTTGTGCGATCTATTATTTCCCCCACCCACCCAGATTTGGATTAATGTGACTATTTACTCAAAAATTGTTCTGATTACTCTGTGAATATCTTTTAAACGTGCACATTTGGTTTCATTATTGAAAATGAAATAAAACTTCGATTCAGGATTCTGCAGTTAGTATAAAATATAAAAAATAGATTGATTGCAAAGCTATCTCCCTGAACAATCTTCATTTTCCAGTGATACGAAGAGTCAGACCCCTCTCAGGCGCACAGGGGAGTAACTTCATCTTAAGACTCTTTAAGTTGTTTTGAAATTCCACAACCGTTGGAGACTGACTCCAGAACTCAGAAATAACCCTCCCCTTACTGTGGTGAATGGGTAGTAAGTCTGAAATGGCTTCAAAGTTTTAGAAAAACAGAAAAATATACTCAGGCAATTTTGCATAATTTGCTACATAGCAATTCATGATGAATGAAGTGATCCTGGACTGCACTTCTTACACGTGCTGCACTGGAATGAAAGCCAGGTCCAGACTTGCAACTGCTCAAGTAAATGTTTTGATCAGGAATTACACATGAGCTAGATATTCAGGAGTGGATCCTGTGTATGCAGTTAAGACTGGAAAAAACAAAAAGTCTAAACCTGTCCTTCTGGAAATTATTCAGCATAGTCAAAAGTATATAATGGAATTATACCAAAAGCACTTCTAAAGCTTGATCCTTTTGCTTCCAAGATTTCAAAAAAATACAACATCTGTTAGTAAAGAGAATTGCATTTCCTTTGCTTGTACAATTTCAAAATAAATGTTCTTCTCTGAAAACATTTAAAATACGGCAGTCAATAAGGGCCTGGTCTTCTCATCTGATTTATTCAGTTAAAGCTCCTATTGATTTTAATCAAGAGAGAGAGGCTCTTGCTGTCCTTACTTATATTTCAGTCAGTCCCTTTTTCCATCAGAATCCCATTGATTTCAGGGAAAATTCATCCACACAAGGATTGAGGCTATTCAATTAGTGATTTTAATAGGACAGAATCAGGTTCCCATAAAGTTTAGCTCAGGAGAGCTTAAGGAATCAAATCTCTGCTCCTGCAATACGTTCCCTGCGGCTAGGCTCCTCCCTTTCCACCAAGTGGCACAGATCTAAGGGGACTTTTCCAAAGTGCAAGGGTCACCTGGGAGAAAAAGCACACGGTAGGAACACAACACAGACCTCAGTCTTGCCAGAACAACATCATTATCTTGAATGGGATTTTTCTGTGGATCCAGAGCATGGGATCAGATCCCATTTGGACTTAATTTGGTCTTCATTAGTTCACTAGGATGTAAAGGCAGATCGAACAGGCCCATGTGATTTCATAAAACTGCACATAGAAAATACAGACCAACACTTCAGGCATATAAAAATTGACTGGCATTTAGTTTTAGTCACTGAAAATATATAGGAAGAAAAAAAATATAGAAGATTAATGACTGTAAAATACTCAAAAGCTAAGTTTTGGAACAGTGAGACGCAACATGATTGAAAAAGGTTAAGCAGAATGCCATATAAATAGGTAAAACTGAATGTAGCAACAAGTTGCAATGAACTGCAACTAAGGACAAAAAAATTAATTTTTATTTTGAGAATTAATGACCAGACATTGTTTGAAAAAAATAACATTATACTCCCAGTTTCTTAAATGGCTGAAGAGACAACTCAATGTTATCTTTTATGGAAATCAGAAATCTTATAGAAATATAGATTATTTTTTTTTTTTTTAACTGAAGGATTGTGCTGTGCTCATTGTGTGGCTCAGCCACCAGTATCCATGTTTTGGGGCTTTTCAAACTTGCCTCTTTATCATGAGCCAGGCTTGAGCGAGGTCTGTGGCATCAGCCCAGCCATTTCAAGCAGAGGGCAATGTTGCAACAAAAATGCTTGCTCTTTTACATTACATGCATTAAATGCCAGACTTTTACTTGTTTAAGCAACAGAAAATGACACAGAAGTAAAAATTAACCCAGGTCCACTACGGGAAGTAGAAGCCTGCTGTTACAAACCACATTTTTATTGGTCTAAAGTGCTTTTAAGGCTTCCATTCTTGCCATCTCAGTGTCTTTGCAACCCTTGCTGTTACAGCACTGACCTGGAAGAAGCATCCGCTCCCTTCTGTGCATGGGGAAGTGTGAGGCCCAATCTCCGGCAACAAGCCCGTGGAGCAGCAGGGAACTGATGCTAGAATTTCTAAACACCTCAGACTTTTAATGGCTGGACCCTCTGGCTATTAGCTCTGAGGCTGGACTGCTGCTGCTCTTACAAAACTGTTGCAAGAGAGCATCCAATTTCAGCAGAAAATCAGAGGACAGTAAAAAAATACTTGTAGTCTGTTTTCCTAAAAAAAATAATAAATAACATTTTGTAGGACATGCCTGTGTAGCAGTGTACTTTTGCTTATGATTAGGATTAACGAACTGAATAAACTTTTTATGATTTAGGGAATTAAAGCGATCTATAGGCTTTTTTATATTATAGCATAGGAAGCTGTTTAAAAAAATAATAGTTTTTTTCAGACAATGGTTAGATGGATTATTTGTAATGAAGGCTTTGGTTCAGCATCTTTCTTTTACAAAGCTGGAGAATATCAGAGAAACTAAAGATGCTTTGGCAGGATGCATGTTTTAAGTATAGAGGAAAACCTATACTCGCTTTTGAACAGCCATGGGAGGATGGGTTGAGGCAAAGCTGGTGAGTCAGGTGATACCTTCTGTCAGTCCGAATGACTGAACTGAAAAACACAAGCTTTGGGGCATGGAAGACCTGCAGCAAGTCACATATACTTGAAGCCTGTTTTTTCCAGCTGTATTATTTGTGATAATAAAAGGTACTATTTCCCCCTACAAAGCTTGTCTCTTATGTCCTTACACCATAACGGCTTCAACAACATTGCCGTTACTGAAGTATGGGCACTGCACGTAAAGAGAAGGGAAGGAGAGCTCAGAGGTCATGTAGAAGCAGATATTGTTTAATCAAAGAAAAAAAAGAATGTGGGTAATATTTTTTTTGTAATACCAAGTTAGAAGAAATACTGTAAGAGATTGAGAACTTTTGGATAGGTCTGTATAGCCATTTGGCACTATTTATTGCCACAGAAATAACTATGTTTTTTCCTTTTCAAATGGAACTTTTTTTTTCTTAGTTATGAAATGTTGGCAGTTTTCTATAAAAATATCAAGTGCTTCAAGTTCTGGTCATTAAATCTTTGCTTTTCTTCACAGGATCATTAATTAAACTGACAAATGCAATACCTTAAAGTTATGCGAATTAAAAAAACCCATCATGATTTACAGCACAGAAAAACTAAAATACTGTAGTCCTTAAGTAACAGATATACCATGAGCTTTTTAACAGAAAGCAAGATACGTGAGATGCTTTAAGTAGAAGTTGCAATTTTGCAACATAAGTCTGTACAACACCTCCAGGCAGCACGCTGTGAAGGAAGTACCTGTGTCCTAGGAAATGCTTTTTCCATAAATCCTTGTTAACAGTAGCTTTCCCCCCAACCCCAAACTATTTACAAATATATGCATTTTGCAAGCTCGAAGCACCTTGTTTCACATCTTTATGAATGCATGCATTGACATTTCATCCTTTCATGTGCAAATTCTAAAATTCATTGTAACCAAGAGAACAAAAAAAGTTAAAAGAGTTCAAAATCTGTCTACAATCATAAGTGAAAGGATCAAAAATGTCAGATGTTGCAGAACACTGGCTCCTAACAGAGCTCTCTTTATTTTATTCACTGTTCTTGAATCATTTTTTTCCTGTTTTTTTTCGTTTCTTACAAAAAGCAGTCTTTTTTTTTTTTAAATTAAACAGTATTTAAACTAAACAACTCTTCATGCCATGCAAAAATAACATTTTATGCACTTTTTTTTGAGGCTTTCCATGTTTTAGTTCATAGGCATTACTAACTGTGTTTTAAGAAAAGGTATTTTTATTGCTTTTGTATCTAGTCACATGCTAGTTTCGCGTGTGGGACAGTAACCAGTTTCTCCTGGGCTTGAATGAATTTCTGGGGCAAACAAATGGTTTTCCATTTTGTGACCTTCTTGGTTACTGTCTTTCTTTACCTCACCCACAGCATGGTAAATGTCTTGGGTACAGTTGTGGCTCATGCTTTTGGGTGAAGAGCTGACCTGTGGCTCCTCCGTTAAATGGGAGCCATCACTGTCTTTATCCCCACAGCAATTTGTCTTGATATCCAGTTGCTTTTCATGTTTTATACCACGTAACTCCATAAACTCTTCTTCTTCTCCAGTGTCTATTTCAGTGAAGCTCCTTCTCTCTTTTGAAGGGAAACTGAAAACCTTTTGTTTGGGAAAGAGAGGGGATGACTTTTTAACAGGTCCCTGACAAAGTGCTGATGCATCAGCACCAAGTAAAGGTCGTTCACCTTGGGGTGAATTTTCTTCTAGGAGAATGGTGCTGATGTGCTGAGGGGTGGCCTGTGTGAAGTCTGCTCCTGCCATTACTGGCAGTGGCCTTGTGGTGCTCGGTGGAGTTTGTGGAGCACTACCTCTATTGTCTTTAAAATTAACTTTAAGGGATCGAGATTTTAATGGGTTGCTACCTTTCAGGGAACTTTTGGGGCTCTCCATGGCAGTGTCAAAATGCAAATGACCGTGCAAAACAGTTTGGGATCCACTGCCATCACTGATAACAGCTCTCTCGACTGGATTATAGTCAAAGGTGACATCGGTTGGAGAAAACATTCTGTCTTTTGTGAATGGTGCAAACTGAGAACTCCTTACTCTTTGGTTGTCTTCCAGGTTAACAGAATCAGTTGGAAACCTCATTTGCAAGTGAGAGCCAGGAAACAGAGAAAGGGGAGACCTTGGAGACCTCTCTGTTTCCGTGAAGTCAGTCGCACAACTGGCAAAACTGTCGATACTGGATGTGCTTCTCATGTCTGTTACGATGTCCGTAGGTCCGGTTGGCAACGAATCTCTCTGGCCTGTAACTTCTTCCATTTCTATTTCTTCTTCATACACAGGTGGCTTTGCTGACTGGTCTTGGTAACCAGCATTAAGATTAGGCTGAGATTGAGTTTTAGTAATTTCATTATACAACATCTCCAGTTTTTGGGCACTGAGGTGCTGAGGGCTGGAGGATGCTGCGGCGTTGTTTAATTGCTCGTGGGAGTCTTGTTGACTAACTTCTTGGTATTTGTTCTCATAAGACTTGTTTGAGCTTGTTTCAGACATTGTCCTTCTGGCCCATTTCCACCGACTTGGGGACAGGTGGTTGTCGTCAGGTGTCTCCTTTGGATTGGCTGCTTCTCCAGGCTTTCCCGAATCTACTGCTACATCTATCATTTCCATACTGCGAGCAAAGGCATCTTTCAGGTTCATGGAGACGATACTGCCATTTCTTTTAGCTCTCTCAAGTGCTTCTCTCCTCTTAATTGCCTTCTCCTGTCTTTTCTGTTCCTTATAAAACTCTGAGAAATTGTTCACAATAATTGGTATGGGCAGAGCTATGACCAACACTCCAGCGATACAGCAAAGTCCTCCAACTATTTTACCTAGTAACGTCTTAGGGTAAATGTCACCGTATCCTACAGTAGTCATTGTGATTGTTGCCCACCAGAATGAGGCAGGGATACTGGTAAATTTTGTAGCATCCTCATCCTTTTCAGCAAAGAACACAAGACTCGAAAAGATCATTATTCCCATGGCTAAGAACAGTATCAACAAGCCCAATTCATTGTAACTCCGCCTGAGTGTAAAACCTAAAGACTGAAGGCCTGTTGAATGTCTGGCGAGCTTAAGAATTCGTAGGATCCTCATAATACGAAATATCTGAACCACACGTCTGACATTTTGGAACTGCAGGACACTTTTATTGGACTCAGTGAGGAAAATGGTGACATAGTACGGCAAGATAGCCAGTAAGTCAATGACGTTTAACGGGCCTTTGAAGAACTTCCACTTATTTGGTGAGGACAGAAACCGCAAAAGGTACTCCATGGTAAACCAAGCAATACACACAGCTTCAACGTGTGCTAGCTGAGGGTTGTCATTTGGCTGCCCAAATTCATCTATTTCTTGAAGCTCTGGCAGTGTGTTAAGAGACAAAGCAATAGTGGACAGTACGATGAACAGAATGGACACAATGGCCAAAATCTGTAAAACAAAATAAACAGTGCTTTGGTTAGACTGATACAAGTATGTTTGTCAGGGGTTGCTTAAATCCTTTCGAGTGTACGTGTGCAAAATAAACTCGGAAAGCAGTGGAAGCTGCTTTGGCTGCTGCATTCATTATTTTGTTTTAATATTTTGATTTTTGCAAAGACAGAAAACATTAGAATCATCTTAGACATGGTCAAAACCTGATGGTTTTACTGCCTGGAGTAAGCCAATTCATTTCAGAAAGCAAGCCATGACTCACCATTTTTAAATTGCAATGGGAGGTGGTATTTCCTATTGGAAGTTACCAAATGAAGGATATAAAGTTCCTGCTAATGTGTTGAACATTATTAATTTTCTGCATTAAGTGTAATTATATAAAACTTTATACAGTGCAGAGAAGTGATTGGGAAATACTGTGTGTAAGCAGTCAATTTAGTACTACATAGCGCACACCTTCCTAGCCATGTGTAGATTTATGAGCCAAAAGCCAAAGTTAAGGAAAACAAACAAGAAGCATTTTTCAGCAGATTAGTCTTGTCGAACTGACAGGTCTAGACAAATTTCAGGTACAAGACTTGAAGGTATTGACCCTGAATTAGGTTGAGAGCAAGATGTTAAAAAGTAAGCAGTAGTATGCAGGTGAAACCACTTCTCATCATGATTAACGTGTAAGTAGATGAATGCTTCCTACACATAATGTTTCAATTTCTGTCTCAGGAGATAGGCTTTCTGAAGTATTTTGTCATTCATTTTGATAAAGTTCAGGCACTTCTGTACCTCACAGACTTCCATTTTGCTTGGAATAGCTGCTCATTCTCATTTACAGAACCAATATTATGAGAAAAGAAATGAATCTATCAGAGAACCTAATGGTTTTACTACAAAGTTTAGTTATTTACACTCAAAGGATTATGAGCAGCTTTGAGATAGTGTGCGAAGTCTTAAAGTAGATGCAAAAATTGTTATAACGCTTTACTTGGGAAAAATATATTGTTTTGGTTAGAAGTCCTAAGTAAATCCAGGTTTCTATTAGAAATACAGTTTTGGTTTTTTTTTTTCTGTTTTAAAGCTCAGTTTAAGCTCATTCATAAAAGCATTTGCTCTCATTTCTCAGAAAAGGTACTATTAAATCCGTTTGGTGGATGTCTGGTGTACTTCCAAGGACATGCTAAGTCTGACAAAATCGCTGTAATACCCAAGATGAGTGAAGTGCAGCTCAGCAGAATGCAGGGGTGAGGAGTATATGGGGAGAGATTGGTCACGGTGGTAACAACAGCTCCAGAGATGGAAAGGCCACCTCGCTCTAACTTTGAGAAAAATGGCAGTAAGCCTGTTTCAGCTAGGGGTTACTAAGCACAAATTCAGCTCTCTGAGCACAAACTGAAATTGCTTGTGGTGTGAGAGTCTGTATTTGGCGTCATCTTGTACTTATGTGCTATCTTTGCCCTTTTTCAGCTAAAAATAGTACAGAACAGGTCGCACCTTTTCTTATTTTGAAGTATTCCAAACAGATTTGTATCTCTCCCTGCCAGTGCTGCTTCTGCCTTTTTATTTTTTTAAGACATATTTATTGGAGGAATAAGATCCGTTTATTTCTCTTGCCAAGTGAGTTGTGGACCACCTGTCCTCATCCTTCATACGGCCCATTCAGAAAACACACTCTGGTTAATCTATCCTATTCAGAAGGGCTATACATCCCTTTAAAACACTGGCAAAAGAAGCCAATCTTAGTAAAGAATGAAGGCAATAACACTGAACACCCAGCCAGGGCTGAAAAATGAAATTTGTGAGGTCCTGTAGCTAGGACAGAGGCAACACTATTGGAGAGCAATAACTGTCTTTCAGACTGAGAAAGTTGCCTATATCAGATGTCACTGTGAAAAATTTTGAAGCTTAAATAAAGTATACTCGGTTCTCCACTTCACTGAAATTACTGTGAAATAACTAATGCGTGCTCGAGTTCTCCAACATACTCAGTAACATAATTATACTTTCAGAATTCATAGAACAAATAAACATGGCACAGATCTGAATTGAGCTTGCAGTTTCTGTCAAAGTGATTGCTTCATCGTTGGGGCAGCATCACAATGTAAATAACAGCATAGGAAAAAGCTGTACAATACAAGGCCAAAATTACTTGACATGCATTGTTCTTAAAAAATGAAATAGTAAGAACATATCTGCCTGATTCTCATCAAACCGGTTTTAATTAGGAAACACTGGCATTTCAGTCAGTCATAGGGGATTTATTTTACGCCTAAATGTTCACCAGCATACAAAAGATCCTGGAAAAGAGGTGAGTCAATGTATAGCACCCGCTCTTACATGATGTGAAATGCTAAAACTCCATGCATTTTATAGGTCTTGAATACAAAACTTTCCTGTTCAGAGTTGCCACCCAGAGTGTTTTATTGACAAAAACCATCCATCTGTTTGTTCCAGCCATTCATTCATATTCTGGTAACAAACAAGCCTGAAATCTGCCAGCTATTTGAATAAAATCTGCAGAATAGCAGGCCTGGAATTTTTAGTGTTCTATACACATCATCTATAAGCATGAGTCTGTTCTTGGTGAAAAAATTTATAGCAAAGGAAAGTATTTTGGTTTCTTCTACCATAAGATTCTCAAGTTTTTATCTGGGACTTTGTTGTGTAATTAAAGTTGTGCATCACTCCACACACAGTATGGTTTAATTATTGCAATTGATTAGATTTTACAACTCATTAGGCAAAAAATGGCAGGGGATCACTGGGAAGAACAAGAGCAACTATGAGAAAAAGAAGAAGAAAAAAAAAAAGGACTCCCTATTCTGAGTCTACATAAAGAACCCTTTGCAGGTAGTAGTATGCTGGTAAATCCTCACAGAACAGGTGCAGCTTATATGAACGGAAGCACTGAGTTTATAAGAAAGACCTGTAGCAATCTGCTAGGCTACCTGTGCTGATACAGAAGAGTAAAAAATCCCCTTCTGAGTGAATCTTTTTCAGCAAAACTTCCTGTGTTCTGGGCACATTTCTGGAACTGTATTCTGGACTGAAAGGCCTGGAAAATTTTACGTACTCCAGGTAATCGATCTATGACCACAGTTTGGCTATATAATTCTTGATATACTATTATTAATCTGCATTTCAGAAAATAAAAAATACTCTGTTTAAATGTCAGATACTATCAGCTTAAGCCATTTAGCTATGGTTCTATAAAAACACATGAAAATCTAACTCTTATTAAACTTTAAAAATATTTCCTTATAAATTGCAAAATGTTTCTATAAGAATGAATATATTTAAATTCCTTTCTTATGGTCTGGATATGAGACATTTGAATCTGCTGCTGATGTAATGAATAGTAACACATTCCTTGAGTTAATGATGCAATCTTAACAGGCTGCTCCAGATACTCTTGTTTCTGATTTTTGGGGGGGATAGCAATCTCCTGAAAATATAGTGGTTTCCCAGTACTAAATTGCCACTGAAAACTGGCCTTTTTGTCTTGTGCACCCATCTCATTGCTCATTATTGCCAGCACTGCGAGGACTTCTGCATAGAAAGAGCATACAACTGAGGCAGAAAATAAAGGTGTAATGGAATAGGCTTCAAATTGCTTCCTGCAGATCCGCAACAACTGATATTGTGAAAAGGCTTCTGACATAATTGACATGCCAGTGTTATATAAAGCAGAGAAAAAGTATGCATTAGGTTCACACTAAAATACAGCTGCTGAGGGAAAGTTCCGTTGACCCATATCTAACAGCCAGTGCAGTATATTTGATTAATATAGATTTCAATCGGTAATCAGGTAAAACTGTATTAGCAGTGTTGTTTCCTTAGTTTTTGTTCCAGGGTGGGATCTAGGGTAGGATCTAGACCATTTAAATAACAGACAGCAATATAGTCTCATTATTTTTCAAACCTCTAGCCTCCATAGGCACTGAAATTTTATTAGACTGTTACCTATTCTTCTCTTTCTGCATTTAAATGTATGATATTATCTTCAAATAAAGTGCTCTGGCAGTTATCTTTAGCTCTGACTTTAGGAAAAAACCTCAGAAAAAGTCATCGTTCAGCTTTTGAAAGACTTGATAACACTTTCTGGAGAACTGTATCAAGTTTCTTGGGCACTTAGCTATACATTTTCAGAAGCATCTGCTCTTGGGAAAGAGGTGTCTAGATCTAGGTTTGGGCTGATAGATAGCTGGAGTTGGTCTAGGTTCTTCCAAGAAACCTGAGAGCTACCAAGTGCTGTAGCCAGCAGGCCAAGCTGTATCTTGCATGAAAGTGTCCTTCGACTGTAGCACAGAGGTCCTGGCTTGTGCCCGGACAATCCACTGACTCACAACCACACTGGCAGAAGCAGAAGGTCATGTCATGGAGGTTTTCTGAGGAGTAAGCCCATGAAAGTGGAAGACATATTTGTAGGCTTGATGGGAAGTTTATGGAAATCAGTTTATATTAGCAGCATCCTTCACTGCCAACAGTCTTCAAATTGTGATACTGAGTTCACGACTGATTGGAACGAGAAGTTTTGCTCAGTAGGAGCACTGTCTTGTACATTTGCCTAAATCTGCATGTGCTCTGTTCTTGATGCCTGGGACTATCCAAACGAGATGCTCATTGGAGCAGCAAAGACAACACTACAAATTGAGCTGCCTTCCAACTATAACCGTTATCACATGAGGAATTTCAAGGATAGTCAGGAGATCAGTCTGTAGACATTAAGGGGAACAGGCCACTGTATTTTCCTTCAGCAATGCAAAGGAGAGGCACATTTTTACTTTTGTACAAATTGGATAAGTACAAGGATATTTTACCAGCTAATAATGGCACTTATCTGTACCACAGCACTGCCTTCAGCGGCTGTCACCACTGTTCCTTGCTAGACACTGCAGAACAAGGTCATGAGACAGCATGTCTATCTCTGGGCTCTTCATTCTCTCCCTTCATTGTGTTCCTGGGACTTCCCAGTTACAAGCATCACCTCTTGCTTCTGGCCCATGATTCTGCATTATGCTGCTCTGCAGAGGGGACTGTATTCAGCTCACACCTGCCTGCTGGCAATTCTGCACTCAAAATGTGTACCTGTGTGTCACAGCTCACATCATGAACAGTCTGGCAGACTTAGAAGTCTGTTAACTTTGAATCTGAGGTTTCAGGCCACACTGAAAAAGTTCAACAGAGAGGCAAGACATTTTGCTACTGCTAACAGGGTATGGCCCTTACTGACTATTGCTCTTTATTGACTTAAGGTCCTTGGCCAGGAGACATGAGAAAGGAGACAAATAGTGACAAACCCCACTTGGATTTGATCCACACTGGAACACGATGGAGTTATGGCAAGCCTTAAGCGTGCCGATTCTAACCAATCTTAATAGTTCTGCAACACTGAAAATTATGTAAGAATAGATGTATTGTATATGTTTGAAAATATTCCTTGTGTTAAGTGATGGAAAAATTCATTGCCAGTAACTAAAATTAGACCTAGGTACCAATTAAAAAATATCCTAAAACTCTTACTGAGAAATAGAAAAGACATCAGCCTCCAGTCGGGTCAGGTACTCTGACCTCAGCACCCGCTTTGTCATTATTAGAGGTGAGTCAGTACTTGCAAGAGTGAAGACAGAATTTCATGATGTAGTAAGAAAGAAATTTATATCATTCTGTCATAAAGTCTCAGAACAGACATCCTTTTTAGTTATTTTATAGGGCCTGCAAACCATCATTACAAGTAGAAAATTGCCACTGCTTATGCACATCTACCCTTTCAGAGCACACCTTTCATCTCTTCTCACCTCTTTAGCGTAACCTTGCAGACTCCTGGCACAGCTCCACATAGAATACAGTGTTTAATTTTTGAAAAATAAGATGGAGGAGAGGGGAATAATTTAACAGAATAACATAAATTTAGTTCGGCTTACAGCTCTATCACAGTTGCCCTTTCAGGAACACATCTGATAATGGCTCTAACAGCATGTGTAATCACTGAACAGCTTCTTCCTGCTACTCTTGATCTCCTTCCTTGATGACATTATTTAGAATTCTGACCTTTCATTTCTACTTTTTCCTAGATCATTATTATTAATATTTTTAAGAACTCAATTTGAATGTTCTTCATTGATCTTTCAGGGACATTCATTAAGCCTGACATTAACCTCCATATATGAAGGCTAAGCTCTTAGTGTTGTACTTATCTGGTGCCTAACTAATGCAGTCTTTTCTTTTTGTCTCTTGGCACTGGGATGAATGTCACCTTACAAGCTTAGCCATTTGTAAATGAAATCGTCATTTAGGAGGTTTTCACTACAGATTTCATGACATTCCCTATCATAACTTTAGATATGAGAAGTGGCTACTAGTTCATCAGTAGATGAGGAGCCACTGCTCTGTCTTCAGTTCAGCTTGACAGATCCAAGTTCCCATTAACCTAGAGATTTCAAGTACTTCTAGATGTGTATTCATGACTCCATGAAGTTCAGTGGTGACTCTACCTAAGTAGTCACTTCTGAAGTGGCATATGTCTGGGGATGTGCTGGCCTATCAAGATCACGCAGACTGAGAGCCAATATGTGTAGTATCGAAGCAGAGGGCAGTCAGTCAAAGAGACTGCCTTTGCGTCTGTGCTGCGGTGTCCTTCAGGTCTGTGTCTGAGGAGGCTCAGGGGAGGTAGTAGTTTGCTGCATACCAATTCCAGTATGCATGGAAGACTAATGGTGATAACATCAGCATAATCATAATGATGATAAGTCTAGCAGGAGGGGTAATAACAGGTAGTTAAAGCTGAGATTTTGCCACTAGGTCACTCAAACTTCTTTAAGCATAGCTATATCTAAGCAAGGTATTTTGAAACTGGCTCCAGTAGGTTTACCTGACCTGAGAAACTACTACTGTCTTGACACATCTGTCACTTCAGAAATTCTGTCATAAAGCCTTTCTGTGTAGCTGATATCCTTCCTGCATGAGAGCCCTGTGTGAACTCCATTTTTTTCACAAAGCCTTTCCATATCTACCCCTCTTCCACTTTGTGACCTTCCCATTCCATAGACTAATATTTGCCTTAGAAGACCTAGACTCTCAGAGGGGATAAATCTGCTTAGGAAAGGATCTTATGCTCTAGTTTAAATTAACAGTAATAAAATACATCTCTCCTGCATTCTGTTACAGGTAAATTACTGGGTTTTGTATTTATGCTATTAGAATAACAGTAATAGAATACATCCCGCCTGCACCCTGTGGTGGCAAACTGCATTTACTTAATGACTTGATGATTGCTTTAAGGAAGGATGGATGACCTTGGGGTTTGTACCACCTGGACTTTCAGCATCAGCATTTAGTAAAATGTGGGTTTGAGCATTTGATTAAGGCTGAATATGGAGGTGGCTTGGTACAAGGCAATCTTCCAGAGGACAATATGGGAAAATGAGAACCCTGGGAATGTAGACTGAGTCTCTATAAATCTGAACACAGGGGCCATTAAAGTCTATTAGAACACTAGTGGCACATTAACTACATAATAGAAAATCAAGTACAACATTGCTAAAATTTTCAGAATGTATTTACTAAATATTGTGACAAAAAAGTGGTCACAGAGATTTTGGAGACCAGAGAAATTCCACTAGGCACAAGTAATAGGCAATGAATTGCAATTGGGACTATTAGTTGGATCTTCAGTACTACCCTGAAGAAATCTGCTGTACTTCGTTACGAGCCACAGCTGAGGATGATACTGGGGGTATCTGTTAGACTGGCAAAGATGGGAGACCTTAAGTAGTCACAGATGAAGGCCATCTTCATAGTTTGGAAAGCGGCAGATGTATTCAGTTCAGCATCAATGGAAACAACCCTGAATACTGTTTATTTAGCACAAAGCTAATGAGCATTACTTTGAGCTTGTTACCAGATTAAAATCCATATCAAGTCAGTACTAATATTTTTTGTTGAACAGCAAAAGGCTATCTGAGCTGGAGACATGAAATCAATTACTTCACGGTAAATAGCAAACTGCCCACTAGCACTTAATGTAGAAGATACGGCAGATCCAGAGTGAGTATAAGTGAATTGCTTTATTTTTTTCACTAGGAATTGAATAAAACCATGAATTTGTCTGTCATATTATTGACAGAAGTAGAGTTAGTACCTCTTTGAAATTATAGTGTAACTAGTTTAATCAATTAAATCATTTAATGTAACATAGGTTACAGTGAAAATAAAAAGTATATCTAGCTAAAGCTTTATTTGCTGTGTATGAATGGGAGAAATTTAGCTCATTACAGATAAACACAAAAAATTAACTTCAAGAGTCATGTTAAAGGCTTTATTTATAAAATAACTTTACGGCTGCTCCCTAAATATTCATAGAATCATAGAATGGTTTGAGCTGGAAGGGACCTCAAAGTTCATCTAGTTCCAACTCCCCTGCCATGGGCAGGGACACCTTCCACTAGATCAGGTTGCTCAAAGCTTCATCCAGCCTGGCCTTGAACACCTCCAGGGATGGGCCATCCACAACTCCTCTGGGCAACCTGTTCTAGTGTTTCACCACCCTCGAGATAAAAAATTTCTTCCTTATATCTAATCTAAACCTCCCCTATTTCAGTTTAAAGCCATTATCCCTTGTCCTATCACTCCATGCCCTTGTAAAAAGTCCCTCTCCAGCTTTCTTCTAGGCCTCCTTTAGGTACTCGAAGGCTGCTAGAAGGACTCCCTGAAGCCTTCTCCTCTCCAGGCTGAACAACCCCAACTCTCAGCCTATCTTCATAGGAGAGGTGCTCTATTATTGTTAGATGAAACAGTTTGCCCATGTGTGTAAGAAAAGTCAGCTAAATTTATCAAAAATAAATGAGATGTCTGTAATGAAGTCCCTGCATGTCTTCATTCAGAAGTTTTCTAAACCTTTCAATGATCGCAGCTGGCATGCTTCTTATGTTTTGGTTGTGTTTTGTACTAGCTGTCTAATTTTCAGGTAGTGAAAGCTGATTATTATTACTGAGACAAACGTACCAGAGTCTTCAAAATTTCCATCTGAGTCATGACAAAGCCCTTGCGGTTTCCAGCTATTTTGCAGAGCAGACCGTATGCAAGACCCGTCCTGCGCTCCTCGCATGCACGAAACATCGGCTTCATTACCTGGAATTCAGCTTTCAAAAAAAAAAAACCCCAAACCCAAAGGAGGAGGTTATCTCCCGCCAGCAGCTGGGAAGCGAGGCGGGGGCGGGCGGGGAGAGGGGCGGCGGGACCCAGCGGCGCGGGGCGGGGCGGGCCCGGGAGCTGTCCCCCGCCCCGGTGCTGAACGCGGGCCCTCGGCGGCGGGGACGCAGCGGCGCGCTGCCGCGGCGCACCCCGTCACTGCAGAACCCTTTTATCCCATCACCTTGAGTCCTAGAATCGTAGAATCACAGAATGGTTTGGGTGGGAAGGGGCATTAAAGATCATGTAGTTCAACCCCCTGCCATGGGCAGGGACACCTTCCACTAGATCAGGTTGCTCAAAGCCTCATCCAACCTGGCCTTGAACACCTCCAGGGATGGGCCATCCACAACTCCTCTGGGCAACATGTTCCAGTGCCTCACTACCCTCAATGTAAAAAATTTCTTCCTTATAGCTAATCGAAATCTACCTTCTTTCATTTTAAAGCCATATATATATATGAAGGTTCCATACCTTCAAATACATATACATGAAGGTATGGAAAGTATACAATTTATAAATAAAATACTGGCAAAATAAAGGTAATGCTGGCACAATATTTGTTCCTCAGGGAAAATACCATTGAAGTAGGCTGGAAAATGTCTCCGTTAAAGAAGTTATTAAAAACACCTGGCAAATTCTTGGTGGAGCTAAACAAACAGGGAGAATGAAAAATCACAAACCAACTCTTTAGCTCTGAGATGTTCTAGTATAGGCTACAATAGTTGAATGTACATAATGGGGAGAATCAACAAACCTGATGTACAGATTTATTCTGATGCTACTCATTTTAATACTCAACTTAAACCAGAAAGCCGGATGTAACTGATTTAAAAAAAGAAATGCTTTGGAAATTAGAAATTAAGTTTCTTGGTTCTCACTGTTTGTATCTGCCATTTAGTTTTAATGGAGTTTGTTTACAGCTGAGACCTCAGATTATTAACCAGGACCATACACTTGAGTCTAATTTGCTGACAACCATATTAAGATTATCGTTTAAACTGTTCTCATTCTATCATCTTTTTACCATTGACTGAGATTGTCTTTTAGTAATATAATACAGTAAGTATGACCTCCCACCTGAAGACTGCTGTTATCTATCAAAGAGATTTGCTGCTCAGCCTTACTTGAAATTATGACAGGCATGAAATTCAGACATAATCTTTACTCACACTTTTAAAATATTTTTTCTGTCTTGGCTTCATGTCAATTTCTATATATATTTCAGAACTGCAGCTCTATATAAAATGTCTACATCAATCTATAGGTTTATATAAAGCTTATGCCAATATTTCCCACACTTGTGGATTCAGAGAAATTGTTAGTGAAATGAATACAGTCTGTTGTTTCCTCTTTTGCAATACAGTCATGTGTCGTTAAAGGCCTGTGTATCTTAACTGTCATCTTTTGTACTAACTATAAGGTGACCTTCCTTTCTTTCTCTCTTTTCCCTGTAACCATTTCAGACTTCTGCCAGAAATATATGCAATATGGTACTTTTCCTCATAACTACATAAGCTCACATTTATGACATTTAAAATATTAACTATAGCTTCAACAGAAATATAGGAACCCTTCATATCATATCATATCACATATTTTAGGATGCTATCAAATTCTAGCAGACATTGATTTATTAGTTATGCTCATTTCATGCTTCAAAGTCTATGCCTATAACCATGAAGACTATGGAATTACTTAATATAAATTAAAAAAAAAAAGAAAAAAAAAGGAGGAAAAAGAAAGACAGAGATCAAGCTGAAGAAAATAGACCTGTTTCTCAGCCTTTAGGTTTTTGCATTTCTTGGAAGCAGTTAATCCTATCCCATTGGGAGACATTGCCATCTATACATTTTCCACTCACAAGCTAAAGGACTTAATTCTCTGTGAGGTTTTCAGCTCCTTGAATCAATACAATTTACTACAAATATATCTTAAAAAGAACATTGATTTAACTTTTGAGTCATGTCCTGGTATATAATATTTTTATTTTATGCCTATTTTGTTATAAACCATTAAACAATATTCAATTCCCCATAATTCGTATTGTCTCTTTTCAGTATGTTTTATTAAGAAGATATTTAATATGGTTTAATTTCTTTTATAGTGAGTTTATTTATTCTGACTACACAAGCATACTGATAGCACAGTCATCAAATAATATGATGATCACTTAATAATCCATTCATAACTTCCCTATGAAAGAAGGAACTGCTTAATTGTTCAGCCTCCTACTGCTATTTTAAAGTATTTTTTCTGTCTGTGGTGCACTGCATATTGCTCTTGATTAACTTTTAAATTTTAGAATCTCTTTGCTTAAATAAAACCCTAAAAGTTAAATACAGTGTTAGGGAAAGTTAATTCTAGGAGATGAAAAAATGTGCAGGAGTTTAAATAGATTCTAGTCTTAATCCAATCGATAAAGAAAATTGCTTTGGTGTTATAAAAATTTCCCACCAGTTTCAGTACCATGAAGACATGTTACTGAGAAGCAAAGCTGACAACTTGAGAAACCAAAGGAGAAGAAACTAAGTAGTTAGTAAAGCCAAAGTATCCTGTAAATGTAAAAGGTAGTATTCATAGGCAATGTCTACACTGCAGGCCGAGGTGGAGTGGAGCCCTATTTGGACTAGTTCTAAATGAGCTATCAAGGCCAGCAAAACCAACCATGTAGCGGTTGCAGCATGGAAACTGTGATTCTTACATAAAATATTTAAGCAGCTTAAGTATCAACATCATCAGAAATCAGATGGAGAACTCAAGTGAGGGCTGTTTGGAGTAATGCTATAGCTGAATAAACTCATGGAACTCAATCTCTGATTTCCCCTACCATGACCCTTAGCAGCTGGAGAGCTGATAAAATTAGCTGGGTGAGAGTTAGCCTAACACATATCATTGGGATGATGGATCTTGTATAACATTTTTGCCTTAATCTTGTTTTGTTTTGTCAGGAAGAATGGTTTTTGCCACTGATAGCTGAAATGGCACTCGAGAGTATTACAGAATCACAGAACGTTAGGGATTGGAAGGGACCTCAAAAGACCGTCTAGTCCAATCCCCCTGCCGGAGCAGGACCACCTAGATCAGATCACACAAGAACACATCCAGGCGGGTTTTGAACGTCTCCAGAGAAGGAGACTCCACAACCTCTCTGGGCAGCCTGTTCCAGTGTTCTGTTACCCTTACTGGGAAGAAGTTCTTCCTCATGTTTAAGTGGAACCTCCTCTGTTCCAGCTTATATCCATTTCCCCTTGTCCTATCATTGGATGCCACGGAGAAGAGCCTGGCTCCATCCTCAAGACAGTCACCCTTTACATATTTATAAACATTAATGAGGTCCCCGCTCAGTCTCCTCTTCTCCAGGCTAAAGACACCCAGCTTCCTCAGCCTTTCCTCATAAGGGAGATGCTCTACTCCATTCCAGGCTGTCTCCATTAGACAGCTTGGTGGAGAATAAGATACTTTAAGAAAGGACTAAACTAGATACAGATTCAGAGAGCCTCCAAAGATGAAATAAATATTCATCCTGCACATCCTGACCCTATCAGATAATGTCAGCAGGTAATATAATCAGAGCTTATCTCTATTACTGGTAGTGAATCCAGTGATTATTAACTTCAAATCTTTCAACTTCAGAAGCTCCTGGAATTCTGAACATTCAGGAAACAATGGAGTCAGATTCTTTGAAAGCTGATGCAGAAGATGTCCAGCCTTTATTGGAGTGCTCCTATTTTGGACTTTTTTTAACTCATGGGAACACACTGCTGGTAGAGCTACCATGACAAGACTGATAGGATGGATCTGGGAACAGAGCTACATAGAATCATAGAATGGTTTGAGTTGGAAGGGACCTTAAAGATCATCTAGTTCCTACCCCCCCTGCCATGGGCAGGGACACATATTTTGAGTAGACTTCCTTACCTTCCTTTTCAAGTTTGTCTTTCATGTGGTAAGAATGTTTGTTTTCTCCAGTGGCTTTGAAAGCTATGCTGCTGGGAGATTTACTGTCTGCTGTGGCTACACAGCCAAAATTTGCAAAGGTAGGCATTAAATTGAGAAGAGTTCTTTGACCGGGTTCGATGCTGAGCAGCAGAGTTCAGATCCAGAATTTGGGTTCGAAACTTTTCCTTATGTTAGATGTCCCTCCAGAATTACTTTTGAAACCTCATCTATAATACTCCTGTTCTGAGCTTTTATTAAGGTATGATGTATTCTGTAACACATCCACAGAGTCCCAATGCTCTCCAAACGAATATATAAATGTCCCTACATCATATTTAGAAAGGTCAAATTGTAATTGAATAAAGATCTGATGCACAAAATATATTATCTATTATTAAAATATTATTAAAATGTACCGCTCATGCTTCTGTGAGCTCAGACTAACAGCATACTAGGTAGGAAAATGCTTGGAAGTTATGTGAACATTCCAATTTAGGGCTGTAATTCAGACTCTGCTTTTAGTGCAAATAATTTGAGCAGGTGCTGAACAGGGTGTTCAAGGAATGTCTGTTTTCTCCTAAATTCTGGACTGAACAGAAGAAGGGCTGAATATTCACTGCTCTACTGAAAAGACAGATTTTTTTTCCAATCACATATAAATGTCTATTAGGCTTCAAACACTCATGGTCTACCTGCGTCACAGGGCCTGGTTTTGTTCTCAAGAAATCACAGGGAAATTTGCTGTTGCCTATAACCAGAGTGCCCAGTGGAGATTGGGTATCTTGGTAAGCTTTATTTGGAATGTGCTGATCACCAAGGGAAGAAGGCTGGCTGTGTAAAGAAGAGCAGGTTGTGGATCTTCAGCAGTGGAGTGAGGAAGCAAAGGAACGAATTCTGACAAGTGTTCCACAAAAGATGTTTCGATATTTTTCCTATTTCGTGTTTTAACCAGTAGATGTCTCTGTTTTATCACGCAGTTGTTGACAAGGACACACTATACCTGTTGTCACAACACGTTTAGTAAAAACCATTCGTTTCCCATGGAATGAATATACTTGAATGTAAAAATTCTGACTTCATGCTCTTGGCATAGCCTGCTGATTTTCTGACTGACCTAAGCCCCTGGAAGTTTTAACGAGAGCTCTGGCTGCTAATCAACTTTAAAAATCATCCTTATGGAAATGACCTATAGGATTCTAAAAGGACAAGAGAGGAATTGGTGAGATTCTATGGACGTTCATCTAAAAATGTAATAAATTTAGTACAGCTTGCTTTATCACATGGAAAGGCTCTTGGAAGCAACTTACGGAACAGCATGGAGTATTTGATTTCTACACAGTGCCTCAGGACATTCCAAGTTGTGATAGATGAATTATCTTCTCCACTTCATGAATGTGTAAGATAGTATTATTTCTGTATCTATAGCTATCAAGAGTAATAATGTAGATGATTTGAAGTATTCATACCTAACTGAAAAAAATCAATGTGATGCAATTCTATGCAGGCATATGTATTCTCATCATCATTTGAGAAATATATAGGATCTTTACAAAATAGATCAGCAGTTTTAAAATTATATTCAAATTCTATTGTTTTAAATATATACAAAATGAAGATGCATAATTTCAGAAACTATAACTTCTTGAATTTTAGTAATTGTCTAGGAATGTGATAGGCTTCTATTAATTGTTTCTTGACTTTATCCTTGTTGTCCTATGACAGTAGTCTATACATTTAATATCAGGACCTAATTTTTTGACTGTTTTCCTGAGTATCTTTATATTTGAGATCCTGGATTAGCTCATCAGAGAGAAAAAACTCTAGGCTGGATCTGCACTAAGTCCTGAACTGCATCAGGGCAACCCGCAAAAAACTTTTTGTTTGCGGGTTGTTCCATCCTGGTCAGGCACTCCCTTGGTGGAAATCCCTACAGAAACTGTTAGGATTTGTGGTTGTGTCTCATACTAATTAAGTTGCATAAGCATATTATGTTAGAGAAGAAAAATGTTGCCCAGTTTAGATGATAGTTGTGCCCACCGGAACTAAGGCAGTACGTTGGAGCTTTTATTTGCCATTGAGATCCAAGTCCATGTTGGAAACAGAACATCTCCAGCTGGAAGGAGCACTGCATCAAGGACAAATAGGTCTTACAGAGTTCTCCTGTATGTTCACACTTCCACACACTGTGGCTGTTTCTCCTACTGTTAAGTGGAGCCACAGGTCCACCTTTATACTCCAAATGGACTGTGATGAGAGGCGCAGATGGCCAGTCTTTAAGAGTCATTAGTACCCTGTCACTGGTTCCACCTCCTCAGAGGGTGGTCAATTCTAGGAGCCAAGCAGAACATGAAGTAGTAGAAGGAAATATCAGGCCTTACCCTGAAATGACTTATTACTAGACACAGCTGTTTCTCAAATGTAGGGACAATGAGGAGTTGATTGCAGAAGGGGAAATCACCGTTGAACAGTGGCAAAAGAAGGACCAAAGTGTCTGTTGAATCTTCCTGATTGTCAAACTGATGGCCAGGCCACAGAAACTTCAGAGGTTTCCATGACTGCAGCTATACAGCAGAGTTTCTACAGCTCAGTCAAGCTTAAGACAAGAAATAAACCTGAAAATAAATTTATCAGGTATGAAGAGCTATAATGCAGCTATTTGCAGAAAGGTTATGGACAATAAGATTCATCTTCAAAGAACTCCTGAACATGGAACAAATTATACTCTGTGTATGCCTCAGGAACTATCTTTCGTAGCTGAGAATTTCATAATACATATATATATATATATTTTTAATTTTAACTACCAGCATCTGGCAATTTACAATAAAGACTTGGAATGGAGGCTTTGGGGTATTTACAACTGCTTCTATCTACACACTGATTACATCTACTTCATGAAAGGCACATTAAAAAAACCACCATCACCAGAAAACTAAAAATTTGTTGTAAGGGCAATGTGACTCTCTATTTTGCATGATCTTTATCGTAAGGGATAGCACTGCATGAGAAAGTCATGAAGACAAAAATTTGTGGTGTTATTAAGTCAGAAGTGCTAACCAAAACAAAGTAAATATTTTTGAAAAATCTTTTAATGTGGAGTATGTGACTTCTATTAGTTTACAGAGAATGATGGCAGTACTCAAAGAGGAGAGTCTAATTCAGGCACCAGTCAGTTACACCTGGAATAAACTGGAACCACTGTGTATAAGGAAAATATGTACTATTACTATATACTGTTATGTATGATTCCTCTGATATGTAATCATACAGCTATGTTCTTTCAAAAGGATTATTTATTATTGATCTTGCAGATTATATTTGCTTCTGCTTTATTCTGGGTCTTTCATGCCCAATTATTTTTCTGTAAATAATCTAATGTGAAACACATTTTTATGGGAAAATACCTGTTTTACTATACCTATAAGCTAACTGACATTGACGTATTTCACTGCTATTAATAGAAACACGGCAATGGCACCTTGGCTGCGGTTTGGTTTTTTTTTGCAAAATGATTTATCTTAGTAGTCAGGCAAGTACATGCTCCTATAGTTGTCTCATACTCCTTTGAAGGATAAGAAGTGGGAGAGAGGTGATTTGTTGCCTTCAGTACAATATGTTTGACATTATGACAGAAAATCTAATGTTAGTCTGAAAGCAAATAGGTGGCAATACTGCTTTTGCTGCCATACAAGATGCAGAAATGCATGTAATGTGGAGATTAAGGAGTCAAAACATAGGAATATTTGAGTTGCTTTCCAAATTTGGGATCTTGAGTTGTAAACTGAACTTTTCAGCATCTAAGAAAACACTCCTCATCTTTGAGCTCCTGTTTATGTTTGCCTCTAACCGAACCCACAATATCTCATCTTCTTTCTTAATGGTAATATTTCAAAAAGAATCTAGTTTGACATGAGACTGGGATTATTTAGAAATATGGGACTATATTAACTCACAGTGACTGAGGAAAATATACCATCTTCCATCAACCCTACCATCACCATTTGTGGATACATTTATGCTCAAATGATTAGCTCCCTGCTTCATTTCCAAATCCTGGTTCACTTCTAGGCTCTTTCTGGCAGCAGATAATCACTTCTCTCTGAGATTAAACCAATATTCTTGATAATATGCTCCAGGAGAGCAATGTGGACAAAACACTGAAGTCTAAATCACGAACAGGGATGTTTAGACCAGATTTGCCCATAACCTCCACCTCTGCAGGGGACCCTTTTGCTGTAGGTGCCTGTACTGACACTTCCAAAACGGAAGGGACTGTTAAAAGTGACCTGTCTCAGTGCTCGGGCTGAGCCAGGACAGACGTTTTCATCACTGTCAAAAACACGTTTTCAAATGTACATATTATAGCTACAACCTGACACTGAATCTGATTTATGAGAGAAAGCACTCCTAGAGCAACTGTGTGATGTTACTGTGCATATTTAATGCATCTGTTGGGGGAAGCACGCTGTATGTGACTCAACAAGATAAAAAGCAATTTCTATGGATTTTTATCAGCAGGAGACTTGTTTCAGAGCAGCATGATTTGGGTAAGAAACTCCCCTAAAGGCATGTGAAATCATAAAAAGGGAATACAGTTTCCAAATCTCTCTCAGTGGAAATCAGAGATCCAAACAATAAAATGGTGCCAGTAGAGAAAGTGAGTAACAGATGCACTTTCATTGTCTGATCCTTCCACTTACAGTTAGTCTTTCAAAATGATGAACATGATTGCGAACATGAAAACGTGCAAATAAAATCTCATTGAAAGTGCTAAATGTCAGCAGTGTTAGTAGGGTCACTAGCTGCACACCAAATCTGCAAGCTGGGATGAAAGGGATTATGTTTTTTCCTTCACATCAAAGGGAAACACGTCTCTTCTGAAATGCCCTGTCAAACAGAAAAAGCCGCAGTCCCCTCTCCAATACGAAGCATTGTTCTTTTATTAAAATTCATTTAGTTTCTAACACTGTAGATGGAAAGAAAAGCAATATTTATTTTGGACTTCCCAATTGCTTTTGAATTTGACAAATGACTTAAATTATTTGCTTATCAGATTCAGTTTAAGAATGAATTGTATATTTTTTCCAGAGGCCGTTACAATTGCGGAAGAGTTTCATCTATTTTCCATTAATGTGTAAATCAGTCTTAGTGATAATTACTAAAGCAGGGGCATCATATTAACCTCTTGGTACCAGAAGTTGGGATTAGCATATTAGCACTTAAGCAACGTAAGCCTTGGTCCATTGGTGACAAGAGATTAAACTGCAGCATGCTGTGCCTGCTGTGAATGACTTTACTATACCTGGTCAAATATAATTTCTGCAGTGCACAAATCATTATCCAGATTCACAGAACTCAGCTGGAATATCCTCATGAACCAAAGGCCCAGGTAAAGCAGGTGTTAGGGTTCAAAATCTTACCTCAATTTGCTGTATCTTAAAACAGCTCGAAAGAGTGAGCTTTTAGTTGTTTTCCCTTTTCCTACACAGTAATTACTAGGTTTTTTTTGCACAAAGTGGTAAATTTCAAGTTATTTAGATGCACTGAAGTATAGAAGTTAGAGGTAGATAAGACCTATTAAAGCACATGGTATACTGCTCTGATAATGTCACATAAATTAATATGCCTTTTACTGGCTGACAATGCTGGAATTGACCCAGCTAGTGAAAACAAGAATGTTTTTGTGTGGGTGTAACATTGCCACCATAATGTGTATTTTTCTCATCAATAATTTACACATCAAGATATGCTTCAAAATCTGATCACCATAGTAATCCTAGCTGTAAGAGTCCCATTGCTTTAAACTAAAATCTTTCAAAAAATCCTTTCAAAATTGACTTCTTAGTATTATGGCAGCAGCAGTACAATTTTAAATTCAGTAACTAAGCAAATTTTTTTTTCAGTGAGATATCTGGCTTAAACAGTTATCATTCATAGTCATCATTCATTTTTTCTTCAAATAGTATTTAGACATTGAAAGCTAGAAAAGAAGCAGCAAATATATAGGCATAAATACCTTACACAAAATGCCAGCATTTTCTATTATTTATCAAACACATCAGAAGTTTCATGGGAATAAAGTTATGAAAGGAATTTGTTGTTCTGCATTATTATTGCCTTAAGCTTTGATGACCTGCGAGTTATCAAAACTTACAGTTACGTCCTGAAATTGAAAACCAGGAGGCCTTTCTGTTTAATTTTCAAGAGAATCAAATGCAAAGAGCTCCAGGGGAAGGCTGTGGAATATCAGGTCTATTGCCTCACTTTTCCAAGATATAAATTTCCTACTGTACAAAATGTCTACATAAAAACTACTGTGCAGTGACTGCCAACTTTGCATTGGTCTTCTAAGGATCAATTAATTACGTTTGGCATTGGATAAACTTTCAGAGATCAGTTCCCATTTCAATCATAGCATCTTGCCGTCTCTCTTTCTTACACAGGAATAAAAGACGGGGTTAGTGTTGTTCATGTCCTGCCACACAGGCACTCGGGGATGTGCTGGCCACAGTCTAAGGATCTGTGTTGACATTCTTACTACAAATTTTTAACTGGTTTTGGAAATAACACCACACTGGACCAACTGTTAGCATTAACCACAACTGCACTACCTCTCCAAAGTACTGGTTCGCATGACATGATTTTGTGGCATTGGATAACTTGTTTTCTTCATAACTCCTTATTTACTACTGTTCACATTGCATTGCTGGAAGAATGCAGTTCCCTCTAAGTGGGCTCTTTACAGACAATTGGCAGACTCTTGTCTGGATCTAGATTTAAACTTGATACTGAATGAACACAATAAATAAAATGGAAAGATAGGGAGATGGGGACGCCATCTTTACTGGTCAAAGCTTAGTACCACATATCATCTACTTTATATGATTCTTATATGAGTGCCTTTGGAAGGAATGAGGGCCTTTAGGAATTCTGGGCACTGTGTAGCAATAAGTGCTCTTTACATGGTCAAAAATACAACTTATTATTTTCAATGATCATGAGTTTTACATGTATATGTAAGGCCTTTTTGCAACAGTAAGAAAGGTCAAAAGTGCCCTTAGGTTAAATGAGAATTGGATTATCACAATAATAATTTTCATTTCCTCACAGTGAAATAAATACAATCCTCAAAGATAAAGGCAAGGCTTGAGATGGGTAAACTGGTCTAGGAGTCCAGAGTTTGTGTAGTTCAATTTGTCAGAGTGGCTTATATTAATTCTGGTCATTTTCTCCGACATCTCTAACAAATATCAGATAATATTTCCAACAAATGGTTGGCTTTCCTTCTCTTCCCTCCTGAAAGGCACTTGTTTGCAGGAGTTCTGCCAAAACCATGAAAATATGACTAATGTATTTATTTCATACATCTTCCATGGTGAAAGAAGCTGTAAGTATCTCATTTGAAGAAAAGCCTATTAACAAACTGGAAATGAAAAACAAGTAATCATCCTTTTCTTCTGCTCTTCACTAGCCTGCCAAGCCGGAAGACCGACATTATTAGTTATTCTCACTTGACCATCTTTTCACTACGTGTTGTTAGTTGATTAAAAATCCTGTTTACCAATTTACAAGCTTCCCCTTCAGAAATTTACATGAAGACATACATAATCTGTAGGTGCATGTATTTGTGTGTGGTTATCTATCTTAACCACAGCATCTACAAAAGCAGGAACCTTAATGACCTTAATGCAATCAGGAAAGGAACTTCTGAATCCTTTCACTACAAATGCCTTATTAATGGCTTTTACAGCTGATCTGCCGCATGCTGAGTTGAAACATGTGAGAACAGCTGATATTATGCTGATGGACAAGAGGTCAAATATCTACAGGGTCACGTATGTTACGCTGAAAGCTTAAGCAATTGCTTGCACGCATGGTTATTTATAGTGTTGAAGAGTGAACCAAGAGTATTGGTATCTGATCCATATCTCAGACACATAAAGCAAACTGAATGCCAACTAAGGGAACAACAGATGCCCATGAAGCTCATCTGGTTGACAGATGTCATTTGAATAAAGTTTATTAAATATTAATGGCCACTTAAGCGGATTTCCTCTGCTAGTTTCTCTCTGGAACAGTCACCAAATCCTAAATGATCTGGGCTGCATTATAGTCCATGAAATATGCCCGTACTACTTCAAGGTCTAGGGAAGGTTGCATCTCAGGTTCTTCCATGAAGAACCTTCTTCTTTCCAAATTTCCACAGCTGTGGGAGTTAACTCTTGCTCAGAGCAGAAAGGGTTCCCACCTAACTGTGGAACAGGAATCGCTGGCTGTAAGAATCAAAACTTCATGGTAAGAATAAAACCAGCTTCACACCATCAGAGGTCTTGGTTAGGTAGGAAGTTAAGAGTTCATGCATTATTTGTATCAGTTTCCCTTTAGCACATTTTTAGGGTTGATTATCCTACTTTAAAAATGGTTATTGGATGCAAACATATGCTGCTTGGTTATCAATAAAAACAGCAATAAAAATATTATGCTTAGTTTACGAATAGAAGTGAGTAAAATGACTTTGCTTTGTCCAGGAGTTCTTAAACTGTCTAACAACTCCAATAAAAAATGCATAAATAACACCTGGGAAGCCAACAGCTTCCTTCTGAGCAGAAATGTGACTGGGAACTGCTGCTGTTGCTCCCAGCATTACCATAGAGATGGTACATGAGAAGAGTAAACTTGGGGACTTCTGGAAGCCTTTGTATTTTGTAACAGATAAAACTGTGCAGTTCAGAACAATGGGCAGCATCTCTGCAGGACATACGCAGGAGGCCATGCAGTGTAGAAGCAGGAACTTTACATATAATGAGCCACCTAGCATAGCAGATTTTGTGGTAGCCTCTCGTAACAGAGTAAAATACATTCCCCCAATGTGAGCTTAATTTTAGAAGACATCTGCTTACACTGTAAGTGATAATATTTTGCAGTGATAGGGAACGTTTGAATCACAAGCAAGAGACTGGAGTATTGGCTGTGACTACCTGCAATTACCATTTCAACTCTCTCGTACAAAGATTTCATTCCAGACCTCCACAGCTGTTCATATATTCGTGTACTGTACAGATGATGAGGAGAAAGATATCCGCTCAGACTACTTACCTCTCACAGTCTTTTAGATACTTAGAGTAATCTAAAATGTATAAAACGTACATCTACAACAGCAGAACATTGTCTCAAGATTACAGACTCTGCAGCAAAGTCACCAAATCTCAGATTTACTCTTACACAAAACTGCCATTTACAAATCCCTAGATTTCATGAGAGCAGCAGATGGTGAAAATACTTTTCTAACTCATTTCTGTTCTATGCAGTGAGAGGAATTCTTTTTGCTCTCCTCATGAGTATCCTTTCAATATGATTCTAACATTATTTCCAAAAGCTGAAATTGGTTACGAAGTGGATTTTTTCTCCATTTCATTTTGTATTGTTTTTGAAGCGAAGAACAAGTAAAGCTTATCTTCACTTATATTTCAAATGCAGCACTTGTCATCATTCATGTATGTAAAATATATATGCACACATACACACACATAAACACATACATACACATACATACACATATATGTATGTATGTCCAGTTATACAGGGAGAGATCCCCGTTAAACATCTTCAAATCTGAAAGACAAAGGCTTAATTTAGGAGCATTTAGAGTTGTGGGATATATTGCTGCCATGGTGCTAAATGCAATTTACTAAGCACTTTATGCAATGTTTTATTATACAAAAAATTGCAGATGTGCCAAAAGTAACAAAGCGAATTGGTTTGGAAGATTTAATGAATTTATGTCAGCTCTGAAAGCCTGAGTCAAGCATCATATTCCTGGAGCTTAATTTGGATTGCTAGTGCTTTTTAAAGTAATTAAGAGCATACAGTTAGGAGACATTTGAACTGGGCTGGAAATGCTCAACTGGAAAATACAGGTTTGTTACACATCTCTTCTGCATTGTATTGTCTTGGGTTCCTTTCTTTTTTACTGCACAGTGCTTTGCCCAAGACTTGCACTTCCCATTATGTCAGTGTTCTCAGCCCCTACAGATTCCTGTGAGAATCCCACCTATGGGAGACTGGCAAGAAATAAAAACTCAAAAATAACAATGAAAATGTATATGTTCCATGTTAAAAATCCACAGGCTCTAAGGATTTCAGGTAGATATTTGTATAACAAATGCATACAGGTTGATTCTTTGTTCATTCAATAGGATGAAATACCTGGAACACCACATCCTCCCCCAAGGTTCTGTTGTGTTTTTCCAAAATGAATCGATTCACTGTATTTCCTGATTTACTTCACCAACCTGAACTCCTTTCAACAGTTCTCTTCGTGAGGAAGATGGAATAGAGATCTTCTAACACAGTCAGTTCAGCTCCTAATTCAGTTACACAGAAACGTTTTTAATGTAATATTGTACTGTGATTTATACCAATTTAGCAAGGCCAAGCATTAACAGAATCAAGAGAAAGAGGAAAAGAATAAAACTATTACTAGACCTTACACTAGACATTTTCTTCAGAAAAAGCAAAATAAAAGGGTCTCAAGACTGACTTGTGTATAAAAACAGATATCCACACAATACTGATATGTCAAAATTAGGACCATCTACAGAATATTGAATGAATCCTGGAAGTATTTCACCAGTGCTTAAATGTTCGTTATTTATATTTATCAATATAAATATTGATCAGTAGAACAGATGGATAAGCATTTACTAAGGAAAATTTTGAGTGAAATGAAAATAAAATTATTTTCTCCATAAAAAGAAAAAATTATTTTCTCTCACCTTTTCCTGTTTTAATGGTAAAAAAAGGAGTATTTCTTAGAAACTAAATGTCTCAGATATCCATTACAAAAGTGAAGATTTTCATTTAGATGGAAAAGCTTTTCTAAACAAATTTCACACAGTAAATTTCTGACTCTCTCCATTGGAAACTAAGAATTGAGCCTTAATTACCTGGACAAAACAATAGTATACTTCTGGGGGTACCGCATCACTATGTGGCCTTTAGCAGTCTGAGTCACCTGCTGGAATGGTCAAATTCTACCTGCCCAATTTAACTACCACTTCGCCTCAGGTAGATGAATCTCAGCACTAATGTTTAACAGATCCATCACAATGGTGATGTGTTTCAATGAACAGCAAAGTAATACCCAAATGCTTGAAAACAAGGCTGGCTCAGTATGTCCAGCACGTCACCTTCTGGGGCTCTTGCATATGATCAGGCGTGGAGGTACCACCACTGGCACAAAAGGAAGAGTGCCTGTCTTCCCTCTACACTGGATTGAGGGGGATGCCATTGTGACGACACTTTGAAGTAAGTTCATCAAAATTAAGGGTGTGAAGTTCAGGTGGAATGAATCTGAATTCTGATGTTCATGATACTTCTTGATACTTCATATAATGACTGATTTGCTAATATCTATAAAAAATTAAGATTAAATAACAAGCATAGCGTATTAACCTTCTCTTAGCTTGTAGATAATTATATGGGAAGAGTACAATTAATTTGTCTAACTGCAAGGGGTTTCGTATTATCCAGTGGAGTATCCTCAGGCTAGAGACATGCAATGGCTTCCACTATTGAATCCTTCCCAAAATGAAGTTCAAAACAAAACTCAGCAACCTATATCAGAACCAGAATTTTACAGAATCAGAGAAGGTTGGAAAGGACCTCTGGATATCATCTAGTCCACTACCACCATCCCCTGCCCTCAAAGTAGGTTGTAGACAACTATAGCAGATTGCTCAAGGACAGTCAGGTTTTGACTGTCTCCAAGGATAAAGAGTCCACAACCTCCCTGGGCAACTTGTTCCAGTGTTTGACCACTCTCCCAGTAATTTTTTTTTTTTTCTTATATTTAATGGGAATGTCCTGGTTTTTAACTGGTGCTAATTGCCTCTTGTTCTGTCACTGGCCGCCACTGAGAAGAGTTTGGCTCCATCTTTTTTATCCACTCTGAAGCATTGTGCCGAAGATGTGGGTATATCAACCTCAGGATACACAGCAACTTTGAAGGATTAGTTCTTTGGTAAACCTAATCCCATACTACCACATCTTCAACGCTATTTGTTCTGAACTGACTGGACTAAACCCAGCAATTTCTATACATGCGACAATAACTTCTGCTACTTTTCTGAATTCTCCCAATAAACAGATAAAAGGAGGAGAGTGGCTCATAAATAAATGCTATAATACGCGGAAAGCAGTTTCCAGAATTTTTGGTTTTATTTTAGTGCTGAAAAATTTCCGCTCTGAAGACCAGTTTTATGTTCCATGTAGAAGAACATCTTGTTACCACAAAGTACTGAAAGTCACACCTTCTGACTTGCTAGATATGGCAGAAATTGATTTTAGCACAGAAAGTAAAAAGCCACAGCAAAATTATCATAACTATAAATTGTATCTGAAGACCACCATTTCTTTTTTGTGTGTGTGTCAAGTGGTAATACAGATAATAAATTCAAACCCACTTTGGAACAAAATAATTTAGCAGGTAAGATGAATAACTATTGAAAACGTTTCCTGGAACTCAGAATGGCCCGAGTGAAAATAAGAATCAAACACAATTCAAATAAAATAGACTACTCAGGAAATATCTACTGTTTGGAACTTCCTGAGACTCTCATTACTTTTTCCACGCTGTACTAGGTTGATTGTTAGCAAATTTCTTACAGATATCTTTCTCTTATTGTTGTTACCTGAAAACTGATAAGGAGAATATATTATATCAGGTGATGAAAAGTCTCTTTACCAAAATATATTTCCCAAATATTTGTTTTGAGCTTTTCTAAGTTTAAACAAGAGAACAAAGTCCTACCATAACAAAATAAACTTTTGCATGCTCATTTTTCATAAGTTTTATTGATATGATGGAAATAAACCAGTGATAGGCAAACCTCGAAAAGATTTAGAGGCCGTATCTACAAGATACTTAGAAAGTAATGAGGAAATCAACTGAACGCAGACTTTTCCAGTACACAGACCTGCGGCAGGGATCTAGGGGAGCTGTGCTCATGGAGCTTGTGCAGAGGGGTTGTGTGAGTGGGTAGGCACGAAAAGAAGGAATCGGGTGCTTGGGTTCTGCACAGTCACAGGAAGCTTTTCCCTTTCAGCCCTGCTGCCCAGCAGCAGTGGTTGACGCCAGCAGATAACAGCTATTAACGCAGCCTGGGATGAGCAGGGGGATTGACTGCGTTTGCTGAAGGGCAGAGCCAGGAACAGATGAGGCTCAAAAGAGGAAAAAAATAGGAAGAGATACGTTGAGGCAGAGATACTGGGTCGTTTAGAACAAAATGCTATTTTTCTGTGAGATACAGACAGAAGACTTGTTAGAAAAATGGGGAGCTTGATTAAAGTATCCTGTGTTTGAAGCAGGGCTAAAAGCTACTTGCTGTATTCACTAAAAAGCTCCTTTTAGTAACTTCTGGTTAGAAAAATAACTAACTGCCATTTCCGAACTGTCATTGGTGCAGTATGATATTTCCCCATGGCATATGGACTTAGAAATGAGCCTGCTTGCCATTGGCTGGAGCTAACACTTCATTTTCTGAGCCTTTGAATATATTTACATTGTAGGACTGTCACTCTACAGCACATACCTAAAGCCCCAAGGTCATTAATCATCTGATATGAAAGATATAAAGTTACTGGAATAGAACATTGTCACCAGACAAATTACAGTGTATTTCTGACCTTGTGTCTTAAATATTTATCATTGCTGTAAGTAGATTTGCAGGGCTGCTCTTTTTGAGAATGCGAAGAAAGCTGCAATGAAGGGAAGCTTGTCACTTGTTTTATGAATAAATAGAGCACTTCAAGATCCATCAATCCGATGCCTTCCCAAAGCAACAAATCCAGCTTCAAAAGGAAAAATCCCTCCATGTTTAGTTGCAGATTTAATTTGTCATCATTGTACACGTATGTTTGGTTTGATGGTTTAAAAGCAAATTCTTAGTGACACAATTTGGCAGTCAATAGCATTAAAAAAATATTTTTACAAAATATAACGTTGTGCTTCACTTTGAAATCTATGTCATCATGCTCACATCTATTTCCAGACTTTATTAGGGTGTGTGGTAGAGAAATCCCATCAAATCAATCAGAATTTCTAAAGATAGGTTTGTCACAGTTGTCCGTCATCCTGCCTGGTTCTGACTCTCTTTCACACACCCCAGAGAAAACACCCTCACCCTTCTCCTCTTGGTTGATTCTTTCAACAACAGGAGGTATCTCATACTTTCATGCCCTATAGCACATCTCAGATATGAATGACAACTATGTCATGAGACAATACACTGCAGAGGTCAGTCCCCGTGGGAAGGGAGTGGTAAAATAATTAGAAAGGATAACATATTTTTTGCAATGGATTGTCTGCAAAAAAGCCAAGTCTAATCTGAGGAAAGGGTCACATGAATCCTATGAGATTTTCTCCTCTCTCTGAGTTGAACGATAAACTAATTAATCAGAAAGCCACCTCATAGGCTTGATAGCTATTTGGACTGCTATTTGAAGCACATCGTTAACATTTGTCAAAAGAGACATGCTTAGAAAACCTTCTCACTAGCATTAAAAGTTTGAGTACAGCTGTGCAAGGCTGTTTCATACAGATACACAGACACAAGTTCTGCTCTCAATCATGCTGCAGCACAGAGGCTGCGGATATGAACAGGAGCAAAACTTGGTCCTTCATAATAATTTGTAAAAAAATTTGCAGCTTTGGTTCAATGAGAGCTCCGCATAGCTCAGCATCTCTGAAAAATACAAGTCCGTAATCTATCACATCAAGCCATCATAAAAGAATGCATATAGGAAAAGAGGAATGGAAGGGGGACACAGTGATGTTGGGCAGCCAGTGAATAGAGTGCAAGGGACTGTGCGTCGTGTGCGTACGTGTGCCTGGGTGACTTGGTGAGACTGCTGATGAGATCAGAAGGGAAAGCAAGAGGCCACAAATATTTGGCATTTTATTTAGGTTGCAGTGTTAACAAATCAAAGTTAATTGCTTTCTCCAACCTTTTTTTTTTTTTTTTAGTTTCTCTTATCAGTTGTGATTACAAGCCAAAATGAGCAGTCCCGATTGGGAACTCATCCTAATGCTTTTGCCTAATGATCACCAGGCCTCTCTATGTATCCACAGCGCACGTGCACAGCTTGCACCCCTGCAGTGGGAGCTACCTATTCTGCAAGAAGACCTCTGAACAGCGGCAGGTGTTGTTTCACGCACCCCTACGGTCCTGTGAAGGTCTGGAACTTAAAGCTTGACTGGCTACAAACAGTTCAACACCGGAGAGAGAAAGGGGAATGGCATATTACTATGCACACCAAAGAGGCATTTTGTGTGATTTACAGGCAACTGATAGAAGCATATTCTGTTTTGACAGCTCACGCAAATCAAATGGATCTTCCTATGCCATATAGTTTGCTATTCAAAAGCACAAATAAACAATGTAATATTAACAATCCTGAAACACTGTCATGGAAAGGATAGACATGCACATATAAGACACTTCTAGTTTCACAGAATATCTTTACTATTCAATAGCATCTACGTTTGCTGTGATCAGACTTCATTTCCTCCAGGCTTGCACTAAGCATAACTGCAGCAAGGAGTTAGTCGCCAAACTGATAAGCTATGTTTTTGAAGTCTTACAGCATCAGAAACATTATCCTCTAGAATATAATGCCATTACAAATTCACACCCCTCATGTCTTTTGAGTACTCCCTTTGATATTTCCCTCCAATGCTGAGTAGTATTCACAAGCACATTAGTTGATGCATTTTTGCATGTGTTTGCATAGAAGCAGTCAGTAAGTTATATATACTCTGCACTGACACCAGTGAAACTCTTGTCCTCCTGTGCTCTGTTATCCTGTACTCTATCATGGCTTTAAGGTGCTACGCCTCATTACAATTTTAGCCTCTTCAGATCAGCAGTTGACCTTTTCCTTTGTCACGGAAAACTCCACGCATATTCCTGGAGCTATACAAATGATAAATAAAAATCACCTAGTCCCTAGCTGGTGCATGGGACTCTCCATGCTAAATTTTATAAAATCATAATCTGCCCCTAGATATTCATTACTGTTGACAGTCAATGATCAGACCATAACCTGGATAAGCTTTAAGCTTTGTGGAAGGAAGTATATTAAGCAGTTGACAGTAAATACATAAATAACTTAATTTCCAGGTTTGGGTAACAGAAAAAACAACCTGTACAGAAATCTTGTTTTACCTCTCTAGCTGTACCTCTACCTCTGTTCTTCTAGGCTCTGTTTCTTGAACTTTTAAAATTCATCCTCATGTCCATGATACGTGTTTGTTTTAATGGCGTAGTATCTAATGCGTGGCATTTAATAAAGTAATAATCTAATAAAGCCTAAAAATGGTTCTCTTCTAAAATGCTCTAAAAACATCAGATGGTTTGTCATCCTGTATCAGGAAAGAATGAGTAAGTGCTAAAAGTGGCTTCACATCCTTACTATATATAGAAATCCTATTACAATTACCCTTAACTGTCCTTTGCCTTTCTGTAGTAGTTTCCTCTGTGTCCTCTGTACCTCCATAGGTAAATAAAGTAAGATGCCAGGGTTTGTCTTGTGTGTACAGAAAGCAGAGGTAATCCCAATCCACTTTTAGCGTATAGTTCACTTCCAAGCAAATGAGTACTATCCTCATCTCCATCCTCATCTTTGTTTCACAGTTTCTATGTGCAGTAACAGTTCTTTATGCTGTACCTATTTTGACATTTTGTCAACTGAAGTGTTGCTCAGAATATCCTCCATTGACACATCTCGCATTTGGAGTACAAAACATTCAGAAAAAAGTCAGGCACCATTAATACCTTCAGAAAGCAAATCTGTGAACAATTAATGGCCTGCATAAGGAACGAAGGTGGATTTCAGTGAAGGAATATTAGCACGTGCCACAGATGGATAGTGGTTATAATAATTATCGGTGCATCTAATCACAGTTTTAGCAGTTCTTTAAAAGCTGTCTTTGTTGCCAAAATTTTTTCTTCCTCTTGCTGTACGTGCAGAGCCTGTCCCTTTTCTTTCTGAAGATTAATGGTCAGTTAACTGCTCACGGCTGAGCAAGGCTCATTAAAGCAATATTCTCTAATCATCCACAACACTGCCAGTCTCTCCTTATTCTAAGCATATAATTTTGTGGAAACAGGATCAGAGATTAATTGAGTCAATTAGCAGCTAGATTTGCAGACAGTTTGGGAGACCTGAGATTTCCCACTTACTGTATTGATTTGTGTGTGGAATGGCATCTAATTTTCCACACTTCTACAACTGGCAGGCATCCAGTCTGTTCTTTTTCCAACCTAATGGCTAAGAAAATGTCATATGATCTTTGGCAATAAATTGCATTTTTTTAATCTTCCTTCTGAATTCAGTCATTCTATTTAGGTACTTGGGGATTTGTTTAATATCTTTTTCAAAAAGCAAGCTATGTTGCTAAAATACATGCCTGACCAAACTTAAATCGAAGACATTAGCCGTAAATCAGCAAGTTGCATTGGTTTTCCAACTGAAAATGGGCCAACTTTTGTACTAATTGATAACCTGTAAATTTCTGGTGAATCATTACTTTTTTGCAGAAGAGAATTAACTAACATAGAATTTCCCATTATATATATATATATATATTAAAAGTTTTGGCTGGAAGAAAATATGCTGTTCTTTTTCCAAGCTTCCCTCTGCTTTCTCTCCCCAGATCTGGTCTCTGTTATTCTTTATCTCAAGGCAGAACTGACACAAATGATGGACAACCTTCATCCATTGGCAGGGATCAGGACCTGAGGACTGGGTTTCGAGCATCCAGAAAAGCACTGCTACCATCTTCCTGGTGTGCTTAGACATATGTAAGAACAAGTCCATGAAGATAAACACTGCTGCTTTAAGGGTGAAAACTGCAGCAGAGAAAGTCCTTTCTATTTAATCCTTTGTCTTCCATACTAATAGTGCTTAAGTACTTCCCAATCATTAACAGTAAAAAGCTCTTATTATGTCTTTACAGGATGCAGCAGAAATCAAGCATTTAATCTGTAGGCCTGTTTGTGAGAGTAAACGATGGGGACCTTTCACTTGGCAGAGTAAATAGTTTTGTGGCTAGCTCTGAAATCATTAAGGCTACAGGTTCTTCTCTTATGGGGTTGATCTTCCTGGGCTGTGTGGGGCCTTCGTCTATTCGTACCTCTTCCTCCTGGCCAGTGCCAAGCGAGGGCAGTTGCTTCAGGAGAAGGTCAGGGATCCACAAGCACCATTTATCCTTAGTTTAAACTAGAAACCAAACCCTGAAAGTACTGGTGAGCCTCCTGACACATAAGGAAGAGTTGCTACCTCCGTCCTTGCGTTTGCTCTTCTCAATTCCCCTTTTCCTCCACTCTCCCATGTGCTTTATGAATGCTTACCTTGCTCTGTCATGTAACCAGCCACTGCAGGAAAACTCAAGGACCCTTTTCCAGTTCTCCATAATCTAGCCCTGTGCTGTCTCAGGCACTCTACTAATGCTGTTGTGCAGAACCTACTAACAGGCAAGGTGAGACCTCCTCACTGCTGAGGAAGATTGTCCCAGCCAAATCGTGTTCTCCCCTTGCACAGGCAGAAGGTGTACACTTACTGCTGACTCTGCATTTCTGTAGACTTCTTTGACCTGAAGTCTCAGAAAAAATGGTTTTGGACACAACTTTTCCTGTAGGCAGGAGAATATTGTGAAGACCAGCTTGTTACATTAATGAGTAAAGGAGTGGACATTCATGTGTTTCTATTGAGGGACTGCCACACTACTCCATTTATTTCTGTCTTAAAATAGAAGCTAGTGAAACAGAAATGAAGGAAGGAGGAGAAAAAACTTCAGAGTCTGATACAAATAGCATTTAAGGCATTGAGAAGTGGCTGACTGATTGGAATGGACTTTCACGGGGATGATGGAATCTTGACTACAGAACTGAAACACCTCCAAAGTCATAGAGCATGATCACCTGCTATACTCACAAATGGGACTGTGCCTCATGAGGCGATCAGGCTCCACCTACGTCAGGCAGATCTTATTCGTTGTTCCCACTGTTCTTGCTGGGAGGATATTTCTGAGCGCTACAGCTCTGATAGAAATCTTCTACTCTTCAGTTTAAATTCCTTGTTAGTAAGTGTATAGCAATTGGTTCTTGTGCCAATATGGTTGAAGTAGCTGTCTTCCTCCCGAGTATTTACTTCTGTTATTTGCTTATAGATAGTCTTCAATTTGGAAGGCTAAGTGAGCCTTTTTGAAGCTAGGCAAGTCCTTTAGTCTCTTGCAATAGAACAGGCTCTCTAGTGCTCAGATTATAACACTAATCATTCCTTGTCTTTACTACAATTACTCTTGCTTGACCAAGGAATCATATCTTCAGTGTCCAACATTTTTATCTAGAAGGTTTTTGCTGTTCACATATTTAGAGCCTAAAAAGAAATGGAGGTTTTTAATCTGCTTGTTTAGTAAGGTTCCTTAACAGCCTTATTATCCACCTCCTCAGTTTTCCATTGACAGGTACTACTATCCAGCGGAGTGGAGAAAGAACAGAGCTGATTGCTTGTAAGAAAGAAAACACAAATAATGCAAGATTGCATGAGCTGATTCATTAGTGAGTTTGATCTTCACTTCCAAAGTGAAATTCAAAGCTCTGGGCTGGTTATGCACGTAAGTTTTTGATTCCTGGGGATTATTTAGTGAAGGTGGTGGGAAATATGCTATTGTAAGAAAGCACAGCTTTCATTTACTTAGCGGGTGTAACATTCTCAGCTACTTTGTGTAATCAGATTTGCTTCTTTGGTTAAATCATGGTATCACGTTAGCTTTAAAAAATACCTGAAAACCTGTTTCTAACTCCAGCAGTTTTCTGCCTTTTCCTCATCTGTTAGAAAAGATAACATGCTTGCCATTTTTCTTTCAGGTCTACAATAGGAAAGCATCTTCTGTGCCTATTTCTTTGAAAGAAGCACTTGTAACTGACTCTTTCTTTGTCTCCTCTTATTGGCCCCTGTTACCAGCTGCCCTTTTGCTCCATGGCAGGCAGGTATTCTTCAAGGTGAGAAAGCACTGTAAGAGGAGCACTGGGGAAACGGGAAACTCTCAGTGGGATGAATGAACCTGAGTCAGGTGCAGCAGAAGTTCTGGTGAAAGTTGACCCCACAGGACAGATAGCTGAGTAGCCACGTCTTAAAAATAGCACAATTAGCCGCTGTCTTTCTTAAAGGAAAATCAGCAATTGTATGAAGAAGGCATGAGAAGTCTTCACAGTATACTGAAGAACAAAAAGCAAACCTTTCCAAAATTATGTGTCTTGTAATGGAAATGTTTCCTACTTACTGTAACCTCCCATGTACATGTTATATTTTGCAGTACATGACAAATTTAGAAGTTTTCTGTTCAGTGAAGCTGACTATTTTAGACAAGATTAAGGTTTCTAAGGATCAGGAATACTAAATTCTATTTCGTAGAATATTAGTGTCACAGTAGACAATATTACCAGTATAGAAGAGAGAACCTTTAGGTAAAAAGACCTCAGTGTACGAATAAAGGCTCCAAACAAAGTGCAAATACCCCTTTCAGCCTCTTTAAACTACTCACACCTGCCAAAGTTGTAGCAAAGACCATAAGCCTCAAGTTTGTCACTATCTCTTGAAGTGCAATGTATTTCTAAGAGAATCTTTGGTATTGTGCTTCACTGTTAATGGGGTATCAATTCAGTAATACACTTGAGCCCATCTGGTGTGAGGGAGGTGCATAAGCCTCTCTCAAATTGGTGGGATGTAAGGATTTTTCTGAAGTAAAATGAATTCATGAGTTTTACCCAGTTGTACTGTATAGGAGAGTGGATATTAGTGGTGAATTAGAGCACATGATCAGAGCCAAAATAAAGCACCTATGACTGGATTTAGGTAGATATTAGTCACTGAAGTCCAAAATTATTTTAAAAATACACTGCTTAACGAACTACCTGGATGCACCTAAACTCTTTCAGTGTCTTCCCCTCAAAGTCTCCTTGGAGAGACTGCACATGGGCAGAATGACCCTGTGTGAACCACTACACTAAGCTGCCTCTAAAGAAACTAAGCAGACCAAAGCTTAAGACCAGCAAGATCAGGATGAGAGTGTTGCAATGTGCCCTGCTGTCCTGCCTCTCTGCCAGCCCTGACTGAGAGAACTACTGGAATTTTTCTTCTCGTAGAGACTAAGGCACAGGAGACCTGGGATGCAGTGGGGGGGAAGGCTGTGGGCACTCTGGTCGCATCCTGATATGTAGCCAGGCTGTAGCTGGGATGAGCACCTGAACCTGAGGGCAGGACAGTGCTTTTGCATCCCACAGCTGAGTCTGAGGTCCAGAGCTGCCAGGCAGCTTTTCTTTATGCTAACAAGAGGCATTTTCTCTGATATACAAACCCTATAAAGCAGCAAACGTGTGCCCCTCGTTGTGGTCTCTCTGCTTAAGGGCCTCCTGTTTAGAAGCTGATGAAATGGTTTGGGGTTGCTTGTTATGGCTCTGATTTTCTAAACTGAACCAACCTCTTAGCAACACAAGGAATTAAAAATGCAGCTGCACTTATTTGCCCATCTTAAAAAGTACGCTGCTAAACACACTGTAATGTAAAAGAGAGGACAAATTAGCATATCTGACCACAGACAATCATTCTCCAAAGAGTGGTGTGTTTAGATACAAATGATTACTCGGTAATGAAATAGCAGCAGTAGTGATGAACCTATTTCCTCAGTTCTAATTACATAGGCTCCAAAAAGGTGTAAGCTATGTTCCCTGAAAAGCTAATTATTCTAGCAAGAGCACTTTCTGCACTACAAATAACTTAATCCCTACAGCAAAAACTGAGCTGAAGTAAATGTGACAATGATTTTCCCATAGGGAAAGGCATTTGCTCCAGAATTTTTAACCATTCAAATACTGGAAAAGCTCATTTTGCCCACTTGAAAATAAATACGTTTTGATAAACAGTTCAGATTTTGCAAGGTTCTTGACCTCTCTCTATTTAGTTATTCATAACAAGGGCCATTTTAATGTCTTTCAGATTTTTCAGAAGACATTGCTTCTGATTTTCTGTCTAGTTAGTTGCTCATTACCTTTAAAGCACCTTCATACATGCTTTAATATGACTGTTAAAAGGACTTTAAAAAAAAAGTCCTAAAACTGCAACAGATACTAAACTGAACAGTTCTTCATATAAATTTAATGTAGTAATAAAAATTAATAAAATAAAAATGATCCAAAGTACATTGCTCTGTTACAGGCTATTGCCTAAAAGTAAAGGAAATGCTTACTGAGAGTCCAAAGGCTCTCCAAAGTCAAGAGGTACAAAGGGGAATCTGGTGCTTGTGTTCTACACCCTCTATTTAGAGACACACTGCACAAGACTGGAAAAAGTTTTAAGACTGCTGCTTTCCAAATGCTGCCAAATGGCAGGGGTCATGTGGAAGATATTGACAAACCAAAGTCTACAGAAACTGAAGAAGGTTTTTTGTCCCAGCTTGCTTCACTCTTGAATGCTAAAATAAGATGTAATTGATTTTATTTATAAAGATATCCTCCCTCTTTCAGCTCACATGCTCTAGCCCAGGCACTCAAGTGACCGGACAAAGTACCATTATGTGAAGAGCCCAAGTACCCTTGTGCTGCACGCTGAGAAACAGTCTGGCAGCCTCTTCCAAAGAGCAACATCGGTTATATATGGAATCATAGAATCATAGAATGGTTAGGGTTGGAAGGGACCTCAAAGATCATCTAGTTCCAACCCTCCTGCCATGGGCAGAGAAATCCTCCACTACACCAGGTTGCCCAAAGCCTCATCCAACCTGGCCTTGAACACTTCCAGGGATGGGGCATCCACAACTCCTCTGGGCAACCTGTTCCACTGCCTCACCACCCTCAATGTAAAAAATTTCTTCCTTATATCTAATCGAAATCTCCCCTCTTTCAGTTTGAATCCATTGCCCCGTGTCCTATCACTACACGCCCTTGTAAAAAGTCCCTCTCCAGCTTTCCTGTAGGCCCCCTTTAGGTACTGGAAAGCTGCTATATGATCACCCCGGAGCCTTCTCTTCTCCAGGCTGAACAGCCCCAACTCTCTCAGCCTGTCTTCATAGCAGAGGTGCTCCAGCCCTCGGATCATCTTTGTGGCCCTCCTCTGGACCCGCTCCAGCAGCTCCATGTCCTTCTTGTGTTGGGGACTCCAGAGCTGAATGCAGTATTCCAGGTGGGGTCTCACGAGAGCTGAGTAGAGGGGCAGAATCACTTCCCTTGACCTGCTGGCCACACTTCTTTTGATACAGCCCAGGATACGATTTGCTTACGGGGCTGCCAGCGCACATTGCCGGCTCATGTTGAGCTTCTCATCCACCAGCACTCCCAAGTCCTTTTCCTCAGGGCTGCTCTCAATCCTTTCTCCGCCCAGCCTGTACTTGTGCTAAATCATCACCATGTCCAGATTCTTAGAAGAGGTGCCTGCCAGCCTACAGAATGAAGTTACCAGCTACACAGAGGGAAAGAGAAATGTTTTCTAGCGGTGTGAGCTCAGCAAGACAGAGAAACTATACTCATCTCGTTGACCAGCTGCCACAAACCGAAGTCTCTAAGTATTATTCTTGTTCCCTTCTGGCATTAGCTCTCTGGTTTTCGGCAAGCCACCCAAACTCTCTGTTTCCCACTCTGCAGAGCACAGACAGACAGTCTTTCATTTATAGCGCAAGGATGCTGAAAGGAATAATTAATAAAACTGTATACCAATCAAAAATTGAGGTGAGGAGGCACAAGGGGCTCTTATTGACCCTCTCAGCTATACATGTTCTTAAGTTGTCTGAGTAGTTTATACTGGAAATTTTAAGTAGAGACTATTTTAAAATAAGCAGACTAGCTTGTCTGCAGCTTTTCTTCCTGGGGTACTTTACTTATTATGTATCCTTCCTCCTCCTCCTCTCTTCCAGAGACTAGCAGCAACACAGGTGGAAATGGAGGGAAGGGGTAAAGCCCTTGAGGCTTGCAGTACGTCAAATTTCCACCTCATGTCCTACTGTTAGGAAGATAAACGTACTTTGTCCCCACGTACCTAAATGGAGAGGCCTAGCAGGGTCAGAGAATTGTCACACACAGTTCTAGCAGCATCCTGAGAGTCCTTCCCTTTTCTAATTTGTTTCTTTTATTTCTCAGCTTTGTATATGGAAGAAATCAACCAACTCTCGATTGAAGTACGACAGTCACAGATACTATCTTCTTATATCGAAAGGGCTAGCTTATCTTAAGATAAAAACATACTTTTATGTGGTTCAGACTTAATTCAACAAGCTATTCAGTTAAATCAGTGCAGGTTTTTAAGCAGACCTAAGTGCCATGCTTATGATTTACAGTACACCTTCAGCTTTCAAGCCTTTGCTCTCCACAGGTCCTGACTACAGAAATGCCTGATATCTCCATAACAAGCTTTAGTACTGAAGGATGCCAGCTAAAGCAGGGTGCAGAGGCATGTTTTCCTCAGCATCACAGCCACTGCAAACGTATTAAGCTTGGCTGCTGTGCTTTATGCTGGTCCCTGCACAATGCAGAACCAAGTGAAGGTCGCAGTCTTCGTCTGCAAAGTGTCTCCTCACTGAAATTCAGTATTCAAAAGTTGACTTAAGCATGAGGATGTAGTCCACAGCTGACAACTCTTCTCCTCAGGTGGAAAGGAATAATATGGCTAAGGCTCATATCTACAGAGAATAGGGCTGGCACATTCAGACATTTAAATAAGAGTATCAGACACCTTCAACCTGAAATAGAAAGCACATTTCTTTTGCCTTGTCTTCTTATACGGGTATTAACGACATCTCTTAGCTAATGTATATGAATTTTCAAAACAAAACTCTCAAGCACTCATTTTATCTGTGGGGAAAGAGTAGGAGAACAAACACTGCCTGTCAGGTATTAGATACAGTGCTTAAAGCAAGATAATAAGGTATTTCAATACAATTATAAACATAGTCTGAAAACCTAGAGAGAGCCAACAGAGAGGAGGTTAAGATGTAAAACTCTTGGAAGAAAATAACCTGCAAAGTTATTGGGATGGAGAAGGAGGAGGGCAGGGAGGGAAGAAAAAGGGTGAAGCAAGGGACTGAGATAAGCATTTTTAAATAGCTTCCCTGTATTTCTCTCATTTCTGCTTTCTCCGTTTATTAGCCTTTCTTTTCACTGATGCAAGAAGCATTTGACTGCGCAGAACATGGAATGGGAGGAATGAGGAGAAGTGCCCTTGAACCATATTCAGCTGCAGAAATCACCTATGTCTGTCTTCTGTTTTTCAGTATCAGTTGCCAAGAACAAGTAGGTGGTTTTTTGCCATCTCTGGTTAGACAGTTCTATTAAAAGTGGCTTGTTCCTTTCATAATGCATAGTCCACTTGCTATAAGAAAGGCCCATATGGCTCTGGACAGTGAGCAATTCCATACTAACCTTGAATGTGATTTGTTTCTAGGGCAAGACAGATTGCTAGTCTAGCATTACAGGCAACCAAGGAATTGTTTGAAAAAATAAGTCACCTCTTTTCCATGGTACTTACAAGGGTCCAGCCTTGATAATTAAGGAGATGGCAACTATCTCCCCCACCCCGCCTCGAGTGACTGACAGAATTCCTCCCAAACCCCCAGCTTCTGCATGACCATCTAACAGCATGCCCAGGGGCTGCGAGCTTGGGATTGAGCTTTTAGCAGATCATAATCCTATGCTTTGGTCCTCTTTGCTATGAGGGCATATAAGGTGATCTTTGGCTTTAGCCAGTGCAGGCTTAGAAACTGATTCTATTATTACTGATAGAGAAATGACAGTGAACGCACCTAAGATTTATTGCAGGTCATTAATTCACTTATATATGACTGTGTAGAAAGGTACTCAACATTTTTTAGGAAAAGACCAGTATCTCACCATTTGGAAAGATCTATGGCATTACTCTGCATCTCTGAAGAGTTGACAGATGAAATATAAAGTGATGAATATTTCCCAACAAGAATTTATCACCTTAAGCAACAGTTACTGAAGAATGAATGAGGAAAGAGAGAAAATTATACTGATTCATGAAGCAACTTCTTTGGAGGAACCTGTGATTCTTCAGAGGTTAAATCAGTCAAATAACAGGAATCTTGTAAAATCTTTATTCCAAGTGCCTGCTCCCACCAAATTGTGATAAAAATCTGAGAGTTAAAAGCTTTACAGGATGGCTTTAATGGAAGAACAGCCTCTCTTCTGATGATCTCACATTTTAAATTCAAGTTCAACAGTACACAAGACAAAAATTGTTTTTTCCCTAGACTTCAATAAGCTTACATTATACCTTCAGGATGCACAAGATGAGAGTCTAGTTCTGGCAGGTAAGACTGAGGCACATTCAAATCCATTGTGGCTAACTTTAACCAGCTTTAGTAAACTTTTCAGTCCAAGGCTTTGCAGAAAGTAGCAGCAGAATTGAGGGGAACCAAAAGCAGCAGAAACACTTCATGAGGATCACTTTAAGTATTTTGGCTTCTTGCCTAAGATGCTGGAAAAACATAGAAACCAGTTATGTGAGGCAGAAGAATAAACTATGGAGTTGCTGGAAAATATTTCTGATTATGAAATGTCTTATATTGCCCCCCCTTGTCATGCTAGCACATACATGCTTTCTACTGCAGTAGCCAGTTCTTTGCTTTGATTAATGTCAGCAAAACTGAGCTGCCAAGAACTCTTCCTCAGATTAACTGAACATACCATTTCAGAGTGGCATTCATTTGGGCATGTTCTGCTCTTCGGCTTTTTTTGCAGAGAACCAGTAGGACCAGCAAGCCGCAGGAACACCAGGGAGCAGGTGCAGCCACGTTGCCTTAAGCACATTTCTGCCCAGCACAGCCAGCTCTGGGGGTTCTGCTGGATCCATCTCTGCTCACCCTTGGTCCCCTCACCCACCGCTGGAGTCTCCCCAAGAAATTCCCCAAGCATCCCCGCTAGCACCAGCTGCCAGGGAACCAAACATATTCAGGCAATCTGTTCTATTACCAGAGATTATGATTCATTTAAAAGCACAGGGGTGAAAGGCAATTAATATTAGCAGTGACACTAAAGTGAAATTCTTCTGGAGATGGAGCACTAGGAGAGAGGCACATTTTTGTCTTATGTTTTTCAGCTACCAAGACTATTTCTAGATAAAAAATAAGTGATTCACCCTAAGCATTTTTGTTACTTATTATTTAAAGGGAATTATTGTGGCTTGGCATTAGTTCTGAGGTATAATTCACAATATTTAACATAATAAATATGTAAGATCCTCTTGGAAAACACATTAATAGAAGGGACAGGCAGATGGAGGTCTGCGTGCTGTTGTTATACGTCCAGCATTACCTACATTTGGTAACTACTGAACCCCTTAGGCTTTAAATCTGCTCTTTCTTTCATAAAAAACGTTGAGATTAGGAGGGCTGCACTAATCAAGTGCCAACATTAAAAAAAAACAACACCCATTGTGAAGCATCCCATGAAAGCCCAGTGAAAGATGAAGGAATTGCCTCAAGTCCTCAAAGATAGACTTCAAGTATATTTTTCTCTGGTTAATATGATTTCTAAAATATCAAGGTGAAGGTGTTTCTCTGTACCTCAATTACGGCTCCACAAGAGAATGCATTAGTTAACATGAACAAAAAGACCTGGTTCATTTGATCTATTTGGAGTCTGTGGGATTCACACTTAGATTATCTCTAATGCATTGTGAAAACAAGTATTTGTTTCATTTTTTTTTAAAGCTTCTTCATACTACAATCGGGTTGACTAAGTGACCTGGTCGTAGATGCACAAGGAAGCAGAAAATAGCATATGAATCTCTAATTTTCAAAAGCATCCATTACAAGTGCAATTGTTAGTTGGAGACGTAACTTGTTCACACACTTTTTTAAACATCACAAAGCATTTATCTACAGTCTTCTGTGCCTAAATACCTTTTCCAGTTTTCTTATTTCCCAAGAAATACAGTAACAGGACTCGTGAAATACTCAAAGTTGTACTGTTTTTGTAATAAATCTAGTTTTCATTTCTTGAAAACCTTTTTTTCTGACATTTTCTAAGGAAATGCTTGAATTTGGTATTTGGAAGTTGCATTTTGAAATAATAAAAAGTATACAGAGAGGTCTTTTTAAAATGAATGAAACATCTCTTTCATTCAAGATTTTTTTTTTCACTTTAATATTTTCAAACATGAAAGTTAAAAATCTACAGCTACTAAACTAAAAAAACTATATATATTCACGAAGTCCCAGTGACTGTATTGATATTTACATTTCTAACTCGCTTGGCTTAGTGGAAAATCTATATCCTTTTTCTAAGTCCTTGAGAGATAAAAGAGAATATTGCTCAGAGAAGTGCTAATGTTAGTTCATTAGAGTCTTGCGACTGAGGTCCTTAAGCTGAATACGTGGTACATTTTACCCTTGAAAAGATTACCCCCATATTAATAGAATTTCCTAAACATCCTTTAAGGAATATCACTTCTATCACTATTATCTTACCTCTTTATCAAAGGCAAAGCCCATGAGTGTTCAAAATGAGGCCAATTTTGCTACATTAAGAACAATGATTATCAGCTATATCGAGGATAAGACTATGCCACCTTATATTAGCTACTTGAGAAGGAATAACAGAATTAACAAAGTTTTCTCTTCTCTGAGACTAATCATGTCAATATAATGTAATTTGATTTAAAATTACCATTTTTTTAATCCTATGAGCCAGAGGCTGACTGAGTGGCTGCAATTTGGAAGAAAAATTTTTAGTATGATATATACGGACTGAAGGAGATACACTTGAAGCCAACAGGAGCTCTGTAACAGATTCAACTGAGAAGTATGCTCCAACTGTGAATGAACTTCAAGGTTGTTTAGTGGCCTCTTGGTGAACATGAGCTGGACTCTGCCATGTAGCAGAGGCATAAAGGCATAAAATTCAGAACATTGCACATGTCATCAAGGAAAGGCAGTATAACACAGAATTGGTCATTCACTAAACATTCATTTCCATTTAAGCATTAGCATGATTAAGATGTAATTATCAGAATAAACAAATAGAAATGGAAAATAAAGACCTTGAACCCCCTTCATCACTTTCCTGTGCTCCCCTCCTTACAAGATGTTCTGGGACTGGAATTCAGATATAAGCAAAAGTTACAAAGCAGGAATTGATCTTGTGAATGATCATCAAGACACAGTGCTGAAATCTCCAGAATATCTCCACCCCCAACATACTAATTTCAGCAGAATGCCAGAGGGCTAATGGAAGATGGAAGCAAATGAGTTGGTAAATCCACTGTGGATTTTCTTATGTCTTTTACAAAGGTTGAAATAGAATCAATGGAAACTGCAAAAGCCAAGAGTCATCTGAAAGGCTGACATTTTGAAGGCAGGAATATCCAAACAATATAGTCTTTTAGAACCTGAAAGTATAAAAGCATATTTTCAGTCCCCCATAAAAAGCACTAATTTTCAGAGGTACAAGCACTTTCATCTTGCACTTGCAGTTAAGAGACTTCTGAAATTCAGAAGAGGGGATTTTGTCTTGGGCATGAAATGTACAAGAAATGAACCTTTAAAATGAAGGTTTAGAAAAAGATCTCAGCAGGGTTAGATTTGAAACCTATTTACATCAATTCCTGATTCAGAAACATATCTGTAAGACTGTTCTCTCATTTAAATCCAAGAATTTAGAAGCAAGTGTGTGATGGATATACCACAGGAATAGTTAGAGAAAGTTTTCCAGAAAGGTCAGCTTTTGGGCCTAGCAGTCTTGAAACTGTTGCTTTGAGCAGCAGGGATGATCAAACATCTCTAGATATTCACTGTAAAGATGCAGCTTTTGGTGTCAGTCAAATATATGCAAGTGTCAGCTTTTGCCGGCTTTCAACCTTCACAATTATAATGAACATCTTGGAAATGTGACAGTCAGAGCATGATTCAGTGACCTAAACACAGGCATCTAGTGTCATTTGGGATGCCCTACAGGACCCTGACTGGCCTGCAGCTATTGCTTCAGAAGGGCACAGGTCTTCTCTTGCTCCAATGTCACATCTGCGAAACTCATGCAGATGCACTGGATACCCCCCAGGGCATCTCAAATGATACTAGATGTCTATATTTAGGCTACTGAATGGAGTCCTCTGTGTGAAAAAAATGCAAGCACAAGAATCCAAACCAGATTTCTCAGAACCATAATTATTTTTTAATTGTTATAATTATGGGAAGCTCACCAGTGATTCCAGAATGCTTCAGCTGGCAATACTGGAGTGTGCAAAGTGACTTTTCAGATGTCTGTAATTAATTAGGCACTGGAAGTATTCAGCGAAGTCTTCTCTCTGATGAGCATTTACAAAGAGGATAGAATTTTGGTGCAATTCTTCCACTAACAGGCTGCTTGGGAAACTGCAGTGTTTTGTGAAAATTTTGGACTGACTGCTTCAAAACCTTGACAATATGTTTAGTCTGCATAAATGAGGGAAAACATATTTTGTTTTGTTCAGCATGCTCTGAACTTTCACAGTTACATAATTATCTGCTCAGATGGTCCCACAGTCTTATTTTGACTGAAAGGGAAATTGGAAATGTTGATAAAATAAACCCAGGCTGGAAGCTTGGCAGCTCTGCCATTTTTACTAGAAAGAAAAAGACCCAGGTTCAGAACTTTATTTAGCGTGGGATATTTTTCACTGCAAACCGTTCCCTGACACAGTGACAGTCAGCTACTATACGGATGTAAGAAATGGTGGGATTATGCTTTTTTGTCCTTCTCTTGAAAAGAGTTACTATGAGAGGGCTGAGTTGCATCTTGTGGGGCGTGCTGCGATGCTGGTATTTCATACTGCCCTGAATCTGAACCAAAGTGCTTGATCTGACTTCTGAAGTGAAACATCCCAGAGTTTTGTTTCAAAACTTTAAACTCTCAAAAAGTCTCGTTTTCTGTTTCCCAGCACCTTGTATGTAAAACTATGGTGACAATCGTTTCCTTTGTGGAGCACATAGGTGATACTAAAGTTATGGGCTATGTACGAGACAGGTATGATGAGTCAAAAGGGACAGGTATGATTTGAGTCAAAACAAAATGATAAAAATAAAATTGAATGAAAAATTTCAGATGCTTTCCTGTCAAATATTCTGACAAACCCAGTCCATGCCCATGAAATGGATGTCAGAGTTGCCCTATAGGAAACTTCCTATTGGGAATTCTCTGAAAATTATTGTCACTTGTTTGTTCTGCAGAAGCCCATACATTAAGATGTAGATGCATATGAAATGAAAGCTTTTCCTCTCCTGCTCTTTGCCTCAAGACTAGGTTACAGCAGAGGTGTCTAGTTTCATATCAGCCAAAACAAATATGGTCTGAAAGTACAACTGCCCTGCATCTGTAGTCATTTTATACCCTAGCAAAGAGTGAGATCTGCTTCCAAAACTCTGGTTGTAAAAGTGTTATCTTACATCTCCTGTCCCCAGGTGTAAATGCCATCATGGTGCCCAAGGCAGTTGAGGCTCACGTCATTAATTTTTTACGTGTGCACCAACATGTCTAGTCTTGCTGCTTACAATTTCATTGATGGGTTCTTGGCAGACAATTTATTCACAGAAAAATCCAAACCGTCTCCTACTGGAGCAGGAATACAGAGGTAGGCTTTAGGCAAACCTGGGCGGGAACGCAAACACTGTATTTTCCCTTACACAGAGGTGTGACTGCTCAGTATTCATGGGCTTGGAAAGTGCCATTTGATACAGACTTCTTCACTTCTGGGACGGGACTGCTGAAGAAACGCATTGGTTTGGGCTCCTCCTCTTAAGTTTGACCATGAAACTTCTTTGCTTACTTTGGATTCTGCTGGTTTCATACTTTCTTCCTTATCAGAGAGACTGAATAAAGCTGTCACGGCCACGAGGCACCGCCAGCCCTGCCTGTCCCTGCTCAGCCTCCTCAAGACACCACATTACTTATTTGGGAAGTCTTCATTTTGGAAACGGTTTAACACGTAATGTTCCCAGTGGATAATCACTTCAGTAGCGTTACTGGATTATAAAGCTTTTATACCGTTACTGCATGCCATTTAACTGAGGCCAGGAAATAAATTTCACTTTCTCACAAATTCCCCTGTGCGTCCATGGTCTCAGGACAACACTAAAACTTTGGCTAAAACCACATCATGTTCCTGTATAAAGAAAATTAAAATTGAGGGGAACGGAGAAGAGTGGAGTCGGGGGCCCTCTGGATATGAGTTGAACATGAATTTTCAGAGGCTGCTGGCCAGGTGTACATATGGCATATCTCTCAGTGGCTTTCTCTGGTGTATTAACTCTTCATCATTCTTGGATTAAGCTTAGGATAAGAGGCTGTGCCCACCTCGCTGCATGGGATCAGCCTGTGATGGGCAGACCCGCTGCGTCTGCTGGTTGGAGACCCTGCCCTTCAGGACTCAGTCTGACACGGGCTGTGCCTCAGACGGCACTGACCACCCCGTGGTACCCACCAGTAGCTTTCCACCCTTCCATAGCCCTTCTGTGTAGACTTCTCATATTTTTATAAACCTGCGCATTTAATATTAATAGAAGGCTTTAAGATCTCAAAGATCTTAAAAGCTTTTCAGAAATGAAAATTTGAGTATTTTCCAAGGCGTTCATCTCAAACCACACCATGTCCTTTCTGATGATCAAAACAGTTAACCTTGAAGACTAGAATGGAGAAACTTTTTTATTACCAAGAAGAGCTCTGTGCTGAGAGCACTGACAGCTTCATGCTGCTCTGGATTTCCATTGTTCTTCCTATATCCCAGACAGAAGAGCGCAGTGGGGACATACTTTCTTGCAGATATCCAGTGCTAAAAGGACCAAAATTTTGGTGGACTAGGGAACCCCAGGAAATGCAAACTGGCCTCAGTGGCTTTTTTATGCAGATACCCTGCAGGTCCAGAGGTAGTGTTTCTGGATTAAAGACACTCTTTCTCTTGCATGGGCCTGGATTTAAGGGATAAAGAGTTCAAACTTCTCATCTAGAAGTTTTTCTGTCACGGGGACATAATCATCAGGGCTGCAGGAACACATCAGGATATGCTTTCTCAGGACGCTGCCCTTTCTGCAGCACAGGATAAAGTCAACTTTAAAAATACAATTTGTTTTTATACTGCATAATGCTCATGATTAAACATGAATTGCTCCTAGCTTTTAGAGCCTAGGGCAGTCACCAAGCCCCAGCTGATAAATGTTGCTTAAATGAAAAGACATTTTTTTGTTATGCTCCTGGACATTAAATAATGATGTGGACAAATCCCTGGCAGGGTTACTGCCAGACTCTACAGACTTTCAAATAGCATTTTTTTTTTCAAATGGCAAAATAACAATAGGTCAAATCACTAATTTTTGGTCCAGAATCATATCCCACAAGGATAAAGCTCATTTCCTTGTAACTCCTACATGATACTGAAAAATTTTCTGTTTCATTTTGGAAAGCGTGCCAGGAACACATGGAGATGAAGTAAGAAATATATTTATAGACACTGATATATGGCATGACTGATGAGCCATTTTGTTTTGTGAAAACGCCTCAGGGCCTCTGACGGGACCGGATCCTGTGGTGCTCGGTGCTATGAGCACGTAGCAACACAATCGCATCTGCTCGAGGATTTTGCAGTCAGAAAAGGAGTTTGCAGCACAAAGCACAGTATAATCCCTGTTCCACATCTTGATGACTTAGGCCTAAGAAGTGCCTTGGGTAAGAGTGAGAGAAGATAGATAACTAACTTCACTGTTGTGGAGGCTCTAGTATTAGAATTACATTATAAATGCCATGTCATGACACAGGATGTTATGTAGGCAAATTCACTCATATATCCAGTTGCTAGAGCTGGGAAAACTCTTCTTAATGAGTAAGTTAAATTCTTCAGCTGTTTTAACTTTTAGTATTAATCATACTGTTAATGATAATAAAGTTCATGCTAATAGCAGCATTCTATAATTTAGGGATCTAAATATAGCAATTTCCTGAGGCTCTGACAGTGTGAGGTATTAGTCTTTCCTGACTGGTGTACTGAATGGACCTTTCTGCTGGGAGCAGTATGAATCATGGATTTAATATATGTAAATTCTTTAGTGTAAAATGTTTCCATGGTTTACAACCTGGCTGCTTAGACTCACAATCCACATTTGATGCGGCTATAATAAGGAGTTATGCAATATCTTTTATGGTGCCATATTATAAGGGGAAAGGGTTATTACAGGTGAAAGGTAGAGGTTACATGTTCCTCTGTAATATGATATTAATGAAAATGAAAAACAAATGCAATCTCTACAGCACTATCATTTTAAATTTCTGAGTCATTAGCTTTCTAGTACAATAGGCAATAAACATCATTTAATAGGCAAAGCATAACAAAAGGATCTTGCTGATACATGTTTAAGTGATTAAACAGCAGAGATGAGCAGGTTTCAAAATGAGAAATAATTTTAAATAATAATTTAAACAGAACTGCTTCACTTATTAGCTTAAAATGTCTATTCCTGAGAAATTATGTCTCACTTCGCAAAGAAGACATATTTAGAGAAGATATACATGCTGTTTCTGCCACAGTGAAAACTGAGAAAAAGAAAATGCCCAAACTTCTGCCTTATGTAAAGGCTATTGTCTAGCCAAAAAAAGAACAGACTGTTTTTGTTACAGCTATAATGTGCTGTCCCAAAGAAGTGACAGGAACATGTTTGCAGAACACACAGCGTGCCTGTGGAAAACAATAATCCCCTTTACTTCTTAATCTCAGGGAGAAAGTCTAGAGCTAAGAAGGCAGACTTCAATTTAACCAGACTTGAGAATTTAATCAAGTTTGGGTAAGTTTAGATTTCCCTCTGTGTAATCTGGTGGCAGGGTGGTGAGACAGCGGTCTTATGAAAGGACCGAGACTACTGAAGTAATAAGTTGGTGACCACAACCTGACCTCAGATTGCTGCTACATAAGTGGCATTCTCTCCTGGATGCTGGTTTCTGTAACACGAAATGAATCCAACAAATCTCACCTCCAACCTGCTTTTCACTGTTCCTAACGGAGGGTTGCACAGGGCTTCTCACCCTTCAGTCCCAGGGAGCGACACATCTCTATCGGGGACATTCTCCCTGCACTCCTACCCAGAAGCTGCTCAGAAGGTACCTCAGAGTTCCTCAGTGTGCGGTGAACATTGACCAGTTCCAGAGACCTGCTATAAACAAACTTATGGACATCAGCTCTGGAACTGCATGGCTTCCTTCTCCTTTCTTACATGCAGAAGACAATTTCTCCATTCCACTTTATCCTTTTTTCAAGAACCTGACCCGTCTTCACAGAGTATTTACAGCAGTGATAACAGCAGGCATTAGCAGCTTTTCCTGGATGCTCTCTGGATAACAAACAATGTATGGGGCTTCTGTGGCCAGCTTTTACTCCTTACCCAAGCAGAGTTTCTTCACAGCAGTCTAGAGAGACCAAAGGCATGACTCCCCAGCTAGCAGCACGAATGCTAGCTGAGATGCCTGCAAAGCACAGATCCTGCAGCTTGGTTAGGTAGTGGTATTTTGGTAATCCCTCCATGAAGCATTAGGACAGAGGATGAGGAGCACAGGGTGAGCAAATGTTTCTCTGGTGAACGAAGGGATAAAATCTAGAAAATGGTCTCTAATTTGCTGGGGAAGGATGGACAATTAATGCCAAGAATATATTTATTACTGCATGTGTATACAAGACTGCATCCTGGTATCCTGGCTGCTCTCCAAGACTCCCAAGGTCTGTGGGTGATTACAATACAAGCAGAAGTGTGACCCTAACTACAGGTCCCATAAATTGTCCTGCTGCATAGTCTGATTAATATTTTTATTTATGTTTTATATATATACACTACATGTAAAGTTACAGAAAAACTAGTTATCTTACACCAGCATTTTACTAGGAGAAAGAGCAGAAAAAACAATAAAAGAATCAAGATCAAGAATTACTTTTGTTACAATTACTTTTTTCATATTTACCTACTGCCCTACTTAAAGTTTAAACTATTAGCTTTCTTGAGTAAGTCTGTACACTGCACAGATGTACCTGTTTCTTTAGATCTCTGTAAGTAATGTAATGTAAACAAAGAAGTTCAAAAACATTTTTACTTCTGAATAGAGGTGGGTCAAGTGAAAAGTTGAAACATTATTTTACAGTGATGTTGAGCTGGACTTTGGAAAATTATCAAATCTGAAGAAATATGAACTATCCAAAATCCTGATCTAGAACTAAGTTTTGAGTTACGAGCCAATTTATAGAAATTTCTATTTCTCATCATCATAAGTAAATTACAAATTCCTCTTTATTTTAAAAAGGTCTAGTTTTGAGAGAGAGAAAGTAGAAGAAATGGCACAAAGTGCTTTTCTTCCTCCTGTCCTACAAACGTACCAGAAGTTACAGTGAATAGTTTAAGTAGAACTACATTACCATGCAAAAGTGGGTTTTTTTTATCATAATCAGCCGATTGAACATGAGCCAGCAGTGTGCCCAAGCAGTCAAGAAAGCCAACAGAATCCTGGCATATATCAGAAACAGTGTGGCCAGCAGGAGCAGGGAAGTGATTGTGCCCCTATACTCAGCACTGGTGAGGCCACACCTTGAGTACTGTGTCCAGTTTTGGGCCCCTCGCTTCAAGAAGGACATTGAGGTGCTGAAGCGGGTTCAGAGAAGGGCAACAAATCTAGTGAAGGGTTTAGAGAACTTGTCCTATGAGGAGCGACTGAGGGAGCTGGGACTGTTTAGTCTGGAGAAGAGGAGGCTCAGGGGGGACCTTATCGCTCTCTACAATTACCTGAAAGGAAGTTGTAGGGAGATGGGGGTCGGTCTCTTCTCCCACGTTATGAATGACAGGATGAGAGGGAATGGCCTCAAGTTGTGCCAGGGGAAATTTAGGTTAGATATCAGAAAGAATTTCTTTACAGAGAGGGTTGTGAAGTATTGGAACGGGCTGCCCGGGGAGGTGGTGGAGTCCCCATCCCTGGAGGTGTTTAAAAAACATGTAGATTTGGTGTTGAGCAATATGGTTTAGGGACCCTGACAGTGCAGGGTGAATGGTTGGACTCGATGATCTCGAAGGTCTCTTCCAACCAGATGATTCTATGATTATTGTCCCCATAAAATACAGTGCTCTGTATCCTTCGGAGTAATATTATGTGAAGTTTGCAGGACACAATAGTGCTACATCAGTCATAACCTCAACGCAAACATAGGAACTCAGTTTGGTCTAAATTGTCTATTCTAATAACATAGCCAGTGGCATTTTGCCTGAGCTACACCAGGAATATGTGTCCTTTGCGATTCAATAACAAACTGTTTTTTTCTCTTCTTTTGTCAGTGATGGGATAAAGTGCTTGATAAATAGAATAGAAAGCAGCCTCTGAAGTACTTCTGGAGTGGACTTCACAGATATAGCTGGCGAATGAAGTCAAGATCTAATGGAGTCTATAAATCCAGTAGATTTCCCACTTGATATTAAAATCTATCTGTTCACAGATGAGGGCTAGCACATCTTCAGAAACTGGGAAGCTTTGTCTGTAGGCAGCAAATGTGTGGGAAGCGAGTGCTTGAGAGGATGTGTTCTGGAGAAATAAAGCAAGGTGCAGAAAGTAGGAGTTTTGGGACAATGAAACAGCTGACTACCTAATTCAGGAATGAAGCTCAAAGTACCCACATTCAGCTCGAAGTCAGGCTCCAGCTACTGCTTTGTTAATGGTTTCAGCTTTAACATTGCTCTGTTTTATGTGAATCCTTATCAAAGTCTTCTCAGCAGCTGTGGGGATCTAAAGTGATCAAAAGGAGCCCAACCACGTGAAACAGGGACGCTGTATTCCATTAAGAATACACACTTCTGCCCTGTGATCTAACGCATTGTTGAACAAGTCATCCTTACTTTTCTAATGCTGGTTTAAGTTTTAATTTAAATATCATTGAATTTTTAATGTAATTTACTTCAAATATTCTCAGTAGCAACAGCAGCAAAATGAGGTATAGGAATGAGAAAGCAATGTGCATTTTGGACTGATAATAACGAGATCCTGTTACACCAGTCTATGCAATAACAAGAGAATAGTAGTACTCAATCCTTACTACAGAGTAGTTATGGATCTGTGCCATCTCTATCACATTAATCGCTTGTTTTGAGCAAATAGGTTGGTTTTACCTCTTCCACTGTAAAACATAATAATTGTTACAGTGTGTTTTCTTGTAGAAACTAATTTTTCAATATGTCTTTATACCACGGCCATCTGAACTGCTTTGTGGGTGCCATTAGCCAAGGCTGGCAGGAAACAATAATCATTCTCCTCTATTTCAAGTCATATGGTTTATAAGAATGGGTCCTGATGGTTTTAGGCCCAGTAAAGAATCAGAAAATAAGTCAGTTTCCTTTTGTTTGTCTCATAAAGACCTGCAGCAGGACAAGAGAAGTTCATTCCACATGGTTGCTATGAAAGCTACATCTCCATAGACTATGTGACTGAAAATACAGCAAAACTTCTTACATTCCAGAGGTAGGAATTTGTTCTACTGTTGTTCTCTGAAAACATTTTGTGGAAGTAGCTTCAGCAGCAAAGGGATTTTGCTTCTTCTAAACTATGACAAGCAGTTTGGGGATGCAATTCATACATTTGTTAATACACCTGCCCAAAAAACAGATATTCTTCATTTTCTAGAACTTTTTAGAAGAAAGCACTCTGGTACCAATGCATTATCCGTGTGTCCACGGAAATGCCTGGAAATCCTGGCTGAATGACTTTTAGCTGGATCAACATGTCTCTCTGATGTCTTCATAAAAGACATCTTATACTTACAGAGCCTCAAGTGCTCTCACCCCAACAAATGAGCTAACAAATTACTGCCTTGCAAAGCAAAAGGCAATCCTGGAAAAGCAGGATGTCTTTGGGCAGGGTGGCAGTGTACTGCACAAGTGCCCCAGCACTCTTAGCTGTTATAAGGGGGTTTTAGGCTTTAATGAAAAACTTAACTTCTGCTTCCTCCAAAGATCACTTGGGCTTTGCACGATTTCATCCAAAGCCAAAATCCCCCAACCCAGCCACCCCTTTGGTTCTAGCAACAGTAACTTTCTCACATTTTCTTTTAGGTAGACAAAATGGAAGTGTCAGATAGTGAGCTTTGAAAGGATGTAGCACTATATGATGAAAAGAAAAAATTCAGGAAGGAGTGGCACCTCCAGCCGTTAAGTCCAAATAGTCTTCTACCCAGTAAATGATCTAGATTCCTAGCAAAAAAGGAATGCCGTCACCACCCTGCCTCCCAGTTCCGCACCACTAAATCACTTTTTGTCTTGGGACAGTTTATTCTAGGGTATTATAGGCATGAAATTATTAATGTATTACATGACAGAGCAGTAGTGCTACTGTAGCTGTGACAGTGTAAAGATACATGGCACAGAGGTTTTTGCGGAGAGATGGCATCTTCTACTAGATCAACCAGAACAGTGTGAAAAAAAAGGATAAGCTATTGAGTGAAAAAATGCTTTTTCTAATGACTTGCTATAACCTTCTTTTCAGCCTCTAAGAACTGCTATAACTGAAAAGTATTTGCCTAAGGATAGTTACCATTTCATACAATAGTTATTTCTACAGATCATTTAGTAATACATCATGTTTTAATGACAATGTTAAGAACAAACATTTAATGAAACATTAAAAATCAAGGGGAGTGTTGACATTTATCTTGATATTGCCAAGACTTGATCTGGTTTTCCATTGTTCTTACTAGTTCCAAAGGATTTGTTCAATGTTTCATTATTTTCTTATCTCAGACTGTTGTTCAAGACTGAAGGATCATGAAGAGAAAAAAAGAACAAAAGGGGGAAGATAATCTTTTTTGAAACAAGGGTCAATTATTCATTTGGGTCAGCTCTTGTAATGAATGATGTCATGTATATCTCACTTAGCAACATAACACAAATAGCAAATATTGTTCCACTGAGTGCAAAATACTGTAAATTGTCTAGATAACGAGTTTTTAATGACTAAGTTCACTTGGTGCAGAGTCTTAGAAATGTTCCAGTAAATGTTGTTTACATCATGAAAAGTGCACATTAAGTACAGTACAGTTTACCACTCTGTACTCACTCCCTGCACTTACAGGAACACCATTAGAGAAGAGATTTGAAGAGATTTGAATCCTGTTGTAATTACCTTACATGAGAGAGAAGATTTCTATCAACATCCAGTGAAAAGGGATATTTTGGTAACAATGCAAAGTTAAAGTGCTACAAAAGAGCCTAGAATTTCTTAAGCATTTTGTCCCGGGCTTGAATATAATAGGCTACAATTTAATTCCAGGTTAAAACTGGAATTGCAGCTATATGAAACCCAAAATGTTTCATTTTGCTTGACCTTTGGTTTGCTATTATAGAGCTAATCGTGAACATTTAGTGCATTTTTTTTCAGAAAGGAAAAAGAACATATATACAGAAATATGCATTTTTTAAATAATAAGGCAGAAATGTGGAGAAGTAAAATTTTGAGTCACTAGAACTAAAAGGCAAATCACCTCACTATGACAGTAACTTTTAATTAGTTCAGTCAATTTTACACATGTTGCGACACCCTGGCTAGGACGGTATGGTATCCACATCTGCTCCCTTTGGAAATCAGAAGCATTTTATTGCGATTTCAAGGGGATTCATTACGTCTTCCATTCTGAAAATGCTGTGTACATCCTTAACACACGGTGGTTTGCATAACTTAAATTCCTTGTTTTCAGAGAGTATTTGCTGATGAAGTCAACTGTAAAAGTCTAGCAATTTCATCAATGGCAGAGTCAAAGTACTAATTATACCCTTGACTACTGTATTATGATTTTATAATTGCATGCTGATAAATATAGCAGCATCATTTGAAATGTTTTATTTAGACAGAATTAAACCACTTTGTTTACATTTCTACTTCTTAACTTTATAATTTATTGTGTGAAGTTTAAAAAAATTAATACATCCGTTTTGAAATAGAAAATTTTTCTGTTACCAAAAGGTTAAAAAGTTAATTTGAGTTCTTTTATTTTTTTGCTAAATCTGTATTTTTTGCCAGAAAAATGTTCTATCTGAAATTTCCTAATTAGCACCAGTGGTAGATACAGTACATAAAAATTGCATGGCAATTAGTACTCTTTTTCTACAGACATTTTGCATGGCATGACTATTTCATATTTCCTAGTATACTGAAGAAAGTCAGAGAAAACATTGATTCCTAATTATATTGCTCCCAGTAAATGATCTGAAAGTTTCCAAATGTCTTTGTACTGGTTCATTATCGCAACCCCCATCCTATATTAAATGGTTAAAATTCTTCCCAGTGCCTTGGCTTTCCTGATCCTGGTTTCCAAAAGTTGCTGTTAGACTATTTTCACATAGCCTTGTTACCTAGTGATCACAGGCTGCCTTTGCTGTAATTTTCCTCTACCTCCTCGCTAAGCCTGTTTATCCTTAGACAACTCTTCACCAGTGCTCATTGCCACTTTGTCAGCAATTTGCAAATACCCATTCAAGCACTGAAAAGAAATCCAGAGAGTCTAAAATTTTGAATGAAAGTTTCTCAAGTAGCTTCAAATGAGCAGTAGGGTGCCCACGCTGGCAACATAAAAGAAATTGAGAATTAACTCCTTATTGATCGCTAACGCATTGATTGAACGTTTGCTAGCTGTCCTTTCACCTCCACTTCATCCCTTTGGCCACGACTGATTGCTCACTCATCAACCTTTTGAACCCAATCAGCCACCACAGTAATTATCAGCAGTCCTCATAAACCCCACTAACTGTGTAACAATACACTAGGGCCATTTATTACGGACCTCGCAATGATGAGCAATACGCAGCGGTTTTGCCCCACGCTTGAAATGTTTCTTTTTGAATGCAGACAATCCGAGCCACAAAAGCCATTTTGTATGCAAAATGCCAGTATCACTTCAGTTGTGCGGAGAACCAGGGTTGCAGCAAGGATGTTGTCTCTGTTCCTCTGGGTGACTTGGAAATCACCACATTCCTGCAACAGCAAACTCAAATGTTGATCTATTTTATACTGGATGCTGTGAAGCCCAGTAAGCTGAGAAATTACAACTTTGTATTGATTTTCTACTTCTTTTAAAAGGCTCTACCAGGAGTATTAGTGTTACACCATCTTCAAATTAATGACATACTAGTTTTTATAGCCTGTTTCTATCCCCGACGTAAAAAAAAAGAGACCACAGAAAGAGCAAGCCCCTTTATTCTATACTAGGGAAGAGACTGTAGTCAATATTTTGAACGGGCCTGTGAAGAATAACACAAATAAGATTATATAAAAAGCAAAGATGCCACTTGACAAGAAGGCGGTTTTGTAAAACAATACACAATGGGTCAAATCCGTTAGGAAGAAAAGGAAGTCACAAGCATTGGCTGGGGTGAAGGCTTAACAGCATTCCTAAATTAGCTGATGCTTAAAAATGTTATTCATTATGCTCTATTTATCAGCTTGTAAAGGCTCTCATTTTAATTTATAATAACACTCCTCCTCAGTCATCACCCTTCTGCCTCCTTTCATTAGATTAGAAAATTCAGTTTTGTATACCCTGTTCTCCCACAGAGAAGCAGAAATTTATTTTCCTCCTCACATTTTGACTACAATATGCATTCCTGCCTAGATCCTCCTGACTTAGTAGTGTAATAATTTACCGGACAACTCCCCACCATCTCAAGGATGTGCCCATGAATAGCATACTGCAACTTGATTTTTCTTCCTGACAGTAGAATATTGAAATCAATTACAAAGATACAAGTGCCATCCAGTTTGATTCATCAAGAGGAATAAAGCCCTCTTGCTGAGAAAGCCATTTGAATGCGAGTTAACTGTGACCTGTGCTCCTCCACAGTCCTTGGAACATCTGGCCATATGGGCTGTAAGCAGATTAATCCAGTGCTTTGCACTCTCCTCCTTTAAACAGCTTAAAGGTTGCTGTTTAAATAGCACGGCATGCAATTTTTTTAAAAAAGATCAGCAAATATCTAAAATAACTGAGACCAGATGAATAACCCCTCTCCACAGGAAATTTTCAGAGGACTTGAAGAAGCAAAGCATTTGAAAATAACTTGGTTTTGTTGTGGTTTTGTGTTTTAACTTGATATATCTAAATTTAATCTTTCCCAAAGTTGTCAAATCCTATCTAGCTTATATGATTGATCCAGACATACAACTTCCACTATTCCTGCTTCTGACAATTGTAATAGACAGTTTTAAAGTCTGGCTGACAGGGGAGCTGTGGGTAAGAGGGACCTGTAGTAACGTCAGCTTGTCTGGATGAAGGCTTTCTGCCTAGACCAAGCATCCCTCCCAGGGTGCTGGTAGCAACGTACTTACTTGTAACTTCAGCTGTAGCTCCAAAAAGCTGCAAAGTACACCCTCACAGCACTGACCACCCAGCTGGTGCCTGTTAGTGCCCAGAGCTATGTAAGCATCTCACTTGACATGTCCTCTGTGGAGTGAGCAGGGAGACTAGGCTCTGGCTACCTTCCTCATGCTTGTTGATGCTTTTGGCTGCAGGAGCAATTGCAACTGGATTGTACTGATGTGCTAGAGGTCATGTGGAGGACACTGATGCAGAAGCTTTTTTACTACCTTTTTTCACAACAGCATAATAAATACTGTGGTTGCTCAAATCACTTGTATTTTAATTCCACTTCCTTAAAAATTATGGGGTTTTTTTCATTTTCCACTGAAAATGGCAAGCTCCCTGCAGGTGGAATTTTGATGGTTTTTGAAACAGGAAAGGAAAATCCATTTTACTTCTTTTAAAATCCAAGGTTGTCTACAGAAATAATTATTTTAAGAACAAGTCAGGTTGAGGGCAAGTTCCAATAAATGTGAAGTCAATACTGCATACCTTTTATCTCCATCTCTGTTTCTAGGATTTTATTTGGTAAATCAGAAGCTAAACCCTTCCAGCACCAAACCTTTGATTTGTTTGAGGTTGTACTTTCAGATTTTGCATTGCAGCTGAATTCATATTTGTCTGCTGATTTAAAAGCATTTCATCTCTCAGCCCTTGTACTTCATTAGTGCTTTAGCCTCAGATAAGTATGATTTGAGTGTGTAGCAGGATGAGTTCTGGCCAGAATAGTTGTTTCTCTATGTGAGTTTGAAGAAGTTGTCTTCTTCACGGGTGCTGGTGATCACTGCTGCTCTGCAGACAAGCTGAAGTCTTATTATCTTCATTTTGCATAGCTACTAATTTTAATGTTTTCCATCAAGATTAGTTCTGAGACCAAATCCTGGCAGTTGCCAACCATGGTGAGTTCAAGATTGTCTCTCTCAACTTTTGAGAGAAGGAACATCCTTGTATAATGGCAGCTACTGTGAGGAAACTCTGCTGATACACTTTGAACAGTAATAGAAAACAGCTTGCAAAGTTGGAAATCTCATTAACATGCAGAGCAGCACATTGCCTATTACTCTGCATTCCTAGTTAATGAGGAAATTATTAGCAGACAGCACTAAATTAAGAAAAGGAATGATATTTTGATTTAGTTATTGAACTGGCTCTATTACAGAAGACTCTATCACTGTGCTGACAATCCCTGCTCCTCATTCTGTTGTGCATTTTCTAGGAGGGGACCTGAATGAGAGATGAGTGCCAAAATGTCCACCTGAAGCAGACTGCAGGAACATCACCACAGCTAACATAGTATTTTAAGGACTAGATCTCGCCTCTTGCTTAAGTTGTCTGCATTGTGTACACCAAAGGCCAGCTTGAAACAGAAAAGTGGAAGCAATTGACAAACTTTTGGCCTGATCCTGCCAGTGGCAATACTCCACCAGCCAGTTCAGGTCAGATGAGTGTGTGATGCATGATCTTCATTGATACTTAGCAGTGGGCTTTCTGTGAAACACTGAAGCAGCATGCAATTCTTTCTTTCAAATAAAACATATGCAGCATTGATGTATGACTTCTCTCTTTCCTTATAATTTGACTATGATTATTCCTAGGGCATGGTGGAAAATAATTTTCCAGTCCATTAAAAGTTTCTGATTTTATATTTTTCCCATTCCACCTGGGTTGAAACTAAGACCTTTCCAGTGAAAGCCCAAATGTCAGGATATGATAAGAGGTTAGGATTCTCCTCTAAAATGGAAGATAACCCACCTCAACTTCCTTCAGCTCTCAACTTCTGTGAGAGATTTCTATTTTAGCAGCCCAATTGGGATTCCTGACTACTAGATTACAGACTCGGTATCTCTTGCTGTGCCCTAGTAACTACTCAATTATTTAAACATGGCATAGCTCCAACAGATGCTATTGCAAGAAACACACTCTGTAACGGCACAGTCAGGGCATTCATCTGGGACATTGGAAAGCAAGGGTCAAGTCCTTGTACCACAGAGTTTTAAAATCTTTGTACAAAGAATTAAAATTATGCTAGGCAAACAAAAATATCACTGGGTCAGGGGAACAGACGTTCAAATGCCTGTTCTGGGCTATATCCTACCCTAGCATGGAATTAACTCCACCTCTGGTTATTGGGAAAATAATTCATCTGTTGAATTTTGGTGGAAATAAGCTCTTACATCTTGTATGACTGCATCCTGAGAAGCAGTAGAGATGCTCTCAACTCAGTAATGCAAAAGTCTAATTGGCAGTGTAAGAGACACTGATACTTATGTGGTATAAAACCCATCTATTTTGTGGAAGCACAGAAGTTTTATTGAAATGATAAGGTATTAAAGCAAAGTTCAGAGTTGTTGCTGATAGTCGACTTTCTCAGCAGCTCAAAAAGAGGCTCTGCAGTGCAAGCTACAGAGAAAGCTGCCTTGGAGCTGGGTATTAAACCCAATGCTCCTGTTGGGGAAGGGACTCTTTAATGGATGTAAGTCCAGCAAAGGTCCATGTAGATCAGTGGAGCTTTGTTGCTTGACACCTGCTAGAAATCCAGCATATAATCCCTTGGCAACCAAAATCAACACCCTAGGAATTTAGCTACAGTCAAAGCATCTCTGATTGGTGTGCCACTGGGGGAAAGGCAGTCACCTTCAGCTCGTGATGTGACTGCCACCATATTTCCAAGGCTGCTGAGAGGTTTTGTGGTGTAACTCCCCTCACTTTGGTAGGTTTCCGTCATGCTGATGTTAGGTCTGCAGGCTATCGGCTTTGTACGGCTCTCAGGGTTGGAGGAGTGGTGGTAGCACTGGACGGGGATGGCCCAGTGTTCAGGAGCTGCTGACCATCAGTGCAGCCACTGCCTGCCCTGGCACAATAGGACTGCATCTGCCTGGCCACATCTGGGGCCCCGAAAATCTATGTGAGCTTAGCAGGGCAGGGGGAAGGAAAGCACAGGATTATCCCATATGAAAAGCACTGAGTCACAACAATTGGTCGTAATTTCTTCTTTCTGAAACTCAGTGATTTTGTAGTATGAATAATTCTCTGACTACTGCTAAAATAATGTCTTTGTTCAAAGTGATATCCTGCAATAATTTATATAAACACAGTAAATTACATATTTGCACTGTATATCAATTTTATGTCTGTGCCCACTGATTTCTCTCATAAAACAGAGAAATAAAATTTAACACACTTTTCAGATACATCACCAGCTGCCTGCCCGATTTTTTAGAAGTGAACCAAAACAGTGTAGGTGACAGTCAAGACAGGCAAACTCAGGCATTCCCAAACAATATTTACCTTCCATCACAGCCTTTTCTTTTCTGATTCATCTATAATGAATATCCTTCTCTCTTCATTAGATTCAGTGACTGTTTCTTTGTCTACAGTAACATAATCCACATGGCTTAAAAACAGCTCATCTCCCTATCTCTATTCCTTTTCCCTTACCATTAGTATAATTGGGATGGAACTTTGCCTATGAGACCTACAGATAGAGTTCCCAGTAATAAGGGGTCAGAGGAGTTTTTTAAGGCAGAAAGCAGCATACCACAGCAGCTGCTCAGTGAACAAGCCTGGGTTTTGTGAGGCTCTGAGTTCATGCTGCCACTGTGTTACACATGAAGAACTAAATGCGATGCTCAAAGGCAGAGTAAGTGCCTTTGGTAAGGTAGGATGCCTTCCCCATGTCGTCCCTTGCTGATTGCTTCCAGCCAGAGCAGAAGCAGGGCCAGCTCCTGAAGACCATGTTGTAGCAGCTTTTCAGCTACTGCTGCTGCCGCCACTGGTTTTCAGGAGAGGACGACAGCACTTGGCGAGGTCCTCATGGTTCTCAGAAAGATTGCTGCAAGCTATCTGGGTGCCGTAAGAAAGAAAAAAAAAAAGATCTGTACGAGAGGCAAATTGTACAACTTCTGTACTCTTTAAAATAAATCTCTCTCTCTGCACAGTGACTTATCTTTCCGGGATTATTTTTGCAGCTGTGGATTTCCCTCACTTCTTCCCTAAGTGAATATCCAAAGTAAGACTTTAGTCCTAAGACATATGGAAATCAAACAAATGAAGATTCTTATAAGCTGGTGTCCTCTGGTTAACCTGTCATGTGGAAAGCAACTTAATCCTCAGATTTTGGAGCACATCTAGTCTATAAAAACATGTGGCCTGCGAGGAGCGGACTGGGAGGCAGGATGAGCTGTGACAGGCAGCAGGTGCTGCCACTGCTCAGCAGTGCCCTCAAAGAGCAAAAACCCTGCAAATCTGTGGGGTGCATCCCCCTCAGGTGCTGCTTCTGTCCCGTTCTGCTTGTAACGGAGAAAGCCTTACAGCAAAAAGAGCAACTCTGTGTGCTCTGAGATTAGGAACTGCCATGGATTGGCTTTAGTCAATGGTAAAGTGCAACCTTCAGGTCTCGTTTCTGATGCTGAGGGTTAGCGACCACACAATAGCACTACAGCATGTGTTCTGGTATTTTTTTCTGCCAGAAGTGTTCTATTTTGTATTGGGGGGAAAAAAAGATCAAGCTTCTAACTGGTGTTTATTTCATTTCCCTGGCCTTTCCACAACAGAATCCAATAGGAATAGCTAGCATCATTTGAAGAGTATTTAATAGGAATATATTATAGTAAAGTAATGAAGTGATCTCTTCTCAGCATAATACTGCCTGCTACTTGTTGGTATTTTACAAGGTAGTAGCTGCCCCTGCTCTGTTGCTGTGTATGTGCCCATATCCCACCCTGCTTGCTACAGAGGGGACGACATTGCCTCAATCCATTTTGACCACTGACTCTGACAGACGAACCAAAATGCTGCTCTGAGCATCAGAGGAACACACCTGAGATTAGCTAAAGAAATACTTTGCAAAGTGGCAGCACACAAGTCCTCTGACTCCATCTTCAGCAGCACCAGGCAAGTTTGCCCTGTGAGCCGGGAGCATCAGTGCCACAAGGGAGATTTGCTCTTTGAGCTGTGCCCTCTCCCAGCCCACGGGCCATTGGGCACAGACACCAGAGCCAGGTGCCAAACACAAGGCCAGCCAGAACTGGCAGCTGCGGGGGGATGCGCTGGCCCAGAGCCCAGAAAGGCAAGCGGAGGCAAGGGCAAGGATCAAGGAGCAGAACCAGGTGGGCTGCGGGAAGGATGAGGAACAAGGGCTCAGTCGCAAGAGGGGCAAGAGAGAGTGCAAGCAGCCAAGTCCTGTCGAGAGGTCCTCTGCCGAATGAGCTACAGCACGTTTTAGCTAGTTGGATTGGGCAGTCTGTTTTAGCTGAAGACCTGGGCTGCTGGGCCACAAGTTGGGCTGCTGGGCTACTAGCTCGGGCAGAGCCTGCAACCTGACCCGGCAACAGAGGGGGTGACCTCATCAGAGAGCTGATGGGGTAATGAGGGAGGAGGGATACAGCTCAAATGACTTAGTTCTCCTCTGCTAAACCCACCCATGCTTACGGAGAGCTGGAACTCGCCATGTTTTGGCAGAAAACGTGTTGAGATTTTTGGGGTTTGTTTTTTTTTTGAATGCTAAAGCAGGTTTTCACAGAGTGATTACGGCAGGATTTTCGGAACGCGCTCAGACAGCAGGAAGGCGGCCGAGGGTAACGCATACGCGGCCGAGGCGCTCCGTACCCCGGCAGGCCCAGACCCGCTCCCAGCCCCCGGGAGCGCGGCCCAGCGCGAACCGGGCTGGGGTACGGCGGGCTCCTAAAGGAATGCTCGCCGCAATCAGCTTCCAGAAAAATACACTCATGCGCGGAGCCGTGGCATGCAAGCACATTCGGACCAGTCTTTTCCAAAAGCCTCACCTCCGCTTTTTGCCTCTTGGTTCCTAACAAAGCTCACAGGCTCCTTTCCACCCTCACGCCTGGCCTCATAAGTAATATTCTCTCACAGGAGGAGCACAGGAGGGAAAAGGTTCCTTCATTACAGAAACCCTGCATAAAACACTGCGCTTTAAATAGTTTTTAGGTAAGATATTAATGTAGCTGAAAATGACTAAACTACATAAGCTCTAGGATGAGATTTTTCACATTTCATGGAAACACAAGTACAAAACAGCACATTTGTTATTCATGACACGAATCTCCATAAAACCTCAGTCTTGTAAAATGTAATGTCAGGAAAAATCTGATTAAATGGCACTGTCCTCCCTCAGGGAAAACCTACTTCAATTAAAAGAAATTGTGTTAAAGTCTGCATTTCCTGCTCCATTTCATCTTATTTATCATTTCAATAACTTTCTTTATGCTAGGCTAAAAAAATGCAAAAAAACAGTGAGTGGCAGGTGAATATTAAAAAATATATGCATTTATTACACTTACTCATTTAGACTTAACGCTATTCAGTTGTCTAGTTTCAAAGCTTAATTACTTTCTTTCAGTTTAGTTTTGTCAGCTTGACATTTCTAATAATCTGAATATTTAGCTACGTGAGTCTCTGGCATAACTGGATCTAACTGCCTTAACTGGGAGCAACAAATTTGGTCAAGAATAGCCCTTGAACTGGATAGTCAAGGCTATTTTGAAACTACAATTAAGTTTTCTCAGGTATTGAGTGAGGGATCTGGCTCTTGATTAATAAAAATTTTTGGTTACTCTTCACATTAATTGCATCAATATTCATTTAGCTTTGATTTAGGAAGACAGTTGTTCTATTGTGAGTGATTAGATGATTACTGAGAAGGTATCTGAAGATTATCAACTATAATAGATATTTTGTCTTTTCCCGCCTCTGATTTGAGTTTGCGTCTACTATGCAGCTGTGAATTCCAGTGATTATGCTCTTATTATTCAAGTGAATATAGTTCCTACTCTGTTTGTCAACATACAACCAGCTTAAAAAACACTAGCTAAATTCATACCTTAGACCACTGACACATTTGGCAGAGGTATTGAGAAAGGAAGCATGATATTTGGCTCCTTAAAACACTGATGTTCACTGCATATTTTCTATTGCATATGCTAGACTGCAAGGGAATATGTTGCACCGTATGAAGTGTGTGACATCTGCTACAGCTAACAGATATTAATGAGCTTGCACATCTGTTCTCCTTCAATTCACTGGGCTCACAGCAAAACTGTGAAGGCTGATGCAAAAGCAGCAGCTTTCATTGACTACTTCACTTCCTACGTGCTGGAGGCAGATAGGGACAGATACTGGAGCAGCTCAGGGACAACTTGGGTGAATTGTCTTCTGACGGGGTAGGAGACCCTATTCAGCCAGGTGCCAGCCATCATACCAGTGCAGTGGTCTTGCTCACTCTCTCCTTCCTGATTACTTCAAAATTTTTCCATGTTTTATTGGTGGCATTTTTGGTTGCTTTCTAGACTGACTGATGGATCAGCTGTAGAGAGGGACAAGGCCAAGCAATACTTGTGTTGATGCAAGTAAGACCTGTTTTGTAGCTTTAAGTGATATTGAGAGTATATGCTTCAGGGCTGTGATATTCATTATTAGAATAATTTCTTGATTTGATGAGTTTTTGATAGATGTCAGTTTCTTTTCTACCTTTCTGAACAGCCAGGGAGGGACCATCTGAAAAATGACATTTTTGTAAAAGACCGAGATGTGGTTTATTCAAACACTTCTCTTTTCAGCTGATTTTTCAACAAACAAAAACCTACAAAACCAAAAAATGACACATTCACTTTTTCTATTCACTGATTCATGAATACAGGAATTCAATAGGAAAGCAAAAAAATCCCATCATTCTTCATTTCTGACTTTTCAGAATTAACTTTCATCCTTACAGAGAACATGGTGTTTTGCAGAATATCACAACACAAAATGCAAATTATTAATCCTTATACTTTCGATAAAATTGTTTGCTAATGCACTGGCTTGTAATTGTAACTTTGTCATTCTAGACGTTGAGCACTGAGGATGAGACTTAACCTAAGGGAGACCTTCAGTTCTAGTAAAGGACAATTTTGGCTGAAAACACACTCAAATTCAGGGTCAATATGAAGGTAACAGTCAGAATAGAACTTGTAAAAATAATAGAGCAGAAAGGAAAAAAACAATCAGTATACAATAAATAGCAGAAGGTTGATAGAGGAGGTTATTATAATACATGGAAAAATCTAGAGATAAGTGATGAAAAATAAAAAAGAGGAATAGAAGAAATTTAGGACTGGCATAGATCCATTTCTATGTAGACAGTGTATAATGCTGTAGCGTAGGCAGAAGCATTTAACACAAGTTGGGCCAGAGGTAGTTTAGATTGGATATTATGAAAAATTTCTTCACTGAAAGGGTTGTCAAGCATTGGAACAGGCTGCCCAGGGATGTGGTTGAGTCACCATCCCTGGAGGTATTTAAAAGACATGTAGATGTGGTGGTTAGGGACATGGTTTAGTGGTGGAGTTGGCAGTGCTGGGTTTACAGTTGGACTTGATGATCTTAAAGGTCTTTCCCAACCTGAACGATTCTATGATTCTGTACTGTTTCAAAAGGCAGCAGAATGAAGTACTGTAAGAGCATGATGAAGTACTGTCTAGCACTTTTGATAACGGTATCAAACAGCATGTACGGAGGATAAACATTTTTCAGGCTGCAGCCCTGAAACACTTGCACCCAGGAGTCCTTGTAGAGTTGTTTGAAAGATATAAGACTAACTTTCAATTTTCAAGATACTCAGAGACTGGAAAAGAGTTAATGTTGTGCTAATATTCATTCTAAAATGGCAGTGGATGACATAAGCAACTATACAGATACAATCCCTGGAAAAATGAATATGGACATCAAATGTTAGGGAACGAAATGGTAGGGTATCATTACAGATAGTCAGCATGGCTGTGTATCAAACAAATCCAGCACAGCACCAGATGAGCACTGAAGAAAATGTTTTTACATACATGGCATGATAGGAGTGGATCAGTAGATGAAAAGACTTGGTGCTGAGGCTTCTACAACCTTGACAGATGTAGTTGAAGGAATTTACTTTGAAGCAGAGTTTGTCTGGTTCCTGAGTCTGAAAGTCCCCACTACGCTGGGGCTCAAAGCTGTTCGAGGCCAGTCATTGTTTTGGACTCAGAGCTGGCATGCAATGACGAGCACTTGGAGGGAGTTTTTCCAATTTAGCTTCCTCAAAAGAAATTTAAAATCCAAAACTGTTTTTCTAACGAAACCAGAACATACTAAATGGAGATGATACATGGGTTTGCTTAGAACTAACCAAAACCCTACTACAAATTTAAGCATCCATCTGAAGTAACAGAATAATGCCGTGTCACCATCCATGTCTCATCTCCACTAGTTCTGCCTAAACCTTCTGCTGTATTTAAGAGGGATAATTCATAACACAACCAAAGTGTTGCAAGGAAAAAAAAATCAAGTTACATCACTATATGTCTCCTCTACAGTTCTCCAGAGGATTAACTCTCATTTTGGCACTGTTAGTTCCAGTTAGCACCCTGTCAGCTGGATAGGCTGAGTAAACAGTTGTGAAGGCATCATGCGGCATGTCTTCTTCTGCAGCTAATCTATCTGAAGGGGACAGTAAAAGCTCTGAATCATTTTGTAAGGCTTTAGTACCAGAGTTGTGGTCACTGTTGGAAAGCTTTACTGCCTGAAAAAAAAGTGGCAGGGCATGAAAGAATGAAAAGCAGGAACTTACACAACTTCTTCAGGGCTAAAATGATATCTCATATTTAGGAGCTCTTGGCATCAAGTATTCTTAGTTACCCATGGAAACTGGGCCTGTGTGAGTCAAAAACGCACAGCTGAACAAAAATAAACACAACTGAAAATTCTCATTTGAGTATAGAATCATAAAACGGTTTTGGTTGGAAGGGACCTTAAAGATCATCTAGTTGCAATTCACCTGCCACAGGCAGGAACACTTTCCACTAGATCAGGTTGCTCAAAGCCCCATCTAGCCTGGCCTTGAACACTTCCAGGGATGGGACATCCACAACTTCTCTGGGCAACCTGTTCCAGTGCCTCACCACCCTCAGAGTGAAGAATTTCTTCCTTATATCTAATCTAAATCTGCCCTCTTTCAGTTTAAATCCATTGTCCCTTGTCCTGTTACTATATGCCCTTGCAAAAAGTTGATGCAGGCATCATTTTTCAATGTGTTTTCTTTGGGAAATTGAGAAGAATATTTGAGAATGGTAATAATTTTGGGCCACTTATGATAAAAATGCAGAAAGTAAAGAAATTCTGGACTACTTTCATAACAAGATTCAATGGTCTTTTAAACACCAAGGAAGACGCAGCTACGCAAACCATGCATGGTACCATTGCACTCTATAACTCAAGCTCTCCAACAATGAGCAGGGTATTTCTCTGGCAGATGGGAGCCTCCTGCTCAAATCTTGTCTGACTGATTCAGCGCAGTAATTGGACTTTGTATCTCTGTCCTCTGAAGACAGGACTCTAGCCATCAGACTGTACGTGTAGTATAGGGAATGAGGAGTCTCCCTCAGTCTTTCTTCTTGAAGCTGCCTAATTTTGTCTAAATTATTGCAAATCAAGGTCAATTGAGTGTCAGTTATCATGGAGAGAGAGAATGATGCTGAGCTTGTAGCTCATGTGCTAATAAGGAGGGGCCACCATATATCCAGTTAAATCTGAAAGGTTTTAGTTGATTTTCCGAACAGCTTTTAAGGAAAATTAGCTTCCAGTGATGAGAAAGTAAGATTTTTTTTTTCTAGAAAATGTTCATCCTTTCTTCCACATCTTCTGACTAGTCCACATGGGACGTGGATGTCAACTTCTCTTGCATCTGTGTAACAAAATCAGGATCAAGACCCTTCTATGAGTAAAGTCATCAGATAGATGCATACAAAATGGAATATGTAAATTGAAAATCGAACATCTGTAACGTAATCATTTGGTGAAGCTAAGTAAGCCTCCTCAGGAAAATACAAGAGCTTTGGTTAAATTATTCTAGGCTGCAGTAATTTATACTGGGAAAAATATGGGCTCTGGGGTGTTAGTGTATGTGTGTATGTATAAATAGACACATAGATCACAATCCAGTCCTAGTAAGGTGAATATGCAGATCTTTTCTCATTACTCAGTGTTATGTTAATAAAACCAGTGTTATGTTAGAATAAAGAAATATTTGTCAAATTCCATTTTCTACCTCACCTAAAGTATATTTAATTACATCCCAGCATGGAGTATCTTTGATTCCTGGTTTGGAAGGAATACCATCTTTCTAAACTCTTACCTGTTTTACCTCTTTTCAGGGGAATAAGTCTCAATTCCCCTTCACATAAGGAATAATCTGCCAGTCTATGGGCAAAAAGTTCTTATACAAAAACATCTTCCACAGGTCTGTTCTGTAGCATGAAGGCAACTTTTTGCATCAGCACTGAAGACTTCTTTTGCACGTAACATTAATGACTTGACTTGCTAGCATCTTCCATTTTAGAGACTGTAAATCACGATATATTTACTGTTGGTAAGAAGCAAATATTAGGCTATTTTTAGACACCTCTCCCTGTGCATACCATATGCAAAGGAAAAAACCTTAGGTGAAACTTAGCCTTCACATTCCACATTTAGTCCCATATACTTTTAATATAGGATGGTCTGGCATATTTTTCTTCAACTATACGAAATTCCATGTTATGACTTGCCAAGATATTTTAAAGAGATTTATAAAGCCAGCTCATAACATCTTCAGAGGCTGAAAACCAGTTATGTCTGTAGGAAGGAAGGAAAAAGAATCTGAAAATAATTTTCTGGAAGGGGCTAATGGCCGAGAGCACGAGAAGAACCTGAGAACAATTTCAATGATATTTACAAGAATGCATTTTTCATTTAGCTCTTGGAAGAGGCTCTCACACAGGTCAAATGTGTCTTGGGAATTTGTAAGTAAAATGAAATTTGAGTTTGAAGCATTCTGAATTACCGTTTCCAGAGCCTCAGTTTTGGCCTGAAGAGGAAGGTTACATTTCAGTAACTATAGACCTGACTCTCTACTTCCTTTCTTAAACCACTGAAGTCACTGACTGACTAACTACACTCCCAAAGTTATATAAAAATCAGTTTCTGGATGTCAATACTATGGCGGCTCTCACCAGGACAGCAGGCTACGGGACAACGCGAGAACACGGTGGCTGGACTTCTGTCATGTCACCATATGGAAAAGGACAGAGGCAAACACAGAGATGACAGAATCAAACCTTAGACACAGACTTTTACTCTGTGACCCCTCAGTGTGGCCTAGGGCACTTTGCTCAGTTTTGGGTTAATGTCCAAAGGCAGCTGAATTTTGTGGCTGAATAATCTACAGCAGCTGGTCAGAAGAGCTCCCCGCTGAACAGGCTGTACTAAGTAATGACCAGAAGCAGCAACTAATGAAGCTGGTAGGCACACTGGGCTGGAGGAAATCCAGAAGCATTTAAATGCTGACAGGAAGGAAAATCTTAAAAAGAAATTCTACTCAGAGAGATGATAAATCTCTTTACAAACTGCATGACAGTTGGTGGTACATCCATTACCTCTGTTTACACATTCTCTTGTGAAATGACTGCCTTACAGTCACAGGGAGGATGTTGTCCGTAACTCGCCACACCTCACTTTCCAAGGAATCCATATGGTAATTTTAATATCTGAGCCCCATTTCTGGTCAAATATAACTCCTGCTGAGTTCTAATGCTCATATCCTAAGGAAGGACATTGCTTCCTGTTCACAGCAATTTTGGGGAACCATTCGAACAACACAGCCTGTGGATGTACACTGATGACAGCAGGAGTTTTCTACATAAAATCATAGCTGTATATTACAGACATCCCTGCAAAATAAAGTGCCATTGCTTTTTTTCTTAAGTAGCAAGAAAAAAAATTAATCCTGGTTCAACAAAAGAGCACCTAATAGTTTCTACTCAGAGAGGATGGCATTTAAGTTACATTTCTTTTTGGTCCCAACAAGAAGAAAGAACAATGACAAAGACTCCATGAAAGACATGGTATATTTTAATTTCCATATAACGATCCTTATCAAGCTGAAAATGATTTTGCACTGTCATTGAAAATGATAGCAGGCTGCACAAACCTCAGGCCCTTAAGAAAAAAATAACTATGCAGTGGAAAGGACACAGAGGTTAAAATACTGTATTGGACAACATATTTACATAAGGATAAAGCATTTAAAACGCTATTGTTTAGGATAAAGACAATCTTTTCTAACAAAGAAGAAAAAATGCCTCCGAATGTTACCATGCTACTCTATAGACATTTGGTGAAGAAAAGTACTATTACTCTAAGTCTCAGTCAAGCACTGCTAGTAAATACATCATTACATGGAACATTGCAATTACACAGAACAGTGACTTCTGCAAAACTCATTTTAGGCTGGTCAGTTCTAGTAATTTATGCCCACCATCACCATAAGCAAATGAGATGAAGAACTCATTTTGTGATTGCTAGCTGAAAGAAGGTACAAGAGTATACGACATAATTGCCTGGATCAATATTTTTATTTATTTTTCCTCCTTCATAAAATAGGTCTGCTAGTGCGTCTGTAAAAACATAAAAATGGAATAACACAGTGCATTGATTACCCAATGTTGGCAAATGCCATGTTATAAAAGAATTCTATCAATGTCTATATATCTCCAAGTGGTTAACTGATAAAATGCCAATAGAAAGCACTAAGAATAAGTAGTGGATTTTCTGGGGTTTGTAAAATCAATGAAACTCCTGATTGCATACTGCAAATGGGTTCTCCTTTGCAATCCTTGATCCGGAACTCTTCTCATGCTCTGTATAGAAATGAACGGTTTGTCCAAGCTCACCCACAGAAGGAAGGTCTTCTATGGGATTTGGAAAGATTGACAGCTCAGTTTCTAATCAGTGCATTGCTTAAAGCCACGAGTCTTTAAAGCCTGTTGAACTAGTGAGACGGAGGGAGTTACACTAAAAGGAAAGAATTAATATGCAATTACTAGGATTGCTCATAGAATAAAGGAGGATAAAGGCAAGAAAATTTTATTTGGTAAGATTCCCAGGTAAGTATCATTTCCAGGAGTAATGTAAATAAGCATATCTATTTTGAACAACGTTACCAACACTGCAGAACTGGCTAGAGAAGAAGGAAAAAAGAATATTACACCTTTCAGATAGAACTCCAGAGGAAATTTCATAGATGAGATGCAAAAAAGCCAGTTGATTAGTATCAGATAATTTTTTTGACTAATTCTACAGTACTTTAGAAAACTTCTTGCCATTATATGCCCACCTTAGAGACTTAGCTGAATCACTCACAAATATATTTCTGAATATGTTCTTCAATGTGTTCCATAACATTTTAAGTAAAATGTACAATGAAAACATTTGTCCAGTTCTTAAATAATTCAAGTAATTAAACAAAATTGGGATTTGGCCAGGACATAGAGACTAACAAAGTCACTCTTACAAAAAATGTCATGGGATTTTTTAATGACCCAAGAATTACAATACAGCTTCTACTCTGCTTTCTGGACTCATGGAGGAAGGTTAATTGGGTGCAGGCAGAGAGAACATGGTCTAGTGAATGAGCAAAAGTACTGTCTGTGGTTAATTAATGCTAATCTCCATCCAAGCTGCAACACAACTACCTTAAAGTGGGAGAGCTGGTGGGGTCTCCGTGTGATGCGTCAGCAAGGAATATGGGGCAGGTTAGGAAATATGAAATGTGGAAAGCAGGCATGCCTGCACACTCTCGCTCCCTGCTTCACTGAAAGAATTTAATAAATTTAAAGATATCAAGCACTGAGACCTTAGGAAATACTAGAATTAGTGGTTTCTATTCAACATTTGCCCTTATTTACTCTTCCCCTCAAGCATTAGAATAGTTTTTAATGACTTGAGCATATATGATTTTTTCCATATGCCTCCTATCTTGTTCAGTGCATGCATTAAATAGCACTTGATGTTCTATTTTCTTCTTGCTCAATATATTGTGTACACTTCAGTAGAAGCTCTCTCCTGAATACAATAGGTACACTCCTGGGCTGTTCTGTGGTACACACAGAACCATGAAGTGATTTGCAAATTTTATTTATATATTTGCTTGACTGTAAGGTGAGGAGATAGACAACAGCACCATTTTACAGAGATGGTACTGAGACACATACAGATTAATGTTAACAGTATCTACGAGTTTTAAGCTCTCATTTTGAGATGCACCAGGACTGGACTGACTTTTCAGCACAGGCAACATTTGTACAGTGTTTAATACATCCTAAGAACAGCTCTCTTAAGTTCTGCTATGGTTGGCATTGCCCATACTTCTCCAAATTAGAACCAGGCCTCAATCAGGCTAGGCACTAAAGTACTGAGAAACCCACCATTACAGACTGTCCAAACTCTGGTTTATGTGACTTGCTCACTAAGTCACAGAAGGCAGCAAGAACTAAGGAAAGAGTCCGATTTCCTTGGATGAGAGTCATCTTAACCATAAGAGCATACCATCTCCTCTAGCAGTCCCCTGCCTCATGCACTGCACACCTCAGCTTTCGCAGTGACGGAAGCAGTGACACACCAAAAGCAGTCATCTTAATCATACTTGAGACCCCATGTGAGTAACTGGCAACACAAAGTAACACTCTCTTATGACAGTCCAAGAGAATTCTCTGCCAAAATCATGAACTTGGCAGGACTAGTTTGACAAAAACTACAAGACTGGTTTTCATTGAAAATATAAAATAGGAAGAATTTGAAAAAAGTATTCTAAATCCTGTATTAAATACAATTAATATAGGGCCTGATTATCTTATGTAGTTCATGGTCCATAGAGGAGGGGAACATGGTGGCATCCAGTTGCACTAAGCAAGGGATGTGTTGTTCATACATCTATTTTGACATGCATCTTTAGCTTCCAAGTATGACCTCCAATATATGCGGAAACAAGGCATATCCAGTTGAATTCATTAGTTCAGAGCAGCTGAAGTGACATATTCACCCCCAGATTTATGACGACATGAAGCAGCTGCAGCTTACCATTCACTTCTAGAAATTTCACTATTTAAAAAGAAAAATATTTTTTTAAACTTTCTCATATAAACTCAGTAGAGCATAAAATTTATCTTTTTTCTATTTCAAATAACTTAGAGCAGTCGAAGACTGCTGCCAGCCTGGCTCCCTGTCTCTCATGAAGCATTAATAGAACTATTTCCCGAGCCTCATACTTGCCTAGTCTTAAGAGCATAAATCAAATTATAAGCTCAAGAATCACAATCACAGCCTTGGTACTGCAGCCTAGCTAATTTTCTGTGATATCTTTCCGAGAACACTGTGTTTTCCTAAATATACTAGTAGGTTATTAGACTTATCAGGAAAATGAGCTTCTGTTACCCTATGAGATGAATATTTCTCTGGAAGTAAATCAGTACCAAGCCTTGCACAGTCAACAGCAAAGATACCAGAGTATTGCTCCTTTTCTGCTGCAGCATTGCATTCTGAAATCAACGCAACAACTTCCACAGCTAATGGACCGTGCTGGTGGGCATCATCCTGTTCCTGTAAAGATCTGTGCGTCAGGCACTGCAAATAGGGCTGATGAGAGCAGGTGAGGTTTGTCAAAGGCAACTCTCATTGTATTGACATTATATTCTGGTGCTGACAGCTGAAGGCTAAAGTTCTGATTAATTCATTTTCCTTTCACTATAAACATTTTCTTTTTTCCCATTCAATCTAGAAGACCGATGGCCCTTGGCAATTCTGGTTATTCTGATGTGGTCACTAAATATGCAAGAGGGCTTTGACTTGTAACTTCTCCCTGAATTTTCCGATCTGTCTGGACTCTGCTCAATTAGTGAGGAAAAACACACAGTTCCAGCAAGCCAATAACTGACATATTTACAACAATGGACAATTCTGTTCTCTGATCTGTTTTTTGATCTCTGCACAAGCAAACAAATAACTTAAGTGGGAGTTTTGGCCATGTAATGAATTTAGGAAGCCTTCCAAAAGAGCAATAGGATGTGTGGGTAGCAACAATGCAATAAATAGCCAACTTTTTTTTTTCCCAACTATCTGCAGAGAAAGAACAGAGATGGGACTGAGCCACAGAATTTGGATCCAGAATCAAGTTTCAAAACACCAGTAGAATGAACACATTCTGCTATAGTTTATTTCTGACCTCTGAACCTCCAAAAGCCAGATACAGACATTACATATAGAGACTGAGAGAAAGCTACCACTATTTCCTCTGAGTCTTAGAAGCATTTAAAAAGCTAATTCATATGAATTTTAATTACTTATAGCAGGACACATGACGATAGATCCCTGTTCTGCAAATTGCAGGCATGAATAGAGTTTGTAAAGAAAAATTTCAGATGCGTAGCTAAACATTTCCTGGGTTGCAATCATATTTTGTTAATATTTACTATTTCCAGGATTACTGGCTTTTTCCTGGTTTTTGTTCTCTTTGGTTTGCCACTGAAAAAAATACTATGCAGTGAAACTGTTTATTAATCCTGAAAATGTGTTCTTGAGGAGAATAAATTAGGGAAAATGCTGCTTACTAGAAGGACAATCAGAAGTGACGTAAATTGGGCTTGAGGCAGAGTATAGGACAGAACTGTAGTTTCTGTCATCCTGAGCAAGGACCATAATTATGGGCTCTTGGGTAAAATCAGTACATTTGTCTCTAGGACCCTTGTGACTCCACCCTCTTGTCCCACAGGCTTTTAAGGCAAGCACAAGAAAGCACATGCTCCATTCTCAGTTGAAATATGTGTTTCCTTTAGCTGGAAATGAACGGAACCAAGAACTCTGTCTGGGTGAGAAGATCTGAAACGTCTATCTGCCATATTGATCTGCCTGATGTTTGATTTCCATCTGGACACTGAAGAACAACAAGGAAAAAAATATCCATTGTTACGTTGCCTTAGTGAACAAAGATTAGATCTAACTGTTTAAATTTTTACTTTCTTTAATGCCACAGTATCCATGGTGGTGCCAGTGATTTAGGGTAAGGATCTGGTTAACGCTAACCATGTTGAGCCAGTGCTTTCGTGCTAATAAATGACGTTAAGAGGCAAAGAGCCCTGTTAATGTAGGTATCTGATCCTGGCCCTGGGTGAAGCTGTCAGTGCTATGCCACACAGGCAAGTCCTTCAGGCTGAATCAGACACTCACGTGTATGTGCTCTTCAGCTAGTACCTTCATTTCCCCATGATAAATTTCATAAGGTATTCCACAGTGTGCAACAAGCGTGTGCACCTCAGCCCTTAATGGGACAGCTGCTTAAAGCAAGAATTTTGATTGTTTCCAACAAAAGCTTTTGGCCCAAACTGTATCACTCTGTCCATTTACATAATGAAATGCTATGTTCAGTCTAAGTATCTTGCCCATAAAGCAGTCTTCTGTTAAGTATACTATGAACTAGTCAGTAATATATTTGAAATAGCAATGCTGTAAATAGACCAGGCCTTAATTTTACACAGTACTGAGGGACATCTGAAATCTCTCTGAGGTCAACACTCTGCACAAATACTGATTTCAATGTAACTTATGGAAATATTCCAACCTGTCTGTTGAACAGAGCTCATATGTTGAACAGACAGGTTGGAATATTTGGGACCTAAACGCTTAGGGTTTATCTACTAAAATACAAATGACAGTGAGAAGCATGGCAAGTGCTAACAGGGAGTTTCTATCTTTCCTAGTTATATATTCTTGGGCTGGCTAGGAAAAACACTAATGTGCTGTCTAGACATTTATATAGAAGCTGATTTGGTTTGTACAATGGTGAGTTATATAAATGACTAATTATTCTGTATCTTACATGAGCCATCTTTGACTGCTATATATTTTATTGACATGAGCATATTAAGAAGCATAAACTCTATATGGTGAATCCTGAAAAGTCCCATGTAACTTAATTTTCATAGATAAGAAATGCAAAACAGTCTTTCCAGTGTACCATAATTTTCTTCGGGAAGTAAATCTATTAGAAAAAATAAAGATTTCTAATGCAATGACAGGGAGCACAGCCTAGTCATCTGCATGTGGGACTGAAACTCATAAATTATTGTTCCAGCTGCCACCAGGCAGCTCTCTTTATCAGATCTAATTTACTCATCTTTTATCAAGACATGTGAGAGACATCTTAATGATGAAGGGAGAGATTCATCCTACCTAATGTCAACTGTCTGAAGCCAGGCAGATGGTACCAGCTAGTCCTCGAGGCCATGCTTACAGTCAGAGAGAGGGGCACCTCTTTGAGATACCTGTTGTGGGATTGGGTCCATGACCCTCTGGAGCCTTCCATCTCTTGGTGATGACTATCAAGAGACCATGGACATCTGGCTTAGATGTTTTTAGCTTTCTGAAGTCGGGTAGGCTGAATCCCATATACCTTTCACAGAATACTAGTGACAGAGGTGAACCAAGGGTTTAAAATTTGGATCTGGAGACTATGTTTTTCTCCACATCAGGGCTATATGATGCCTTTGATTTTGTTCCATCCATTGTGGAGAGGATTCCACAGGTATTTAGACTGGTTTAAGCTCAGTCAGGACAAACTGAAGAAAATGTCCCTGTGAGATATAAAGCACCCAGTTGATATGACTGACTGGTCCTGAAGGCTGCTGAAAACACGAGACACTAACATAAGGTTTGCAATTTTGTTGTTCCAGTAGCTGGTAAGCACAAAACGTGACATGAGAACAACGGTATCAACCTGCAAACAAGAGGTTTTCCTTATTGTCAGCACGAGGTATTCCAGACTGGATACCTCATATTTATCTGATGCTTTGCAACACAATGTTGAATTCAAATAGACTGAAATAATAATATGCTTTCAGATAGTTGCCTAGATCATGCTGGATATTTGGCTCTGCTAGAGTCACCAAAGATAATGAGGAAATGATTGGGTACGAATATGAAAAAAAGTTTAATTTAAACATTAGATATGACTTCTGACAAGAACTTGTTGAAACCACATTCTCATCTGGCCTTCCTTAAACAGTCTCCTACTTGAAATTTGTTGTGCCCTTGAAACCAAACAAGTTGAAAGCTTCTTTAAAACACAAAGAATCAATAGCACTCAGAGATGCTGTGGTTAAGATGGAAAGTAGTGCAGGGTACGTAATGCTACATCACCAGCTTGAATTGGTAAATCCTCATTAATACATATACAAAAACATAAGGTTATGTTCTATAATACTGGTTAGGCTAAATATATTGAGATCAGGTTTTACAATTCCCAAATAGAAAGCTCTGTGTATTAAAAGAAAAGTAAATGCACGCATTTTACTAAAATATATTTGGGAATATACCGACCAGCTTCAGTAAAATTACAGAGATTGACCTCAGTGTGAGTCAAGCCATCTCCACAAAATGTTCTTTTCTTATATTTTCCATTTTCCTTTCCTGTAAATCAAGTTAATCCGAATATAAATAGTGTAAAATACAATGAAAAACTGCTGTGAGGTCAGAAGTGGGTCAAAGACGGATTAAGAAGAATGACTCTGAAAAGCAAAGGCCATTGTATTTCAGATACAGAGGTTTAAAGGTGGAGGAACTCTATAAAGTGTAAATGAAATCTGGCAGGCTGAGGCTGGTGTGACTGACATCCTATTCTGGCCATCATGATCTGAATTCAATTTGCTGCTACGCGCATCCACCTGCGTGAGAAACACTACTGAAGTGAAAACATAACATGCTATATGGGAATTGATTTATTGTCATCATCCACAAGAAATGCATTAACTCATCCAATTTAATGAATTAGTTTGATTCAGGTTCATTGATTTTTCTTAGTTTTCAGCGCTAGATAGTAGTCTCATTTCATTATAATATACCAGAAAAGTACATCCAAATATCACATACCTATACAAAGACTGGTGTCATCTAATATTCTCCAGTTCCAAATAATTGGGACATCTATTTTTAATACAGTGACAAGACATACAACTGCTTTTACACATACCGGTATCAGGAATTCCTAATATGATTCATCTATAAAGTGTAGTTCTAAATACCTGCTGATGAAATACAGAAAACTTAGAAATTCGATAAAACCTCATCAGAGGTCAGAATCCTTCCTTTTGACAGTTATCAGAGCCCAGTATTGGCTGCCTTGCTAGATGTGACAGGTCTTCCTCTCAGTTTGTTGTTTTCTTTTCCTTCCCATTTAGATATTCAGTCTTAGGATAGTAATAGGAAATACAATGAAAGTACAATACTGTGGAATATTGCTTACAGGGTCCATGCAGGGGACGAGCCACAGCAGGGTATTTTAGTCTAAGCCAATTGCTGCAGATTGATCCTCAGAAAGAACATGAAGGGAAAACTGGTAAAAGGCTAAAAGTCCAATCTGATGCTCCAGCACACTTCCAAATATCTGTACTTTAATGACTTCAATTATGGAGGAAATGAGTGCATTAGAGATAATGCTGCCCTGGCTAATACAGCCTCTTCTTCCTCAAAAAGACATTCAACTGACTTTCAGGACTCTGAGATTTTTTACAAGAGTTGATGTCCTGTGCTTTACCTTACAAATCATTGTAGTGGATGAGATCTTCTACATCCTCTAATAAGCAGCTACTTTAAGTTTTGTGACTATCACAAGGAAATTTCACAAACTTATCTACTTTTCAACCTTCCTTTGCTGTGTAGCAGGCTGAACTGCAGTCACATTTAAGGTCATATCCGGAGAAAGCTATTTCTTCCGCTTGATTTTAAAGCCCCAGGTTTTAGAGGCTTAGCCATCTATCTAAATTTATTGGCAATGGATGATGATAATTGGCCCTGAAAATGAAGCCCCAGATGAATGGACTTCAGCACAGTAGTATTGGAACTTCATGTGACAGAAGGACTACTTCAGAGCTATGGCCTGATGTTATTCCTCAGCTGGGGCAGTGATGTCAGGCACCTCCACAATCACCTACCTATCCATCAAGAACACTCTTCCTTTTTGCAGCTGAGACAATCCTGTCCATCTGGAAGGTCCTTCTAGCACTGAAAGAGAGTAGCCATGGGTAAAGCACAGGGTGCCACTGTTTAGAAGGTGAAACCTGGTGGTCTTGTGGCAGAATATACGTCCAACAAGGAAGATGTCAGCCAGACCTTTCCCAGGGACATTTATTAGCTTCTCGCTAAAGTACTAATAGGCACAATACGGCTCTTAACTGGCTTCAGGTCTACTGCTGGCTCCCTTTTAGCCAATGTGGAGGATAAGCAGGAACATTTTGGTCCACCTGCTCCAATGTGAGCAGCCAGCTGTGGTAGGTTGACCTTGGTTGGATGCCACGTGCTCACCAAAGCTGCTCTATCACTCCCCTCCTCAGCAAAACAGAGGAGAGAAAATATAACGAAAGCATCGTGGTAAGGAGATAAGGGCATGGAGATCACTCACCAACTACTGTTACAGGTAAAACGGACTCAACTTGGGAAATTAGTTTAGTTTATTAATAATTAAATCAGAATAGGGTAATGAGAAATAAACCCAAAGCTTAAAACACCTTCCTCCCATCTCTCCCTTCTCCCCCAGTAAAGTCTTAACTTTACTCCTGATTTCTCTACCTCCTCCCGCCACAGTGGCGCAGGAGCAAAAGGAATGGGGGTGGCGGTCAGTTCATCACGTTGTCTCTGCCACTCCTTCCTCCTCAAGGGGAGGACTCCTCACACTCTTTCCCTGCTCCACTGTGGGCTCCTTTCTCCGCAGGGCCACAGGTCCTGCCAGGAGCGTGCTCCAGCGCAGGCTTCCCATGAGGTCACAGCCTCCTTCAGGCACACCCACTTGCTCTGGTGCGGGGTCCTCCATGGGCTGCAGGTGGATCTCTGCTCCATCATTAACCTCCATGGGCTGCAGGGGCACAGCCTGCCTCACCATGGTCTTTACCACAGGCTGCAGGGGAATCTCTGCTCTGGTGCCGAGCACCTCCTGCCCCTCCTTCCTCACTGACCTTGGTGTCTGCAGAGCTGTTTCTCTCACATATTCTCACTCTCACTCCTCTCTCCCGGCCACAGTTGCTGTTGTGCAGCTTTTTTTTTTCTCTTCTTAACTATGCTATCCCAGAACCTGATGGGCTTGGCCTTGGCCAGCGGTGGGTTCGTCTTGGAGCCGGCTGGCATTGGCTCTATCGGACACAGGGGAAGCTTCTAGCAGCTTCTGACAGAAGCCACCTCTGTAGCCTTCCCCCTACCAAAACCTTGCCACGCAAACCCAATACACCAGACCAATCTCTGTGGGACTGAGATTCCTCTGTCCAAGCCGTGAGAAAGAAGAAACAGGATTTTGTCAGCAATTTGATACACTTCAGATTACTGGACTGGATCCTCAGCTGGTAAAAATCAACATTAACCAAGCTGATATTTTTTTGTCAATGTACAACACTTGAGTATGTGATCCATTGTATTTTCCAGTGTTGACATATCCGAAGTAAAAAGATTAAAGTATTTGTCATCTTGGTGTCTCAGTTCAATTTGCTGCAGAGTTCTGATAAAGTTGTAGAGAAGCTTCTTTTTGATCATTAGGTGGCAGAGATAAAAGCAAGTGTCATTGTGAAAGTGAAGATGAAAATATAAACTATACAAACAGTTCTGAGAATTTGTATAGTGCCACAGAACATTTCTCCTGAATTTCTATTTAGGAATTAGGGTTTGCTACGGTGAGTGAGCCCAGGTGCACTGGCTGACGTCCATTTGAGTAATTACATTCAGCTCAGTATGAAGTTCTCTTTTCAGAGGAGCAATGTATTCCCTCTTCATCCTGACACATTGTACAGTGGTGGTGCCTATTATTTCAAAGCTGCACCCAGCCTCAGAGACAGCTGCACTTCACTGATAGCTGAAACAGTCCTTGTACCCATAGTTCATACGCTCTTTCAGACTCTGCTCTGCTTCCTACTGAGTGTCTTGTGTAAAAGTGCTTACTCTCTTTTGCAAACAGCTTTGAGAGGCACAGAAGAGCGAGTCACCTGCGTGATAGCTAGTCACCTGCGTGATAGCTAGTCCTTCCACAACTGTAAGAAATGAGAAATGAGAATGAGAAAGCATAAGGTGGAGGAAAAGAGCTCAAGAACATAACTGCCAGCTCCTGTGCCCAGAGACACCACTATAATATCCCTTTGTAAGCTTGCCTGAAAAAGTAGCTCACATCTGCACCAGCTGTCAGTCACTGAGACGTGCACAGAACTTTAAAACACATTATTTTTCCTGAAGACAATAAATCTCTCTTGGTCCTTTTTCATGTTTAATATCCCACCTGAAGTAAGGACAACGCAGCATCCTTATTACTCAGCCTAGCCCTGCATTAGGCAAACTATGTCACCACGATGTACTGGCTAGTACCCCTAACTAATGTGTGAGTGCATACAGGGACTGGACCTGAGGAAAGTCACAGGGTAAGATAAGAGTGTGATACAAGAATGATCTTACCATTCATCACCTTTCTCTTTTTTTAAGTCTTTCACTTTGATTTGTCATTCTCCTTCCCTTTTTCCTTCACCAGCTAGAGCTTTCTATCTCAATGCTTTAATTTCTTAACTTGGTTTCATTACCAAAGGAGGTTTGCTTCTAAATGCATTAAGTGTCTTAAGATGTTTAGCCACAAGCTCTGAAAAAGAGCACTTTGTTTCAACATGGAAAGAGCGCTGTGCACTGATGCCTGATGCCATGCCATTTAAAACAATGGGCATGCCTTTGTCCTCTTCTTTAAATCAGTCTTCCACTTCTCAGTGTTTTCTTTCTTTTTTCTTTTATCTTAATTCATATCTGAACCTGGTTCAACAGCTCCAAAATGATACCAAACCAGAACCGAATTCTATTCTGGTACATGACTGGCTGCTAGTAAATAGTGACATACTTAATTTTTACTTCATTAGAAGTTTACTCGACAAGCTATTATTACCCATGATGCCATCACAGGGCAACAAAAGCTTTTTAGGAGAATAGCATACAGGAAAAGTTGTTCCTACACAAAACCATTAACAGATATATTTATTTTATTACCATTCAACATACGGAGGGAAGAAAATAAACCCAACAGTGTATCTGCCAAATGGAAAAGGACCAAGTTGGTTAGAGGGGAAAAAATTATTTTCAGACTTCTGAGAAGATTTTACAATTAACAAAGAAATGTGAAACCAAATTAAACAAAACACAAAAATACGTAATTGTGCTCTGTTTACCATCGTTTATTCCTCCTAATAGTCCTGTTTACTCCTTTTCTGCCTCTTTTGATCTGACTCGATTGAGTTGCCACCCCTTTCTCTGCTTTTCATTGTTATCTCACACTTGGCCAAAGAACAGAGGAACTGAACAAAGCTGTTGATATGTAAATAACAGCTTTGAAGATAGAAGTACCAGATTGTTCCTAAAAAGAAAAAATGCAATTGCTTTTTTTTTTGACCAGATTAAAAAAAAAAAATTCTGATGCATAATTCAAGTGGTGCCTGAAATCAAAGATTCCATTATCCCTGAAGAATAATCATTTCAGTCAAACCAGGTCTGGTTTGGAAATCATATTGAGTGCAAAAAGTTATATTCTAAATGTTGTTGACAAAATTACTTACTTCAATCCTATTTCAGTTTCCATGTATTTCATTACGAGTACCTTTTGATAGGACATTTTAAGAGATGGGATGACTTTCCTCTGCATAAAAACCACTGAAGGCCAGATTCCGATGCCTTGGCTCCTGCTAGGTGGAATCTGAATCACAGTCATAGAATGGCTAAAGTGGGAAGGGATGTCTGGAGGTCACCTGGTCCAACTCTCCCTGCTCAAGCAGGGCCACCTACAGACAGTTGCCCAGGACTGTGTCCAGATGACTTTTGAGTATCTCCAAGGATGGAGACTCCACAACCTCCTTGGGAAACCTGTGCCAGTTCTTGGTCACCTTCATAGTGAAAACAAGTTTCCTGATGTTCAGACGGCACCTCATGTGTTTCAGTTTGTGCCCATGCATAGTTCCTCTGATCCCAACAAGATGGTCCCCCAGATCACAGAACTTATGATAGGTAGGTTCCAACACTCACTGAAGTCAATAGCCAGTAATTTCTAACATCTGGGCTTTGAACAGGGCCCTCTATAACTAGAAGGATGAAATTATGTCCATTCTCCTGCAACTGCAGTCTAGTCTACTGTGCATTATTAAGGCCATATTTCTGTATGAAATCTGTCCATGAAATAATTTACAGGGATGACAGCTTTCACTTTTCAGTGAGATACCCTAATACTTCAGTCCAAACATTCAGTTGCCCGTGTGCAGATAATATGCAGATTATGAGTTGCACTTGCACAAATGTCATAGAATGAGCCTTAACAATGAAAGAGGCTTAATGCAACAGTCTTGAAAGAGAATAATTGCTGCTGGTGCATGCTGGCTGCAGATTTTGCCTCAGAATGCCCAGCTTGACTGTGAAAGCTATCACCTCTGATGGAGGAATATGTTCACAGGTAAGTAGGGACCATTTGCAATTATCTCATCTGCACTGAACAAAAAGAAAGCTTGTGTCATTTCAACATCAAGACCACTTCAGTTTCATGATGTTGCCTTGATACTGTGGGTTGGGGAGTATTCATGATGCCTAGCCACAGGGACCTAAATCTGGTCCAAAGTCACGGCTGCCAGTCCTTCCACTCTAAAGGAGAGGGCACCACTTGTGGTAATATTGACTGCCTGAGCTTTTTGCATAAAGACTTAGAATTTTCTGAATATTAGACAGGCCAGATTGTTCAACATGACTGACAAATAGCTGATGAATATGCATGGATCAACTGCAGAAAGACTAGAAAGTCTTGGATGTATCAAAGTTGGTTAAATACACAGTGCACAGCACTTACTACTTTCAGACCAGCTCACATTAATCAGTCTTCTTGCACAAAGGCAGGACTCTTGAGAGGGCTGTGAAGAGCAGGACTGTTCTCACTGATGAACAGTGAGCCTTGGGTATATAACCCAAGGAAATCTACCTGCATTAGGTACTTTTTTTCTGCAATTGCAAATATTCCCATACTCTTGTGTCTGTGGCTCCAAGGGTAAAAATGAGCTCCTAGTTTCCTTTCTTAACTTGTCAGGCTCAACCTGGCAGCCAGGTACTCCCATGCTACCCTGTGCCCCTGCTGCTCTACCATAACCATTTGTGTTTGCTTTCTTGCCATCTCTCATTTAGTCTTTTAATTTCTTATTGCTTATAAGTCTTTCTAATTCACTACATCTTTTTGTGAAAAATTACACTCCTTTCTGACCCTGTATCGTCTTCATCTACTTGTGCTGAAAGACTGCAGAGATATCTTATTTTCCTACTGAAAACAGCATTGTAAAAAAAACTTATATTGTTGCTTACCATGACAATGCTATAGTCTCATGTTGCTGACAATCACTAAGAACAAGAAAAATCAGACTTTACACAATGTAGAACTTGTCTTTTCTACATCTGTATCTTAGAAACCTATCTAGTTAAACAGCTTACATGCCAGATAAGAAAAGGTAATCTTATGTCCCTATTAATTTTGAAATGGTGCCAGCTTCGTTAGGCAATATGAGCTATTTGTTTTCATTTACCTTTTGTCTATCAGGCACCTTGACAGTTTATTACCGGTAATGCTCCCCCGTCGTTTATCATTATGTGGAACTGTAACCCTTTGGAAAGCAGAAGTCAGCATCACTTGGCCAGTTTTCAGAATATGGACAGAGTCAATAACAGATCAAACTGTTTTCATTAAAGTGTCTTGAAGAAGAGACAAATTGGACTGTTTAGCAGAGGCCAGTATATAACTTGTGAACCACCTGAACTTCACCTGAGATCCTCCTGAGCTTCCCCATGGTTTTCTCCAAAAGGCGAAAATCTAACACAGAAAATCTAATCACAGACTGTGATTCTGTGATTCTAACTGTTTCTGAACACTGGAAAGGAGTCTCTGACATGCACTTTCACACACTAAGACACCTTATGTAGCTCTTAGACAACAGATGAACGCCATACTGGATGTATTCACTTTCACTCATTCACTACTAAGTAGCAGGAGGATTTAAAAACAGGACACTTTATTCAGTTTGGGTAGTTCAAATAACTGTTTTCTGAATCATGTTCATTTTTATCCATAAGGAGAACCAATACTGCTCTCCCAGAAGCCAAGTTTTTTTTCCTCTTCTACAGGAACTCAAGTGTTTTCCCTCTAGCATATCTAGAGCAGGTCTTGTCTGCTTCAAAGGACAGTTGTAAGAGAACTTACAACTTTTCTTACTTGTAGGAAAAGCTTGAAGAGCTTCAAAGACAGTTGTACTTCTTTCAGGCAGTGCCGAGCTTTGCATTTCATAGAATAATAGATTCATAGAACGGTTTGGGTTAGAAGGGACCTCAAAGATCATCTAGTTCAAACCTACCTGACATGGGCTGGGACACCTTCCACTGCATGAGGTTGCTCAAAGCCTCATCCAACCCGGCCTTTAACACTTCCAGTGATGGGGCATCCAGAATTTCTCTGGGCAACCTGTTTCAGTGGCTCACCACTCTTGGAGTGCAGATTTTCTTCCTTAGATCTAATCTAAATCTACCTTCTCTCAGTTTAAAGCCATTACCTCTTGACCTATCATTTCACTGTGGCCTTCTGTGCCCATCCACTGAAGCAACTCAGAAGGACATTCCATCCCAATGCAGGGGACAAGTGCAAGGTGGCAACTACCATGTGCATATTCTACCGGAGACTGTTAGGACCAGAGCATCATATAACACTTTTGTCTGAAGCTGCTGCAAAACTACGTGCTCAAGTGCCAGGCTGAATCAGAGCCTGAAATGAATTCTCCATCTGAAGCAATTCAGCATCTCTCTAGTGGGGTGTTGAGTTTTCTCATCCTGTCCTTGTGCTGTAAGAATGCCCTTGGCCACACCAAGCAGCCTAGAAAGAAGCAAACCACTTCTCACAGTGTTCATTTGACTGAAACCAGATTTAAACTCTATTCTTTTCATCTCACAAACCCCTCGTGTCCAAGTCCAGGATAAGAATAATGAGTCTGATGGCCATGCTCTTCAGGGTAGATCACAGTCAAAAAAATGGGAGGTTTGAAAAATTTCAACTTGCTCACTTTCTTCCAGCATGAGTTGAGTTAAAAAAGGCTTAAATCACGGGACTTTAAACTCATCCACTGGTAGAATATATATATATACATGTAGTGGCATATAATAGCAATAATCCCGTTTACCTCTGGGTAGACTGGAAGATTAAAGCTTCTGCCAATCTACTGAGCAAACAGTCAGGCTGCAGCATCATACCTGCCCTCTGTATATTCCAAGGCAAACAGAGCTCACTTTTAATTAAAGCACAACTTGGACAAATAACTTATGGAGCCAGTTATTAGTCACACATCAGGTTGCCCTCAGAAGCTACACAAATTAGCTTGAAAAAACAGTGGGTTAATTAAACAGGAACTATACAATCTTAGGCAAAGACCGTATTTTTTCTGTTGGTGGATGCATAACACAAAAGAATCTCAATCCTGAGGTGGCCTTCCATGCTACTATGAGATAACATTTACTACTACTATGAACATCATTTTACACATATTTATTTTGATTCATCCCAAAGCTATCTCTGTTATGGAGGCTGGGGTCTGGATTATCAACTATTAGCACCACCACGATGTTATCATGCACAGAGTATACAGTCATTTGCATTGAAGGATCTCAAAATACTTATAAAGTATTCATCAGAAACCTTTAAGTGTTTTTAACTGCTTATCTGCAACTACACATCTGTGAGATTTTTATCCTTGATTAGATGGATTTTCTAGTGTATCGTGCTTTACTTGACAGAAAAACGTGAGTGATTCTAAACATTATACTTGTGCTTTGAACTTAATCTTTCACAAGAAATCCTTACAAGGATCAAAAATGTGACTTCTTATTTATTTAACCTGATTCTAACAAGTGCAAAAAAATGGGTGCAAGCCCACTAATGCCACTTAACATTTGAAGAGAGCCTTTTGTGAACCTTGCTATTAAAATGGCCATGGGAGTAGGAAGCAACTATAATTTGGCTATGAATCATAGAGCTATTCACAGGAAGGCTCTTGGCTAAGACAAAGGCCCTGCTGTCCATTATAAACCCATGAATTGCCCTCAGATAAATGCAGCTTCGATGTACAGCTACTCATCGCAATCCACCCAGCAGCCTCCATTGTTCGCCGTAATGAAAACGCGCTCTGTAACGGAGAAGCTAATTCATTGCAGCAGAGGACTGGTTTTTCAACCGACTGCTTTGTACTGAAAACCTTGAAAATCCCCAAAGCAAACAGAAACAGATTTTTTTTCTACACAAAATTTAACCTCTATTTGCAAATGGCAAAAACTTCTTTTTCTTTAGAAGTAAATAATAGTGGCATTCCTTTTGTGTGTATTTAGCAGAAACGTAAATCTCGAAGTACTTTCCTCTATACTGTCTTTAAAAAGAATCTCTTCTTTCTGGGTTTTATGTATCTACAGAGGCTTTGAACAAGAGGAGGCAATTTCTTTGGCTGCATTTATCTTCCTCCTGGCTCCTTTCAGTTAGTATTTGTCTAATATTTGTTAATTGCTACTAAAGATGCTGTATCAGGTAATGCACTTAATTTACCTACTGAGCCTGAAACCACAGGATGGAAAGTGTATCTATGGATAAGCCACTGTAGAGTAGCAACAGTAGCTTTGGGCTACAGCTGCTAAAAATAACTCACTGTGTGCTGCAAGTCAGGTATGAGAGATTCAGACCATTCATAAGAACTGCAATTAAAAGCATCAAATGGGATGGAAATATCCTCCTCTATCACTCTGGAAATTCATTTTGATGAGTATGTGCAGTGGTGGAATTTTACTCGTTTTGCTTGTTTTGTTCTTCATGAAAGGCACAATATCTCTTTTGATTTCTTTACTGGGAACCAGTATTTTTAGAGTTTAAACAGAAGTGGGCATCATTTTTATTTCAGACAGACAGCAAGGAAGAAGAAAAGATAATTTGTCAAGGCCAAACAATGTTAGACTGCTGGCATTTTTTTTAACAAGGCGATCAAAACAGTAGCCCTCACAATAAATAAAATTCCTTTGGCACTTATATAAAAAGTGGCCTCCTGCATACATTTAATTAGGATATTTTCCTTCACATAGTCTCTCGGGGCAAGGCTGATCTACTCTTGCTCTTGCTGAAGCACACACGCTGGATGAGCAGTCCCGCTGCAGTTGGAGAGATGGATCACGCGAGTCAGTCCCTCATCACTTGGGCCTCATGACAAACGCTGCAAAGTGACAGTCAGATGAGGTGGTGGAGCCCTGCCTGGTGATCCTTCCCTCAACTGGCCGTTAGGAAACCGAGCGGAGTCAAAAGCAGTAACTCACATCGCACGCTCCAGCGGCCCTGGAGCCGAGGAAAGCGGCTCTGACAAGTTGAATGGCTGCACTTCGGCAGCCGAGGGCTTCCCTCCACTTCCTTCTTTCTCAAAAAGCAATCCCAAAAGGGACACAGGTAACACAGCCGGAGCAGCCGCTGACTTGCAGCGGTGTTGGCTACCAACTTTCCAAGGAGAGGCAAACAGAGCCCGGCCATTTTCCCGCATTTCAGGAGGCATAGGCAGCCGTGCACAAGAGCAGGTCCTTCTCGTTACATCGCAGATAGGAACATGCTGGGGAGCTGCTGGCCAGGGAATTGTCCAGGGGCTGCAGGGGAGCTGAGACCCAGGCAGAGGCAGGCGGAGCAGCCGCGCTGCCAGGCGGCTGCAAACTCCCTGCAGCCCAGTCTGCAGCTCTGTGCTGGCAGCCAGCAGCTGGAATCAGCTCCAGTCTTGTATGGATCATCCAGCTCATAGATCCAAATCAAGTTTCTCGGCAATGCCTAGCACACAGGTGACACAGGGGGGCTTGTAGAAGCAACGCAGCCACTGAGGCAGAGACGACCCACGGGGAGCTGTGTAGATCGCTCAGCCCTGAGGTGTCTGGTGAGTCAGTGCTGCATTATTCAAAGAACCAAAACTTGATCTGAGCCTTGAAATCCCTCAACAAAGAATATGCCCTGAATCTCAATCCAACCATTGTCCAGTTGCTTGAGATAAGGTAAAGGGAAGCTGGAAGGTTTCTGCTTCAGCCGACAACTTTATGTACTCAGACAACTTTGTGTATTCAGACGATCGATAAGGGGAAACTCCCTGTCACACCCCCAAAGACCCCCTCTGGCATAGTGCCTACATAGTCACGTAAATCAGGGGATAAAAGCCCTACGATTTGGGTTGGGAATCGGGAGCTGCTTCTCCAACTACACAGCTGGTCTGTGAGGAGATTCTTCCCCCCTTGATCGGGACGCCGGCCAAGGTAACTTCCCTGGGATTGAGAGCCCTTACCTGGAGGGGTAAGTGATTACTTAGCAGCTTTAATTCTAGTGCGCTTGTGCGTCGTCTCTTTTGTGTGCTGTAATAGTGCATTCCATGACTCTTTTGTGTGTTGTGATAGTGTATTGTAATAGTGTATATCTTGCTTTTAAATTGGAATTGGAACCCTAAAAATTAAATTTTAAATTTTAAATTGGAATAGTGCACTCCTCCATTATATCCATAAAAACCTGCAATAGCGGCGCATTGAATCTGCAAGTGCGGTTCAAGTAAATTGTTATCTTGAACCTTACAGTTAAACCTGCAAGCGCAGTGCAGTGCAAATAAACCGTTTGCTTGAACCTTGGAGTCGAGTCTCTTTTCGTCACAAGCCTTCCACAAGTGATGTGGGTTAGGCCGATCGGCAACTACACGTCACACGGCTGCTCGCCCACCCTATCCCACTGCTGAGAATGGGGAAGGGAATTAAAGGGGAAAAGGAAAGGAGACCCGTGGGTTGGGATAAGAACAATCTAATAATAACAATAATGCATGTGTATATATGTGTATGCATAATGATAATAATATATACAAACAAGTGATGCACAGTGTAATTGCTCACCATCCAGTGACCAAGACCTGTCCCGGTAAACGATGCCAAAACAGGTAAGTCCCGAGACCGCAATCCCAGACGAGCGAGAGGCCCGAAAACAGAGAGCGAGAAAGAGAGAGCACTCCGAGACCCCAAGGGTGACAGCCCTCGGAGGAGCAAAAGCCCTTCCTCCCAGTCAACTCCCATCTATCTACTGGGCACGACGCTGCATGATATGGAATACTCCATTGGCCAATTTGGCCCTCAATCCTAAATCTAAGTTCAAATCATAAGGAGAGTTGTGGACCCCCCGTCCCAGCCATGCTCCCCCCATCCTGTTGTGCTCCTGCACACTGGGAAGAACACGGCAGCTGAAAAGTCCTTGAGACCTCAGTGCCAACTACAAACATCAGTGCGCTGTCAGCATTCTTCTCACAACGAATCTCAGAGTAAATCCAAAACACAGAGCTCTCCCAACTGCTAAAAAGAAAAACTAACTCTGTCGCAGCTGACACCAAGGACAACCAGTTACTTGCCCCAGTGCTCAGTCTCCTCTTTACCTCTTTTACCCATGGTTTGGCCTTTCTCTGCCTCTCATGAAGGGGACGGAGCACCTGGATGGGGGCGACTGTGGCTCTACTGTTTTCTTTCTAGGGATATTCACTCTGTAAAGGAGGAAGGGATCTTTTCTGCTCCATGCTAAGCCGCAGCAGCACAGACACAGGTTCAGCTATCCCATTAAAACCAATGACCTACACAAGGATTAAGAGTGCCAATAAAAAAAAAAATTGGTTTTTTCTTTCTTCCACTTAGAACAAACTGAAACAACATCTTTTTCTTCCCCCATTTTGTTTTGCCAAAGTAAACCAACACAATTTTCTTATCAAACTGTTCTTGCATCAGAACATCTCTTTAATTTGCAACAAAAGATTTCACCTTATGGCAGATGTACAAGAAACAAAAGGGAATGAAGGCCCGGCTGCACCTCTATTGCTGCCTCCTTCACCCAGAACAGCCAGTGACGGGGACACTTCTGGGACCTGAACTCAAGTCCTGCCTGAAGGGCTTCGAATTTGCATCTCCTGCGAAATAAACTAGCCACTGAGCTGGGCCATCCTCTCACTCTTGACAGCTGATGTTTTAGTATATATAAAAATATGTTTCAGAGCTGTAAATATCGAGGAAACACAAATTGGAATTTTTTTTACCCTGATGGTTAATGCGCTCTGTTGAGGTGAGAGAATCATAGCTCAAATCAATGCAGGCAGAAGAGTACTGAACATAGCTCTCCCATGTCTTCCTTGACAACATGAATCACTGAACTCTGAAAAAGCAGAAAGGACACTATCTGTCCCTCTGTCAAGATGTCTCCTCCTCAACAACCTAAACATGTTTGCAGCTGAAAGTACTTGGCAAATTTGATCTGAGTCCATGTAAATTTTGAGCTGTATGAAACGATGTTTTGCCAAATTTTCTAATTGTACTACTTGTAAATTTAAATCCTGTTTTGCTATACTTTTGTGAAAGAACAACCATTTACAAGGAGTCATTCAAAAATAAGCAGAGTATTTATTCAAAAATAAGCAGAGTATTTATTCATATTTTTGTGAAAGCTGAACACATTTTGCATGTGAAATATTTTCTGTGTTAGATTCATCCTCACAGTGCTGTTTTCTAGCAAGTGTCTCCATACTAATCAGTACTCAGTATATTCAGCATATTCAGACTGATACATACAAGATGATAGTGGTTTAGTACAACTACTAAATTATTCATGTCAGAACATATGTTGCACTAACACTGCCAAGTGTTTATAAGCAATATGTCTGAAAAAAATAAAAAGAGGAGAGATAAGGATGATCTGCAAATTAAAAACAAACTTGCAAAATTGTATTAATAAATTTGGCACAAGACGTAGTAGCACACTAACAAAAATTGCTGATTACGCCCAAATAGGAGGCAATGTCCATTAGGTAAGAATAAAAATATCCCATTAGAGGAAAGAACTGAGATTGTTAAAAAACAGGGTTTGGACAAAAGGTAATATGGCAAAGCTGAAAGTTATGTTCACAGGTTGTCTATACGGCCAAACAAAAACAAGGGACAGGTAGAAGAGCCTTTGATTTTTACAAACAAGAAAGAGACAGCGGACAGAAGCAGCGACATCAAGCAATGAAGTGACTCATCCAAGCTTGCATCCTAAGCAAGGGGAAGCACCAAGAACACAGACCTATGCACCATCAGGCCAGTGAGCTAGGATCACAATGTGGTGCTTTTTCTGGTGATCACATTGCTATTATAGGACAAACGGACTCTCTTGTAGATGGCACCATGTAGTCATGAGTTTCCTGCTCAGGAACTGTTCTGACAGGCATGTTTTCATTAACTTCAAGAGCAAAAACCCTGCCAGGGTCACCTGTTCTTCACAGCTATATCAAGTAGTCAGGGCCACTGCTGAGAATATTTTGTGCCATTTCTAAACTCTTCTCTGATCCATCTTTTTCAAGAACGTTTAAGGTCAGCAGAGAGCAACACGTGCATCACGCAGATTTACTGGGCAGATTAGCTAAGTGACCTCAGAAAGGGAACAAAGCGTGCTGTGCTTTCAATCAGCATCTTTTTAAATCTGTTAACTAACACTGAGATATTTGCTTTGACACAAGAGTTTGCTGCAAGAGTTTCCACGGTAATTCTTGGCCTCTCGACTGTGGGGACAATTTCAACTAGTCCCAGTGGGCAGGATGGGCTTAAGGATATCTTCCCCCCAACTCCAGTAGCACTGTGCCAAAGAGGGACACTGAATACACAAATTCCCTCCATGTGTCTAAGTAACACTACATCAGGAGTGTTATAATCTGGCCCTGCGGTTTATGTTTTTTTTCAGCTCTCCAGACTATTTGCTGCATAGACTCCAGGAAGAGCTGCAGTACAGATGTGGATGAGGAAGAGGATGCTCAGCACCCTAGGCATGCTGCAAGTCACAAGGAGCCCAGTGGTGCTAAGGGCAAGGGGTGCAAATATTCCTTTCCGTCGGTAAACCTATCCCCAAACTGGATGCTGCTGAGATTAAAGATGGGAGATGCAGGATGGTGTTTCTCCCAGATTATCATGAGCTCTGTCTGCAAAAGGAGCACAGCTCTCAGCGCAGCAGCTGGCGGCTGGCTCCAGCTGTGGGCTTGCAGCCCATTCTCTGCAGGCCTCCTGGGACCCGGCAAAACCACTGCTCTTGGACAGCCGTCTGCTACAGACAGCAGGAAGGTGTCAGGCCATGCGAGAAAAATCCTTTCTTCTAACCGCCAACTGCCAGTTCCTCCTACAACAAAAACTCTTGCCCACCTTTCTAACCATCTGAACTGCATTTACTAGTATTGTTCCTTGAAATGCCTCTACAGTACAGCTATATAGAAATAACATCTGGTCACTGGTTTCTGCAACTAATCTGATCACATTTTATACACGTTTTTAAGCACTGCAGTGTTTTACTTTCCTGTAATTGGGAAGAATTGGAAATACATAATATGCCTATAAATATTATGCAGATAACATTACTACAATGTATACGGTGCATCTGTTTTACAAAGTATTATATATATGTTAGATATGATATGTCAGTACATTATGTATGTTAGAAGTTATATTATATACATGTATAAAGACATTTACACCCGTGTACATCTATAGAAGACGATTATGGAAAGGCTATGAATTCTTGTTTACTGCAATAATGAAGTAAGCAAATGTTCCCTTTAATTGCATCTATGACGCAGAGTGGCACAGAAATAAGGATCCTCCTTAATAAGTCTGTAAATGTTAATGATATGAACTATCTCGCTGCACCATTAAGTGGTTTTACAGCAGCACGTCATCAAAACACCTCCACATTTCCATCAGCGTATTTCATACTGAACTTGCTCGTAAGTCCATCGGTTTCTGGTGTGTAGTACTTGCTCTTTCTTTTTTATTCTACTGTTGTTGAATCAAGTGAAAGAAACTCAGAACAAAAGGCCAGGGTCAAGTTCGCACAAATATTGAGTGTGTGCTGCAAAGAGCATTTCCATTTTGCTGTCATCAAGGCTGCTGTCAGTCAGCACAAAAGCACACTGCAGGATACTTATAACACCCAGCCCGAGCAGGCTATAAGCATGTGACCTTATAGCTGTGACGGGTTCAAACTACAGTTTTATGTGATGAGACGTTCCTCTTTGTGGGTTATTTGCACCCTCCACCGTTGGGGTGGATACTCAGAAGTGCACCACACTGTAGGGGAAGAGGCAGGAATTCACACCAGACTCACCCCGAAGCAAAACCTGTCCCAACACACTTACCAACCTCAGCAGAACTGCAGTGCTGTCAAAGAGGAGACACTAATTGCTGTGAAGCTAACGAACCATGCCACGTGGCTACAACTGCAAAAGAAACAAGCTGCTTGGCTCCTCTGTCATCTCATGGGACTACTGGATGCCGGTCACCAGGGGCATGTGTCACTCACCCTGCCAGTCCCTGGGGAACCTGCCCAGGATCCCCAGGGCTCTATGTGGGAGAGCACTTGCGTGGCTCCCGTGGACTGCAGAGATGTTTGCAGCTCTTGGGGAATGGCAATGCAGGGCAGGGGATACCTGGGACTGATGAAACCAAAGGGAACGCTTTCCGAAATCTTCTCTTTCTCTGAGATTTTTCTTTCTAATCTCTTTAAGTCTACTGGGAGTGGATGAGCTGTGATTTGCTTGTGACCTTCACAGGTTGCCCTGAATAATGTATTTATCTGAGCTATAATCAAATATGGCAGCCAACAGGACTCTCTGTCTCCTTAACAACTTGCTCTGGTTTCTTTTTCATTCACGAGATAAATAGTTTATTTGGGTTCTTTTCTTGAAACAAAGGTATTTTTTTCTGTTATTCATCTCCAGACATGAGCTACCACATATTAAATAAATATTGAGTCTTAAAGTCTTCTCTGAGACAAATCTCTTCTAGGCTTCAGTATGAGCTTTGTATACCTCATATAGAATTATTAATGTACTTGGAGATTGAGTTTTATCTCTCTTTCTAGCCCTCCTATTTAATTTAACTACTTACATAAAATGAAAATGAAACTTAAAATGATCTTCAACTGAAAGTTTGAAACCTTACCATCATGCCAAGATAGCTGTCGAATATAAAGCTGAAGCAATAGGAGGAATTAAGAAAATAAACAAGTCCAATGCACACTTAAAGGATGATTATACCTAGAGAAAGGGATGTGAGGAAAAGCAGCATCATTTTTCAGGAAGTTATGCACTAAGAAGAGGTATTACAGACAAAATGAGTTGCTCCTGTTGTTTTTATTCCTGCTTGCAAAGAAACAAGGGTATTTCTAGTTATGAGATGTATCTTTATTTCCTACCAGGACTTTTCTTGCTACTGTCCTTTAAATCCCAATAATTCTTGTTTCTTCTTTGAGAAATATTTTATTTTAGTTTTGCTTTGCTCTCCTTTGTGGTTCCAAGACTATAAAGAAATAAAATTCATTCAGTTAACTTCTCATGTATGATGTTCTCCATCAATAAAAGGCAGAAACCAGGATTAACCACATCAAATTCCAGTCATTAATTGCATTAGTTTTAATCCTTTTATTTTACCATTTATTTACTGTCTTTTTAGATCTTGCAGGAGTTTTCAACAGAAATACGGTTTTCCTTCCACCAGTTAATTTCAGGCTGACAGACTCACTACAGCTACTATAACAACAGTTGTGTTTAATTAGAACATTCTTGTCAGCTGGGGAAGATGGGACAGAAATTGTTGGGTAAAGTTTCCATATAAAAACTCCCTGGTGGGGGTAAGTGCTAATAACAATAAGAACCTCAATTCCCTGCTCTAATCCCTTCTTCCTATGGTGGTTTACCGCTGAGAAGGAACTCAAACAACAAGACAACCAGTTGTCTGGGAAAACACCTGGACAGCAGAAATCTGAGGATATGCCAAAAGAAGAAGAGGGTTTAGACTCTTTTCTACCAGCTACTCTGGGGCTGCTGACAGGAGGAGCAGCTGTGTTATCTGGGGTGCAGAAAACTCTGTATTCCTGAAGATGCTAAACCTGTGTCTTCTGGGAGTTAAAAATCAAAATCTGGCCCATGTCTCTCTGCATTACATTCAATTACATTAACCTTTTTGTTGCTGCATTGTATTGCATTCCAAAACTATATATTGTCACTGGTTAAACTGTTACTGGATCACATCTGGCACTGTACTGGAAAATCATGCAGCTTGTACTACTCACAGCTTTATGAAGATTGAAATTGATTTAACACGTGTAGCTGTGTGTATGTATGTGGGTTTATATATAAAGTGATCTCTAACCATACTGTTTAAAGAGATAAAAAGGTATATGTGTGAGTATGGAGGGACTTGAACATATTTATGTGTTTGTATGTAACACAATATATACCGTATTCACAAATACAAATGACAGATAAAACTATTTCAAAAAGTACTTGCACCAAATTTTGCTTTTCACTGATGACTTCCATTGTTTTTTGTAACTGAGCAGCAAAGCATGGTCACAGCACTGGGTGGAAATATCACATCTACTTTCAAGTTATTTTAATCTGAGAAAGTGTCTAATACTGCTTTGGAGGGATGGGAAGACTGAGGGGAGGACCAGTGTGAATAGAATGATTAGAATATGAATAACAGGGAAGACTGAGGGGAGGATGGTTTCAACAGAAAAATACCCCCTCCCTTTCTCAAGAGCTCTAGTATCTCTCTGTAAAATGCATGGCTCGCTGAATCCATGGGATTGAGAGCGCCAGAGATAACTCCCTGAAAATGGGAGAGAAAAGACACTAAGATGAAAAAGGCTCTGACAAAAAAAATAAACAAAAAAATCTGTCCTCTAAAATATCACAAGCCTAGACAGTTCCATGTGTAAATATCATATGTGTACTATTTGTCCACGTTTATTGGAGTTTTCATGAGGAATTTCATCCTTTGGCTTTTCTGTTCACCGAAGGCTCAGTCAACATGTGTTACTAGAGGGAACTGGGTTTAGATTCAGGCACGTCTTCCTGGAGATATAAATACCTTATGTAAACTTTTCAAATAAGAGTGAAGAAAGCACCCTTACTTATGATGAGAGCAAGACTTATTTAGTTGTGGTAAAACAGCATAAGGTTTAATGAATGAACACAGGATACTTTTTTTCCCCCAATCTGTAATTTCGGGGCTCTGTTTTGTCTTTGAACACAACACATGATTAATCTCAGTGTAGGATTTACAAAATCCGCTTTTGGCCATAGTATATGCTCAAAAGAGAGGAAGTAAAATGTGGCTTGTGCTAAACTTAGCAGCTTTGGCAATTAATCAACTTTATTCATTGATTTAGTCAAGTGAAATAGTTTGCCAGGTAAGTATAGGAATTGTTACTGCAATTTTGAATACTAATACGTATTCAGCTAAAAGGGCTTTAGAATAAAGAGGCCAGTGTGATTTATTTGTAATCCCTTTAGTTGCTTTTTTATTTGTTCTTTCAGATAGCAGAGACTAAAGAATATGATACTTATCCAAGTATCATACCCTTGGATTATTTCCATGCAGAAGATTTGACTTTAATGCTCTGTCTACGTGTGTAACAAAACCAGATGGGTTCAAATGATCCTGGTACAGTGATGCATCCTTGATAGTGTCTACTTATTTGAAGCATGCAAGTGTGTTGACTTATGCCCACTCCTTCTCTGCCTGCACATCATCAGGCGCATGTTAGCCTTTAATAAAGCACGACATTATGGCAATTCCTGTTTACCCTTGAAGCGTGATCAACTGGAGAGTGAGGTGGTCAAGCTCCCTTTGACTGCTCTCAGGGTGTCTTAGCTACACTTTTATTTCAGCATCTGCCTCCAGATGTATTTCAATTAAAATTAAATGAGGAAGGGACTTTAGAATCCCACATCATATATTCTTCCCCAACGACAAACCCAAATTTCAATATCCCATTGGGAACACTCTCCAGCCCAATGCAATCTTTAAATGAGCCTTTGTCTGCCCAGGTTCTAACCCCACTAGCCTCTCCTTTCTCATGCCATCATTTTGACATTTAAGAGCCTTGAGTCATAGACCCCAGGAGGAGGCCTCTGATGGGACCACACTGAGGAAATATGCACTCCCAATTACTACTGACATTACTCTCATCTATTTGGGGTGTGTGTGTAAGAGACTGACCCAGGGCTCCAAAATGAATTTCATGCAGAATGGAGTCCGAGCTTTTAAAGGAGGAGAGGGAACAGAAAGTAGATGGTTGGAAGTATGTTGAAGAAATGTCATTTTATTTTGTATAATGTTAAGGATGAGGATGTGAATGAAAATACTTTAGGAATGTGAATATGCAGTGAATGGGACACCTAATACAATATTTGACTTTCAAACCTGGTTTTAGCAGAAGCAAGCAAAGACTCTCAAGTCTGAAGCAATCTGAATCCTAGGAAAGACAGCCATAATCTCCTCATCTTCTGCAGTGTAATATATTGAAAACGCTACATTTTAGAGTACACTTTTCACCAGTGGCTTTTAAACTTTTTTACAAAGCATGTCAGCATCACTGCTCACGTTTCACTGACAATATGTGGGACCAGAAAACGAAATGGTTTGGTGAAAGTCACTTCAGGTGGGCAGTGGTCCAGATTTTATGCAAGTGCTTTACCATGTTTCTCCTGCTTGTGAGATTATGATAGCATTGACTATTATTACCTCCTGCTACATTCTGCTGTTCTTGTTATCTTATAACTTAATGTGCAAAGATATACTGAAAAATACATTAAAAGTATAGGATCACCTGGCCACAAGGCTGAGTAGCAAGTACTTCTGCATAAGAATGAAATGAATGACCGTCTCACAGTACACACAGACTGATCTAGCAAATCAATCATTACTCAAACTTACTTCTGATGTTAAAATACTCAGAACAAGTACAGAGGCAAGAGCTAGTCAAGGGCATCACTAATATCAGCTACAAGATGAAGACTGTCAGCATGTTCTCAAACACCAGAACCAAAATATCTGGCAGGAAGATCAAAAATAATGACTAATTTTGGGTCAGGTCTTACAGTCTCGACGTATCTGAGCAATCCCACCCTAGTCTTTGCAGAACCATATGTACCAGAGGTCTTTTGTTCAAACTTGAATCTGTAATCCTTTTGTTTTCTCCTTTCAAATTAAAAGGGAGTTTTCAAGACTAGTAATTAGCTAGAATCAAGAAACACCGCACTTCAAACCCTTCGACAAAAAAATTCTAAGTCAAATCTGAGCATTTTTATTGTTACTCTTATCCATTTTATTATATTGGGGCCCGTGCTTTTTTGAATTATGTAATTGTATACAGCAATCCTGCATATAGCACAGTTCTCTTCTTTCCACCTTTTGGACTATCATTTATATATGCTTGTAAAGCGTTACTAATTAGGAAGCTGGATCCTGACTATGCATGCTAAGGGCATAAGTTTTCTTTTTAGATTCTATGCCTCAGATTACTATTTTTTTTTGCACTAGTTAAAACAAACACTTTCCAAAGTTATCCACTAAAAAGAAAAAAAATAGTATTTGTTGTAAAAGCCCAAATTAGTAAGCTATACAGCAGGAAGTACGGCATTAGCCAGAAAGACAGAAAACCATCATTGCTTATTGTCAGAAAAAAATATTCAGGCACCAGTGAGCCACACTTGCTTGGGTAGATGGAAGGAGATGAAGATGGATTCCATAAGAACACAGAAATTGGTGAAATTAAGAGTTTATTCCATACTTTTCTGCTCTCTGAAAGCTACTATTATTCTTGCATGTGACTAAACATTGAACAGCTGCAGCCTAGGTCACTATAAACCTAATAAAACTGGCAGAGGTCATTTAAAATAATCTGTAGAAACATTATGAAGAATTGCTATTTCAGCAGTACTTGCCAATGGTTTAAAGGAATAGCCTGTTACGTTTTATTGTCTGGGACTTCAATGTTTTTCTAACCAAGCTCTGGGCAACTCCTACAGTTGCTCATCTCTCATGAAGCTCAATAGCAAATGAATCATTTCAAGTAATTCAGAAGTGATCATTTCACTTGCTTCATTGCAAGGGTTTGGTTGAGGTTTTTTTAAATATTGCCTAATGTTACCAGACAAGACCACAGGGATCAAAACTAGTCTCAGTAATTTCCCTCAGAAATTGTCCTGGTGTGTCCCAAAGGACTACAAGACAAATAAATGCAGTTCCCTTCTGTACAACTAGATACCCTGAGAAAACGTCACTTTGCTCTCTTCTGAGTGAGAGCAACATAGAATCATAGAATGGTTTGGCTTGGAAGGGACCTTAAAGATCATCTAGTTCCAAACCCCCCTGCCATGGGCAGAGACACCTTCCACTAACTAACTAAAGCCCTACCTAACCTGGCCTTGAACGCTTCCAGGGATGGGGCATCTACAGCTTCTCCACGTCATCTCTTCCAGTGCCTCACCACTCTCAGAGTGAAGAATTTCTTTTACATCTAATTGAAATCTGCCTTCTTTCAGTTTAAAGCCATTGCTCCTATCACTACACACCCTTGTAAAAAGTCCCTCTCCAGCTTTCTCGTAGGCCCCCTTGAAGTACTGGAAGACTGCTATAAGATCTCGCTGGAGCCTTCTCTTCTCCAGACTGAACAACCCCAACTCTCTCAGCTTGACTTCATAGGAGAGGTGCTCCAGCCCTCAGATCATCTTTGTGGCCCTCCTCTGGACCTCCAACAGGTCCATGTGGAAGAAACAAGATTAGTTTAACCAGAATGTACGACTGGCTATCTAGAAACCCCATTCAGAAATTCCTGATTTGTGAACACCTTCACACTGAAATGAAAGAACATGATCAGCAAATATTGGCCATTTTTATGTTTTAATGAAGATAAGCCACTAAGGGATAAATTACTAATGTCTCTGTCAATTGCAGCCTAAGGCAAACATTTTCTGTTTATTAAAAATCTATCAACAAAGGAATTCTATACAGCTTCACATATATTGGTTTGTTTAATTGCTGCACAGAGATAGATTAAAGTTTGGGGACAGTATCTTGCTCCAGCTCTTTCTAGGGTTGATTTGCCAGCAGAGACTTTTCTGAAGCAACAGAAGTAAGCGTGCAGATTTTTGGGTCTGGTGTGATTACCTGCTAAAATGAAAACGAAAAAGATCGTTTTTCATAAAAGTTTTCCAAAAATACGCTATACACTGTTGGAAGATGATGGCCACAGGAGTCTCTTAATCGCCTTTCATCGTGCTGCTCTGGGTGTCTGCAAGCTGAGCAGGAAGAGTCGGTGGGGCTGACCCTCATCAAAGCCAGCCTCCATGGCCGTCCCCATCTGCCCACCCTCTCGCTCCCGAGGCTCTGCCTTTCATTGCTGCAGAGAGACTGGAAACCAGTTTCCAGCTTTGCTGTAGTGTATTCCAGCTATGCTGCAGGGTATTTAGTTCCCTCTGGCCAATGCTTGTGATAGTCTGCTCTACAAGCTGGTGTTTCACTACACAAATCTGAGCTAGATAACTGATTAAATTATTTAGGTCATATGATTTAATGAGTTACTAAATATTACCCACATCCCAGGCCCAGGAAAAGAAGGCAACTACTTTTGAATCGAGTAGAGAAAATATTTTGCTATCTGAAGACAGATCAGAGAGTCTCATATAACCAAAAAATAAGATTGTTCCTGGATATTGTGAAACAACTCATCAAAACAAATTGGAACACTGTGAGGAGCTTTAAACATCGACACAAAATATTGAATAATAAATGAGTATATTTCTAAAATCTTTAAATCAGTGTTGCATTTAACATATGTGATCTGTGAAAAGGACAGAGATTTAGAAAATCTTTTTTACTCAAGTCTACTTTCAGGGCCCATGGATACCGCCATCTGGAGAAATGCGGTTATCTAGCATACACTGCTAATGTTATTTCTAACATTCTTTTCCCAAATATTCAAAGAAAGAAGGTAATTCCAGATATTCCAGCATGTTAGTATTCAGACATCCTAAATCAACTTAATCTGTTCTTTAGCTTGTCTAACTTCTCAGATTGTATCAGGGAATAAAATGGTCCACTTTAGTATATGAAATCTTATATAATTCAACAGTAACCATCTTTCTTAAAAATTCTAAAACATCTACATCAAATTCAAGAGGTGAAGTTGTCCTAGAACAGGACTTCAGGCTGTAAAAATAAATCTACAACATAATTATTTGGGGGGACAACTGGCAATTAGGAAATATTAAATTCAAGGACACAGGCATTTTATGACTTTGCTAAAAGTCAGAGGTATGATTTACTTTTTCTGTTTGATTAGGTCATCAGATAAATAGCATAATTAGGAATAACAATAAAAACCTTGAAGTTCAGTAGAGACACCAGCCAGCTTTCTCTCACAAAAAGGAAACACGTGCCTTTGAGCAACCCATAACACAAAATATGTTTTGGATGCCATATGCTATATTTCCTCTTCGGATCTCATTGTAGAACTCATATCCCCTCAAAACCTTTTTTTTTACCAATTGCTTCTTTGCATCAGCCATTTTTTAGTCATAAATTTGCATTTTGGACATCGTTTTTTTTGTGAGACATGACAGGGTCATAAAATCAATTCCAATGAGCTGTGCAAAATTAACAGATGAAATGGTGCGTTAGGTTTGTTTTCACCACTATCATCATTAAGTACAAGGCTGGCTCATCATGGGGAGACAATGTTTAATCATCCTCCAAATTTTGCAGATGGATTTACGTCTGTGCATATCCTCTTCCGTGATGCTCAATAGCCAGGCACAGTCTGTTCCAACCGTCTGTAAACAGGACCCAGTTCAGTAGGCTGCTCCCATTTAGAAAAGTGTTTCAACATGTTTGTGTCTTGGTTTCAGAGGAGTTGAAGCCCATACTTAAAGCTAATAAACCCACACTAAGGCCACATGCTAACAGAGACTGGCCTTGTGCATGTGCATTGATGCTTTTGTGAGCTGGAGCTCGCCACGAGCTACAAAGGGCTATACTGAGATGTAGCAATCCTGACAACTGCATCTTGATTAGCTGCTGCAAATGAAAGGGTGGGAAGGACAAAAACCAGACGAATCCCCAGAGAACCAAAAAGCAGGAACAAACAGTGAATAGCCATTTTCTTCACAAGACTAGAAGACATTCTAAGAATTAAAAATATATATCAGCCTGTGCTTACTGTCTCCTTGTCACATTCCTGGCAACAACTTGGGGTTAAATTATGCTTAAGGGAATCTTATTTTGGTCTAATTTCTCAGCATAATTATTTCCCTCCCGAAGGGATGATGTGTGGGGGAGGCACTGCAGAGCTTTGAGGCTCCTTTCCTCAAATGAGACAAATGAGCAATGATGCCCAGGACTTTGCCAGTGGGACTCTGTTCCAGCCTTGCCCTTCAGCTTCTTGGCTAAAGAAATTGTGAAAAGTATAACCTGGCTTCTCACAAAGAGGAGCCTCAGTGCTGCTAAATCTGGGACCAAAGCTAGTTTTCCAAGCTTTCACCTACTAGTAGCAGATTTAAATGGTGACTTTAGGAAAACATATGTGACTCACTGGACAAAATTGTTGGCTAGTATAATTCTACTATTGCTATTGGAGGTATAGAGAGCATGGGGTTAGTTTTCTTTATTTTACTGTATTATTTATTAAAAAATATTTGTTTCTTTAAATAATCCAGAAAGAATATCAAGATTAAGATGCCTGTTCTCTTTCTATCATCGTGTACTTGACATTGGTCGGATCTATCACACAACTATGACGAAGAGCACAGCAGCTGCTAATGTCATGGCAGAAAGAGGACATCTGGTATACAGTTACCACTGGCTAGAAAGAAGCAACCAGAAAACCCAAACTGTCCAGAGAACAGAAAGCAAACCACAAGAACAAGACAAGAGACTCAGGTTCAGTCTCAGTTCTCAATGGGCCTATTGCTTTTCAGGTCAGTGAGGTCTAGGTGCTGCTCATGTGACATTTAGGCCATGTATCACACAATCGTTTGCTCGAATGCTTTACACTGAAAAAGCTATTTACTAAAAGGTAATGCTTTCTTAAAAAAACATTAAGATAAGCCACTCTGTAAGTTCAGAAAGAAGAGATGATAAAAGATGAGATAATAACAGTGCATGATGACAGGAAAAAAAAATCAAATAAGGAAATACAGCGACTAAAGGTGTCCTCCTTCTGAGAACTCAAACACACCTGGTCAAGGACCCACCATGAAGAACAGTGTCTCAGACGAAGTACTGCAAGGCCCTTTTACTGGGTATTAACCAAGAAATAAAGACTGTTCCATTTTTTAACCAGAAACAAGGTTGTTTCAGAAACTGGTCTACAATATTGTTGGAGCTCACTGGACACCGAGGATGTAGAACAGGCTGTCAGTGGTGGCAGTAAACAAAAAAAACCATGAGGAGGTGTGGATCAAAGAATAAAACTTTTCCCTAAATGAAAAACGTAGAAAAACTATTCAACAGAGGAAATAAATGATACATTATTATTTGTATCCTCTGAGGATGGCAAATATGGAACATCTCAATGTAAACACAGAAATCCTAGACGAATGACAGCAAGATGATCCAGGTGACCCTGAAACTGGTACTGTTAATGACACTTCTTGCTCTCTAACCTTGCATAAACTTAGTGACAGAACTATGAGGCAAAGTACCTTTCACCTCAAAATAGTATTACAAAGAAAACAAGTTGTTAGTCTTCATTTTCTCTGGCTTTTTAATATAATCTACCATGTATTAAAAAAAGGAAACTTTAATAAGATTATTTTTTAACACTCTCAAGTAACATGCTTTGGAGTTTTTTTCTACAAGGATAAAATTAAAGGAAATTATTCAAGCTTTCTTCATTTGAGCTATCTTCTAAGAGCTTGCTGCCTCATCTCTTTCCCTATCTTCTTTAGCAAGTGACTAGATACATTTAATTCAGGATATACAACTCAGCAGGACCTGCACCTTTCCTTATTCTGCATTTAAGAGACTTGCAGATTCACAGTCATGCTCTAAATACAAATAATCCAATACATAAATAATGATGCATTATTATTTTATTATCATTAATAAATAATAGCAACAACAAGAAATTTTGCCTGAGTCAGAACTCCACAGTTTGACTCCCAAGACTGGAGTTTATTCTCTGAAGGGAAGAGAACCAGTAATGATGGGATGATACAGACCAGAGTATGAGAGGCACCCATTTCATATTGATAAGTCCATTTACCCCAGGAGAGTGATGCAGTACCAGAAGTGACTGGATGTAGGAAAGCCAAAGGCTTATGTGAGTATACTTTTGCTAAAAGTTAACCCTTGTGGACATGCAGAAAAAGCATGACTGCAAGTTACATGGAAATAAACACTCACATCTACTCCCTCTTCCTCTCTTCCCAGGGAAAAGATGATCTTTCAAACAGACTTGAGAGCAAGGCTTTTTCATGCTAAGGGCAAATTCACAACAGTCATGGACTAGTTAATAATGTGGGTGTCTGAGAGAAAGGCTGTTTTATTGAGCTACAAATAAAAGAAGGGGATGGGCAACTTCCGTCTGGCTGTGAGTAAATAATGAGAAAGATTACTGGCCACAGCGCAAGCTAGGAGTGGCAAAGAGGATTAATGTGATGTTTTCCAGCGAGACGGCTTTTTTCCCCAAGCTCTAGAAAAGCTACATTAAGAGTAATCTAAGCTTTTATTTCTAACAATGCCAGGAGAAGGTTTCACAGCCAAGAATCCACTTCTTCTATCCTAGAGCATGCTGATGGAGCTCGCGTCGCTTCCCCACGCCGCACTGCCTACTGCTTTGCAAAACAAGTACCAGGTTATCAGACAGGGACAATAACCGGAGTTATTTCTGAACAACCACCATATTTAATCATGGGATTCGGAGGCGTACCGACTGTTGCATCAGGGCAGGAGAGCGCTGCCTACTCTATGACTACTCCAGCTGGCAGCGGCACTGTTCAGGGGTGGCACAGGCAGAACTTGCTGTATTTCATGCACTGAGGTGCTGCTGGGTTTTGCATACAAACCCTGTCAGGTGCTGCTTAAGACTTAGAGGTTGATGGTCAGAAGTCAGATGGAGCAGCACGAGTGTGTGCCAGGGCCGATTACCAGGTGTTTCAAGCAAAAACTTCTCATTCAACTCCCACGCTATTATGCTCTGCAAAAAGCTATCCTGCAGACTTTGTCTGGGGAGCTCAGCTTTCCCCTGCAGTGCTTCTTTATCACTAATGTTAACAGCAAGATGACACATACGGGCTAATCAAAGACACTGCCAGTGAAAGTCACGGTTCCACCTCAGACCTCCCTCAGCATTGAACAGTTCACCTGGAGAGCATCCACTGTGAAATAATCATTGAGAAAAAGAGTCTGTTTTCCCCTGGACAGATGTTCTCTCCCCAAAATCCACCCCAGTTTGGTTCAATTCCACAGACAAAATGACCTCTAAAGACCACTGTTTCTTATCTCAAAAGCCCACTGCATGAAGCCAAGGCTGTTGTTACGGCTGCTAGCCCTGATATATATCCATATATACAGGACGCCACATATATGCAAAAATATCCATATATACAGGACTTCCTAGGAATAGAGAAGTGCTTAAGGGTGAACAAAAAGAAAAAGAACTTAAAATGACATGATTAAGGAAGCCTGAAGCAAATTCCAAACTCTCGAGGCTGGGATACGTTGGTGCAGGACCATAGTTTGCTGACAAGTACAGACAATGTGCTTGCAGAGAATGGATTTGTTTCCTGAATTCAGAGAGCTTTTTTAATAAAAACAAAGAAAACAGAACACACTGGGGAGCTTAGAGGAAGCTTAGAGGGGTTTCAGACATCATATTTACATTTTCGTCTTTGCCTAAGTTCATACCAAAAAATCAAAATGGTTACAACCCATCAGAGTAATAGAGAAAATCGATGTAAGAAGGAAAAGGGGAGGTAAAAGAATACTTACAAAGTTAAGTTGGTTCTAAAACTGTATACTAATTTTGGAGATTATCCACATAACAAGTACAGGTTGAATGCAATGACCTGTACTGCAGTTATCTCATACTGTCCTCAAAGATCAGCATTAAAGACATGGATCCAGCAGAATGATCGTATCACTAGTGACATAAAATATAAGTAGCAACTGTCTACTTTAGGGGACGTGATTTAGCAACATCAGGCATGAAAGCTGAATGCAGATCAGTCCTAAAACATTGAAAACTTGTGCAGAATCTTTTAATCAGACGTTTTATAAGGTTAATTTTCAGTGAACTGTCAAGGCTTTAAAAAGCGACTGCACTGCCCGATTGTGACAGAAACGAAGTGATCACCACTTCGTGATCTTTATACAAGCAAATCTCACACCCGAGTCTCAGAGAGGCAGAGGGGTCTTACTTCACAGTGACAAACAACCACCCTCTTCAGACAGCTTGTTCAATGCCTCCTTGGAGGAAGTGGCAGGTCAAGTTGGAAACTGTTCTAAATATAACAGTGCAGAAAAGGGCAAAAAAAAAGTGAGGGGAGGAATAAAAACATACATTAGGATGGTCTGCTTTCTATTACATTTTTTTTCTGGGACTATTACCAGTGTTAGATCTCCAATGGCACCCAGTAATATATCTCAGAAGAAATCCTCCCGCACTCTGTGGCTTCAGTACTGTCATGACAGCCTGCCACCAAAATGCTGAGGGATGTGTAAGGGGAGGTTTCCTTTCAACCAGGCTTCATGGTTCAACCTTCCTACGCTGTTCTGTATTGTCACTAGAGATGCCGGGATCTGAATCCCTGCGCTCATCCAATTTGAAACAGGCATCGATAATTAATTTCCACGGAGGGTTGCAAACCCTTTCGTACCTATATTTAGCCTCTTCGCTGTAACGTTTTCATAGACCGTATGATCTTTAGGCAGCTGAAATAGCCATGATTCTTCCAACTCGGCATCGCCCCCAATGAGCAATGCAGCGGGGCAGCTTCCTCCGCGTGCCTTGTGCTGCCTCATGTGTGACTGATGCTGTCAGGCAGAGGAATGTTCCTCGCGTAGTTCAAGTAAAATCAAAGGGCTTTTACAGAGGATTTCAGCTAACCTCCCACACTAAGCTGCAAATTCTGAAATAAGCTCAACTTCTACAAATCAAGAGGAATCCAGATGGGGAGCTCGTTAAATAAGCACAATCTGAATCTGAGGTGGGTTTACGGTTTTGGGCTTTTTTTTAATTTAGTTCGGGAAACAGCTTCTATCGCCTATTGCGAATCAACTGTCACAGTAACAGATCGGGTTCTTCTGTGAGGAGCTAGCTAGACGTTCCAGGAGTAGACCGATTATTTGTGAATACTACATTTTGCAATTCTTTATGTTTATGAGTTATTAGCCTAGTACTCTGAGAGATCTGTCATCCTCTCTCAGAAAAACATAAGAAGACGTTGCATGTAATTATGCTAACAATCCCAGGCTGACGACTTTTCGAGAACAATTTTCTTCTCCAAAACATGAACTGAATTTTATAAATGTGGCCATTTTCTTCTTTAAAATGCAAAGATCCTGCTGTTTTCCAATAATATATATTCTAAGTCTTCCAAAGCTTAATGTCAGAATTATTCCACCAGGGTCCAGTAATGACTTCACATTATTTAATAATTTCCTGTCGGTTCTGACTTTAGTGCAGTAAAAAAATTGCTTCCGTTCAGGAAGTCTCTTTCATTTGTTTTGATGTGATTGATTTAAAAATTATTAAAGATGGAGAATTAAAAGTGCAGGAATAAGATACTCAAGGCCAGATTCTGATCTTTTTACTCACAGGAGTGAGTCCATTGACATGAAAGTAACTAAGGTGGGCAAAGCAGATGTTAGAGCAGGACCTGGGCTCCAACATTCATCAGAATTCCTGGGACAGCATCTAGCACTCCCTGTCTCCAATGGAGATTCTTCAAATTTTGCCTTCCAACATATCTATGAGGTGGTTTTGGCCTACTGAGGCTGAAGGTCTTATAAATGTAAATAGATAAAGAAATTTAATTTGTCACATTTGAAATCCTTATTTACAACAAGGCTCCAGCTACGGAATCTTCATGTGGTGCTGTGGATTTATCTTTCTCCTTTTGAGCCCTAATAGTGTCTAAAAGGTCTTCAAGTATTCCTGAGATTTTCATCCCTAGAAAGCTCTCTGCCTCAAGGTCTATGAGAAATGATTTACTCTAGATCCTTCTGCTCAGATGCTACTGCTTCTGCTCTCATGACCCCGAGCTTGAGTTAGGTCCAACAAAGGCCCAACGAAGTGTCATTCAGTGGATGTCAATACAGGCAAAACATTTGTAAGTAGTCAGGAAATGGGAAGCAGGCCCTTTCAAACACAGAATATAGCTCGAGAACTGGCTTGAGTCCAGTCTAACTCCTACTTCTTCCAAACTGATCTTCCTAGCCCTAGCATGAAGTCTTTCTGTTCAGAGCTCCCCATGGTTTCATTAAAGAATGACAAGACCCATCTTCTAAAACCAGATAAGCAATTCTAAGTCCAACATTCAGAGTTGGTCCCTATGTTTGGACTCCTCTCATACATAATATATGCTTGTGTATGTATTGGGTACACTGTCCCCTTGGAGAAGTTCGAGATCATTTTGAGGCTTCTTTTTTGAAAGAGAACTGCCAGCACCTTCCCATGTTTACTGAAATGTTTGGAGGCTTTCCAGTGTGGGTGGCAGCTCAATTGTGCAAGCTACCAAGTCTTTTACAGAACTTGGCACCACTGCTACTAACATGCAGTGGTATGGAAGAAACATCAGTTAAATGTAATTCAGAAGGACTGTAAATACTGTACCATGTTGTTTGTAAACAAGCCTCAGAAGGTAGAAAGTTTGGACTGGAGAAGTCATTCTGGGAAATTGGTCATCAGTGAGAGGACCTGGGGAGAAATAATGGGAGTTTCTGAGGGTTTCTTCTCTGTAAACAGGGCCTTTTTCAGCCTGCAACTCCTCTCCAGTTCACCAGAACGAAACATTTTCCCTTCAGCTGTCCTCTGTGCTCTCTTCACTTTCCCTGGCTGCTTTTATTGTCTGCTTCCCTCCAGGTCCAACTTTACCACCATCTGCTCCCTCTGCTCTTGTTCCCCTGTCACGCCTCTGTGGGGGTCCAAGCTGGACTTCGTCTCACCTGGCCTCTGCTGAAAGACAGAGGTCTGACCTGAACTGGTCATCCCTGCACCCTCTATAAGCAATGGGGAGACAGGCATTCCAAGAGCAATGGACAGTGCATCCTAAAAGACAGATCTACTCAAACCTCAAATTAAAGATAAATCCCATCTGCAGCACCTATGGTTCTGCCACCTCCTGCTCCATCACCTCGTAGCCCGCTGCTAAAAAACAACCAAAACCAGCATCAAGGGATATTTCCCTGGGGCCAGTTTCTTGGACTTCTTTATCTAGTCACTGATTTTCATAAGCTTCCAGGGACTCCTATTTCCTTGGCAAATTTGTTCATAATTTCTTTGCAATAAGAGAGAGGATAACAGGACTGACGGAGAGAAGGATGCAGAGAAAGACAAACAAGCAACGTGACTGCCTTTAGGCAACTCAGACAAGAAGCACTTGAACAATTTTTTCTAAGCTACTCCTTACTTTAGCTCTACATTCATTGATATTTCTTCATCCATACATATAAATCTATACTTTATGCCTTCATCATCTCATATCTCAGAATTGCATGTAAGTTTTTGCCTTTTTGACCCCGCAAGTCTCTCCTTTTCTGGTAGACATCACAAGTTCTACTGCAAAGAAATGGTTTTCTTAACACTTCAAGTATGATTAATCGGCTCTTAACAGCCATTCTCTCACTCTCCCTTCCCCAACACAAGAAACATAACCTGCTTGAAGTCTTGTAGACTTTCTCCATCCACTACTACTACTTTCACATATATGCATGTATCAGTAGATACATGTAGTAGTACATGCAGAGCCAATGACACCCAACACGTTCAATCTGCTTTCAAAGGCACACTTTCATCCTTTATCTTTGCCATGAACCCTTCAAAACCTTTCCATTACACTCAGTTCTGTGGAGGCTGCAATTTCTCACACCCCCACTCAGTGCTCTTAGTGTGTCTTACAGTTTTGAGTGCTGGGAGGGAGCAATGCAAATGATCAGATGCCTAAAAAACATGACCTATGAGGAAATATGTATTAGTTGCTCAGTCTGAGAGCAGGCTGAGGGATGGCAGGATGCAATTTATGTCAGATTAGTGAAAAAGGACTGCTGCAGTCAGCTCTCCCCATCTACCGTGGAGATGACAAGATGTAACAGCCTTCAATTTCAGCAAGGAGCACGTAGGAAAATCGGAACAGATTGCCTGGGAGGGCTGTGAAGACACCATCACTGAAGGTGTCTAAGGAAAATTCAGAAGCTTGTCAGAAGTAAAGCAGGTGTATTTGATTTTGTGCCCAGAGGATGTGCTAAGCGCTCTCTTCATGTCTCTTCTACTTTATTACTCCATGACTCAAAGATAAACACCTGTTAAGAAACTTCATTGTGCTTCTTCAAATATCTCTATATAAACCTCATTCATCATAACCCAGGAGAAAAAAGGACCAGTGCTTATCATAAATTGTGCACTCTTCTTCTACCTATTCAGGCATATTAACCCATACCATTTGGATCATCTTTCTCCAACCAGCTTAGTGATCCCACTGACCACACGAATAAACATAAAATCCCCATCCGTACACCGTTCGGTACACACAGCATTCGAGAGAGAGCCATGAGTGAGACAGTAGTTCACCTTGAAGTTAGTCACATACTCTTCCCAAAACAGGATACAGAGCAAGTGGAAACAGCAAAGTCAGTTCCAAACCACTCCCCAAACGCTCTAAGAAGTGTTGCTGTCCTGCAGGCAAGCTTGGCTTGTGCCAGTTCTTCTTTATATTTTTCTTTTTCATAGTCTATTAATTATTCACTAGAGAAAACAAAATTTTACTGTCTAACATGATGTCTGAGTTAAAACTTTGTTGCTGGGCTATTTGTTCTATGAGCCATTTGGAGAAAGTTTAGGAAAAACTACTTATTGTTTTTTTCCAATTTTACTTTTCTTTTTTTTTTTGAAAATGCAGTAGTAATAGCAGTGCTGTAGCAGTGAAAGACTGCTCTGCCCTCAAGCATGCCCAGTTTTTCCAGCTATCATCATCTGGTCCAAAGCAAGCCATTGCATCTCCCTAGTACTTGTGACTGTCCTTAAAAAAGTTTTCATTTTTCAAAACACTGCACCAAAAATGGAGTCGAGGAGAAAAGCGTAATCCCCTGAAAGCTTTTTGCCATTGAGAATAAGAGACAGGCTTTTTAGGACATCTTTCATATTGATATAAACAAAACAAACAGAACCACTCACAAACAAAGATCTTATCTGACATTTCTTACAACACTAAATGCTCCAGGACTCCTACCTTGAGTTTTGGGAACAACTGAGGCTTTCTTTTTGCTTGGCAAAGCTCCACTGAAGGCTGCTACATGGGATACAGTGAATTAAATCATAGACTCATAGAATCACAGAATAGTTTGGGTTGGATGGGGCATTAAAGATCATGTAGTTCCAACCCCTCTGCCATGGGCAGGGACACCTTCCACTACATCAGGTTGCTCAAAGCTTCATCCGACCTGGCCTTGAATGCTTCCAGGGATGGGGCATCCACAGCTTCTCTGGGAAATCTGTTCCAGTGCCTCACCACTCTCATAGTGAAGAATTTCTTCCTTATATCTAATCTAAATCTGCCCTCATCATCCCTCAATTACCCTGAATGTCAGAGAATGCCACACTGTGGCATTTAGCCCTACAGTGGCCTCTCTCTGCTGAAGAGAGAGGCAGTGCTGGAGACTCCTGACCACCTCACCATCACCAGTGAGCAGCTTGCAGTGCTAAAGGTGTCTGGCAAAGAGCTCTTTGATCACAGCCCCAGTATGGGGCTTAACCTGATCTTGATCTGAGCCAGGTCTACTTTTCTCATTTAATCTTTTGCAATGGATAATATCCAGCCTGCTGGTGTTACTACTGTTTCTTCAACCCCAGCCCTCTTTTGTAATAATGAGATGATCTAGAAGAAGGGTGGTTCGGTCTGCCAACAAGCAATGCTTACTGAGATGAAGTATGTTTTATCTCCTCTCCATACGGGTCCATATATATATTTACAGGAGAGAGATTTCCTTCAGACATCTTTGTTTTCTTCTCATGTCTGTCCATCATCTCTGACACAGCACCTTGGATGAGTGAAAATTAAAAATGCTAAAGAGACATTTTTATAGGACAGATAAAATTGTCAGTTTAGATTCATCTTTGTGAAAACTAGAGAGAACAGGAAGAGAGCTGTTCTGGCACTAACACACCTGATGCCGTTGGGCTACATGCATGCAAACACTGATAATACCATCCCTACTGGTCGTTAGCAGTGGATTACCTTCCATACTTCTTTTGTTATGGTTTATGAACACATTACACATATTTGTGCTTAAGTGAAGGCTTTTTGTCGCTCATTTTGCTTCGTAAAAGCTTGTGTTTAAGTATGGCATTAATGTGGGCTACTTTGGCATTAAAAAAGTGAGACAGTCACCTGAAGGAAAGCTGCAATAGAGTAATTTTGGTCCTGAACTGCAGCCTATCTGGGCACAGTTACACACTTGGCCACATATGGGCACTGCTTCTCTGCCTGAGACCCCAGATAGCCAGGAGGACTCAACCAGAACTGGCTGCACAGAACCAATCTGCTCCATGAGGTTTACCCTTCCCTACATCAAGAGACTCACAGGAGTCAGCATGGAAGATGAGGACGTCCCTGTAAAGCACCGACATCAGAATACTGAGCTGCATAGAACAGTCTCTCAATTACCTTATCTATTGACTACTTCATTAAAATGTTTGACCTTCAGATCTGAGACAGGGATACAAATTGGAAGATAATGGCTTTGAGCTTGCTGTGATTATGCCCAGTCTAGGAAATAAATTGATTGGATTAGTGTTATCCATAGAAAAACTGTCCAAAGGTGTTTCAGAGTAAATGCCAAGAAGGTAAAAACAAAAAACAAGAAATCTGAATAGGAATGAAAAGAGCAGAACACATTGATAGGTCTGATGGGACATTGATAGTGCTGCTTTGGATGCATGACACTGGGAACAAGGAGCTGATAAGCAAATTAAGATGCACGAAAACAGCAGCTGTAGCATTTGAAAAGCTTCATCATTCGAAATAGCGGAACACCAAACCTCAGCATGAAGGGAACACCAAGAAAAGTTATTTGTTTTTACCAGCTGACGACAGGTGTGAGAGATTGAAAGCTTTTATGTTTCTATGTATGTTTTTCGCCAAATAAATGTTTGTGCAGTGACAGAATCAGTTAAGTTCAAATGGAATTTGAATTCCAGGTTTTATTTTGTATCATTCAATTTTCCACACTGTTTATTTTACACAGTCAATGCCAGCAAGAGCAGCACAAAGTAAACAAAAGTCAGACTACAGTGACATGCCCAGAGATCGTACTACCAGATATCAGAGTGTTAACTGAGACTCGCTGGAAAGGAAACACGGCCTTGTTTTCTCATAAAATAGGGGAAATTCAAATATGTTCTCTTGTGATAAAAAGTGATACCTTAAACCAGAAAGGATTGAATATACTGTGTAAACAAGACAAAAGCTAAATCTTCTTGACTAATCCCTACCTGAACCTCATTTAAAGCCACCTTAGTATTTTCTTACAATTACTATGTTCTTATGAGTTTCAAAAATGCTGATATTTTGCAGAGTGGCTTCTGTATGAAGATTAGAGCCTTTTATGTTTGCCTTAGAAATATTTCCTAAATTTGGCTTGAACGGGTACTTTGATTTCTTTCCACAGAATCACAGAACCACTGAGGTTGGCAGGGACCTCCTGAGATCATCTTGTCCAACACCTTCCTGCTTAAAGAGCAGGGCCAACTACAGAAGGTTGTGCTTGACCATGTCCAGCTGGGGTTTGAGTATCTCCAGCACATACTATCTATATTTTACTACTCTTCTTTTTAGCTCTCCTTACCTATAATTCTTCAGCTTTCTGTAAATTTGCCTGTTTTTTTAATTTTATTTTTTATTTTTTACATTACATCTATCAACAGCCACATACCAGCTACCCAAGAGCTAGATTTTGTCAGGGGACACAGCCCATAACACAGCTGGTAACACAAGCCAGTACAGGACTGCTCTGCTTCAAGAGTCCTGTGAAGACTGGGTGGCTGGGACTCCAACCAGACTGACCAGTTGTTTCAGCAATAGAGCTAGTGGTATGGCAAATATGCATATTCTTCTGTCTCTAAACTAAGAGTTTGGTAGTCTGAATTGTTATATAAGCGTTTTTATTGTCTTATGCTTAACTTGCAGAGCTCTGCCATTCATCCCACAACCTACCCTAGGGAAATGTGTCCTTCTTAAATTTATCTTATTTAATCTCAGTCTTGAGTATATCAGCATATACTTTACAGTTTAGACACAACATTTCTACACTAAATGTAAGATTTCAAATGAATAATATATTGGAAGCAAATTTCTCAGTGAATCAAAATAGTCAAGGGCCAAGTTAACATTTATTGCTTCTATTTAAGTGTTAAATAATCTTATCTATCTCTTATTTGGGAAGAAATAATTCAGCTGGGTATGGGATGCCCACAAACAGCTTCATTTTATAAAAAAGAGGAGCTGCATCCAGTCACTGTACTGACATTAAAACATGTATATTGATCTGACCATAAGGCCCCAGAAGTCCTTGGACATTTTTTATTTGGATTCCATTGATTTGAAACCTCAATGAATCAAAAGAGGCTTTATAATAATTTGTTACACCAGTTTCCATCTCTGAACACGTGTTTTCTGCACCACTTTGTCACTCCAGTTACAGAATAGATTCCAGTTAAATTACAGAATAAATCTAACCACAACTATAAGGCAAAACCTATTTCAGACGAGGGAAGGCATATAGTCTTCCCTGAAGGCCTTCACACAATTATCATGGATTTCAATTTCAATTTCAACTGTAGGGATTGTTTTATAAGGGAAAACTTAAAAGAGTAAATAGGACTAGCTTAGCCAAATACAGACTAAGTTATTTGTCTTTCAGCAACTTCCACAGGAGAAAAATATTTAATGAGTCTGTTCTCAGGATTAAAAGGAAGTGTGTGCTCATGTGCTTGCTGGTTTGGATCTCCAGATCTAGTCCTGCAATTTTTTATACAAGTATTCTCAATATAATCAGTAAAAATACTTCCTGCTACGTGAGTCTTCAGAAAGATATCCCTTAGGGAAAAAAAAAAGAAATGGTAACAGCAAACAAATACTGACGGCTTTGAGAATAACAATGTGGAAGAGGATTTTTAAGAGCTGATGACTAAAGATTGTGAATAATATTTGATGCACAACAGAACAAACAAGTAAACATTTAAGTGGGGATGAAGTTCCATTAAAACAGGGGGACCTGTGCAATCATTTCCCTGACATGATTCTAAATTATATGGCATTTCAATTGTACCAACAGTCATCAGATTTTCTTCTGCTGTTGGTGCCTTTAGAAGCAATGTTAACAACCCAGTGCAAACTCAGTAAGTACGGCTGGAGTTTTAATGGCAATGTAAGAATAAAAATGACAATGTTTTTATAAATTGCATGAAGTTCGAACAAGCACAACTTATGAAAATGAATGAGAATTATTAACAATTTATTTTAGTTAGTGTAATCTGAGGTTTCATAGTAAAGAACTGCTTAAAATTTTTATGTTAAAAAAAAATATGAGCATCTATGGCATCTGATTGATGCTATGTGAATGTTTATACTCAGAGACTGAAATACCAGAATTCTATCATGGACAATCTCTTTGCAAAGAAAAGGCAGGTTTCAGGTAATAAACTTTCCTTACTCTTATTCTAATGTTTGCTTAATAATAAATGGCAACACTTTTGCCTAAAGTGGAAAAACAGAAAGAGAAGAAGCTAAATTCTGTTCATACCAGATCAATGTATACAGAAGTTCTGAAGCCTACATAATGCCTTTTGTTTGACCTCCTATTTTTGACTGCAGAAAATTACGATCGCAATGGAGCGAATACACCGACTGAGCAGGCGAAACCAAAGGTTTCTAATGCATGTTCAGAAATAGACTGTATATATGTAAATAGCACCTACATACATACATAATGCTTTATTCAGGCTTCCTGCATCAGTGTTGACTTCATTAAGTCCTAAAAATAGCCTTGCAAAAGCTTTCCCCTTACAGGAACATAAACAGTACTTTTGACTGTTCTATTACGGGCAGTGGTAGGCTGATGCACTTGTACAAGCCTAAAAGAAACTAATGTGGCCTTTGAAATTTTTTACTCTAAAGAACCTACACGAAGTAATTCATTTATGAAATTAACCCAAACTATTCTATGATTCTATGAAACGGTGATCTCAAGGAAAATCAAAACTAATAAACAGTTATTTAACCCTTAGAACACCGGAGCTCTACAGGCTGACAGCAAAATCAGTGCTTTGGAAAATATATGTTGACATCTATGCTATATACTTACTCTCCAAAGGGTTACTTTAGGTATTATTAAGCAAAACTGTCAGCTTGAATGATTGCAGTGTTAATAAACAGGTTCTCCTTGGCAGCCGGGGAGCCTTATATTTCATGCCAAGATGACATCTGCCATTTATAATAGCTTTAAAAAGACAAAGAATCTCCACTACAGTGCTGTAAACTCATGTATTTTATCTTTTACTCTGATATCCTGCACTTCGAGCTTTGGAGCTATTTACTTTTAATATATACAGAAAGAACCAAGTCTAGAAGCGACAAAGATAGACCTTGGCAAGGTGACAGTGACATTTGGTGCTTGCTCTTTTGCTACCATTTGCTGCATTTTTAGGCACAAAAAACTCTCTGGATGAAAACTCTCAGTAGGAAATGATGTATTCCAGCCAACAAAATGGCCCAATGAACACTGCCTTAGTATATTGGCAACATAGCCACGATCTAACAAGCTCTGACAATGCATGCAATATCGTCTTGTTTTCTACTTGATGTCTGTTGATCAGAAATAACTCACAAAAAAATATAATTTGGCCTCAAGACATTCTAGCAAATTAAAAAGAGAAAGATATCTGAACTTAATCCGTTAAAAATAAGTGCTCTGTGTCTACAGGAAGTGGAAGAAAAGGAAATCCCTCTTTTAAAATGCTGTACGTACTGATGTCTCTGTTCACGCAGGCTTTAGAGGGCTCTGCAGCACAGGTGAGAGCTCACTCACATACAGACTAGAGAAACCTCAATTGCTTTCTTGCACACTCACCTCTGTCAATAGGTATGACCTAGCTAGTGCGCACAGCCCTGTGCACATTGCCTTTACATCCCCTCTCTGTTCTCATTGTGTAGCTGCCTTGGGTGGAGGAGGACCCAAAAGAACAGTTCTGCCATTTTTTTGGCCATGCAGAGACCTTCCTCCAGCTGCTCTACTACCTAGAGGCAGCACATACATTCTGAAGGATCGCAGTGGAGCACTTATCCATGTTCCTGTATGCTACAGACATGTATGTTAAACTCATGCTACTTGTCCTAAGAAGTGCTAGGATCAGACTAGAAAAAAAATAAGTATATGTTAGAAATCCATGCATAATACATATTTCCGTGTAGCTTTCCTGAATAACTGTGCATGAAATATATCATTTCATCTTGGATTTCTCCATAGTTGCTTGGCTGAAGTTCTCTCCGCACCTTTCTGTGCTCTGTTGTGCAAGGTTTCTTTGCAATTAAAAACCTTTCCACGGTTTACCCAGGAGCTTGGTGTGACCCCATGCAGTGCGACAAGGCCTGAAGGTCTGTGCTCCATTACACACACGACAGGTACGGCACTTTGTTCACGGCATGGCTTCCTCAGGCTAAAAGCCTAGCCTGTTGGACCCTAACACTCTGAGGGACTGTTGCAGAAGTGATTTTCACAACTGCGTTGCTGTCTTCTTCAGTAGGAGTTTTTCTGCACCAAGAAAACTGGAAGCATGAATTAACGAGCTCAGTATTGACTGTCGCTATGTGTTAGTATGTGCCTGCCTGTCTGAAGTAGATGGGCTGCAGGAAGAACTGGTGACAAAGTCAGATTCTGGGTACTCTCTGACTAGGGGATTGCTCCCAAAGAGGTTTAGGTTTGGGGCTATGTCTGGCTGAGAGGTAAACAGGCACCACAGAAATGGCTGCAACTATTTTGTTTCTATTCAGTGATTGCTTTTAACAGAAAGCATATTAGATAATTTGCAAAAAGTGGGGGTAACCTTGCTTCCCCTGACTGCAATTTTGGTTGGGAATTACCATCAAAAGCAGCCCCGGACTAACCTTTTCTCCAGGGTTTTTAATTTAATTATAAGATCTGAGACCTGCTGAACTTTCCTGTAGCTTCCAAACCGATGGTAATTCGTTTCTATTCCTACTCGCTCTCCCAACAACACTAGACATGTGAGTGCGAAGGGGAGATCTACAGTTGCTGGAAGCTTGTACACAGCCTGAATTCTCATAAAATAATAACACCAAATGAAAAATGCAATAAAAGACATGACATGGCTTTTACTAGCTAAATCTAATTTATAATCCAAAAGCTTCCTTTAATACCAAATGTCATCACAGTAAAGACATGGTTATAAAGCTAATAGCAAATGCAATGAAAGGAAAGAGAATCCAAAGACATACTGTTTAGATATTGCCAGTCACTTATGCTCCCCATAGAACTATAGTACAGAATAAAATTAATATTTGTCTTAGTTTTGCTCATGTCACAGAAAATTAAAAGAAAGGAAGATGTAAAAGTTGAATTATTGGCCCATTTTTTGTGGAAGTTCACACTGCTGTTAGCAAGTGGAAAGATTCACCTTGCTAGCAGTTCACATCCTGTATAGCTGCCATAGCCACAGAAAGTCAGGAGCCAGATCTTGAGAAGGGTGCAAGTGCCTTACACAGGATTTAGATTTCTGCTGAAGGGCTGATGTGAATGTGGTGCTCTTTGCTCTTTTTGAAGAGGACACAAGACCTAAGTCTCTGACTCCAAGACTACTGACTAGGCTGGGTTACAATTTGAAGACTCATCTCCTAAGACTGCTTTTTTTTTAAAAAAAAGAATCAAACTCTTTTTTCCTTTCAAAGAACAGGCACAGATCCCTCTCCTCAGGGAAAAGATTTGGCCTCTGACTCCTTCATGGAGAGGTAGCCCTGACTTAGACACTGAAGTTTCAGAGAGGATCATGACTGATGCAAGGGTCCAGAGTTTCCTATTGATGAGCTCCAAATCCTGCCCTGTTCAAAATGGAAGCATTTTGGATTGCTTTTCCAGATGTCTCACTCTCTCCACCAACTCCATATGGACATCAGGGACATAACTCTTTTGGAGTTCAGGAGTTTCAAGATGAGACAAAGTTTTGTAGTCCGCTTCGTGAACTAAGCTGCGTACCCAGCCTCCCAAAAATGAAGTTACAGCATCTGCTATGGAGGCAACCTCGTTGAAGGTCTCAAGAGGCTTCAGAGGCCATGGGTCGTTGTTAAAAGTTCTGCAACTGTTCTGTGTCTCAGTTTCTCACCTGTGTAAAGAGGTCAGGTATATTTCTCCTCTCATACTTGTTCTCTGCCTTATCTATTTTGCACCATATTGTGAGAGCTCCATTCATAGGAGTGAATTGTGGTACACAATATCACTTTACAGAAATTATGCATCAAACTCCTCATCAAGGTAAGACAGAGTTACTTAACAGTCTATCAGCTCTCTGAGGTGAAGAACAGTCTGTTCTTATGGGTTTCAGTAGTATTTAATAAAATAAAGACCTAATTTTCATAGATTCATTTCCTGTGATCAAAACACTAACAAACCCTTCATGAGTTTTTACCCCAGGCACTCTTTTTCTGCCCAGTCTACACGTCACTAGCCTTGAATATCACTTTCTATAGGGTCATTTTAACAATTTAGCATACCAGATTAGATTAACAGCTCAGTTCTGTGAAGATGCAGAAATGCAGTTGACTGGACGCACTCTAACATAGACATTTTGAACTGGAGGTGAGAGTATCCAGTCAAATTTATATGTGTCAGCAACATTTAGGCCTCCTGCCAAATAACTGTACAGTTGCCGTTTCTATACAGCTGCCAAGTCACCACGCGGTTGCTGGTTTTATAGCGCTGGCTTGTGTGGTTCAGAGCTGTCTTCACTGGCTTCAGCAGGCACAAAGGTGCTATGGATTGCAACCTTAAGGAATCTTTAACAGTGAGGGATTAACGAGAAATGTTAGTACTGAATGGTAAATACCTCACTCCACAATTCCCCTTCACAGTCACAGCTTTAGTATTCCAGCTTCCCTGGAAGTGAAATGTAAATTTTGGAAAACTTCCCAAAAGCAACATACTTTCCCCTTCTTTCACTAAATTGCTCCTAAGCAGACGTGTTCACTATGTATTAAGTTATGATCCTCTCAATCGGAGGCTGAGTGAGAATCAAACAAAAGCCCCAGCCCTAAGCTAGTGCATATGTGAACTCTAGAAGAATGAAAAGAAACATTTCAAAGCGGAGAGGAAAATCTTGACCCAGAGGTAAACGTCAGTCTATCATTTTTGCTTTTGATTTCAGAACGACGACTGTGAATCAGGAGATCCTGCTCCCCAACTGCTTCTGCTAATCTCATGTCACAAATATTCTAAGCTCATGGAAGCAGATGTTCCTTTTTACACAGAGGTCACATATAGTTTCCCATATAGTTCTTGCCTGTAAGGAAAAATAATCTGATTTGTTATATAAACAGAATTGTTAATTTATAGCTGTGTTCTCCTGTCACATAAGCAGAGCTCAGGTACATATGAATTTGAGAGTTGACTGTCCAAGACATATTTAGGCATAGGATCAGGCTATAAATATGACCCTGTGACACCAGCTAACCTTTCGGAAGTCCCCATGGAATGGGGAAGTAGCAATGAGTTTCAGGAAACGGCATTGCAAAGTGGGACTGCAGAAAGATAAACATAAACAAAAGAGAATATTGTATTTTAAAGACATTGACTGTCCTTTTTCTTGGTAAGTTAGCTGCAATAATCTCCAACGAAAAGTGCCCTGAATAATAAATGTGAAGAATTGGATGGTACATGGAGTATACGTGCTCGGGAGGGGGTGGAGATGCAATTACCAATAACTACTCTGAGACTGTACAGAATGCAGAGCGTAGGCTATTTGGGCATTTTGCCATGATTCTGAGTTAGCACTAAAGTTTTGCTAGTAAACCATGACAACCACTGTTTTTATTAGGTTCAGTAATAGAAATGTATCAGCTGCCACACAGCATCAGGATGCAGAGCACTTGAAAACCTGGGATGCTGTTGCAGCCTGAGGGTGGGATGAAATGGCTGGCATGAAGAATTGGTGCTACGGGAAAGGAGGCTGTAACACCCTCAGAGGACATTTAACACACTGTTCAAGTTGCATGAGTGAAAAACACTCATCTGGTCCCACCTCAAGCTCCAACCTTGCAACATCTACAGCTCCTACCCTGGCAGCACAGCACCAGCACCTGCCTTCTCCTGGGGGCATATACACACGCGCAGAACTGAGTGGCCCAACCAAACCACTGCAGCTGGCCCAAGGGACCAGGCTGGGGGCAAAAGAGTCTGCAGTCTTACCAGGACCCCTGCCTGTTGCATGGGTTCTCCATGTTCAGAGACACCAGAGCTGGTGGTGCTCCTCTAACTCATTCCTCGGTGCGTAATCCCATAAAAAAGGGACACTAGGAGGTCTTCTATTGTAACCCAACGCATGGGCATCTCCACCTCACGTCCTCTGCATCTCTTCTTCATCCAGCTGCCCCAGGGGAACTCAGGCAGGTTTATCCAACCTCACCGCTGGATAACTGAAAGCACTTTCAGAGTTTCCAGTCTGCCTGGAAGAGGAAACCTGAACCATTTTCACTTTTTACTTGTTGGACATGTACGAGTTCTTGCTTCCTACAGAGAAAGTCAGAATCTCAGAAGAAAACCTATTGACAGTAAGTTGCAGAGTTAAATATTTCTCACTGAACTGAGCATGAATTAGAAAGTACAGTAACCAGTCTCATACAAAATACTTAGTAAGCCATATCATGGTGGAAGTTTAATTAGCATATATCCTGACTGCTGTACAGGAACAGACCCTTTTCAGTTGGCATGTGTCAATCAGGACAAAATTCTCCAATTAAATGACTGTTCTAATTAGAAGTTGAAAAAAATTAGCCACCACAAGTGAACTAATGACCAGGCAACATGCCATTTTTGGGGAGAGTAAGCAAAGACGAACCAGTGATTTTTGCAAGCAATACTGAATTCCCAAAAGTTTCTACAAAGCAGGAGTCAACGGCTCACCTGGGACAAAAGAAGAAATATTGCTCCCACTCACTCTTTTGCAAAACAGCTGGTAATTCCTTCAAAGCATTAAAGTCAGCCCATCCTTCAGCAGGGGATAGCTAAATTCTCTTCAGCTTCATTTCTGAATATGATAGCGATTTCCAAGGGAAAGAGGTAGATACTGTCAATCTGTATTTCTGCAATTCCCCAGACAGTGACGTGCTAGATAAGCTGATCTAACAGCTTGCTATCACTAAAGTGGAGTCCCAGTGCACTCTTTTCCCACCTCTTTTGCTCCTGAGTGCAAGCTTCTGCTGTTTCTCTTTACAAGGCCTGGTGCTCACTTGACCTTACTGTAAGCTGATTTCATTCATTGTTTTTGGAGGAAAGTAGAATAACGGGGCAGAATAAAACTAAGCTTTCCTCCAGGCTGAGTCATTGAATCGGCTCTCCATAAGGTCTGATGAGGGCTATAATAGAAAACGCAGGATTGTATGGCCAAGAGGATGGATGGGAAGAGAGTCAGATAAACTGGACCTTTCAGCAGCAGCAAGTCATAAGAGCAGATGCCATCAGGCCTCAGGCTACACATTCAGCGTCTCCTCAGCCAATATCTCTGTTCCTGCTGTGCAGCAGGACTGAAAACCTGCTGCAATTCCTGGCTCCAAGTATTCCCACTGACCAGGGGACTGCTAACTACCTTTAATTGCTGGCAGAAGTTCAAATGCTGGTAATTCCAGAGCAGAGGACCAAGAACAAGTATCTGAAAGAGCAGCTGCAGATGGCTTCAGTCCCCATCCTGGCGGGGGGTGAACTGCTGCTAACTCAGGTGGCGATGCACGTGCGTGCCAAAAGAGGTTTGTGTTTCAGTTTGGGAAATGTGCTGTGCATCGCCGTCTCAAGCACACGTGGCTCTAAGGCACAGAGGCAGAGTCAGCTCTGGCATTCAGCACTCTCGGTACAGCCACTTTTTATTTCACGACTTGCTTGAAATAAGCAATTTGCAGCCAAGCCATGCACATAGTGACAAAGCCTTGTAAAAATGACTTGAAGTACAACCTGATTCGTTCAGGTGCTTTATGGGGCCAGGAAAGCTGTATGAGCCGAGTCTGAGGTTTACGCCACAGAAGCACTCAAAGGAGAGAGCATCAGAAGAACCTGCCACGGAGAAGAGTAAGTTGGGTCATCTACCTGCCTGCAGGTAGAGAGGCAAATGGCATTGACTCCAGTTATTTCTAAGGACCCTTGCGCTTTTTATCAGGATGCCAGTTACATACATCCATTTGTGTGCAGCCCCTGTGCACCGTGAGATGTTCAGAGTGGAGCGCTCGTAATCAGCTTCTTGTCAAACAAAATCTGCACTGAGATTACTGAGCACACGGTGTACATATGCCTCATTCAGGTGTTTCCTTAGATTACGAAAGGATATATCTTACATCTCAGATTATGAAAAGAACAGATATCCAACCTGAAAAAATAACTCCACTGCTTTTCATTTCATAGTTTAATTTGGAAGGTGCAATCAACAAGTTATCACTTTGCTAATGTCACAAACACTATTAAAAATAAATACTGAGATTAACTCTGGACTGGAAAGATCTAATAAAAGCATTACACAATTTTCATTGAAGAGCATAATTCCTATTGACTAGTCCATTAACAATGAGGAAATTAAACCCTGTAACCAGTTACAACGAAGTAACAATATTTAGATCATAATCAATTGGTTAAAGGTGTGGATAGAATTTTAAAGTGTCATTAAGAATATGGTTTCCACCCAGAAGGACAATTCCACTTGTTCAGCTGGGGGCCAAACTCAAAATGAAGCAAACTACACGTGGTTTTTTTTTTTTTTTTGAAAGATAATTCCAGCAACAACTTCACATAATGAAGGCACAAAATAAGGGCTGCCACTCAGCAAAGTTTCACCAGATCCAAGAATGCCTTGCATTTAACACTAAGGTCAGATGCATTCTGGAATGTAAGGTCCTTTCCTCCCAGGACAGACAAGTAAGTGTAATAGTGCATACTTCTCTTAATCAGGATGTGCATAATCAGGATGGTGCCTTATTAGGATACGTCCCAGAGAACCTGTTTAGCTTAATGATAGTGAATGGTAATGACAACTGCTTAACTGGAATAGTATTAGCAAAAATTTCACTTAATAGGATACATGCAGATTGTGTCAGGGGGTTAAGTGGTGTTTAACTAAGTGTGAAATTCTAAGCCCATGTCCCTTAATAAAGAAATTGTCGCATAATAATTAAAAGAAGAAACCGAAATGAACTGTAATGAATAAAACGTGTAGCCTTGGGTTTATAGACAGCACTAGAGTGCTATGTACACAAAAAAGTGTCCCTCAAAAAATAACTCTTTTTTTCCTTCCTGAACAGATTGCTATTTTTCAACTGTTTTCATTTTTTGAAGTAATTGGTAGACAGCATTGCAAAATAACTCTTTAGCTGCGGCTAATCTGAAGTAGTTCATTGCAAGGGTTAGCTCTTCCACATGTGAATGACTTTACCTGAAATAAAGGGCCCACACGACAGGTTGCTGATCTTTGGCTGGATAGACATAGCGCAGAATTGCGTTCCCAATGAGGAAAGCCGATATATGACTTTCGTTATCTGATGATGCTCTCCAATACTGGCTTAAGACTTAAAGTTCAAGTGAATGTTCATCAGTAAATCTGTTTGCCAAGAACCCTCATGATGAGAAATGAGCAAAGCTGCACTGGCACGCAAGAGGCATTGTATTTTACACTTCGGTGGCATTCCATAGAAAACTGTTTCTAATATTGACTCGGGGGTCATTGCTACCTCGTGACAGAGGTAATGGTTAGGCTCCACGCCAGGGAGAGCAGATCTAGCACATGCATTCCCCCTCCCCTCATCCACTCCAGGCAGCCACCCACAGGAGAAGGACCGGTAGCTGCTTCCAGTCTCATCATACGTGGGTGCAAGGTATCATCACCGCCAATATGAAGCTGGTCCCGAGCATGCCCTCTAAGCCAGGCCACCCACTGAACGGAGGGAAAGTCAGAAACAAACTGTGACTGCTGCATCTGGGGTAGTAATCCAACGCCCTGCCTCATGAACAGGGCTCATGGGGAAGCCGTAACTGAGCCCTTTGTCCCAGCTAACGTAATATTTATACGACTTGGCATCCTTCAGACTTCTTTTATGACTGCTTCAAATCAGGACAGCTTAACGAGGGACAAAAAACAGTTGATAGGTGCCATCATTAATGAAAATTTAGTATACTGTATCTACTACGATGTGCCTTGCTTTGGTATTTTGGAAAAAGTTGGCATTTAAGATTGACTGTCAAGTTGAAGACTGTAAAGATTCCCCAGAAAACTGCCCAGATTAATATTATGGGGCTGTGTGAAGGATAGCTTGCAAACTATGTGGCCCAAATATTTTATAGCTAAAGTTAGCTGTTCAGGGTGTATGACGGTTCCCATCCACTTTAGAAATGCTTCCCTGTCATACAATTAGTTGCATAGTATAATAGAGAATCAATTTACACAGGTGAAACCATAATTTTGGAGATTAAATTCCATATCTACTAGTATAGCTGCAATGTTCAAGGACAAACACCCCTGAACATAACAGGGGCTCACAGAATCATAGAATGGTTAGGGTTAGAAGGGAAATTAAAGATCATCTAGTTCCAACCTCTCTGCTGCAGACAAGGACTCTTTCCACTAGATCAGCTTGCTCAAAGCCTCATCCAGCCTGGCCTTGAACACTTCCAGGAATGGGGCATCCACAACTTCTCTGAGTAACCTGTTCCAGTGACTCACCACCCTCATAGGGAAGAATTTCTTCCTTAGATCTAATTGAAATCTACCCTCTTTCACTTTAAAGCCATCACCCCTTGTCCTGTCACTACATGCCCTTGTAAAAAGTCCCTCTCCAGCTTTCTTGTAGGCCCCCTTCAAGTACTGGAAGGCTGCTAGAAGGTGTCCCTGGAGCATCCTCTTCTCCAGGCTGAACAACCCAAACTCTCTCAGCCTGTTGAGAGGAGAGGTGCTCCAGCCCTTGGATCATCTTTGTGGTCCTCCTCTGGACCGGCTCCATCAGGTCCATGTCCTTCTTATGCTGCAGTCCCCAGAGCTGAAGGCAGTACTCCAGGTGGGGTCTCACCAGAGCAGAGTAGAGGAGCAGATGCTATAGTCAGGCATCTGTCATGAGACATAGTTTCTCTTCCTTGATTTAATGACTAAACATATCTATGCAAGATCAAGGCTTGGACAAATTACCTTTGAAACACCAACATAAAAATATGTACACCATTTTGGGTTGGTTTTTTTTTTAATTCCATGAACATCTTTTGATGAAGAGGATTTCCAGTAAAAAGTAAATAAAGACATTGTTAATGCTACTGAAGAAAACAAAAAAGGTTTGCTTTTTTTCAGGTTTCTCTGAATGAATCTTGAGAGTGAGTTTTCTAGCATTTTATATGCCCTAGTTATCATCATTAGCAAAGTAAATTGCAACATTATTTATTGATAGGGAATACAAGGACGTTTACTTGGATGGGGCCAAAAATGCACAATCTTTATTATAAAATTTATTTTCACTGGTGAATTTGCAGGTTTATGTCAATGCAAATAAAATGTTGGTCATTGTGCATCACTCCTATTTTTTATCCTTAGATGGATAAAAATGCATGGATGAGGAAAAACTTTATCATTCCAAATCCATCCAAGCCCAATTATTTTACACGGACTTCCTGATTCTATCAAAATATAATCAAATTATGTGTAATGATAAATGCTACACAAATTATAAAATACATCAATTTATAGCAATGCATAATTGAATACATTTTGGTAAAGATATATCACCAGTATTACACTGCTTTGAGATAATAAAAAAGCAATGCAACACTCCTGCTTTCGTTCACTTGCTTGTTCTTTTTGTTCAGAGAGAAATTGTTTTCTTTACGCATTTCATTCTGGTTCACAACTCGAGAAATTACACTTGATTTGTTTGATTGTCTCTTCAAACTGTACAGCAGCGGAGTTATTTCTGATTTACCAAGCGGAAAACCAAGCGGTGTGATGAAAAGGTCTAGCTGTGGAAACACTCCGCATGCGGCAGGAGATCTGGATGTGGCCCATTCATCACTGGGCATTATTTGTCCCTCTGTGTTCTGGCACGCAGTGGATTGGAGCTTGCAATACGCCTAGATATGAACATACTGAGCCCCTGACACAACGCCTGTCTCTTTAGAGAGCAGCTGCAAAGACTGAGAGCCATAGCTCTGGAGTCTCTAGCTCCCAGGGTAAGCTAGGATAGCAGACATCACAAAAGTGGGAGCTCATCCAGGAATGAAACGCATTTCCTATGCAAAAAATATAAATTATGTATGTGCAAAGTAATGCGGATAATAGAGCATTATTGCATAAAATAATAATTCACTGAAAACAAGCTTGTGAATCCATGTGAATCCAGTTGTTCTTTCTCCTGTACTTATTGCATTTTATTGACTTGACTGAGATAAGAGCACTGCCAATTTTCGTGGTGTTACTGTACACAGTGTCTTCAAATGCATGTGGATACTTTCACACTGCTATAGTCACATGTATGTCCACCAAACTGAACAAAACGTCATTCCAACAATCACATGGCACAACTGTAACATGAGGAAGAAATTCTTCCCAGTAAGGGTAACAGAACACTGGAACAGGCTGCCCAGAGAGGTTGTGGAGTCTCCTTCTCTGGAGATGTTCAAAACCTGCCTGGGCGCGTACTTGTGTAATCTGATCTAGGTGGTCCTGCTCCAGCAGGGGGATTGGACTAGATGATCCTTTGAGGTCCCTTCCAATCCATAACATTCTGTGATTCTGTGTGTTTCTGTGATTGCCACGCTACTTTTCTAAGTGCAAATCTGCAGCAAACAGACTCAGTTTGTCTGATTTTCAACTGTATTTTACAAGAACAAGACTTCTTAAGCCTCTGGTAGGATAAGTACAATAGGTCACAGTCAAACTACGGATAACCCTGTGGATTACTCAGGCATCCAGTCTATTTTCCCGTGATATTTCCTATTGTAATGAGTTTCCTCAATGAAATAAACAAGATGTATGTCTCTTTCTGCTTAGACATTTCTGAGGAATATCTTGAACTGTTTCTGGATTGCATGGGGGAAAAAAAAAAACAGAAATAAAGAGGAGACAGGAACGATGGAAAGACATGCACATCACAGCTGTGCAAACTCCAAAGCCTCGTAACCTACAAGGGTTCTCCTCCACAGCCCAATAATCTTGGTTATGTGTTGGCTGAGTTGCTCAATCCTTGGATAAGCCAGCCCTAAGACTGCGCCTGTGGAGGCAGGCGCTGCTGGGGCGGCAGGGGAGGGACAGGTTCAGCAGCCGACTCGTAAAGTCTGATTAAGTGATCTGCCACTGGTGAAGTCCTTCAGTGACCTGCCTGCTATTTCTGTGTCTAAGTCATTTGTGAAACAGCCCCAGCATGTGATGCCCTTGCTGACGCATGCACGCACCAACTGGGCAAGGTGGCTACGGGCTTTTATCTCAAAGCTAGGTAAAAAGCCTACGCACACCTATTTCCTCCCGTTTGTTCCTAATCCAAGGATTGAAAATGTCGCGTCAGTTTGGAATGGGAGCTTCATTAACAAAAAAAACACCAAAAACAAACCAAGGAAAATTAAAGAGATTTCAAACTAGTTTTCCGATTCTTTCATTAATCTGAAATAATTTCCTTCCCACAGCAAGACTGTCATTTAAGAGAATCAAACTAGCTTCAAATATTGCACTCGATCTCTCTGATTTGTCACTGCTTTCTTGTGCACATTTAATGGAAACAGAGAGACAAAAAATAACCTATAGAATAGTTAAGATATCTATACTTCAATGAGGAAGATGTTCTGGGAAGGAGAGGTCAAAAAATTCAGTTAATGACAACTTTTGTCAGTGTTACACCAAAAACCTCTCCTTTGACTTTTGGAAGTGTGATCTCTTGCACTCCAGATGATTCAGTAGCTTGCATTGCTTTATCTTCTCCTTGTGAAGTATTTATCTATATCGGTATCGGAGCTGGAGTTCTGTTAGACATAATTAAACCTGCATATAACAGAGTAATTCTTTAATGAAGATTCTCACACTTGAAAGTACTGACACAATTTTTTCCTTCAGAGAAAGGGAAAAGGAATGCATTTCTTGAATGTTTTTAATTATGTAACAACATTAACATGATTCACTAAAAAAAAAAGAAAACCTTTCCAGCAAAGACAAGCAGGCTGATTTTCATTATTCAGTGCATTCTTGTGCCTCGTACCTATCTGTGTGCCTGAACTGTGTAATTTAGTGATAATTATGCTTCCCATTGCTGGCTAGGTTGAGGGCATCCTTATGACAATGACGCTAGAAGCACGTATTGACTACACTGTGCTGATGTCATTCACATTTCAGGCTACCAGAACCACTGGCCATGATGGCCAGCGATAACGGGAGCAGCAATGGTACTGTAAGCAGTAGGGTTGGTCTATGTATCCACTATTACATATTGAAAATCCTTCCTCATGGGATAATCTAGTGGGCAAAATAAATACCCTTGTGAAACAGCACACTGGAGAAAAACATGATCCCTCGTGCTATTTTGCTTTGGCGTACTGTAGCTGTGGCTTTTTTGTACCCTAATATGGATATTGCTTGTTACCGGATTTTGGGAAGCCTCTTGTACCCTTCAGAAAGGGTGAGGGCACTCCTTCTCTGTGAATAATCTCCTACTCCACATTGCCTACACTCAGGTGGTATTAGATTTGATAAATTTCTCAGAATTGCTAAAATGGGAAAACACTTTATTTCTTTGTCAGTGCCACTGCACGGTAAGTCTCACACTGAATCCCTTTTGATGGGATCACCAAGCACTGTAAAGTAGCTGGGGACACATATCCAATATTTTTAGGTGCAAAATCAGAGGTGGCAAAACATTTGATTCTGAAATTTTAACTTGTAAGCACAAAACCACAAAAGATCTACCTGTCTCTTTCAGGACAATAAAAGGGTGATCTTTGTTACCACTCTGCCCCTCACCTAACTACAGTCAGGAGAAACCATGTCTCTTTCTCAGAGTACATCTTGGAGCAATTGCATGGCCAACTCGAAATAAAGGAAATACACTATCAATATTAAGCTTACATCAGGATGAAAGCATCACTTTAGATCTAACAGAGCCTCTCTCAGAACTGCTCATTCACAGCAGTTTAAAGCTGACAGGCACAGGCAGTGCTCATGTGGCCAGAGCTATCAGGACCACACCTTTGTATAAAAGAGACCTGAGCTGTTTCCTGGCCTCCTGAGGTCTGGTCTCTTTCAGGCGGCTAACATGGGAATAGACATCTGTGTACAAAATCAGCACTAGCCTTTTGAAAAAGCAAGACTACCATGGAGCATGTTCTCATTACCAGCAACCTGTAAATGGATACCAGGAGATGTTCTCCTGGATGCTTTGGCAACTGGGACCCAGTTCAGCCTTCATGGAGGTCAACTAAAAGGCAACCATGGACATAACTGGCTGTAGACCAAGTGCCCCCGAACTGAAGAGAGTGGTTATTGCTAGCAGGAGGGCAGTAAGATATCCTGCAGGACACCAAGCCGGAGTGGGTGGAAACTACATCTTATCCTAGAGTGTTAATGACATTTGTCGTGAGACTTTTCTTACCACACATCTATCAATAACTTCATACTGCAGAAAGCTATAGGTATTTTGGGAAGTGAAACGAAAGCTGGGAGACAAGATGAGTAACAAAACTAACCTCTTCAGCCTGTGCTTCTCTGTTTGCATTAACAGAGTAGGTTCAGTAGTTTATTTCAGGCACTGAATGCAAAAATGAAACAAGCTACAACATCAACTACAATACAAGGAATTGCTTCTTTCTGTCTCCCCAAGACAAACACATTGTCCTCACTCCTGGAGGGCATTATGGAGAAAGCAGATGGCTGGAGCCAGACTTCTTGATTCTGGGTGCTCTGTTATATAGTGGCTACGGCTATTAAACATCTCCTTCCTAGTAAGCAAATCTGCAAAAGTAATTACTGCTTTTGCAAATTCCTGCACAGTTAAACATCAGTTTTAACTGATACATTAAAACAACAGCGTTACACACAGTGTCACTCAAACACCTGACCAACATGGCAATCCATGACACAATTAAATCAATTTTCCATAGAGCGGACCCTGAAGAATTAATTAGATACACAAATTCCATTAACAATCGCTTAAATGACTTGCATTCCTAATTTTCTGCGCACCAATAGAAAATGTATTCAAGACAGCAAATGACTATTATGTCTTCTGGTACCTACTGTAGTGCCAGTAATCGTGCTCAGTTTAATTTCTATGTGACTATGAAATCTAATCCTATAGGCTCCCATAGTAGTTTAGTATCAATTAATATCTACTTCATGGCAAGTACTCCTTGACTGCTGAGAGTCGATCTGAGGGCAGGTCACTCAGAAAGAACGGTCAGAAAATGAGGGATGGGTCAGGTGTCAGGCTGTAAAAGGCAGAAATAGGTATTTCCAGCACAAACTTTTTAAATAATGTGAATGCTTTTATGGTCTGTCTCCTACCTAATGCTGCAACTTTGTATTCACCACCTGTGCAAGAAAACATCCATAACCAGTTTTTCAGATCTAGTTCGCAATGCTCTCTTTGTGGGCATCATCATCTCAGAATACTTTTAACCACACTGTGAATAGTGGCACCACCAAATCAGGCTAGCTTATCTAGAAACAAACCCTACGTCTTGAGTTTGCCCATATTTTTTCTTGCTGAGAAGTTCCAGGTCTATGAGGTCACAAGCAGCTGAAGGAGACAAAACCAGGGAAAAATTGTATTAATACATTTCACGTATTACTCCTCTGAGGAGTAGGCATCCAGTTGTCTAGGCTTCTCTATAGTTAGCGATGATACTTCCAAAGGGCATTTCATTTCTGTTTTAGAAAAAATTACCCTTTACAGTGGACCACTGAATATGAGGCAACAAATTCTTTTACTTACTCCTCCATCCAGAAGGAGAGAGATACCAGAGTCTCAAGATTTCTGCTTCATTCTGCCTTGTTCTTTGGAAAATTAAATAGCTTCAATTCCCAGGCTAGTTAAGAAGCACAAACGAGTTAATATCAATGTTTTGCATGAATGCAAAAACCTTCTTCAAGAAAAGGGAATTAAAACCCACCTTTCCCAGATTTTCAGTTTAACTGTGCTAATGTAGAAAGAGCATTTGTAGCTTCTCCTTACTGAAGATCAGGTATCAGAACAGAAGGCTGACCCTAAGACAATTTCACGGGAATCCTCTCAGCGTTTCATTCACCTTAATGGTGGCAAGCAATTGAGAGTCCATACGAAACCCAATGGCAGTCTGGTTCGGCGGGGTTGCCAATTTAAGACACTCCTTCCCTTCTTACACATGAAAAGCACCTGCATCTGAGGCTGAATGCTACAGCAGACTCCTTTAAGGCACAGAGAATGTCAGCTGGGATTATACTGGATTACACTGGTTGAAGCAAGCGTTACCTGAGAAATGACTCCTTACACTACTTAAGATTAGATTAACTGATTGTACACTAACAGAAGTAATTTTACAGGGGAAAAAAAAAAAAGTCTTTATTTAGAGGATGGTGGAATTGTACTATGTGATTATGAAGAAAAAGTCTTGGGCGGACTTTATTACTTTGTCAGATAGATTAATAAAAGCAATGAATGAATCAGACATGATTCAGAATGTTAGAGATTGGAAGGGACCTCAAAGGATCATCTAGTCCAATCCCCCTGCCAGAGAAGGATCACCTAGATCAGATCACACAAGAACGCGCCCAGGCGGGTTTTGAACATCTCCGGAGAAGGAGACTCCACAACCTCTCTGGGCAGCCTGTTCCAGTGTTTTGTTACCCTTACTGGGAAGAAGTTCTTCCTCATGTTTAAGCGGAACCTCCGATGTTCCAGCTTATATCCATTTCCCCTTGTCCTATCATTGGATGCCACTGAGAAGAGCCTGGCTCCATCCTCATGACAGTCACCCTTTACATATTTATAAACATTAATGACGTCCTCCCTGAGTCTCCTCTTCTCCAAGCTAAAGAGACCCAGCTCCCTCAGCCTTTCCTCTTAAGGGAGATGCACCACTCCCTTAATCATCTCTGTGGCCCTGCGCTGGACTCTCTCAAGCAGTTCCTTGTCCTTCTTGAACTGAGGGGCCCAGAACTGGACACAATATTCCAGATGCAGCCTCACCAGAGCAGAGTAGAGAGGGAGGAGAACTTCTCTTGACCTACTAACCACACCCCTTCTAATACACCCCAGGATGCCATTGGCCTTCTTGCCCACAAGGGCACATTGCTGGCTCATGGTCATCCTGCTGTCCACCAGGACTCCCAGGTCCCTTTCCCCTGTGCTGTTCCCCAACAGTTCAGTCCCCAACTTGTACTGCTACATGGGGCTGTTCTTACCCAGATGCAAGACTCTACACTTGCCCTTGTTGTATTTCATTAAATTTCTCCCCACCCAACTCTCCAGCCTGTCCAGGCCTCTCTGAATGGTAGCACAGCCTTCAGGTGTGTCAGCCACTCCTCCCAGTTTAGTGCCATCAGCAAACTTCCTGACCGTGCACTCATTCCCTCGTCCAAGTCATTGATGAATGTGTTGAACAATACTGGTCCCAGTACCGACCCTTCAGGGATTCCACTGAATACAGGCCTCCAACTGGACTCTGTCCCATTGATCACTACTCTCTGGCTTCTATCCTTCAGCCAGTTCACAATCCACCTCACTACCCAATCATCCAGACCACACTTCCTCAGTTTAGCTGTGAGGATGCTGTGGGAGACTGTGTCAAATGCCTTACTGAAGTCAAGATAGACCACATCCGCTGCTCTACCATCATCCATCCACTGGGTGATGTCCTCATAAAAGGCTATCAGGTTTGTCAAGCACGACTTCCCCTTAGTGAAGCCATGTTGACTGCCCCTAATGACCCTCTTATCCTTGATATGCCTAGAGACAGCACCAAGGATAAGTTGTTCCATTACCTTTCCCGGGATGGAGGTGAGGCTGACCGGTCTCTAGTTACGTGGGTCTTTCTTCTTGCCGTTTTTGAAGACCAGAGTGACATTTGCTTTCCTCCAGTCCTCGGGCACCTCTCCGGTTCCCCACAGTTTAGCAAAGATGATGGCGAGTGGTCTGGCAATGACATCTGTCAGCTCCCTCAGCACCCGCGGGTGCATCCCATCAGGACCCATGGATTTATGGATGGCTAGGTTGCTTAACTGGTCCCTAACCAAGTCCTCATCAACCAGGGTAGACCCCTCCTCTATCCGGACTTCCTCAGGAGCCTCAGGGTTCTGGAGATCATCACGATAGCCTCCAGCAGTACGATAGCCTCCAGCAGTATAGACTGAGGCAAAGAAGGCATTCAGTAGGGAAGGGAAGGGAGCATGGCAGATGCTATTTGAATTTTAGTAATGCATTTCTCAGTCTCTCCAAACAAGTCTTACTTTCCTAATTAATACAAATTACCCTGGATATAAACACTATCAGGAGGATTGAAAACTGGTTGAAAACATAAACAAAAGGTGATGATGAATGACTACGTATCACGTAGAGAGAATGCGACTACTGAGGATTGCAGGAATCAGAGCAAGACATGGTTATTGCTGAGTATCTCCATTAGAAAAAGGAAATACTTCTGGTAATGAAATGTGCACATAATGCAAAACAGAGAGGAGATGAGTATCCAAGTGTTGATAATAAAGTAACGCAAAGGGGTCTATAAAGATTAGAAACATGAACAGACTGATGGTGAATTACGATTTACTCTGGGAAAATGCAGAGCCATACACAAATAGGAATGTACTTCAAGGCTTCTCTACATGTGAAGATCTGCCCATACAGCTGCAGAGAACAATTACACCATTAAAACTACCAGGATATGTCCCTTGTGCAGCCATTCCACTCGAATAAAAGCAAATTCTTCACTCTCAAGTCAAGTCACTTTTATTCCAGAAAATCAGTTCCCAAGGGAAGTTATGCTGGATGCAGTAAATGGATGCAGCTGTGCTGGGCACTGGCCTGGGTGAGGAGGCTTGGCAGCAGCCCTGCCACCAGCACCTGTGCTGAACCAGCAGGATGCTGCCGCCCCTGTGAACCTCTGTCTCCTGGACTCTGCATTCTCTTCAGCTACGCTGGCAGCTCTTCCCTGTTTAGAAAGCTCCTAAAAGCCAGCAGGAGAGCGAGCCAGGAAGGCAGGAATGCTAAGGGGCCTGGAAATGCCATAGACAGTAGCTCAGACATGATTTTGCAATGCAAAATTGCAGCAAAACCGTGTTGGAGGTGCAGAGGAACGACAGCAGGAGAAAGGGAGGTGGCCTGGTGCTCCCCGTGGTGTTCCCTTTATATAAGCCCCTAACGTGGCTGTCCCAGCAAGGCAGCACCGAGCTTTGCTCGCTGTCAGAAATACTCAGTGCAATGGAGGGATATTTGAAGAGAAGCGGGGGAAAGCGCTGACTCACGAGGAGAGACCAGAGGAGTTAAACATGTAGCTGGCTAAAAGCAGCCTGAGTGGGGAACCCTGTAGTACTTTATAAATATATGACTCTGGAGATGAATTTTGTTGGTGTGATGCTAGAAATCATAGCACGCAGCTAAGAATGGAAACATTTAGAGTAAGAGCCAGATAAAACTTCCTGACAAGAAACAACATTAGCCTTGGCAACCCCAAAGGGAAGAGGAAGAGATGAAAACTCCCTGAATATGTGGCAGATCATGTAATCTGACTTTCCTGACTTGAAGGACAGGTGAATTCACAGCAGGAACCACGTCGAGTGGAAAGCAGAAACACATAATATTTGACTCCTACTACGAAGAGGTCAAAGCTAAGGGGCTAGTCCTTTCTCTTTAGTTTCAGGGGGCTGTGCAGACACCGACAGTTTGAGAAGCCCCTTCCCCAGAAGGGCCGTATTGCACGTGGACCTCTCCTGCAGCACAAGGAGCCCCAAGGGCACAGCCCTTCAGCAAAGCCTCATGCACAGCAGTTTCATTCCCTCTGCCGTGCACTATTTAATGGCAAATATCTAGTGTGGAGACAGTTCTATGATGCTCAAATTAATTGAAAAGGATCAAAGTTTAGACATGAGCTGCTATTTCTTAACTGAAAAGCCTGGCTGACCCTTGAGACAGCATTACCACCGTCATGAGATAAACCGGGAGCGCAAAATCCTTCTGCCGCTCCTCGGCCTTAACGTATGGCAGAAACACAAAGGAGAGTAGCTCTCTGCTACAGCACACACAAAACTAGAAGATTACAACTACCTGGATGATAAAGAGGCACTTTGCTCAATTTGTCTTGCTAATATTCCATGCTGCAGCATGGAAACTGTTCTCAAAATAGGTTTCTAATTTCTGTACAGATTAAATGCAACCAAGCTACTTTACTTGCTGATAATTTATCTAATACCTCTTAGCTGTGCTGTCACATTCACTACAATGAGTTGAACAAGGAGATATCAGGTGTCCTGTAGAAATTCAGAGAATTACTAACAAAGGAGCAGCGTGCTTGGATTAGACATACATTAGTACAGCCCTTCCAGGCTGGCACCTCTAAATCCTTATTCTCTAGCTGTTGCAGCTACATCCTGCTCTGCCTGTCTGCATCCATATGGTGCCTGCTAAATTCCCATGCCACATTGTATCTTAGCTTAGCCCCCCTGAGAGAAAGGACCAAAATATGTTGGGAAGGATCAGGGTTCATGTCACCATGAAGGAAGGGAAAGTCTAGTCCAGCTTTCCTAAGGAACTAGCTGAAGTGTTACCTAAAGTTAAGCAACAGGGACCACCAGGAAAATTTCCAGCAGAAAAAAACAGAAATAGAGTTTTGTATGACTCATTCTGTAGATACATAATCTTGTATGACTGAAGTCCTTACTTTCTGGGCAGCAGTAAACCCTTTAGGCTCACAGATCAGAACAGCACATGCTTTGAAATTCTCCCAGGACTTCCTTGCGGCTTTTCTACAAGGAGGAATGATCTTGCCTTTAGGTTTAAGCCCTGCAAAATAGAAATACTTCCTTACTAGTTCATAATCTCCTGTGTATTTGTGCAAACAAGAAGTAGGAATATTTTTACTTCAAAGTCATTACTCTGAGCCTAAAACTGCAACTGGGCTCAGAAACGAGTTGCAAAGAACTCGGGAAATTAAAGGTATATGAGACAGAGAGAGACTCAGTAAGTGTTAATTTGCATTTTGTATTTCAGAAAATAAGAAGCATCCCCAAAAGGGAAGTGCCTATCTCAGTATCTCAAGTAGGTGCTTCATATCCTACCACTGAGAAATATAAACCAGAAAAGAAAACCCAAAAAAGCAGATACTTAAGTTTTGTTTTGCGAAATGAATGTATCTTTTAAATGACCAGTTGGCTAATTCTAGAAATCAAGGATCAATGCAGAAAAATACATTAATAACCAGGTTACATTTGTCAGAATTCAATGTCCAGAAATTAATTACAAAGTTCCTTCCCTGCCACAAAGTAATTCAGCTACTGATGTGTGTTTTCCAAAGTGGTGGAAGGAGTTTGAGAGATGAGTAAGGCAGGTTGGTCAAGCCCTTCCTGCCCCAGTTCCTGCTGGTGGGGAATCTCGATAGTCGGGGCACAGGAGAGACACAGCAGGTAGAACCAAAAGCCCAAGAGTGTCTTCTGCAAGTCCTTAACCGGAGGCAGTAACTGGTCAGGAAATCAAGCTTTTTTCTTTTTCTGTTAAAAGCACTACATGAATACATTTACTTATTTTCCCTTTGAATGCTCATTGCTCCTCTACTTCATCTCTGATGGAAATTTTCTATTTAGTCAGTATGTTATTTTCTGTGAGAAGTGACCAAAGTTAACTTGTTTTAATGCGAGAGAAGTAGCTAGAGATGCTTCTAAGTCCCCTTCTTGTGTCGGGTGAGGCAGATAATAGGTAGAGAGGAGGTGTGAAGCATGCAGACTGTGAGAACTCCATGCAGCTCATAATTATCTGTCACTTATAAACAGCTGCCCACATTGTCTTTTAATTCTGATTTTATCTGTTTTATCCTACTTATTACGGTGGTCTTTATTATTCTAGGCATTTCGCAAAATGAGCAAAGGCATTCTCCCAGTAAGCATTCCTTCTTGCTTATAAGGAAATAGAGATCATTTCAAGTAAGGATGGTACCATTAGTGATTTAAAGAAACATGAGCATTGTTGGCCAAAGCCTGCTTATACAATAATACCCAGATGATGTGATGGTCTGGTGATAAATACTGCTTGCTGTAGGCCCGCCTGTTTAAGGAATAATAAAAGAAATATTAGAGGGTCAGACATGTGGCTAGAAGCTAACACATGCTATGAACAGATGCTTGCTAGTAAAGACTGGTAGTTCATTCATTTTGAATTAAACTGTAAATCAAGGAACTATGGAAGTGTGGGAGGAGTGGATTAAAAATTTAACAAAAAAGCTTTTGGTTTCTTAATTCCATGATCTGTCACATCCTTCCATCTGTGCAAAATGCGTGGGTGTTGTAGAAAAAAACTGAAAGGGTGGGATATTAAAATGGTTTACACTGAGATTCCTGTGCACCGTGGCTGACTTCTACGTTTCCCAAACAGCATCATTTCAGAACACCTCTGCTTTTCTACAGAATCAAGCCAGACGTATTTATCACCAGTCAGACAAAAAGTGATTTAAATAGCTGGAGTGAAAATGGAAATAAAGGCCTTATCATGCTTGAAAAATGCCATTTACTTTGAAGTGAGGGTTTCTACTTTGTGAACACTAATCTGAGCAATAACAGAAAAAGATACTTGATACCAAGATTTTACCAGTTTGCATTCAGAGCACCTCAGGCAAAGCAAAATCCACCCTTTGAGAACCAACAAGAAAAGACAGATTACATGAGATGCGTCTGAAAGAAAAATGACAAATGATTCCATGGTTTTATTTTTAGTTTTACTCCAAGAACAGAACCTGCTTTTGCTAAGCTCCCAGTATCGATTGCTACACATTTCAAAAGTCGATGAAGAGAGGCTGGTCCTGAGAAGTGCTCTCTGATAATGAAGTACAGTGCCTGGAAGCTGATAAAATTAACTGAAAAGTGAATATATTTAATAGCCAAAAGAATAGTTTTAAGTGGAAACTCCTGAAATAATAGCATAAAATTCACATATCTTCCTAAATTGCTGGATCTGTTACTTATTTTAACCATCTGCATGCTCAAGCATGGAGACACACATCAGAAAATGCTAAGCAGTTCATCCCTAACCACAGTGCTAGTCTCTGAGCACGGGAAGACGACAGGAAAACTCCTCTTAGCTTTGAACACGGCATGTTTTGATGCAAAGTGACTGGCAGCAACACAGCTGGCTAGAGCAACAGAAGCAGTACCAGCGGACTTTGTACTGCAACAGGAGCCCACATGCAGCTCTACTTCTGTCATGCATGATCATCTCCACGTCCTGAACAACAGCCCATCTGGATAAAAAGAACAGGAGAGTAAAAACCATTGGTGTACTGCGACAATGCAAAGCCAAACCAAACTGACCCATAAATTCTCCCTACTACACAGAGATCAAAGTAGGAAAGATGGATTAAAGTGTCCTCCCTTGCTTCAGAGCACATGTATCTCCCTATTAATAAAGAAAGTTATTATTAATCACAATTTCCCACTATCGCCTAGGTCAGACAATTCAAAATTCCCATCTGGCTGGTGTTGGGGAAGTTTCATTACAGGCCTTTCATATTTCTGGTGTCTCATTATCTCTGGAGGAGTTTCTTACACTATTGGCAGCCGTTCCAGCTTGCCTCTGACTGTAAGACTACTCACAGCATCAAGGAGGTAGAAAAATAAAATAAAAACCCACTCAACAAAAGCAAATAATGATAACTGGAAGAAGCCCACACTGAAAATGAGAAAAGGAAGAGTCATTCATGATGTGGGCTGCATGTGGGAAGGCCTGGTCCCTGGGGACCTAACTGGCTGGTTGGAAGGTGAGGAACTGCAAGAGGATACCTGCAAGAGAAATACAGGAAGAATCAAATGAGAGAGATTTTTCATGGAAAGGGGAAAGCAATCGTAAATCCAGATGATAATTCCATCCCTTCTCCTTCCCTCTCCTTTCTTCACCCTCAGTGTTAAAAATGCTGTCTCAACCCCACAGATATTTGCCTTTCCTAATCTGTGAGCTGGATCCAAAACCTCCTGGGGCTGGTGATTTCAATGAGGTTGTAGGATCTGATGACCCTGTTTCATGGGAAAATCCTTTACAATCTCATGAGCTGTCAGAAAAGAAGAAGGAAAGGAGCCAAAGAGCCCACCATCCTCTTTCCTCCTGCTACAGGACAGAGTGAGCAAACATATAGTTCCCTTTAGTCCTGACTGTACACACTAAGATATAAGAAGATCCATGGAGATATCTGGTGTTGTAGTAGTAATTTTCTAGCTCAAATGGAATCCATTGCTTAGCATTAGTATCAAGACTTGCTGAAGCCTTAGGCCACAAGCTATTCTCCTAGATACACTTTCAGCTGCAATGGAGTTCATTTTCTTCTTAGTAGCTGGTATGGTGCTGTGTTTTGGAATTGGTGCGAGTACAGTGTTGATAACACACTGATGTTTTGGTTGTCGCTAAGCAGCGTTTATGCTAAGTCTAGGACTTCTCAGTTTCCCATGTTTCGCCAGTGAGCAGGTGCACAAGAAGCACAAACCAGAAGATAAGGAGGCTACAATCGCCAGCAGAGGTTGCAACTCGGAAAGTTAAGAACAGTTAACGGCCTGTCTGGAGACAGAGAAAGAATCCAGTAAGGTGTTAGAAGACCCCAGACCAGAAATCACCATTGGACCAAAAGGGTGTGCGAAGAACGCATGAAGATCGTGTGAGAGGCGAGTTGCATACACTGTAAGGGTATAATTGTCCAGAGATTTCTTTGGCGGGGGTCTGACACTGGAGGCACCCAGCTCAAGCTGGGTTTTGTTCTGTTTTGTTTTTTTCTGGCTGTGACATCTGAATAAATTATTTTTTTTAAGATTTGGTGACTGAGAATCTGCAACGGGAAACCTAGGGTCGAGCCTGAAGGAAGAAGCATCCAAGAGTGAGTGTGTGTGTGTGAGAGAGGAGTTGCCCACTGTGAAGGGACTCCAGTCCTAGTAGTTAAAACCTTGGGTGATGTGCATGCAACTCCTTGAGTAGTGTGTGAATGCTCAGGCAGTGAATTCTCCTTTAACATCTGGAAATTCCTATTATGGATACTCTGCAATCCGTGTTAGCTAGTGGGGACAAATCTGAATTGGCTTTTGCAGAGTAGCTGGAGCAGCACAAAAACCGTCCCAGGCTGCAAAGCATAGAAACACAGAATCACAGGAGGATTGAGGTGGGAAGGTACCTCTGGAGGTTAACTGGTTCAACTCCCCTGCTTAAGCAGGGAGACCTAGAGGCAGTTGCCCAGGACCACGTCCAGACAGCTTTTTAATATCTCCAAGGATGGACACGCCATACCCTCTCTGGGCAACCTGTGCCAGTGCTCGCTAATCCTCACAGTGAGAGTAAAAAAGTGTTTCCTGATGTTCAGATGGCACCTCCCGTGCTTCAGTGTGTGCCCACTGCCTCTGGTCCTGGCACAGGACACAAAATGGGCAACACCCATTCAAGAAGCTGGATGAAACTCGAGTGCTGAGAATTTGAGCACTGACTTGCTGCTTCTTCAGTCCTTGCAGTTCCTGGTTAATCAAAAGTTAGCCTGTTTGCATTTAACTCATTTTAGTTCTATGCAAATCTAAGGCCCATAAGATAATCTACCTTTTTAGGTTTCTTAAGCAGTAACTCAGATTAAAAATATTTTATTTGTGATCATCATGGTACTTCAGTGCAGTATTGCAGATAACAGTGTCCTCCAACGTTACCTTTCAGTTACAGATGTGTTGCAGCCAGACAGGCATAGCCAAAAAGTGTGATATAATAACATTACCTATGAGAAGACTCCTATATACTCATATTGCGTATCTGTGAAGCAGTGGCTTTTTCAACTATATCTTTGACCACAACAGTAATAAGCTTTAAAAGAAAAATGTTTGCCTTTGTACTGCATTCATGCATTTGTTTTCCGTTATGTTAGCAGGTTTAGGCTTGCTGTAACTCAGATCCAAAATATTCTTAAGAGGAGCAGTCAGGGAATATTTACATTTTAATTAATAAATATTCCAATAAACTGGAGCTTATTATTGGCAAAGAACAGAAATGGAAGAGCAGGTTGCTGCTATTTAATTTAATGGCACCAATCAGCTCTTTTCACTGTGGCTTTTCTACAAACAATTTACTGTGTAAAAGTATTTTTTTGTCATGCAAATCATTCTGAACTAATATTATACAAATTTATTCACGAAAGACTGCAAGTGCTTTTCAGAACAATAATAAGCTTTAAGTGGTTTACATCAGAAATGGTTTTTCCAAGCTTGGAAACCACTGAAAAGAGAAACAACGCTCTAGAAAAAGTTCAGTTCAACAAGATCACGGGTCTAATTCTCATCATTTTCTGCCACTACGGCAGTGTTAAGGATTCCTATAGCATTACTACAAGCTACGTTCCCAGGCACTGTGAATCTCCCTTATCACCGTAGGTAATCAGCACTGTGAATCTCCCTAGGTAAAATAGCCTCGATGTAAATGCGAATCTGTTCCACCATGTTTGTAAATTCCTAGTAAGATCCATTTAGTGAAAAGGAAAGAACAAGATGGATATCCTAGTATGGCGATTCCAAAAGCTTCTGTTCCAAAGAAGAAAATGCTAGAGGTAGCACATCAGGCTTGACTGATGGGTGGAGGGGAATGCTTCTCGAGAAAAGTCAGCTTACAATATCGATTGGTGAAAATATCTCACAGGACTAGCATTTGATGCCTAGTCCTGACATAGGATGTATGGATGCATAACGGATAAGCCAAGGCAAATGTCTGAAACCATCTAACGTACTACATAAAGTAGAGCTGACAAACTCAGAAGGCTGTGAGAGCTCTGAGGGCCCCCTGAACGCCCAGGAGGTCCCCCCTCACCCCAACTGCACTAAGAGGCAGTAACTCTCCAGTCCAGAGGAGTCTGCGATTCAGCAGAAATCAAGAGCAGGGATACTTGCCGTTCTCCAAGGACCAAGCTTCTCGAGCTTGTGTCAGTCTTGTTGTGCACCACAAAACATGGGCCAGTACACTGTCACTGGAACCTCGGCTGAAAGTTTTACAATAAATGAATGAGCTAGGGATCTTCAGGCCAATCCTCACAGTGAGAGTGAAAAAGTGTCTCCTGATGTTCAGACAGCACCAGTCATCACCAGTATTGATGACATCAATACTGATTGTCATCATCATGACATCATCATGACATCAGTATTGTCATCACATTGTCATGAAAAACAAGAAGATAAGCAGCCCACCAAAGACAGCTTCAACCTGGACAAAGGGAAATGTGGGGTTAATATTGAAGAGGAAACAAAGTTCCAGACAAACCTCTCAAACTTCTTCTAAAACAACTACCGGAAAGAATGACAGAAAGAAATAAAACAGATCTTAAATCATATTCATTTAATTTCCTTCTGAGTACACCTCCCATTATTCCCACGAGAAACTTTAACTGATGTCCCTCAGGTCCTGTTTGGGAAGCTGTACAGAGCTCCACCTCTTCTCCCCAGAGACTTTCCAGGGTCTAGCCTATTTCAGTAGAAAAGGAAACCTATTTAAAGGAGCAGACAAGCCCCACTCAGAAAATGGAATGGAAGACATACCAGAACTTAAACTTGTCTAGTATCATCAGTATCATAATTTCCTGCTCACATCTGAGTTTAGAAGAGACACATTTTTTCCCATTTATTTAAATCAACTTGCAAGTCAACCTCAAACCCTCCCAGAAAACGTAAGATGAGTTTAAAAAGAAAATAATAACACAGTTTAAAGAAAATGGATTAGCCTTCTGACTTCAGTGCATTTGGGTCATGTGTTTAAGTTTCTTCCCACAAACAAGACAGATGATAGAAAATAACCTAAAAATTAGAGCAGAGACCCTAACTATCACTTGTTTCTGAGCTTTTCACATTAAGTATCATACGGTCTGCAACCAACCGTGAAGATGTGGCAACTCTTATGGAGCACATTGTATGGAGCACGATGTCTGGATTTCCCCAAACTCCCCCACAAGTCTACAGATTCTTTGGATCATTCCTTGAAGGTGTAAGACACAGGAGCTCCCTAGATCTGCATGTGGATTACAGCTAGTTGGTTTATACTCTCTGAAATGCTTTTGTTGTGAGCGGCAGTTCAGCGCCCAGAGTAAATTGCTGCTTCCGTAACTGCAAACTAGGCAAGGGAGAACAATCCACCACTCCAGCTTGGTACTATGCAATACAATGTATATTTTTCAAAAGCATCACCTCAGCAAACAATGCCAATCGTTTACAAGTTAAATGTTTTTAAGTAAAAAACAGTGAAAAACGTTTCACATAGAGAAACGTTAGCTGAGAGCATGTGCAGGATTAAAAGATCAACTATGAGAAACTTGAATTTAATTTTATATGATGGCTGCGATTTCATATACAGTAATAACGGCTGAACTATCAAATGGCCAATTATACATCTAACTGGTCATTTGCATTTGCAGCAATTACGACTAAAACATAATCATAGTAAATATCCTTGCTACCATCTCTCTGTTTAGCTGAAAAGCTAGGTCTACAGCTTTGTATTTTAAAGCAATCTGTGTGGAAATCAGGACTTTATTTACCCATCTATCATAACTTCAGTCCAGGGACAATGTCTTTCTTTTACAGCACCTGATACTGCTGTTTACACTAAGACAAGATAAAGTGACTGACTTGAAATATTTCTGCCGGTCACGACGTACTGCAAGAAAAACCTAGAAAGTTTCTTAGGAGAAAATTAAGCTCTTTATATGTACGTGGAGGACCACCATTAATGTATATTTGGGGAAATACAGCAGTCACCAAGAACAGAACTTCATTGCAGATTCAGTCATATTACTTCTTGGTTATTAGAGACCATAAAATACAATGTCAGCATAAGCTCATAGGAGACCATAGATTTGATTCAAATTCCACCAGAGCCAAGGGAAATGTTGCTGTAGGACTTGAGGAAGCTTTGGTTCAGATTTTGCAGTATGCGTGCATGGGTTCTCAATGTGCAGGTTGATTAGGAGATGAAGAATGGTGCTCATCATCACAAGCCTCTGCTTCAGCATTGCAGCAAGGTCAACGCATGGTTATGGAGTTGCACATAGTACTTTTATTTCCCTTGTGCTGGGAAACCCATAGTATTGGAGCTGTCTGGGAATGAATCCACCTACGTCTGATGTCAGCTATACCGCACTGCCTCAAGGCACTGGGAAAGATGTGGTGTACATGACATGACTGGCCCAGACATGCTGCATGCAGGGCTAACTGAACACATGGATTCATGTCTCATCTCTCATATGGTGCCAGTACACCCCGCAACTCCTTCTGCAAGGTTGGGCTTGCATTCGAAGAGAAGACCCTCAGACAAACCTGGTATCAAATGCAGAACCAAGGCAGCACCAATGTTTGCATTATAGATGTGATGCATACGCTGTGCTGCTGGGCAAGGTGGCAGTGAGAAGACCTCCTTCGACTTTTCAGATATTACAGGATCCTGCCTTTTAAAAAGAAGAGCATGAGATGTCTTAAGAGAGAAGAAAAGAACACTGTTTTTCTCTCTTTCTTTCTTTTTTCTTTCCTCTTTACACACTTCTGTACCACTTGGCTTTTCTTTTTTTTCCCTGACAACTCTCATCTCCTGGGTCCATAGTAGGAGTTTATTTTAAAGAAAAGGAATTAAAAAGTCATAAATATTGAGTTTTCTTTTCAGTTAAAAATACAGAGCAGCTGAACTTGACATTAAAGGGCCACGCGAAACCAGCCATTGATTTTCAGATAGCAGATAGGAGTTTTACACTGAGCAAAATGACAGCGAGACCACAGAAATATAAACGTGATACCGAAAGGATTTTGTTATTTTCCCTTGAATATCACGCAGCTTTGGAAACTGATGTTGCTTTTCATAAAGCTGCAGGAAACAGGTTAGTCTATTTGTCTGTTTTCATAATCTTCTGCCATACTATGGAATTTTCAAACTTTTAGCAGAATTTTCAGAGGCACTTTAATAATTTTACTTTTTTACAGAATTCCTCATTTCCATTGAATACGAGAGCTGTATTTAAAAGATGAACGATCATTTAAAATACATTTTTATTGAAGAACTATGAAAAACAAAGTCTGAAAGCGCTCTGACATTTTGCATTTCCCCTTTCTTCTTTTAAATGTTTTGGCTAGCTCTGACAATACCACAGCACTTCAGTCACTGTAAAATTTCATTAATGAATGCTTTAATATGATTAGATTAAAAAATCATTGTGAGTGCAAATAATTATAATATAGAAGTTTTATCTATTATTTTCTTCCACCTGTGCTTTTATTACTTGAATCTTTGGGTCCTTTGAGATTCTCCTGTTGTGTATGTTGCATATATCTCTTGGACTGTCCAAAAATATAACTCTGCACTTTTTCAAATATCTAGTGAGGTACCATCCGAAGATGCTACACTTCATGAGATGCTTCCGTGGAGACTGAGTCAGGTCCGTATTTTTTAGCTCTATCTGTATAAGCCTGCAGGAGACAGTGTTTCAGTCTCTTTAATACCAAGGTTTTGATGAGCTGCTCAGAGACGGCTGGAGGAAGGTCAAAACACTCAGCCTCCACCAGCTGCCAAACACCCTGTGAACATGGGGTGATCCCAAACAGCTCCCGTGGGCCATGAAGAGGAAAAAAATAATTTTGCAGTGACCCAACTCCTGACCTGCAGACAGAGCTGCCCGCCCTTTGCATCTTACTGCTTCTGCCTCCCCACCTGGGGCTGCCGATGAAGAAGACATGCCCTCCCCTCCTCCCACCTGGGATGGCTGGAATCATTCCCCACACCACTGCATGCTCCCCAGCTGGTTAAAATACTGGTGAGGGATAGCTCGCTTGTTTTGCAACACTAATTGCTTCCATGCCTGCCTTAAAATATGTCTGAATGGAGCCCAAATAAATCTAATGTCCTCATGTCCCAGTGCTCCTGGACTCTGATATCATGAACCTTGAATAATGACAAAATGATGAATAGCTGCATGTTGCAATTCAGACTTTTATTACAAATACATTTTGAAACAATACCCTAGCACAGTCCATTTTTTTATGTTGCCTGTTTTAACTTGGCTTTTAAATGGTTCTCATGAATCTGCAAAAAGGCTAGTTTTACACAGTTGTCTTAAAGGAATCACATATACATTGAGCAAAATTTGGGAAATGAACTATAAGTACATGTATATATTTGGCTTAATTAGGTTTAAAAAATTTACTCGGATTGCAGACCTTTTAAAATGCATATTATAATGTGATTATTTTTCCCTAATAGAAAATATCCTTGCAAATTGGATTGCAGTCATCTGTGGCAAACAAAGAGGAAATGAGGACATTTGCAGGGCAGGTTGGAAGAAGTCTAAGGGAGACAGAGAAGATTTCTGAAAACTTGACAGAGCTTTAGTTCAGCAAGAGAATTGAGTTGATAGTTACTGAAGAGACATTTTAGCTATGACTAGAGAAGTATGTGGCACTTAGGAATGCAGAAAATGGCACATTTTGTATGGGAATTATGCAATTACTGTCCTAAAACGCATCTTTCACTTTTACTGCATTATTTACTAGGCTGGTTGTAAACTCTGAAATCTCTTTTCTTGTGAATTATATTTAAAACTTACAAACTTTAATTTGGCTTTAACATCAGTGTCACTTTACTAGTAAGTGGAGATGGGCTCCATCCCCATCTAGGAAGTCTCTGAAGTCCGCGCGTACAGAAAACCCGCTGTCAGAAGGGGGCTGGATGTCCTCAGCCTGCACTGAAGTGCCTTCAGCTGGGTACTGCAATGCCTAAAATCCACCTTTCTTGCCTCAATAGGGTGACTGACAGTGTTGGGGTGCGGGGTCCAGCCCACTGCCCTGTCAGGGTGAGCCAGGCACCTCCCAAAAGGCACATGGAGGATGAGGCACGCACAGCCGGCCAACGACATTCAGGTTTATCTGAATCAGTGCTGCAGTCAGTGGGCATTTAATTAATTCGTCAAGTTTATAACATAATGTAAGTCATCTTAGGAAGGAAACCACCTAACTAAGCAAACCTCGCAGGGGCAGTACTGGTGCAGCACCCCTGCCCATGTCCAGTGCCCCAGGACAAACAGGGGAGCTGCCAGTACGTTTATGGGCTTCCTGGGCCAGGTGCTTGCTGAAGTGTCAGCGTTCTGGGCTTCCTAGGCAGTAACCTTCCATTTTTGCCCCTAAAATAAGTGCTTTTGGTTTGCTTCATCAGTCTCTAAGCAGAAATGAAGTGTTTCTATCTGTGTGCGTGTTGGATGTGTTGTTTCCTGAATAAAGACATAAATGTATTTCTATATTAAATATTTATACATTTTAAATTTATATATATTTTTAAAATGTGTAATATATGGATTTATACATTAAATACATACGTCTATATATACACTTTTTAATGGATTTTTTTCTTTCTGCCTTCCTGTCAAGAGAAACGGTATTGAATATTTTGCCAGGATTTTTCTAATCTCTAATAAAGTATGTATACCTGACAGGCTGTGTCTCTCACTGTATTACAAGCTTTGAAGACTCTGCAGTGCTTTAGGCATCACACAAATACAAAGATTGTGAGGTTGGGCAAAAAGCTGGCTACATGCGAGCAATGATGCTATTTTTTTCTTATTTTGGCTACGATTTCTCCTCAGCAAGTTTTTTTTTTCCCAAAAGCTTCTAATTTACAATATTTTCAAGTCTTATTACTTCAGATCGTGACCTGTCACATCAAGAATTTATTTACATATGAAGCAGAGAGTAATGCATCTGCTTAAGAGCAAGCACGCATGATTGTTTCTTCAAAACAAATTTCTTCCTGAAAATTTGCACATAAGTCACAGCTCAAATGCTGTCAGGCTCAGAGCACGGTTTTACATGTTTTCAATTATAATATGAGACTTGAACAGATTAGGGTATTTTGAAACAGGGCAAACTCCCTTTCTGCACACCATGGAGGCTGCTGGGTACCCTATGATGAAATTGAAGTGGAAATCCAACAGGCTTTACCAACAGAAACAAATGAAATCCCTTTGGGAACGTGACGTGCCTGGAAACCTGAAGCAGAGCAGGCAATCAACAGCCCAGGGAAAAGCCCATCAGGAAACCGCCAAGGTGGCTGAGAAGCCCTGGAAAGCACTAAGGTCCTGGTTGCTGGCCACTGACGCTGGCAAACACATACTCGTACAAGTAGTGCAGTGACTTCAGCAAAATCACTTGCGTGAGCACAAGCGGATGTGTGGGAACACGGCTGCACCCTTCGGCCCCGTGTCAGACATAACCACACCCCGTGCCTTTCCAGCAGCTGGTACCTCAGCTTCTCAAACTCAAGTTCTGGCAACGCTCCTGTTATCACCAGCCACTCGGCACCTGGGAATAAAATCACAGCTGATACCTCTTTCCTTCACTTATTGTGAGCAGTCTGCTGGTTAAGTTGTGAGAGTTAAGTTGTGCATGGTGACTGGATGGCCATGTCACCTGGCAGAACCAGACCTCAGCACCTTGTTGCTTCGTTTTTGCAAGGCAGGGCTCCGTTCTGGCCATGGCTTTGGGACAGCTGCACACCCATGGCTGCTGGATGCGCTGTTACCAGCTGACAGGGCGGGAGTCTTAGATCACTGTATTTTGTTGACCATCCATCTCTACCAGCAGGATTCAAAACATACAATCACAGAATCATAGAATGGTTTGGGTTGGAAGGGACCATAAAGATCATCTAGTTCCACCCCCTCTGAAAAACACCTCTCTGAAAAATATGACAGATTTCAGTGAGAAGACACTTTTACTTGGTGAGAGAAGGGAAAGCAGGGGAGTGGGGAAATCCCGCAGCAGGGGCATGTGCACGCCCGCTGCCCCTTCGGAGGGATGCCGCAGGATATGGTGACCAACCACCATGCACTTCCCCACCACAGCAGTCCACTTGTAAAGGTGAAGGTGGACTGGATGTGGGAAAGGCCCGGAGCAGCTCGGCAAACCTGCGCTGTGTGTGACAGACCAGGGCTGCACACCCTGGGCGAGTGACGGAATGGGCTGAAAAGCAAACACTAATGAAGGAGGGCAACTGCATTTAAAAATGGGCTTGAGATGGTCTTGGAATCTCTAACCTATCTAATAAAAATCTGATAGTTGTATCTAATACTAATCAAACTGCATTTATAAAGTCTTTTCCTGACTCTGAAAGCTCTTTCTGAAGACAGTTAAACACCATGAGAGATGCACAGCACGCCCTTCCTTGGTGCCAAATCAAGCCACCATCGGGGGAGTTTCAGCTTTGATGTCACTTAGATGTTTTTCTTCAAACCCAGATAACATCAGAGGGCCAACACACTCACAGGGACCAGGACCACACGCAGATCTTACACTGGTCCTTGTGAGGAGGTGCTGCAGACTCCCCCGCAGTGCTGCTGTTGCCAATTCTGAACACACATCTTCACCACTCGCTCTTTTTAAGCAAGTATTTTTCAAACTCCTGCTAGAGGTTAGATGTAAAGTGTGGTGAACTGATTAAATATGTCATGTAGTTGTTTTAAAATTGTATGACGTTGCCAGAGGAATGGCTGCATGATGAGACAGTAACTTCCTTCACGTAAAAGCAAAAATTATCAAGAATTACTTGTGCTGAATACAAGGGACTTCCTGAAATCTTTGAGATTGTCTCACAGACATCTCCTGCATATAAAGATAACCAGCAAGGTCAGGCTGTTCATGTACCTGCATGATGGGGCTAGTCATGACAGTCTAGAAATCAGAAGACTGGGTAATCTCTGACTGTATCTACTGATGTGATAGAGCTGCTGTAGAGACAGGAAATAAAAAATGATACAGGGACAGAGTACAAGACATAAATGACAAAGAACTTATGGAAAGAATAAATCAACTGAGCACAGGGTTGGGAGGAAAAATCAAAAGGGTATGGAAACTCTTGGAGAAGGTCAAAGAGAGGAGGACTTGCAGTGCTGGAGGGAAGACAAGAAACTGGGCTGATGGAGGACAGTATAACCTGAAGAAAGAGGGGAAAAAATGAAGTGTCAGGAAACAGGATAAAAAGGAAAATAGGAAAAAAGAGGAAAAATAGGGAAAAACTATACTAACAAATGCCTGCTACTCCAAGTATGCCTCCGTGACTCCTTAGTGAATGCAACTGCCTTTTGAATGCGTGCTAGACTTAATTTGCCACGAATGATAGATTTCAGAAGAAATTTAGATTCCAATATGTACTGCGAAATGTTCCCTGCTCAGCTGCTCCTGTAGAGTGGGGAAAATGGCAGGAAATCATTGTGAACAACAGTGAGTGTTATTTTGAGGGAGACATAATGGCTTGTTTGGTTTGACATCCAAAACAGATATAACTGGGACAAAAGCATTTAAATGCTAATCTGTCATTTACAGCGGGTAAACAAAAACTAGCACGCATAAAATCTGTGGTGCTTGTGAGAGAGTGCTCTAGAAGCCTGAAATACTGCTTAATTGAGGGAAGACAGGCGTCTCTTTGGAGGCAGAATTTATTCCCAAAACATATGAATGTCAACAGCAAAATTTAGGTACTCAAACCTCTGTTTCCTGGTGGTGGATTTGGATCATACAGTTTGGGTCACAGAAAAGAGGGATTTTTCATTTGCAGTGTATTTCTCAGAGATGAAAATGTGCAGACAAATATTTCCCCAGAGCAGTTAACACCTGCTAAGAGAAAAGCAGTGCCTCAGTCCTATCAAAATGTACCCCATGTGTAACCAAATTCAATAGATTACATGGAGATCCTAAATGCATCACACTTTTCTGCCTTTTGTACATATTCATGCCCACAAAGCAATGGTAACTCGAGAGCCAAGGAAGTAAAAGGCAGCTCTGGATGACTCCAGAAAAAATGTGTTTCCCTCGTCACGGGCCAACCTGTTTTCTGAAGGACTTCCTTGAGCAACCGAGAAAAGCTTGGAGAACATTTCTGAAATCATAGAAATGCTTCCTGCCACCAGCCTCCAAAGTGTCATACACAACCAGAGGTCACCAGGAACAATGTCACTGTCAAATGGCTCACCCCTCTGCAGAGCAATGGAAAGAAAGGGTAGGCTCCTTTCCACTCCGGAATGAATCTCCTCAGGTCAGCAACTCTAGTGTCAGCCTCCAGCCATACTGCAGAGCAGCAGGTCTAGGTCCTCAGACACCGTCTTTCTATATATAAAAGGAACAGACCTGAGATTTATGTTAGTATCACTGGTTTTGTCTTTGTTGCAAGGAGGTCTATGAATTTATAGTTTCATTAAAGCTTGTAAAAAGAAGAGAACAGAGAGGCAAGAGTAATTTATTGCAATGTATCAAAAAATACCTTGAAGACCTTACTCAGAGAAGATTTTCATTAACTTCTATCAGGGCAGCCATGACCACAGCTTTTAACTAAGGTGTATATAGATACACAGGCAAAGAGCGGAAAACCTGTGATTGTGCTGTGCACAAATACAGCTTGAGAAGGAAAGACACAATTTAAGACTCACCTAGTAGTTTAAAATTTACTTGAAAACTGTACTAGTCTCACTACCCTTCCTTCCTTCCTCCTATAAAGTTTCTTAATTATTCTGTTCTGCCCAAGTTTGTGATTAGCTTCCCCATATCTATGTTTGGCTCTTTTTTTATATGCTTTTATTTCTATTATGTATGTGGAAGTCTTCAATACACACACAGACAAATAATGAAAAAAGTCTCTACAAAGGACAAAATGTGACCATATAACTAACCTCAAGTAAGCAAGCAGACAAAATGACAGAACAGAGAGAAACTCAGTTGCCTGCTCCTTCTCCTTGTAACATGATATGCTTTATCTAGTTATTAACTACTCATGCGGCTTTTGTCATGCAAATCTCTGAGCTTTTCATAACTACTGGGTAACTTGTACAGAAAACATGCTTTTATAGAAATTGAAAAATATTTTTATTTCCAGTTGATGAGTGGCTGTCAAAATATGCAAAAATAAAACCCAGGGCAGTTGATAGGACATTTTGTACTGATCTATCTGCATCTGACCTTGACGTGGTCAGACTATCTGTGGCAGAACTGGTTCTAGTCCTGGGCGTTCACTTCTTAACTTTCCTTTGTCTTTTCCCTATACACACCCTTCTGTAATACAGGAAAAAGCTGTGTGCGTCCTCTTTGTACTAAGAAATGCACTTTCTTGTGATCTTAACATGTCCTGTTTTACAAATATGTAATATATAACCCTGGAATATAAATATGAAAGCTGGCAGCTTTCCCAAGCCCCTCAAATGGTCGGTCGTTTGCTCTATGCGTAGCGGGGTGCTGGTTCATGGGAGGTCTCTTTCTGAACACCACTCATCCAGTGCTTGCTTTTTGTTCTGTGACTGAAAACAGTGAAGAAGCGAATGCTATGCTTTCCCTACACAGAGCCAGCTTCAAAATGCATGTTAAGGACATCTGCCTAGAAATCTTAGATCATAGTTGGCAAGTTCAGAACCAAATCATCCTCCAGTTATCTTGAGACACTTATCTACAGGAGAAACCATAATCATTTGTTTAACATTCACCATCAATTCGAAAGCACTGATAGAATAAAGATCTGCAGAAACTTCCTTCTCTGAGAAAGTTTCCAGCTCAATTTCAAGTACAGAGCTTCAAGGTATTCTGGACTGTATTAATACTACTCTGTAGGATAAAGAAACCAACCCAGTATTCCATCCTACATTTTGAGAATCTGTGAAATTACTATATTGCTTCAAAATGTTTAATTACGCCTGTGTGGGCTTTGACATCGCTCTTTCAACTGACAAACATAATCTCATAGTGTGTCTAAGCCTCTCCACATAGATCTTACAAGCTTTACTCTGTTGTCAATATCCTGCCTTGGGTTTCATGACCTAGGTTCAGTGAATACTTCAGGACATCCAGCACATGGCATCAGACATCTTGATGACACCAAACCTTGCACACTGCTGTTTAATGACCTCTTGTATTATTTTTGTCTGTTGACTTTCTAAACCCATCAAAGCAGATTACAGCCACTTACAGTGTTCATGTCTTCTGAGTCCTCTGCTCAGCTTAATTCAGCAAGGAAATCACCTTATCTGTCAGATATTCACTGTACCCCAAAATCTCTCTAAAATACATCATAATCCTTCAGTTAGACTAAGAAAAGATCCACTTTCAAAGATAATTACACAATCTGTTTTAAACATCTTTTTCATTCTGATATACAAAAAGGGCCAGATTTTACTTCTTTCTCACTCTATTCTGTGAGCAGTTTGCTGATGTCAATGCTGTAAGGTATGAATGCAGATGGCAGGATACCACTTTTAGTTACACAGTTCTTGTTTAAGGTCCCACATTTGTAAAATTACTCCAAAACAACACAATAAAATAATGTACAGAAATTGAGCCTGGGTAACACAGGTACACATACTTCTCAGGATAATTCTTGATATTTTCTCATACTTACACCTGGGATAAAATTTGCTGTGATGAATACAAATGTGTTTGTCTTGCTTCAGACAGGCACTTCTTCTTCCATTGGAAAGATGATTATAGCAGGATTTGCTGAGAGCTCTTGTTGCATTCCCATCCCCTGTTCTTGCCCCTTCTCAGGTGAAGAAAAATTAATAGGGATAAATATACACATTAAGGCAGTAGAAAAATCAATGCTCTACCATTGCGCAGGCATTATTTCAGAATATGTGATCAGGACTGAATGGAACAGGGGGGAAAATACAAGAAATAATTTTTTTCAGCCCTCTTTCTTGGACGTATCTCTGCTCTGGATATATAATCTGTAACCACTGTTTCATACTTGTGAAGAGAAATTGAAGCTAAAGAAAATGAAAACTTCTTTAAGTAGCAGCTGATGTTCTGCATTAGCAAAGAGGTTAACGTGAGTAGTGTATTTAGTTGTTTTGTTTCCTCCTCAAAAAAAGATGACGCGGTGTATTTATGCAGGAAAATTTACTGCCACCTGACTGAAATTAGATAGTCCACATTTATGCTTTGAGTTTATGTCATTATCCCAGGAACGGTGTGGGAGTTTAAACCTATAATCTCTGCATACACGGGGAAAGGATGAGGACTATTCGGAATAAATGTGACAGCCTCCAAAATTCAGGTCTTAATGAACTTTTTTAATGAACTTAAAGCATAGGTGCTGGAAAGCAAAAGTGGAGGGGAGAGGAAGGACAAGTAACCACGCGTACCATATGGGTATTTACTGTATCTGCCAGCCTGCCGTTCAACCGCTCTGGAGTCCTGTAATAGTATTAGCTGGCACAGACGTGTGACCATGCTTATCAGACGTCACTGATGGGCTAAGAGACACACTGCCGTGGTAAGCCCCTGCACTCCAGTTTACACTGCACGCTGCGGCTCTGAGCAGGAGCTGATTTAGTTCCTGCTAGTTATACTTTCAGATGGCCAGCTACTTAACAGATAACAAAACACTGCCAGGTGTAGCAACTCTTGATAGATTTTCTGATTTTCCTGAACTTCTGTTGACAACTTCTGCTTCACTGTGTTGACAATATTTCTTAAAGCAAGCTCAGAGCCCAGAGCCTTCACAGTCAGCACAGAGTAAGAGGAGGGAGGCAACAGCAGCTCTCAGTAAATGACACCACTTCTCAGTAAATTAGTTGTGTGAATTTGTCAAAACAGTGACAATTTTCAGTTCTAGCCCTCAGACCTGTCCTTCCATGACAGCTTTGCATGTCACAGCATATTGTGTTCTAGCTCTGCTTCCTACAATAGGCTGTAAATTCAGAGAGGTAGCAAGTAAATACCTAATCCAAACCCCACGTTAGCACTATTTGGTTTGGCGCCTACCTCACTGCACTCAGCTGCACCATGTCTTTCCAGCACTGAGCTCTTACAGTGAGCTCATGTTATAAAAATGTGTACAAGGCAGTATTAAAATGTAATGGCAAATATTGTCGTTTCCTTCATATGCCTGTTTCCCAGCAACCTGAAAAATTAAAGTACTTTCCCACTTACCTGATATGTCTGTCTAGCCGTAAACCTGATATCCTATGTTCCAGATCTAACATAAGCATGCTGGTTTAGATCGTGACACAAATTCATGATGCTGAAGACATCCCTTGAACACCCTTAAGGGTGACTAATGAGCATATCGAAAACTACCTGCTCTTTTCATTTGCTCAAACTTCTGTGCTAAATTCTTAAGAGATAAGTTTAATGGATTTAAAGAAAGTTTTCAGAAAGTCCTCAGAGGCTGGATCACATACCACATAAAGAAAAGCAACTATTATCCCAGAGAGCATATAACAAAAACCATTCATTTAAAAGCCAGAATACAGTAAGAGTCCATTACGAGGCCAATTTTGGAATAGTAAAGTTGTAGTTTCTCCTTGTTCTAGGGTATTTTCTCCATTATCTTTCAGTCAACACAAGGCCAGAGTTGACCACGTACAGTAGTTCCTTTGTTTCTCCATGGAATTATTAACTAAATAGGCAAGATAACAATTGTGCATCATTTCTGTACACATCTACAGCCATGCGTGTGCATGTTTGCGCATGGGTAAATATGTGTGTAATTGCTCATGGCAATGGCTTTTCAGTAGAATTAACAAGGCAAGCCCTGCAGGGTTAATTAGTTTTTACTGCAGAAAACCTTGGCAAAAAGTTCTCATTTCCTCCCATTTAACAGTTTGGACTTGAATTCTCTCCATTTCTGTCCAAGTCAAAACGTAGTTTAGCTGTTTTCAGTCTTAATAGGAACGTTAGTCCACAATGAAGACTATTTTTTCTGACTCAGTGATTCAGGGCCTTGGACCCACCTTTGACAGTGGGGCTGGCACAAGGTCAGAACAACACACATCAGGTCAGTGGCCAGTCCTCATCTAGTCAGAAGAGCCATGAATAAGACAACTTGCAAAATGTAGTAATTTGTAAGTTTTGTCCAGAGTTAGAAAAAGATACAGTTTCTGGGATTCTTCTGCTGTCAAACCAACTGCCATCCTTTCCCCCTGTCAGATGTCCTTTGATCTTTGTCCATCGTTCTGCCATTTTCCTTCTCACAGTACTTTTTTTCTCATGTTAGGTCTCAACATGAGAAGCAAACCAAAGTTTTCTAGTTGGAGCAGAACCATTTCTTCCATATGCCTTATGCTGCCAGTTCAACATACAGCACGTGTGAAGTGCCGAGAATACGTCTCATCCAAACTATCTCATGGCTAATAAAATAAAGTTATAGCAATGTGATTCACTTCAGAAAAATATAGAACACTGTCTGTCCCTACGTTGCTCAACAGAAACAGTAATAGAAAAGTTTATGCAGACTAGAAAATTATTCTCACAGCAGAAGACATATTTAGAGACTCTGAATTAAAAATGAGCACATATGCTTTTATTCCTGGAAGCGTGACATCCACAGTATTGGCAGTTTGGGACCCAGTGTAACAGATTCTTAAGCAGTTTCCACCCTTCTGGAGTACCAGATTAATTCTCCACAGATGAACATGATGTAAATATGAAACACTTGGCTCCAGCTCGAAACAGTCAAAAGTGATTTGCTGACTATCCCACCAGCATTTCAGCAGGCTCTGAGCTACCTTATTATTCCTGTCAGCAAACTCTAAGATGGCCAATGCCAAAAGCTTCTGCTCCCTTCCCAACAATGCAGCAACTGCTAGGGAGATAATCAGACAAAACGAACCTGATCCTCAAAAAATCAATTAAACATAGCAGCTTAATTCCAGATTCTGTGTCACTGAATCAAAGTCAACCACTTGAGGGGACGGAGGACCTGGCTGTACTCTGTAAGTGTTTACAGTGCTGCATTAACTGTGACAAGGAGCTTCAAGAACAGCTGTAATCAGCAACATTGTACAGGTGTGCTGCTTACGTGGAGCACGTGCGATGTAACTTTGGAGTAGTAGCTGATGAGAAGAAAACAGTATTTTCTTCATTTCCATTGCCAGTCCATGTTTTGATCTATAAAAATATCCTACTAGCTACTTCTGGGTAGGGCAGATGCATTTCCCAAGTTGATCATACCACATGAAGCTTGGATATTACATTCCTGATCCTAAGGAAGCAGTGCGAAAATGACCAGACTATAACATCACCATTCTTACCAGAGACCATATGAAGATGTATATTGGCATTTTTTCCCTTAGGCATAACATGTATATTATCACATTGTCACAGTGTCTTTGAATCTCTTCTAATTTTCCTAATAGTGTGATAAAACTTTTTGACTTATTTTCTATTTATGTTTCTGTGCCTATAAAGACCATTTAACAGCAGAGTTTTCCTGTTTAGAATAATTCAGCATGTTTTGACTTGTTTGAAATTCAAAACATTTTTACCTTAAAGGCAAATGAATAACAAAATCTATCACATCGATATGAAACCGTCAACAGAAGCGAGTCTGACCCAAGTGAGATTTTGAGGATTTAGAAAAAAAGTGGTTCACTATTTGCTTGTTTTACAGATGGTGGATCATGAGACAAAAAAGTGCTGTATCTCATCTGTTTCACCAAACCAATCATCGTACTCAAATGCTGAATTTTAAGAGATGACTTGCAGTTATGTACATGCTAAAGTTCAGACCAAGTAATATGCACAAAATATAATCCACAAGTAACACAATGTGATGAAAAGAACAAGGTATTCCCTATTTATTCTGTACACAATGTGATCATGAATTTTAACATTAACTGTCATAATTTCAAGAAGATTGACTATGACAGTTTCTAAGAAGTGGTATGTGGTATGCAGAACACCAAATGTATTGTTTTGTTGGTATAATGCAATGGAACAGCTCTCAGGAAGGAGCATGCCTTTGTGTGACTAGCTGCAAACTTTTTTTTCAGAAGCTAAGGACAGTTTAAAATTAAAAATAAACAAAGCATGAATATTTCTTTTGCTGTCTTCCAGTATCTGGCTAAGTTTCTGTGGAACACACTTTGTTTGCTGCTGTGCACTTAAGATGTTGTAGCCCATTAGATGATGGATGTCCACTGAGACAAATCTAACTCCCATTTATTTCAGCATAAATTGAAGATGTTGTTTGCAAAGAATCCTCAAAGTTTTGTGCCAAATCCAGCTCTTTCCTATCAGCATTTTGGAAAAGCTGCAGCTTCCATCCAAACAGAAGAGGACGGGAGAAACTGTGCAGACAACTGACCTTGCTGTCTCAGGAAGAGAAAATTGAGAGGTCTCTTGAACTAATACCGTGAACGTGGAGCAGGACACCAAAACCTGCTTTGTCCTCCCTTTCTCCTACCTCTGGTGAAGTTAGGTATGCTGCTGTTAAACTTTTGAGAGTTGCATTTGGTGATGCAGTACTAGAAGACAACTTGGCAAATCCTTATCCGTGTCATGCAAGTGCTTTGCCTGACGTCCATGCTGCTGAACCAAGGCACCCACCTGAGCCTCGAGCTCCTTCTGCAGTCAGCGGAGAAGGGCATGTTATCTAAGGCTGTGCTCAGCCCTGCTGGGCTCCTCTTTTCCCTAGCTATGAAGATGGACCTGGAGACAACCAGATTCCTGACCCAGGCACCTCGGTTTGGGTGCTGGAGGCAGAAGGGATGAATCCCTAGCTCTCCTGCAGCAGGACTGGGTCTGGAAAGCCAGTTTAGCTCCGAGTAACAGGGCTCCTGCTGACATAAAGAAGGGCTGAATTCAATCTTAGCTGATGTACATTTTTCTCTAGCAATGTTGTTGAGTAATCCAAGTAAGCCGACGTTTTCTAAAAATGCACGAAATGCCTCAAAGTTAAAGCTCAGTACCTAAATGATTTAGACACCTATGTAAAATTCAATTAATGTAAAACAGTTCAGGGTGAGTTTAGATGGTTCACTGCTTCCTCTTCCACTCTTTACACTTTTTTACAAGTGAAAAAACAAACCTTGGAAGAAACTCTCCTTCCACAGCCTGCTATTTCAGCAGCAACTGAAAAAGCTGGAGTAATGGGAGTCCAGCTACCAAGCACTTAAGGAAAAATATTACAAAGTGGTACACGTTGGGATTTATGTCATAAACATTTCTGAAGGAACTGCTTATGTTTTCTTGTCCTCTCCCTAAGTGTTGGAAGCCGCTGACAACAATTATATCTAAATATTTACAGATACATACATACAAGCACAAATATATACATACACATGTATAAAAAGACAGAACTCACGGGTTTAAAACTGGACCCAATGGGCACACACAGCTCGTGTCAGGGCAGGGCTGTGGCTTCTCTCCTGGGCTGGGCTCTGGGGGCCACTGGTGAGATGCTGCTCAGGGTGTTGGTCAGGTCGCCCACCCCCAGCAGCACCACTGCAGAACTGAGACTGTGTTATCACTCAGCTTCTGGGCTCACTGTAGGAAACCTTTCCTGCCTTCTATAGCTCTTTTGTCTCCTGAAATTATATATAAGATCTCATTGAGGGTTTTTCTGGCTTTATACAATGTCTCTAGGCATTGGGAGATTGTAAAATATTGATGAATAGGATCACTCCCTGTCACGTGACCTGCTGACACTTGAAATGTTCTTTTGATTCTCTTTTTATTTGCACAAGTTGTTCGACTAAAGAGCCAGACACCGTGTCATTTTCCTTCAAACAGATCACCTTATTTCCTATTGTTGGAGAAACCAAACCACCACGTATTATGTGAAGTGACATTTCTTAAATGCCGTAAAATACAGAAAAAAACTGTTCTTTTATGTTTTAGATTGATACCTTGAGTTCTGTTTCATTTTATTGCACTAAAATACTTAAGTCTACTGGGTAATAAATATTCTCTTACTAGATCTTCTAAAAATCTCTACTCAGGGACTAAAATTTGCTCTGAAGACATTGACTCTAAAGGACAAACAACTGAGAGATTATTTTTCTTTAGCAGATTTCCTAATCACATACTGCCTTTGCTTCACTAGCTGAGTATACAACGAAGTCCTCTAACAACTGCCATATTTCAGTACCTGTAGACTCCTGGAATGGAATTTTTATGAAATCAGTGGCAGGAAAGAAAATTTGAAATGCAAGAGTCCAGATAATAAAAATATGAGCTCCACTTATGGTATTTCAAGTGTTGCCATACTTTTACTTACAGGATTTATTCTATTCTAAATCCAGGACAAAAAAAACCCCAAATTTTAGTGATGAAATAATTTTGAAAAATGCAAGTACAGGGAAACTCGTGGTACAGGGAGTGAGAGGGGGAAATTACTGGACTGTAATATCCTCTCCAGTCTTGAACTCATTCTCTATGGTTGTCAACTTTTATCCACTCACACATCCGTCTGACAAACTGCAGGGATGGAAGCAAAGGGGTAAGTGCCTTCCAAATTAATCTTGGTTTCTAGCTAAAGCCCTAATGAAATCAGCATCCACAGGACAGAACGAGGGCTACTGCACAGCACAACAAGGAAGGCTTCCACATCGGCCTTGCCTGAAAGCAGATCTGACACAAGACACTCCCTAACATGCGCCTGCTCAATATTTGCTTTCCACAAGGACTGTTATGATTTATGAGGGCTCATTTCTTTGCTATTTGTCAATTATTCACACTAGCATTCAAAAGAAAAACCAGCCTCCTTTATTTCTCAATGCAAACATTTTATGACCCTGAGAAAGCCTAGTAGCAAAATGCTTTCAAGCCACCAAAAAAATTTGAAAAAAGAAAACACGACAAACTCAAAAAATCAAAACCTGGCTTTACCAAAAGAAAAACAGCAGTATCTCGTGCAGATCCAACAACATAGCAGAGATGCTAACCAGCTGTCAGGGAGCAGCACAGCATTGTCTTCTGTGCTGTCAGAAACGAGCCCCAGCTGTGCTTTGTCACCGGCCTCATAACAAGGGGAGCTGCTGTGATATTTGGGGGAGGACGGTGCGTTTTTCTTGACGTGTCCCTTGGGTGCCTTTTTATGACCATGTTTCTGCTCATTAACTTCATCTCCGAGCTGCGCTGGGTAACCGCTTCCCCTTCACATTGCAGAGTGACAGAAAGCCCCTACAGTCACACCTTGTTTGATCAACTGTTTGGGTACGAACAGCACAAGGACACGGCTTGAATAAATAAACTCAAGCCACCGAAATAGCACTGTTAACCAGAAACAAGCAAACAAACGCAAAACTCAGCTCGGGGACCATTTGACCTTGAAATATCCAAAAGGCGCTCAGCAATGCCCTCTTGCTCAGAGAACTCCTAGCACACTGCGATGGCTGTACATGAAAAGGAGGATGAGTATTCCCACAGGAACGTACACAAAAATGTCCATGCCAGGGCAGAGCAATGGCTCACCTAGCTCTTTATCGCACGTCTGAAAATGCCCAGTGCCAGGGAAAGAGTATAAAAGGGAAGAGCTCAGGGGAAGATTTTCCTCCATGTGTACTCCCAACCTCAGCAGTCCATGGCTAGGGACTTCCAGACCTGAAGGTTAAATCCGTCTCGCTGCCTATACCAGCATTTGAGAGATCTTTCCTTGTTCTTATAGTCTCTATTTTTCTGGTTTGGACATGAGTTCCACTTTCTGAAGGCTTATTTATTTGCAATAAACCCCTTCAATTAGCTGTTTTACCATGCTAGCGTGTAGGATAACTTTTTTTTAATAGGTGCTAATCTAGTTGCACCAGGTCTTCCCCATCACCACCATACTTGCTCCTTTCAAGTCACTTCCAGCCAATTTCCTTCGTTTTAGGGAATCTTTTATTTGGAAATTAAGTATTTCCATAGTGGCTCCTTTTTATTACTGATTTGCAAGTGACGACGAATTTCCAAACAATATGCTCATTTTTAATAGTTTTTCTAGGGTTATATTTTGAACATACATTCATACATTTGTATAACGTGTTATACAAATCTGCTCTTTGTATAACACGTTATCATATGGTTTTTGCCTTTGCAGCCTCCTGAGTTTCCTACAGCTTTTCCCAATCTCTGTCCTCACCCAGATGGAGTAGTGGGCAGTACAGCTGCAGGATTTCATTCTTTCTGTTTGTATCTGGAATTCTGGGTTCCTCCTGATAGTGTGAACTCTTAACTTCTAATGTAAAGGAGCTTTCCTCCAATGGTGGGACTTACTCTGCCATTCATACGTACTCGGTAGCTTAATATTACAGGTTTATGGGTTTCCTTCCATCAAGGCTCTTAAACACTTATTTGGCTAATATCCTCAAATAAAACTAGGCATTTCACTCCATTTGCTTTATTTTTTTAGAGTTATATGATTTACATAGCACCTTAATATATATTGATCTGTCTGGTTTTACATATCTGGCTTAATTAGTACTTTGTCAGCACTGGATTTTTATTTCTCTTTGTCCTATTTTTAATTAAGGAAAGAGGGGTTTTTTTACGTTCTCTCTAATGCATGATCACCCTAATTTTGTGTGCTTCTTCACCTGTCATATTTTCCTACTTTTCTGAAAAAAAATTCTATAATGTCTTCAGTTCACTTGTTTGTGATACAGAGGAATGACTAAATGAAATGTAAGGTGAAGACTTTATCCAAGCTTACCTACTACATCAGTTCTGTTTTTCAGAATGCCCAGCTCAACCTTTTTCTGAGCCATGCAAGAGTGAGAAATTGGAACAAGGTGAAGATAAAACTAAGGAAAGTTAACTCCATTCACAGAACGTTTATATATATTGTCCAAGAAAATGTCAGGGGCTATTGAACTTCCAGAAGCCCAGCTGGCACGTTCTAACAGCACCAACTCGTAACCACGTCCCTGCTCAACTGCCATTTGCTGCACCCACATGTTTTTTCTCCCTCCTGCCCATCACCTACTCAACCTACAAGCTCTCTGAGATCAGTGTGGTGTACATACTAATTCTCTACTGGCTGCTGCAACACTACCGTAATGAAGATTAATTGTGATCACGAGTCACAGTGGAAAGGAAACAAATGTCCCATCCAAGTAGCAGGGTAGATCTGACAAATTATTTACTGTTCTGAATGTCAGAATTGTTGTCTTGACTCAATATGCACTACCCTTAGACTTTCCCTTGTCCAACTGCAGTAAACTTTGTTTCTTCTCTTTCACAACACGCTAAACAAAGAAGATGCAAATTTGATACTACAGAAATTGATGCTGAAATCAAATATCACTGAATGTGCTGGTCCATCCACAAGACACAGCAACATTGTGGTTGTCAGCATGGCCCTGCATTCAAATCAATAAGCCTTACCTCTTACCAAGATTAAAATATGAGGGTAGCACCAAAAGGTGATGCAGCAAACCAGTTGCAAGTCCTGGGGCAGACTAGCTGGAATTAGCTTAGGAATTTTTGCCTTGCGTCCCATTTCAAAATTTCAAATTTTGAGGAAAATTTGCAATAAAATTTTAAATCCTAAAAATGCCATAGAAATTGTTTATTGTTTCATTTCACTGCTTTCCTCCGTCTTTTGGCAGTCACATGGAAGAGATGCTTTTGGCACTTATTAAGTACTACTGTAGGCTTACTGCTCAGAAAATTCATTTTTCTTATTTTACAGCCCCACATCTTGACCTAACATTACACACAGGACTCACTTTCTGCATGTAATGAAGCTACATCAGCCTCCATAGTGAATGTTAAATTGCTTCAACATTTTCTATATTCACAGATACCTATTTGTTAGTAAAAACATTCCCAGTAACGTAGCAAAGGCATCTGAGATGTTGACTATGCTCTGGAAGCTTATGCTCTTGATAGGAGATCATTTTCACTTCCAAAACCAGCAGGCAAAGAGATCTTCTTGTAGGGCTTGTGTTTTATTATCGTTATGTCCCTCTGAGGAAGGAAAAGCTGGCAGCTCTGGGTCTTTCTGGTGGGTAGTTGTGACAATAAAAATACCTACATTTTCTGCTTGGAACCACAGGTGCAAGGAAGCATCACTGGAAACACTCGATGAGCAGGGGAAACAAGAAGAGCCTGATATAATCTCATTAATTTCTTCCTCTCTCTCCTCACAATGAGAGTGCCACAGTTTCAGCTTTGCTATACAGATATGTCTTTACAAGTAGGTAGCGTTAGGCAGTCACACCTAAATATTACCATTACATCATGGGTCCATTACTGTTACATTACAGGAACAGTGGCTAGAGGGAAATGGGAAGACCTTCACGCTGGCAATTTTTGCATCACTATCAAATCTCATGCTTAAAATACTGAGTTTGAGAGACCCTGGAGAGACATTGCAACAGGCTCTGGCTCCGCCACAGGAAAAGAGCATCCAAGCTCCCCACAGATCAGACCAACATCATACACTCCTAAAGGCTGGTGTCCTGCAAAGAGCGCTTTAGCTAAAAACAAATGACCTTCAGGAGAAAGATAAGTAAGTAAAGGTTTGAGAATTGCAGCAAGCTGAGGACTGGAGACTTCTGACACCTGCTACTAAACCATGATGCCTCTCAGTCCAAAGTTGGACTACCTTTGCAATTTAGTATTTCCTAGATATTTTCTCTGTCACTGAATATTAATTTTTTGGGCTTTCCTTCATCTCATTCTCCTCCCAGGACACTCAGACACGCCTCTCGTCAAATGCCAGTGAACTCATTCCTGTAAACATGTTCTGCTCATGGTTCTTTCCACCTGTAAGATGCATCTCTCAGTTTAACAAACATTTGACCCCATCTGATGAGCTGCTAGGGCTTAATCGTGTAACTGGACTGAGACTGTTTGAAGGACATGCTGTTCTTCTGAATCCAAAGGAGGCTGATGGCACCGATCATGAACTCAGCTTTTCCAAAGTATACTGGAAGAGTACACAGGTTGCAGCCTCTCAGAGGAGATGCTTCACATCTGCTTACTAAACAAAAGCAATTTTCAAGCCAAAAGACCAGGATGAAATTAAGAATCAATAACTATGGATAAATATCTAAAGCAAAGTCTGGATGCATCTGAAGATTTTCTCACTCTTTTATCTCTGCTCTTAGCATTCCTTTCTGTTTTCCCACCCACAAAGTCTTTTTTATTGACTTTAAATTAAATATTAATTCACTTTTCAAGCTACACTGTAGAAATCTGATCAAAGGCAAATGGTTACTACGATAAGTAGCAGTTGAATTCCATAAGTATAGTGTAATCTATAAATTTTCTTTTAAACAATAGCACTGAACTAAACATGTCAAAAGACTCTGGGATCAACTGACACGTACACCATTATGCAGAAACACCCACAATATATTGGCTAAAATAGCTTCTTTTCCATTAAAAGGGACTGAAACAAGACATCTGAGTCCCTTAGGCTTGTAAGCTTGAACATCTCTGCCAGTATTATTAAATGAGAACATCATTTAATTAGTAATGGTAAGGGAGGATAAACTCTGCCTGCCTTAAGTTTAAAATATGTAAGACCAGATTTCTACAGGAAGAAAAGATGGTCCAGATGGAGGGGGCTGTGTAGGACATGAAAGATTTGGATCCAGCTTCCTGCTTGGTCATGGACCTTCTGTGACTTTAAAGTAGCCTCTGTGTACCTCAGGTCCACATTTGTACAACAGGGCTTCTCTGCTCTGTCCAACGACTGTAAATCTCAAGTCACTCAATACTACATGCCACTCAGTACTAAAACAACGACATTAGGGACAGATGAGAACATACATCTACTTGTCTGCATTTAATTTGTAAGCAAGGCTCATTAACTTTACTCCCCAAATCCTATAAAATGTTCACGCTTTCTTGAATAGATGTGTTTTCACCCCAGAGGCGAGCTTGTGACACTAAATCTTTACAGAGAGTGATGTACACAACAAAAAAAGCTCACAATATCATAATAAATTTTTCTCAAGCACAACGTGTACCCCTTGATTTGGGCTGGTGTGTTGACATGCTTATATGACTTAGCACAGCTGCAGAGCACTTCCCTTTGTGCGGTAACTTTTGTAAACACGTGCCTAACACGTATACATGAGCTGTCACTAAACATGAGGGAACAGCTGTCCCCTGCTTAGTTTAAAATTCTGTCCTACACAGTTGGGAGAAAACACTGCTTTGCTTTCACAAGTAGGTTAGTCGTCAGACCTTCTCTTTCAGGAGATAGCTGTCACTATTCTGAAGTTCTGTGCTATGAATTAAGACATGGTAAACTGGAGAATCTTCGTATGAAATCATACGGCTACTACCTTCTCTTTTCGACCAAAAGGTCTGAAAATGGAAACAAAAAGTTAGGTGAGATATCGAGCTAACAGTTTTTAAGAAGAATTGAGTCATATTGCCATGAGTTTTAGGTGTCAAAACCCTAAAAAGCACTAGGACTTCAGCACATTTAGATACTTGCTGACTATTTTTCCCTTACTCCCTACCTTGTCCTTGATCTTCTTTTCTGATGATCTCTTCTAGCCTTAGAGAAATTATCTGGTGACTTAGACTTAGAAGGGGAAGAAAAGACTGCTTCTGCTGTTCAGACACAACCTGGCTCTCTGCTTTACTTCTTCGTTTTGATCTACTATCCCACTCTCATTTTTTCAGAGTACTGTAAATCTCCTTTAACAGCAACTGTGTTTCAAAATAGCACCCTTAAGCCTAGGAAATCTACCTTATCTGTGACAACTCACCAAACAATGAATGCCAAAGTATTTGACATCATTGTATAAATTTATCAGGGTTTTTCATCCACTGAAAAATGTATCTTCTTTTTTTCTTACACGCCACATCAACGTTACGGCAGTGTGCACCAGAGTCAATGAGTGCTTGCCCTTCTGCTACAGACACCTCAGAAGACTTAGGTGAACATCCCTCTGGAGTGGAGATTTCACTTTAGAGAAGTTTTAAAGCAACAGTTATGGTAATATTAAGCAAATATTTTAGCAAAACCAGTAAAAATATTGTGAGATTCTTCTATACAGACCTTAAGAAAACAGAAAGACAGCAGTGTGGGTTTTTGCTTGATTCTTTCCTAACGCCCCTTCATGCATGTGTAATAGGGAAAAGAAAACTGTATTTATACAGACATGGGAAATGAAAAGGGGAAATCCAATTAAAAAACCTCCGTTGCTCTTCTGAGTTTTGCTCGCGTACCTCTATGCAGGTTCAGTGTCATTTCTATGCCCATAAGTGCTATCTGCCTATGACAGAGAAGTGGAGGAAGCACCAGATAGAACAGCTTCTGCTGTCAATCATCATCCAGTGAGAACAAGGAACAACCACCATGTGCACTTCTGTTGGCAAACTGAGCTGCCACAGGGGTCCTCTGATTAGTGTATGCCTTCAAAGCACTGCTCCTCCTGGAAAGACCACTCGAGTTCAGCTGAGTTCCCAGTGGATAACACTTCTTTCCACATAACTGGAATATGGAGAAAGGTGCAAAGCTTTTGAAAGTTTTCCTCCCATCTTCCCTTTCCAAAAGGGAGGGGGAGAAAGGCATTGAATGGTTTGCAGTTGTGCCTCCTGCTCGCAATGACTGACACGGGCTCTCCTGCAGCTTGCATGCTGACTTTCAGCTTGACTTCACAAGCAGAAGACATCTGTGCCGGCACAGTGCCCTTTGCAGCTGCACCGTCCCTTTCCAGAGAAGCCCTGGGGGAGGACACCTCAATGAAAGATTGGCAGCAATAAAACCCTGCTAGCAACCGTGCTGTGTTAACCACTTCTCTGTCACTCATAGCCTCCTTCTCAGGAACCCAGGCTTAGGTTTAGGTTTTAAATCAAATTAGGGAGGAAACAGATGATGACAGAGTTACAAATGCTGAAGTTACATTAATGTGAGTGTGGTTTTGCTGAAACGTATCAGACATGTTATCAGGGATTCGGTGCAATAATGGATATTTCTGAGATTAGGCTTATGTTTTTAATTTCATACCCTCATAAACTGAAAAATTAGTTTTCAAATAATGACAGAAATCAGTCTGAGAGAAAAGGATGTCTGTGAGTCAGACACACCAGCTCTCCTCAAAGGAAATTCATTTGTTTTCAGAAAAGAAAAGCATTTCAGAATAGCTTATTTTCCATACAGGCATTACTAACATCAGTGTATAAAATTGTAACCAGACTTGTCCCACCATCCCATCACTGCTGGTGTTAACAAGTACTCAGATTCCTTCCTAAAGAGCATGTCTAGCCCTCATCTATTCTCTCCATAATACACACATCAAGCAGATTATCCTTCAGTCCAAGATCTCTCATCTCCAGTTAGCTAGTCTAGTTGAAAAACTCTCTCTTTAATACGCTTACTTCATCCAAAACTACACATACAAGTATGTAACAAACTGCATTGTTTCCTCCTGAATTCAATAGAGTGAAGAAGCTATTGAAAAGTCTAGAGGAATTATTCACCATTTCACTGTTAGAGCACCAGCTACAGCATCTTGGGTTAATTTCCCATATGTAGTGTAGAATGAAATCTGTGCACACTAACCTCACCATCGGGTAGCGGAATATACCCGCCTAAAATTCAGATTACAACAAACTAATATCAGATTCCCTGATGCATGTACAAGAATTAACCTGAGGGTCAAATGTTGGCTAGCAAAAGTATTTATAAAATACAGTATTTACCAGAAGGAACGAAATGCAACTAGCAATTAAGAAATTGCTCCTATCTGTATATATGTGATCCTAAGCCTTATAAATCGTCTTACAAAGTTTTTTTTTTCTCTTTGCTTTACTATTTTGAAAAATCCACTTTTAAGTCAACCTAAAAAAAACATTTTAAAAGACACAGAGAAACTCTGTTACTTAGCATTCAGTTCACAGGATTCAGCTTATATACCTTCTAAAACAATTGGTTAGTTCTGTTCAGCTTTGTTTCCCATATCATTTATTGACCTTTGACAGAATAAATAGTAGAAGTGTAGAGATTTCTTATTCTATTTTCTTTCAAAAATGACTGGGACTTTTCTCAGATTACATTGGCTTTTATAGTGAACTTCACTCTAGCATGAAACCACACCATACTTATGTCTTCAACTTCAAGCCTTCGTATATCAAATATGAAAGTAACAGAACACCAACCTAGATTTCTAATCCTGTCTGGAGAAGCATTCTCTTTCTTCCCAACACACAAGTTGTTCATCAAGGTGATCCACAGGACCTTCAACCTCATGGCTTACCTCCTGAGGAACCAGCTCTCTCATGGACCTGGTGCCACTGTCCTGACCTCAGCTAAACACCGTCAGACACAGCAAATTGCACCGCAGACTGTAAGATGATGTAGAAAATCTTGAAACACAAGATGAAAAAAAAACACCAACCACACGCAGGTCATGGTCCAAAGGGGAGCCATGAGAAGCCACCTGTGCTCATTGTGAAGGGTTATTAAGTGTTCTGCCAGCACACAGGGGAAAACAGCAGAAGCATCTCAGAATGACTCCAGGCTTTTGATCCTCATTTTGGATTCATGAGCATGGCCTACCCATCCCCAGAGCTTTAAGTGGGATTCCAGCCATCTGAGTTGGAGATGCCGAAGTGGCTAGTTATAATTCCTGCCACGGTATCACAAGTGCTCGCCATTCCTGCAATTACCTTACGTATTGCCAGTAAAGAGGCTAAACTGTACCATGCTGGCCTGAAGGGCTGCTAAGTACAGAACAGACTTCTGATCAGATACAGCTCAAACTTACAGTCTCAGCTCTAAACTATGTCTCAGTCATTTGTCCCTCCTGCTTGAATTCTGATAAAGGCTGTAGGGTTCAGTCAAACAGGACCAGCCATATAACTATGTACTCTTTTCACATTGGATGTTTTGCCTTTTTGTGCTGAACACTGGTAGGAATGGTCTAAACCGCTTTCAAGTCAATGCCAGTATTTTGACAGAATTCAGGGGCATTAGCCAAGTTTGCCTGTGCTATAATGTCATAAAATGTATTTGCATACATACGTAGACCACAGGCCAAGATACCTTTTGGAACAGTTTTTTCTAATGGCATTTAACTTCACAAAAGAATTTATATCAGAATTTTCAAAAGCTAACACACAAAAATATAAAAGCTTTGTGAAAGTAATAGAAATGGAAATGAGTTCACAGTTCTTCTCAGAACAAGCCTGAAACACTTTTAGATGATCTCTTGCAGTCTGCAAAAGAACTACCTTAACTACTTTATATTTAGTAATATCCGTTATTCTCCAGAAAAAACCTTCCCCAAAGCCAACCACAATGGTGCGTGCTTCAGTAAAGCAGAACAGACAGATCACCCAAGGAGCCTTCAGTGAGGAATCCAAAAGGAGATTATAGTGCTTGGGAAAAAACCTATGCAAACATGAGTTTGTGAACAAAACTTGATGCCACTGTTGTTTGTCACAGAAGCCTGACTGACTGAGGAAGTACAAAAAATGGGACCATCTCAGGAGTTCACCAAAAATACTATCTCTAACAACACATTAAATCGAGGCAAGCTGGACTGTCCCAAAGCACGTCAGCAGCTACCCCTTCCAATGGCGCATTCAGCAAGAGGCCAGCGACACCCGAAACTGTCACTGCAACTTGGCTGTCCTTGGGACAGCTCTGGCGTGTGCCATACCTGAGCTATTTAAAGCAGCATCTAACCCCTGCGGTTGCATCAGGAGGGACCCAATGAAAGATGAGTGAAGACACTGAACTCCGGATAACAAAAGTGCCTTCTGCAATGAAGCTCATTATGCCCTTGGCCAAAAAAAGATCTCCCTGTAAGAGCTGTTTTGTGAAGAACTTTGCTCCTGTTGGACTTTTATTTAACTTGCATTTTAGAGGCTAGAACAGAAAAGCTCAGATAATCCTAGAAGGTTTTTTTATTAGTTGAGTGAAGGGTCAGATTTTAGGCAGGAGCTTAGGGGAACATAATACCATTTCCCACAAGCAGCAGGCATAAAAGGTTCTCCGTGAGGAATGAACTTGAGACTCAGAGAAGAGGTAAGATTTGCCCAACCTCAGGATTTCACCTTGTCATTCAGATAAAAATTTCCTCAGACTTCAGGTGTGCATCCCATGTTCTGGGTCTCGCCTTTCCTAACACTTCAGAAAAAATCCTGTATGAATATTTATAACAAGTAGCTACAAGAGGACTTGAAAACTCAGCAAATAGGATTCAGGCAGTCTGTAGGTGCTTAAGCACCGAGAGAAAACCACTGCTCTGATTGCCTCCACCTTCTCACTCATTTTCTCATTGTGCAATGTTATGAGTTCAAAAAAAAAAAAAGGCTCATCTGTCAATATTATATATGCTTATACATAGGATGTGGATGTCTAAAAGCTCCAACACCATCAAATGCACTTTTTGGAAATAAGGGCTAGTTTGTTACTACGTAGACTTAAAACAGTAACAGTGCCTAAGTGTGCTTTTCAAAGTGGCCCCTTTTCACTGTTGCTCAAAAACGCTAGAAGACCCTGCTCAGGTATGATACATGGAGTACAGGTATTCACTCACTCACGACGCCGTAACATTCACGTGGAAAGGATACTGTACACTTAAACAAACAACATCGAACGTAGGGCTGTTGTCGGGGTCCCAACTGGTGCAAATCAAATCCACACCTAAATGAAAATACGCTTCTCCCACCTGAAAATCTGGCCTTCTTGCATGCATCCCCGAAGACTGAGATACCAAGGCATGTAAAGCTCAGACTGTGTTAGCTTCATAAAAAGACTCTACTGGGATACTTTTTTGATCTCAAAATCACTTTGAAACAGCTGTGCCAGTGTCACATGCTTGTTTTCAATATTCCCTCAAAGGACTTGGGGTTCACTGTTACGCGTCAAATATTCATATATCTTCATCAAATAGAAAGCTCATGATAAATACCTTGATTTTTTTTTCTGAAATAAGCAACATGCGAAAATCTCTTTGGCTTCCTGGTCACTTGGGAAAAGTTTTTTGCTCTTCTACTTCTTACAACAAAATCAGGGACTCAAACAGAAAGGCCAGTTTGCAGGTTATCACACAGATTTGTTATGTTCTCAGCTTTACAAAAGCAAGATGGAGCCTGTTCATCCAGACAGTAAGTGCAACTCTTAGCTTCCAACGGATTTGGTCTGGATAATCCTTCAAATAACATCACCTTCACATCATTTAATTTATTAGTGTATCTCCCTGACATCTGATTGTTTCCAAATATCTTACATGAGAGAAGACAATGCACTGGCAGCTGCTTATGAAAGCATGGAACGGAAATGCAACATTTTTCGGACATATGATCTGCCTCTGGGTGAAGGGAAAGGCACAACACCCTGGTCTGTCCACTCAGGCATGACACAGCTTAAGTGACATGTCACAGCTGACAATCCAGCTTGCGAGATGCCTCTGACGTTACGGTGGGGCATGCTGTAATGCACAAAACATTACCATCCTAACCAGAAATACTGCAGTACATATTTTAAAAGATATATGCAATTGATGCTGGACTATACTCAATTCATGGTAATAACTGTAGAAAAAAAGGATATGGGCAGAAGTAAAAAAAGCAGTCATCGCAGAGTTAAATTGGTCTCCTAACTTAAGACGCACACATGGGGCTGGAGTAAATTGGAATAATGCTCTCTATCCATTACAGCAAAGGGCCTGCTTTATTATAGAATAGCTGTTCTCATGTAGATTGTTCCTGCTGGTAATTGACTGTAATCTCGTATATTCTAAATCCTCACACGTTTCTCTGTGCAAGAACTACCATGTGATTCTGTGAATGGTGTCATAAGTGCAGGCATGCTCCAGTCGCTGCTTTAAAACTTTGTTTTGCAAAACGTTACGAATTACATCTTATTTGCAAATGGATTTCTCCAATCTTTCATATAATTACTCTCACCGCTTTTCCCCCTTTAACAAGACTCATCACAAATCCTCTTTAATTTTCCTTAATGTACCCATAAAGCCGGAGTCAGTGAAGCCCTTTCTCACAGCCCCAGGAAGGAAAGATCCCTTCCCTCTGTTCATACAATGCACAGGGATATTCTCTGGTGCCAGTGCTTGAAGCCAGCAGTAAGACTGCCTGAATATGACTCACTGCATCTTTGCCCCTGGCACTGCTTCCAAAATTTAAGCATCTGATTTACTGAGAATTAAGTGTCAATAATAAACAGGTCAGTTCAAAGGACGTTTTACACATTTGATTCCAACAGTAGTTTTTAGTAAGTTCTTTTAATAAGTTTACAGCTAGACCTTTCAGCACACTACAGAGGCTGGAGGGAACCTGTATGTAACTGAGGTATTAAACACCTCTGGAGCAAGACAAATCAGATAGAAGCTCTATTCCCATGATTCTTAGGCTGACCGAAAATGCTGAATCATGGGTTACATGATACTTCATATAAGAAGTAGAAAGAAGGTAAATAATCTTTTAATGACCAACTCAGCAGTGAGTATATACAAGCTCTTAAAACAAAATCAATTAACTACTGACAGTCTACTGTGTTCCTTGATATAGTATCTATTGAAAAAACAATATATTCACTTATCTTTCAAACATTAAAACACTTTAGTTATTAAATATGAATGACTAGGATCAAATATAATCTCTCTGTCTTACAGTCACATTGACTGACTTTATTGTTTGGCACAAAACATAACCTCACCTTAAAAGCAAAGAGTGGCAATAAGTGTCCTGCCCAGAAACAATGGTGAGATGAAAACACATATTTATTACCAGTGACCATCCCCTATGCTTTACCATAACTTAGTTTCAGCAGTCTTTAAAGTATTGGGAGTGACAACGCAAACTGTAACACTCCTGGCAGTACATTCAGATAAAGGGTCATAACAGGATTCCCCCCAAAAATAAGTTTAAACCAGAGGTCAAACAGAAGTTCAACCCACACGTCAGCTAGAAAACACCACTTATCTTCAAAGAACGCTATCATGCCCTGAGATATGAGATATAATATATACAATACACAATACAAAAACTTGTGGGAATTAAAATAGAATCATAGAATCATAGAATGGTTAGAGCTGGGACCTCAAAGATCATCTAGTTCCAAACCCCCTGCCATAGCCAGGGAAACTCTCCACTACACCAGGTTGCTCAAAGCCTCATCCAACCTGGCCTTGAACACTTCCAGGGATGGGGCATTCACAACTTCTCTGGGCAACCTGTTCCAGTGCCTCACCACCCTCTGAGTGAAAAACCTCTTCCTTATATCTAATCTAAATCTGCCCTCTTTCAGTTTGAATCCATTGCCCCTTGTCCTATCACTACATGCCCTTGCAAAAAGTCCCTCTCCAGCTTTCCTCTAGGTCATTACAAAATAGTACAAAAGCCGTTCTTCATACTTTCAAAAACAGACAATTCTCTGTCGTCTTCATCCTTGGCCTACAATTAGATGGGAAAGCACAGAGAATATAAGCTTTTGTAGGCAGAAACGTTAACAAAATCAAGATGACACAGAACATGTAAACCTAAACTGAGAAAAAGACATAAGCAAGCAGAGTGTTTTGCTCATATAACACAACAAAGGACGTAAACATAAGAAAAAGTATTTCTTTCACTTGAAAGAAATAAGAAAAAGTATTTATTTCACTTGAACGCTTCAATATTCTTAGTGCAAACATTCAGCTGTAGACAGACCCTTTTCTTAGGTGTGATAGCTCTTTGCAATACAACCAACCAGCTAAAAGTTTTCCTGAAGTCCTCTGAGCATATATGATGTGTTCTTCAACCCAAAAAGAACCAGTAGCTTACCATTAATTAAGAGTTTGCCCTTGAATGAACACTCTGTGGCAATCTAAGAGATAATTTATAAGGACTTGCAAAGGAATACTGAAATGTCTTATATGAACACACTGCTCTGTTCTGAAGTCATGCACAGTGACTCTGTTAATTTGCACTTACCTCAAGACCATTCTTAAGCTGCTCTACAAAGTCTAAATAAGAATGAGAGTCAGTGTGAATTATATATAAAACAGACTTACAGAAAATAAGAATCAGGTCCTTTCGGGCTTCTTTTTTTTTCTTTTCCAAAGGAATTTTTTCACCTGGAGGATTAGTTACCGAATGCAGCAGTCAGACTTGGGATAATTATACTTCTGTAACCCACAATCCAGTAGTCAGATGATAAATTCATGTGCTTTTCACAAAGCAGGGATACTCATGTTGCAGTCAGTAATGTAAATTCAAAAAATGACCAGAAAATAAACCCCAAGAAAAAGAAATCAACAAAATAAAATAAAGACAAATGAGCCACGCAGTGAGACAAACAGAATTAAAAGAGAACACTTTCAACACCATTACGTTTCCTATAACTTTAAAGAAGGTAAACCTCATGTTGAGAGCCACAGAGGTCAATATTTTAACCTTCTGTGGATGTACATCAACAGAGGTTATGCAAAAAATCAAGGACAGAGTGTTACTGATTAGTAATTTGTTTAATAATTTACTTATACTACCTTTTATAATTGATCAGTTAGCAATCACGCTGAGCTGTAAGGAAATAATCACATGAGAAAGAATGACTTGCACAAGAAAGACCTGTATAATCGATCTCAAGCAATTACTCTCCAGTGGTACCCAAAGGGCCAACCTGTGATATAAAATACCAAATGGAAAATCTGAGTGATGTTTGTTGATAACGTTACTGTAAGGTACTTAAAATACTCTTGTAGCTGAAAGGCGATTCAGTCGGTATCTTTAGGCAGACATTGGCTCTCAGTTTCTCCTAGATATTCCACTTATTTCTGACCTCATTCACTCCATATTTATAGTAGATCATCCGCGCTAGAAACATCCCATATTTATTTAGGATTTAGTCCAAATGAGTTTCATCAATATAAAACAAGTGTGAGAAAAGAATCAGACTCTTAGATTCTATAAACAAGAATGAAAGGAAGAGCTCATGCATTACCACTTTGAAAGAAACATTAAATTTATGGGTTCATTTGATTCACAGTCATTCCATAGTAAGGCTCCTCTGATTTTAAGTGCACTGCACAGAACAATATAACATAGACTTAGCTAAAAAGGCATCAGCTCAGCTAGGTTCATCCTTAATATCCCAGTTCAGAAAGATGCTGAACTGTAAGCACTAAGGCACATCCACCAAAATCAATGCTCATTCTGGTATCCGTTGAGGACTTTCTTACCACTGATACGTTGGTCAGAGCTGCTACTGCTCTAAGGAGGTTTTTATAGATCCAGCAACTCTAATCAGAAGACCTAATCTAATCTATTTTCTATTAGAAGATCTAATCCAGACTTCTAATCAGAAGTTTTTTTCACTACGAATTAGTAAAATAACTTTTTTCAGAGTTTTCACAAAATACTGGATATAAATGCATGCCTGGTCTAAAAACTCAGACGTTACTCTGAATCAAACAATGTCAGACTCTCGTGAAACTCTGTGGCTTTAGGACTTCTTTGAGATACAGAATACACAAAAATCCTATTCTTCCTAATTCCCAGCACTATGCCTCATTTCATATCACTGTGCATGTCTGAAATGGCCGAACTTCTGTACATCTTTGTCTTAATCCTACTTAAAAAGCTTATGAATGAGAACATGGGAAAATGGAGGCAAATCCTATATGCCTCAGTTAAAACCTCTACTGAATTCACAGAGAGCTTTGCTGGGGTGAGGACTAAGCAAGAACTGCTGCGCCTAAAATATATTCATTGGTGACTGAGATGAGATGCACGCTTGCATTTACTAAAACTAAAAGTCTCACATAGCAAAGTGTGCCTGTATTATGCAACAGCACTTGACCTACAGTATTGCTTTCTTACTAGCCAACCATAGTCTTCATTTCTTGTCACACATACTTCTTGCTCTCTCCTATTTATTGTCACAGATCCTGTACAATACCTGCTGCTCATACACTATTACCTTGTTGTGTCTCACCTTGCTGTAAATGAAGTAAATGGCATGCCTTTGTTGACCTCGAAAGGAGCAGAATTTGTCCCGAGATGCCTAATCCAAAGCGGGACTCCCTCTTAGTTCAGTAAGCTTTGGATCAGACCTAGGAGAGATCTTAATAGAATCAAGAAGTGGCATGACACAGCCACACATCAAAACCACACCTGAGTGTTTATCTCACATTCCTAATCTTTTACGTGAAAGGGATTAAAAACCAAGCTGTTCTTGTCAACTGCTTGGGCGCTACGCAGGATCTGAATGATTGAACAGGCATCTGTAGGATAGCTGTAGACATTGACGTGATTTCATCTCTTTCTAAAGAAGTTCGAAAGGGAGCAAATATTTGAATTCAAGGCTTCATGGAAAGATTTCCTCATTTGGTTCCCAGCTTTCCACTCTTGAAATCCCACCATCCTTTCCACTCCTACAGAGGAAAGAAGAAGGTTCTGCCTCTTGTTTCAGGGCAAAGTAGCAACTTACACGTAACGGAACAAAAGATGAGAAATCTGAAAGTGATGTTATCTAAACATTCAGATAAAACTTTGCCATAGAGCCTAACACAGTCTGTGATGGCTCCAGACTGCTAGGAAGTATATCCAACTGATTGCAGCATATCTTGTTCTACATGCAGCTCTGCTTGTTTGCTTATGTTCCCCAAGTCTGAATGTGCTGTGAGTTTTTGCTCTCCTCTGTGTCATTCAGCCAAGTTTCTACAGCCGTCTTTGAGATGCCATGGGTGTATCTGACTATAATTTTGGCTCACACGTATATTTACAGACTGAGAGTCACGAGAGAGAGAAAGCAAGTGCATGTAATATGGTGACTTCCAGCTGCTAGAATCACAGAAATAACATAAAATGGCTTTAATTTAGATACAAGGCAATTGAAATAATGAAAACCATTGCAACGTGTATACAAAAGCAATGTGAAATTCCCTGTAGCAAGAAAGCTTAGAACTATTAACATTCAATCAAACAGGAGATGAGGGAAAAGGGAAATAAAAAGGTAAATAAATATTTAGACATCTTGGGAAATAAAAGAAATGGCCACTTTCATTTGCAAAACCAGAGAAGAAATCTGGCCTGAGTGGCCAAAGGGGGATTTTCTTAAAAGCTCAGAGCTGGCCTAACTCCTTTCAAGCAAATCCAAGGCAGGGAACTGTTAAATTATGAGAAGTGTTTGGTCAATGGCAGGCACTCCTGCAAGTTTAACCGTCCTACACTTCTGCATTTATCCACCAAGTGAAAGAATAATCAAATGCTTATCAGGGTCATAGGCAAAGAACCTAGGAATTAGTATTATAGCTTCACCCTATTCATCTTGTCCATCTTACTGTGTTGACTCCTACCTAGTTGCAGGAAAACACTACTTAAGCATGTGTCTCAAGCCCTGCAGCCAATTTCTGTCTTCTTCACATTAAAAAAGAAAATGAGTAAAGATTCTACAAATACACAATCAGGTTTTCTCTCCTCTCCAACCTGCCTGCCAGGTATGGTGCGGGATGTAACTGAGGCGACCTCCCAGCTTGTGCGTGGCGCGTCCCAGCTGCGGGGCTCCGCGTGCTGCTCCTCCCGCCTGCACCCGGGAGGAGGAGAGCTCTGTTATAGACCACATCAGCCGTGTCTCAAGCTGTGCAGGACTGAGAAGCTGGTCCCTGACTCCTGCAGACTGTGTAGTAGCTGTGTCACGAAAGTGCTGGGGGGGCTGATGGATGCTAGCTTGCACCAGGGGATCACGATGTGTAACACGGCCTCCCTGAACCCTTTTTGGCATAACTTATGCCCATCTGCTTCCCCTCTGCTCCTTCTCCTGGAGAGAAACATATGGCCCAGAATATGTATCTCAGAAGCAGAAAATGTATTCATTTAGTTTTCTAAAATATTCTGAATACCTTCTTTTTTTCTCCTATAAGCTTTTATTCCAGTTATGAATCTTATATTCTGACACAATAAATCATGTTTTTACAAAAGTAAGTCCTTGCTTAAACAGTTATGCAGCCCACGATGAAAAACTAAAATAAAAACAATTGTGCATTGCACCTCAAAAGTAAGAAGTTGCTATCACAAGAAAAAATCTTTGCCAGGATCCTGATTTTTGTCCATCTCACCATCACAGTTTAATACCTACCTTCATCCAATGGTGTTGCATCCAATAACAAATCAGTAACAGAAGAAAACAAAGCCACTGTTAAGTTTAACAGGAACATCTAAACACAACATTTTTGCTCTTAGTGGTTCAAACTGGACACAAGCTTCCACGATATTCCTCTCATTAAATAGCACCTCACATCATAAACAGAACAATGAAGCTCCTCAAGAAGCAAGAGAATCTTTCTTTTACCTGGCAGTACCAACATCTGTGTGTGCAGTCCCGTTTCCCTAACAAGGGTAAACTTTCCCACTGTGAGACTTTTGCCGGATTGCCTGTTTGGAGGCAGCAGTACTGGAACAAGGCTTCATCTCAATGTTTCCCATTTCTACCTCAACTGACACAAATTTTACATATGTGTATGTATGTATGCATGTGTATATATATCTGTATGCATATAATACACACTTGCTTATATACATATGCATACACACAAACACATATATATATATACGTGTACACCTATGTGCTTTAGTATTTTAAGACTTTTATACAGAACACTCTAATTCTTGATCGCAAAAATGTAGTATAAGAGAAAACACACTGCAATCCTTGCCCAACATAAAACCACGCCAGACAGCGGCTGTTGGCACTATTCTCTGATAACCTATCCAGCATATCTTTTGAGATACTGATACCACACCTATGCAATGCCTGTAACAGGACAAGTAGCAATACTACAATGTATGTTTCTCATAACCAAATGATTTTCTAACCAAAAAGCAGGTAGTGTTCTCTGGCTGTATCTTCATCGAAGAGTTTAATGTGAAGTCCATTAACAATCACACAGATGTTTCTGATTACATACAACAAAAGTAAAATGTAGCAGTGGCCTAAAATCAACTGAAGCCAACAGGATTCCTTCTGCTGATTTCAGTGGGTTTTAGGACAGATTTGGGTGCATTCACTTCATGATATGTAGATTTTTAGATTCTTCTTCTCTCTAAATATTTTAGTGAAATTTGTTGATTCATTCATGTCAGTTACATGGGCCATGACTCCATTTTCTATTGTCTTTGCATAGAGCATACTGTTTATCCTACCTTTGCTGCCACAGATGAGTTGGGTTTCTCCAGCAAGTCCCAGAGCTTCTTCCTTTTCTCTGCACAGCAGGTATTATCGAACTCTTCCCCTTCTCTCTCTCGCATTGTCTCTGCCTCTCTCCTCAGCTCCTCATTCATCTGCTCTTTCTTTTGATGGTATCTCGCCTGGCAGCAAGATTCTAAATATATCTCATCAATCCCCCAGTAATCAAGCTCCTGGCCAAAAGAAAGAGCACACATTTCTTCCATCATATGTAGCTTCCCTGTCCTGTAGAAATTCAAAATGGAAGTGAAAGCCCCTGGGTGTCGATCAAAAAAGTATTCGTTTTCGTTTAGATTATAGTCATCACATACTTCCAGCAGAGATTCATGAGTATTGCAGTCTCTGAGCTTTCCTAATCGTGTCCTTGGAAGTCTGTCCAAAGTCCTCCACAGCACTTCATGGTTGAGACCACCAACATTTATTTTAACTCTCCGTGAGCAGGCTTTGCTCCTAATGATCTCCACCGGTTCTGGAGGCAGAGAAAGGGTAGACCTTGAAGACTTTTTGTTGATCCCTGGTGGAGCCTTCTCAGCCATTCTGCAAAGGATTCAGTTTTAACACCCAGGTCTTTAGGAGAATGAGCTTGGAGACTACAAATATTTGGGCAGAGTCTTCTTCAGATAGACAGCTCCATTCCTGAAGCTAAAAAAGACAAAAAAATTAGAATATTGCAACGTACAATATATTCCCCAGTCTCTCTCTGCCTCACTCCTTCCACGCTTTCATATGCAGATGAAAATTTAATGATGGTAATTAGCTCTCTCTACAGTGAGACTCTTGTGATAGTATACAGAATCACTGGAACAACTGGAACAGCTAAGAGCACCATGTTTAAGCAAAGGAAAAATTCACTGGAATTTCTGCATTCATTAAAATCAACCGTGACAGTGAGTACAGAGGACTCGGTTTTCTGTTGTTTTACTGTTTGTTTTTTTAAAAAAAATCAGTTTCTGATGCAGCCATGTTAGTTTAATCTGATTACTTAGCAAGTAATTTGTGAGGTGTGCCAATGGAAAGATTGTAGGGATACCCATAAGGAAAAAGTGAGACAGAGGCTAGCTTTCCTTTTATTGAAGGGAATATTCAGATTTGCGAGACATGTTCTGAAATTGAATAAAACACTTAGAGTATATAAAAATCTCCTGCGAAACCAAACTGCTTCCCTCCCTTTCCCAACTCAAAGCTTGATTTGCCGTATTATTTCATGGTCAAATGTTACTCACCAAACAATTCAACTGCCATCCTGACAAGACAAATTTTCTAGCACCACACAGTGTTGATTTCTTTACAAATAGGTCAAAAGAATCCTAACTATTCTGCAGCCAACTGAACAGTAATACATGTTACGTAGGCAAGGGCTGTGCATACCATTCCCTGGCTCCTCGGAAAGGCTCTTCTCTGTCCCACTTGTTGACCTGTTAAGTTGCTGCAGGGACATGATTGCATGACAGCAATCAGCAATCTCAGTTTTAATAATCCACAAACGCACCCTCACTCCCTGTGCCTAGCGCTTCAGAGAACTCTGGAGTGCAGCTGTTCATCACCAAATTTGGAATATCAGTATGAAACGGGAAGGAAACCCACCCATCACCTCTACTATGGTCAATTATCTGACACAGAGCTTAAATAATAACCTAGCAATGGTATCATGGCCCAAAGGGAGAAACATTAAGAATGCTTAGACAAGCTTCTCTTCCGAAGCAGGAAAGTCCTCCTTGGTAGTTTCCCTGAGTTGACATCTCCTCCTCCTGTTCTCTGTAAATCAACCATTCAAGAGTCTGGGGTTTTTGGGGTTTGTTTTTTTTTTTTAAAGTGAAATAACTCCAGCTTTAAAAAAGCATTTGATGTGAATGGAATTTGATCCTCTCTGCAGAGTAAGCATGAAGGTTGTGATGAAAGGGATTGTTACTTATAAATACATCAGGGTAAATACCAGGGAGGGAGAAGAACTAATTGTACTGAAGGACAGTGACAGCACAAGAACAAATGGGTACAAACTCACCATGAAAAAAGATGGAAATTTGAAAGGGAGTTAGAAGGTCACAAAGACCAGATCCTCACCAGAGCAGAGAGGATCTAGAACAATCCTTTACTAAAAGTACCAGGAAAAATAAAGAACTATTTCAGTATGTCATCTGAGATGCTTTTGACAGGATTCACTATGTTGCTAGTATAAAATTAAAATTACTAGGCCTCATTATACCTAAAATTTAAAAGTTCCTCCACCAATAGATAAAGAAATAATAATGCTCAGCCATGTCTGATACAGGTATTAACAGACTTCCATGTCCAAAACCATCAGGGAAAAGGAAAATTACCCATCAGAATAATATTTACATTTACCCATTTTTTTTTTTCAGTTGAGCGCATAACTCACTGTTTTGTTAACTCCCATGATGGCAATAGCCCAAAACACCATCCATCAGCACTTTCACTGCTAAGTTGAAGCTACTTCAAAAACAAAATATTCTGCCTCTTCCCATCCTGCCTCCAGCACTGCACAGTGAAGCTCCCTCCTGATCTCCCTGTACAACCCAGAGCACCTCTGTGCCTATTTACATAAGAGTTTAAGCCTGTAACATTTACCTCCATTCACGAAAAAGATAATCTGATAACTTTACTTGCAAAGATAAATGTCATCTCAAAATCAAAGCCCTGACATCAGTAGGTTTATATAACATATATCCCCTTCTGTTGTGTTTGTTTTGTGTTTTGCTGTTTTTCTTCTTCACCTTAGGCTGATGTTTTTCTCTGATTTTATCCTCCTCCTCATTGCCTTAGACGTGAGGCGATGATGGGAGGACTTCTGAGAAGGGGAGGACTCAGGTCTTTGCAAGGTCTCCTCACTTAAGCATCTCCTAGTGGTCTGTGATGCATTTATCAGTCTTCTGACATAGAGGCAACCACATAAACACTCAGCAATTATGAGAGGATATCTCTCCACAGAGGAAATATTTACAACTTATTTTGAAAAAATCCTTTTAGACTTTAATGCACAATGATGTTTCTCCTTGAAGGATGTCTTACACAACAAAACACAAGAACTTAAGAAATTCTTGGAGAGGTTCTGTCATTCTCCATTAAATCAGTCAAGTCTTCAGGCGATTTCTACAGAGGTTCACTAGTTTATTCACTATTGAATCTCAGGGATGTATTCTTTTATAATTAATATGTGTTCCCTAATACTAGCAACACCGAACAAAACACAGTACAAATCAAGCAGTTGATCTGATTAATCTTAGGTTAATCCTATTCTCATTTGCTTTTCTGATTACAAAAACTAAAGATATGCAAGACTATGCATTGTTTTACCTTTTATGCAGTGTAGTTACCACACAGATTTGTTAAACAATGCAAAATCATAGTGTCACCAAGACTGGTCCAAAGCTGATAAACCATTTTCTAATTTGTCAGTATAATTATTATTGGTGGCATCTTCCTACTTGAGAAAACATGGCTTTTCTCAAAAGCTATAAAAATCCTGGTTAACTGTGATCATACTGAAGTCAGCACTGAGACACCATTAAGTTTAGTGTTGAGATGACTGGATCCAAGGTGGTACGTATGTATATACCAAGGGATGAACATGTAACACTATGAAAAGATCAAAAATAAAAAGCATTTTCCCAAATGAAGAATCTTGAAACACGTTCAAGGCCAGGTTGGACGAGGCCCTGAGCAACCTGATCTAGTTGGAGATATCCCTGTTCCTTGCAGGGGGGTTGGACTAGATGACCTTTGAAGGTCCCTTCCAGCCCTAACCATTCTACGATTCTATGATTCTATGAGGGCTATTTTGCTTTTTTCCAGAGCTCTTTTCATTGAAATATATACAAGCAGCAGACTACATAACTTAAAAAAAAAAAATATATTCTTTTAGTTTGCTTTATAAGTGCCGTTCTTCACACCTTCTTTTGTTTTCTGCCAGTAATTTCAAAAAATTTCTTCCTGTGTAGCTTTTCCCCAAGCCTGTACTACAGTGCCTGTATTCAACTGTGCCTTTAACAAAAATGTAATCAATAGCCTCTACTTTAGCTACATAATATTTTTAACTTTATAATCCACATTATAAACTTCACACAAAATCACATCTTTCATTACAACAAAATTATGCAAGTGAGGTTACCTTCACAGTTCATTAAATAATCTTTCTGGATTTTAGCTACTTAGTATCTAACTCTTCAGATATTGCAATTTTCGTCCTGAGAAGGCTTAAAATATTTTTCCATTTAGTTTATTGCCTTAACCTTTTGGCTGCATGCAACTCCACCATGCACTTTGCCCACCACGGGCTAGTGACAAATGTGACTACCCCTCGGCAGGCAGGCAATGCCTGCCCGCTTCTCACCAGCACTGCTTAGCAATCAGTAAAGAAAGACACAAATTTCAACCACAGATACATAATAAGAGCAACTCCAGATGAAAGCGATTTTCTTCCCTTGCAATAATAAAATGACTTCATAGGAAAATACCTGTACTATTGAAGAAAACTCTTCCAAACCAAAGCCAACTCTTTGCATTCAATAAAAGTCAAACCTACGAAGACTACTACTCAAAAAGCTAGGGAAAGTCAGAACGAAGGTTAAGTGTCTTCCCCCAAACTATTTGCATACAGCCCTTCTGCTTTAACTGAATGGGTTTTTTAATTTTTACCATTTCTTTTCATCTTTCTCATTCAGTATTTGGCCTCGTATGTTATTTATCATGTCCTACTGCAAACCCAATGCTACATACAAAGTGATGAATTTCCTTCAAGGAGCTTCCAGAGTATCACAGAGTTTCCCATCTCAACATCACTAGGAGGCCCTTATTCCCATCGTTTTATAATGGAGAAATTAAGGTCATAGATGCCAGAAGTATCCAATAATTTTGGCTGCTTAAACCAAGAGCACTGCTTTTTTTCAGAGTCCTTCGCATTTTTATCACATTTGATGGGCATGCCTACATGAGCAGATCAAACCCTCAGGCAGAGGAACCCGGCTGTCTTGTGCTGTCACATTGCCAGGCATGGCACAATTAGGACTCTCCAAAATAATTTGCAGGGATGGCTGGAGAGTCAGCATGGTTCAAGGTCTGCTCCTAAGAAGTAGTTTGTCCACAGCCATCTGCTTTGGAGCCTAGGTGAGCATAACCACAGGCACAGAGGTCACTGTGCCAGCTGGCCCGAGCGGTGCCAACCCTATCCATGGGCCAGCCCAGCTGTAACCCTGCACGACCAAGACCTCGCTCCAAACAGATTCACATCCAAGCTACTTTTCCACGCCTCTGTCATAAACTTCCCTCCCAATCTTTGCCACACAAGTTGCGCCAAAGAAGGTGGAGATGCTACGCTACATGGAGCATGCTTACTGTTGGAGCATGTCCTCACTGGGCATTGAAAGCACTGCAAGGAAAAAAGTATGTGGTACATAAGAAAAGTCTGTATCATAAGGCATTCAGGAAAGGGGAGCAAATTTGCTTTGTTCTGACTTGTAAGAGACAAATTTTTTCCATTTTTGTCAGAAGATGTCCTTTTGTCAAAACTTGTCAAGTTGTTTGCAAGGAAAGATTGTTAATTCATTCCTTTACTTTGGAAACAAATGAAAGAAGTTTTCGGAATTTGTTGAAAGTCTGTCTTCAACATTTTTTAAACAAAATCTAGATTTCTGCTTCTAAATGTACTGATGTTTATTTTTTTTTAAAGGTTAAGAAAACTCTGGATTAAAATGAGACATTTTGAAATTATTAAATAAAATCATTTGGGTGATCCCATTCAAAGTATTTTTTTTCAGGTCTGGAAAATCTAAGATCACTATATTTTCCTTTCCCAGGAAAAAACACTCACTGAAATCCAGAAAAATCTGGGGAGATAACTGTTGCATTGACTTGTTTGGCTATTAAAAATGACTTAACTAAAGCATGACAAAAATCAGATCTGCAGTCTGTATATAATGCAGATATGTAACACTTTCTGGAAAAAATAGCTTTAGGTTTTTGTAAGCATAACATCAGGGGAAGTTCTGATGGGACCTTAGGAAACGGTTTTTCACTGAGACAGTGGTCAGTCACTGGAACAGGCTCCTCAGGGAAGTGGTCAGGGCACCAAGCCTGTTAGACCACAAGCAGTGTCTGGGCAATGCTCTTAGTCATACGATTTAGTTTTTAGCTTTAGGTAGTCCTGCAAAGAGCAAGGAGTTGGACTCGATGATCCTTGTGGGTTCCTTCCAACTGGAGATATTCTATGATTCTATGACTTTAAAAAGCCTTAGAAAGCCTATGCTCACCTCAGCGTCTGATTCTTAGAGCCTCTAACCTGGGATACAGCAAGTTAATCAAGAAAAGACAGAGCAAGTTAGTTGTGACAAACTAACACATTTCTACTGAGTAAACAGATTTTTAGAGCTTTGTATGTCAGCTTATTGGATTGTATGATTCTAATTTTTCCAACTTCCGCTTTGCTGTTATATCTCTTCTACCACATCTCAGATACTAAATGTCTGTTCTTTGTTTCAAAATATGAAGACCTGCAGTTTCTCAATGGTGCACTGTGGGATCTTTATTAATAGCATTTTCCCTTAATTTCGGGTTTTTAAAAAAATGGCTGAGATGATAGCTAAAGCTCTGAAGAAAAACACCCCGCTCAAACGAGCGTTATTTCCATTTCCCACCTTTACAGAAGTCACACCTCATACAGCTAAGGATTGGCAAGCTGAAGGAAGCAAGTGTTAGGAAACACATCAAAGAATTCCTGAGCATCGTGTGTACATCTCAGATTCACATCCATATGCATGCATGCACAGGAGAGAAGTAGCTGAGCTTTGATTGTCCAAACTGCAGGCTCAAGTCCTCGGAGCCAAGTGGCTGAAACCACTTGAAGCCACGTGGCCTGAAAGGGCAAAGATGGAGTCTGAGCCTGTCTGCCCTGTGACAGAGCTTCCCTGCAAGGAATGGCTGGCTCATGCTAGACCACAACCATGGTCAGATATATCACTGATGGGTGACGGGGACTATTAGAGAGCTGGATCCTTCCATGAGCTAAGACCAAATTGAACCTGCAGCCTTGAGAGCTCTGCTTACAGCTATGGATGGTTTGGTCTGTGGAAAGCAAGATGATGGTTTGAGAATAAATCCTGCAAAATCGGCTCTTGGGGCGTTACTTTGTCTAAAATGATGATTATTTATGTTTCATAACAGACCTGAGAGATGATTTGTTTCTGGTATGTGAAAAATTAATGCTGGCTGCACAAAGCCTCAGAGATCTGCAGGAAACACTCAAAAAAGATGGGGCCTTTTACAGATGAGCTTTTCAAATCAAGTAAATCGGTCTGTCTGCTAACTCCCTGTTCTCACCATCTTGAGCACAGAAGTGTCTTTTAGATGGATGAGCTGAACTTCACCGCGGAGCAGCCGACTCAGAGGCTTTATATATTCCCTAAAAGCCTTGGATAAGAAACACCAGACAGAAATAGGTAAGGAGACAGAAGACAGAAAAAGAGGGACAGTATAACTGATAAAACATTTGTAAGATCTTGCAGTCACGCAAGCTTGGCAGTTTTGGCCTATCTGAGTTTTCTAACTACCCCAACAGCACTTGCAATTACTTACTGGAGCTCTTAATCAAGGCAAAGCCTTGTAGGTGCACCCTGGACTCCACTGCAAGTCATGTGGACAACTTTACACCAGAAGGCTGAATACTCTGGACAGCATTCAGTGTAATTTTACCTAAAGACTCGTATGGAATTTTGGACTCAAGTGGCCTTTTTGAGTAGGAACTCACCGCAACTCTGGAGTTGCGAGCTGGGTTTGGAGCATCCCCTCGGACTGCACTAAAGTCTCAACAGATCAAGGAATGTGGCTTTGCAGTCCATCCCAGTGCTGAATCCAGATCCCCACCAGCCTTTATTTCAGACCAGCTCTAGGTCTCTAGGCTTTCCTTATTAGTAATGTTCTGCTGTTGGTGCTTGTGACAAGCGTGGCTATAGGATCCTTACAAAATAATCACAATGCGTTCCTGCTCAGCTTACAAAACCAGTTGCATCTCCATTGCAGCCCAGGTTGAAGCATCTCTTCTTTAGGATGTAATTGTCTGTGGTGTCTGCGCTTTAGTATTTATGTTTACACTCGGTTGCTAGGGGCTGAGTTATCGCTTTCACCAAAGATACTGTCTTTCACTGCATATTTAGCCTTCCCTGGAAATTTCAGAGAGGATGAGCTGTCACAGAGAAGTACAAGGACGAATGGCAGATCATTTTCTTTAATTTCAAACAGATATTACAGAAATGTGATTATGTAAGATCCTCATTTCAGGGCTTAATCAGACTACATATTTATATCCCGGCTAGCGCTCTAGATCCACAGTTTTAATTGGTGCTTCCATACAATTCTTTGAGAATGTACAGATATTATATATACAGGACAGTAATAATAGTAAATACATTAATGTTAATAAACTAGAACTTTAAATTGCAATTTATTCATCCACTACTTGATTTTTTTTATCTAATTGCATTGCACTGCATTAAGATGATGGAGGAGATTGTCAACACGTCATTTGTTCTTTGAGGAGGCACTATTGTAATCAGTTGTCCTAAAACAATTAGTTTAGGGCTTTTCTAAACATGTTATCTTCTATAACCCTTCAATCTTCCACTGCTCCCTACCAATAACATTGCTGCCAACTAGCTGAAAGCACTGAAGAACTTCACAGATGTCTTTTTGTTCTCCTGAACAAAAACTTGCACAATGTCGTACTGAAAAATAATTCTAGTTTTCTAGGCTGGGAAATATTACACAATATACAATATTATACTATATGCATAGAGGATGATATCTGAAGCAATGAAGCATGTTCAGAAGGGTCAGATTTTACCCCTCTTTGAATGAAACTGCATCCAAAACTTTGGCTCTGGGACTTTATCCAGAATCCTAGTATAATGCCTGAATTTTCTAATAGAGGATAAACATACAACCCCACCATCCTAGATCTACAACCAAGGAAAGCATGGTCATATTCTTAAGTGACTTCTTTGGAAATGAAAACATTTTGGTTCAATTTCTGCCTCTGTCAAAAATTTCATTTTTAACCCTTTCTAACTGGACTGTTCGCTGATTCATTCAAGGAAAACGGCAAGCCTAGAACTACCTAGACAGCAGACAGGAAGAGACGTGGCCAAAGATTTCAGTTTGAGATGGGCAGGTTTGCTCAAGAGATGCTTGTCTCAACCCAGTGACTCTACCCAGCAGTAGAGCCTACATTCCTATCTCTGGTGCTTCACAGAAGAACTGAAGCTGGAGGGAATCAATCAAAGCCTTGATTTTTGGGTGACTCAATTCTGACAAGCACCTTTGTATGCAGCTGGAAATGTCCTCAAGGTCACAGCATCAGCAAGTCTTCACAAAAAGCTTTCATCATTAAAAATTAAGACAAATTTCAAGTTTGATTCTGGAAAATGCAGCCCTTCAATATTTTGATGTCTTAAACTATGGAATGCCTCAAAAAAAGCCCCAACCTAATACTATGAATTGTTGCAACGGGGCCTATGACAACCTGTCATCTTATTTTGCCCATCTGAGAGAAGCAGTCATCCAAAAAGCAGAAAACTATGATTCTCAATGTTGTCTAAAGTGTTTTAGCTCCACATTTTGCACAAAGGCACAGTTGGTTTGGGGACTGGGTAAGGGAGTGCTGCTCTTGGGAACTCCAGTTTCACACTGCAAAGAAGAAGCTACACTTCATTTTCATTCTGATTTTCAGACCTACCATGAGTAGAGACAGCGTAAGTTTTGGAAAGCAGAATGTCAAGCCTAAAGGCAGCTGACACCAGGAGTAGTGATATTTTTGACCCTCAAATTTACCTGACAATAGACAAAAGTGAGGTCTCGCTATCATGCACAACCCCAAGCTACTATTGCTGTAATACTGAAGTCAAGACAGATTAAAAGAGAAATTTTTATAAAACTGCCACTATAAATTAATTTATTTACTTCTATCAAGCCAAAATGTATTTGTAAAAGCCACAGCATCCTCTTAAAAAAATGTGCTTCATCAGAGCCATTAGTTCAGGGTTTCTAATACTAAACATGCAAGACTCAAGTTCAAAGAAGGGTGTGGGAACCTCTAAGGCAGGATCAACACTTCACGGTCAGAAAGAAGACACTCTGAACTCCCAAACAGGCCCAGTGCATAGTTAGGATCAAAAGAGACACAACTCACCCACATGATATTCTAAGTCTGGAAACATCCTCTTCTAAGAGGCACATAAAAACCAGTCCTTCAGAAGAACTGAACAAGGTCCACTCTTTCCAAAATACATCTTGAGGTGGTGGGAGCAATGCACTGATGTAATTGTCTGGTTATTAAACATTCACCTAGGGACCACATTCATCCCTGAGGACTCAAATCTGTGGTTTATATTTGTAGGCTACTGCTGCTACCAGGAATCCCCAGGATGGCTGCAGGGATGGACACCACCCTCCCTGTTCCTACTGAGCAAGAACGAGGCAGCCTGCACTCGAAAGGCAACAGGCACGAGTCTGTAGCTGAGGGGTATGGGCAATCCTTTGGCTGGGGGATATCTTAAATTACAAGAGGTGAAATATTGGTTTTCATCATGTTAATCTAAGAAAGGCCTAAAAGCTTGATTTCCTACTTCTAGGTGAGTACCCTAACCACAAGGCTACTGAACAAAAGCCAAACGTTTTTGCTTCTACTAGGTGATCTATAAATATGTCCTCATTTTCAGACCCCACAACACTTTCTCATGCCTTCTTTAGTTCAAGGTGAACAGCAGATACCAGCACTGCTAGCACTTCTTTAACGACATGCCTGAATGGAGACTAAAGCAACTAACTATCGATAGCCAGGCTAGTCCTGAGTATAAATGCAAGCACAAGGCCAACCCAGGCAGGAAGTTTGCTCCATGTCAGCAATAACGAGAACGAAGAAGGCATGAGATGAAAATATTCTAGAAGGCGAGACCTTCTAGATGGCACTAATGTCAAGGTAGATCAGCTCTGTGTGCTATTAATCTCAGCAACCACTGGATGAGCACATACAATAGTGTCATTCATAGCTTTATGATTTCGAGGCTAATTAGGCCAGTTTGCTGTTTTCAGTCCGTGTAAATATATTAGCGGGTTTCTTCTAGCTCCTGCAGCCTGCCAGCACTTTTTGCTCAAACTGTCCCAGGATGTCTCAAATACATTCAAATTTATACTAAACGTATGACCAGAAATTATAGCAGGATTATTCAGCCATCTGAGAGTACATCCAACTGAGATGAGGTCATCAACCTTGTAAGGAAACTAAAACCTCATATTTTAAGGGAGCAAAAGACACAACTGAAAGCTCTGTAGAAAGCAGCATTATGGCCTCATTTTGAGTTGTTGAGTTTGGCTGTAATTTTTACCTCTATATATTTAAAATACAGTTAATTTTCTAAAAGTTAACTATTGATGAGGTACTGTGAAAAAGTACTTTATGAACTGCCTTGAGATGTCTTATTAATGCTCTGAGGCAAATTTATTCTGCATTTGAAATATACCGCCATAACTGATTTCTATTTCTTAACTTGTTAGGCAATCAGGGGGAGAAGCTCATCTCCAGTGTCATCAAAGAAGATTACGTTTGAGAGCTTTGTTCAGTTAATTATCAGCACGGCTTCGCATTCGTTTCCTCGTTACACGGTTTTACCTAAAGAGCTGATGTTTATTTCCTAACAAGCTAATACCCAAATATGATGGCAGCATGAAGGATACCCTGCAACAGCGAGCGTGACTTCCCAGGGAGAAGCACTGACCAGTGCAGAGGCTTCTCCTGTGTCGCACGCCGGTGCCGTGATAACAGAGCTGCTCGGCCCCTCCGTCTGGGCTCGGACCGTATTTGCCCTCGCACAATTTTGCAGCACACCGCGGTCCCCCTGTCATGGTATTATGAGAGGTAAATTGGTAGATTGCCATTGTTCCTTGTAAAGACTACAATTGCTGCTTATCACAGCCTACTCCTAAATGCTCAGAGCTGCATTATGCCAGCGTGACATATATTATTTATTAGCTAATAGATTGTTGGTTCTGACTCTCTTGCTGCTGCCAGCAGTGATGCTACTGACTACTCTTTATAGTCATCCGGAGGAGGAATAAGGCCTTATAGAAGCCAGACACCTAAGTCACAGCTGATCTGCCATTACGGCTAAATATAGCTTTCCTGCGTTAGAAACAAATAAATTAAAAACCCCACAGATTTTAGTGGCCTAAGACTTTTCCATTACTGTTTCCATATTGCTCCTGCAGTCACCACAACCCATGAACAAGAACATTCGAAATAATATTCATTGCTCACTGATGATGCAGTTAAGATCAGCATACTTTCATGCTGGTGAAAAAAGTAGCTCCTCGGTTTAAAAACTCCTCAGTATACTCCAGCTGTCCAGCCTTGGAAGAAAACAATGTATTGCACAGTAAACAAGTGAAACTTCAGGAGGATGCCAATGTGCAACATGCACTGAAATTTCTGCATGCGCTGTAACAAGCACCATGAAGGACAAAGAGCAGAGTAGCCTCTCCAGTCCTTCCAGCCTTAATGGAGAATACAGACAGTTTTAAGCTTAACAGATTTTAAATATCTTGACTGATACATATTATATCTAAGGCTTGTATGCTATTTAGCGATTCGGGAAGCTATACTAGGACTGTCTTTATACCTATAGCTAACCAAGATGAGAAACTTTCAAGTTCTGTTTGATAAAAAAATCACGTTATTCAGCTTCTCTGTTCACTTTTTATATTTAATCACATGATTTAATATACATGCATTTTACTTAGATTGAATCTGAGCATCACTAAGCAATCTATTTATTATAGCATGCAACACGATATCTAAAATTGCATAATACTCAAGAAAAAAATCAAAATAATGAAATTCTTTCCAAATGCTTTCCATATAGCCAGAGAATTATAGGTAGATAAACATAGGAAGCGATGGGATTGCACAAAAATCTACATTTACAGTAGGAAAAAATCTAGTCTATAATGTCCCAAGCAATTTATTTTCACAGTATCCCATAGAACACTGTTGTGCATCTTAGAGATCTCTGCAATTAAAAATTGGAAAGCGTATTTTGATTTACAGTTAGCATTATCATTAGGAAGTAGACACTCATTTATACCTGCTAAAATGTGACTTAAGATAACATGTCCCAGAGATTGATTATAAAATCCAAGAGATTAAATACCCAGTGCCACTACCTCAGCAATAACTGTAAGAGAAAGATGCCAGTTATTTGTGAGAAATCAAGAACATTTTCTCTTAGGGTGCTCACATCCTGATAAGAGTAGAAACAGCACAACCCAACAAAGTAAACAACGGCCTGTTTTTATAGTACATCCAAGTTTATAATATGCAGACACCTATTAAGTAAAAAAACTTATTTCTAAAGACAAAAAAAAAATCCTTAAGCAATACTATAGAAAAAGGGGCGATTGTTATTTAACTCTAAGAGCTGTGAGCATGTTGTTGCTGGGTCAGAAGTGATTATGCAGTTAACCTGATGAGTTAATAGAAATGACCCCTGAAAACACCCAAAAAAAATCACTTTTAGAATGCGGGTATGTCTGCTGTGATGAAGCTGAAGTGAAGTGGCTGACAACTTTAAGTGCTTCCCTCTCTCCCTCCTGGGCTCTGCCTGTTGGGAGCAGCAGGTCTGTACTCTGGAAGACCAAACGCCTTCAAAGAGGTCTGCAGGAGGATCCCACAGCTCTGCAGGGCTCCCAGCCACTGCCCCTCACCACACACCTCATCTCTCAGTCACTAAGACTCCTTTCCTCTAAACCATGCAGACTCGATATCAGACAGCCCCTCCCCAACGTGCTGTTTATATAAGAACAACATATGGAGTAAAACACCAAGTGAAATGTCCTCCAGCAGGTAGCTTTAAATACAGTAGCACCACAAAAAATATTTTACCTGCACATGTCGTGACATGGAGCTCAAGGAAGTCACATAAGACCAAGATTTTCTTCTAAAAGTCACGGTAGCAAGCTGTTTGGCAAAATCCCAAAGATTGGCAAGAAAGCTACTGAGAATCTCGACTCCTAGCCTTGCCTTGAACAGCGAGCCAAAATTTGCCAATTAACTTGCACTTAGAAAAAAAGGCTGAGCATGAATAAATAAATACGTATGATATGGCATCGTTACGGCAACAGGACATTTCAAAATGCTGAAGCCAATGGAAATGCTCAGACCGAAGCATGCTGCTCCAAACAGCACTTCTCCCTCATCTCCAGCTGAAGATGTTTTCGTTTTTACTGTCTGAATACATCTGAATGAGGCCAACCTGCTGAGCCCCGGTTACAGCGTCCAGCTGAGAAAGCAGGAGGTGAGAGCGATTCCAACGCTGTTGTGAGAGCTGCCTGTGGAAGCATCATTTTTAAAAAAAAAAAAAAAAAAACCACAACAAAACACAACGAGGCAGCTGCAAGTTCCAATAAGGCTGAGGGAACTGACAGCTTATCAGCTATTGTTTGAATGGAAAAGACAGCGGCATTAAGAACCAGCAACAAACTTTTTTTTGTGTACTGCGCCTCATCCCTCCGGCAAAGATTTGCAGAGCTTTGCTAGTACATCTCAGGTGATCCCAGAGCAAACAAATCTCACAAGCGGCATGTACTGACTGACCCTGCTCGCCCGGAAGTTTCTAATAAAACTCCTGGGAGAAGGATCGCACCCCAGGCTTGGTAGGACAATTAGTTTCTCAGACCTCTAAGGCTGGGTGCTAGCTCGGCACTAACTTGGGTACGACTCGCCAGCTGAGCAAACTTGAACTCCTCGTGTTTTCAACACAAAACCTCCTCACCAGACAGGCTTTTCCCCCCTCCCAAGCCTGTCCAGCCGCACTGCTATTCTTCCTCTTCTAAACCAATCTTGGCAGCTCCTCAGAGCTACAGGATGGGGGTCACTGAAATCCTTCGCTTAGGTGGCCTTTTAATAGCAAGGTCTTGATGACTGTGTATTTGCTAAGGAAGCTTGCCTCCACCTGATGCTATTGACACTTCCCTTTTTACACAAACGTTTAAAAAGTGCCAATTTTGGTAGTGATGCTAGAGATGGTCTCATCTGCAATGAATTAAAATGTCCAAGAAACTGCAAATATACTGCTTATTTATATCTTAATCATTATGTAACTTGAGTTGAATGAAGTCCAAGACCTACTATAAATATGGACAGTACATACACAGGGTACAAGCGAAGGTCTACCTTTGCCCTGGCAGTGAAATTCTGATATAAGAAACAGAATGGTTTGTAAAATTCAAGCAGTGAACACGCCTGTTTGGTTTTTAAATCTAGGGGACTGCCAGCATGCTACATTATCTACAGAAAGCATATATGTCCGTATATTTTAGACTAGGACAATGCCACAGTTTTTCTTCTTTGATAGAGGGGATTTTTCAGTTCCCGGGTACGTGGAGTAATCCGAATGACACCGACCTACCGAGAACGCTGATGTTTTGTATCATCAGGTTCCCACAAGCGCGATTAGAGCATCGGAAACAAATGACGAGCCTCTATCTTTAAAGCTCACCCACGGCAGGAGGTAGAATACTACGAAATGTCATTCCCCCTCCTCCCTTCAGCAGCTCTGAAGGAACAAAAACACAAGCGGCGGTTTGCAAACCGCTCCAGCGTGAGGGCTGCATTATTCTCCCTCCAAGTGATCCAAGCAGCCAGAGAGACAACCCGCTGCCCGTCCAGCCCCGCCAAGCCTGCCGCCCCGTCTCCCGAGGGGCTCTCCCCGCCCCGGGGCCGCCGCTGCGCGGCGGAGCGCGCCCGGGGCACCCCGGGGCTCCCCCGCCGGAGAACCGCGCTCCCGTCCGGCCCGGGCACGCCGGAGCCCGCCAGGGACCAGCCGGCAGTTTTCGCCGCCCTTGCAACTCCCATCAGTGCGAGAGGCGTGGATGATTCGGTTTCTAAAAAAAAAAATAAAATAATAATACACAAATAAACCCAAAAGACAGCCCCCGGCGGAGGAGAGATGCTCGTCCGCTTACCTTGCTCCGCGGGCGCCCGGGGCACCGCCGGGGGCTGGAGGAGGGATTCCCCGGCGCTGGCAGGGGCTGCTCGGGCTTCCCCGGGCACTGCGCGGCCGCCAAAGCCACGGCGAGAGGTTTGTTTTGGTCGCTCCTTGCCGGGGAGGGTTTTGCTCTACATTCGCGGCTCCACATCACCGCCCCCCCCGGCACGGAGAGGACTGGAGGTGGAAAAACCACGGCAAAGGCATCTCCCTCCTACCCCCGGAGATGAAAAGCCGCCGAACGAGCAGCGCGGCGAGCGGCTGCGGTGGCGGGCGGAGGAGGGACGGGGGGGGTGGACGGGGGGGTGGGCGGCGGGGGGGATAAAAGCCGAGCCCGCGCTGCCCTCGCCCCGCTGTAATCCCCGGCTGCATGCGAGCTGCCGGCTGCCGGCGCGGTCGCCCGTGTCTGCGGCTGTGCGCGGCGGCGGCGGGGCGGGGGGGGCACGGCCGCTCCCGGCCGGGGCACGCGGGGCGCCCCTCGCCCCCCCACTCCCCGCGCTTCCCGCGCCGCGCCGCCCCCCGCCCGGCTGCGCGCACACCCGCGCACCGCGCCCGCGCCTTGCTCCCCTGCCCAGGCAGGGGGTGCGCGCACACACCCACACACCCACCACCCCCCCCCCCCCCGCATTAACCCCAAGCGGGGGATGTACACACACAGCCCGCACCCCCGCCCCGGCAGAGGATGCACACGCACCGACACACACACACACGCAGACACGCACAGACACTCTCTCAATGCCACAGGCAGGGAATGCACACACAGAGCCCACACTAACCCCCCCAGGCAGAGGGTGCACACACGCAGGCCACGCTAACCCCCCCAGGCAGGGGGTGCACACACGCAGCCCACGCTAACCCCCCCAGGCAGGGGGTGCACACACGCAGCCCACGCTAACCCCCCCAGGCAGGGGGTGCACACACCCCCACGCACACACACATGCTCACACACAACCCACACTAACCGCCCCCCCAGGCAGGGGATCCCCCTCTCATACAAGGGTGCACCCCCATTAACACTCCTATACAGGGAATGAGCACACCCCTCACACTCCCCACACACCTCCCTCCCAGGCGGGAATGCACACACACGTATACATACACGCTTCCATATGGTACCCCCCACACCCCCCACCTTCTCCTGGTCGGTGGTACACCCACACCACCACCCCTCCCCTCTTTTCCTTTCCCCTTCGCCCGCTCTGGCAGGGCGCAGGCACACAACACAGGACACGTGGGTGTTCCCCGAGTCCAGTGGACAACCTGACAGCCGCGGCCCAGCCTCGCTGTTGCGTGCTGGGGGGCCTGCCAAGGGCCAAACTCCATGGCAGAGGTGCAGTGCCCAGGGAGTTAGGACCCTCTCAGCTTGGGGACTCTCACGCTTTTGTCATCAGGCCTTGATGGGGTAGCAGGCTGTGATCACGACTTCTCCTACTCCTGCTGCCTCTCCCTCCCTCCTATAGAGTTTAATGTTCTTCTTTATTGCTTTTCAATGGAAAGTCCTTTATCATTCCCAACAATGGGAGGAAGTCTCTCTCCCTCAGTCAATGATGCCCCTCTATATTTTAGGTGTTGGATTAGAAAGCTATTCTCCTTTTCAAGCCCTCCTCTCTTTCTCAGGTTTCGTAACAGTCCCTCCATATCTTTGCCCTTTGCATTGTGTTGCTCAGGCTTCACCTCATCCTATAGCTCTGAGACTCTGCCTTCAGTGTTGCACATTTCGCTGCTGGGATGAAGGCTCTCCAACACAACGTCTATCAGCTTCCCTGTTGTTAATTCAAAGACCTCCTAATTCTTTGAAAGCCATCCAAGAAACAGATTGGGCAGTATTGCCACCAGGATTTCAATTACAACCAGCTGAAAATTAGGTTGAACTTCGAACGTTCATTTACTGTGTTAATTTCCCCGTTTTATTTACTTCCTTCCCCACTGGCTTGGGAACATATAGATGCGTGAATTTTAAGAAAGATCAACCATCTTCTCCCAACTTACCTTCTCGAGTTTTCTGAATGGGTATCACAGTAGCAAAAGTCCTAAGTGGTGCTGATTTCAAGGTTTGCTTTCTATGGAAATAAGGATTTGTGTTGAAACCACCAGCAGAATGCACTTTGTCTGAAATCTGGACATCTGTGACATAGACAGCTGTGCCTGTGCTACTCAGCCTAGTCTACCTTTATGGTCAATCAGGGAAATTCCCTTCTGTGTCTTATACATAATAAAAAAAGTTCCATAGCAACCCATTCCTCTCCTCAGCTACTCCTCAATTGAAATGTAGATACCTGTGTATTCCATATGTTCCACCCCTTGTGTGTGCATGCGTCTACATTTTTTTAAAAAAAAACTAATTAAAAATTCAAAATTTACTAATTTTTGAACCCACTGATGAGTTTCAGCTGAATGTGAGGTGGGCAAAACTCTCAAAGATAATTAAATTCCTACAATTTTGCTAAAATGCGTCCCTTTGTGCCCAGAGCATACCAAAGTTGGCATTAGGAGTTCCTGTGTTGTTGCATACCTCAAAATCTGCGTGTATACGTCACATCAGTGAGAAAAGTTCAGCTGAAGCTTGTGTCTTAGCTATTGCAGCCAGTGAAGCCGATGAGACAGAGCTGTAGGAAAACAGAGTTCATGCATTCAGATGCTCATGAAATAATAGGTTCTTGGGAGCTTTTCACGATGCAGTGAGTGGTTTCGAAGGCTGTGTTTTTGTGAGATTTTAATGTTGGATTTTTCATTATTATTGATTAAGGGAGACTCTTTTATTTCTCTCTCATACACACACCTCCAGGCACTAACAGGGCTTGCTCATTGGGAGAACTGAGAAAGAGTAGTCGATAGGCGAGTTCCCACAGTTCTCCGGCTACACCGTGTGCATGCTCTGTAGACACTGCTCCAGAAAAAGCAATTGATCTTCTTTTGAAAAGGAAGAGTTATTCTGGAATACAAATTTCTTTATTGAGCTAGTGAGTCCACAGTAATAATATCTTTATTCTGGGAAAGAATTTTTGCACATAGAGGTATGTTATCATACCTAGACACATGTTTACATGACTGGATCTACATTATTTAATTTTCCTTCATAAATGAATGTTAACTATTCTTAGCTTGCTCCTTTTCTAGGCTTGGGGCTTTTGTGTTCACAAACACTCATTTTCTGCTCTTACATCCATGTGTTTGGAAATTGAAGGGAAGCCTTTGTGGTTCCTCTGTTTACCAGAAAAAAAGTGAAACATGTATGGCTATCCTGATGACCAGTGTCTTGCATACCATGTGGGAAGGATTTCCTTCAGAGTTTTGTTTCAGCTGATCAGATAAGAGGAAGAAAGAAACAGTTTGAATGAAAGAGAAATCTCTTTCCTACTAAGCTTTCTGTAGCAGGATTGTTCGCCCTCATTGCAGGGATATCCTTCAGAACACCTTACATCAAGACTCAGCAAGTTTCCTGATGACACCAAGCTGTGCAGTGGAATCGACACACTGTAGGGAAGGGATGCCATCCAAAGGGACCTTGACAGGCTGGAGAGATGGGCCTGTGTGAACGTCCCGAAGTTCAATGAGGCCAAGTGCAAGGTCCTGCATATGGGTCGGGGCAATCCCAAGGACAAGTACAGGCTGGACAAAGAAGGGACTGAGAGCAGCCTTGAGGAGAAGGACTCGGGGCTGCTGGGTGATGAGAAGCTCAACAGGAGCCAACAACGTGCACTGGCAGCCCAGAGCTTGCAGCTTGCAGCTGCATCGAAAGAAGTGTGGCCATCAGGTCAAGGGAGGTGATCCTCCCCTTCTACTCTGCTCTCGTGGGATCCCACCTGGAGTACTGTGTTCAGCTCTAGGGCTCCAACATAAGAAGGACATGAAGCTGTTGGAGGAGGTCCAGAGGAGGGCTACGAAGATGATCCGAGGGCTGGAGCATCTCTCCTATGAAGACAGGCTGAGAGAGTTGGGGTTGTTCAGTCTGGAGGCTCCAGGGGAACCTTCTAGCAGCCTTCCAGTACCTGAAGGGGGCCTACAAGAAATCTGGAGAGGGACTTTTTCCAAGGGCCTGTAGTGATAAGACAAGGGGTAATGGCTTTAAACTGAAAGAGGGCAGATTTAGGTTAGATCTAAGGAAGAAATTCTTCACTCTGAAGGTGGTGAGGCACTGGAACATGTTGCCCAGAGAAGTTGTGAATGCCCCATCCCTGGAGGTATTCAAGGCCAGGCTGGATGAGGTTTTGAGTAACCTGAGGTAGTGGAAGATGTCCCTGGCCATGGCAGGGGGGTTGGAACTAGATGATCTTTGAAGTCCCTTCCAAACCATTTTACTATTCTATGGTTCTATGAAGACCAACCTTATGAATACACTGGACCTCTTCCTTCTCACTACACATCTGGTTTGCATAGATGAGCCCATAGGCCTCTGTGAAGCAGTGCTTCACAAACACCTCCCTGGAGTGAGATGAGAAGGTGGACAGAGGAAGCTGTAGATGAAAGAAGATGGGCAGACGTTTGGAAAGGTACAGTTAAATCTTGATATACAGCAGGAGGATCATTCAAAATCACAATCTAACTGTTGCAAGAAGTTACTATCTTCTGAGACCACTGCTGACCATCTCAACCACATCAGTGAACTCATGTGGCACACACATTTGTTTCCTTTGGAAGAAAGAAGAGTGGATTTGTGTTTTTCAGGCCTCTGAAGGCACCACCAAGGCTGCTAGTCCTGCCCAGACTCCCCTGGGGGCTCCCACAATCCTTGCTTATAGCCCAGGACCACATTTAGCTCAACTCAGGGCTTTCAGTTCCTGCCGCAGCAGCACTAGAGACACTCCCCTGTGGAGAAGAGAATGATCCTCTTTGTCGTGGGTTAGGTTGAACCGCCCCCCACACACACAGCCGGTCACTCCCCCTCCCCCACCCCCAGGAATGAGGGAGAGAATTAAAGGATAAACGTGAAACCCGTGGGTTGAGATAAGAGTGATTTAATACAGGTGATTTAATACAATGTAGGTGCTCACCACCCCCTCGTATGCGAAGCCCGTCTCGTCCTGAAAACTGCAAATCCCGGACGAACGCGAGGCCCCGAAATAGAGAGGGGCAGAGAGGGAGAGATAGTACTCCGAGAGTGGGAGTACTGGGAGAGAGAGAGGAAAGAAAAAAAAGAAAAGCAATAGAGCGAAAAAACACAGCAAGAGCAAAAGCGGCAAAAGCCAAAGCGCAAAAGCCAAAGCGCAAAAGCCCTTCTTCCCGGCTGACCCTCGCTTTTATACTGGGCATGACGCTGCATGATATGGAATACTAATTGGCCAGTTTGGCCCTCAGTCTTAAGTTCCACACAAATCACAAGGGGAATCGTGTCCCCCTTGTCCCAGCTATGCTCCCCCCTTATCCCGCCGTGCTTCTGCGCTCCGGCACACTGAAAAGTCCTTGGCAGCTTGTTATCAGCGTTCTTCTCAGAGTGAGCCTCTGAGTAAAACCAAAACATGGAGCTTTTCTAGCTGTTAAAAAAAAAAACAAAACAAAAACTCTGTCCCAGCTAAAACTAGGACACTCTTACAGGCTGGTTTAATGGCTATTCCTCACTTGTAGGGGCAGATATTACAATAAGCACCAGTAACAGGAGGACTGCTGTCATCAAAGCATCAAAGTCGGTCTGTCTAAATAAATAGTTGATTGTTTTCCTGAGTGTAATCTTCTTGGTTATTGCAACACCAAAATGTAACATCAGGTGGTCTGGAAATGTCTCCTGATTTCCCAGTGATGAGTCAAACAAATGGCAAAAAGAAAATGGTTCTGTTCTACGAGAAGAGCAAACCCCCTCCCAAAGCCCTTTCCATCACCCAAGACTTCTAGATGAAAACAAGTCAAACAAAGGCAGCTTCGTGGCCAAGTCTAATATTCTTTAAAAATAAATCACATTGGAAACAGCATCTGGCAATAGCATAGCCCACCGCAGTTCAGACCAAGTCTGGTCTGGATTAGGGACTTCCTGAATGATGGAATAGCTTTCCATGCTTCCTAAAGAGTGGTTTGAGGTTGGTGGTTTTTTCTCTTTTGCAGGTTTTGGTTTCCTTTTATCAGATTTCTCCAGGTCAGAATACGTTTTCTATTCCTCCTGCCACGGATCAGAATCCATCACACTTTCTCCAAGTCTTGGGTTCTAGAGGGGCTCCTGGAAAGGTCTTCAGCAGTTCCAGAGGATGCAGTGGGACAGTAGTCTCTCTAGTGTTTAAAGACTATCTTATAGACATGTCTAGGAATGATGTGTAGCTGCACACAGGGGCAATAGTGGCAACCTTTTCCCTTCTAGTACAGAAAGTGGAAACTTACAGAGCTGGGTATCACGAAATCAGCAATGGAGCTGAGCGTGAACATAGCCAGGAAAGACAGATCATGGGCAAGATGCCATTGTCAAATTAGCCACAACTTGGATGGGTTTTGAAGGGGTTCTTTGGGCTATTTGTAAAAATTGATTCATTATTCCTTTCTTCTCTGGGTGGAAATTTAGTACTTTTTTTTTTATTCTGAGCAAATCTGCACAAGAGAATAGTAACTGCTGTCAGAGCTAAAATCGATTTTAGACACAACAGAACACAAATAGAAACCAAACTGGAACTAAACAAAGCCATGTCAATATGATTACCGTTGAATCAGAGTTGTACAAACTGATTTATTTCAAATTTGGGCATCTCCTCATATGTAGAAGTCAAATAGATAAGATCTACTGGTTGGCTTTTACGTCAAGCAGACAGAATGCCTGCTGAGTGGCTCCTGGAGCTCCAGTCTGCAGCATTTGGATATAGAGCTCTTCTTTCTGCAACATAAGATGGCCATGATTTCTGCAAACTCAAAAGTCTTTTTTCAACCACCTGTAATGGGTTACTTTAGCTTGTGTTTTGATTTAAAAAAAAATCATATTTTGTAATGTAATCTTCATAGTTTTGGTTTTCTTTTGAAAACAGGACCTGAATTAAAATGTTATCCAGTGTTATTCACAGACCTTTAAACTGAGATCCCTCATTTTGGCCCCATGCCAGGTCACAACCTAAGAAATGATTCAGCTTTGCTCATGAGTCTCAGGTAGGGTATATCCCTGGTTTAATCTTGCTCTGCTATTTCTTTCTAGAAGTTGCAGTAGCTTGGTCCAAGTTTATGACAAAAGAGCAGTCGAATAAAAGCCAATCCTGTCACTCTAAAGAGCTGGCATTTCCTGAATGTATTATATAGGGGGAGCCAGGGGATGCTTGTAGCTGAAAGTATACTTAGCACGAGGCTTGTCTAGGTGATCAAATATTGCCTTCTAGCTTTGAACTCTGCAAGCTCTGCAGTGCACAAATGTGTTTCCCTAAATACCATCTCCGAGGAGATGGCTTTTGTGTCTTTGGAAGCATCCACTGCCTCTTTCGCAGTTGCTTGCTGCTCAGTGCGTAGCGCTGAGCGGGCAGGTAGGGCTCAGAGCCCCGGCTTCCTCCCCGTCCCCGTGGAGGCAGAGCCACACAAGCGGGGGGCTCTCTGTTGCCAGGAGGGCTGTTATGGAAAACGTCCTTTCCAAGCCCCTTTGACGGTTTGCAGTACCTGCCTGGGGTTTATGTAGCAGGCAGCAATCTGTCTGCCTTTCTCCAGTCTGGCGAAGTGGGAGTTAGGATTTTTAGGCTTTTCGTTTCAAATTATTTCTGCTCTATGTCAAATGTGATTTAATGATAGGTTAATTAAAAGAAATCTGTCACAATGGTTTAGGCATAAGCAGAAGGCATTTTCTGCGCAGGTCAAAGCTGAAGGAAAATAGCAAGGACTGGAAGGAGGAATGTTCAGCAGCCACTCAGAATTACCAGCTAAATACTTCTCTCTATTAGCAAGGGAGAATGAAACATCCAGGAGCAGAGGATTTTGCAATGGGAGGAAGCCAATTGCAGAGAGAGGAGGATCAGACTGTGATTAGTTGTGAGAGGTATGAAGCTTCTAATTATAAGGGCAATCCCCATGCTCCTCCCCTGCAGCCGGGTAGAAGACGGTAGAGACTCGGAGCAGAGAGGTAGGGCCCAGCATTTGGGAGGAGAGCTTCCTCTGTATCTAGTACTCTAACTGGTCCTTGGGGGAACTACAGGGAGATTAATTTTCCTGACACACAGTTTGAGGCTTTCAAACTGGGCACTGCACCATGCACAGTCAGCACGGTCCCGCTCTGACGTTGGGACGGGAACTGGGAAGCGAGCTTCCCAGACTGACACAGTCGTCCACATGTCAGATAAGCTTGTGCTGCTGATAAATATGATCAATTATATGTGGATGATTTGTTTTAAAGTTGCTGTATTCACAAGTGAAGTGTTAGGCCTTGGAGCTCTCATTCCCGTCATGATTTTTAATTTTCAACTTGTTCCCCATGGATTAAATCTCAGGACTGAGATGCAGAAAACCTCCGGACATTACCTTTTTTAATGAAATGTTCTGATATCACTGGCAAACCCTGAGCCAATATTAAGCCCATGTTTCTCCAGCTGTGAATAACACATAGTTCTGCTCCTGGCTTGCAACACGAAACAACCAGCAAGCTAAAAACCTCCACAAATTGCTTTCGGCTATTTTTCAGGGTTTATGCAGACTTTTTTTTTTTTTCTATAGGATTGTATTTGAATCTGATAGAGTAATAAGTTAACCTAATTGCTTTCTTCTTTAGCCTTCACCCCAACAGTTCCCTACAGCCTTTTTATCCTCTGTAATGTCTGGAACAGAGTACTGCAGTGATGTGTAAGTGGGGCACTTAGCCCAAGTGGAACCTTCTTGAAGACAAACAATAATGAAGTTGTTACTAGGTAATGGTTTCGATTTGTAAACTCTTTTTGGGAAAGAACCATATTTTTCCTTAGAGCTGTCTGAAGAGCAGAGTTTCCTGTGCATGAGAACTCTTGCTTTTTCCAACCAGAGTGGCAGCAGCTCAAGTAACAAAAATGCCAGCTTCCCTCACAAGCTGCAGACAAATTCAGTGGTGGAGGGTGAGCCCTGCCTGGACACCGGCACAGTGAGCCCATATGAGGTTCGTCAGGCTTCAAGCCCAAGATATATGAGCTTGAAAGCTTGGTGAGTGAGGGCTCTTGCTGGGTTCCACCTTGCTGCTGCAAAACTGCAGGAAAGCCTTGATTAGGTGGATGGTTCCCAGGTTTCCAGGATCCTGCCTCAGGGCTATATGAATGTAGATCAGTACCTGGGGGTCAGCCCTAGCGTGAGGGACTCCAGAGACCTACCAAGCAGATTGCTTGAGACATGGCAAGCCACGATCCTGGGCAGGTTAGACGATCTTTGGATGAAGTGATCTTTAAAGAGCAACAAGGTTCCAGGTTCCAAGGCAGCCTTCCAGGAAGCAGAGTTGATTCGGAGCTAGGCTCTAAGGTGATAAAAGTTCACTAAAGCAGAGTAAATTTAAATGAGCATCTTGATACTAACACGCTGGCTTTACTGGAATGTTTGAAACAGCTCTAGGTTCATAACTAGCTTCAGAAATAACAACCAGTAAGAGACTGACTTTTTGAAATAATTCCCTGAGTGATGCACAGTTTTAGAGATTCTTATTGCGCACACATGTGTTGCTGCTCTGCTTTAGATTCTGCATACCTGAAGATGCTGGCTCTGTGCGGTTTGATTAATACCATGAGGTGCTATTTAAGTCAAGGAAATCTAACTTTTTTAAAATTACATGTCAAGTCCTCAGGTTTCCCTGCAGTATATCAAATCTCAATTGGCAGGTTACATGTCATAATCTCTTCTGAAATATTTCGTTAGACATTTTTATACTAACTGTAGCTGGTTTATAAATTCCTGTAGCATAGGATAACTGGCATTATATTTAAGAAACCCCATCTTGGAAGTGTAAATTTACATATTCACATTTTCCTAAATTGGCTAGAACACATTTCTCATTGTTCTCATTTGAAAAAAAAAAAACAACAAACACCCAACAAACCAACAACAAACAACAAAAACTAAAACTCTTTTTCTTAAATTGCTTATATAGGTCCTTTGTAAATCTGTGGAAGAATGCAAAAAATACTGCATAAATACCACAATGAAATGCGCTGTTTTATGGAGTATGAACTAACATGATGACTTAGATGTGGAAGCTGATTAGGACTGGAAGCACAGTCATGGAACTTCATATTCTTACTGTAAACAGGTTGTTTCTGGAGTGGATCTTGTTTTATGTTTTGGAGACCTTTATGTCTAACTACCTTCAATTGTACTTGAAATATATTCTCACAAGCTCCACTACTTCACACTCCTGAAATACTCCATATCTTGTACAGGTACACAGAGTATCCTCCATTCATTGTTTCCCATTCCCTAGCTGCTAGTGACATATGCTGGGGGTGATTCTGAACTGTATGCGCTGAAAGGTCAGTGTTTCCACTAAATTAAGCAAATAACATTAAAGGTGTATTGCAGCCTCAGCAGAGACACTAATGTGGGTTCCTCTCCTTTCCTGTCACTATTTTTTATGAAAGTTGGTAAGATATTTTGAAATGGGCTAATGGATTTAGAAGCAATGGGAAGGAGATTGTGGAGGGAAAATGGACCTGAAAGGCAAAGGCACAGATTTTTTTTCCCTAGGAAGCCAGGCTGAGCTGTCATATGCAGAACTGAGCAGGCAGAAGTGTTTGGTGGAGCCTCTTGCTCACTGCCATCTGAATACTTGCCTTTTTATTACTGAAAAGTGACTTTGAAGAGGGTGGGAAATTCTGCAAAATCTGATTTGAAAACTCTCACCTTCATTTTGCATGGATGGAGACGACTGCTCAAGACGCAAGTAGCAGGAAATCAGGCTTCATACTTTGCTATTGACTTTATACACAAATAGGGTGCATTGGGTCTCATAATATAATTTCACTTCTTCACCAGGCAACTCTCAAACCTGCCAAAGAATCAGAATGGCAACCTGATCCCTGCTTTGTAACACCCTGCTTTCTGCCACTTTTCTGTCCATCATTTCAATGTTCTGTTGTTGCTCTTTCAATAGAGTGCTCTGCTAACTGCTGTCATTACTCTGGTTTTCCATCCTTCAATTTTCTACCACCCATTTTCCATCAAAAACTCCCCGTCATATTGAAGTGTGCCCAGTCAGCTGTAGTTGACATCATGGAAGTGCTTGAATTCATGGATGACACATGAATATCTGCATGTTTATGGCCTTTTTCATGTATTTTGGCAAATGCATGTTTTATTCCAGTGTAATATTTAGGTAAAAATAACTGCTGCAAATGAAAATACAGTAGTCTGCAGTACCATAATTTTGACCCTTCAACAATAAATCACCATACTTAAATGTCATGCATGCTAGTAGAAATGCACAGGGCATACTGCATGTAGCTATGAAACAGCAACCCTCTTGCCTTTGCTCTGCATTCATATAATTGAGAACTCACTTCCACTGTCACTGGGATTTTAACCAAGAAAGCATCTGGGCAAATAAGTCATATCACAAGTTCAAAGCATTCCTTGAATGATTCTAGGAAGTCTGTTGCTAAGAGGCCGAGTAAATTTCCTTTGAAAGTTAAATTAAATGTGCCGTGTTGTGGTAGTGAGCATGCAGTTCATGCTGGACGTAGCTAGCTTTGCCTCCAGCTGTTGTGTGCATGGGTTATAAGAGGATCAGGTTCATAAGAGTACCAAACATGCCGCACCATTGCTGCCAAAGCAAATTGTGAGGAAGAGAAACCTTGTGATAGAGAAAATGGTACATTTGTTATTGGTCTGGATTGAAGACTTGAATAAGAAGACTATGCTAGTAATTCAGCTCATCGCAATGGAGAATGCTTAAAGCTTGTTTGTCTACTTGAGGCAGTGGAGAACGTGACTGTGGAGAAGGAGAAGACTTATGACAAGCCACTGCTAGCTTGATCTGCCCACAGAATGTGTTGTGGAGGGACAGAAAAAAAGCTATGGGGGGATATAGCTCTTTTTCTCTGCTTTCCTGACTGTTGTAGTGAATACACTCTCTTTTATTCTCAAAGATAGATGTTAATATCAGATGTGTTTCGTAAAGTGTGGCTAAGCTATTAGAACACATTCTCGGACTTGAATCTTTAATTTTGCAGGCAAACATGAGATTCTGACAGTAAGGAGTTTTCATATGGGTGCTGCAAACTGGACATACATCATTTTCAGACTGATAGATGGCTGTGACCCTCCAAGCAAGAAACCATTACGTCACGAGCTTGTGCAATCAAGTTAGGGTATTTGGGGTGAGCCCTCATCGTAATTCTCAAATGGACATTTCTATCTCTCAAAGAACCACTTATTTAGAGAATTTGTCCATTATTCAAAGGAATTCCTGCCATCATTTAAAGGCGTAACTGTCCGTTCTATAAACCGAAGATGAATTGAAAATTTTCATAATTTCTAAGCTAGGAAAGTACTTTCATACTAGTCTCATGCTTTCATAGTAGTCTCGTAAGAGACTGACTTTCTCTGAAATAAAGAATAAACCCAAGCAGAACAAGAAGCAGAGCAGTGAGATCTGTTTCTAATTCTGTAAACCAGACATAATTTTAAAGTCCACACTTGTTGAAAACGAAGGTGGATTAGCTGAAGTCAAAATCTACAATACTGGACTTCTGACTGGATGCCTCAATAACTACACAGTCCTTTTCTTCTCTAACTTCCTGGTTATTTAGTATGACTAGAGGCAACATTTGAACTCTTTTATAAGGAGAATGCTTCCCAGAAAATTCTTGATCTCTTTCAGTTATTACTATTGAAAATGCCTAATGGTTCTCACAATCTGAATATTTTAAGCAGGTTCACTCAGAGTAATGCATATCTGCATTATTCTATTTAGCTCCTTTTAGCAGAATGATCCTTTAGTGAGTGAAAAGCCCTAAGGCAGCAGCTGGTTCCAATTTTATAAGAAAATCTTGTGGGTTTCATCAGGTAGTGGAAAAAAAAAAAAGTCTGTAACTATGGAAAAAGCTGCAGTGTGAGCTATTAGGCACGGGAGAATTCAGCCCAGAGAAGCCCTTATAAATATACAAGATATAGAAAAGACTTCTCATGAACATTACAATTTAGATTCAGTACTAACAATCAGACACTGGTCTTTAGGAAATTGGGCTTCGTTGGTTCTGGTGTTCAAAGAATTGCTGTTCGCTACGTTATCTCTAAGTAAAAATGTGCTGAATGCAACTTATGCTTTTTTTTCTGATACAAAGCAGAAATGCCTACAGTTGTCTCTAGAAGAACAATTACATATCTAATTTGGCTGATGTGCAGGGATTTGGCATTGAGAGCTACAAGATGTCTTGGACCAGGCAGTTGTTAAGAACTGGGTCCAGCATGAGGAAACCTTCATGTCTCTCCACTCTTCACAGCACCTGCATTCACCTGAGATGGGGATGCACTGGTTTCTTTCACTGCACAGACCATCTCATTTCCACTGGGAGTATATCTACATAGTGCAGAGAAAGTCCTAGGATCACTGTAGCCCCAGTGCTGAGGTGCAGTAGCACGGCTGGACAGCTTTTATACAGGACAGAGCTCTGGTATTTTATATACCGCACAGCTATAATCTATAATCATAGAATCATAGAATGGTTAGGGTTGGAAGGGACCTCAGGAAACATATGAGACTCAAAGGTAAATTCTTACCGAATCATAGTTTCAGTGATGGTATTTAAATTGATTTTCAGGGAACAAGAATGTCCTTGGCTTAATACACTGCTACTTATGTGCCACAGCTACTGTCACACTGTAACTGAGGCTGCCACCAGTGCTAGTTAGATTGCAGCTATCAAATCATTTATCAGACCATGACTGAGCTCCTAAATAAGAATCATTACTTGCCTGCCTTCATTTTAACACAAGCTTTGCAAATTAAATGTTTTAAACATGATGAAAATATGTCATTTTCCTGAATGGTTTCTTGGCTGAACTGTTTTGGTTTTAGAAAGAAAGGTGTCTATGAGTGTGTGCTATATGAGCAGGACAGAGCATATAAACTGGAACAAATGAACACTTTAATTAAATGTACTTAAAATTCACCGTCATGATTGATGATTCTCTAAGCTTTTGAGAGTGCCCCCATAACCATGTATTAAATCAAGATCTCTTGAATGTGCTATATCGGCAGATGTTAATTAGAAGTATCCAATTATTAAAGATGTATGTATTTTCTCAAGTTCTTCAAAGATTAATAGTTGCACATAAGCATCTGCTTTCCTACACGAAAAGCCTGCTAATACTGCAGTAGTAAATATGGTTTTGGTATGCTCAATTTTGTAGGCTTCTTGAGTTGGCCTAGTCTCATTGCTGGACTTCAACCTACAGAAAATAGTTATGCTTTTCTATATTTAGATAAGCAATTCTGCACAATCTGGCTCTCCTCCTAGATTACATATATTATGACTCTTTTGAGCTTCCTTATTACATTATCAGTCTAATGAACCATACTAGCGCATTTGTTCAACGTGACATTAAATCAGTGCAAAAATTTGTTAGTGGAGGCCTGAGCCGTTGGCTGTGCTCCGCATGAGTTACTTCATGCCATGCTACCAGCTTAAAGCTGCTCTGTGAGTGATAGAGGTAGACACAGCACAGGGACAGCTTCCAGAGAGGGAAGGCTGTCGTGCTGGCTCTTAGGGCACTGTGAAAGGCAGTAGGCACACCATCGAAGGACAGAGAACCTGTGTGTAGCACGATGAGTCACAGGTGTCTTGAAGCTTTTGATGAGCTACATAAATGTATGTAGGTCTTAGCAACTCTAACTTAGTAGAGACTGGAAGCATGGAGGTTTCAGCTGTTAAAACTCATGCTGGCATGCTCATGCATGCTTTTACTGGAGTCGTGTAGTGCACTCCTTCGACATAGCTGGGAAATGAGCTCAATATGTTTAGCTGGGCATCTACACAAACATTAAACTGTTTTGTGAATAGTAGCTTAGAAGAAAGTGCCCACTGGAAAGCCATTTTCTGGATTTTTTTAATGATATATGAAACACTTGAGATATATGAATATGAATTTATGATGTATGATATGGTTTATGGTGCATTAAATATTTGGGTATCCCAGGAAGGAACTGAATCAAGTCTGTGATCCTTCTAAGAGATTTGCAAGCGTCCCCTAAACTGTTATAGGTGCTTTAAAATTCCTTTTGTGTTCAGTAAAGAGGTATGTTAGCACCACTTATGGTTTCTGGACCTCTTTTAAGACCTGCATCTTGGTCCCTACTATTACAATCAATTTGCTGAAGAATAGGTGGGCAATATCACGACACAGACATAAAGGCATAATTACGGAGAGTGTAATTTGTGGAATGAATCTTTCTAGTCTGAAAGCAGAATAATTTGATTAATTCTGCTATCAGTGCTGTGGCCTTTCACATGTAATCTACTTGCACATACAGGTGCAGTCTGTTAAATAGTAAGTACTGATAAAGATGTCAACTTCGTTAGTCAAATAATCTAAGAGTTCAAGATTAGTAATGAATCATTTCCACTGTCATCCTTCATATCCACTTCTTGGAGTTTAGCAGAAAATCAGCCTCTCTTTGAAACAAACAAAAAAAACAGAAGTCACAAAAATAATCCTTCAAGCATCACCAAAATTCTCCTTTTTCCCCCTGATGCTTAGAAGAAGCATTTCCTCATCCCATTCACATATATTAACAGGAGTTGAGCATTTATGTGTTGATGGGAAGTTTCTTTTAGTACTTTTTTGGCTTGCTTTGGCATGGGGGAATGTATCACTGCTTTACCTGAGGCAAAACCTATTGCGCCTATGTCGTGGTTTTTGGACTGAGGGTCGAGACAAGAACCGAGAGGGAGCACCCACAAACTATGGTCCCGGGCAAAACATGACTCAGGCTTTTCTTCTTAAAACAAAACAATTTATTAACAGTTACTTAACAAGAGACACAAGGGAACGAAACTGGTTACCTGAGAAGAGAAAGAGAAAACAAGGCCAGATCTAAAAACAACGCCTCCCCACCCCCTATTTCCTTTTGTTCCTGGCTCTACCTCCCCCCCTGCGGCGCAGGGGCACAGGGAATGGGGGAGTGCAGGTCAGTTCGTCCATGTTGTTACTGCCGCTCCTTTCTTAAAGGAGGAGGAGTCCTTACACCATGTTTCCCTTGCTTCGGTGGGTCCCCTACTCACGAGGAAAAAATCCCCAAACTTTTCCAGTATAAGTCCTGCCCGCAGGATTGCAATCCTTCCCCATGGATTGTACCAGTTCGGGCTTTACCAGTCTCGGCCTCTTAGGGAGCTGCTGCCACTTGCGTCGGTGTGGGTCATCCCACGGACTCCAGATGCCTCCACGACCTCGTCGTGCATTCCATGCCTGTTATTAACAGTACCTCGTCGTGCATCCCCTGCTCCAGGACCTCTCCTGGGCTCAGGCATCTCTTCCCCGACGTGGGTTTCTCCACGGGCCGCGAGTGGGTCTCTGCTCCACCGAGTACACCCTGGCTGCAGGGGGGCTGCCTGCCATCTTCACACAGATTGCAAGGGAAAGCTTCAGCTCCAGCACACCTCCTCCTGCTCCATCTTGACTGACCTGGTCGTTGTGGTTGTTTTCTCTTAGATCTTAATCCTCTCTGGGGGAGCTCGGCCCGGCGGGCACCCCGGGAGCAAGGTGCTTCCCAAGTCCCCCATGCAGCTCCCCCGGCGCCATCTTGAGCACGTGGCACCGGCCCGGGCCCGAGCAGCCGCCCGGCTGGGAGCCGGGAGCGAGGGCAGCGCCCTCCACCCTTCTCCTCGCTCCTGAGCAAAAGACCGCCAAAAGACCGCACCTTTGTCTCAACTTAAATAGGGCAACTCGCAGAGGCGCCTATTTGGCTCAGCCCCCCAAGGGGGATGGGACTCAGATCTGGTGGCACAGGGAGCAAATCCCCTCTCCTGCCACCACAACACCCCCCCCCACATCAAACTATCACAACATATGCCCTTCTTGGTGCTGTTCTTATTATAGTTGTGACTTGTCTTAATGCCTTGACTGTTGGTGCAGGCCTAAAACTTAGACTTTGCTGTGTGGTTTTAACCATTTTACTGCAGTTTGATGGGAACGGTTATACACGTTTTCTCTCTCTCTCTCTCTCATTTTAAAACCTTGAAATCAGATTGCAGGCAGGCAGTTGAATTTGCAGTGGCTGGTGTGGTGTACATCTATGCTCATAGCTCATTTTCTGGTAAGTGTGGGAGAAGTCCCTTTTGGGTTCACTTTATGGTACTCACAACACTGTCTCAGTATAAGACATAAGGAGATCAAAACACAAGATGTGCTTATTGTGTTACTCCCATCACATCATAAACTAGGGGGAATTATTGGTGCATGCCTCCAAACAAGGTTCTGTGGATCAGAAAAAAAAAACAAACCAGCATGTTGTATCATGTAATTCCTAGGAGGAAGGCTGCAGTAAAGGAGATATTTTGCTGTGGACAATTTCCCTTTTTCCTTTTTCCTTTGAAAACAGGAAAATGAACTTCAAATGTTTCATAAGCTATACTTTTTCCTAGTTGAAGTGAATATTTGCTCTTTTCCAAACAAAAGCAGTGATGCCCAGGGAAAGCATGTTTTCAGATTCTAAGAGACAGATTATTGGATTGTTGTCCTTGTAATAAAATTCAGTACATCAGGTGAATGATTTATCATTTAGTGAAACATGGCACAACATCGATTGAAGCTACCCATTAAGTCAAGACATCAAACATACCCTTGTGACACTGTACTAGGAATCACTGTTGAAATTGTGAAACTTGCTGGTAATAGCAACTGAGCTCAAGATAAACATTGTTCTTAACTCATGCCACAGTGACGTTAATGGCTCATGATATCATGCAGTGATCAAAACCTTCTGGGAAGACATAGACGCAAAGGGACAATTTTCTTGGTGATCTATATCCATTTTATATTGAAGATTTGAAATTGGATAGCTGTTTACTTTAAAATATCTAGAGAAATTCTGATCTGTGGGCTCTTTTATTGTCTTTTAAAGCTTCACAGAAACCTAACCACTGATGACTCTGAACGTGAGAGCCATCTGAGTGTTTTGTCAATTAACTATTATATCAAGAAAAACAAATAAATACATTGCTATTCAATACCTCTCAAACTGGAAGAGTTTTTCCAAACCTACATTTGTAAAATGCATCCATAAATTCGGACTGTGATTGAGGACTTGACCTGGCAAGCCTTCTTTAAATACTCCTCTACACAATGTTTCTTCTTGTACTAAGTCATTAAGAAGCCAAATATTCAGGGCCCAATTTCCTTCCTGCAAATGCCAGCAAAGGGCCAGCTGTCCTGTTTTGTCCTTCGGGGGATTTATCTGATGACTGATCACCACCTTTCCTCCTCTCTTGTTCTTGTCAAGGAAAGTCAGATTTAAATTCAGCTTGGGATTTGAAGACTTTGCATAGACACCCTGCCTTTCTCCCCTTCTGGCCATTGCCATTCATCTACTGGCTGTGCTGATGTCTTGGGAACGTTTTGGGGAGCTGGCAACCCACAACTGATATCCCATCCATAACAGTCTCCTAATAAAGTTCTCACAATCCTCCAAACCAGCCTGAAAGAATTTCTCTCTCCCGAGTGTTACAGCTGGTACAAATGTACAAATGTAACTTTGCCATAAGTCCTGTGGTAATCAAGTTGGACCTTTCTGTGTTATTTAATGTGTTTCTAATACATACTTCTGGCTGCAAGCAGAGATTGTGGAATTGGCACATGGTAACACATGAATACTGAATTCAGTCACAATGCTTTTTGCGTCTGGTTTTGCAAGACAGGTGTGCAACTTTGGTACACATAAAATGACCAGTACATACATACCTTTTGATAACTGTTCATTCATTTCATAAATAAATACTGTTTTGAGGCTGTACTCATAGCCTTCAAAAGCAATTTACTATCCTCAAGGGAGAGCACTACCATTAAATGCAACTCTGCTTCTTTATGGAATTTGTAATCCTTTGGGGAAAAACATATTACAAACCAAAGGAAATAATAAATCTTCTTTGTGCTTGAAAGACACTGAATTATCTCCTTACAGTCACTGAAATTAAAGTTGTTCTAAATAGGAACTTTCTTTTTCGCCTGCCGATACTTCATGGAGTGTCCAAATGCTCTATTAATTGAAACCTGTGGTAGATAAAATAGGCCTTAAATTCAGTGGGAGAAATAAGCTACACACAGGGTTCTCTTGTTCATATCTGTCTGAAGATGTTTAGAAAACAGAACTGCCTCATATATTCATAGAAGTGCCAAGCTCCAAGCTTGTCTGAAGGTATTGTAAATAACACTTTGACAGTACTGGTAATTTCTAGGGATACTGCATATCTAGAACACTGGTCAAGTAATGTCACATTTTTATTTGCAGTTTTGTCACTCTTTATCATTGTCTCATTTGAATACTTCACCAACAATAAGTATTGCTATTTATTAGCATTGTTTGAAGAGCAGCTTGCTAAGGAAGATGTTGGAGCTCTTCAAAATACTTGATTTCCTCTTGCAAACTGGAAATGCAAATGTTTGCACAGAAAGAGTTGTCTGGAGACAAATGCCGTTTCCTAGCGCCTTCCTTTGATACATCATCTCTGGTGCTTGGTAATAGCAAAGTGCAAGAAGTGCCATGGGAGATACTACAATCTAAATGAACTAATAACAAGAGCAATCTGTAGGGAAGCAGCACAGTAATTAAGACCTAGCGAATTCTGACGTTCCCTTGAGCAGCTCATGAACTGGAATAACCACTCCGTTTTCCACATGCAGCTGGAGAGAGGCTGTCAATGAAACCACAGAATGAAAATGTCACCACTTCACCTAGTCAGAATCATTGCTCAGTACCACACCTGGCAGGTTACATACAAGCAATGGAAGAGCATTCTTACCTTTGGAGAAATTTATCTTGAGATGAGTACCTGTCTGCATTTTAACTATTTTCTTTAGTGTTTCCCCATCTCCCTGCCACACACACACACACATTGTGATTAGTAACATATAACTCTATCCTATTTTTAATCAAGCAGGCCATGAGTTTAAATAGTACTTTATTTACACCTGCTTCTTCTTTTCATGATTGTCACTTCCACAAACAGTTTTCTTATTTTAACACTCACATACTTTAATGTACTGAAGCATTTTGATGGCACAGCCAGGAACCAAATATGAAAATGAACTCTCATTAAGTAATTTCATCACCACCATATACCATGGTGGTAGAAAAACATCATCAACCACTCATTACAGCTCATATTTTTCTGGCCTTTATCTGGTTTGTACTGAAGTCATTGCCAATATGTCTATTAACACTGGGTGAGTATGCAGACACTCCAAATTATCATATAGGAGATGCAAATATTACTTTCGTAGGAAAAACCTCACATCTTGGTAAATAAAAATGTGTCCAATTGGCACTGGAAGAAAATATGACAGAAGTGCTAGTGATTAACATATCTGGAAGATGGCTAATTCTTTATGATATACAATAAAATCCCAGAAGAAAAATTAAAAGTTTGAGAACTAACATGTTTGAACAGCAAACTGAGGATATAATCTATGACATGTATGTAAGATGCAGAAGTGGTTTACGAAGCGTTGTACTTCTGAGTACGTTTCATTTAATGCCAGATCTCAAAAATCAGGGCTAAAACACTAGAGGTTTTAAGAGGTGCAATTCTGCATTGGCTGATAATTCATATAATAATATTAATTCTCAGTCTCTTGATTAGTGAGTAGAGTTTAGCAACATTCTCTGGAATTGCTGGGAATCAGCTCATCTGTGGCCCTCCTAAAGCTCAGCCAAAAAAACCCATTTTTTGTTGTCTCCCTTCAAAACCAGTAAGATTTTTATACCAAAAAGGACACCTACATTAGAAGACATGGTAAATTTTTCTGCATGATAACCTTGAAAAAACTATGAACTCAAATATATCTAAGAACATGTTTTTGGAGGCAATATCAAATTGGACACAAAATGTTGAATCTTGTAAATGTTACTACAAAGCCATATGGAAATAGTGTTTGAAATATGCCATTCATACCTATACTCTCAGTCCTAGCAAAAAAGTCTCACTAGATGGACTCTACTTCCCATAAAATGTCTCCAACCTCCTGTCTTGCTGAACTACTCAAGGGAATTAGCTATCACAGTGCATCATGGGAGCTGGGTTCCCGGTTTCCAACAAAGCAGGCATATGAGATCTCATAAGTATATTTTTTCATTGCTTTGTTGATTTTCTGGTTTTGTCCAAAAGTTGTAATTTTCCACATAAAATTGTGAAAGATAATGTTCAGAAAAGAAGATTTTCCCTAAAATTGTTGATGAAAATTTCCAGTTGACTCCAGCATTAATGTCATCATGGATCAGGTTTTGGGAGAGAATTTGATGTGTGCTACTTCCTGTGTGGGAAGCAATTAATATTTTTTGCTAATGGATATAATGCATCTGTAAAACACACAAAATCCATTCCAATAACTTCAAATTTTCACTTGCTGAAACCAGATTGAATTTGGCCCATTATTCTTTTGAAGTGAAGGAGAGAATAATGCCTTATGTTGTCATATGGCACTATATCAAATTGTTTCCAGCTATCAACACTGAAATCGGCTGCATCCGCAGTGATTTGGCCCGATGCTTATTAAACAGTAATATTTTTGTCAACAGATGGATTTTATGCTGCTGATATCCTGACAAGTCACCAGAATGAATCTGAAGATTCCCAGCCATAACACAATCCTATTTTAACCTTGGTTATTTTTAAAACCCCAGTTTAAAAAACATGACAAACATCAATGCTTAATGCAAATGCCTAGCAATGCGTGTTACCTGGTAACCAAATGGATGATATGTTGGAGAGGGAAGTGAAAACAGCAAGTGAACATATGCCAGATCAACTAGCAAATATAGAGATGGTCACCATGGATTTTACCACATTGAAATAAAAGATCATCATGACCTAGTATCATTTCATGGGAGAAGAAAACAGAATTTTCCTTTTACGTGCTCCTATGAAGGCAGAGGACATTCATAGTCTCTGACATCAGAAGCTGCTGGAAATGTCACTTTTGTCCATACACAAGGGAGAAAATTTCCCACGTATAGGGAAGAAAATGTACCACATTGCCCAATGAAAAAAGCTTGGAAAAGTTAACTGCAGCATCAGAGGAGAACCTGGTCACAGTATAAGGTTCTTGAGTGACTGGCAACACTCGTTGGCCAAAAAAAGAGAACTATTTCTGGGAGAGATAAGGATTTATTTTCTTTCAGTGAGTTCAAAGATTCATTTATTTTCCCTGGCCTTTCCTCAAAAATAATAGGCAAACTGACTTGCTGGAAACTCAACATGGCAAAGACACAAGGCATTTCTTTTGAGTGGGAAAGGCAACCTGAGAGCTCTCTCATGCAGAGGGTCATGCATCACCAGGGGTCATGATCTAAAGCTGAAGTAAAAGCTTGCGGTATGATCATAGTACCCAAGTAGATTTTATTTCCTTGAAAACAGGAAAAACACTTTTTATTTTAAAGAAAACTTTTAATTTAAAATGTTTTTAAAAAGACTGTCAAAATAGTCTACAAAATAAGCAGAAACCAAAATGAAGCAGATAAAAATTAAAATATTGGAGCACCACAAAAATATTTCTATTTAGGAAGGTATTGGTGTATGTTTTTTATTTCCCAGTGATATAAAGGACAACCACAGTTTACGCTGCCTTTGAAGTGTTTGGGTTTGCAAAGCAATCTTAAAATAGCTTCCAAAAATGGCTGGTTTTCTGAAACTATTCTTGGCTGATGCCTTACGTTGCATCATTGTAGACTAATCCTGGGAGTAGAAGTGTCAAAGGCCTAGGTGAAGGAAAGAAAAATGACTAGTGCTAGACAGACTGCCATACTTTTACAGAAGTGACATTCAGTTCTGGACTCTCATAGTTCATTTTTAATGTCTGTACCAAGCAGCATAGTCTTCAATTTCACCGGAGCTGCAGAATCCAGCCTGTCCCAGAATCTATGGTAGATTTCAAATTATCTCTGTTACTGGGGAACGTGCTGCAAATAGTCAGCTTAGCAATATTGTGATTTCATCTCTGAAACTTTAGGCTTCAGCAGGAAGAATGAAGTCCAGCTGTTAGCAGAGAAGGCACTAAATCGGATCGCTAGCACAATTAGTGATAATTAGAAAAAGGCCAAAGCCTGGAAGAAGAAACAGTGCCCGTTCCCCAAGGAAATGCGTCTTCACAATGGATGCTTTCTGCTTCTCTCGTAAGACCATGGGAGCACAGTTTGTGCTTGTTCAAACCACAGTCAGAGGAGCTTACTTCCTTAAGATCCGTATCTATCTGTTCGTCAGTTATTTTTCAGATTTGTCATTCTGGCCCTTATTAAATATATTCCAAATAACTAATCAAAAAGCTTTTAAGAATGTTTACATGCAAAGGCAAGGAATAAATTATTCAGTATCTGAAATCTAATCATACACAAATTTCTGGAAAGTACTTAACTATGTGCTTAGATCCTTCCTCAGGAAAGCAGTAGGCATTAACCAGAGAGACGCTGGGCTCATGCCATTCAGCTCCATTGTATTGACTGAGCTACGGCCCCAGCCTGGGAGTGACTTTCAAACTGCTAATTTCCAGGTAGACTGCACAGGGAGAGAGAGGCAGCAGGTCCACATTCCATGGACCCCTTTTGCTGTGCTGCCATCCTGTCGTGCTTCCCTTCCAGCCTCCCCAGGCTCTAGGAGCACTTCCGTCCAGACCACCCTGCCACCAGTGTTCAAGGGTCCTCTCTTGAGCACGTGAGTTACTGGTTCCACCATCAGATTTTCTTGTGTTTAGGCCTGGCTGGCACCTCAGGCACCTAAGTGATTGACTAAATGCCTTTCTAGGTACACGCTCGATAATACTTAAGCACTTGAAATCAAGTTTGTGTCTACGTCAAGGCCTGTGCTGAGTGAAATGCTCTCTGTTCCTGAGTTTTAGGAGTGAGGTCCAAATCATGGACCTGTCAAAAGCGAGAATCTGCTACTGGAAAAGTATATAAAAAATAATCAGAATTAAAAAATAGGTGTTCTTTTTCCCCAATATTTAGAAGACCAGCACCAGTTTTTTATGCTGTATATGTTCGGCTAATACTGTGATGGTAGTCCTACAAATGCTTGCAATAATAAGCGAAGAACATTTCAAAGTCTTTTTTGTCTGGGATCTGTAGGCAGAGATCTTGACCTAGTAACCATACAGGGAAGATTTATGTGCGTGCAGCACAGCAGTTTCTAAACATGTTCCCAACGTTCTTTAAGGAAACTGTGTTACAGCTCCATCATGGTTTATTTAATCCCTCTATAGATTTACTCTGATCCTAGCACAGAGGGGTGTTTTTGTCATTGTATGTTAAATAAATGGAGTTGCTTAATATTTTTGCTAATGAGGACACCAAACACGGAACTTCCACTGGAGCCTTTGGTCATAGGGATTTGTTTCTAGCAACGTGTTGTCTCCACTTCAGTTCTCAGTTGCATTGATGGCATTACTCAAGTGACAAAAATAGCAAGATTATTGCTCATGTATGTATGCATTGGAGTTATTTGCATGAGATTGACAGGGAATGCCTGCCTGTCCTTAAAAACAAGCCAAAAAAGGAAAATACCATATGATGTTGCAAAATGGCACGTGAATTACCTCACTTTCTCATCTCAGTCTGTCTCTCACTACAACTCATGTTATAGATGCAGTGGAATACTCTAAAGCTTGAAATGGATCTACCACTTACAGCCAGAGGACTCTTTTAAGCTTGCTAATCCATTGGAAAAATAGCTCATTCCTTTGGCCAGTGGATGCTGTCAACTGAAAACAGTCTCAACACTGAGATTTTATAAATGAAAACATAGGTACACGTACAGAAAAACACACACTCATATATATTTGTGCTTAAATGTTTTATATTTATATGCATAAACACACATGTGCGAGTAGATATTTTGTGAATGTGTATGTATCTTATGTATACACATGTTCTTACATACAGAAACAAAAAGGTATTCCTACAAAGTAACGTGAGTATGAAGAAAAATCACTTTTCTGCAATAGTTGCAATGGAGTATTACAGAGCTGCCAGCAGGAAAGTTAAAATGCCCATACAGAGTTAAAATAATTTATTTAATTTTAATGATCTAAAGTGAGGGAAAAGCAGGGAGTAAAAAAGCAGCAGAAACCAACATATAAAAGTTTATTTTGAAAATACCTACCAGTTAAATAAAGCTGTGCTTGCCATTATTATCATATACTTACAGTCCTGCCTTCTGAAAGGTTGAGTACCTTCTGTGAGAAACTCATAGGATGCAATATTTAATGTCTAACTATAAAGGGAAAAGAATCTAACAAATTTGAAGCATTAGCAGAGTTGGGTGCATGCCTACATGCACGTGTGCTGTGCGGGTGTGTGTGCATAAGCATGTACATGAGGATGGAAAGTAGGAATCAAAGAATCTGAACGGTCTGGCCAAAATAAAGAGATACTTGTCTAATTTTTGTCTAATGGCAGGTTGCTAGTAGCAAAATTTACCGACAGCCTTTTGAAGTCAAAATCTAAAGGAATCACTTTATTACAGACCACAGTGAGAGCTGAAGGCTGGCCGCTTTCTCTGGGAGCTGTATTTCAGTTGAGGTCATGAGAAATCCTAGCCAGTGGTGAGCATTAATGAGAGGCTTGCTGGATGTTTACGGCATCCAGCTTGCAGCAGTTGAGGAGAAGGCAGAAGGTGTTAGCACAGGAATTATTTACCAGCTTCTTAGATGGTTTCTGTTGTGGTTCGTTTCTGAGTATTCCTCTGATTTTTCTCATTTCAGCTGGGATCTCAGTGTGCAATAGAGAAAATCGTGAACATCTGACTGCCAAAAAGCCCTCTCTTCTGTCTTTCTATTGCCTTTTGGATAAATGAGACACACAGGAGAAATAATTACCCTGGGTCAGTGCTTCTCTCCCCAACTAATCACAGTTTCTAGAAGGCTGTTAAGGGCACTGAAAACTAAATGTAAGGTTTTCTTTGGGTTACCTCTGTCATCGTAGCGTCTCAGACATAGGAATTTTAGAGGCTTGACATCTTAGATCCAAGACAAGAGCATGCTAACACACACAATCATTTATGGAAATTCATTAGTTGAGTGTTTCCTTTCATGCCCTCTGGCACACGAGACTTTGGCACACACATCAGTTTAGTTTATCCTTTCTACAGCCCACATTTCTAAATAACAACTGAAGCAGTATTGAAGGCAAAGACTTGGCTAGCTTAAAAAATATAGTAGATGGTTACACAGGCAGCAAGAAAAGCCAATTATGAAAGCAAACACTAAGAAAAATAAAGCAGCTTAGATGCATAAACCCCTCAGGTTTTATAGTTCAGTTGTAAGAGTATTTATCAAATGATCTGATAGATTGTCTTAGAACAAATTCTGACTGTGGCTTGCTCGTGAGCAGATTACAGCATCCTTCACTGCCTCCATATCTGCCTATGCCTTGCTCCTGATGATATATTTACTCCTCTTAATGGTCATGGAGATGATTTCCAGTGTAGATTTTCATGGGGGAAGGGAGTGACACATAGTATTAAAACAATTGAGATATAAACATGCAAGTAGAGTACTGGCAAGGCCCGGCACAGCCCGCTAAATGTATTTTTCCAAAGTAAATCTGAATTTATCTTCACCCACATTTGTAACTTAGCCAGAAATGCTTTGGTAATGTGGTAGGACATGAGATTTTTAGTTTAAGAGAGATCAGTGGTACCAGGACTTTGTTACTCTCTCTTTGAGTAGAGTAAGCCGCTTCAAATGGCTGTGGAATAGCGTACTGATAGCGTGAGTATTTTCCTGCTCTGTTGTCAGCAATACACAGTTTTGATCCTTCACCTGGGACCGTCTAAAGCAATACGCCCATTTTTATTTCTATGCATATCTAATCCTACTGTTTCAGACTCCTTTTCAAGTCGTGACAACGTGCCCCTCAGGTCACCAAGCCCGAGCCTTCGAGTTAACCCAACCTCTTATGGAATTTCAGAGCTTCATGGACTAATTCAGGGGAGCACAGCTTTGCACATTGAATAAAACACTGCGTATTCTTGTCCTCTTAAAATCCATTTCCTTTCGATTTCCGTGGCTGTCTGCACTTGTATATATTCTTATATAGGGGTCATGACTGATTAGTGTGTAATTACAAAAAGAACAGTTCAGCAATGTGATTTTTCTTTAAAGGAAAAAAAGACTCTTCTAAAGTCTTTTTAAAGGGGTCTCAAAGGCTTCAACACATATTGTTAGAGAATTGTTCCTGAGTTTGGGTTAATCATTTTGCTGGCTCAAATTTATTTATATCCCTGGACTGTCACATTTGGAAACAATGATCAGAGGAAACTATGAGAGGGTTAAGTATGCCCCGTCGGCCATCCATGACATATTAAATACTTCCGCTGGACACCACAATTTTCAAATTAGATACACTATCACCTACCGTGGCAATCGCCTTTAATTTTACCTTGCTAGAAATACTGCTAGGATTGGAGAGATTAAGTTTTACATAATTAGATAATGTTATACAATTAGATGCGTTATGGTGAGGGTTAAAAGTAACAAATGCATCTTACTAATTTGTTGTTAAGGAGCTGTTAAAATTATTTATTTTTAAAGAATTCTGTGGGTTTTTGCTGACTGAACTGGTAGATCAATTCTAATAGTTTTCATCCAATTTCACAAAGTTTTAGCTCTAACATCTATGAAGCAGCATTGCCATATATTCAATGTTATTTCAGTATGAATATGTGATTTCTTAATGAATTAGTCAATTTATTTCCATGTGATCTGACAGAAATAATTTTCAGCCAATATTGTTCCTACAGTAATCCTTCATTATTTTTCTTTCATTCTCAGATAAATAATATTGGAAATTTTAGAAAAGCTAAAAATATGTCCAGTGGCTGAAATTCTTGCAGAAGTCTTACTATTGATTGTTTTTGTTATGAGAATGTCATGTGTTTGTCTGAGTTATATGTAATTCAGTTAACACTCTACAAACATAAAGTAGATTATATTTTATTTTTAATTTAAATTCAACTGGCTCATGTATGTACAAAGACAGGAATTATGAGGAGTCATCGAAGCCAGGTTAAGCTCAAAAGGCACATAATTAACCGATCAGTTCTGGCAATGTTTTTGTTATTGTGTGCTGTTGTTGTATTTCGCAAAGAAATTCAAAGACTGTTGTCCTATGAAAGGAAGACCAGAAAATACAACTTGAAAGTCTCGTATCACCAGAATCCTGAATAAATCCTTGTACAAGAGCAGTTGCTGTATGTTCAAACTCAATACTATACAGTTTGATGCTGTAGATGACAGATATGATAAATACTATAAATTCAGTGCTATGAAAGGATAGGAGAGATCTCACAGATGCTCACTGAGGAACCGTTTTTCTTTAGCAGCTCTGAAAGTTAGAACTAATCATGTAAACCTAAGCCTATTCTGGTTTTGCTGCAAAGTTGCTTTTTGAGCTGGGTAAGCATTCATCATGTGTCGCTAAATTAGATCAGAATTTCCCCTACAGTAAAAAATCAAAACATTGTTTTCAACAATGTGTTCTTCACCATTCAAAAAGCAAAGCCTGCAAATAGGAGCCAGCTGGTGAGCAGCACCAGTTCGGTGCTTAGGACAGCTACTGGGGTGCCTGAGCTCCTGTGCACATCCATCCATGTTCCTTTGTGCAGCCAGGAGGGAGGTGGGGTCTTCAGGCAGCAGTGAGGAGGTCTCAGGCCACTGAATGGCTTAATATTTCAAAGCTGCACCAGGGGAGCTTTAAACTGGACATTAGGAAGCATTTCTATACTGAGAGTGTGGTCAAACCCTGGAACAGGCTTTCTAGAGACGTGATCGATGCCCCAGGCCTGCCAGTGTTTAAGAGGCATTTGGGCAATGATCTTAACAACATGCTTTAACATTTGATCAGCCCTGAAGTGGTCCAGCAGTTGGACTGGGTGATCCTTGCAGGTCCCTTCCAACTATTCTATTCTATTCTATTCTATTCTATTCTATTCTATTCTATTCTATTCTATTCTATTCACTGAAGGGCTTCAGAGAACACTGATATTCAGGATATATTTCATTGCTATTGGTTTAATGCTGAGACGTTAGTGAGAATCCAAACTAGCCAGTTCACAGAGGTTTGGGAATTGGTTTTGGTGAGTATCCCATAACCACCTTGTAGTTTAATTCTTTTGAGCAGAGTTTGCCTGATTATGTCTGATCGGATTCCAGTCACACTACAGAAAAATCAGTGTTTGGAAACACAGCAGCAATGTCAGATATTCAGATTCTAGTTCTCTAGGTTGCGATCTGAAGCTTCTCTGAAATTCTTGAGAACACGATTTAAACAAGGCTTTGATTCCCTACAGCTGCCATCTTGGGTTACCTTTCAACTTGTAAAAGATAACCCAGCCTCTTTTAACATCCAGACACTGCATCTTTTACATGAATATCCATTTTAAGCACGATATTAGAAAGGCAAGTTTAAACAATATTGAATAAAACCAGACCTTTGTGAATCCCATAAAGGAAAATGGGAGCTGTCTCCTAAGGCTTAAAGTAGGTATTAAATATGACATATGAAAAAAATCTCCCTTAAAATGGAATTGTGCCGTGGACTGTATTATTAATACCAAAATTAAATGTGAACAAATAAGACAAGGAATGGAATGAATAAATAATCTGTTTTAAAAGGTCATTTGAATACTTCAGAATAGCTCTACAGGATCATTTGAGAAGGAGAAAATATTTTATATTCAAGCTCTATTGAAATAAAAACATATTTATAGTGATATGAATGCTAACTTAATGTGAAGGTATAATGCTGGAATTTAAGTTAGAGTGTTAACAGGTTTAAACTCCCTAAAACTGTGGACTCAAGCACTAGCAAAGTGAAAACAGACTTGTTATCCTTCTAGGTCAGATCAGTTAAATTCCATACAATTTTCTAGATGAGACTTCAGAGACTTTGGTTCTGGAATTCTGGACATGATTTTGATAATCCCCAGTCTCTGACTGCGCCTGTGTATTTCTTTGATATTTCTTATTGCTTTGTTGATAAGAAAAATAGCTTTATACACACAATTAAGACCACCTTTGCAAAGTACTGATAATTATCTGCTGTATATTTAACACGTAAGGCAGAACTGAGTATTTTTCTGTGACTCAGCACACGGTACACTGTCAAATCTTTCTGAATAAATACACGTGTGTGTATGTGCTTGTACTTGTAAATTAATATTATGACAAGAACATTTCTAAATGGTCACATAGTTGTTTAGTTAGTCTGAGTTGCAGGATGGAGTGGAAGAGTTGGAGAGAAAATAACATTTCAGCAGTTTTTTGGAAGGTGTGAAAATAAGCTAGAATTCAGACTAATGCTAGTCAAATTAGCATATCTCCAGTCACAGAATACCATGAAACTGAAAACATTTTTTGACATACTCTGTTATATCTCTACACAGATTACTCATTCACAGGTCTACCCTCTCTTTCCCTTTTGCCATCATCTTTGGGTTACAGGACCTTACCAAGGAATGGCTGTTCGGGTTCCCTTCAGGGAAAAGTGAGCTGGTTCATACCGCTTCATTTCAGGGGCATGAAACATTTATGCTTTACCTACACAAGGGATCATCCCCCTTACTGAACTGAACCATTGCTTCTAGTGGCAAATGTAGCCTGTACTGCAATGGGCAGAGCCCTGTTGGGCATCTGGAAATCCCAGTAAGGGGCTGCAATGCCGAAACAGAGCAACTCTGCGGTGCACAGGCAGGGAAGCTGTTGTTCTCATACATCCACGGTGTATGGAACTACCTGTTCAAACAATCGGTGAGAGCTACCATTTTTGGATTATATGACACCAGTAGGTCTGCATCAGCGTAAAAATATAACCGAGCTTCATTTAGAGGTTACTTCTTCAAGAAGAGTCATGTCTGTCTTTGGCTTTGATGTGGCCATGATCACATTCTTAAACAAATTTGATGCCCTAATAGTAGCTAAAAACTCACGTTAATTTCTTGAAGAAAATACTCTTCCTCGTGTTCCTGGATGCCTTCAGAGTACCCTCCAAATTAATGTTACCTCATGAAGAATTTACAAATATAATAGTTTGTCTTCCTTGTGCAGATTGGATCCCTAGGTATGCCATGATAGGTACAATCTCCCATTTGTTGCCGTTCTTATATGGTTCAATTGCCAAAGGCCCAAAGCTACTATCTGTCTGCAAAAAAATTATTTCTGATTATTTTACTGACATTTCTGCCAACTTTAGTCCTAGAGGACTGAATAACTGAGTCCAGCTCAGTCTGAAATTTGGAAAATTCACATCAGTTTGGATATGGAACTGGAGTCGAGTCCTGACCTGGTATGAATTGTTCTAAAGATCTAAAAAGGCCCCTTATGGATCTTTTTAACAGAGCCTCAAGCTTCTGGACATGCAGACATTCTCCCGTAATTGATCTCAACTGGATGCACAACAATGAATTGTAACGTTACATTGGAAAATTCTTAAAACACTCCAGATGGCCATAAATCAGGAAAGCTAGTGATGACTGCTGGCACTGAAAGTGAATATTTGACTTTAGGACAAGACTTTAACCTTTTAAATCCATGTATTTTAATAATGTAAAGGAGTAAACTCACCCAGACCATTGGGATTTTGGTAGGCTCAGAAACTCATTACTGTTTGCAAAGTACCTTTCAGATTGCAGCAAGAAAATACTATAGAACTGTAATGTTATACTATTATAATGATATCTTGAACACTTTCAGGTTCTTGAATGCCTAAAATCGTTGATAAAGATGAATGAGTGGATTAAACAAAAGGAAGTTTAATATAGCTCTACGGTGAACATCGTAAGTAATGGTAGAGGAAATGCACAAAAGTACACGACATTTTAATTGAATGTTAGAAAACCATACATTTATTAAAAGGTTATTGTGCCTGAACATGCTGATATTCTTTACGATTTGTTATAGCTTTTGAATAGTCCTCTAACAGAGGGGAGTTGTTGTAAAATGCTGTAAGAAGAGACAGCATATTTTACTGAATTTTTTTGTGGTCCCCACTGAAGACTACCCATCATTCTAGACAAATGGGAGGGGATGAAACACCTTGCAGAAAATACCAAGCTAAAGAGCAGGATGTCTTATACTTTTAAATTCCAAAGATACTGGCCTGTGTTCTGGGCAGGTTGAAGAAATCAGTGAACTATCACCAGGCATCTGTTTTCAGGGATTTTTAGGTTACAGCTTAATTCTTCATTCCAGACTGACTGACAGAGCTATTTGAAGAGAATACTAAACTAAACTAAACTAACTAAACCAAAAAAAAAAAAAAAAAAAGCATTCTTTTCTGCCTTGTTGTCACAGGGGTTGCAGCTGATTCTGAATTTGTGACTAAGGCCAGCAAGAGATAAAAAATAGAAGCAGATAAATGAGTCTGGGACAGGAGACAGTTACTACCTAGACAGGAGTGCACAGACACTGGATCCGATGGAGCACAAGGAGGAAGAGCTTCAAGGACAGAACATCTGGTTGTGGCAAACACAGCTGGCAGTCCCAGGAGGATGAGCTTTATAACTTTCCTTGAGTTATAAAGAGGTTTTTGAGGTTTTGCAGTGGAGTGAAAGCAGAGGTGTAGGAGAGAACCCTGGTTGGCAACAGTGAACAAAGTAGTCAATAACCTCTGAGATATGGCGTCCCTTAATTGCTATATAATGTGAAGACAACAATGCCTGGCATATTGTGCCTCTCGTCTTTATAATTGACATGATAACCTTGTCAGGGACAGAAGCAGTAAGAAAAGTAGTAAGCTTTATCATATTATACTTTTTTATACTTTTAGAAATATAGATATCATGCCCATATCCGCAGTATCTTAGTTCTTTTTGGTATCAAAGCACTACCAGTTGATACAGAGCTACTTGAATAGATAGTCCCTGTTCTGGTGGGTTCACCGTGGCTGCACATCAGGTGCCTACCAAAGCTGTTCTATCACTCCCCATCTCAGCTGGACAGGAGGGAGAATATATAACAAAAGGCTTGTGGGTCTGGATAAGGACAGGGAGATCACTCAGCAATTACCTTCATGGGCAAAACAGACTCAACTTGGGGAAATTAATTTAATTTATTACCAATCAAATCAGAGAAGAGTAATCAGAAAATAAAAAACTAAATCCTAAAACACCTTCCCCCCACCTCTCCCTTCTCCCCAGGCTTAACTTTACTCCCAGTTTCTCTACCTCCTCCTCCAAAGCAGCATATGGGGACAAGGAATGGGGGTTATGGTCAGTTCATCACGTTGTTTCTCCCGCTCCTTCCTCCTCTTCCCCTGCTCCAGCGTGGGGGCCCTCCCACGGGAGATAGTCCTCTATGAACTTCTTCAATATGAGTCTTTCTCATGGGCTGCAGTTCTTCATTATCTGATCCAGCTTGGATCTCTTCCATAGGGTGCAGTTCTTCACCAACAGACTGCTCCCACCATGGATCTCCTATGGGGTCACAAGTCCTGCCAGCAAACCTGCTCCAGTGTGGGCACCTCTCTCCATGGGGTCACAGGTCCTGCCAGGAGCCTGCTCCAGCATGGGCTTCCCATAGGGTCACAGCCTCCTTCAGGCAGCCACCTGCTCCAGCATGGGGTCCTCCTGCAGGTGGATCTCAGTTCCACCGTTAACCTCCATGAGCTGCAGAGGCACAGCCTGTCTCACAATGATGTTTACCACAGGCTGCAGGGGAATCTCTGCTCCAATGCCTGAAGCACCTCCTGCCTCTCCGTCTTCACTGACATGGGTGTCTGCAGAGCTGTTTCTCTCACATATTCTCACTCCTCTCTTCTGACTGCAGTTGCTGTTGCACAGGGTTTTTTTCCCCTTCTTAACTATGTTATAGAATCACAGAATCATAGAATCATAGAATGGTTAAGGTTGGAAGGGACCTCAAAGATCTTCTAGTTCCAACCCTCCTGCCATAAGCATGAACACCCTCCACTACACCAGGTTGCTCAAAGCCTCATCTAACCTGGCCTTGAACACTTCCAGGGATGGGACATCTACAACTTCTCTGGGCAACCTGTTCCAGTGCCTCACTAGCCTCAGAGTGAAAAATTTCTTTCTTATATCCAATCTAAATCTACCTCTTTCAATTTAAATCCATTATCCCTTGTCCTGTCACTACATACCCTTGTAAAAAGTCCCTCTCCAGCTTTCCTGTAGGCTCCCTTGAAGTACTGGAAGGCTGCTATAAGATCACCCGGGAGCCTTCTCTTCTTGAGGCTGTACAGCCCCAACTCTATCAGTCTGTCTTCATAGCAGAGGTGCTCCAGCCCTCGGATCATCTTCGTGGCCCTCCTCTGGACTCGCTCCAGCAGCTCCATGTACTTAAGGTGCTATCCCAGAGGCGATGTCCTTATACCAGAGGTGCTAGCACCATCACTGATGGGCTCAGCCTTGGCCAGCAGTGGGTCCATCTTGGAACCGACTGGCATTGGCTCTATTAGACATAGGGGAACCTTCCAGCAGCTTCCCACAGAAGCCACCCCTGTAGCCCTTCCGCTACCAAAACCTTGCCATGCAAACCCAATACACTTGTTTTCCACAGAAATATTGAGTGAAAAGGAAACAACCAAGCATATAAATACTGACCAAAATTTAACCTCTGCAACAAAATCTTTTCTTATGATGATTTCCTTCTTCTAGCTTTGAATCAGCTCTGTTTTTCTGAGTTTTCAAAGATTGTCAAAACATGAATTCCACCTTGCTAAACTGTGAAAACCTTTCTCCATGTGCGGAAAGTATATGGTTCTACTAAATATTCCAGATTTTCTATTATTTTATTAAGGCTTTAATGTTTTGCTACAGTGAGATTATGTTGTCATATAATGTTGTTATGTCATAAAACGTGTAATTAAAAATCTTGTCTCTGCAGAGGGGCACACTCTGCCTTTCTTTTACATCCTTCATAATTGACTATTTTTTGCAGTCACTGGGATTGTTCCAATTTCCACTGGTGTAAACCAAAAGAGAATTTGACCTAATGTGCCATATTTATTCCTACTACAATTCTACTTAGTTTCGTGGCCTAGCTTAAAGGTCAATTTATCCTTAAATATTGTAATGTCCGCTTTTTTGTATAGAGCTGAATTTTGGAAAAGTATTCCCTATAACAGTGTTTCTTTTCATTACAGCAGACAGTTGCTGAGATTTCCCTAACAATACCAGAAATAACACCAATTTTGCTTGGTTTTGCTTCAATGCATTTTAACTTTTAAACAGCTTTACCATTCTCAGAAGAAGGTTTCTTCATAATCTGGTTTATTGTGATTCCAAGCACTGGGCTGAAAACAAAAGGGAGAGGAGGAAAGGAAACATAGTCTAAAGGGCAAAATCAACTAGGATTTAGCACTGTTTATAAACAGAAACACCATAACACGATGCCGTCATTGGAAGTGGTCTCCCGGCTGAAATAACATTATGACCAGTTACAAGGTTTGAAATGAATTATAAAACATTCAAAGGAAATTAGCCTTTACTGGTCCATTCAACTAGATCAATTGCTGCAGCGTTTTATTTCTATGGGGTGATCTATACAGTAGCTTGTTCATGTAGGACCAGAGTGTTAATGACATTACCTTATCATTTTTAGCAAGGCTGTGCCAAGATAAACTCCTGCTGTATTTTATGAAATGAATAGGAATACTAATAAAACATGCTTGCTTGGAATTCTTCACCTTTCATGTACTGTACAAAGGAAAAATTCTGAATTCTCACAAAGCTTTTGTGAAGAAGGAAAATACCAATTACACTATTCCAGGAAAAGGCTATTGCTGCAACTACATGTATTTTTAAGGTGTGACATGGTTAACATCTAGTGGATCCTTATCCACCCCCGCCAAACAACACACACACTATCTATGTTGTTATCCAGATAACAATTGAAAAGCACAGGAAAACAGTTGAAAATACAGAAATATAAAAGCCTTCAGAAGGTTCATATGTGGCTGTCACAAAACCTCTAGAGCAACCTTCCGAAACCCAGCTAGAAAATAGCAGCGTATTCTTTCCTTAGAAACAAAATGATAGTGTATATAATGCAGGTTGTCTAAGCTGAAAATATAATTAGTACATTCATAAATGTATGCACTGGTGATTTTGTTGTTATTGCTACAATTAATATTCTGCTTTTAACCATTTCCAAATTGCAGGTAGAGCAAGGAAAATTTTCAAAGCAGCTTTTTACTTACAGAATACGTTGTCTTAGTACTGTCTAGTTTCTCCCTCTTGAAAGGGCAGACAGCAGTAAAAGGCAAAAATGTAAATCTTCCTCTAGTTCAGGGTAATATTTTCAAACACTGTAGATGCATTTATGTGGCTGGTGTCTTTTTGTGATGCAACAGGACAGATCAATTCAGGTTACAGTATCTTGCCCTCTTTCTTTATGGCAGAGGTGTAAAGAGAATTAAAAGCACCTGAATTCAGGTTCTGCGTTAGTAGCATGAGAGATTTCATGTGCAGGAATCGGATGTGAGTCCAGATGGAGACTGGACACTGCCTTAGCAGGACTGAAAAAGGAAAACGCTGTTAGATGTGGAAACAAACATTTGCACCTTCTCCCAGGTGTTTTACTTGAGATTTGTAAAGTATGAACATCTTTCTTCCTCTATGAACTGGTTCTAGGCACACCCCATAATGAGCGGATTAGCAACGGAAAAAATCCCCCAAATATTAAATGTTTCTATGGGTCATGAAGTCCAGCACCTCTTTTGACAGTGGAATAAAGTGGGTGCCTGGAGAAAACAGACAGTATATGTTTCTCCAAGTACTCTCCCAGGCGTCAACTCTCAACAGCATAAAAACTTCCATTAGGAAGATGGGAGTTTTGTACATGCAGAGACCTCAGTGGAATCTTCTACCAAGAAGTTGCCCATAGACCTGTGTAAACTTTAGACACTTTCAGTTTTCAGGAACAAGGAGATTCGCAGCTTACCTGCATTCCCTTGTGTGAAGGACAATCTCACTCTGTTCATTAGGGATCTGTCTCCTCCTCCTAGCATCACCTGAGGTCCACTGGCTCTTGTGCTGGAGCAGGCAGTGAACAATGGAGTCATCTTCGGTTCCCTGCCATTTTACAGCCCTTTGTCACATCCTCCTTCTCCAAACTGAAGAGATTTATTTTATTTCCTCACAGGGAAAATGTACTGTGCCTGTGACCTTTCTTTATACTTTCCTCTGAAGTCTGCTGTTGCTATTATGCCTTTCTGGAGATGGGGGGACCAACTATAGTGGCTATAGGAAAAACTCTCTTTAATGCCATAGCCATTCTATGCACAAGACTTCATTGAAACACAATATCACAGAATCATAGAATCATAGAATCATAGAATGGTTTGGGTTGAAAGGGGACCTTAAACCTGCCATTGGCAGGGAAACCTTCCACTACCTCAGGTTGCCCAAAGCCTCATCCAACCTGGCCTTGAACACTTCCAGGGATGGGGCAGCCACAACTTCTCTGGGCAACCTGTTCCAGTGCCTCATCACCCTCAATGTAAAAAATTTCTTCCTTATATTTAATCGAAATCTCCCCTCTTTCAGTTTAAAGCCATTGCCCCTTGTCCTGTCACTACATGAACTTGTAAAAAGTTCCTCTCCAGCTTTCCTGTAGGAGCCCTTTAAGTACTGGAAGACTGCAACAAGATCACCCTGGAGCCTTCTCTTCATCAGGCTGAACAGCCCCAGCTCTCTCAGCCTGTCTTCATAGGAGAGGTTCTCCAGCCCTTGGATCATCTTCATGACCCTCCTCTGGATCCGCTTCAACAGCACCATGTCCTTCTTGTGTTGGGGACTCCAGAGCTGAACACAGTATTCCAGGTGGGGTCTCTCGAGAGCAGAGTAGAGGGGCAGAATCACCTCCCTTGACCTACTGGCCACACTTCTTTGGATGTAGCCCAGGATACGGTTGGCTTTCTGGGCTGCCAGCGCTCATTGCTGGCTCGTGTTGAGCTTCTCATCGACCAACACCCCCAAGTCCTTCCTGTCAGGGCTGCTCTCAATTCATTCTCCGCCCAGCCCGTACTTGTGCTTGGGATTGCCCTGACCCACGTGCAGGACCTTGTACTTGGCCTTGCTCAGCTTCAGGAGGTTCTCACAGGCCCACCTCTCCAGCCTGTCGAGGTCCCTCTGGATGGCATCTCTTCCCTCCAGTGTGTCGACCACACCACACAGCTCAGGGTTGTCAGCAAACTTGACTTGAAATATGACATTGTAGAAAGCGTACACTGGGCTCCTGTCAGTGCAATGCCTTCTTCAGTGTTGTCTGGCTTCTGTGGGTAGCCATCACGAGCAAAGCCAGGTACAACTTATCGCAGCTGTTTATCTGAAGGTGGCAAGCACGTCGTCTGTTCTTTGTCTGGGAAAAAAAAGACTAACAAATACGAGATGGAGAAATGAGTTTTTGCAAACTCATATGTAATTGAACAAATTGAATGTGAAACAACATTACAGGAAATCAAAACCAGGTGTTAGCGTTTCACCTCCACTTTGCACAGTTTTAAATAACTATAGATGAGGGAAAGTGGTGAAAACGATGTTTCTGGAATTCCCTTAGAGGAAATCATAGACCACAGGTTTTCGTTTGGACCCACTGCTGTATAAATGTACTAACAAGGCTGCTCTAGCTCTTAGGATATTTTGCCTGCAGTTTTTTCTAGGATTTGTCTTCAGAGTTTGTGAAAGAAAGAAAAAACTGATGTGTGGAAGAAGAAAAGGTACTCATAGTAGTGACAAAGAAGACAAAGGAGATTACTTGATACAAACTTTCAGCCTAGTGGCATATCTTCTATCATGTGATTGTGATGATCTAAATGTGAGAGCTTTTTGAATTTTCTAGTGATAAAAGTGATTAAGAGTGCACCACATTAAAGATTCTTAGATTCAAAACCAATGGAGTATGTTCTAAGATCGTCCTCGAGAAAACAGCCAGAGAAATGCAGGCAGCTGTCTATCTGACTGCCTCACATATCAAATATATTGCATTTTCAAATACTGAGACATATCACACTCATGAATGACTTGCTGAATAGGTTCATGCTGTATGAAAGTCACTAACAGAGCGCTTAGAAAATCACAGCCATTCCAGCATTTAAAGTAGTCTGTGGGAACTTTAACTGATAAAAGAAATTTCAGTTGGCTGACATTTATGGAAAATAATATACTTCCAGTATTTCATACTGATAGAAGGTTAGCTAGAATTGCATTAAATACTCCAGAGGAAATAAATATAGATATATGAGACTTGGGCTGCTTCCTTTGTCTTTTCCAGAGGCACATCTTAAAAATGAGTGCTATGTCCAAGGATGTTGTTCTGGAAGAAGAAACAAATTTTGTGTATATTAAGGATTGAAATGTCTCTGCTTCCCCTTTGAAAACAAAGATATGCAAAGCTGTTTTCTCTCTTCATTGCTAGTATGACAAGCAGATTAAGCATTTGTATTCTTTAAAGGATGCAGCATAATCTTTTAGTTGTAGCAGAAAATATGGCAACTCCTTGTTAGTCAGGCTGCAGGTCACACATTCATGAAAGGATCTCATCCACCTTTAGGGATGAATTAATGCTTCTGGTGCTACGGTGCTGGAAGTGCAGTCAGCAAAAGATCCCTAAACAAGTCTGCAGGTCTCAGATTTTTTCGTCTTGTTCTGTACAGTTGAATAGCCTAATTCTAAGACTGACAGCAATCTCATAGGAAAGAAGAAATGTTTCACTTGTGCATCCAATATTAATCATCCTGCAGGAAAAGTCCATCCAGTACACAGTTCACAGATTGTGGGGTTAAAATGAGCATCTGCCAAGGGATTAAGAGGTCATTAATATATTTCCAAATACAAGAGGAAAGCCAATTCTCAATGCTGATGCTCATAGTCTTCCAGAGGCTCTGGAGCTTCTTCCTTTTCCCTTAAGGAAAGGCTACTTCTGCCTTTCTCAAGTTTTCTCTGGATACTTTATGCTGTGAGTCTCTATGCTTTCTCTTCATCTATATCTGTATGTAAAAAACAATTGATAAAAAATGGTAAGAAAATTAAAGTACCCTCTGAATGGAACAGAAGCAAAACAGGAATGGCATGATTAGGTTTAGGTTAAACAGTTCCTGTACTGAAGCAGGGAAAACTACAGCTATGAAAGCACAAAGTAAAGAAGGGAGTCATCAGAAAGTCATCAATAACTGTAAAGCAAGGATCTAAAGAAGTCATGCAGAGAGAGAAATATAAGGATACTTCCTATTAGGAGCTATAGCTATAGGTATGTAGGAGACAGCAACCATCCATCAACAACTTGCTAATAAGCTGGAGAAACAAGATTATTTTTTTTATGTTCCAGACAAAAGGCACTTTGAGTTTCTCATTAAAAAATGTGACTTATGTGATAGTAGAAATCATTTGCTCATGGTCAGGAGGTGTCTAAGAACTAGAACTTTATGTCCCACTCCCAAAAAGGACTGGAATCTCTGGTAGGAGACACATCTGATGCACCACCAGTAACTGATCTGGAGATGGAGCATACCCATGGGGATCATTTCTACATCGGTTTTAAATAAACCCCTCAAATGGCAGGTAGTAAACTTCTCTCTCAGATAGGCATCTCTTCAGGGTAGGAAAGAGTTCAGCTGAAACCGTCAAGTAAATCAAACCAGGTTTATTAGCCTGTAATGAACAGTGTATGTGAACTGAATCAGGTGAGAAGAAAAGAATTACACAGAGCAAAATGGGCACCTACTGTACTACAAGCAGCTGTATAGCTAGGGAGCTTATATAAATTATAGGTTATTGGATTTCAGACAAGGCCACCAGATTTACCCCGCACAACACTGATGAATTCAGAAGGAAATGAGAAACATTACTTGCAGGGTAAAAGGCACTGCAATCCAACCTGTACAGACCTTCCCCTCGCATAGAGCTGATTGTGTCTCATTTAGACTGGGAATTTCAAAGCAGTGAGCCAGGTGCCACACTCCCACTGAAAGCACCTCCCTTAGAGTCCTTTGACAATGCAAACCCTAACAGTTAATGTGGCTTTATTTAAAAAAAAACCCTTTTTCACATTGTTTTATCCCTGCTGAGTTCTGGTTGCACAATCCTGATCTGATTGTATTACAGCATCTGCTTTCAAACCTGTTTTCATAGTTGGTGGAAGGAAAAGCACTAATATTACACAAATGGAAACTGCAGGTAGAATTCTTCCATTGCCAGTTTTTAATTGGTTTGTGTTTGGCCTGGATGGGTGCAATAAATACAAGAAACAACATGCTGGATAACACTTTCTTGCTTAATTCACAGGGCTTGATTTGGAGTTAGAGGAGACATAGAGAAAATACTCTCGTCAAAATTTTTTTTTTTAAATATCAAAAAAGACTGTACGAAGTTTCACAGTCTGAAGAATTTAATTACTTAAATAAGGTGACAATGCAACTAAAATTAAGATGACTGTGAAAAATGCCCAAAATCTAGGTAACGAGAAAGCAATAGAGAAATACTATGTCTCAATATGTTTCTGTCTTTTTGATGGAGAGATCAGAGCTCTGACAATCAAGACAAATGGAGTATATTAAACAAAGGGGCAGGAGATTTAAACCCACGGTTGGGTTTTTGCGTTCCCAAACTACTCATGCATGTTGCTTTGTAGATGATCATACCATCGACATTCACACACAAAAGACATGGATTCTTACTCTTACACTCTTCTTACAGAAGACCTGTGTGCAAGCTCGGAATTTTTCAGATTTTCTGTGAAATGGACATTGTTACAAGATGTCTTAGCTTTATCTGATCTTTGGGTGCCAAAAGGGAATTATTTAGATATCACAAGTCTCCACCAGCAGGAAAGCAGCTCAGCGCGTGTGTGTTGCAGGGTCATCAGTCCATGAACAGGAGATACACATTACTCTGAATCCCAAAGAGAGAATCCCAAATCTTTCCCACTCATCTCGGCCTACAAAATGTCCTAGCCAGAGAGACGGCTGTGCACAAAAACAAAGGCAAAATGTAATTGTGGTCCTCAGTCCACTGGAAGTGACAGAAGGTGGCAGGGCCTGTCAGCTTTCTTTGGTGAGCCACCAAGCTCTGTGAAGCTCGACAGCCCTGCTCGCTGAGGGAGGCTGAGAGCGATTCCCTGCTCGTGAATGACATATTCTGCAGCACCAGTGGGCTCCCAGTGATGATCTGTCCTAGGAAATGCTCTGCGCCTTGCCAGATCTTCCCCCAGAAAGCACGACGTCGAGTCTCACATAAATAATTGATTTGGCAGTTACTTTTGTAGAAGAAATCTTTTTTGATCAGACTGAATTTTTACTTCATGATGTATTAAATCACGGGGGGATTCAATTTTTTTCTCAAAATTTTTACTCTTCATGTTCTTCAAAGGTCACCTTACAGAAATATTTTGATACTGTCTTATAAATGACCTAACCCACTCTTTCTGGGTCACTTTAATGAAGCTTAACGAGAATATCTTTTCACCTCTACCTGACCACACAAAACTGTCTATCTGGATTTATTGTTCAACTTATTTTGGCATGCAGACTTTACATGGAAAGAAGCAGGTTCTTGCCTTTTTATCAGCTCTCCTAAATCACAAAACCACTATTAAATTGCAAAAGGTTAATGAAGTCCAGACTTGTTTGTCAGATTCCAAAGTGGGAAAAATGTCAATTGCTGTTACTTAAAAATATCATTAGCACATCTGTTTAATTATGTATGAGTGACATGGTTATCAGAGAGCCTCTTGGCTGCCATAATGTGAGCAAAGGAAAATTTTTAAAAGTGAGGCTGGAAGTCCCTGGCTAACCTCCTGTCCCACCTTGCTGCTCCACTTCCGTGAGTGCACACGAACATGCATATGTACCTCAGGATCTTTATTGGTGAGTCTGAGTTAGAAGATAAACACAGAGGAAGTGGGGAAAATAGGATTCATAATGCAATAAAAAAGAGGAGTAACTGAAGAGTGTGCAGATGAGAAAAAGGGAAAGAAACCCATGGAGGACCGATTCTCAAGAGAAAATACAAGGAATGGAGGTTGGTTATCCTCTTCTGTAGCTTCGGAACTTCATCTGCCTAAAACTGGGGCTGACAGATGCCAGACCCTCACTCTGAGTGTGATGAATATGTATAACTTCCTGACTTCCTTGAGAGCTGCCTGGGTCAGCTCTTTCCATTGCCAGTCACTGGGGACCCTGATGCTCAGGAGGGACACAAGAGAATCGTATGAAAATGGCACTGGACAACGCAGGGGTTTATAACTATGCTTGACGGTTGGTCATTTATGAAAAATGTCAGATATGTTGGGAAAAGGGCTGTTCAAAGCTTTGGCTGGAAATGGCAGTTCCTCACAGTTTTGCATCTGCTCTCAGAACGGAACGTGGGGACTATGAGTTCACTGGGACTAAAACAGAAAAACACCTACCTGCTTGATCCAGCTAGTGTTCCTTCAGACTCGTCCACCTCAATGCACATGGGCAGTCAGTGCAAGACTGCTCCCTGTGCATAGCAGCATTAGGCCTGCAGCTACTGATGGGTGTTTCTGTAGAGGCTTGAGAGTCTTAGATTTGCCCAAAGCAGAAGGGCTACCTTTCTGACTGACATGAAATTTTTCCAGCAGACAGGTATTCTTTTTAAAAGTTTAGTTTCCTTACCATAGGAAACCAACGACTTCAGATAACAAGACCAGAGAAAGGGGCATTACGCCTGCTTTGGAAAGAAATTTGATTATTCAACATTTTCAGGCTTCAGAAGGCTTCAGTGCTTTTTAAAGATATTCCTGTGCTATTTTTCAGCTTCTCACTACTATGCTGCTCCCGAGATGACTGCGCTGGCCTGAGCCCTGCCTGCGGGGCACAGCACACCAGCCTGGCTGCGGAGTGGGATTTCAACCATCGTCAGCATCCCTCATCAGGGCATCCTCTGCCCCTGGGGTGTCTCCAGTCCAGACTTGGCCCACATTAGGGCGCCACGTGCCCTCCAGGGTTAGGAAAGCTGGCTACAGATTTGAAATAGAGAGAGCAATGTTCCCACTGAGTTATAATTTTCACTTAAGCTACTAGAATCACCTACAGTCCTTTTTTTACAGACTTAATATTGAAATAGCTCAAAAGGTAGTCTCCTTTATGGAGGAAAGGTTGAGGGGATTGTCTTCCAAAGGTTGGTATTTCCTTCTATCTCACTGAAGAATGATCACAGGAATCTACTATTTCTCTTTTTAATTTATCTGTTTTAGAAAACCTGGGTGACTATAAGGTCAGGCTATTCTTCAGTGACAGCTGGCTTGCAGGATCACCATGTGATACTACCTGGTCCATTTTCTACTAGTGATCGGAAACCCTGAACGGGGTAATAAGAGTTGGCCATCGGAACGTTTTCATTGTAACTGAAGAGCCATTACAGCTTTGCTATTGAATATACTCATCTCACTGGGTGTGTTATGAAAATAGATCTTGGTTTGTTTTTTTTTCTATTATAGGTACTAACTTTCCCTTTTTTGGTTATGTTTTTCTAAGGAGAAATTTTATGGTATAGGATAGAGAAGTGTACTGTAGTGTAGCATAATATTATTTTAAAGGACTCTGTATCCTTGCTTTTCCCATCCAGCATATCTTCACCTTTTAATCGTAGAAAATACGTATTTTGCACTTAGGCAAAACCAGTGTTTTGTCTTCTGAAGCAAATTTTATGATGTGTCTATAAGCGGGTATTCTCCCTGAGCATAATGTTAGAATCTTTGAAGCCCTAGACTTTCATGAAGTTAATACTTGAACCCTTGTTAAAATGGATTTGCAGTCTGAAAGATGAATATAGAGAAGAAATAAATGTCTTGGGCAAAGGTGGAAAGAACACCAGTTGCCTGAATACCAGATTTCAGCAAAGAGAATATGGGTAATGAACACCGGATCCTCTTTCCTCCCTTTCACTAATACAGTATTACACATTGCCCTTATAGCAAATCTCACAGACTTACATAACAAACAGCATAGATCTTGATGTGGTGACAACGTTTAAAATTAATCATATGCCATTAGTTAAAAACACTAGTTCAGACTTTCAGTGTTCCAAGGTTTTATTCCTTGTCTTCTCTAGAAGAGTTCAATTGTTAATGTGATTGCACATTGAGGAGAGAAATTACAACTTGTGTTATTCTCATCATTCTGTTTGTTCTCACCTCTAGTATTTTCTGGGAAATCTACATCATACGATAACCACAGCAGCTCCTTTTCAACAAGAGACAGTCCTTTTGAGATTGCATAGTCAGAGCACACAATGGAGCGGTGTGCTGAGAGTTTTTCTCTTTCCTTCTTCAGTTGCTATATTTATCTTCTCAAGTCCTTTGGATATCAATTTAGTAGAAGTAAAAAAATTATAGAAATAGACTTTTCACTTTATCAACTCAACCAGTGTATGATAACATGCACAGGTTGAGTGTGAGTCCTTTTCTTTTTTTCAGTGCTCCTGTTTGGGGAAGAAAATGTTCCTGCTTTGGATAATAACTATTTTGAGCTCTGGCACAGAACTCAGATTCTTAAGAGATCATTTATATTACAAAGGCTCACTCTGTACTTCCTCAGCACTTGAAAGCACATTTCAGCTTTCAAACCAAAATCTTTTTATGGTTTTTGAAAACAAATTAAGGGTTTTACTTTGGCTTAAAAAAAAAATATATATATATATACACACGTATGAAAGCAAAATTAATATACCATTCTGACTTAAAGAGAGAGAAAGTTGGTTGATCCTTCTCTGTTTTTCAAACTGTTTTCTGAAATATATTTGACCCTCACGCAGTGTCTATGTAAAAGGGATTGTATTTCTTAAAGCCAAATGGGAAAATGATTCATAACATCCTATTCAAGATGACAACTGGGCTGATGGTCTAGCTAACTACATATCTATTTCCAAATGTACTAAATTTAAACGGATGTAATCATAGTATTTAGCACATACGTGATGTTACATGATGGCTAGACAGACTAGATGCATTCTTGCCATAGAAGAGTCTAGCACATGAGACTTGAGTTTATTCACACAGTTTAGACCTGCCGTTGCTCAGCCTTTTTGCGTAGATGTTCAGTTTGCTTGTAGGCCAGGGATTGTTCTCAATGAGGCCAATGAAAAATTCACTCAAAATCAAGGGTGCAATGCACTGTATGTTTCTTCATATTATTAAAGGGCTTTCTATCCTATTGCCTGAAAGCAGAATTCTGATCTTCAGTATTGATTTGGTAAATTTTCAAGTATTCTATTTGCCCTTCCATAAAAGATGATGTATTGCTCTGTTTGAATTGATACGTTATCAAGGTAGAAGTCCATTTGTCCTTCTTAAATAACCAAAGGAAAGAATGAACCTCCTGTATTACAGATAAATATAGTTCAATGGGACAAAAATAGGAGGAAGGAGATCAGTTTGGAAGTATTTTAAGACATCCTTTCTTTTCCGTTGTTAGTGTTTGATTCCCATTATTTTAATCGACTTAAATAATTTATGTGTATCCAGTTTGATGTTTTGAATTATGTTTTTAAAGTTGTTTCTTCATGCTCTTAGGTGCTTTCAGTTTTTGAGGAAGGCACTTGACTCTATCAGTGTGCAGTACCCTGTTACCAATGAACTATGTGAGCTATGCTTGCCATGAGAAGCTGCCCCTCACTGAGCACCAAGCCCTGCTGCTCTGCTGGAGGTGACTGAAGATACAAGAAGGGAACAGAGAGAGCAATACAGGAAAAGGAGAATAAATCTCCTAACAGCTATTGCTTATTGTCTTGGGGAACGGTGGTTAGGGAGGAAGTTGAGATGCTACAGGAGCCCTTTCAGGAAAAGCGACTCAATGGAAGTGATAGATAACTTGTCTCGAATTTAGGGAAAGAGAAAGCGTACAGATGAACTTAGCAAAACATTTGTAGGAGTAACTTTAGCCTCTCTAATTAAACTGAATGATCACTTCATAGGTTTGGTTTTGTGTCCCTTTTTTCTGGTCAATTATTCCTTTCTTTGAGTATCCCTTGAGGGTCAGTGTGACTGGAGCTCTGTGGGAAGAACCCAGATGGCCGAAGCAGCTCTATCTAGCAGGTGGCAAGTGAAATGCCATATATAATGTTGTATTTTTGCATGCAAAGAATCAGATTCATTTTGCCTACTAGGAGACAGCTACTATTCGAAATATTTAGATGTTACGCAATAAATTTAAATTAAGGAATAGCTTTTCTCATTTTGTATCAACATACACCTGTGGCTGTTTCTCAACAGTGTTTCAAATAATACAAAAATTGTGTGTTCTTCCAGGAAAGTCTTTCCTACTGTTTTCATTTTCTACACCTATTGTCTAAGTAGCTCCTACCCACTGTTCTCATGCGTTTAAACAGCTGCATGTGTGCAAGCCAGGCAACTGCTGGGACAAACCAGCACGTTAGACACCTGCAGATCCCACTAGAACAGCCTCTGTGCTTCCAGCTGAACCAGACGCAAAGGAGTGTGAATTCTGTTTCTAATATTATTACTTTATTGACTTCCATTGGGAACCATCCGTCAGAGCCATACCGCCTGAATGACAGCAGAGGCTTCGTGCGCCTGGCTGATCTGAGAACCTGTGCAAAGCATCTGCCCAAGGAGATGAGAAACTGAAATACTATCCGTTAAGGAAATGCACTGCTGGTATGTACAAGGCATTGTAAAACCTGTGCCTTAGAAATTCATTAGTGATTCAAAGTCATGGTGAGAGGGAAGTGACAGTAGTTGTTCAGGCTGTAGCGCTGAACTGTCATAAACTGGTCTAGAAAAAGCCAGTCTGTTTTTCTCTCTCTATTTCTGTCTTGGGCAGCCACGTGAGATTCCCTCCCACACACATGGGTCCTTGCTGCTGGTGGTGGCTAGATAGGAAATATAAGCGGAGACACCTTTGCATGAGAGATGGATGCAGCTGTAAATGTGTCACTGCCCCGAATCATCTGCACATGACTCATAACTGTTTAACTTGGGGGAAGTTTGGAAAGAAAACTCTTGGTACAATTAATAAATAAAAGGCTTTTTTTTTTACATTACTCCTCTCATTGCTTGGGTTCTCCACAGTTCTGCTTATTCTACATTTCAAGGGCAAAAAGTATGCTGAGGGAGTTTTCCCTTCTGAAGATAGTAATTCATGTTTGAAGTAAGCTGAATGAAAAAGACCCATTTTTGTTGTTAAGATTTTGATATGTAGGAATTTTGACTTCTAGTGTAAATTTGCAGGTATCCTGAATTGTTTCTATCTCACTTTTGGACTATTTTATGAAATGAATTAAATGTAAAAGGTCACCTGGATCATGAAGGTGTCATCTAGCATTTCAGATGTGCAAATCCAAAAAATATTTTAGAAATATGTTCGATGGCTTAGTTTTGGGGTTCGTTTTTGGTTGCTTCCTTGTTTGTTTCTTTAATTGCAGCACAGGTGTAGTGCAGCTAGCTGCTTTGCTAATGTCTGTGGGTTTTGTCAAGGTACCGAAACACTGGCCAGTGCAAATCCATCTTTTAAGATTACTGGGTTCTTAGAACACAAAATGCTATTTAGCTTACAGTGTATGGCTCTTAACTGTGAATACGTATTTCTGAGGGAATAGAAAAAGACTACAGGGAAAAAATATTTTCCTGTAGCAGGTGTATTCCAAAACCAGTGGGTGTGACTGCAAAATACCTGGATCTCATCTGAATATTGATATCAGGCCAAGGTATCAATGTCCTATGTAGGACAGTGACTTAGAGCAACATGACTCTTCACACTGTTTCTCAAGTCTGAAGGACAGACCTGTGCTCACCTACTTTCTTTAGGTCCCATCAATGTCCACTTTGACCTGCTGTTAGGATGGTCCAACTGTGATACTAGCTCATGCACAGGTAACAGAGAAAGTCTAGCTATACACCTGTGCATCAGATGAATATAAACTTTTCTGCATAATCTACACAAAAAATATGTGACATATACCATCTCAAGTTAGATACGTCCTCGAAACCTTGAGGTCAGTAGCAATATTGCTTTCTGCTTCATGTATCATCAGTGGAGAAGAACAATCATCTGCAGGAGGCAGCTCGGGTCTTCACGTCTGAACGTCCTGCAGAAATACTGATCTCTCTCCCTTGTCAGGGTCTTCATTGCCAGTAACTTATGTACTCCTTTCCAGAGATGCCACTTCAAGAGTTTGGAGGCCAACCTGATTACAAAACCTGAGACACTGTTGCACGTGAGAATGCCAGTGAAAGCTTTCTGTGGTGCTTTCTGAAATATTCAGTATATTTTCAGTGGCTGATGCCTGAGAATTGCAAATGTTCATTTCTAAATGGCAGAAAAAACCTCAAATAACTACATCTCAAAGAAGATGTCATTCTTTTCCCTTAAAGAGTCCTTTCACATTCTGTGTGTCACCACCACAATTTTGGATTTTTTGATGATGGAATGGTTCACATGGCACCAGGCTTGCTGATACCAGATAGGATTCACCTTTCTCAAGGGGAAAGAGGGTCTTTGCTCATGAGCTAGTGGGGTTCACTGACAGGGCTTTAAACTAGACTCGAAGTGGGAGGGGGATAATACCAGGCTTGATCAAGTCAAGCAGAGAGCACCTGAAGAGCAGCAGAAAGGAATTCCAGACACTCCAGCCAGGAAGTCGGTTTCATCAGGGGCCTGACCTAAATGCCTCTCTACAAACACACACAGCGTGGAGAATAAACAAGAGGAGTTATAGACATGTGCATGCCTGCAGGATTATGATCCTATTGGCATCACAGAGACATGGTGGGATGAATCTTATGACTGGAGTGTCATAATGGAAGGGTGCAAGCTCTTTAGGAAGAACAGGCAGGGGAGAAGAGGAGGAGGTGTTGCTCTCTATGTCAATGACTAACTGGAGTGCATGGAGTTCCACCTGGGGATGCATGAGGAGCCAACTGGGAGCTCATGGATTAGGACTAAAGGGACAGGCAACATTATAGCAGAGGTCTGCTGCAGGCCACCCAACCAGAAAAACCAAGTGGATGAGGCCCTCTATAGACAGACAGGAGTAGCCTATTTTTCACTGGCCCTGGTCCTTATAGGGGATTTCAAGCACCCTTGTATCTGTTGGAGGGACAACACAGCAGGGCTGAAGCAATCCTGGAAGGCACTGATGATAACTTCTTTCTCCAAGTGACAGAGGAACCTGTTGCTCACCAGCCTGGGCTGCAGCTCCAAGGACATTGTTGCATCTTTCGCAGCCAGGAGGAAATGGCCCGCCTTTTGTAGGCAGGGTCTAAACCTTATTTAATTAGTTAATTATATTCAATTCAAGCCAGCTGGGTAATAATAATTGGATGCCATAATTCCCCCTTTTTGTTTTACAGTTTTTTGGTTTTAGAGGTTTTTCAAGAAGGCTTTACAGTGAGCAGAGATCTGGTCCATTTATTCCAACTCCAGCACACTTCCCTCCCACAAATACCACATCGAGGCTCACAGCTTTACCTTCTTCACCAAAGGACTCTCGCTCAGGCTCAGGCTCTAGGGCTCTCAGCTCCAGCAAGGGAGTCAGGACTTCTCAGAGTCTCTCAGATGTATCACATCAAGGTCACCAGTTGTTGCTCACCAGCCTGAGCTACAGCTCCAAGGACACTGTTGCATCTTCCACAGCCAGGAGGAAATGGCCCGCCTTTTGTAGGCAGGTTCTAAACCTTAGTTAATTAGTTAATTATATTCAATTCAAGCCAGCTGGGTAATAATAATTGGATGCCATAGGAACCAACGAAGAGAGGTGCTATACTGGATCTCATTGAAATCAACAAGGAGGGTCTGGTGGAGAATGTGAAAATCAAGGGCAGACTTGGCTGCAGTGACCATGAAATGATGGATTTCAAGATTCTCAGGGAAGTGAGGAGAGTGCACAGCAAGCTCACTGCCCTGGCTTTCAGGAGAGCAGACTTTGGTATTTTCAGGGATCTCTTGGTAGAGTACTGTGGGATAAAACCCTGGAGGGAAGAGGGGCCAAAGAAAGATTGTTAATATTCAAGGATCATTTCTGCCAAGCTCAGGAGCAATGCATCCCAACAAAGAGGAAGTTGGGCAGAAAGACCAAAAAGCCTGTATGGATGAACAAGATGCTCCTGGACAAACTCAAACACAGAAAGGAAGCCTACAGAGGGTAGAAGCAAAGACAGGTAACCTAGGAGGAATACAGAGAAGTTGTCCAAGCGATAGGGATCGGGTTAGGAAAGCTAAAGCCCTGATAGAGTTAAATCTGGCCAGAGACATCAAGGGCAACAAGAAAAGCTTCTATAGGCGTGTCAGTGATAAAAAGAAGTCTAGGGAAAATGTGAGCCTTCTCCAGAAGGAAATGGGAGACTGGTTACCTGGGATATGGAGAAGGCTGAGGTACTCAATGACTTTTTTGTCTCAGTCTTCACTGGCAAGTGCTCTAGCTGCACTGCTGAAGTCACAGAAGGCAAAGGTGGGGACTGGGAAAATGAAGAACCACCCACTGTTGGAGAAGATCAGATTTGACGACCATCTAAGGAACGCAAAGGTTCACAAGTCCATGGGACCCGATGAGGTGTATCCGTAGGTCCTGAGGGAACTGGCAGATGAAGTTGCTAACCCACTACCCATCATGTTTGAGAAGTCGTGGAAGTCTGGTGAAGTTCCCGCTGACTCAAAAAGGGGAAACATAGCCCCCATCTTTAAAAAGGGGAAAAAAAGGAAGACCGGGGGAACTACAGGCCAGTCAGTCTCACCTCTATGCCCAGCAAGATCATGGAGCAGATTCTCCTGGTGACTATGCCAAGGCACATGGAAAATAAGGAGGTGACTGGTGACAGCCAACATGGCTTCACTAAGGGCAAATCGTGCCTGACCAATTCAGTGGCCTTCTACGATGGGGTTACAGAATTGGTGGATAGACGAACACCAACTGAATACTGGACTTGTCCAAAGCATTTGAAACTATGCCACATGACATCCTTGTCTTTAAACTGAAGAGAGATGGATTTGATGGATGGAATACTCGGTGGATAAGGAATTGGCTGGATGGTCGCAGTCAAAGAGTTGCGGTCAACGGCTCGATGTTCAAGTGGAGATCAGTGACGAGTGGTGTTCCTCAGGGGTCAGTATTTAACATCTTTGATGGCGACATGGACAGTGAGATTGAGTGCACCTTCAGCAAGGTTGCAGACAACATCAATCTGTGTGGTGTGGTGTGGTTGACACGCTGGAGGGAAGAGACGCCATCCAGAGGGACCTTGACAGGCTTGAGAGGTGGACCCGTATGAACTTCATGTTGCTCAGCAAAACCAAGTGCAAGGTTCTGCACATGAGTCGGGGTAATCCCAAGAACAAGTACAGGCCAGATGGAGAATGGATTGAGAGCAGCCCTGAGGAGAAGGCCTTAGGGAAGTTGGCTGATGAGAAGCTCAACATGAGCCGGCAATGTGCACTGGCAGCCCAGAAAGCCAACCATATTCTGGGCTGCATCAAAAGAAGCGTGGCCAGCAGGTCGAGGGAGGTGAATCTGCCCGTCTCCTCTGCTCTCATGAAACTCCACCTGGAGTACTGTGTTCATCTCTGGAGACTCCAACATAAGAAGAACATGGAGCTGTTGGAGTGGGTCCAGAGGAAGGCCATGAAAACGATTCAAGGGCTGGAGCACCTCTGCTATGAAGATAGGCTGAGAGAGTTGGGGCTGTTCAGCCTGGAGAAGAGAAGGCTCCAGGGAGACCTTCGAGTAGTCTTCCAGTCCCTAAAGGGGGCCTACAAGAAAGCTGGAGAGGGACTTTTTACAGGGTCATGTAGTGATAGGACAAGGAACAATGTATTTAAACTGGAAGACGGTATATTTTTATTAGATCTAAGGAAGAAATTTTTTCACTTTGTGAGTCGTGAAACATTGGAACAGGTTGCCCAAAGAATCTGTGGCTGCCCCATCCCTGGAAGTGTTCAAGGCCAGGTTGAATAACCTGATCTAGTGGAAGGTGTCTCTGGTCATGGCAGATGATCTTTAAGGTCCCTTCTAACCCAAACCATTCTACTATTCTATGATTCTATGACTATTCTTTTCTAACTTCACTGTAAATGGTCATCTGAGGTACTTCAGTAGAGGAAGAAGAACAGGGTGCTAATGTAACACATTTAAAAGAAGATATGCTAGATACCTGCTTCCCTTGGTGATTCAATTGTAGCTGTAAAAGAACACTCAGGAGACATTAGTTTCTCTGTACATCACTTTTAGACTACAGTATGTTACTGGATGTGATGGGCCATTTGAATTAATTGGATTTTGTCTGGAGACTTGGTCTTGAATGATTAATAAGAAGTTATCAACGGTTCCTTTGGCACATTACACCACTTGGTCTGTGTTTCTCATGTTGCACGTGTTAGGGAGCTTCTGAATCTGGCATGTGGGCAGAGGCGAAGCTGCCACAGCTCCATGCCCAGTGTTCAATAATGAGGCTGAGCACATATTCCCAGTAGGCACATGCACACAGAGCACACATATATGCCACATCTACGTATATGTACACAGCGAGTCACACAGAGAACAGAGACAGAAATGTCTCTGTGTCCCCACACGTGGGGGTCTGCCAGGCCCCGTGTGCCCAGGATGGGTGGCAGGGCAGCGTGTGAGAGGCAGGCACTGTGCCGAAAGAGGCTGAAGAAAGAGTTCCAATGATCAGGGTGTGAGATGGGACAGGTCTTCAAGCCTGATGGAGCGTCCTCACCTGTGTCGTCATCCACGCTCATTAAGTAATCAGCTACTGCCCTCCTTTTAGGTCCCGTTTATTCAGTCATCGCTTTGGCAGGGATTTCAATACACGAGGAATCGCATAGACCACGCTGAGCAGAACTGATCAAATAATGAAAAAATAGCTTGGGAGGCTGTTCACTGAACAAGAATCTGATTAGCCCGTATCTGCCCTCTTATTATTCATTGCTGATACGTGCTCCAACAACTGAAAATGTGGTGCGTATAAATATTTTAAGAAAGCAAATTTCAGGCTTTTACTCATGACTACTAACATCAAGGAATGATTCTGTCATTCATCTTTTGTTGAAGCAGAAGTAAGTTGTTTTATAACAACAGGTTTTTGTAACAATACCTTCTGCTGGAGGTGCTGAAGCTCTGCCCATGTCAGAAGTGTTATCTTTTCTCTCAGTTCTGGTGCATGAGATCCATCCAGAAAAGAGAAGCCACTTTCCAGCATTGCCAGATTAAACACTTGCAGCCATACCTCCAGTGATAAGGCAACATCAAGTGACTTTTTAAGTTACTAACCACAAAGCAGAAGCACTTTGATTAAATCCAGCTTTGAGTAAGCACTTGAATAGTCACTATGATCAATTTATGAATAACCCTGACATCTGTTGGAGAGACAATACGGCAGGGCACAGGCAGTCCAGGAGGTTCCTGGAATGCGTGGACGACAACTTCCTCCTGCAGGTGATAGAGGAGCCGACAAGGAGGGGTGCCATGCTCGACCTTGTGCTCACCAACAGGGAGGGACTGGTGGGCGATGTGAAACTTAAGGAGAGCCTTGGCTGCAGTGACCACGACACGGTGGAGTTCAAGATCCATGGGGCAGCAAGGAAACCACTCAGCAAGCTCTGTACCCTAGACTTTAAGAAGGCAGACTTCGGCCTCTTCAAGGACCTGATGGGCAAAGTGCCATGGGAGGCGGCCCTGGAGGGACGAGGGGCCCAGGAAAGTTGGTCCACATTCAAGGAGCACCTCCTCCAAGCTCAGCAGAGGTGCATCCCGACGAAGAACAAGTCGGGCAAAAAGGCCAGGAGGCCTGCGTGGATGAGCAAGGAGCTCCTGGACCAACTGAAAATTAAGAGGTTAGCCTATAGAAGGTGGAAGCGGAGACAGATAGCCTGGGAGGAATACAGAGAAACTGTACGAGTGACCAGGGATCAAGTGAGGAAGGCTAAGGCCCTGAAGGAATTGAATTTGGCAAGGGATATAAAAAGCAATAAGAAATGCTTCTATAGGTATGTAGGGGACAAAAGGAAGTCCAAGGAGAATGTAGGCCCCCTCCAGAAGGATACTGGTGCTCTGGCTACCCGGGACATAGAGAAGGCTGAGGTACTCAATGAATTTTTTGCCTCAGTCTTCACTGATAAAACCTCTTGTCTTACCACCCAAGCTGTGGAAAGAACTAGCAGGGACTGTGAGGATGAACCACCGCCCACTGTACTTGAAGAGCAGGTTCGAGAACATCTGAGGAACTTGAAGGTGCACAAGTCCATGGGACCTGATGAGATCCATCCGCGGGTCCTGAAGGAACTGGCGGATGAAGTTGCCAAGCCACTGGCCATTGTATTTGAGAAGTCGTGGCGGTCTGGCGAGGTCCCCAATGACTGGAAGAGAGGGAACATAACCCCCATTTTTAAAAAGGGGAACAAGGAGGACCCAGGCAACTACAGGCCGGTCAGCCTCACCTCTGTGCCTGGCAAGGTCATGGAGCAGATTCTCCTGGGAACCATGCTAAGGCACATGGAGAGCAAGGAGGTGGTGGGTGACAGCCAACATGGCTTCACCAAAGGCAGATCGTGCCTGACCAACTTGGTGGCCTTTTACGATGGGGTGACAGCATCGGTGGACAAGGGTCGACCAACGGATGTCATCTACCTGGACTTGTGCAAAGCTTTTGACACTGTCCCGCACGACATTCTTCTCTCTAAACTAGAGAGGCATGGGTTTGATGGATGGACCACTCGGTGGATAAGGAATTGGCTCAATGGCCGCACTCAGAGAGTAGTGGTCAACGGCTCGATGTCCAAGTGGAGACTGGTCACGAGTGGCGTCCCTCAGGGGTCCGTGTTGGGCCCGGCCCTCTTCAACATCTTTGTCGGTGACGTGGACAGTGGCATGGAGTGCACCCTCAGCAAGTTCGCCGATGACACCAAGCTGTGTGGTGCTGTCGACATGCTGGGAGGGAGGGATGCCATCCAGAGGGACCTCGACAGGCTGGACACGTGGGCCCGTGCCAACCTCATGAAGTTTAACCAGGCCAAGTGCAAGGTCCTACATCTGGGTCGTGGCAATCCCAGGCACAAATACAGACTGGGCGGAGAATGGATTGAGAGCAGCCCTGAGGAGAAGGACTTGGGAGTACTGGTGGACGAGAAGCTCAGTATGAGCCGGCAATGTGCTCTTGTGGCCCAGAAGGCCAACCGCGTCCTGGGCTGCATCAAGAGGAGTGTGGCCAGCAGGTCGAGGGAGGTGATTCTCCCCCTCTACTCTGCCCTCGTGAGACCTCACTTGGAGTATTGTGTCCAGTTCTGGAGTCCCCAACATAAGAAGGACATGGACCAGTTGGAGAGGGTCCAGAGGAGGGCCACGAAGATGATAAGAGGGCTGGAGCACCTTTCCTATGAGGACAGGCTGAAAGAGTTGGGGCTGTTCAGCCTGGAGAAGAGGAGGCTCCGGGGTGACCTTATAGTGGTCTTCCAGTACCTCAAGGGGGCCTACAAGAAAGATGGGGAGAGGCTGTTCAGGAGGGCCTGTTGTGATAGGACAAGGGGTAATGGTTTTAAAATAGAGGGAGGTAGATTCAGGTTGGATATTAGGAAAAAGTTTTTTACCATGAGAGTTGTAGAACACTGGAACAGGTTGCCCAGAGAGGTGGTGGATGCTCCATCCCTGGAGACGTTCAAGGCCCGGTTGGATGAGGCCCTGAGCAACCTGATCTAGTTGGAGATATCCCTGTTCCTTGCAGGGGGGTTGGACTAGATGGCCTTTGAAGGTCCCTTCCAGCCCTAACGATTCTATGATTCTATGATTCTAATCCAGGGATCAAAGAGAATCACAAATATGATTGGTCTAACCCTTCCAAGTAACGAATATATCGGCATAAAGCAAGATCAGGTACAACTTGTGAGCAGAGGAAAGTTTTATATCTATCAGTTAAATGGTCATAATGAGTAACTTGACCAGCTCCCATAACAGAGGAGAAGTGCCAAAGCTCTTTCAAAATAGAAAACTCCTCTTTTTCTGCGAGATCTGAGAGACATGTAAGGGAGTTGCATTAAAAAGCATAGTCGAAATAATCCCGTGAAGATATAACAGTGCTGCTAGCAACACTGGCACCCGATGGGAATTACTGAGCAGAGGCCAGAAGGATGTGCAAAGAGCCTTATGGGAGAGCTGCCAGAACAGCCTTCCTGAACAGTCCCATGGTGGCTCTGGCAGATTGCGAGGCTGCCCCCGAGTGCGGGGGAGCATCACACAAGGCTTTTGGAGCTTCACTTAGGTTCACCTGGGCTTCACTCACCCTTACTCAGCATGCTCTTTCTTCCCCATGCTCTTCCTCCAGGCTTAGCTGGCCTTCAGGGGTACTGATTAGTGATGAAACTAGTATGTTAAGGACTGAATGTCCTTCTACAAACACCTCAGATACTTCCATTGCCATGTGACAGCACAGGACACTCAGTGCAGTAGGCAGATGAGAAGATCATGGACGAAGCAGAGCGTGTGGGACAGAGGCGGAGGTGAGTGGTTTCTGACTTCTGACTTGATTTTCAAATGGGTCAGTGTATCTGGACAATCTACAAACAAGGTCATCCAAACTTTTTTTTGTTGAAAAAAAGCCTTCTCACTATAAGAGGAAACATACAACCAACTAAAGGACAAAAATGCAACACCAATACTGTATAAATCATCTCAAAGAAACAAGAAAAATCCCAAATCAAACCCTCCCCAATGCAAGTTTTACCCCAGAAAGGGAAGAGAGCCAGAGCCACCACAAAGGCCATTAGGGCATAGTTTCTGGCATATGCAAGCATGCAAATAACAGCTCATGAGGTCTGAAATTGCCAGCAGGTATCTCTGTATGATATCAGACACCACTGAATGCATAATACTTCCGGATGAAAGCGTATAACTACAGAAGAAATATGTTCCAAGATAGATCCCTGGCAGGACTTTGAAATTACTTAGCACTGGAAACGTTGTAGGTATTTCAACACTGAAACAAAAGCCTCAGGTCAGATGTCTAAGATGCCTTTTGGAGGTGCAACCGCATGAGGTTAGGAAGCAAAAGTAAATCACTGGTCAGCAGATATAAACAGATCGCTATGGACCATGCCAGGACAGTTTTACTGCTCGATTACAAACCTGGGATGAGCTCTTGTTTTTATTGTAGGTTTTGCCTTTTCAAGCTCTAGGTTCAAATTTTGCAATCGTAGCTTTTTCAGAGGTGAAAAGCCTTCTGGAAAAAAATATAGGCAAAGTTCCTGTTTCCAGAGATCGTGCGAATCAGTTTCTATTTTATTTCTATAAAATTTTTTTGAGTCTCTGAACAATTACTTAGTCGCACCTTCCAACCAAGGCTAATTGTACCCTGACAAGGTTTTTTCATTAAAGGGAAGGATAAATGGCTCCTCAGCCTCCTCATTGTCTCCACAGATGCACTCAACCTGCTTTTCACTAGGCTCTTTACAGACTTCCACTGGGGTCTTTTGGCTGCTATTGCACCTCTTCTCCTAATAAATTTTGCCCTGTACTTGGACCGTGTGTTTACAAACAGTCTCATTTTGCTTAGCAGCAGTCCTTTCCCCTCAATTAAAGTGTGAGAGACTGCTGAGCATGAAGTGCTGCTGAATTTGTACTACTCTTTAGCAATCCATGTTAAACGGAGAATGCAAGAATTAGGAGAATTGATGTATTATTTCCTTCAAACCTTAAAAAAAAATAGGATTCCTTGCTTCAACTTGCTGATACATTGAAAACTATGAGAAAAGGAGCATGAGACGGTGTGGTTAAGAGCCTGCCAATGTTTCTTCATGTAAACAACCACCCAGTCCCCATGGGATAGGGGACCGCCGGGAAGCAGCGCAGTGCAGGAAGCTCCGCTCCTTCTGTGAGCATCTGCGGGAAACGATCCCGGAAGTAGGTTCGAGGATACGAACAAAAAAAGGAGCGATTGCTCAAGAACTGCCCTGGAGTTACACTTCTACACCAATAACACCAACAACATTGTGGCAGTTCTGCAGACTCTCTCTTGCCCTTCTTGTTCACATTATCTGGGTAGCTGCAGGCATTCCTGCAAGCATAACTGTGCCTGCACAAGAGAGGAAACTAATGATGCTGGGGTATGGTGCATCATGGTGTTGTACTGCGTGTTGGCTTTACCTTAGTAAAAGCATCATAGCCTTAGTTCACATGGTTCAAAACCTGAGAGTAGTTACAACCTGCTTTTCTAGTCAGAAAACTAGAATGAAAATGTGGACAGAAAAAGACCTCCCAGACTTCAGCAGCGGGTACATGTCTTTTTTCCCAGATACAAGAATAAACAGATATAACCGTGTTTGATGCACTGGCACTTCAGAACTCCCTCACAGACAAAAATCCCCAATTGTTCTGTTTGTGAGATTTCATCCAACTTGCTTTTGCTCACTTTAGGACCTTCAGTACTGTTCAACTTTAAAACTGTGCCTCTTACCTCACTTCCCAGTCCCCCCTTCCTAAACACTGAGCAGAGCCTGAGGAACACGGGAACACAGCTATTTTTGTGTTCATAAAGACACAAAGCCTCGTTCCAATTAGGTAATGCAGAATTAAAAAACATGCTGACATATGCACATCACAGCAACTGCCTTCTCTGTGTGATCTCAACGCTCTGTGTGATCTCCTGTTAGCAATTTTTGACCTTCAAAGGTTTAGGAGCTTTTATCAGATTAAGAATTATCCCCACCCAATGAAGGATTTACACTGGGAAAGGTTTATTGGAGCACAGACATACTTTCTATGAGTTTGCCATATGTTATGATACGTTGCTTACCCTGTGTGTCAGGCCAGCTCTAGCCAGTTATCCATATTTACCATTACGTGTCTTTCACCTTCTGTCTCTGTTTGAAGACAGAGATCTTGACAATGCATCTTCTTTTTGCAGTTAGAAAACAAGCTTGTACGGCAAAACATTGAAATCGTACCTTAAAAGTACATGCAGATATACTAACTTTTAACAGGACTCACAAAGACTTTCAGGAGCTTCAAATAGGATGTCCTGAGACCTGTTTCAGCCTCTGTGCCAGTTGCTCTTGCAGTTCTTTGGTGATTCTGTACCACTCTGTTTCCAAATTACTTTGAAAAATTATTTCTGCTTCTGAAAATCCATATCAAACAAAAAATTGTAATTGTCTTCTTCAGAGCACAGCTCAAACAAGTCTTGGTTCACTAACAGGATTTCTTTCCTTTTAGAATTTGCAGCAAATTTCTCTTTGGTTTGGCCTCTTCACCTCTGCTGATAACCAGGATGATAATGTGATGGCAGATGTGGTTTGAAATCTGCTGATCAGGTTTGACTTTGCTTCTCTGCCCTTTTTTTGAATTTCTTTGCAATACTTTTCGGTCAGTGTAACCAACCGACTGAATTGTGAGAACCGAGTGAGGATGGTGCAGGAAAAGCACAGAGCCCCACAAACTTTGTCCTAGCAGTATTCATAGCAACAAGCCTCATTACCGAATATAAATGAGTGGCATGACAGTAAATTACATTATCTTTTTCATGAGTTTTTTTCAGAGATATTTCCTTATGATTCTATTTTACCTACAGTCTGAGGATGCTGATGTCTGAAACTAGATAAATATCCTATCCAATGCACTTTTCTTTGTAATTAATCCCTGTAAACATGCTGGAGTCGAAGCAGTCTCTGGTTGCTCCTAACTGCGCCAACCTGTCACATTTGTATGAGCTTTGGTTCTAATGTCCACTGTTTTACAGCTGTGTGAGAAGACTTAGATGAATTTCTGAGAGAGGGAGATTGGGAGTTAGGGATTTTAAATTTTAATTAATCCAGTTTGAATATAGAGCAGAGCTGCAGAAAGAGCAAAACACACTCTCATTTCTGCGACACAAAAAAATGAGGGACAGAAACACTAATTTAGACAGGGCATTACATTTGGAAAGAAAATGGAAATTATTGATCTCCTAATAATATTTTTGCCTTCGGAATGCTTTGAGCGCAGAGTGCAATTACCTACCTGGTATTTCAGTTCGGTACCATCTTCGTCACTAATATGAATGCATCTAAACACAATGAAAGAACAACAGCTAACAGAAAGAAGATTTGTTCGCTGCGGCTGGGTGCTATATTTGCTGTCAACACAGCAACTCTGAGAAAGTCGAACCATGTCTTAGTGGGCGGCATCTTAGATGAAAGATAGTAACAGCCAAAATAAAGACATCTAAAACCCAGTGTGCAATGCATACCCATAACAGCATGACTGCTATGTTATATACCTAAAATGCTTTGTCTACTTCACTGAAATGGCCTGAAGTTCCTTGCTAATTTGGGAGCTGGCAACATTTAAAACAATATTTTTAATTTCCTTTTTTGAGGATAAAATATAACACAAATTTTGTGAGCAGTTTTGTAAATTAAAACAAAAAAATAAAGTCACCATGAGAAAATCCTAGTTGTTTAATAAATTACTTGAAATATGGAGACAGCTGTAAAATACAGTTCCTGCTATGGTCAGAGAGGTTTGAAAATATGCACAGTTAGAATGACATCAGCAAGAAGGAAAATTGAGATAAATTCAAATATATCTAAACTGACATAATTGATTTAACAGAAATGAATTTGATTCTTGATTACCTTGCACATTTTGCATATTTATTTCTCTACCCATCACATGAGTTGACCATTGAGATTCAGCATTTTCTGTGTACTGGGCCTCACGTCATCCAATTATACACCTCATGTCAGAAAAATAACATCAGAAAAATAACAGTGCCTTTATGTAGGACAATCCTTCAGGCTCAAACACGCGATCAACTTATTTTGGTTAACAGAACTATCACATGTCAGCTCAGCTCTAGTAGCTGACTGCATCTAAGCTCTTCCTGCAAACTCGAGGTAGGAAGTACAAGCTTAAACCTTGTTGGGGGAGAGAGATGTGCTGTGTTGAGTGGAGAAGAAAAGTTATTGACATACTAACATGTACACTTGAAGGACCATATATAGTAAAAACTTTTGTAAAAACATTGGTATCCTCAAGGAATATTTCCAACATTCCTGGAAATTCCTGCCAAACTCCTGCAAGTCCCACAAAGGTGCTAGGTGCTAAGCTGACCATGGCACTCTAAAGCTCTTGGCAATGTACGAATCTGTCTGGTGTCTAAGGTAAATTTTCTAGGGTCTATCAGACGTCAGTGGTGATGGCCTTTTGCATGATGTCAGCCTTTTGCACATTGGAGTACTCATCAGGACATGGGAAACTTCAGTTCTTAGACAGTCACAATGTGGAGCAAAAAGCAGTGGGTTTCTGAAATTATTGCATCTTGGATGTTGGGTACCTGGGAGTGGCAGATTCATGCAAGAAAAACAGAAGGAAATTACTCAGTAGCTTAGACAAAGAGGATAATAAGGTTTCAGTCTCTTTTGCCTTAATTATTTCTACTTTCAATTTTTGGGGGAAAATTGTTGTTTGCGATGGTAAGCATGCTCTATATTATTTTATTCTATTCCTTATATTGCCCTCATCAGCACTACATCCGAGCAACAGAAGTGCATCATTCAGTACAGCCACTGCCAGTCATGTGCGGTTCCTTTTTTCCCAGCTGGTCCCTAAAGAAGAACTGTTGCCATGGATAGGGGAAGAGCAACTGACATCATCTACCTGGACTTATCCAAAGCATTTGATACTGTCCCACACAACATCCTTGTCTCTAAACTGGAAAGACATGGTTTTGATGGATGGACCACTCAGTGGATAAGGAACTGGCTGGATGGTCACACTCAAAGAGTTGTGGTCAACGGTTCAATGTCCACGTGGAGGCCTGTGATGAGTGGTGTTCCTCAGGGGTCGGTACTGGGACCAGTGCTATTTAACATCTTTGTTGGAGACATGGACAGTGGGATCGAGTGCACCTTCAGCAAGTTTGCAGATGACACCAAGTTGTGTGGTGTTGTGGACATGCTGGAGGGAAGGGATGCCATCCAGAGGGACCTTGACAGGCTGGAGAGGTGGGCCTGTGAGAACCTCATGAAGTTCAACAAGGCCAAGTGCAAGGTGCTGCACGTGGGTCGGGGCAATCCCAAGCACAAGTACAGGCTGGGCGGAGAATGGATGGAGAGCAGCCCTGAGGAAAAGGACTTGGGGAAGTTGGCTGATGAGAAGCTCAACATGAGCTGGCAATGTGCACTGGCAGCCCAGAAAGCAAATCACATCCTGGGCTGTATCAAAAGAAGTGTGGCCAGTAGGTCAAGGGAAGTGATTCTGCCCCTCTACTCAGCTCTTGTGAGACCCCACCTAGAATACTGTGTTCAGCTCTGGAGTCCCCAAAATAAGAAGGACATGGAGCTACTGGAGCGGGTCCAGAGGAGGGCCATGAAGATGATCCGAGGGCTGGAGCACCTCTGCTATGAAGACAGGCTGAGAAAGTTGGGGTTGTTCAGCCTGGAGAAGAGAAGGCTCCGGGGTGATCTTATAGCAGCTTTCCAGACCCTAAAGGGGGCCTACAAGAAAGCTGGAGAGGGACTTTTTACAAGGGCGTGTAGTGATAGGACAAGGAGCAATGGATTTAAACTGAAAGAGGGGAGATTTAGAGTAGATAGAAGGAAGAAATTCTTCACTCAGAGGGTGGTGAGGCACTGGAACAGATTGCCCGGAGAAGTTGTGGATGCCCCATCCCTGGAAGTGTTCAAGGCCAGGTTAGATGAGGCTTTGGGCAACCTGGTGTAGTGGAGGGTTTCCCTGGCCATGGCAGGGGGCTTGGAACTAGATGATCTTTGAGATCCCTTCCAACCCTAACCATTCTATGATTCTATGATTCTATGTCTTATTTTGTTCTATAGTGCTTTTAACGTGCACTTATCTAAAGTCACCAACTGGAGCCTTTCTAAATGCTCAAGTCCTTCTTAGGTAGTTCAGTCTAAACCAAAATCACCGCATAAATATCAACTACAGAAGTGCTGTCACTCAAAATGTTAGCACACTTGATGTCTACCTAACAGGCAGCTACTAACAGCTGCTGCTCTCTGAAAGACAGGACATTTAATAACGAGGAGCTGAACTGATCCCTGAGTAGGCATTTGGACTAGTTGATTGCCATTGCCTACAGGAGCATCAAAGGCAACCCAGGAGTTACACCAACGTTGGCACTCCGGTTCTGCTGCCATCTGATCCCAGGAAGTGACTATTTTTCTGAAAGTAGTGGTGAATGACAACCTCATTGGCTTAATTACTGAAATGAAATAGATTATCTTTGTCTCATGCGTTTGTACCTGAAAAGTTTGCTGTTCTTCAGACTTGTATTCACAAAACAATGCAGCACTTAGCTAGGTAATTTCTAATTCAGCGCCTATAATTTGCAGATATCTCATTGTATCAGCAATAATCACTTCTGAATCTCTATTATTTTTAGCCTGTTTTGTTTGGCTGGTGATGATTGAATCGGTGCCTTAGACTAGTTAATGAACTACTAAAACTAATCTATATAATAATAAGAAGTATCTAAAGAGCCTTTTATAGGAATATAAAAATTGCAGAGCCTCTGGCTTCAAGGTTGATTTACACAATGAGGAGAAAGGACTGCAAAGGACAGCAGCCACACCAAGGAAGGTCAGTGGGGTTGATAAACAGCAGTGAAACTGAGTCCCAGAGTGAATCATTCAAGCTGTGAAATAGGCAGTATGAGCTGGGACAGGAACCACGGGCTCTCTTTGCCAAAGCATACACAAAGACCCTACCTAAGTTTCAGCCCAAGGCCAAGTTTAAGCTGATACCAGTGGCAGAGGAGGAGGTGAAAGGCTGTTAGAAGACTTCCTGCCTTTCCTAGTGATGAGGATGTCTGCAGGCTGATGTAGCCCTTCATAGTCAGCCTTTACAGGTCAGCTGTAATAATTAAGAGGTCACTGCAGGGATGAAGACTGTTAAGTGCAGGCTGCACAGGACCTATACCTTCAGGGCTGCCTCATTTTTTTTTAATATGCACCAAAATCCACCAGGTCAACCAAGCGAATGTTCCACCCAAGTGAGATTTCCAGCGTACTAATGTTAGGATGTTCTTGAGTCCTTTTGTATCACTGAGGCACAATTTATAAAAAACATACAGCAGATTAATAAATGGGATAAAAAAACACCACACTGTTTCTAAACACGTTAGAAATGTGGTGAGCACTGCTGCCCTATGGAGAAAGGGTATACAAGTACGTCTGCATAGTAGAAGATGTAGTTACCAGGGGGTTACTGAGTATATGAAGCCTGCAGCCCTGCAGAGTACCATAACAGAACAGAGTTTAAAAGGAAAAATAGTTTTTGTGAAAAAGAAACATATTTCAAATTGGGCAAGCCACCTGTCTTCCACCTGAGTCTTAATATTTTTAGCTGACCTTGGTTGTCACTAGTCACGTAATAAATTCCTCTATAAACATAGCTAAATCTGCATTTGATATGGATTGTATCTATATAAGGCTCAAGAGGAGATGTGTTTTCTTCCCTCATGATGTATGTGTCACTTCACCAATTTGGAGATTGCTCTAATGCAGTTTGGGTATAGATTTGAAATGGGAGATAAGTGGAAGTTGGGTGTTTTTTTTCAGGGAATACTGCACTTTTCTATTTGGTTTGTCCTGCCCAGAGAGGTAATAAATTAGATGGATAGACCCTTTCATCCGTAGTTTCCTCTCTATTTCTCCAGGCTAAGTGCTACTATCAGACTCCCGTGTCGCAGCCTCTTCCCTTGGCAGTCCTAGCTAATCTGGGATACAGCAGCTGATTTAGTACCCAGAGCGTCATGAGCAGAGTGGACCGAAGGTGGATGTGTTAATCTGTGATTCTCCTTGCAGTGCCCTACCAGCTACTGAGCGATTCCCATCCTCCTCCTGTCTTGGCTGCTGTTGCTGGAAAAAGGAGCAAACTGAGCTTCTAGTGCGTTTCTCCCATTTAAACAGAAAGCTCACTGCCTGAGAGGTGTATCATTTTGCATGTCTAACACACAGCTTTGTAGGATGTGGCTTTTTTGATAATAATTTTGATTGTTCTTTTTTACCAGTCTTTGTTTCGCAGTTGAAATACTAGTCAAAAAAATCTAATGACATAACTACAAGACAAAGCCTGTGATTCAGGATTTTTGAAGTATTTGTATGTTAGTTTAGATTTTTTTAATTGTTTGAACAGGTAGACCTTGATATACCATAAAACAGTCTTTGAAACTCCTTTAGTATCTGAATTGCTTTGTTGCCATCAAGTGGCTTAAGGAGGCATTTCACTGCATCGTGGTTTGATAAGGCAAAACAATTAAAGTTACTGTGTCAACCAAAATGAAGAAGGTGGATTTAAAATGCAAACAAAACTTGTGTGCTAGCTTTTCTTTGGAATGACACTGAGTGGTTTGAGGAAAGTGAAATACTTGCACTCTAGTCACAGTGATTATAAATTACTGCTGTCAAACAGATGCTGTTAAAGAAAATGCCATTATTTAGTCTAGCTTCCACTTTCTTGGCCAAGCACAATATATTTGCAAATGAATACTATAGATAAATGTCATTACCCAGCCCTGTAACTAATTCAATTATTTTTCTGAAATATTCCAGTGTTTTGTGTAGCATCTGAATTCTGTTAGGGCAAAGCTGATGTCATTTACGTTTTCGAGGAGTTTTTGGTTTTGTACTGATACTTGTTCCTTACAATTAATCTTACACTTATTTCCAATCTCCTGTCATTCTTATTATGTTGACAAGCCACGATTCTTAAAGCACCATATTGACACCGTTGTCTTGTATTGACTTACATAGTTATAAGTATAGAAGAGTTTTACTCACTACAGACGTAAAGAGATTAATATTTTCAGGTTGTAAAAGTCCCTTTGAAAAGCAACAGAAAGACCTATCTGCTTGTCAGTTTTGTTGATTGTTTTCCAGCTCACTAGTGAAATTTCTGGTGGAGTATATTATGAGTACTCAATGGTAAGGCATCTCTTTCCTTATTTCCACATTTTTCCCGAAATACAGTGCAATGACGACTGCTAGGATTTGAACTGGGAACTGTCAAACTTACAAGAGATGAGACTTAAAGGAAAAAATAAAGAAGTTTTTGGTATAACCCAGCATTAGAGTTTATGTAAGCACCACACAGACCCAACTTTAAGTTTCCTATTCATACGTGGCCTGACAAAGACTGACGTAAAGAAAATCAAAGAAAAATGATGTATGTCTAATTCTAATGAAGTTATTTTTCTAGTGATAAAATAAAAGAGATGAGGATGATTTTAAAAGGTTGAATACTTGCATCAGCTGAAGGCTGGATAACTAATGCATACAGTAATACTTTATTTAATACTTAGCCATTTTTGTGTTCATAAATTGAGCACTAATAGATTCAATGCAAAAAAAATATATCCTTTGGCAGTTGACTGCATTGATCTGTAGAGTGCTTGAAAACAGCTATTTGTGAGTATGTGATGTGTATTGTTTAGTTTGGACAAGAAAAGTGAGTTTGTAGTTGTAGTTTCTGATATGTGGCCGATTGACTAGATTTGATTCTTAGAACCAGATTTCCAACATGAGGAAGTCAATTTACAAGGCCTAATGACTTCCCAAGGACAGGTACTATCAATTGCCTAAAATGTTTTTTCCTCTGCAGACAGCTCCCAAAGTCATAGAATCATAGAATCATAGAATCGTTAGGGCTGGAAGGGACCTTCAAAGGTCATCTAGTCCAACCCCCCTGCAAGGAACAGGGATATCTCCAACTAGATCAGGTTGCTCAGGGCCTCATCCTGCTGTTTGCTGGCAAATTAAATGAAATGGTCCAGATGGAGGGGTAGCTCATTTAATTTTGTATCTAAGCAAATTTTAGAAAAAAAAATATTGTTTCTGTAAACTCAGTTTTATTCTGCTATTAGTGCAGTTACCTCAAGCAGTCCTGGCTGGACTGGTTGGATTGTATATAAGTGACTCTGCATTGTCATATCCTGAGACTGTACAAATGCAGCCTTCCGAGCACTGACTCAAGAGAAAAAGCAAAATACAAGAGAATACTCTTCATGCTGTTTCAGAAGACAACATTATTTTTTTTCAGCATTACATCAGGTGAATTAAATGACAGAACAGTGAGGTGCATGCTTAAAATCCTGAAGCTAGGAACAGGCAAGTATGCTCCAGATCTCAGGTTTTTTACAGAAATTTTATTCCAGGGATTAATGTACATATGTAACCTGTAATGCCTGGAGCATTAAGACTATCCCTCACTTCTTAAGGGTTATAATTTGGTACATTTTTATAGTATGGTTCAGATTAGTCAGGATTGAGTACATCTTTTTATCTATGTATCCATCCATCCATATACATGTGTGCATACATATACACATGCTATGCATAAAATTACACATTCTCTGAAGAAGAAGCAAGTCTAAAACAAATAAAGCAAATTGGCACTTTGTGGGCATTCCCTTTCATGTCAGTTTACCATGACACCCATTTCAGGCCAAGGCTATGCCCATCTCTGAGATACAACAGGATGTTAAACTGAAACGTTAGTAGGGCCTACAGCGATAGCACAAGGAGTAATGGTTTTAGACTAAAAGAGAGTAAATTCAGACTAGAACTAAGAAATTTTTTATGATGAGGATGGTGAAACACTGGAACAGGTTGCCCAGAGAGGTGGTAGATGCCTCATCCCTGGAAACATTCAAAGTCAGGTTAGATCGGGCTCTGAGCAACCTGATCGAGTTGAAGATGTCCCTGCACATTGCATGGGGGGTTGGACTAGACGATCTTTAAAAGTCCCTCCCAACCCAAACTATTCTATGGTTCTATGAAACACCTTTTGAATCTGTTGCATAGGTTGGCTATAGGATCAGACAAATACTGGCAGACCTGTGTTGATAAGAGGCTTATTTTTGCCTCTAGCCATCTTCTACACGTACAGACTGAGTTTCTGATCTCACGTGACTTTAAAAGGTAGGAAATCCTGTTTCTAAGCTAGTCCTCTACATATACTCTTTCTTATATATATAGTGGCTTACACAATTACATTCATCTTTCCTTTTCTTCCTAAATTGTATTGTAAAATATGACTAATACTTAGAGTACAGAACATTATGACATAGCAAGTCCAATAGGAGATGTAGAGATTAAATATGTATTTAGAGGATAGACTGATATAAACAGCAAATGAAGGAATGATACTTACATAGTAAAAAGACATATGTACTGAAAAGGTAATGTTGTGGAGAAGGCTGACTAGCTACCTCTGATTAACCTTCTCCTAATAAAAATGGGAAGATTTTCCTAGTGAAAAAAAGCAAATGAACCAGGTGCGTAAACAAATCCAAGTGATTCACTGCCAAAGAATACAGAATAGAAAGCAGAAGATCTTAAAAGTCCCCAAGTCCAGTCTCAAAGAAGGATCAACTTTTTGCAAGACAGAACTGAGGTAATGAATTTAGCAGGATTCAAAGGGGAATAGGCATTTATCTAGATAAGAAAACCACTCCCACTTATGTTTGTATTTTAGAAGACAAGTAGGCATGGTCTTATGTTGAATGCTACATTATTAAATGCTAGTTTTCATTTAATTTTTATTTTAATTTATAGAGCAATGAAATTGGGCAACTGAAGAGAGGCACTGAAAGATGGAATTAGTGAAAAGGATAAACCAAGCAGCTCAACTAACAAATAAGCTGGTTGTTTTAATAAGAAAATAATTATTGGTAAAGAATCACAAGATTTTATTGCACAGTTAAAAATACCTACTGAGTCCAAAGAACTGCCTCCTCCCGCCTGTCATCCCACAGCATCAGTGCGGAGAATGAGACCTTCACTGAACACAGTGTGCTTTGCTGCTCAGCTAAATGCAGTCTTGCATCGCTCTCAGTAAGACCAGGCATATGCCTGGAAGTACATAGGTACTACCTACATACTCAGTACCTACACTGACAAACAAATCTCCAGTCAGGAGAGGTGTCATCAGATCCAGAGGGCCAGGTAGCACTTTGTGTTTGACTGATTACTGAGAAACAGCGTAGGCTCTCTGGAGGTCAGAACATGGACTGTTCAGCAGAGGCTGAATGGACTGGGAATAAGGGCTTTAAATGGGAGGATCAACATTAAAAGCTTAATTTCAGAAGCAGTCAGAAGAAAAGAGAAGCTTGAGCGCAGAGGGCATGGGATTGGTGAAAAGCATCTGCCAGGATGTCATCCAGAATGGGCACGCTGGGGAGTGATAAAGAGAGGTAGAGGGATTGTGCAACGCTTGGGGGAAAAGTAGAATGTGTTTTGGCTACCGTCTAGTTGTACTGATTAATCAGATAAAGCTGCAGTGCTGGACAAAAGGCTAAAACAGGAATGCATACTACTACTCCTCCTACTCCTACTCTGACAATTAAATAGTCCCTTACATTTGAATATGTGATACGATTTTTTTTCATCTCTTCACATGGCCTCAGAAATTAAATACCAAAGGGAAGGTTCAAAGAATCCAGAATCTTTCACCCAAGATTTTCAGTGTAGTGCTCCATAAAGGATTAAAAACCACAAAATAGTTTTGTGAGGCCTGTAAATTACAGCTTGATGCACAGAATCAATGTAGCATGGCTGGATATGTTTTTCCAATCAATCTATATTGTTCCCTGCTCTGTGATGGTCAAATATGGTACACAGACCTTGCACATGTGTGAATGAGAATAAAAATAACACGAAACACCTTGATTTTATTTATGTAATCGTTTAAAAACTGTTATAGACGTTACTATTGCATATAATTAGAAAGAATACATTATACTGTTCCCTACTATAAGCATTACATAAAACTTGATACAAGCAGTAATAGTAGTAGACCAGTGCAATATGAGAGAAGTTTCTTTTGAATTTTTAAAATTTATTTTACAGCATCAGCATTTCTAATGCCCATTTATAAAAGGTTCTGGAAAAGGAAAGGAGATTTGAATCACAGAACAGCTAAGGTTCTTTTCCAGAAAAGGTTCTTTTCCAGGTCATCTGGTGCAACCTCTCTGCTCAAGCAGGGTCATCTAGAGCCAGTTGCCCGGGACTGTGTCCAGATGCCTTTTGGATATCCCCATGGAGATTCCACAACCTTCCTGGGCAACCTGTGCCAGTGCTTGGTCACCCTCACAGTGAAAAAGTTATTTCCCGATATTCAGAGGGAATCTCCTGTGTTTCAGTTTGTGCCCATTGCCTCTGGTCCTGTCAGTGGGCACCACTGAAAAGAGCCTGGCTCCGTCCTCTTTATACCCTCCCTGCAGGTATTTCTACACATTGACAAGATCCTCTGAGCCTTCTCTTCTCTTGGCTGAACAGTCTCAGCTCTCAGTCTTCCCTTATAGGAGAGGTGCTGTTGTGGGTTAGGCCGCTCCGGCAACCAAACCGTCCCCCCCCCCCAAGTCGTTGACTCCCCCTCCCCCAGCCCCAGGGGTGAGGGAAAGAATTAAAGGACAAATGGGATACCCGTGGGTTGAGATAAGAACAATTTAATACAGATGATTTCATACACAGTGTAGAGGCTCACCACCCCCTCGTACGCGAAGCCCGTCTCGTCCCGAAGCTGCAATCCCGGATGAACGTGAGGCCCCGAAATAGAAAGGGACAGAGAGAGAGAGAGAGAGAGAGTACTCCGAGAGTGGGAGTGCTGGGAGAGAGAGAAAAAGAAAGAAAAACCATAGAGCAAAAGCGCAGCAAGTGCAAAAGAGCAAAAGTGGCGAAAGACCCAAAGCGCAAAAGCCCTTCTGTCCAGCTGACCCTCACTTTTATACTGGGCATGACGCTGTGTGATATGGAATACTAATTGGCCAGTTTGGCCCTCAATCTTAAGTTCCACCACAAATCACAAGGGGAATCGTGTCCCCCTTGTCCCGGCTATGCTCCCCCCTTATCCCGCCGTGTTTCTGCACTCCGGCACACTGAAAAGTCCTTGGAGTTTCACTTCCAACCACAAACATCAACTTGCTATCAGCATTCTTCTCAGAGCGAGCCTCTGAGTAAAACCAAAACACGGAGCTCTCCCAGCTGCTAAAAAGAAGAGCTAACTCTGTCCCAGCTAAAACCAGGACAGGCGCTTTTGTCCCTTCATCATCTTAGTAGTCCTTAGCTGGACTCTATCCAGTATTTCCATCTCTCTTTTATACTGGGGAGCTCAGAACTGGAGCCAGCACTCCAGGTGTGAACTCACTGGTGCTGAGTAGAAGGGAAGGATCACCTTCCTTGGCCTGCTGGCAATACTTTGTCTAATGGAGTCCAGGATACCATCAGCTTGCTTTGTTGCAAGGGCACATTGCTGGCTCATGTTCAGCTTGGTGTCCACCAGGACCCCTACGTCCTTTTCTGCCAAGCTGCTTTCCAGTTGGGTGCCCCCTAGCATGTACTGGTGCATGAGTTTGTTCCTCCCCACGTGCAGAACTTTGCACTTCTCCTTGTTGAACTTTATAAGGTTCCTGTCAGTGCATTTCTCCAGCCTGTCGAGGTCTCTATGGATGGCAGCACAATCCTCTGGCATATCAGCCACTTCTCACAGTTCTCTGTCATCAGTACACTTGCTGAAGGTTTGATCTGTCCCATCATCCAGACCACTAATGAAGATATTAAATGGAACTGGACCCAGTATTGACCCTCTGGGATACTCCGCTAGTTACCAGCCTTCAACTAACCTTATTCCACTGATCACCACCATGGTCCAATCAATCAGATAGCTTTCAGTCCACCTTACTGTCTGCTCATCCAACTTGTACATTAGCATCTTCTGAATGAGGATCTTATGGGAAACAGTGTCAAAAATCTTCCTGAAGTCTAGGTAGACAATATCCACTGCTGTCCTCTCATCTACCAGGCCAGTCATTTCATTGTACAGTTTTATCAGATTGGTGAAGCATGACTTGTCCTTTTCATCAAAGATGAAAGAATTACCTAGCAACCAGGTAGATCACTGGAGACTTGCTAATACAGGGTTGTTATATACTATTTCCAAAGCATTCAAACAATAAAGAGATAACAGGGTATTACCCGAATACAGGTTAATTTTTCACTGTCCAGGAGTGCTCATACTCATCTATGCTAGGAAAAAATAACTACCTGACATCTTTCATGACAGTACTGAATATGGAGACCAATGGATAGCCAAGTCTAGAGCCCAGCGTTACAATCACTCTGTAATAACTTCACATGAATTCTCCTGACAGCTAGCCTGTTACATAGTCCTGCATGTTTCCATGTGTGTATAAAAAAAAAAAAAAACAAAAACAAAACACAAAAAAACACCACCTGAAATATAAAGCATAACTGAGAATGCCAGTTAAAGAATTACTGTAAAGAAAGAGTTGCCATAAAAAAACCACAATTTATACTGAACCATTCAAAATGAGTCTGCAAGACTAACCTAAGCTTGCTATAATTTAAATATGTTTTACAACAAAATGTGCTCTGGCAATCATTTATACCTGTAGTAAAATTAGGTTTTGAACATAAATATTAGTACCAAATGTAGTAACGATTGGGTCATCAGTGAAGTCCTGAGGCTGGCAAAACTCTCCATGAAATCGATGGGACATTCTTCTGACTGAGTTCTTGAAACAGGCAGCTTCTATGGCTGTAGTTGTAGGAGGGACATCAGGGTCTTATTTTTCATTTCACCCATTTCTTAATTTTGGAATGTCTCTCTTTGGATTAAAAACCAGTTACCAGTTACCCTAATATATAGGGTAAACTGACAGATTGCAATGGATGATCTCCATCAAGACAACAAATGCCTTTTTTTTTTTTTTATTTGGAAGGGAGGTTTTATCATATTGCAAATATTCTTCCAGACAGATGCAGACTTTCTTGAGAGATAATCTGATGATCCCTGCTCTGGCTTTCCTCTTTTAAATACAGCTCAGCTGATGAGTCAGCTGTTCCATAGTCTCTTTTGCCATCTGTTTTGATTTAGAAATTAGTTTAAATTACAGATATGATTTTTGGTCCATTCTTCCTTTTTCCTGCTGTTTTTAAAGGAATGAATTTCTAGTAGTAAAGGAAGAAAGAGAGAGGACCATTTGAAGAGCAAATGTCAGTAAAAGATGTAATCATTTACTAATGTCAGGACAACTTCATTCGTTTTCCTCAGTTGGCCTTGGAGGAGTATTTGGCTGCTTTTGATTTCATAGAGAGTAATTGTTGGGGTTGTTTTGTTGGCTCAGCTGGACAATTGTATAACAAATGAGAAAATATTGAATGAATTCTCAATTTCTAAAAAGTCAGACATTCAGAGAAACCATCTGACAGGCATTTTTGCCAGTTATCCTTGTAGCTAAAGAACATATCTAAGGAAAAGGAACTTTTCTCACAGTACCTAACAAAAACAGCATGATGACTTTCATGATGAGGATTAGCAGTGACTACACCACCAATTGCAGACAACCTACCACCAGAAGAGCTCTACGGGGTCTTATGGCCATATTTCAGGCCTTTCGAAAGCAGTGCTTGGTGATCACACATCAACAGCATGAAGGGTTCATGTTGGCACACCTAAGTGCAGAAGCAGCAGACAAAATACAAGAGGTCTGCGCTGTCGGTGTTGCTTGTTCTGTGAAGTTGTTCCAGTCTCTGGATTCAAATGAACCCCCACCTTTTTCCCTCTTCAACATGCACCTGGAAATAGCATAAAACTAAGTTGTATGCTTGTGCTTTCCATCTCAGACTTCTTATTATATGTTTGGTAAGAACTACAGACTCTGCATGGAGAAATTCCATACTCGGCAAGGAGCTAGTTCCCATTTCAATTTTGAAAAATGGGCACTTACAGCTGTGAAAATACAAAGTGAAAAAACGGAAAACTTGTTTGTTCTGATCTTCTCACAAGTCTTATTTGTATTTCTGAAATATAATATGTGTCTAAGGCTCAAAGTCATGGTGCAAGTTTCATACACAAACTTCAGCATTTGTCTGACAGATATTTATGCTAGAATGTCACTGTAGTTAAAGAAAATGAGTAACATGGGTAGGGATAAGAATCAGAATTTCAAAAAATTGATTGATTATGAAGTTCAACAAGGCCAAGTGCAAGGTCCTGCACGTGGGTTGGGGCAATCCCAAGCACAAGTACAGGCTGGGCAGAGAATGGATTGAGAGCAGCCCTGAGGAAAAGGACTTGGGAGTGCTAGTGGATGAGAAGCTCAACATGAGCCAGCGATATGCACTGGCAGCCCAGAAAGCCAAATGTGTACTGGGCTGCATCCAAAGAAGCGTGACCAGCAGGTCGAGGGAGGGGATTCTGCCCCTCTACTCTGCTCTAGTGAGACCCCACCTGGAATACTGCATTCAGCTCTGGAGTCCCCAGCACACGAAGGACATGGAGCTGCTGGAGCGGGTCCAGAGGAGGGCCGCAAAGATGATCTGAGGGCTGGAGCACCTCTGCTATGAAGACAGGCTGAGAGAGTTGGGGTTGTTCAGCCTGGAGAAGAGAAGGCTCCGGGGTGATCTTATAGCAGCTTTCCAGTACTTAAAGGGGGCCTGCAGGAAAGCTGGAGAGGGACTTTTTCTGAGGGCATGTAGTGATAGAATGAGGGGTAATGGCTTTAAACTGAAAGAGGGCAGATTTAGATTAGATATAAGGAAGAAATTCTTCACTCAGAGGGTGGTGAGGCACTGGAACAGGTTGCCCAGAGAAGGTGTAGATGTCCCATCCCTGGAAGTGTTCAAGACCAGGTTGGATGAGGCTTCGGGCAACCTGGTGTAGTGGAGGGTTTCCCTGCCCATGGCAGGGGAGTTGGAACTAGATGATCTTTGAGATCCCTTCCGACCCAAACCATTCTATGATTCTATGATTATGCTATTGTACACTTCTCCACAATACTCCCTGATAGATTTCTGTTTCCATTCCCACTCATTTCTTTGATGGTGATTTCTATTAAAGTTATTTGTAATAAGCACATCTGTTTTGTTGAATACTTGAAAACTGGCAAATCTCAGAGGTTTCTATTCTTCTGGACAAGTACATATAACCACAATGATGTTTTTATGATTTGAAATAACTTAGAACTGTAAATTCAGGAACAAGACAAGAAGATGATGTTGCAACACTAATTTTCATGGCCATATATCTTGTAGAAGTACCATAAGCTTGTTTGTAGTATTCTTTATTTTGGAAATAGATGAAAGAAGAAACAGCAGTATTGACTAAAGATCACTCAGGAGATAAAGAACATGTCCACAATGAGTAAATGAAAAAAACACTGACTGATAGTTAACAAATTCTTATGTACATCACATCATTATTCATGGATGATAAACTGTTCTATCAGTTGCTAAGCATTTAGTTGGCAACAGATGAAAAAGACGTCTGCTGTTGATGCTGGCACAGAAACCTAGTGTTACTCAGCAACACAGTTATGAACATTGTAAATACCCCATATGGAAAAACCTACAAGCGGCTGTTTGGGTGTGTAAGTGATTAAAATTCCATGTACTTCATTGTGTAATGTCAGTTGTAAACACTCATTAAACTTGAGACTATGTCATCTATCTCAGCTCCTTAGCCCTTGCCTCTTTTCTTGAAGTATCTCCTCTGATTCTTCTGAGCAAGAATTTTTAAAATAGTTCTCTGATTATATCCTGGCACAGGTCAAATGCAGATCTCCAAGCCATAATGTCCTTCTGGCTCCCTTTTACCCGCCTAGATGGCAGTCGTCCTGTCTAGAACATGAAACAAAGTGAATCCTCAGCTGAGCAACAGTCAGGGCAGCAAAGGCCATTAGTATCTCAGTCACATAAATGTCTGTGTATAGTGTGTGTCTCTTTGAGTATCGTTTTAGAAGAGGATGTGTTAAAGATGTGAATGTAGAAGGCTTATCTTAACGATGGTGGGTTTTTATGTGGAAAATGAAAAGAAAGAAGTGGATGGTGAAAAAGAAGATAATTCCTTAATTAATTTTTTTTTATATCTACCCCCTTAAAAGGAAAAACTCTGGTTGATTTGGACAGTGCTGAGGTTTCTTCCACTTTCACATGCCTGGACACCCCGGTCCGGCACAGCTGCCAGCAGCCTCAGAGTACAGAGAGACCCATCCTGGGTTGGTCCAAGTGTTCTGCTGTGGCTGCCATCACCTCCACCACCAGCCCCACTGCCCACGTGTGGCAGCCCCATGACTTCACTCAGCCCCATTCCCTGCCATGAGCACACTGCTGCCAGCAGGGCTCTTCCCAGGCTCGTGCCTTGTGAAAAATCAAAGGGGAAGAGAAGGAGTCGGGCTGCCACTGGGAAGTATCTGTAGCCAGGGCTCCAACTTTTTTTTTCTTTTTTTTCTTTTTGAGAAATGTGACCTGCATTTCCTCACTCCTGTCATGGCATGGCTGGGAGTCCTCTGAAAGCACCGGGGATGTCACGCACTGACCAACTCTGCCATAAGTTGGTAGCACGTCATTGCTTACATGACAAATCAACTACAAATATTCTATCCTGACCTGAAAATTAATTTCATTTTTGGGTATTAATGTCTGACTGGAGTGGTTTTATAGCTGAACAAAGAGATATTTCTCTCTGATTGAATGTCTGTGTTAAAAGAAAACAAGCTCAAATCCTCTGAAGGGAAGAGGAACATACAGGGCATTTGTAACAGCTGTCCTAAGCCTTGGCAGTGTGTGACACTGCCTGCTGCCAGCCAACCTCATCTCCACCTCACTAAAAAGAAGGTAGCAACACTTACTATGGAAGAGTACAGGATTAAAAAAATAAAAAAACAAAAAACCAGTAGCAAGTTAATAAGGATATTGAATTAATTTCAAGTCTGCAGTTGTGGTACTGGAACAAAAGCAAGTTTGGCTCTGGCGTAGCTGGTGAGGAAGGGGCTGCTATACAGGACTGGATCCGTGAAGAGATGTGCATAACCAGTAGCAGGTGGGTGGGAAAAGTGACTTGAGCTGCTCTAGCCTGTAGCAGAGCCATAGCTCAGGCTTAGGGATAGGGGAAATGCCGTGCCACTATTTATTAGTCAAATATTCTGCCTCTGGTGACTGCTAATACTATGTGCTGCAGGGAGAGGAAACTTGTAATAGGGAATCACTATGCTGCAGAGGAAACGTCTCTCCTATAATAAAGGATGAGTTGCCATCATGCAACAGTAAAACTGTATTATGCAAGTATGTGTATTCATCTCATGCTGTGGAGTATTCTGTTGTTTCAACTAACATTTATAATTCAGTAACAGAGTAGCACAACAGGTGATGTGACTATCACCATATACAGCTGGATTTAGTTTTCAGCTTCATGCACAGGGCCTGTTCCCTCACATGAGAATATCCAGGTGTTTCCAGCTCATGTAAAGGACACGAATCTCAAAAAGAGGGACATAACAAGTGCTATTACAGCAGCTGAAGAGGCCACACGTTTTAATGGCTTCATTGGCTTTAACCAAATTTGCCCTGATATCAAGGGAGCATATAGTCTGATTCCTAATGAGGTTTCAGACTTTCAACTGCTACTTTCCCCTCTTCCCCAATACCTGCAAAAGTGGTTAAAGGAAACCAACATTCATTTCCCTTCTCAACATGTGACTAACAGCCGTTTCCAAATTTCTGGTGAATTCCTACAGCACCTAGCAGAGGGACAGATTTGATGAGGATGGAGGACAGAAGAACCACTGCTCAACCTCCCACATGATCCCTACCCAGAGGCGAGCATGACATTCAAGTCTCACTGCACTTTGCAACCAGTGCACCCGCCTGGTGGTGATGGTGAGAGGCAGCTGTGTCCCCATCCCTCCTCTGAGAGCTGCTCTGCCTCCTGCAGTAGTTGATAAAGTGCAGGACTTGCCCTCACCTGCTTTTCCGCAGGTGTGTGGACTCCAGGGAGGTGCCCTGGGCAGAGCCTGTGGGTGGGAGGAGTGCTGCTTTCCAGAGCTCACTTGGACTCAAATGACAGCCCAGCTTGAGCTTCTTCCTACCATCAAGAGAAGGATTCACACACGGGGAAGTAATTTTTCTTAACAACTTGGTTTTTCATGACAGCAGATGTCAGGGGCAGCAGGAGGGGGCTGCCCCATCAGAGGAGGTGAGCCAGGGCTGCAGGTGGCAGCCAGGCTGACAGGACACCAAGGGGGAACCGTCCCCCCATGCCCAACTGTGAGAACAGGGCAGGTGATGGGGACCAGGGTTCCCAGCCAGGTTGCTCATGATGGGGCAGGTCAAGTCTGCAGCAGGACCGTAGTGGGGCACAGGTTCATGACACGTGGGGCAAGAGCAAGGGCATGAGTCCTCTCCTTAAATGCAGCTCCCAAGACAGGTGAGGAGGGACCAGCTGATCTACGGTCCTGTGTACCAGGGCTGGCCCTGGGCCCAGGCAGGCAAAGCTCTTGGAGGAGGAAAAATTCTACTTCAAGTACCTCAGCGCTCTGGTTTTACGTCTGGCCCATTGCCTTCGATGCTGCAGAGTGGGACTCCCCATGCCACAGGCATACTTTCTCCCTCTGCACCCCTGCTGAGATTTTCCAGGGACACAGTAATGGTCGGAAGCCTACAGGACAATCCCCTGCCACCTTCCCTTTTCCTGCACATCTGTACCCAGCAGGCATTATTTGCTCTGAAATATTTGTTTTGCAAAGTGACATCAGTAAGGTAACACTGGCTGAAAGACACTGCTGTAAGCGCTTCAGAGTAACTGAGGGATATTACCAAGATCTTAAGTAAAGGTCTTTTTGTTAAGTAAAGTAGTACAAGGAAAGGAAGAGATAATACAAGAATAACTGAAGATTAGAGAAAAAGACAAAGCCCCTGAGCTTTTTCTAAGACGTAATTAACAAGGAAATACCTTTTTTCAATAATATTCTCCTGCTGAGTAGCTAAATTGTGAAAACACTGCCATCATCTGGATGATTAAAAATATAATCCTGATTTTCCTGCTACTGTTCAGCAAAAATATTTGAGAAAGTAATAGAGCAGATTTCTGCCTGAATAAAAGATGTGTCAAATCACAGCAATGAATAAACAACTAGTTTCAGGGATAGAGGACTGCAGCTTTACCTGTGATAGTGGTTGTAATGAGGCCAGGCTTATAGTCTAATAAATGTAGCTGCAGGTTGGAGAGGTGTTTGGGGAGGAGGGGACAGATAACCTTCAAGGAGCCAAAAAAGTGCTTATATGTCCTAAAAGCTCTAACAGAGCTTGTCTATTTTTGAGAGAAATTCATAACAAAGGGCATGAAGCTTCACAGGTTTCTTCTGAATGTAAAAGAGCAAGGAAACTAGTGAAGGGTTTAGAGAACTTGTCCTATGAGGAGCGGCTGAGGGAACTGGGACTGTTTAGTCTGGAGAAGAGGAGGCTCAGGGGAGACCTTATCGCTCTCTACAATTACCTGCAAGGAAGTTGTAGGGAGATGGGTGTAGGTCTCTTCTCCCACGTTATGAATGACAGGACGAGAGGGAATGGCCTCAAGTTATGCCAGGGGAAATTTAGGTTAGATATCAGGAAGATTTTCTTTACAGAGAGGGTTGTGAAGTATTGGAACAGGCTTCCCAGGGAGGTGGTGGAGTCCCCATCCCTGGAGGTGTTTAAAAACCGTGTGGATTTGGTGTTGAGGACCATGGTTTAGGGACCCTGACAGTGCAGGGTGAATGGTTGGACTCGATGGTCTTGAGGGTCTCTTCCAACCAGATGATTCTATGATTCTGTGATGCTAAACTTTCTTTAGAGTCATGTGTTTTTCTTGAACTTGGAATCTAATTTTTAGGTGCCATTTCCTTCACACTTCTTTTCTTCCTCTATTTCTTACTTTCAATGACAGCCAAGTTTGTAGACTTATACGCATTAACAAATTACTAGTATGAAATGTTGTCACAGCCTCAAATATCACATCAACTTTGGGGTGTAAGACTTGTAAAAACTAGTTTTTTGAGTATTTTTAGGTATTCTGCAAAGCTTGGTTCTGCCTATTATTTCTGTATTGAGTAAAAGGCAGTGGTTTAATTCCATTTTAAAATATGAATGATCCTTCCATGCATGTACTTGAACAAGTTTTTTAAATGAACTGAACCTTCATTTACTTTTTAAATTAGCAAGGACATAAATGACTTGGAGAAGGGAAATGTATTTTTCGTCCATTAGAGAAAAGGACAACCTTCCCACACAAAGAAATAGATTTATTAATTCCTTAACATTTGAAGTCAATCCAAATGGCAAAGTCAAAAGATAAAACCAGGAAACTCCATATTTAATGTTCATTCTTACTAATCTAGAAAATATATGGCTCTCCAAGGAGGGCAGTGAAAACATCTTGGGAATACTAAACAGGCAAACTGTGTCATTTAGAGCAAATCCTTCCACAAAGAGACTTGATTACAACAGCATCTTGAGACCATCAGCAAGCTGCAAAAGACAAACTTTCTAAGGTCTTTCCGAAACTTGGGGTTGTTAGCTGAGTTTCATTTGCCATATCTGTACTTGAGTATACAGTATATTTCATATATACAGTATACTATATATCTAGAAATTATAGGAACAGAAGGGAGAGAGAGCAACTTAAATCTAAAAAGTCCACAGCTCCTTCAGGATGAAACCCATGAAAGTGATTGCAATCATTGATCCTCATATTTAGACACCACCATTTGCTACCGCGTACTCTTTTTAACAGGAATCTCCTTACCAATCTATGTAAATTAAGCAATCTGAGATACCTAACCTTTCTGAATACGTAGAACAACTAGGAAATAACCAGTAGCTAAAAGGGAATAAATACAAATCCGTATGTTTTTCTAAAAGGTGATTATCCAGTCCAACGAATAATTGCACAACGGAGGCAGTGAGCACAACATATTGTTCAGGCGAGGACAAAGATGGTACAGATAATGGCTACATAAACTTGCGTAAGCCTGGATAAGATAACCGTTCTAAACGATATGAACTTTCTCATCCGTGAGCTGGTTGATCAAACACCACCAAAGTTTGCAAAGCTCAGCAAGCAAATATTGGGAACTGCACTTAGTTGTGTTCATAGATGTAGTATTGACAAAAGTCAGAAATAGAAGCAGAGAATAAACTTCGGAAGTGAATTTTAGAAGTCAGTATGCAAAGCATAAGCTTGGCTTCGGAAAAAGATTTGTACTTGCTACCATCTTTCTTAAGGACAATGTTATGCCAGATCAAGTGAAATACTGTGCTAGGGATGTTGGAAAAATGTGGTTCTGGGCTGTTACATAGCAGCTGCGTATGTGGGAGTAGCTGAAGCAATGAAAGCAGGGGCTGATGGTGGTTTGGAAAAGAACAAACATCCCCTTTCTTTCTCTTAAAAACTGTAAACAAAGATTTTGTGTTCGTATATCCGTGGAAGATTGGTTTTTTTTTTTTTGCAATAAATTTAGTTTTTGCAACAAATATTTTCGTTTTGAATGATAAATTGTTGTTTCGTGCTTCAAGACCAACTTTGTTGTTGTTTGAGGTACTTTAAGGATCTTCCCTGCCTCCGCTTTTTTTCTGCCTGGCTATTGCTGCCTGTGAATTTCAGACACCCAAAGTAGGAAGAAGAGGAAGAGGCAAGCCAGACCTGGCTGTTCTGCCAGGCACTCCAGTGGGACTGGCTGCCTTCACCAGAAAAAGTATTTCTGTACCTTCAGACAAAAAAAATTACCTTCAGCGAGGATCCAGGCAAGTGAATTACATGAATGCTTTATGTAAAAGTGCAGGTTTTTTAAAGGATTGCTGATACAATACCGCAGTATCCCCGTCAGTTCGAGGTATTCATAATTTCAATTTATTAGTCTTTTACAATGAAAATGGCTAAGTTATCCAAATACTCATCCAAAACTTTTTATCATTCAAATCTGACATGGGCTGAATTTCTCCTCTTCCTCCACTGACAGTGCTTAGGATTTCTAAACTTCTTATAACTCAATTAAAAGCCCAAATTCTAATGAGATGAATTCAAGCCTCCATGTCTTTTGATGTAGTCCACCCAGTAGTGTGTTTTTCCTATAGTACAAAATATTTTATACTAAAATAACCAGCTTTCATTTGCCCATTTTATGTTCCATTAAGATTTCACCAAATATTGGGCAAATATGACTCTGATGACAGGCAAATAAACCTAGATTTCTATTACCAGTTTTTCGTGGAGCCTCCGCATTTGACAGTGAGACCTACAATATTTGGACTGTGTCTGTAGATAGTATTCACAACTACATGGAGTCTGAGCTATGCTCCTGCATCTGTCATTTAAAGCCAGAACCGTGTACTTGGATAGAATCCTGAGTCTCCTGGTAACCTGTCAAGGCAGTTCTAAAAATCTTGAATGCTTTTGCATCTTAGAAAGATGAATGTGCTTTGAGGCACTCTGAAGACAAAAATGGAGATTTTTCCAAATGCGTGAGAGAAGATCTGCAAAATTACAGAAGGCTTGATTTTCCCTACAGCTCATTCATTTACCCATAATGTGGTAGCTCAGAAGCTGAAAATCCGAAACCCACAGATTTACTGGAAGCAAATACTGTCAGTTTGGAAATAAAATTTGAAAAAATTTCCAGTGAAACAAGTTTTCTCAGAAAATATCGATTCATTGACAAGGAAATGTTTCAAGAAAATGTACTATTTTGTGACAAGCTTTCTTGGAAGCAGCTTGCTTAACTGCTGGCTTAACTGCTTCACCGTGAAAACAGTATGGGTGGTGGGGACTCTGGAGCTGGTGTGTGCCATTGTGCACCATGAGCTGCCCCACGGGCTCGGGTCCTCCCTGCACCTTAAAGTGCAGACCCTTAAAATCCGGGAGATGTGACTTCTAAACTCAACTTTATTAAAAAAAAATTATATAGTAATGCTTTAAAAACAATTCCTTTCTACAGAAAATGCCAGCCCTCTCTATCTCTACTTGTCACAGCTCTCTTTCCCTTCCAGTCCCAAGATATTCCTGGGGTTGGAGTTGAAAGCATCCAGCATCCTGTCACCCCTGTGTGGGGCACAGTGTCCCTCCCACAGTGTCCCTCCACTCTCCTTAGCTCCCCATCCCTCACTCGTCGCTGGTGCTGGCACCTGCATCCACTCTCCTGGCTCTTTCCCCATTCACCGGGATCCTCTGTAGCAGCACTCAGGTTAGATGGGAGGGTGGGAAGTGCCTGATACCAAACTAGATGGTACGAAGCTATGGAGACGTCTGAGAAAACTCCTGTTGCTTTGACAGAAGGAAAAGCAACTCTCACAATACTTGCTCAAGTCAGAGTGTGCTACTCCACTACTAAGCAGAAGAGAGGTTCAGGTATGTTGCTGTATTAATATATTGTTTGTGATATTTTCTTATTTTTTAAATGGTTAAATAGTGTTGGAGTGGAATAAATAATGTATTGTAACATAAACTATTACGAGAATGATACATCTGCAGCAGTCTACTCAAACTGTCAAACAGCATTATACAACTTCCCTGATCTTTTACTACCTCTGGCTTTTTAGTAAAGCCTATATGCCCTAAAATAAAGTTAATAGTGTTTTTGTTTAAAGGGAGGGGGAGGATCATTTCTTGGTGACTATCCGCTGTTTACTGAAACAGGATATTTCATGTAAACTGTGGCTGACAGCTTTGAGCAACTGGCAATTCCACGAATCAAACATTTGGAAAACATTATCTCCTTTGGATTTGCTGCAATATTGTGCATTCACAGGGAAATTGTAAAAGTGCTGCTCCACAGACAGAAATAAAATCTTTCTGGGTGACGTTTCACTGCTGTTATAAGCAAGTCTTAAAGTAGTCTTTAGGAAGCTTGAGTTTCTTTCTGGGTGACGTTTCACTGCTGTTATAAGCAAGTCTTAAAGTAGTCTTTAGGAAGCTTGAGTTCTGCCAAAGTCCTGTGATAAAATTGTTCAGAGTACTGATGCTGGAAAGGATGGCTTGTACAGTGAGCACTTGAGGTTGTGTAAAAGGGAAAGCTAAAGGGAGATAGGAAAGAGCAGGGATGATTAAGGCATCCATGAGGAAGGGGCTTTCTTACTTAGGCTCCAGTTCATTACTACCCAGGTGTGGTTTATGTTACTCCAAGAAGGTGCAGCGAAAACAACCGGTCCCTGACAGCCTTCCTAAATACTGTCCTGTCTGTTCAACATGCTCCTGCAGGCCTTATGAAGGAATAAGCTCGATGTATATTTGTACTTAATTAAAATGTGCCTTCAATGCAGAGGAGTGGTTTGATTGTTCAGTGCTCCGAGTCCTGAATATCAATCAATATACAAAATTCGTTTAAATACAGTGAATGCATTTTAGTGGACTTAAAGTCTTTCGACAAAGGCAAGTGGATTGTACGTCCTTTTTTCTCAGTTCACTTAAAATATTTCAGAAAAGAAAAATCTGGCTTTATTTCACAGATCTGTATGCTTTTATCTCTGCCTTGCTAAGCCCACTTAGCACATCTAAATCTCACTCACAACAGGATAAAGTTCATTTGGATGTTAATGCACTGCTTTAAACAAAAGGAGTCTTGAAAGTAATTAAACCTGTATAGATCAGTATTTAGGGACATCTTATTTATTTCCAATCTAATGTAGAGTATGCGAGTATTTAGATGAGTTTGTTTCCTTGAAAATAATACTCATTTTAAAAACTAGTAAAAGCTAATGTCTTTGACAATTGTCCCATAACTTTATCAAATCCTTATTGCTGTTTCTCACCACTGTTGTTCTGCATGACAGAGAAGAAGAGCAGAGTAATCGGAAAAGACCATCAAATAGCCAAAGAAATTTGGTATTTGTATGTAGTGGTTTCTCTCTGGCAAATATGTCACATTTCTTAGTGTAGTAATCTCACTGGTATATAGATGAGCATGAGCATGATACATGGATATGTCATGTATATCCAACATGTACATAATTTGTAGATTTGGGCTGTATAACAGTTTTATTAAATCAGTAAAAAATGTTAAATAATAATATTAGAAATTTATGCTGTGGTTTATTTCTACAAATATCTGAATTTACTAAGCATCAATGACGTCTTCCTTGAAATTCTTGTTCTTTGGTCTTTTTTTTGATTAAGAAGCAGAGAACAAATGTTTAAAATGGCTTTTTTTTCTCTTAGAACACTGGAAAATGTGAGTAGTTCATGCTTCTTAACATTTCCAATGCCAGACCTGAGTTATGTTTGAGCTGACTGTACTTTTGGAAACTCAGCTGAAAAGAGATTCCAATTCTAAATGCTATAGTTGTATAATGATGCTCCTTGAATGGCACTTGCTTTGTTCTGCAGAAAGAAGACATATTGGTTACACATTTAGATATCTGTTCTGAGGACTAGGAATGGAATATGAAGAGCCAAATTTCCTTATATACTATTTAAAATAGTAGAGTTGTGCTGGTTCATACCAGTAGTTAACTGGCCTGTGTCTTAGAATTATTTGATAACTAGTTAGGAGACCTTTTCAATAATATACACATTCTTGTAATACAAAAGTAACAGGAAAACGTACATCTTCTATCTGGCAGTCAGGTGTCTCATTATTTTGGCCTAAAATCCTTAAAGCTCTTCAGTAAAAAGACAGGATACTCCTCACTGCCAAACAGAATTTCATCCGAGTCCAGGCTAGATCAACACTGAACGTAAGACACATTTTCCTGAACATTTGTTAGAAATATGTGAAATGAACTGCTGGTCGTTTCCTCTTTCTGCTGGACAGATGTGTTTACAAACTACTAGGAAAAGAAACTGAGTTGGCAGCAAATTTAACACGAAGGCAAAATAGTGAATGTGTGTGGAGATATCTTAGAGCACTTTGAAGGCACTCCGGGAGCACACAGAGAAAGTTGCGTTTCTGAGTTTCTTCAGTTTTTGACAGATAAATATCAGAATTGACTCTGAATTGTTTGTGAGTTTACCTTCTATGTGTATCTTCTATGAATATTTTTAAGTGGTATCGTGTTACTATCTAGTCAGTATGTACGCAGACTGATCCAAAGAGACAGGCAGAAAAGGGATTTGAATAAGGATGTTGTTAATTCTTCCAAAGGTTTTATTAGCATTTTACATTTTCTCTTCATTAGGAATGATAAAGTTATATTAGGAGAACTAACAAAATATTAACGGAAGAAGAAAGAAGAAAAGCAAGAAAATATCATAAAAATTCTTTCAGAAAATGAATGACATGGAGCTAAGTGCAGAATGTAATGCAAAAGAGCCAAAAATATGACATTGGCTCATGGACAACAGACTGAGTATACTGGTAGGATATTTGAAGCTACAAAGCTAGTACAATTGAAAGAATCATTAGGCAGATATTTTGCTCAGCATGCCCTGCGCTAACACTGCTGAATCGCACCATAAGAACTAAACGCAAACCAATCACATAAAAATCCCAATATACTAAAAGACGATGTCTCTTCAGACTTCTATACTAAAATCAGACCTTTTAAGGTCACATCTTCACCACTATAATGATAGTTGCCATAAAACAGTATTCAGTAATGAACTGAAATTGAAAACTAAATACTCCCTATCTTATCTTTCCACATTAAAGAAACTTTTAAAGTCATAAAAGGATAGTATTGTCATCTTTCATTGAAGTGAGATAGAACATAAATTAATTATATTTATAATGCTGAAAATCAGCCCTTGCCATGATCCTAAATATTTACAGAATAAGTATGTTTTGCCACTGAGCAAAGCAAGGATTATACCTACTAAGTTTCTAATTTTTGTCTTCTGTACACAGAAGTTCAGGCACCACTTATTTCTTATACAGTGGAGGGAAAAAAGCCCATTCAGCTCATAACTGTCCCTTAAATTTGTTTTGTTTGGTTTTTTGTTTTTTTTTTGTTTTTTCCATAAGAATGTTGTTGTTGCTTGTGGTGAGCATTGTATTTCTAAGTGGTCAATAATGTTTCTTTTTGTTGAATAGTAGGCTAGACATTTTCAATATATTTAATTTTAAAGCGTTTTAAAATTGAACCAAAGTTCTGTAGTACAGCGAGTATTCTGCTTTATAAGGAGTTCACTGGCAATAAAAGCTTTAAGAAAGGCATTTCAAACTTGCACACTAAAAGCAACTAATCCCAGTATTGCCTTAGAGAACTGAGGTTTTGTTTAATTGCTTAGGTTGACGGTTTCGGCCACAATTGGAAGTGTCTTCCTGACTTTCATGACAATTGTACACTACTTCAGGAAATGGTTCCTTTTGAGTGAGCGAGAAAAAATGTTTAGAAAGAAATGCACTGCAGAGTCCACAAAATATTGTCTGTTGGAAAAATGGAAGAGGGTCAATAAACCAAATGTTTTAGGCACTTAAGTGCATCCCATGGCCAAGAAAAAGATCCTCAAAATGCCTGTCTCACAGGTAGGTGCCGGGCAGGACTTCTGCTCATACACATGCCCAAAACAGCTGTCTCATTTTCATGCTCTGAGGCATTCAGACTTGTCTGTCACATAAACTTCCTTAGAAGGTTCGGTTTAAACATCTGTCTGCCTATCTGCTGTGGGCGACCCAGTCCAGGAGGTGAGCTTGGGCTATTCTCAAAGCTGGCTACCTTGGGTGCCTTACAAAATGTTGCTGTCACATCCCATTTCGTTTGAAGCAATATCTGTCTAGCTTGTACTGTATGTATACTACTTTTTCTTGTACTGTATGTATTATACTGATTTTTAATCAGTAGCTTTTTTTTATTACCTCACTCATGCAAGAAGTGAGAAGCTTGCATTTAGTTCTTTCTTAGTGCAGAAGACATCCAAAGCCATGTTTCACATTTCATGAGCGTGTCTATCTGCTGAACCAGAGGGCAGTTACCGTGCAAGTATTTTCTGGGCTCCTGTTGAAGCCCTTCCAGAGGAGAACGGAAATTCTTCTGGTTGTGCAGCTGAAGTACTTTAAAAAGGGACAGCAGTGTAATATACATATTTTATGTTTCATCCATATTCAATTTCACTCTGAAGTTTTAGGTCCAAAGTGTGCCAATCTACTGAAGGGCTAAATGCTAAAATGTTAGTTTCAACGCTTCAGCCCAAAATTTATATCCTAAAAACCTACCATCTAATTCTGGAAGAGCCTAGAGTCTATTGTCAAAAATGACAGGGGTAGAAAATGAGCCCAGATTCTGCGGAAAACTCCTTAAGCTAAGCTTTATCCACCTAGCTTTTGCAATGTAGGCTCAATATGGTATATGTCCTTAAAGCATGTCTACTAATGCCAGGCTTGTACAAAAAGTTGGCAGCTGCAGTGACTGTGTCCCTTTTTTCCACAGCTCAGTTTTCAGGGTTTTTACCCAGAATATGGAAGTCCTAAACACGCAGTATTCTTTTTCTTGAGTGGATCTGAATAGGTTCCTTCTAATTCTTTAGGAGAAACTCAACTTGTAGGCTACAGGATATCCTAGAAATGAGTAAATTTTCACAATAGCCTTGCCTCCTCTCTGTCAAGAGAAATGCTAGTAATAGGGCCTCATTCCCACATATATTATATGGAAAATCTGCTTTGTAACTCCAGTGGGAAGGTACCAGCAATGTACATATTGCTCTTTTTGACTTTTACCCTGTGGAACGATTTTCCTCTCATGTTGTTGAGTACAGAATAGAAGCATTAATAAGGATATATGAATCAACAAGAAGCTGATCTCTTCAGAAAGTCTAAGATACTTTTAGCGATCTTTTATAAAGGTCTTACTGCATCCTAACCAAGTGACAGCAAGTAATTTATTCTGGAAAGTCTGACACTCTTGAGACCAACAGAACTCAAAGTTTAAGGCACTTTTGAAATCTGAAAAAAAAAAACAAACCATGAAAGAATAAAATCATAGTGTAGTCACTGAGGTCAAAAGAAATTAGAAGTTGATAGGAAATAACTGTTCTTCCCAGTCCCTAAGGAAGCACAGAGAATTCTTTCTACTAGAAAATGTATCTGCACTGGGGAACTTTACTTCATCTACTGGTCTTCAATTTTGGCATCTCCTTGCCTTTGTGCATTTGGTACTCTATAAGCCTTGCTGTGATCAAACCCCACTGTGTGTAATCCACCGACATCAAGTTACAGAAAATCATTCTGCTTGGATGTTTTGAAAGTCAGGCGTGTTTAAAAATGCGGGTGTTATAAAAACTAAAACATTAGAGATGTTAAAGTGCATCAGGTGGGAGGTAATATCTGTTTTTATCTAGATACAATTGTAGACTAAATTTGTGATTCAAAATCTGTTTTCTTTATGAGCACTCTTCAGATTGTCAATCAAAACTGTAAGTACAGTTTTGTAGAGCCTATGGAGGCAAGAGTAGGTATGGACACAAACATAAGGCCTGAAGTTTGATCTGCATTTCTGAGGAAGATTCTCTATGAGGAAAGAAGAAAGCAGTAATTGCATCTGCTTAGGGCCGGTTTGCACAGTGAGGCCCAGCTACTGAGGCATGCACCTGGATCCACACTAGCGTACCAGCCTTTTGGTAGGCTTCTTACCCCGGGGCAGTACATCGCACTCATGCAGGTTCACAGGGTGATGATGACTTGCCTCTGGCTACCTCTGCGTGGGTGGAGCAGGCACGTTGTTGACTTCACCCCACATATCCTGTGAATCATTGAAGCAGATTTTGTACAGGAAGTTCCTCTTACCTCATAACTATTCTCCTTGGTAATATTTTATGTCTTTCTTGGCATTCCATTTTTCCCCCCATCTCTTCAGTTTGAAAGTGTTCAGTCTTCCTCTCTACAACAGGGAGGAGGGGGGAAAGAAAAGTATGGTTACTGTGAACTCAATTTTACCATGTACATAGCAGGTCTGTGCCTCAGATATTACAACAAATGAACAACAGAAGATGTATTTCTGATTTTCGGTTTTCACTGACAGCAGCATAAATTGTGTCTCAAGGTTTGACAAGTCTTGTACAGATGTTCCATTTTGTTTGATTTGGATGGAAATGTCGTTTCATACTTGCACTTTACTACCTTTGCACTTGCTATGGATATGACTTTTGCTACACTGGAACGCATACATAGGTTTGCAAAAAGATAGTGTTCTGTGGGTAAGTCTACAGAGATGAAAACATAGAAGGAGATTTAGCAACTAAATAGAAAGCTAGATTAAAGGGTGGCATCTTTTCACCGTGTTCCTCCCTCTACTAGTGTATGCTCTGCCTCACTTGTACTCCAGCATGTATGAAGCAGTAGGTCAGTCTCCTGCAAATGAGCGATGGCAAAACAACATATAGTAAAAGGAGCACAGGAGCATTTAGTGCCGTTCTTATTCCACCATAACCCATTAGTGCATCACAGACATTTTGAAGTATAAATATGAGAAGAGAGAAAATATGCAGTCAGATGTGTAGAGCAGTGATATTTGTTCTCATTTAGAGGCTGACTCTCAAACAACAGGCATTTTCCCCTGTTTGTTTTTCATAGATATGTTTAAAAAAAAAGTAAATTAAGTTGATGAAGGAATAGTTTAGTTTTCTGAGCACTGGACTGAGCACTGATACCGAGGTGAAACACTTTTTCCTTCCACGGCCTTATGCAAGTTGTTTGACCTCTCTGCCCTTTGACAGGCAATCTGTAAAGCCTACAGGGAGAATAACAGCTTCCCACTTCACTACGATATTCGAACTACTCAGTGTTTGTAGATTACTTTGAATGAGAAATCAGTCAAGCAGGAACACAACTTCCCATTAGAGGCAGAAGACAGTAGCCTTCCACTGCTGTAATTTCTGGAGTGAACCTGTCTCCTGCTTCCATTCATGTTTATGACAGAGTCATCATCTTCTCTTTTTGTTTAATCACTCCTGGTCTCTTTGGTTTGGGAATAGTGACATTTCCCAAGCAAGTTCTTTTCATCTCTTCTACAATAGGAAGACGAATTCAGCTACTTGAGAAATATTTTGCTTGTTTTAGCTGCAGTGACTACGAAATCATGAAGTTCTTCAATGTCACCAGATGTTCACTTACCTACCATCTAAAAACTGTCTTGTCTCTTATGATTTAGGTAGTATTTTAAAGTATTTAAGCAGATTTCCTTTTCAATTTCAAAAGGAGAAAACTAGTAATAAGTATTTTTGTGAATATGTAATTAAAATCTAATTTTAATCTTACAATAGAAAACATATTGTTTAATTTCGTCCTCTACATGTGTTAATTTTTTTAAAAGAAATAATAAGAAATTCAGAAAACACTTTGTTTATAATCACAAAATCCAGGGGTTTTTAGGAAGATCAAAACAGGATATTTTCCATTTTGAAGTGGGAGTGTTCTCTACACTCAGATAGATTGATTATTTCTCAGATTTCAACACTAACATGATGGAGATGCAAGAAACTGAAGTATTTGAGGTGTATTTTACTTGCTGAATGAAAACTGCAGAACTGAAGTGTTCTACCTTACCCCTACTGTGTTTACTTTTCACAATGCATATTTTTTCTGTGAGTACTGACTTTTGAATGCATGAATTCTTATGATCATAGAACAAGTGATTGTGCCAGACTGGGGCTTATCTTTGGAGGGCAGTTGTTAGAAAAACAGTGACTATAAGTCATCTGCAGGCTGCTAAAGTGCTCGTAACTCCAATAACATAGTGCCTTGCCCACAGTGGAGATGGAGGTCAGGGTGTGATGGTTTAGAGCTCCTCATACCTATGGAATTCACAACCAGTTTGGTTATCTGTATGGTAAGGCATTTGTGCCAATATGTTGTCATGCTGCCAATCAGTGTTGCAGAGCTGGCAAAATACAGGAAACAATCTGGCCTGTGTTAGACTCTGTGAAGAGTATCGAAGACAGAAAGCTTATCTGCTAGCTGGGTGCATCACACCTTGTAATGGTAAGGGGTGGCATGTCATAATCACCAGATGTTCTAGCCAAAAAGAAGGATCCATGTGTGACCAAAACAGGACCAATTGTTCAGGAAATTCTAATAACACTGGAAAAAGCCTGTATCACTCGCGGACTGTTTTGTTTTCACAATTTTATACATGTACTTCTATATTGCTAGTGCCACGTACTAAACACTTACATATTGTTAGCCCAATATATATTTTTCATTAATTTCAATTGCTCTTTTTATGCCAGTTCTTCAAATTACTTAACTCTGTGTTTAATTTTATACGTCATAATGTTGGGTCATAACGTTGAACACAAAACTGTTATTGGATGGATTTGTTACTTTACATTAGAAAGTCAAACGAGGGAAAAAAAAAACCAAACCCACCTTTTCAGAATGTACGGAGAAAAAAAAGCAGCATTTACATACCTTACATGATATTTCTCATATGACCCCATGAGAAATGTATGTGTTTTCTACCTAAATCATAAGAGACAAGACAGTTTTGTGATGGTGGGTAAGTGAACAGCTGGTGACAGTGAAGAGCTTCATGATTTTGTAGTCGCTGCAGCTAAAACATTTTCAGTTGCATTGATTATCAGTTATTCATGACTGTTATCTAAACACATCAGCAGCTTGCACAAATACCTGTTCATCCTAGTTGCAAATCATGTGTGGTATTTTTCCATCCAAAGGCTGCATGAGCTCTGTCTCAGTAATGCCAAACTTGGTAGCACTAGAAGAAGATGTTCTCTTTTTCTAAATCATAGAATATGCACAAAAGATGACAAGCCATGGTGTCCTAGGTTGTACTCACATTTTCAATAAAAGGAGATTTAATGGCCAGAACTACTCTCAAGTTACTGCGGAAAGTATAATGAATGTTACATTGGCCCACATAAATACCTCAGAATCAGCATTTAAATAGCTAAAATTACTTAGAATACCTAGTGGGAAAAACATTGTAACATAAAACTAAATTCTCAACTACTTTGAAATGCAGAATGAAAAGTCTGGAAGAAAAGGCAGTAAGAATGTGTTTTGAATCTGCTAATGCTGAATGCTCAAAAGTTTTTCCAGACAATACATAAAAGAGATTTAAAAAGTAAATAGCTAAAGTTCTGTGGTTTATTCTTTATTATGTTGATTGAACAATGTATGAGATAAAGACCTATCTCTACCAAATGTTAGCAGCCTAAATCCATTCCTAACTCCAGTGACAACGATTTGAAGTCAATGTGATGTTAGGTGCAAAGTGTCTTCATGGATTTGGGCTTCAAATGTTTTGTAATTTGTGAGTCATGAGCTGAATTTGGCAAGGGATGTGTAGAATAATAAGAGCCTCTACAGGTGCATTGTCCAGAAAAGGAAGATTAAAGGAAATGATAAATAACACAGGAGAACTGGTGACAATCAACACGGAGAAGGCTGAGGAACTCAACAATTTTTTTGCCTCAAGTTTCAATGGTAATCTCTCTTCCTACGTCTTTCAAGTCCCTGAACCTCGAGGCAGGTATGGGGACAACGAAGTCCCTCCCATTGTAGGAGAAGAGCAAGTTCGAGACCACCTGATGAACTTGAACGTATATAAGTTCATGCGACCCAATGAGATGCATCCCAGAGTCCTGAGGGTGTCAGTTGATGCAGTTGTCAAGCCACTCTCCATGATATTTGAAAAGTCATGGTAGTCAGGTAACGTCCCCAGTGACTGGAAAAAAGGAAGCATTATGCCCATTTTTAAAAAGGGTAAAAAGAAGGACCCTGGGAACTACCCACTAGTCAGCACTACCTCAGTGCCTGGTAAGATCACGGCACAGATCCTCCTGGAAGACATGTCAAAACATGTGGTAGACAAGGAGGTGATTAGAAGCAGCCAGCAGAGGGCTTCACGAAAGTCAAATCATGCCTGACTAATCTAGTGGTCTTCTGCAGTGGCGTGACTGCTTCAGTGAACCAGGGAAGAGCTATGGCTGTCATCTACCTAGATGTCTGTAAGGCCTTTGATATGATCTTGTAAGGGAGTTTATAAGAAATGGAGAGAAACTTTATACCAAGACCTCTACTGACAGGACAAGGGGCAACAGTTTTAAACTGAAAGAGTATAGATTTAGACTGTCTATAGGGAGGAAATTTTTTACAATGAGAGTGGTGAGACAATGCAACAGATCACCCAGAGAAGTTGTGGATGTCCCATCATTGGAAGTGTTCAAGGTCAGGTTGGATAGGGCTTTATCCAACCTGATCTAGTGAAAGATATCCCTGCTCATGGCAGGCAGGGTTGGACTAGATGATCTTTAAAGGTCTCCTCCAATCCAAACCACTATATGAATCTATTAAAATGTAAAGAGGCACAGAAGCCTCTGGAGAAGAATAAAAATCCAATATATTATGACAATATCAAAGGTAAGCACTCTGATCTTCTTTTACCCAATCTATGAGTGTTTTCATCACCTGAGGATCTTCTTATCATATTTATTGTACACCGTTCAGTTGCATGACTAGATAATTCTGATCCCCGCTCTCATGAGCAGAATGGCAAAATAATTCTACTTTTATGCAAATAAAAACGTGCGATATCTCTAAGTGTCCTTTCTGGCCTCAAACACACTTACACCAAGGTTTCCTGGGCTTTTTGCTGGGAATCACTGCCTGCAGTGGCATCAACAGGCACCACCAGTGATGGCAGCAGCCACTGTTCAGGGCGTCATGATGTACTACGTACAATTTTCAAATGTCTGGAGTGATAGTTCTACACATAACCGTGATTTCTATTACATTATCTGATAATGATACATCTCTAAGGCTACAACATGCACAGATTGCTGTTGCGTGCTTAAGTTAGGAGAAGAGAAAATACATCAGCTGAACAAGTATCTCAGGAGATGCAATGGATTTTAATGAATGCTTAGAAGTCTCTCATGCAGGCAATGGTGTCACAGAATCATAAAATCATAGAACGGTTTGGGTTGGAAGGGACCTCAAAGATCATCTAGTTCCAAGACACCTCCCACTAGACCAGGTCACTCAAAGCCTCATCCAATCTGGCCTTGAACACTTCCAGGGAAAGGGCATCCACAACTTCTCTGGGCAATCTATTCCTGTGCCTCACCACCGTCAAAGGGAAGAATTTCTTCCTTACATCTAATCGAAATCTCCCCTCTTTCAGTTTAAAGCCATTACCTCTCATCCTATCACTACACGCTCTTGGAAAAAGTCCCTCTCCGTCTCCCTGGTAGGCCCCCTTTAAGTACTGGAAGGCTGCGATTAAATCATCCCAGAGCCTTCTCTTCTCCAGGCTGAACAACCCCAACTCTCTCAGCCTGTCTTCATAGGAGAGGTGCTCCAGCCCTCTGATCATCTTTGTGGCCCTCTTCTGGACTCGCTCCAACAGCTCCATGTCCTTCTTATGTTAGGGACCCAGGAGATGAACACACTACTCCAGGTGGGGTCTCGCAAGAGCAGAGTAGAGGGGCAGAATTACCTCCCTTGACTTGCTGGCCACACTTCTTTGGATGCAGCCCAGGACACGGTTGGCTTTCTGGGCTGTCAATACACATAGCCAGCTCATGGTGACCATCTCATCAACCAACACCCCCAAGGCATTCTCCTCAGGGCTGCTCTGAATCCACTCTTGAGACAGCCTGTACTTGAGATTGTCCCGACCTATATGCAGGACCTTGCACTTGGCTTTGTTGACTTTCACAAGGTTCTCACACGTCCACCTCTCAAGCCTGTCAAGGTCCCTCGGGATGGCATCCCTTCCCTCCAATATGTCCACCACATCACACAACTTGGTGTTGTCAGCAAACTTGCTGAGGGTGCACTCGATCCCACTGTCCATGTCACCAACAAAGATGTTAAATAGTGCTGGCACCAATATTGGCCACTGAGGAACACCACTTGTCACTGGTCTCCGCTTGGACATCGAGCCGTTGACCACAACTTTTTGAGTGCAACTATCCAGCCAATTCCTTATCCACCAAGTGGTCCATCCATCAAATCCATGTCTCTCCAGTTTAGAGACAAGAATGTTGTGCTGGACAGTGTCAATTACTTTGCACAAGTCCAGGCAGATGACGTCAGTTGCTCTTCCCTTATCCACCAACGCTGTAACCCTGTTGCAGAAGGCCACTGAATTGGTTAGGCATGATTTGCCCTTAGTGAAGCCATGTTGGCTGTCACCAGTCACCTCCTTATTTTCCATGTGCTTTAGCATAGTCGCCAGGAGGATCTGCTCCATGATCTTGCTGGGCATAGAGGTGAGACTGACTGGCCTGTAGTTCCCCCGGTCTTCCTTTTTTCCCTTTTTAAAGATGAGGCTATGTTTCCCCTTTCCGAGTCGGTGGGAACTTCACCAGATTGCCACAACTTCTCAAATATGATGGATAGTGGGTTAGCAACTTCATCTGCCAGTTCCCTCAGATGAGGGAACGGATGCATCTCATCAGGTCTCATAAACTTGCGAACCTTTGGGTTCCTTAGATGGTCTTGGACCCGGTCTTTTCCTACAGTGGGTGGTTCTTCATTCTTTCAGTCCCCGCCTTTGCCTCTAGCTTGGACAGTGTGGCTAGAGTACTTGCCAGTGCAGACTGAGACAAAAAGTCATTGAGTACCTCAGCCTTCTCCATATCCCAGGTAACCACATCTCCCATTTCCTTCTGGAGAGGTCCCACATTTTCCCTAGTCCTCCCTTTGTCACTGGCATGCCTATAGAAGCTTTTCTTGTTGCCCTTGATGTCCCTGGCCAGATTTAATTCTATCAGGGCTTTAGCTTTCCTAACCTGATCCCTGTTGCTCGGACAACTTCTCTGTATTCCTCCTAGGTTACCTGTCCTTGCTTCTACCCTCTATAGGCTTCTTTTTTGTGTTTGAGTTTGTCCAGGAGCATCTTGCTCATCCATATAGGCTTTTTGGTCTTTCTGCCCAACTTCTTCTTGGTTGGGATGCATTGCTCCTGAGCTTGGCGGAAGTGATCCTTGAATATTAACCATCTTTCCTTGGCCCCTCTTCCCTCCAGGGTTTTATCTCACAGTACTCTACCAAGCAGAACCCTGAAGAGGCCAAAGTCTGCTGTCCTGAAACCCAGGGTAGTGAGCTTGCTGTGCACTCTCCTCGCTGCCTTAAGAATCTTGAACTCCATCATTTCATGGTCACTGCAGCCAAGGCTGCCCTTGAGATTCACATTCTCTATGAGCTCCTCCTTGCTGGTGAGAACGAGGTCCAGCATATCACCTCTCCTCATTGGTTCCTTTATCATTTGGAGAAGGCATTTATCATCAACGCATTTCAGGAACCTCCTGGATTGCTTCTGCCCTGCTGTGTTGTCCCTCCAACAGATACCTGGGTGGTTGAAGACCAGGGCTTGTGAATGTGCAGCTGCTCCTATCTGTCTATAGAGGGCCTCATCTGTTCAGTTTTCCTGGTTGAGTGGCCTGTAGCAGACTCCCACTTTAATGTCACCTGTCCATGCAGGTAGTTAACTCTCAGGCCAATAAGGTACAGTTAAAAGAATGGGGAAGGAAAAAAGCATTTGTAGAATCTTATTTTTGGCAAAACTATCTCTCTGTCTATTTAATGGACTTAAGTACCTGAGGGAAGCAATATTCCTCATCCTAAGAGCAACCAACTAAAATCACTGTATAGCCAGGAGTCACAACATACATGCTGAAGAAGAATCCAGAAAGATCAGCAATCTGTGGACATCGGTCAAAGGTAAGAGATGTTTAAAACTCCTCTGGCCTTAAATATTTCAGGTCTAGGTGTCTTGGGGATCTTGTGATATGCCAATGTCATGTTGTAGGATTAACCGGAGAAAACAATGACAATCTTACAAGTCTTCATCACTTGGAGGCTCCGAATGACTTGTGTTCATCACTCTAGAGAGTTTCTGGAAGAGCAGATGACTGAACTCATGTCCTGTTAATGACAGGCATGTGTCCAAATCAACACCTCAGTTTTGCTATCTTAAGCTGCCTATTTAAACTTTTGATCTTTAGAAGAGTTGTGCTGTCCAGAATACAATGACACTGTGAATCCATGGAAAAGCTATAAACTTGTACAAGACTTTCAATTTCATTTATGTAATTATAGGAACCTAAACCAGCGATAGGAATGTAAAGCTCTGTAGAAAAATATACTATGCTTTTAGCTTGACAAAAATCCGTAACAGTTTTAGATAGAATAAGCTGGTAAAATCTTGCCTATTGCCACTGCTATGCCACATACTCTGAGCGAGCTGGGTAAGGCTTTGTGTGTTACTGCTGAGATCTTAAATTAGTCATTTAAAAAAAAAATATATATAGAAATAAATTTGTTTATATTTCTAAACTAGAAACTGAGAATACTGCTATGGTAGAGCACAGTAAAAATCACTAATCTTAAAATGTGTTTGGCACTACCCACAAAGACGCAGGTTAGCCGTACTCTCCCTTTGCTCCTCCTCCCTGTTACATCTTGCTGTGACCTGGATTATAAGGCAGGTGACACGAGATCTGTGTTGTGCGTAGGGCCAGGCAGCCCTGACTGTGACATCTGGGTGCTGCCTTTGAACAAAGAACATTTGCTTGATGAATATGGTAACATTAGAATTGAATATTGCCTGCAGTGAATCGCATATTGTACTTGTCCACTCTCAGGTCACCCTGTGCTCAAACATTACTCATCAGCAGCCTGGCACAATCAATTCACGACTCGACATACGATTACCTCATTCCGTCTTGATTTTCTTTCTGACACAGTGTGCTGCTGCCTTCCCTAACATGCAGCAACACAACTGATGGTGAAATATTTCTCAACCCAGTCCTTTTCGTAGCCACAGGCTTTGGTCAGCTATTGGGCTATCAAATTATACCAATGTTTCAGCTACACTTCTCTGCTGCTTTCTTCTTACAATATCAAAACTTCTTCCATCAGATTGTCTATTTATTGGTATTGTTTCCCTTCTCTTCTTGAGATTTTCTTCTGCCTTTCTGGAGAACTTTAAGAATAGCCTTTTTTATTTTCTTAGATGATCTTACCACTCAGTTTGCAGCTTAGTACTGTCAGGAATATACAGCTGTATAACCTACTACACATATCGACTCCATCTTTAAAGGCAAAAATATGTAGCTAAATATAATCGTATGAATTCATAAGTATTTTGCTTTGGATGCTAAATCTTGACATGTTTTAATTTCTGGTCAGCACACATATGTAAATACATTTTTCTGTTAAGCAACTATAGTGAATGTAGTTCTCAGTATCTGATGAGAATTTCAGCCACCGATTCTGACAGATCTGGCTTTCTTCTCTTCTGAACCAGCAACAGCCACAGAACGCATGTATTGACATCATATTGCACAACTTCAAGGGGTTTAAAATGGATTTAAAATGGAAAGGCTGAGCCCATTTGTTAGGGCAAATAGTACTGTGAGAGAATTTATTAAATTAACTTGGTAGGTGGGCTGCCTGGACCTATTCTTAAGAAATTCTATGAGGAGACTGTCATGCTATATTGCCTTTTCTAAGTGGCTATTTCACAACAACCGAGGTTTTACTCTTCAAACTGGATTGCATAATTGAGATGATTTTCTTGTATTATTCCTCCTTTTACTTTCTAATTACCTCGCTATGTTTCCCCTTTTTCCTTCAGTTTCTCAAACCCAGAAAGCATAATCTATAATGACTGTGCTGCTTTCAGTAATAAAACATTCCACTGAACTCAGGTTCATCAGCTTTATTGCCCCGAAGTTGATAATTGGTTTAGATCAGTTCAATGCAAGTGGCATAAGCAGACAGACTGATGGCTCTGTGCAATTGCATGCCAGGTTTTCTCTTCTGTTTTTAAAGAAGCGCAGAAACAAACCGTGTGTGTATGCTGAACATTTCATCAGCTGTGATTTGCTTCTTGGTGTTTCCAACAATACATTTTTTAATTTAGACTGAAAAGGGAAGTAAACAAAGCCACAGTGTACCATGTTTGCAAGAAGGCTATTAATATCCAAGCTAATATTTACAGTCCTGACACAGTCTTTGTAATAAAGTTTCTACTAACATTATAAGCACGAAAAATGGACCCAGTGTAAATATTTAAACCACAGAGATCCTTAGCCAGTGTAGGCTAGGGTATATGGAGATGGCAGCTGCAGACAGTATTTCAAGTCTTTCAGCCAGCTTCTGACACAGGCAAGGCATGACCTGGCTCTGATTGAGAAGTCGTACAGCCCATTTTTCCATCATTCAAAATCTCAGTTACTGTGAGCCAGTCGAAAGGCTCGCAGCATTTTCAGACTTTCTGCTTGTATATCCGCGACTCTTTTAGACATAAACATCTTACAAATCTTTCTAACACATTCCTATTTTCCGGGAGCTCTCTGTTTGTATTTTCATTTTTCATGGCAAGATATTTTCGACTGGAGTGACAGATTTCCTTGGTGTAGTTTTAGCAATACTTTTAGGGAAACATTTATTTTTTGAATGGCTTATGACTCAACAAACAGAGTGAGTCATATTAACGGATGTGGTATTGTCTGTTACCAGATGTAAGCATACGGCTATCTTGTGACTTCCTATGCAACCTAATTGATTGGCATATGGCTGACTTCTTATTTGTTGCTCTATTTAAGCAATGCAATCACTATAGCCACTCCAAACACACATGTGGAAGTTTAATGCCGTGGGCAAAGCTGACAAATGTTGTAAAAGGGTAAATAATTTCAGAGGGTCCATGAGAGTTATGAACCATGTTTTAATGGAGTATTTACTGCTGTGGGGTTCTTTGAAATGTCCTGATAGGAAATAAAGTAAATAGGCTAATAGGCTACTGTCATGGATGCAAAAATACCACAAAATGTCAATCCATATCATATAAAAAAATTATACGTACATAAAAACCAATTTGTTACTGCAAAAGACGAAGAGACAGTATAGAAGCAGTGATGGCCAAGAATTCTCCTTTCCTTCCCTTCTTCCCTGCCTGCCTTCCTCTCCTTTACGTTCTTCCTGCCTCCCCCTCCCTTGGCTTCCCAGACCTTCTTCCCTCACTTCTTCCCTCCCCTTCTTCCCTGACATAAGATTTGAGATATTTTTTCTTCTCATTGTAGAAATATCTAGAATTATATATTGTATATATTGTATACATTATACAGGTTCTCTACAAACTTGTGAAAGACAGAAACTTAGCTCACCACTAGTTTTGTGTAATTCGCATGTCATTCCATGGAGTTTCTGGTAAAATGAAAAAGGTTATTCATAGTCACTTCAGTGAACTGTTTTATTTAAACATCTGATGTCACTTCAGTGACAATGACTACTAGGATGTACTGTAACAGGACCTACTAGTTTTCTCAGCAACTAAACAATGACTGTTGGCAAAATCTGCAGAGTTTTAATAATTACTTAATGTTAATACATGTCTTTTCCTTTATAAGTGTTCCCATAAAATCTACAGGTTTGATAACAACAAATATAATGGCTAATAATATTGGAAACAGCACCTTCCTTGTCCTCAGATAAAGTAAAACTGAAACTTTCTGAGGTTCCATTTTCACATTATATTTCATTCAGATTAATGCATATGCATATATAGACATATAAGTTTCTGTATGTTCTTACATCAAACTGAGCATATTTGTAAAGAAGACCAAATAAAATACGTTGATTGTTATTTTTAATTCTTGAGTAAAAATACAGAATCTGTCTGATAGTCAATATAATACACTCAGGGAAAGCATATGAGCTGGTTAGACTTAAGGGGAAAAGAAATTCACAATAGCTAACACTTGTTTAGTACGGAATATAGGATATTTGAAAAATTCAGCTATTTGTCAGGTACTAAGACAAATACAGAACTGAGGAATGAGTCCTACCTAGTTGCTTGAATCTCTTTAGTTTTGAAATCAAAGGGACACATTTTCCATTGAAGGCAACCCATTATGTCTTTCTGGTTTTGTGGAACTGCAAAAATACAGCTGACATAGCTATTATGCACCCAGTATTTGAGAGTCCCATGCTAGGAAAGGAGTGGCTCGATGCCATCTCTCTCTCCCAGGGCAGTTGCAAAGTGTGCTAATGTTATTCGTGCTGAACCCATAACTCAAAGACTGGTAAAGCCACTGTATTACTGGAACAATTTTGATGTTCTTCTAATATACACCAGAAATCACAGTGGAGAAGAAAGGAAGGAATTTGTTTGAAAGGTATCTTCTGGTTTGGCAGAAATAGGTGAGGTGATTCACAAGGATTTCTACTGAAGTAGTACCACTCTTTAAATTACATACTAACACCCTAAATATACTGGATAATATGCACACTGTCATCCCATTGAAGTCACCTGTATCCATAACTATCATAATTTTCATTAAATGAAAGTAAGTATCTATCTGGGAAGCAAGGGTGTAATCCGTTGTTTGCAATGTGATGTTAACTTTTATATTTTAATTAAGTGGAGTGAGAATGAAATGAGATTTGAAAAAAGAAAATCTTTCTTTCCATAAAAGCCACTCATTCATTGAGAAGATAGCACAGAGAAAACAAAAAGCTTGAATTTAATACATGTTCTATCTTTAGACGTATAGAATCATAGAATCATAGAATGGTTAGGGCTGGAAGGGACCTTCAAAGGTCATCTAGTCCAACCCCCCTGCAAGGAACAGGGATATCTCCAACTAGATCAGGTTGCTCAGGGCCTCATCCAACCGGGCCTTGAACGTCTCCAGGGATGGAGCATCCACCACCTCTCTGGGCAACCTGTTCCAGTGTTCTACAACTCTCATGGTAAAAAATTTTTTCCTAATATCCAACCTGAATCTACCTCCCTCTATTTTAAAACCATTACCCCTTGTCCTATCACAACAGGCCCTCCTGAACAGCCTCTCCCCATCTTTCCTGTAGGCCCCCTTGAGGTACTGGAAGACCACTATAAGGTCACCCCGGAGCCTCCTCTTCTCCAGGCTGAACAGCCCCAACTCTTTCAGCCTGTCCTCATAGCAGAGGTGCTCCAGCCCTCTTATCATCTTCGTGGCCCTCCTCTGGACCCTCTCCAACTGGTCCATGTCCTTCTTATGTTGGGGGCTCCAGAACTGGACGCAATACTCCAAGTGAGGTCTCACGAGGGCAGAGTAGAGGGGAAGAATCACCTCTCTCAACCTGCTGGCCACGCTCCTCTTGATGCAGCCCAGGATGCGGTTGGCCTTCTGGGCCGCAAGAGCACATTGCCGGCTCATATTGAGCTTCTCGTCCACCAGTACTCCCAAGTCCTTCTCCTCAGGGCTGCTCTCGATCCATTCACCACCCAGTCTGTATTTGTGCCTGGGATTGCCACGACCCAGATGTAGGACCTTGCATTTGGCCTGGTTGAACTTCATGAGGTTGACACGGGCCCACCTCTCCAGCCTGTCGAGGTCCCTCTGGATGGCATCCCTCCCTTCCAGCGTGTCGACAGCACCACACACAGCTTGGTGTCATCAGCGAACTTGCTGAGGATGCACTCCATGCCACTGTCCACGTCACCGACAAAGATGTATATTGTACATTATTTTAGGAACATTAATCTTGCTTCTTACTTTGAAGTACAGTGCAGTATCTCTGTTCCAGGGAACAGAAAGGGAGTCGTTAGGCAGAGAAATGTTGAAGAAAAAAAAAATTATAAAGGGTATATTCAACTTTATGTATTTGGACAATATTTCTGATGGAACTCTTCTAATTGTGAACCTGTCAAACAGTTTCACCTTTTACAGTGCTGAGTGAGTACCTGGTGGGTTCTGATGTTATGCATGAACTATGAATATTTTTTCTCATCGTCAGTTTATAATGAATCTCATTAAAGCATAACTTGCTTTCAAGAAAGAAAACACTTGAATAGTATTTTACTAGTTTCTCAACTACTCTCTGCTCTCCCTTCCTCACAGTACCACAATATGAAGATACCCTCTAAAAGTCCCTTTTCTTGCCGTTGTATTTATCACTTTTCTACTTTTTTTTTTTTCCCTTTAATTAATCTCAGCTCTGGACACTTAGATGTGATTTCTAAAATCTTTACTTCGACTTTACCACTTCTAGTCCTTCACACTTTCTCCATTTTATGGAAGGTATTTTCACTAAAATATCTTTTTTTTTTTTTTTTTAACTTTCATTCTCTTTGCTTTCTCTGCTGCTTTTGATTCTGTAATACCATCTAATCTTTTCCTCCGATACAATGTACTTTGGTCTCCTTTCCTGCTTTTTTCTGTACATATTATCACCAGTTGCCACATGACTTATGGAGCGCTGCCAAGTCCTCTCCAAACTCTGACTTGTATCACTCCTGTAACAGAACAATAAACTTTTCACAGGTAGTCTTCCTAATCCTTTAGTGTCAGTCTTAAAAAATGAATTCTTAAAATGGGTAAATGATTCAGGTTCAGATCCTTGTGATATTTCAGCATCTAATTGCCATTCATTTGATCAGGGCCTATTTTTATATTGGTACATAATGACTCTTAAATATTAAAGAATGCTTTCAATACTTCTGTGACAAGGTCTATGAGACATCCTGCAAAGTTCATTTCCACACTGTATGCAGCCTAGGAACAGTTGTATCCTGGAGGTCTTCCTTCATCATGTTATACTGTCTTTTCCTTGCTTTTTCATTAAGTGAGGTATCTAGAAGTTAGGGACCTAAACATCCTTGAAGCACGAGTCCCAGTGGTTCTCAGCCCTCATACTTGATTTGTAAATACCTACTTATGAAGGGATACAGAAAAAAAATGCAATCTAACCATTAGGAAAAGAGAGAGATGTCTTTGAAACACTGTTAGTCTATATTTGAGTAGTTAAAAACATGACTTCACTCTCAGAACAATAGAAAGGGTTACAATTAGTTCATTAGTCCCATTAAGTGTCCTGAAATTAAGTCCTAATGTACACCTGGAATTCTTGAAAGCGCTGTTACTTGCATAGCTGCCTGTTTTCATATTCACAGAAGAGAAAAAAAACTACAAATTGCTATTCGGAAACAGTGAGAACAAACAGGAACACGTCCCAAGAGGCTGTTAGGATTTTTGGGAAGAAGATGAAAGAATAGGTTGGTTTGCTGAGTCTGACAAAATCAAGACTACAAAGGGCTACGATTGGCCTCTTCACAGTAAATCAGAAGGATAGATACTATGGTAAGGGAAGAATAGCTTGAAGCAGAAAACAATGTTAAGCAAGAGGAAATGGTCATCTCTAGATTATGAATAAATTTTGATGGGAAATTACAGAAACATTCTTAACTATGAAAGGAGTAAGGTATTGGAGAAGCCTTTTAGCAGGAGCAATAGAGGCAAGAAACATAACTGGCTTTAAGGTACAATTTGTTTGCTTGATGAATGACGTGATGTGACCATTCGGGTTATCAGATGACGGAATTTAGTGAAAATCCCTTTTTAAAAACCATGAATTTTGAAGTTTCCCCACTGTCATGGTGATTTGAAGTTTTGATTTTGAGGAAATGAGATTTTCTGTCTGAGAACCACTATTTAATACCCACAAAATTCCAACCATGTTCCTGTTAACGAACAAGTGCACTGTATCGACTCGTCACCTGCTGTAATGAGAGTGTGAACACAACGCATTTCACGCCTAAAGCGCTGGATGGCGGCCCTGGAAAATAGCTCAAAGTGCACTGGTAAGTCCACAACGTCTATCAAGATCATTCTTTCCCAGGTTCCATATTTAGGTTCTACATTTTTCAAAGATAATCACATTGTGCTGTAAAGCTTCAACTATCATTTAGACTATTCTTGTGTTTGCACCTACTTTGCATTTACTGAGATAGAGACTCCTTATCCAAAGAGACAGAAAAATAGAGTTATGCAGTGATGGCAGATAACTTTTGTAGGGAGAAATGTCTAAGCTGCTTGATTATCAAGAGGTTAGAAAGCTGTTGTTCATCCAGCAACTTCAGTCACTTAGCTATCCTGGTCACGAACAGAGCTAGCATGGCTGAGTTTCCATGCTTGGTGGGTTTCAGCAGGCTGGGAAAGATGAACTGCAGAATCAGAAGCTCCATCCTTGTCAAATGTCAATTTAGGAGACTTCATCTAAATTTCTGTATCTAAAAATAAATTTAGATAAAACCTTATCTAAATTTAGAATAAATATTTTACTCTAAATATTTTGGGGTTTTCCAGCTTCTACATGATCAAAATGATAGGCACATTTTCAAGCTTTTTCTATCTGAACCACAAATTGAATTCTTTGTTTGAAAATCAGTAAAGCTCATGGATTCTGAAGCAAGAAGATGAAATCATACAGAACTTAAATTTGTGGTACTGCTTGCAGTATATAAGCTACTTTCCCCAGATTGCACAACTCTGTATTTTAGTGTGTTCATACAATTTGATTGGTGTATGGTAGAACAAGGAAACATTCTGTATCAAAATGCCAGCCACAGTAACTGTTCCAGCATCAGGGAATTGTGGAGTCCAAATTTCAGTCTAATGCAAATGGGGCCAAAGAGTCATTTGAGAATTAGTTCAAATGAACCGAGCAATTTTGCGGTGCTTTGAAAATAAAGTGCAGAAAACAAAGTATGATTTATATTTCAAAAAGAAAGCGCATGCAACTCTTATGCTGCCCCGTATTGCATTAGGTATTGATCATAGTCCACTACTTTTTATATGGCAATTCTAATTTTTGAAACATTTATTAGTAAAGTGAATCTTCATAAGTAGACAGTATTCCTCTTCAGTGATGTTTAGATTTTCCATTAAAAGCAATTAGTTCACTGCAAATAGGTAAACAAGTACCCTCCAGTGACTACCTAACAAAACTGAAACGACTCTAAGATATTGCATTAGGAAAAAACTGCTGGTACAGAAGGTACATTTGCAGTTCAGAAATGAAAATGGATGGGCTTGGATTAGATGTATGAAAAAAAAAAGAAAGCGTTAAGGATCACTTGATGATTTTAGATGCTCCTCCCATACTGAGCAATGCATACCTTCCTCTCTTAAATAAGCATCTGTCTACACAGAGCAAGCCACTAGATGACACAAATGGTGGCTTCAGATGTCACAAGAACTTACTGATACCAGCATCAGATAAGGATTCAAATAGTCGTATCTTTGTGTTCTTCATATATGTGTTGCTTCAGAGAGAAATCATCTGCAAACTTCTTGAATGGTAAGCGTAATATAGTTTTCCTGTAGTTCACATTCTGTCGCTCAGTTTTTGGTTAGGCCTATTTTTCTTTTGCTTTTTGGGAGACTTCTGTTTTAAAAATACAAGGTAGAAGATTTGGAATTCATATTTAAATGTAAATTGGGCACAATTTCAGCTAATTGAAGAACTGTATGATACATATCTTAGTGAATTTTAATAAAATCTACTTTTTGCAAGCAGGAAAATGCAAGTAATATACAAAACAATATGACATCATTTCATGTTCAATATGACTTTACATTTCTTTTTATTTCCAAAGTTTTCACAAGCTAGCTTTTCTTTTGGCCACCAGACATTGTTTATTTCCCCCAGTAGATCCATATGAAAAAATATTCTACTGCACCTACCTTATTAATAGTTATTAACTCTATTTCTAAGTAATGTTTTTTAAAATGAAATACTTAATTTTATTTGCTTAGACTAAAATAGAGTATTATTACTGAGGATCTGGTCATAGTTTTATATCTACTAAATATGAAATAGAAAACATATTTCAAATAAATACTCATATTTATTCCATCTAGTAAGCATAGAGAACTTAAGATTATCTATTGAAACACAATGTCTGAATGACTTGGACATGACTACCATCCTTCAGTTCGGATAGGAACGTTCAAGACTTGCGGAAATCAAGTCAAGAGTCAGCAAGTCTTAAAGATTAGATATAATACGGAATACTATACTTAAAGTAATTTCATTAAGATATTGTGGCCGCCTTCTTCTTTCCTGTTATATCTGTTTAAACTGGCTAATTTAGAAAGAAAACATGTATTTCCATATTTTACAAATTCAGGTATGCGAGCATCATTTTCACTCCATTATTTATGTAACCATTTCAAGATAATGTTTTTTTTAAATTAAACTATATGTATATATAGTTTATTTGCACTATATAGCATACATTTTAATAATTCTGTTTTATCAAGTCTTTTTTTTCCTAACCTGATAGAAATACAGTTTAATATACAAAAAGTTCTGCTTCACGATTTCAGTGCAATTGCATGGGCAATTCATTAAGAAACAAAAGTGATATAGACATCTTCCAGAATACATTATTGGCATTTGAAAGAAGTGAAAACTTGAGGTATAATCTGACATAGATAATAGGAACTGCATTCTATTTTGAAAAATTGATTCTTTGTTGCAGTTATACCAGTCTGTGATGATCTATAGAAAGCATTTATTGAAGACTTCAAGCGTTGGCTGCTTCTGCGACATAGACTCAATTCTTTATTCCAGTTACTTATACAAGAGGTTCAGGTTAACCACCAGAAAGGTACAACCCATGCCTCTCTTAGATATCAGAAATGACAGAAGTGCTTCCAGAAAATGCTTGTAAATAAGAAAGTTAGAGAGCTAAGCGAAACTTCTTAGTTCAAAAAATGAAAGTAATGTAGAAGCTAAGGGGAAGATAAAATTTGTCTGGATAATATGTACAGAAAGAAAATAATGTCAGGGAAAGAGAAGAAAGAGGATTAAGCAGCCTCGAAAGATAAGCAGAAGCCAAGAGAGAAGAACAGGCAAGAGAGGAGATAGTAGGAAATATAGAGATATGGTCATAAAAAGAAGCTTGACATGCCAACATGAAGACGATTGGAAATAATGTGCGCTATTGTTTTATTAATGCTACTTTTCCATGCTTGAGGTTGTCACCCTTCATTTTCTGTGCTTGCCAACTGGTGACAGGAAACATCCATGAGATGGTTCCCAGAACAACTATGAGCCTGAAAAGTGGGATCATTCTGGTTTAGCAGTGTGATGCGCATCACACTCTTTGAGGAAAATAGGATCAGTATGACTCCCCTGAAAACACTGACATGCATTTTTCCACAATTTTTCCTATTATTATGATCCTACAGTCTAGTTCATTTCTCTCTGTTTATTTGGGTTCCTTGCCCTGCTCCCCCTCCGAGTTGAAACTTTTCTATTTCATTCTGATTTTGAGCACTTTGGTCATCTTTGATATAACAGTTATTTTCTACAAACACAAAGATTCATAGAATGGTTAGGGTTGGAAGGGACCTCAAAGATCATCTAGTTCCAACCCCCCTGCCATGGCCAGGGAAACCCTCCACTACACCAGGTTGCCCAAAGCCTCATCCAACCTGGCCTTGAACACTTCCAGGGATGGGGCATCTACAACTTCTCTGGGCAACCTGTTCCAGTGCCTCATCACCCTCTGAGTGAAAAATTTCTTCCTTATGTCTAATCTAAATCTACCTTATTTCAGTTTAAAGCCATTACCCCTTGCCCTATCACTACATGCTCTTGGAAAAAGTCCCTCTCCAAGTATGAAGTATGGCTAGATTCATGGAATCATAGAACAGTTTGGGTTAGAAGGGACCTTAAAGATCACCTAGTTCCATCCACCCTGCCATGGCCAGGGGCACCTTCCACTAGACCAGGTTGCTCAAAGCCTTGTCCAACCTGGCCTTGAACACTTCCAAGGATGGGCATCCACAACTTCTCTGGGCAATCTCTTCCAGTGCCTCATCACTCTCAGACTGAAGAACTTCTTCCTTAGATCTAACGTAAATCTCCCCTCTTTCAGTTTAAATCCATTGCCCCTTGTCCTATCACTACATGCCCTTGGAAAAAGTCCCTCCCCAGCTTTTTTGTAGGTCTCCTTGAAGTACTGGAAGGCTGCTAGAAGGTGTCCCTGGAGCCTTCTCTTCTCAAGGCTGAACAACCCCTACTCTCTCAACCTATCTTCATACTCGTCTTCATTCACAAATATGTTACATATTTGTAACATATTTCCATCACTATTTTAATCCCTTAATGATGAAATTTCTTTTGGAAAGCATCTTACATTATATCTAAAGAAGTATATCAGACATCCTACACAATAGGGAAATTCTGAAACAGTGAGCTTAAAATTTACTGCATGTTTTCATTATGGAAATAACCAATGTGTAGAAACAGAATGACAAATAAAACAGTTAATATAGTTGTAATGAGGAATTATTCCTACTTATTTTGCCTTTCTGTTAGTGTATGTGGTAAACTCAATTATATTCCTAAAGAGTGCTGTGAATTACTAGGACAGGTTTCCCTTCACACAGTCATTTATAAGAACTTTAATCTTTAAAGATGTTTATTAATAACAGGTCAATATCAATATCAACCAGCGAGACTAGACTGTATCTCTGACAGAACAAAAGTTACTGAAGGCTCTTTCCAGCTTTTCAGAGAAGAAGACAGAGTAGGAGTTGTGTGATTAAGGTGTCTTTATAGAGGACAGATTTTGCTGGATAGGATGTCCAGAAAAGAAAACAGTTTCTAAATAGGCAGACTAATGACTGGAAAGCACTGTTGCAATGAGGGTGCCAGTCCCTGACAGGCACTGCAGCATATATGCCGTGTAGGAGAAATCTGTGGATGCATGTTAGGACAGGAACGGCAATGTAAAGTACACAGCTGATGAGGAAAGACCAAGTAGCACTAAGAAATAATGCTTGCTGAGTGTATTATTTATCAACAAGAAAGTGCCTAAATTACATTGCAGGTAGGATTTAGGCTTCTGAAATGTAGAAGTGTCTTGCCTAAAACAAACCTTTGCCTAACCTTTGCATGTACAAATATCCTGCGGCATCCGTATCTTCAACCTGACCTAGCTGAAGATGTCCCTGCTCATTGCAGATTGGTCATACTAGATGAGCTTTAAAGGTCCCTTCCAACTAAAAGTCCTCCCTTCAAACTATTCTACCATTTTAGGTATTTCATGACTAAGATTCTCCACTTTTTTAGAGTTGGTACAACTAGAGTTGTACCTTCGCAATATCCAGAACTGAAACAAACTTGTCCATAATAAACAGCATAATGCATATATACCATGTCTCAGTCTGACTGGACTTCATGCACCATAAAGTTTCTGAAGCCTGGTAATTCACATTTTCCTAACTTCCATAGCTAAGGGAAGCCCAGGATTGAGGTCTCTGCTTCACAGATGGTTGCTGGGTTTGATCAGTGATAGCTGAATCTAAAACCATAAAACCCATCCTGGAGGCAGGAACAAGAAAGTAAGTTTTCCAGTGTGGCAGGGAACTAGACTTCAGCACTCTGACCCTGACAGCCTCTGGCTGCACATTGGCACAGCTTCAACAGGAGGAAGAGAGAGCATCACTACCAGAAAGCAAGCTGCCATTTGGTTGTTGCGATCGCTTTTAATAAAAGCAGACAGAATAAGTTTTAATCTCTTTACCTGCAGAGAGGCGTATGATGCCTGGTATGTAAGAGGGCCTCCACTTGTTTGAAAGACAGTTTGCAAGAGATGGCTTAGCTCCCAGCTTCACAGGAGGATTACTGTCTGAAATGGGTACCTAAGTCACCCCTCATCTGTACACACTCCACTATGAAGCATCCAACTCTCACGGGGACAGGAATTGCATTCACTTTTGGTTTAGGTGCGCACCTAAACCTTTTCTAGATCCAGCTTATGTACTTGAATGCTTTTGCCTAGGAGTTAACTTGAAGCCAGCAGTAGCTGCAATTAATTGCTGGGCTGTACTGGACGCCTTGGAAGTGTCTGTACCAAGAATATTCTCGTGGAATGTCACCTCCCTTACTTATTACAATTGATATTAACCATAACATCAACTTATACTTACTTTCAAAGCATAGATTGTACTCTATGGGCCTCAGTTTAAATTTCTTCCTGTCCAAAACATTAAGAGTAGGACTCAAAATCTGTAATATTTGATAATCATTAGAAAAACAAACAAACAAAAAGACTGCGGTGTAGTGGAATGAATTATTGTTTTCTAAATCCTCTTTTTTTTTTTTCAATGAGGCATGTAATAAACCTGTCAATAACTTAAATCCTGCTGAGCATAGCAGCTTGTTCCTTACTACAGCAAAATCTCAAGAAGAAAAAAATGCAATGAAAAATCCATTAGACATAGGTGTTAAATGTGAGTTAAATTCACCTCACTGGTTTAAAAAGACAGTAGGATTTTTCCCCATGGTAAGTACAAGCACGTTTCTGAAAACTTGTAGGAGACAATGCATTCTTGCTTGTTTAGGCAGTAGCTCAGATTAATTTCTGGATGACTGTAATCAATATCTGAAGTTGCATCATTAACTCATTTGGCTTACTGAATTAAGCTGACAACACAAAATCCTAAATATCATTTTACATATCATAAGTTGTACAACACTGTAGCCAAATAAATCACTTCCAAAGGAAACAAAACATACTGTACATCCTTTTCACTGCTGACATTTGCTTGAATTTACAGTTTCTAGGCCTGCAAAATTAACAAAGTTGCAGTACGGTATTACTAAGGCTACTGGACCGGAATGGTGCATATTTACTGTATATACAATTTAATTATTAAACAATTATATTTTTAATGAAATGCTGCTCTATGACTACCTTTAGTGAATTTTGCTTGTACTAATGGATCCACTATTCTACCATTAGCAAAATCACGTTTGAAATAAAATGGTATAAATGTATTTTAATCCACTCTTGAGAAAAACGGCTGTAAGAAAGGTTACTCTCTGACTACTTATATGAATTAGTTCCTTATGTCAAATCATTATGCAGAAATAAAAGCTGTGGTCAGCAGCCCACTTAAAATTCCATTTGATTCCTCCTGGGAATGGAAAACATTTGTATTATTTTTCATGCTCTGAACATTCACTACAAGCCTGAAAACTAACGGTAATTTTAAAAGAGGCCAGTATTATCAGATTCAAGAAAATAAGTAAAACTATGGTTGTTCAAGGATCATGACTTCTGGTGTTTCACTGCATTACTCTCACTGAAATCTAGAGGATTTTAGGAAAAAATGGATCATAAATTTACTAATGCTTACTGATGTTTCAGTGATACTTCCATTTTCAGGTAATGATTCTTGCAGAAAATATCATTTGTATTCTTTATATGATACCTAGACCGCTATTTGTTGAGTTTAATTTCTCATAAAGAGGACTATGGGCAACAGAAAAGTCAAGGCCAGACAGGGTATTCAAAGGGACCTCACCACGGGAAGGTGAACAATCTCACCAACTGGGGCTGCTCCTAATCAAAGTGCCAGGAAAACGGTTTAGAAATACAGAGGGCTCCCCCAGTGACTTAATCCCAAGTCGCATAATTAGAATCTCCGCAGGCACTAATGGCTAGCTTTCTTGCTGCAGCATAAATGACCCCGTTTCTTTTGGTCACAATTCATGACATAACAATAAAAACGCACCTTAACGTACTGCTCTTGAACGTATGCAATACCTATAGCTATGGCACAACGTGAGCTGAACAAACTCTTTTTGTTCCGTTTTTAGTGTTACCTAATAATAAATAGAATCAAAGCTCTACACCACAAGCACCTAAAATCACCTAGTTAGTCTTAGGACTATTTAGTCATATGATCTTAAGACTACTCATTCAAGGCTGTGTAACAACTTGCCATAAACAATTCCAGAGTTACAGGCTCTAGGATCAAAGCAGCAAACACAGCATTCATAGAAAGAAGTCTGATGTTACACACACCAGTGAAACTCTCTGAAGGAATTGGCAAGCATAAAGGTACAAATAATGCCATTGATAAGTGGATTTGGGAAAGTTCTCCAACAAGGAAACTCCTCATAGTCTTTTAACGCAACTGAACTGTCATAGGACAGGCAGGCAGGATTCTGTAAATTTGGTTAAGGTTTAAAAAATATAGGGTTAAAAAGGGTTAAATAATAAGGGTCAAAAAATAGGTTCACATCTTCACAAAGCGGGGAGGTTCCTTGGGACCCCTTAAAGCCAGCGTCAGGATCAAGGGTGCAAAGACATTCTAGCGATTTGGAAGGCGCTATTAAATTTTTCAGCATGACTAAAAATGCAGATGATTGTGGGAGATCCCACAAGATTTGGTGGTACAGTAATTAAATGTCAGGTTAAATTCAAAGTTGATAAATGCTAGGTGGGTACACAAAGGAAACATAACCCTAAATACTCTCATATGAGTAAGTACAGCACGAGTGCTATTTATTTACACTATCACCACTCAGAAAAGGGGTTGCAGGGGAGCAGCAAAACTTCTCAGGAAACTTAGATTAGTGGCATCCAAAAAACTCAAATACTTGAGGAGAGGAATGAAGAAAAAAAATGAACAAACAATTAGTACTATTGCTTGATATATCTTGACTTCAGTGTGTAGGTCTTGCCATCCCATTTCAAAAGGAACATGGAAAAGATGCAGAGTAGCAGGATGAGGATGTTCAGAGATATAAAATGGCATCCCTAAGAAGAAAAAACATATGAACCAAGTGCCATCAATGAACAAAGAGCTGAAAAAACGATGAAATTATGAGTACTAACAGATTTAAAAAAAGAACAACTCACTATTTCTCAAAATAAAAACACTAGGAAGCACCAAACAAAGCTAGTGGTAAAAGAAAGCATTTTTCACAAACACATAATGAAATTATGGCACTTAGCGTCAGAGGATGTTGTGGCACAGACAGTAAAAAAAAAAAGAGTTCAAAAAGGGCATGAGCGAAGTAAAGGAGAATTGCCAGTTGACGGCTATTAAACAGGCTGGACTGGATGCGACAGCTGGTTCTTGCAGTCCTTAAGCTGCTGCTTGCCATTAACCATGAACACACAGACAAAAAAAGTCATCCCATACGCCTCCTATTGCTTTTCCTAAGTGCCTGTCCCGGCTGCTACCTGACCTTTGGTAGGGCTGTTCTTATCACATTAAGCAAACTGTTAGTTCTCCGCGTTACAACTGTTTCCGTTAAAGTCAATTCAGTAATTAAACCTCTGAAACACTTTGCGCTGCTTCTTTCTACGCTCCTCCTGTAGCTTCCCTACGCTGCTCCAAATTTGCTGGTAAAACAAGCTCCGAAAGAAAATTCTGTGACTACAAAATAATCGCTGAGAAGTTAATCGCAGAAACAACTCGATTGACCGTTTTAAAGCTGCCAGGCCGGCGCAGAGCAGCTCCGGGCCTCGGCAGCAGCCCTGCCCGGGCGCCCGCGGCCCCCAGCCCGGCCGGGGCGGCGGCTCTGCCCGGGCGCCCGCGGCCCCCAGCCCGGCCAGCGCGGCGGCTCTGCCCGGGCGCCCGCGGCCCCCAGCCCGGCCGGGGCGGCTCTTCTCCTCACGGGTTGCACCACGGGCGCTACGAAGGCTCCGACTTCGCTGCTCGCGTTTTCCATTGCATTATTTACTGTCTCTTTCGCTCTCCGCGCTGCAGTTCTCGCACGTACAGATGCGTGGATCTCCAAGGACCTCTGTCGCTCTCAGATAGTCAGGCAATTAAACAACAAAACCACCCAAAACCCGACGGCGATCACTCAGCCCTCTCTCGCTATTAACGCCGCCTGTCAGCGGCGCCTCTGGCCGCCGCAGCTCCCCAGCCGGCTACCGGGACAGCCGCCGACCCGCCAAGCGCCCACCCAGCACTAGTTTAGGCGGTGACCCTGAGACGACCGGGGCTTCGCGCCCCGGGGACCGCCCGGGACCTGCCTTTCGGCGGGGGGAGTCGCCCGCCGGGGTGCCCGCCCCGGCGGGGAGCGGCTCGCCCTCCCGGGGGCAGCGGCGGGAGCGCCCCCACCCGCTTTCCCCGCCTCCTGCCGCCGCCGCTTCGGCACCGGCCGTCACTCGGTCTCTCGCCTCGCAGGTCTCCGGAGCGGGCGGGACGGGCGCTGCTCGGAGCCGGGCGGGCGGGCGCCATGAAGCGCTCTCTGTTGCGGCTCTGCCAGTCGCGGGAGAAGGCGGCCGTCTCCAGCTCCTACCAGGGCGTCGTCTGCGAGGCGGATGCCGCCTCCGTCGCCTCGCAGGATGTCTTCAAGGTGCGTGCGGAGGGGCGTGGAGGAGGCGGGGGTCCCGAGGGCCGGGTGGTGGGTGCGGGTGTGAGGGGACGCCTCGGGGCAGACACGCTGCCTGAGGCACCGCGGCAGGCGTGGGACGAGATGGTGCCCAAGACTGGGGCTCGTGTGAGGGCGTTGGGACAAGGAGGGGCGAAGGTGGAGGGTGAGGTGGGGCTCTGGAGGCGGCTGTGCCGGCTTGGAGTCGCTTACGTCCCAGAGACCCTTTCCTCCCGGAGGCCCTTTTCCCTGTCTCCTCAGCGGAGCTGGGAGGCCAGAGCTGTGAGGGGTGGGAGACAGGCTGGGAGCCGCCCTGGCCGTGGGGCGTGAAACACGGGACGCTGTGGTGCTGTGTGGCCCCGTCTGGACCAGGGTGAGCAGGAACATGGGAAGAGGGAAGGCAAAGGAGGATGCGGCGTGGCAGGGGTAGGTGGCAGGCGGCAGGGCTCGAATCCTCCCTGGGCACGGCTCCTCGGAAAGGCTCCCCCCCTTAGAGGGAGATCCAGAGGTCGTTATGAGAATGAGGTGACCATCTAGCAAAAACGTCCCAAAAAGAAAGTTTAGAAGTGCTGAAACTGTTATGAAGGGACAGCGGCACAACCTGCAAATGCAAAGTTGCTGCTAGGAGGGATATAGTCTCTTATCTTTTCCATAGAGAGTAGGGCAAGAAACAGTGTATTTGTACTGCAGCTAGGGAGACTTAGACCGAACCTTTGCGAAGCCTTTTTTAACAGTAAGAATAATCCAGCAAGGGAAGAGATTGCTTACAGGACAGATGACTTGGGTAACTTTAGAGATTTTTAAGAGCAGGCTAAACAAATTTGACGAAGTTTGTGGATGCGTCTAAAGACCTCTTGAAATCATTTACAGACTTGTTTTCTGTCTGCTACCTGTAGTCCTGAGCAACACCTCTGCAGCATAACACAGCCTGTCCGTCTGGTGGGTGATCTGCCACTGCGGAGCTGCTCAGGCGAAGTGCAAAGGAGCTGCTGTTGCTTAAAATACCTGGTTTTGCTGTTTTGAACCAACCGAAGTGCTGAGAACACCTAACTGATCTCGTCCTTTCCTGGTTTGTTAATGAAACACTGCAGTATTGGCTGAAAAATCTTTTTTTTTTAAATTGATTTAAATTGTCATCATGCCACATTTCAGCCTCATTTTGTCTTCTATTGACAAATAATTCCAATGTAAACAGTGGTAAACTGTGGTCTAAATCAATAGAAAGATTTGAAATTCATTACAATTGAAGTTAAGTTAGAATAGAAGAAGGAATAGAAGATACTAGGCTGTATAATAAGGTTTTCTTAAATAGCTTTTTGGTGTGTATAAAATGTATAGGTATTAGTGGTTGTAATTGACTGCTAATTTTTATGACAATTTGAACAATTCATTTGACATCTTGAACACCCTTTCCACAATGATATCACCTGTTTTCTATTAGCTTTTTCTGATTGCACTTTTGAAGTAGATGCTACCACTGTATTTAGACCCAGTCTTCTAAATCTTTAAACACATTTGTAACATTGTTCACAGGACTAACCTCAGTGAGGTCAGTGAGACTATTAAGCTGAAGGAGGTTAAACACGTGCTTAGGTATATGAATGGACTGCCCCATAATGTGTATTTACTTAATGACGTGAAAAATTTTTGAGTCTTTGTGACTCAGGGGTTCCTGGAGAGCAAAGTTTTCTTTTGCAGCTGAGGAGGGAACAGTCATTTTGGAGGATTTCCTTTTTTTACCCTTTGCTTGCTTATACATCTTTGGGAAGGTTTGAATTACTTTTCCTAGGCATTTTTCTCTTTTTTTTTTTTTCCTCCCAATTTTGTTGAATTGTTTTTCTTTTTTATTCCCTTTTAATTTTTAATAACTTGTTTTTAAATTCCTGCCCTTTCTACTGCAATAATTTGTTTCTATCCCTTTTCTTCACATACAAGATTTTGAAACACTCTAACAAAAATATTTGGAGAACGTCATAAAGTAAGGATCAGCTGGGTTTCCCTAGTGGACTTTGGTTGCAGATTGCAGTACCAGGGAGGTATCAAGGTATCAGAAGGCTGAGCTGTTGGAGGTTTGTTTGTGGGTGGTTTTTTTTTTATTATGCTGTGAAGATGCTGGGTTGTTTCAGGCTGAGATAGTGGTTCATGGGATGTTTTTAGGATACTGCTGAAATTGAATGATTTATTTGTTTCTCTGACATAAAGAACACCACAGAAACCCAACAGTTGAACTTGAAAGCCCAGCACATAGTATCAGTCTCTGTAGAAAGGTCTGGAAAAGGAATTTATCAAAATAATTAGTTTTTCCTCTTTGATGAATTCATTTGACATGGCCACAGCATGGACAGTATAAAGGAGTAAGTGATGAATGTGCTTGTTTGAGATTTTCTGTGGTGGAGGGAAGATCTTGAGTTCACTACAGAAGACAATATAACATATTCAAGATAGTTTCTGGTTTTGTTAATTTTGTGCTGTTTCTCAACTGGGTCTGATTTTGCATACAATCAAATCAACCTGAGTTTCACTGTTGACTCAATCTGATCAGGTTTTGTGTACTTCTATATGAAACTAAACAGCTGGGAGAGAATTACTGAGTGGTAACATGCTCACAGTAACACATTATAGCATTTCTAACATCTTGCATATTAGGAAAATGAGAAAATGAGAGTATTTGTGTCCAAAATAGGTGATTTCAGATGGAAGTGCCTGTAGGCTGCGGAGCTTCATTAAGAAGAATCGTTCTGGGCTTACCAAAGTGGATGAATTAAATGCCACCCCACTGCATCACGCTGCAGAAGGAGGTCAAATAGAATTAATGCAGTTGATCATAGATGATTCTTCCTGTGAAGGTAACACACATTTTATGAACTATTTTATTTAACAGAATATAAAAGTTCAATAATCAAAATGTTTGTTACCCAACTGAAGCAGAGCTGATAGGTGTTATCTACATATATAGCTTTAAATGTAGTTCAGACTGTCTGCCACAATTTGCAGTGTCTCAGGCGTGGTTTGGATCACCCTCGTTGTGTTAGGGCTGTTTTCTCTCTAATGCAGTGATTCAGTATACCTTATTTTGTTTGGGACTCAGATTTACAGTCTCCAGATATGAAAAAGAAAACTGTGATGAAGTACAGTAGGCTTGACTTTTTATCTTTCTTATATACATTATGTATCTTTTGTTACATTTTAAATACTGGAAATGTAAAAGGGAATTCATTTGGTTTCTCAAACTTGTCATTCAAGTTGTCATTACAACTAGTTTACTTAATAGTGGGGAAAAATAAACATTTGATGAAGCAGGCCGTCTAAAGAAAATGTAGAGAAGTGATAAGTAAGAGATCACATGGCTTTGAGCGACTGAAAAACAGTCTGTGTAAAAGATGGTGTTTAGTATTTATTAATAAGCATTGTAAAAGTACGTACAACTCCACTGATAGACTGCGGGCTATTGAACAAACGTAGAATGGTTCTGAAAAGCTCATTTTTTCACCTAATAATGGCCAATCTAATTTGAGATTATTCTATCTGAAAAATATTCTTTTTCTTTTCAATATATAATTTTTGTCTTAATTTGTGAGAATATTTGTTGAATTTCAGTTCCAATTTGAAGCTCAAAATATATATGTCGAACAGACCACTTTTGTAACTGGTGTAAATTGATTTACCTCTGTGTTGTTAAGTGAATCAGAATAGATATGGTCTTTAGTCTTCTTATAATTTGCAAGCACTTCTTATCTCTTATTTTGGTTGTTCACACTCACTCATTCTGTGCAGCTTCCAAAGCGATAGCTGCAAAGTCAAAGAAGATAGGAAAGTGCAGAGGCAAGGCAAGAGGGAAATCAAGTAACTCTTAGGGGGAGAAGAAGGCTGTGTAATCATGGGAAAGGAATAAACAGGTGTTTCACCTCTCCCATCGCCCCACTATTATAATTTCAAAAGACCTAATAAAAAGCTTTTTTGCTATTTGCTAACCTTATCAAGCTTTCTCTCTGCTATTTTAGTATATCAATATTTCTAATAGATCGTTTTCTCTAACTAATACCGTGTATACAGCACAATATTTAATCAATTTAACACAATGCGCTGCATGACATACAACCTTTCCCTATTTTCTCTTCAAAGAAATGCAGTAGCACAGACCTAAAACTCTGCTGAAGACAGTTGTGGTTTTTTTTTTTTTTTCTCAGTGCAATCAGAACATTTGATGGTTTTGCTTTGGTTTTGGTTTTGTTTTGTTTTCTCTCCTTTGACTTAGTATTAAATGTGATGGATTCTTCTGGGAATACCCCGCTGCACTGGGCCACGAAGAAAAACCAGGTTGAAAGTGTTAGTTTGCTTCTCAGCAGAGGAGCCAATCCAAACATTCTGAACTCCAATATGATGGCACCTTTACACATGGCCGTGCAGTCCCTGCATAATGAAATTGTGAAGGTAAGTCCAAAGTCCACATAAATATACAGACTTGATAAGTAGCTCAGCTGCAGCTGCAGAACACGGAGACGTTGTTTATGTATGCTGTGTCTCCTCATGTGCTTCGCCTAGTGGGCAGGATGAGTACGACATTCTTCTCTCTAAATTAGAGAGTCATGGTTGTGATGGATGGACCAATCGGTGGATAAGGAATTGGCTCAATGGCCGCACTCAGAGAGTAGTGGTCAACGGCTCAATGTCCAAGTGGAGACCGGTCACAAGTGGCGTCCCTCAGGGGTCCGTGTTGGGCCCGGCCCTCTTCAACATCTTTGTCGGTGACGTGGACAGTGGCATGGAGTGCACCCTCAGCAAGTTCGCCGATGACACCAAGCTGTGTGGTGCCGTCGACACGCTGGAAGGGAGGGATGCCATCCAGAGGGACCTTGACAGGCTGGAGAGGTGGGCCCGTACCAACCTCATGAAGTTTAACCAGGCCAAATGCAAGGTCCTACATCTGGGTCGTGGCAATCCCAGGCATAAATACAGACTGGGTGGTGATTGGATCGAGAGCAGCCCTGAGGAGAAGGACTTGGGAGTACTGGTGGACGAGAAGCTCAATATGAGCCGGCAATGTGCTCTTGCGGCCCAGAAGGCCAACCGCGTCCTGGGCTGCATCAAGAGGAGCGTGGCCAGCAGGTCGAGGGAGGTGATTCTCCCCCTCTACTCTGCCCTCGTGAGACCTCACTTGGAGTACTGCGTCCAGTTCTGGAGTCCCCAACATAAGAAGGACATGGACCAGTTGGAGAGGGTCCAGAGGAGGGCCACGAAGATGATAAGAGGGCTGGAGCACCTTTCCTATGAGGACAGGCTGAAAGAGTTGGGGCTGTTCAGCCTGGAGAAGAGGAGGCTCCGGGGTGGCCTTATAGCGGTCTTCCAGTACCTCAAGGGGGCCTACAGGAAAGATGGGGAGAGGCTGTTCAGGAGGGCCAGTTATGATAGGACAAGGGGTAATGGTTTTAAAATAGAGGGAGGTAGATTCAGGTTGGATATTAGGAAAAAATTTTTTACTATGAGAGTGGTAGAACACTGGAACAGGTTGCCCAGAGAGGTGGTGGATGCTCCATCCCTGGAGACGTTCAAGGCCCGGTTGGATGAGGCCCTGAGCAACCTGATCTAGTTGGAGATATCCCTGTTCCTTGCAGGGGGGTTGGACTAGATGACCTTTGAAGGTCCCTTCCAGCCCTAACCATTCTATGATTCTATGATTCTATGAGTAACATTATGCTCGTAGAAATGTTTGTGTCTTCTTAGCACAGCAAGTAAAAAGTAACTTACTGACTTATATAAATACTGATCTTTGTGCTATTACAGTAGTCCCTATGTTTTACGGAGGATTCTTTTAAATTTTCCAAAACCAATCAATTTTATTTAAAAAGGTTCTTTTAAAGACTAAAATTTCATGTAGGCCTGTGTTATTTCATATGCTTATGTTCTGTTCTTTTATTTTATTTTACAATTGTAAGGGAGTCATAGAAGTATCAAAATTTTATTTAAACTAGTGTATTTTTTTATCAAAACTAGATTAAAATTAGTCAGAGAACACAGTTCTTAAAACTGACATTTTAATAATAATTTAAATAATAACAGAAGTAAAGCTGCGATTAAAATCACAAAAAATATATTGTGAAGAAATTATGAAAGTGTCCACTTTGAACCTTGTAAAATAGCAATAGCATTGAGATTTTAAGCAGCATAATTTTTTCATCATTTGTCCAAGTGCAACGTGAATGTTTTCACTCCATATGCAGCATTTGGATAGAATTTAGAATTTGTAAAGTTCTTGAATTTACTAGGTGAATACAACCTTACCACCACATCACTACTTTTTTCGCTTTAAAGTTGTCTCTTTTTCTAGTTCATCCAAACAAAAGAAAGAAGAACATATTCCTGTATTCAAGACTTAAAACACTTTAGAGAATTTCAGTGCTAAAATATTCAACAGTTCTCACATCTTTTACAAAATCTCTATTTCCTATGAATTAAGAACAAAAAAATCTGAAATACAATGACATTTTTTAAATCGGCTTTGTATCAGGTTCTAGGTTTGGGTTATTTTACAGCTCTGCCCTTGACTAAACATGTGCTGTCATTTTTTCCCCACTCTGTTGTTTATGCAAGCTAATTCTCCTTTGGTTTCTATTGTCAAATTGCCTGAGAATGATTAAAATGTGCCAGTTCCTCCAGTACAGAAAAATTCATGGGAATTACTGAAAGACAGTTAAATAAATATGTAGATAGAGGAATAAATATGTGGTACAGTATGATCATTATCATTTCCAGACCCTTTGCTTCTCAAAAAATGCTGGAAGCAGCCATGAGGATACTTGGTGATACTGATAGCTCAGTGTTAGTTGTTAACATAAGGTCTGAAGCAGGAATTCGGGACTGGAAGAGTCCCTGTTTTCATCAAATGCTGTCTCTCTTGATCTTATATGACTGTCCAATAGATGCCTAATTGAGGAGGATCTACAACATTTCCACTTTCCAGGGAATACAGACTATTACAAGATACTATAACACACTTCAGCTGAAAATCCCCATCTGCAATTTGCCACAGAAAAGATTTTCTCTCAGTATTGGGGAAATTGTTAAATAAGTCTTTAAGATACTTTGCAGATGTGTGCAGTGTTTTTCCTAGTTTTCCATCTGTCTGCTGTAAGGAATTTTGCTTTGCTTTGTCTGTTCTCACCTGCGTTTTTCACCTGCATATTCTTAAATCCTCCTGCATTTTGTCCCTCCTCTGCCTGTGTGTTGTGGGCTGCTGGCGTGCAAAAAGAACAAGAGTGCTGTGGGTGATAAACAGCAAAAGGAATGGAATACGCCTTTGTTGTTGTGTTTGGCTCATGGTTGACTGCATTTTCTTGAACATTTAGATTTTAGTCCAGCACAGTGCTACAGACATTAATTTGGAAGGTGAAGCAGGGAACACACCTATAATTGTGGCATGTTACAAGGATAATCCTGAAGCGCTGACACTCCTGGTAGGTGTAATTATCCATCATTTTTTGATGTGATTCTGTTTGCCTTGATGCAGTGCTATTCTGTTCCTGTGTTCTGTCTTTGTTCAATTGAGGAAGGTTAATCATGGACCTAATATTCAAGTTACTTTGCATAGGCTGCTAAGAAACTTTAATCTTTTAAAAGTATACATAAATATATCTGAGTGGCAAACAGAAAAAACAAACTGATTTTCAAGCTCATCAGAACACAAAATGAAGCACATGTATATATAGATGTATGGCTGTAACACACAAAAAGATGTTTGTGTATAAACTTCACAATTCACGTATAACATAAAAAAAAGGAGATAGCTACCCAGGAGACTGTGTCTGTAATAGTATGTTTATTAGTCAGAATTTTCTGTATGTCATTAAGCGATATCTAGGCATTCTTTTTCAGATTGAAAACGGAGGGAAAATATGTAAACCAAACAAAACGGGAGGTATGCCTATCCATGCAGCTGCATTTTCAGGTGCAAAAACATGTATGGAAATTCTTTTAAAAAAAGGTAAATATGTTGTTCCCAAGCAGCTATTTATTGTAGCATTACCAATTTATTGCTTTAATTCTCAAAGAACTGTACAAACAAGCACTTATAACTGTGACTGAACTTACAAGAAGTTAATGCAATTATTCCTATGAGCAATTCAGGCTAGGAACTTTTGTAGGATTGCAGCAGCGGCTTAACTGCTTACCTAAATGTGTGTCCATCCGCTCTTTAATGACATTTGTGAAAAGTTTGTATTTTGAGGGGGAAGAATATTATTCCACAGTTAATATACTTGTTTTGAAAGCCTTTATATCTTCTGTTATCTTGTTCTCACTTTAAAAAATTCCTTTTTTTTTCATCTCTCAGGCGAAGAATTGGGTCACTCTGCTAAAACCCACATCAATTTTACCAATAATGGAAAGTGCAGTCCACTTCATTTGGCAGTTCAAAGTGGGGACCTCGAAATGATTAAAATGTGCATTGAATTTGGAGCCCAAATTGATCTAAAACAGGTAAAACTCAGAGTGGAGTGAAATATAATTTTAATAAAACTTGGGTATCTCTAAATCTCTGAGCAGTATGGAAAAAAAGTTGAACAGATAATCACTGCTTATTGTCTCTTCCAATGCAAAACCTAGGGAGCAGCAAATGAAAACAAGTCTCTAGTTTGAATCAGGCAAAATGTTGGGTTTCTTTACACAAGTTACATAGGATGTGGCTATGAAAAATTTGCATGGATTCAAAATCTACTTGGGCAAATCCATGGAAGAAGAATCAGTCCTCAACTAATGAATACAACATCCCCTCTGGCTCAGGAAGTCCTTGAGTCATAAACAGGCAAAGCCTGGAAGAGCACTCTGAAAAAGTATCACTGTGGTACAGCCTTCTTCACAAACTCTTTGCTATGCAACTGCTATCATCCCTTCCCAGAAATGGGATCTTCAGCCTGACGCTTTCTCATCTTTCTTGTTTATCCTCAGCCTTGCTCTGACTTGTATAGTATCTTCTTTGTCAGCAAGCACAAATTCACGGTACAACTGCTGCTGCCATGATACTGTTGGTGTAAGCGCCTGTGCTCAGCCTCATGATGAATAAACATTCCTGAAAGCAGCTATCTTTAATCATTTTTTACTAAGGCTGAAATCAGCTCCTGAAAGTAAAGATAAACATGGTTTAGCCTTCTTTCATTGGTTTGATTCTTTGAACACACAGCTTTTGAATGAGATGATTTATGCTGATGATTTTGTGATGGGTAAGACTGTTTTGAGAATGTTTATGACACTGTGGAAAAGCCCATTCTAATGTATTCACTGAAATATTCCTGTTTTAAACAGGAGAAATTCAAAACCCTCGGACATGTATCAGAGCTAGTATCATTGTGCTGGGTTTATGGTGATGTGGTTTGGTAGCAGGGAAGGGGCTACAGGGATAGCCCCTGTAAGGAGCTGCTAGAAGCTTCCCTGGCTCCAGGTTGGATCTGCCTCTGGCCAGGGCCGAGCCAATCAGTGCCTCTATGAATAAACATTTAAGAAGGGGAAAAAGAAACCAGCGCCAGTGAGAGAGGGGAGGTGGGCGGCCCTGGCCCTCAGCATCCCATGGGGATGGCTGCCCATCCGTGCTGGGCCCCCACCACTCAACTGATGATGGACGTGGCAGCGTGGCTTGGAAAACTCTGAAGCACCCTGCTCCCGTTGGTTTGTTTATTCTGCTGGGATCACCAAGGTTCGTCGGGCCAGTCGGGCACAGCACGGCTGCAGTGGGGAGAGCGGAGCGGGATGTAAGAGCAACGACTCTGCAGACACCAAGGTCAATGAAGATGGAGGAGCAGGGGGAGGCATGCCGGAGCTGAGATTCGCCTGCAGCCCATGGTGTGACAGCAGGATGTCTCCCTGCCACCATGGAGATTGATGGTGGAGCAGAGTTCCATCTGCAGCCCGTGAAGGACCTCATGCCAGAGTGGGTGGCTGTGCCCGAAGGAGTTCGTAGAAGACTGTCTCCTGTGAGAAAGGACCTCACGCTGGTAGAGATTAATGTTGGAGCAGGGGAAGAGTGTAAGGAGTCCTCCCCTTGAGGAGGAAGGAGTGGCAGAAACAGCATGGGATGAACTGACCACAACGCCCATTCCCTGTCCCCCAGTGCTGCTGGGGAGGAGGTGGAGGAAGATGTTTTTAAGATCTGATTTTGTTTCTCATTATTGTCTCTGAATGTAACTGGTAACAAATTAAATTGATTTGTCCCCAAGCCAGGTCTGTTTTGCCTGGGGCCGTGGTTGGTGGGTGATCCCTCCCTGTTCTTATCTCAACCCTCAAGCCTGTTGTTACATTTTCTCCTCTTCATCCCACAGAGGCCAGGGCCAGGAGTGAGCAAGTGAGCAGCTGCGTGGTGCTTAGTTGCTGCTTGAGGCTAAACCACGACACCTATCTAGCTAAAGCAAATCCTGTTTTGTCAGATCTTGTTCTAATAATTTATTTATTGCTTAATAATTTTGTGACTGTCCAGCTTACAGTAGTTTATTAACATGTTAGGCCAAGTTATTTTTAACCTGCAGAAAATTTTATTCAAGAGTGACATCTAAGGAAGATTCCTTTTGAGGAAGTCAAAAATACCTTAAAATAATGTACTTTATTACATAGGCACATTTATTTGCTTGTTCGTTTGTACTGGTCTACCTATGGTTTTCTGTAGTTTTCCTTTGCTTCATCTCTTGTATTAATGGGTGCTCTGTGTCTGTTTATTAATTCAACTACCAGAAATTGTTAAGACTCTCTCATATCTTAGAGACTTGGCATAGAATGAGAAGCTTTGTAGTGATCTTTAAAACTCTCTCTTTAGTCTTTTCTGGTTTTTAAGATCTCTTTAAGGTTCCATTACTTTAGTTAAAGATTAAAGTTTCATTGCTTACATAGAAATTCAGGCATTTAGAAATTACAAATCCTGGGTAAGATCACTAGTGTGTTTAGTAGGTCAGGGGTTAGGTTGTTGGAGTTTAAAGGTTTAAATGTTTTCCCATTTACAGAACGAAAAATGTACAGCACTTCATTTTGCTGCCACTCAAGGAGCAACTGAGATTGTAAAGTTAATGATGTCATCCTATGCTGGTGAGGAATCCATTATTGATGCTGCAGATGGGAATAAGGAAACATTGCTTCACAGGTAGGAGACTGCTCTGCCAGACTTCACTCTAACTTGTGAGCCGTTATATTCTTAGTTATTCTCAACATCTAATTATACTTTACATAGTTTACTTTGGAACACCCTTCTGCATGGGTTGGAACTTCTCCATGGAATGAGAGATGGTTTTGGTACAATATGAAAGAATCAGTACTTTGGTCAGAATGTTGAAGATTTTGGTGCTATGCATTTTTTGTAAGAAAGATCTGTCTCACTGCATCTAAGTGTAATAATTTTACAGTGTTATTCTACAAGTAGTTTTACAATATGAAATCATAGAATCATAGAATCATAGAATGGTTTGGGTTGGAAGGGACCTTAAAGATCATCTAGTTCCAACCCCCCTGCCATGGGCAGAGAAATCCTCCGCTACACCAGGTTGCCCAAAGCCTCATCCAACCTGGCCTTGAACACTTCCAGGGATGGGACATCTACAACTTCTCTGGGCAACCTGTTCCACTGCCTCACCGCCCTCAATGTAAAAAATTTCTTCTTTATATGTAATCGGAATCTGCCCTCTTTCAGTTTAAATCCACTGCCCCTTGTCCTATCACTACATGCCCTTGTAAAAAGTCCCTCTCCAGCTTTCCTGTAGGCCCCCTTTAAGTACTGGAAGGCTGCTATAAGATCACCCCGGAGCCTTCCCTTCTTCAGGCTGAACAGCCCCAACTCTCTCAGCCTGTCTTCATAGGAGAGGTGCTACAGCCCTCAGATCATCTTCGTGGCCCTCCTCTGGATTCTCTCCAGTAGCTCCATGTCCTTCTTGTGTTGGGGACTCCAGAGCTGAACACAGTATTCCAGGTGGGATCTCACGAGAGCTGAGTAGAGGGGCAGAAATAATAGGTAGAACATCAGAGGCAGTGGAGGTGATAGTTCTTTGGTCACTGTATAAAGTGGAATCATTCTAAGATAATTGAAGAAGTTGAAAAGGGAGTATGTTGTAAAGTTAAGATAAGGTTTGGGTACACTTAGACATGCTATCACAATAGAACAGGATTGAAGACAAATTGATGACAGAATGTCAAAGAAAATTGTGCAGACGCAACATACTACTTCATAGATAACTGGCTGTCATACCCATGAAAATGATTGTCCTTGGAAAAAGCTTTGAAAAAGAATGACACTTTTATTCCCTGTGTCTGTGAAACAGAAAAAAAAAATTAAGAATCATCAGAAAGGTTGAAAGTCACCCAAATATCTCAGAATATAAATAAACTGAATAGAAATGTTAGCTTGTTGAGAGGTGAAGGAGTAGTGAAGCATAGGCATTGATCCTTTCATATTCCTACTGTCATGTTTGCTTCTAAATATTTTAGAAAATGACTGCACTTTCTCTCCAGTTGCCTTGGAATTTATTGTGAGTGTGTGTGAAGCATTCAGTATTTATGCCTGGCTGGAGGGGCCTACTATAGGTAACGGAGGCATCTCTACTTATTTGGAACCATGACATGATTTTTAAAATACATCTTTTGAGTAACCAGCTCTAACTATAGTACACCCAGTGTTGTTGCTTCTTATAATGCTGAGGGAACTGTTATCTTTGACATAGAGTGCAACCTTGGAACTGTCCTTCTGTGTTGCTAATTGAGTCAAAATATTTTATGGGGGTCTGACTTGTGAAAACATTTAGAGTGTGTATTAACTGTGCTATACATCCTGCTTTGACCGTTTTTTCCCATAATATATAATTCAGTGTCTTATTATAGAAGAAAACCTGATAATTTTTCACGTGTATAGACAGCTTTAAAGTATTGTTAGTGAATTAATATGTGTCACCATGATTTATATCAGTATATTTTTTTATATTTTTTTCAACTAGACTTGCTTGCCACAGTCAGAATACATGTTCAGCCATTGCCATTTTAATCCCACTCTAGTATTATTACACAAAATATACAGCATGTTATTTTTGAAGATGGGATCAATGAAATGGATTTGAGGCTCTAGGTCTGTGTGGAACAGAGTCTGAAGTTTCTGGAATTCTATATTGACCTTGTGTGGTACAACAAAAGACCTGAAATGTGAAATTACTAGTTCTGTTAAAAATCAGTGGTAAAATGCCTCTTGACCTGTCAATGAGATCCTTGTTTCCCGCAGTGAGTTTTCAATGTATTAATTGAACTGAACTTAGTTTAAAATCAAAACTCCATGATAAAAATGGAAACAATGTATTAAAATTAATTATGTAGTAAAGGTATCTCTCTGTCTCTTGATTTTAAAATGCATTTGTTTGAAAATATTAATAAAATGCAGCAAATGGAGAAAAATGCTACCCTTTGGCTTGAAACTTCCTTGTCCTTTCTAATGTTACTGTATTTTTGCATTTTTCCCCACAGGACAGCATTGTTTGATCATTATGAACTGGCAGAGTATTTGATTTCAATGGTAAATATTTAATCAGCAACATGTTTCTAAAAATTATTGCTATCTATTACTACAGATCTGTATAGAGAAATTCATAAAGGAGAATATTTTCTCAGGTATAGGTTGTTTAGAGATATATATATTTCATAATGCATAATGGGCAGTTACAGTACAACAGTGGTTATGGCTCCATAATAGCATCCCACAGTTACAGAGGATGAAAATTTGCATTTTTATTTCCATTTTACTTACTCAGAAAGGTTTTATAAACATATTTTACCAAATATGACAAACTGGTTCAATCATCCTTGCTTTTAGGATATGAAATATTAAATAAATGCTAAACATGCATTGAATTTAATCTGAGTTTTCCATAAAGAAATAATTTCTTTGAAGTATGCAAATACGATTGTTCTGGGATCATATAGCCATATATTGAAGTTTGTGCATGATCTAGAAATATTTTTTACTCTGTGAAGTTCAGTTGTGTTTCTTCACTGAAGAATTATGAGGGAGAAAGAGGAAAAAATGTAACTAGGGATGTTGCTGGCTACGATCCAAGTTTCCATTTATACGAATTAAACTAAGGCTCGTGTAACCATTATGTGCACCACTCTGATGAGGAAATTTTCAGAAATCGGCAGACTTCTTTTCCATTTTGTGTATGTTTAGGTTTTTTACTTAATTTCATGACAATTATATTAAGAAAAATTATCTTACAGTTTTGCTTTTCTCAGAAATTCTGTTATAGGGATGGGATTTAGTCAGAACTAGATGTTGTGTTTATTTTTAATTCAAATGTGAAATGGTGAGGTTTGACAACTTAAACCTGTTTGACAGTACAGCCTATCTACAGAAGTTACTGATAAATACAGGCACAAGTTTTTGCATCTAGAGGCTTGTGTGCATAAAGTATTAAAGAGAATATCTTAAACACTGCATTTGCTAAGAACAAGCTGTTATTTTTTAAATGTCATTTTGACTGTTTTGGCCTCTCTCAACAAAATCTGTGCTGAGGGTTCATTTGGCTTTCCATATAAAGTATGTCAGTTCTGAAATTTTAGGACCGTTTTCATGTGCCCTGTCTGGGAATGGATCAAAACGCACCAGTTGGGGTCAGTGGGATGCAACACTCATGGCAAGATCACTAGCTATTGCCTGTGCTGTGGTGTACACCAGGGTGAAAAAGAAAAGGTGGAGCAGTGTTACGGCTCAAAAGGAATAGCAAATTCCAGTTCAGAATGACTTTCTGGTTTTGACAAAGAACAAAATGTATTTGTTTTATACATTAAAGATCCACGTTTCATGCACATTAATTTGCAATGATTACTTCCTTTATCCTATTTTTTGGCACTTTTCGTGTCTGAAAATAAAAGCCGTTGTAAACAGATACAGTGTTGCATCTTGCTCTTCTAGATAGAACAGGTAAGATTAGCTGTGCTAAACAGAATTGTCCAGGCACACGATGTATGCTGTTTATATTTAAATTACACCTTTTTTTTTTTTTGTAAGTTATAGGTCAATGTGCTGCACAAAATTCAGAGAATCAAACTCTACAGATTTTTGTTTCAAAGTTTTTCATTATTTTGCATTTGGCTTCAACATAACATAGCGACGAGTAGTACATGCTTTTGTTTTGGTGAGATGTACAGCTATGGTTTGCCATAACTGAAGGCTAACCAAAGCCTTAGAAAAAGGCAAAATAAAGAAACCCAGATCAATAATCCCAACGTCTAAACATTGCAAAACTGCACAGCTCTAAAGAAATGCTACTTACCATTGGCTTGCAAATTAAAGCAATTAATAATTAAGCCACCCTGAAGTCAAAGTGGCCATTGTCACATTTGACAATTAGGTGCACAGTGTCGGGTTTCTCCATGCAAATGATGTATTTACAAGTTATGTACACAACTATAAAGAAGAATAAAGACATGAAAATCAGGAAGTTCTCATGATTTAGCTAGTATCTTAGCAATTTCCCTGCATCTTTTAGTGTTTTTTTTCCTTGCGTACTGGACAATTTAGCATTGACATGTCTGGTGCTTCCTGAGTTTACCTCATTAATTTTATTGAAACATGCTTATTCAAAGTAAAAAAGCAGTAATTTTACACATTTTCTTCCTTTTTTTTAAATTCATTTTCCCCTCTTTTCTCCTTTCGCCTTCACTAAAAGAAAAATGAAAAATTAAATTGGTTTAAATACTAATTGATAAATACAAAAATTGCATAATATTTATTTTTTATTAATGTCTGGTTAATTCATCTATATTAATGTATAAATGCAAAAGTAAAAGAAGTTCAGAAACTAAATTTACAAACTCTTAATTCAGCTGTATCGTAAATATGGTAAATATATGTGGCAAAATGTAAGTTACTCCTTATTGTGATAAATAATGATGAATACTGCTGAATTCATTTTGCTGAAGGCTGAACAATGATGTTAGCTGGAGGGAAGGTGATTAAAGATTTCATTATTAACTGGAAATTACTGCCCTGTATTCACTGAAATGAATGAGCCACTTGGATAAAAATGGTCTCTGTTTCTTCAATGAATAAGAGATTGTCCGACCTTGTAGAAAGGTAACTGGGGAAAGGGTCATGCATGTTTTACTCAAACATTTCATCAACATACATTGAAAGCTTCCTGTTCCCTGTAGGAAAGTAATCATTGTACTTTTATTAAATGTTTCTTATTACTACACTGCAGGTTTTACCATCCTAGAAAGTAAATACTGCTTATGATTATGATTAATTCTCTCTCAAATTAAGACTGGACCCAAAGATGATTTCAGTTAATGGAAAAACTCCCATTGATTTTTTTTTTTTTCAATGATCTTTGGATGTTATCTGAAATAAAATAGATTTTTTGTGTACTTTGTCTAACTCATCCAATTAGACTTGCAACTTGATATCTAGAAAAATTATATCTAAAACATCATAAAATATATGTACATCTTATGGGTTCATTTACTTGTATCTTCATACTCCCTTGTTGGCAGGATTTTTTAGATAGATATATTTATGCTCATAGTATTTTGCTAGTATGATCATAGTGATACTGTGACCATAGTGAACATATGGTCCTGGCAATACACATCTTGTGCAAATATAGACAAAATAGCGAAACTTTTACTAGAATATCTCATTCCAGTCCTTTTGCTTCCCCTAAGGAGAAAGGTCATATCAAAAAACTTGAGTTTGGAGAATAAAAATGTGCCTGCTGTTGATGCAGCTACTTCAGCGTCAAAATTTACTTGGCTCATACAGCTTATGATGAAGAATAGAAAATGAAGGTAGATCAAGCTACACAGATTGAACTATACTAATCTCTGGATGCATTACTTCTTGAAGAGTATTCATGTAGTGTAGAGGTTCAGAAGGGTCTTGTTCTGGTTATTGTTTGATAGGAAAATCATTCAAAAGAGGTGCAATTTTTGTATTTTTCCAGAGCTTCAATCCCAGTATTTTCAAGTTAGAATTACGTATTTTGAGTATTTAAATGCATGGAAAGGTACCCTAACAAAAGATCATGGGTTGTGAGTTCAGTATACCTAGAAGTAGGCCACTGTTATTTAGGCATCTGAATTCATATATATAGGTGACTTGTGCTGAGGTTAATATTTTGAAACCATAGTAGTTTTCTATAGAAATGTAATGTGTTTATTGAACTAAATTAGCTGGAGCATCTGGAGTTACTAAGAATGCCTGTAATTCTGCTATGCTTGTAAATGGCAGCACCATTTTAAAATGTCCTTTATTCATTATTCATGATAAACTTGAAATTTTTTATTGCAGGGGGCTAATATTGATAGTGTTGACATAGAAGGTCGATCCCCGCTTCTGTTGGCCACTTCCTGTGCATCATGGAAAATTGTGAATTTACTGCTCTCAAAAGGTAAAAAGGAATATGCGCGTATGATCTGCTTCCTTTGAGCAGGGTTCATACACATTAAAACTCTGCATCTAACTTTCCTTTCAGTTTCAGTTCAGTACTTCAGCATACAGTCCAGGAGCAGCTGAGCTTACAGCTGCAAAGTGCTGGTATCCTCTGAGATAAAGGAAGAATTAGTGTGATGATTTCACCCGTTTAAATACAGAGTGAAGAGGCTGTAGAAAAATGTGTATGCCATGTGTCACGCTTCTCAAGATAGAGGTGGCACTGGCACTCCATCCCTGCATTCCTTAGCAGTTCACAAAGTAAGCAGAACTGTGGAATAAATACACCACATATACAAAGTCATGTTTCATACCTAGCAATAAATCTTTAAATGTTAAAGCCCATATTTCAAGCATTACCTGTGATTTTCATATGATCGCAGTCACCTTGAAAATGTTTGAGCTATGTCTTTCAATTGTTACACTTTAGGTACAACCAAATTATTATTACTATAGATTTCCTCTCATTAATAGTAATATAACTGATTTTGTTAGTAAGCCCTGTACTAAATTTTGAAGCTGTAACAAGATTATAACTTTAAAAGATTAGAAGAGGTGATCATCTGCATCTTTAATCTACCTCTTGATTTGCGGGTCCTCAAAGTGCTCCACATAAATCTTAGTGCTGCAATGAAATACAAAATACATATGCACATGGGATAACAATGAAATCTGAGTGTCAGTAAGAGTTTTTTTGTAAGTAAAATTATATGTTATAGTGTTGATTTGAAATAGTATTTGTTATTTTATGGATTTGCAAACACATTTGTTCAACGTTTGTTCCTTTGTCTTAAACACCACTAATTAGTGCCAGGGGCCAGCAGTTTTGAAGTTTCTGGTATTTATTTCCATATTCATCTAGGAGCAAATGTATCATTAAAAGATCATCTTGGTCGAAATTTCTTGCATTTGACGGTATTGCAGCCTGGAGGATTACAGCATCTGAATGAGAAATTTCTGCAGGTACAGTAAGCATCAATTTATGCCTTTCTGTTACCCTTACTGGAAAATGTAAAGAAAAAAAGCAGCTACCGTTTTATTTTGGAATGTTTGTAAAAGTTTGTGATACTTGTTAAGTTGCCCAGTGTCACAGAAAATAGTTTGAAGAGGTACATATCTCTCACAAAAACATTTCAAAGCAAATAATACAGTTTTCTTATTGCCAGGCAAAGGAATAACATAATCCCATACATTATTTTGCTGTTGGGGGATTGAATAGCTCAAGAGGTAGGCAATAAAATACAGAACTTTTCACTTCTGTTTTCCCAGCTTGCATGCAGTAAAGCTAGGGGACATGATCATATTCAGTCAAGCTCTAGGACTTAAATACCTTACAGCATATTCTGCAGGAGCTTTCTGTGGACTGGACTGTAATGAAGTCTTGGATTTCATTTTAAAAAGGATTTAAAACATGGATTTGTATTTGGCTATACTGAGGTGAAGCACTCATATTGGTAGAGCCCAAACTGGCGTTAAATTTGCTAGCCCTGAGAGCTCCAGAAACAACCTTTTAAATGTGAATTGAATATAACTGATCTTACAACATCTATTGAAATCTGTAAACAACTTTGATTAGTAATCCAGAATGGATTTAATCTCCCTTTTTGTCAGATGTAGAGAATCAGTTTTAAACCAGAGTGATAACTCTCAGTTGTCTGCATTGACTTTCTAATTATTGATCATACTAATAATTCAGACAAAGGAGTGCAGCAGACCAGGGGAGGGGATTTTTAGTTGCTTTAAGAAAGGCTATACATAAGATAGTGTTAAACAGGGTACAGAGGGACAACAAGGAAAAGAAGATGAGAAAGAGAAATGGGGGAAATAAAATTACACTGTAAACCAGTGAACTGATGGTTCTTGACAGCCAGAATTTTTGCTACTGAATACAGACTATAGACTACCCTTATGTTCTGTACAAGCCTTCTGCTGACAGCGATGAGTATTATGGCTGAATGGCAGCAAAGAAGAATCTCCTGTATTATGCTTGTACTGTGGATGGATTCTAGTAAGGGTGCAGAGTGGCAAACTGCTGTGTTCTTCGAAGAGTAGTTGTTTGAAAAACTGGTGACCCACAAATCAGCAGACATTAAATGCTCATTGTTGCTAAATTTACTTTTCCTAAAGTTTGTTTCTTGTTTCTAGATACTACTTTAAAGTATTAATGCTATTGTTACAAGCTATTAGAAGCTGTGGAGCATTAGTGGTATAAATGTAATTCTGTGCTTTTGGGTTTTTTTTGGGGCGTGACAGATGGAACATATTAAAAACCTTGTAGTGGATGAAGATAATGAAGGATGCACTCCATTGCATTATGCATGCAGACAAGGTGTGGCCCTGTCTGTAAATAATCTACTCAGCCTCAACGTTTCCATCTACTCTAAGAGCAGGGACAAGAAGTCGCCGTTACACTTTGCTGCCAGGTTAGTAGTGCAGTCTAGGCAATGGAATCGATGCCATTTTTTCTATCCATATGTTTTTGACATTAATTTCTATGTTTATTTTTCGAAGCTATGGACGCATCAATACATGTCAACGACTTATAAGAGATATGAAAGACACAAGACTTTTGAATGAAGGTGATAAGAAAGGAATGACTCCACTTCATTTGGCAGCCCAGAATGGTCATGAGAAGGTAGTTCAGTTTCTTCTGAAGAGAGGGGCCCTTTTTCTCTGGTAAGTATCCACATTTCCGTTCGTTAAGGCAAAAAATAACTATCACCCTACATCATATGTCCATCTGCTGGGAAGTTAATACAATATAAACATAAATGTAAATATAAATAATGTGAAGATATTTAATACATTAATATATACAAATATAAGTGTACAATATAAAAGCATATTTATAAAATATTTGTAAAACTAAGCCTATTATGCTTTGCTTCAGCCTGACACGTAGAATCATGGCTAGCTGTAAAGCAAGGCTTCTAATGCTGGGGAAACTGAAGTTTCTCTAAATGCAACTAAGAGAAGAATATTGAACCTTTTGATGGAAAAAATATTGTTTTGAAAATATTACAATCATGTCAGCTTCACTTACAGGCTTAAGTAGGGGTTCTTAGATGCGGTGGTTGGCAGGCGTTTCACTCTTAAGTCCTGATTTCAGGTCAAAGATCCTCAGATCTTTGCAGCTCTGCAAAAGCTTCCAGGCTCACACCTGTAAAGCCAGAAGCCACAGCTACCAAAAGTTTAGAGTTCTGTTTCCAAGGTACAGTCTAGAGCTTTACCTTTTAAGTCCTGTGCTTCCAAGACCACTGCAGCTGCACTTTAGAGCCTAAGTATTCTGACGAGATCCTGTAGCAAACAGACCTGTCGTATGTTTGGTATTTGTGACTGTGGAGGACCCACTAAATGGACTACTGTCAAACCCTTTATTTCCAGTATCCTTAGCTGGACTAGTACACCTAGCAAGGATAGAGATGGTAATATACATTTTTGTATGTGTGCATGTATGTATATCTATGTGTACACAGGTATGTGTGTATGTATTTAGGCTTAATTTATACTTAAATCTGGCATTTTTTAGAGAAATGTCCTGGTGGGTTGCATGTGATAAAAGGCTTCCTGAGTTTCATTATACTAAGATGAAGTGATACTAATAGGAACAGGTTTGTGTGCTTATAACGTTTTGTATATTCACTGTCTTTAAACGCAAAATTCCATAATATGGCCACGATCTATTCCACGTCTGTTGCCAAGTATTAATAACAGAATATTGCAAGCATTTGTGTCATTTTCAAGAGACATATAAGAAAATGGGCGCAAACTAGATATGTACAGAAATAGAGAAGAAAAGAAAGAGGGAGACCCAAATACTGTTCCTGAGTTGAACCTTTTACTTCTGAATGATGCATTGATAATTACATAATAGTTGGCAGAAGGCATGGACATCTCCGCAGTAGTCATGCCAAAGAAAAGAGGTTTAAGTCAAAGGAGGAAACGTTTACATTTACTTTAAATTTATAATAGTTTTCCATTTATAATTACTAATTTTATACCACTACTTGTAAGTGATTATAAAGGCTGGACAGCCCTGCACCACGCTGCCTTCGGAGGATACACTCGCACAATGCAGATCATTTTGGATACTAATGTGAAGTGTACTGACAGAGTGGACGAAGAAGGGGTATGTGTTCACATAGCGTTATTTGTTTCTTGTCTGCTGTTACTTCTAGACCAAACATCAGTGGTATGCTATTAGTAGTTTTCCACTGTGCATTACATGTGTAATATTTCATTTCCTGTGGCAGATTTGAAGTATTTACATTTCAACACTGTTAAAGTTTATTGCTTAGATTAGTATATGACTGCTGAAATTGTTATCCAGTTCTTATAAGTGGGAGAAAAAAATGCAAATAGCCTAATAGAAAACATAAAATAACGATTATGTTAGACATATCCCTCTTGCCCCCTTTACAATGCAAAAGTATTTTAACAGTGTAGTACAAACATTGGTAATTTAAATTTAAAGAGCTTATACAGATTAAAAAATATCCACTATTTTTCATATCCAATATGAACCACCGCCCACTGTACTTGAAGAGCAGGTTCGAGAACATCTGAGGAACTTGAAGGTGCACAAGTCCATGGGACCTGATGAGATCCATCCGCGGGTCCTGAAGGAACTGGCGGATGAAGTTGCCAAGACACTGGCCATTGTATTTGAGAAGTCGTGGCGGTCTGGCGAGGTCCCCGATGACTGGAAGAGAGGGAACATAACCCCCATATTTAAAAAGGGGAACAAGGAGGACCCGGGCAACTACAGGCCGGTCAGCCTCACCTCTGTGCCTGGCAAGGTCATGGAGCAGATTCTCCTGGGAACCATGCTAAGGCACATGGAGAGCAAGGAGGTGGTGGGTGACAGCCAACATGGCTTCACCAAAGGCAGATCGTGCCTGACCAACTTGGTGGCCTTTTATGATGGAGTGACAGCATCGGTGGACAAGGGTCGACCAATGGATATCATCTACCTGGACTTGTGCAAAGTTTTTGACACTGTCCCGCACGACATTCTTCTCTCTAAACTAGAGAGGCATGGGTTTGATGGATGGACCACTCGGTGGATAAGGAATTGGCTCAATGGCCGCACTCAGAGAGTAGTGGTCAACGGCTCGATGTCCAAGTGGAGACCGGTCACGAGTGGCGTCCCTCAGGGGTCCGTGTTGGGCTCGGCCCTCTTCAACATCTTTGTCGGTGACGTGGACAGTGGCATGGAGTGCACCCTCAGCAAGTTCGCCGATGACACCAAGCTGTGTGGTGCCGTCGACACGCTGGAAGGGAGGGATGCCATCCAGAGGGACCTCGACAGGCTTGAGAGGTGGGCCCGTGTCAACCTCATGAAGTTCAACCAGGCCAAATGCAAGGTCCTACATCTGGGTCGTGGCAATCCCAGGCACAAATACAGACTGGGTGGTGAATGGATCGAGAGCAGCCCTGAGGAGAAGGACTTGGGAGTACTGGTGGACGAGAAGCTCAATATGAGCCGGCAATGTGCTCTTGCGGCCCAGAAGGCCAACCGCGTCCTGGGCTGCATCAAGAGGAGTGTGGCCAGCAGGTCGGGAGAGGTGATTCTTCCCCTCTACTCTGCCCTCGTGAGACCTCACCTGGAGTACTGTGTCCAGTTCTGGAGCCCCCAACATAAGAAGGACATGGAGCAGTTGGAGAGGGTCCAGAGGAGGGCCACGAAGATGATAAGAGGGCTGGAGCACCTTTTCTATGAGGACAGGCTGAAAGAGTTGGGGCTGTTCAGCCTGGAGAAGAGGAGGCTCCGGGGTGACCTTATAGCGGTCTTCCAGTACCTCAAGGGGGCCTACAGGAAAGATGAGGAGAGGCTGTTCAGGAGGGCCTGTTATGATAGGACAAGGGGTAATGGTTTTAAAATAGAGGGAGGTAGATTCGGATTGGATATTAGGAAAAAATTTTTTACCATGAGAGTTGTAGAACACTGGAAGAGTGATCTCTATTCCCTGAGTTGGAGACCTCTTGTATGAACTTGCCTAACAGTTCACCATCAGAAAACATAAGGTGGTCATTTTAAAGAACTATTCAGTTTCCACCACAGACCGTGTTGCTAATTTCTCCGAGAACTGACATTAAAAACATTTAGAATTATTACATTAGTAACAAATCTTGCGTAGAATGCTTCATTCTTCATTTCGCTCAGGAAAATCTGAGTGAGTTGGGAAGGCTTTCAAAAGTCAGTTTCAGAGTGACTCGATTCCTAAATCATTCATCGCCTTACTTCAATGAAAATACCAAAGAAAAAAAAGTGCTCTTCATAAAACCGTGCCTGCAGGTTTTCTTGCAGATTTGTTCGTATGAGCACATCCGGGTATGATTTCATGCTTCTCTTTCTGCTTATCAAATGCAGGTGTAGATACCATCATTTTTACCTACTTCTGACTTGCAGTTTGTTATTTAAAAAACTAAAAGCTATTAATGAATTGACCTTTCTTACCTATAGATGAGTTTCATCTTCAGGTTTAGCACTACTGTAGCTGTAGACGTAAAGAGCTTGTCTATAATCTGTATCAGAATCTCTGTGACAATATTCTACTTTTTAATATTGCTAGTAAAAGTACTCAGGACTTGCATTTGAGAATAGGTTGTGGCTTTTCAGTATGAGAAAGGACTGAAATATGTACTTTAAAAAAAAATATTATTATGGATGCATTACTGTACCACTTTTCTGCACAGAACACAGCTTTGCACCTGGCTGCAAGAGAAGGACATGCAAAAGCAGTAAGGTTACTTCTTGACTATGGTGCGAAAATCTTGTTCAACAAAGCAGTAGCTTCCTTTCTCCATGAAGCAATACACAATAGGAGAAAAGATGTAGTGTCCGCTGTCATTTTGCACAAAAGGTAAGGTATACAGAATATGGTTTTTGAATTCATTTTCCCTTGTGTTTTATTTTGTTTTGGTTTGGTTTTTTAACTAAGTTCTGAAAACCTGTAGTTTAATAAGTAAGACTGAGTACATAGTGTGAAATTCCAGAGACTATGTTGTGTTCTAGTGAGAGCAAATTAAAAATGGCATCATTGTAATGGACACCAGATATGTGGCATGCTGTTTTCTATATTACATTGAGTATTCAGATTCTGTTAAAAAAAAAACACATGTAGAAGCCATTAGAAATAAGCAATCCTTCCCATGTTTTTCCTCTTCTTCCTTACATAATTTTGGTCTTTCACTTAATGCTTCAATATCTACAGATTTTTAATCAAACTGTGAGTTCAACCCACTAATCAAGATACCATTCAAGAGATTTAATTTTAAATTATTGTTTTGAATGTTGCAAATATTTAAAAATGTGGCAGTTCAACTGCAGTTTGGAATATTTTATATTGCAATATAGCGAAGCCCCACTTCAGGAATAAATGATCATTTACCTAATGATTACGTCTCTTGGTAAGAGTTATAGGAATACTGCCAGTATTGTACTGTATTTATTGTTACTCACCTAATCTTGTAACCCAAGATTCCAACTTCTGTTCAAGTTTCATATTTTTTAGATTGACTTAGCATAGTTGAAACATTTCTGTTTAATTGATAGCAGAATTAAACATGAATCATTCTTAGGGAAGCATCCAGAATGTTACTCAATTACTCCCCAAAAAGCCGATTTTCCAATTGATCATAGAATCATAGAATGGTTAGGGTTGGAAGGGACCTTAAAGATCATCTAGTTCCAACCCCCCTGCCATGGCCAGGGAAACCCTCCACTACAGCAGGTTGCCCAAAGCCTCATCCAACCCGGCCGTGAACACTTCCAGGGATGGGGCATCCACAACTTCTCTGGGCAACCTGTTCCACTGCCTCACCACTCTCAGATGTGATGGTATGTAAACTTGTTAAATATTGCGATTTGCAAGATAATATCTTAAATAAAACTTAAATAATGTAAAAGTAATTAATTTAAAAGAGAAACAACTAATTCCATTTCCGTTATGTCAACTCATTTTTGCAGATGGGAGGAAGCTGTTGTGACATTCTCTCACTATTCTAGTGCCAATAAGTGTCCTTTGCTGGAAATGGTTGAGTATCTTCCTGATTCATTTAAAGTAAGTTTTCTGCATATATTAAAGAAATGACTGCACAAAAAAACCCTTAGCTACATTGAATCACTTGCCATGGTTTTTCTAATTCTGTCTTCACTAACACGTATTATTATAAAATAGAAACAGTATAAATTCACAAACTGGTTTAATAGTCTTTTAATGGTAGTATCAGTTTGACTAATTTAATTTCTTTAATATTAGAAAAAGTTCTTTGCTTCCTGAGGTCAATGGGAGTATAAAAGTAGTATCGAAAGGAATATAAAAGTGATGAAAGTCAGAAGAGAATTGGCTTCAAAACTGCTTGAGATATTTTCACCTTCTGAGCTAACTTAAATGATGTTACAGAAATGCTTTTTACTAAAATAACAAGTGACTTAGTATATATATATTCATAAACACTTCACATTCTGTACTTGTAAACTAGCATGTAGCCTTGTAAAGTGCGTAGTTTCATTTTAACTCCTACATGTACACTTGGGAGTTTTATGTCTTCGAAACACACACCATAAAATCTGACTTCATCATCACTTCCATTGGTTGACTGTTGTATTTGAAGGTAATTTTCTTCAGGTACAAACATTGTATTCTTTATGATGAATGTTTTCTATATCACCTTCACTTTTCTGTTTATTTCAAAGCTCGTTTTGGACAACTGCATCATTGAGTCTTCAGAGGAAAAGACAAGTCGAGACTTCTATGTAAGTGGATGAAAAAGTTCATGAACACAGTACGTTTTAGAGTTTTAGGAAGGAATATGTCCCAATGTGTCTGCCAATATATTAACAGCGGTACATTATTTGGATAATAATAAAGTTAGAAAATCATCAGCTTGGCCTCTAGCTATGAATACTGGACTAAATTCTAATCATAGATAGAATCATAGAGAGGGTCCAGGGGAGGGCCATGAAGATGATCCGAGGGCTGGAGGACCTCTCCTATGAAGACAGGCTGAGGGAGTTGGGGTTGTTCAGCCTGAAGAAAAGGCTCCAGGGAGACATTCTAGCAGCCTTCCAGTACTTCAAGGGGACCTACAAGAAGGCTGGAGAGGTACTTTTTACAAGGGCATGTAGTGATAGGACAAGGGATAATGGCTTTAAACTGAAAGAGAGTAAATTTCAATTAGATAAAAGGAAGGAATTCTTCACCATGAGGGTGGTGAGGCTTTGGAACAGGTTGCCCAGAGAAGTTGTGGCTGCCCCATCCCTGGAGGTGTTCAAGGCCAGGTTGGATGAGGCTTTGAGCAACCTGGTGTAGTGGAGGGTTTCCCTGCCCATGGCAGGGAGGTTGGAACTAGATGATTCATAGATTCATAGATTCATAGATTTCTAGGTTGGAAAAGACCTTAGAGATCATCGAGTCCAACCATCCCTAATCCCCATTAAACCATATCCCCAAGTAGATCATCCACCCTAATCTTAAACACATCCAGGGATGGGGACTCAACCACCTCCCTGGGCAGCCTATTCCAGTGGCTGGCAACCCTTTCAGAGAAGAAATACTTCCTCACATCAAACCTGAATCTCCCCTGACTAAGCTTATACCCATTTCCTCTTGTTCTATCACCCAACACTAATGTAAAGAGCCCTTCCCCTAGCTTCCCACCATCTTTTCTCAAGTATTTGTAGGCTGTAATCAGGTCTCCCCTCAGCCTCCTCTTCTCCAGGCTAAACAGCCCCAACTCCCTCAGCCGCTCCTCATAAGTTTTATTTTCCAGCCCCTTGACCAGTTTAGTCGCCCTTCTTTGGACTCGCTCCAGGAGCTCAATATCTCTCTTAAAGCGAGGGGCCCAAAACTGGACACAATATTCCAGGTGCGGCCTCACCAGTGCTGAGTACAGGGGCAGGATCACTTCCCTGCTCCTGCTGGTCACACTATTCTTGATACACGCCAGTATCCCATTGGCCTTTTTGGCCACCTGGGCACACTGCTGGCTCATATCAAGCCGGTAGTTTGAGGTCCCTTCCAACCCAAACCATTCTGTGATTCTATGATTCTATAATACGTATACTTTAATGTATATATCAAATTCATATGGATGAGATACACTTGAGGATTAATATCAGATCTTAACAGAAAACACAGGCGACTGATCTTATTTTATCCTTTGGGCTGTAAACAGCTTTGAAGTTCAGTGTCTGTAGTCTTCATGCTGATGCATTTTAACAAGTATGACGTTAAACTTGAGCAATCTATAGACTTTATCTTTGTTGTGTTAATTCTTGCAATCAAGTTGGATGTCAGAGGTTATGGATATTTCAAAATAACAGTGATAGGAGACATAATATCCATTTATGCATATCAAAAGCATGCCTATCATAAGTAGTAAAATAATCATCAGTAATTCAGAGTCCAGTGTGTTTCTTTTTTGTAAATTCTTGTCCAAAATCTTAAGCAGTAGATTGCTTTCACAATGCTAAGGACATGTGAATGTTCTACAGTTTTGTTACCTTTGAAACCATGTTGAAAACCACCTGATCAATTATTACATTGGATTGTATCTACATCATTACCAGAAGACTTGCAAATTTTCTGCTACTGTACATTTTCTTAATACTGTGTTATCAAAGCCATCTAACTTTTAAATACAAGCTTTTCTTCAAAGTCAACATTAAAACAAATTACAGTTATGAGAATGACTTGTAATATTTTAAGAAGAAATGTGTACTTTTTATTTTACAATTCAAAATGGCTGTTTGTTTAATCATCTTACAGTCAGATGTGTATCTGGTGGCATGTGTTCACTGTCAGACTAACTAACAGTATACATCAGTGTTCTAATTACTTTGACACAATATGCCTTTTTTTCTCTAAAGGATAATCTTTTTAAATTAAGCACATTATCTCAGTCTTTGATTATCATTTTCATCATATGTAAATGCTGGTATATGTTTATTATTCAGATTGAATATAACTTCAGGTATCTTCAGTGTCCCCTGACACTTAAGAAACTAAAGGAGGGTGAAGACATTTTCTATGAACCACTTACCACTTTAAATGTAAGTTCTTTATGTTTCTCTGACATCATCCCTTGCTGTCTTGCTTTAGATAAAATCAAGAGGTTTGAATATTTCATGGTAATATTTCTTCTCCAAGTCCTTAACTCTTTGTAAAAAGTATATTGGAATGAAGTATGGGCCAAAGTTCTTGCAGTCTAAGTAATAAATAACATTTCTTTTAGGTTTAGATAAAAATTCATAGTTTATTTAAACAACTATGAATGTTTCAAGAGAACATGATCAAAGAAAACAGTGTTCTAGTCATTGTAGTGACCACTCACTGGAATGTAAGGCATTGAAAAACATTAAAAAATAGACTTTTTCATATTCTAATTGCAAAATACTTTCTGTGCCTGAAACAAATTTTACTGTTCTTTCACATTGCCAGAATGTGAACAGTCTGTTCTTTCATTCTTTGTCAGACGTTTACAGAACAAACTTTTTGGCTTAATTTGATTACTTTTTGGGCTTCCTGTTGACGATTAGACTTGGTATGCTCTCTAATAATAAATAAATATTTTCTCATTAAATATAACTAGAAAATCTTGGTCATCTCAGAGGTATAGTTGGCAATAGTCCGTACAGTTCTTTAAAGCTTGAAACAGACTAATAGAGCAGCAGGAGAGAAGATGGATGCCTCAGTAGGCAGAGAAGGCAAGAGAGTAATAGCTTTGGGCCAGAGTGCATAAACAAAAGAACTCTGCAATATCTTACAGACATTTTGCTTTTTGTTAGGCTAATATTCAAGTAAAGAAGGTGGCCTAGCCAGTTTTGTGAGCGTTTCTTTTAGCTGGATGAGATAGGGTTGATCCTTCTGCTTTCTTGTTTTGTAGGCCATGGTACGCCACAATCGCATGGAGCTACTCAGTCATCCCGTGTGTAAAGAATATTTGCTTATGAAATGGTAGGTGTATTTTAATGCACGTGAAATATAATATTGCATGTCAGGATGAAGGCTGCTGTACCTGAGAGTTGCTTGCCAAGATGTACGTATTTATAGTATTGACTGAAGCAAATGTCTTTTCCATATAGCCTCTCAAAAGCGTATTTAGAATATGCAGATGATTATCATACAAAATGTAGCTTAGCATTTAGTGATGATTCTTAGATATTTACAGCAAAAACAACCACTATCTTGTTTCCTCTTTATTGCAAACATATATAGTAGGATTGTCGAATTGAAAAGAAAAGGAACAGTATTTCAGAATGGCGAATACACTTTTGTTCACGTAAAGCTTGAGGAGCACGTTCATCACAAAAGGACATTTTAAGAAATGTTTATTTCCTCATCTTGAAAACATTGTTGGCTGTTACACTTGAATGCATGTTGTTCTAAAGTTGTAAAGTGTTGTAACTTCAACTTTCTTATTTTCAAGGATGGCCTATGGATTTCGAGCACATCTGATGAATTTAGGCATATATTCCCTTGGTCTCATCCCACTGACTCTTCTGGTCACTCACATACAGCCTGGAAGATCTTTAAATGGAACAGAGATCTATGAAGCGAGACCATTAGAATATGAGGTACTGAGTTTTCTTACTAGTTACGATATATTTAGGATTTTTATAGCAAAAAGGTATGATTATTTAAATAATTTCTGGCATTATTTATGGTTTAGCAACTCTAAGGAATAGAATTGAAGTGTGTATTTTTAAACATTCAGCAGCAACTTCTGTAGATAATTTTCAGTTCTCATTTCTTATTTTTAATCTTTTCTGAAATTTTACATCTGGTACATGGTTACTTCAGTTTCTTCCCTGAGGTGAATATTTTTTTAAGGTTTAAGAAAAAATATTAATGTGTATTTACTTATGAAAAGACAGAAAACAGTGGATTCTCTAGCTTTCTATGTCCTTTTAATTTTCAACCAAAATAACTGGATGTTGTACATTTAAAATTTGACATAGACAGAATAGTCAATAACAAAGTGCTTTGGAGTATTCAGATACATCTTTCTTTGCCCATATTATGTATTCATTTCCCTTGCAAGCCCAGTATTTCTTCACTAGAATCATAAACTATGAAGCTAAGACAGAACAATTTTTGCCAGTCTATATAGGTACCTCACGTACAACAGTAGTGAAAAACGTAACAGCAGAATTCAGCCATATATGAATGGAAAACTACGTGAAAGGTTTTCAAGTGTATTGGATGTTTCCTATAATCCCTATTAATAAACTTATAAAAGAAACTTGGAAAAAATTGTGTTGTGCTAAAATGTGAATGAAATACCCTCATTTTGGAATTATGATATCTCAAAATGAAAAGCTTGATTAGGTAGCAAAGTACATATGCATCATATTGACTTTTGAATACTTGTCCCTCAGTCACAGCTGTGATAGGGTGGGGCTACACGAGTAACTTATGAATACTGATCTCATTCATGATAAACGTTAGATGGAAATGATACTTTAGTTTGGGCCTTGAGGAAAGCAAGCAAGGATCCTGTCTCAGAATAAGCCTGTCTTCTATAGATACTTAGGGGTTGTTAAGAGACAAAGCTCAAACTTTTTTTCAGAAGCTGGAACTGGAATAATTAGGACACTATAGCGAACCAAAGAAATTAGGCTTGCCAGGTCCATCACTGCAGGAGAATGATGCTTTAGAAAAGACACATTGGTGCGACTGCTTGATGTCCTTTTTTGAAGTGTTTCCTTCCTGCATTTAAAACTAAGCAGTATTCTGTCTTTTACGAAGGCTGTGTTGACCTAAGCTGAACATTGTACAAGACTTTCAGAGAAAAAAATGCAAGTTCTGCTGTTTATTGAGCCTGTGAGTACAACTCATACATAGTGTTACACTCCTGTGTCCATGCGAAGTGCTGGAGAGTCACACAGCTCTGTCTCCACAACACGAAGTCATATATTCTGAGAAAAGACACCTGTGTCATTAGCCCTGAAACAGTAACATAGTAGTGTTAATGGAGACAACTTCTTGGTGTGTGATGAACTTTTCAAATGATCCATTTCAAATAAGTGATTTTGTCACTAACCCCAAGGATTTTGTCAAGAAAAAAAAAAAAGGCATGAAAATATTTTACAGTTCTTTTGGGAGAGAAAAGACATAAAACTGAAATGGGAACTCAAAAAGAATATGCTGGTAGAAATATGAAATAAAATAAACTCAAGAGATATAAAAGGTTCATGAGAATCCTGAGATATGAAAAAGTCTGGAGAATCACATGCCCAGCCCAGTATCTGCAGGATTCTCAAAGATTCAGAAGCCGGAAGAACTAGCAGAATTGGAAGAATTCATGCTCCACTAACTCACTCACTCTTCCTGGTGGAAGTAAGGAGAATGACAGGAGCTGCATACAGCAGACAGAGGAATGACTCAGACTGACCCAGGTCCTTGAATTATCAGAGACTGGCTGGAAGAAGCATAGTTTGAAGAGGGAGTCCTGTCCTTCAATGAGGAATGATGCCAGCTGGTGGAGAAGCAGTGCACTGAACAGGAGCGGTGAAGGTGCTGCCTGCGAGTCTAGAGCAACAGCAGTGTACATGAAACGTCATGCACTGGAAGAGAAAGTGTCCTAATCACCCAGCAATGGAATGGAGTGGGGAATGCTATCTCTGTAGGGGGCATAGCTTTACAGAACGCGGTGCTATACTCTTAACATGGGTTAAAGAGGGACATCACGATGGGGCAGATGCTGATGTGTGTTGCAGCACCACGGAAGAGTGCGTGCCATGAATTTGTGGTCTGACTATGAGTTAACAAACCCCTCAGGTGGGAAACTAGCTCTACAAGCTGAAAGATGAAATTCACTATTGTTACCTAAGCCAATAGAAGGCTTTTTGACAACAAAATTGTCTTTGCTTATACTGGTTGTAAAGGGAGACACCAAAAAGGGAGCTGCCACATAAGGATGCGCGGACTTCCAGTTTCTCCAAAGACTTCTATTGCCGTTCTGGATACCGCAATATGATAGTGAAGTTATAGGCAACACAGTTTGTCTTTATGTTCATTCAGTGGCAAAACATAGTGAAAATGGGGCATAAGTGCTGCAATTTAGGTTCTCAAACTTGAATAGTAGTAATAAGGAAGCTGCACAGCAACTATTTATCATGGGAATGCTCAAACTTTCATACTTGGAATCACAATATGCGTGACATGGATTTCACAATAAATATTAGTAAAACAGAGTTTAGATAGTAATAAGTTTATCTGAAGCAAGCTAACAGTTTCTTATCGTGGCAGTATAATGTATATGTAGGAGATAGTGCTGAAATAAACGTTCATTTAATAATTTCTAATTTGTTTTGTGCTCTGATTTTTGTTTCAGAATTCATACTTCACAAGGGTGTGTATGTGTTTAGTTTTAATTATGAGTTTACTGGGAATCTGCAAAGAAATATTTCAGCTCATTCAGCAGGTAAATACACAGAAAAATAACATTAATCAGACATGCTGACATAGTAGTTTGTGTGATATTGAAATAAATCTGATTTTTTTCCTAATTAAAGGGGAAATACCAATTTGTATGAGATTAAACATGAGAAGAGGATTTAAATAAATAGTGTATTGAATTCAGTCCTTTAATTATGCATGACTTGTAAATATGTATCTGTCTCTCTTAAATCCTAGAAATTGAAATATTTGTTGGATTACTCCAATCTACTGGACTGGACAATTTATACTACAAGCATAATTTTTGTGTCTTCTTTATTTATTAATACACCAGCTCATTTGCAGTGGGAATGTGGAGCAATTGCTGTATACTTGTCTTGGATGAACTTCTTGCTTTACCTTCAAAGGTAAAAGTTGCTTACATAATTACTTTACAATAAAATACTTTCAATATTTTCAGATGTGTTGCATATACTAAACCGTGACTGATCAAGTGTGATAGCCATATTTATTTATTTTTTTTCCAAGCTATACAAATTTCCAGATTAAGACCATAGGAATTTTTTAACCTAATGAACTGTGAAGTAGTTTTCAGTGGTTTTTCATGTAGAGAATAACAGCATGTGTTATGGCAACTAAAGAAATAACATGATTTATTTGAATGTTAAGTAAGCAAAGCCACCACATGTCTTTTAAAAAATATGTTTCATTATACTGTATAGACTTTCACTTAAAAAAAAAAAAGGGATGTGAATGACAAGAGGCAAAGGGAAATCTGTTTTACTAAGTAATAGCTGGGAGAAGGTATATTCTTTTATCATTTTACAGATTAAATGGGACACCCCACTTTTCTACACCATAGTGTCCTGTAAAAGAACTATAATGGATGAAATGATTTCTTTAGTTGACATTAAGTCTGTTTATTACCATTAATAATCTTAATGCTGTCACTGGTACAATAGTGTCCAAGAGTTATGGACTGCAGGAGAGCTGAGTGGAGGGAAAAGTAGTGTGGGTGTAGTGCTTAAGACTAATAAATTAAGAATGTTTGTGCCTGATTAGCAAAAAAGTGGTGATTGGAGCTGTTTGGAAAATAAGGATGACAGTAAGTGATAACACTGCATGTCTGCTCTTCTGATTCTTATTGTATATATACACTGATCGCCCACCATGAGGTCTGACAGACAGACAAACATGGCATTTGCTGATTAATTTGAGGATAATTTTACTGTAGTTGAGATGTTTAAGGGCAAGCTTTGTAAACAGAGTTAATGTCATAAAGAGAGACTATCTTTATGATACTGCATCTGCTGGCAAGCCTTGTCCTGTGTGCGTCTGACCTTAGATGACTAATCCATGGGCGTGTCCTCTCTCCTCTGCTGTGTGCTGTAGGTCAAGTGGGAGTTGAACTTCAACAATAAAAAGTAAATTCATGATTGCCCAACCTTCCTTCTTCTGCTAGATGAAATGCTTCCCTAGCTTGAAGATTTTTCATTTGTATAGCACTAGGACTCTACACGTCATTTTTCTAACTAATGTAGGCTGTCTCTTCTCAAAGCAACCTGTAGCTCCATTGACTTCAATGGAGTTTTGCCTAATGAAAGCCTAAGAAGTAGGAGGAGAAGAGGTTTACTTTACTTCCAGCTTGATTTTTTCAGCTTTGCACATAATATTTCAGGGGGAAAATCCCGTGGAGGGATTTTCTCAGTTGTTACTGTTGTAGTGTGAAATAATCAGCTGGTCCCTGAATCTGGCAGAGGACATAAATTCCCAAATTCAGGTTTGAGGGAAAAAGTAGCTTAATCTGCTTTATGGCAACTCGTGTTCTGAGATCTGATTTTTGTGTAAGCCAAGAATGACAGAGGCTTGCCAGATGACAGACTGCTGTTGGAAACACAGGTGTCTTTGTATTGTGCTACTCTTCTTCCTGAGCAATGTGTTTCTTTTTGTTTGCTTGTTTTCCATACTTTGTTGTGTCATAAAAAGAAAAATCCTTTTAAATCAGGCATATGGCTGCTAGATGGATCATGTTGCCAGTTGTCCTTTGTTCTGGTTGCCAATATGCTTTAAAAAGCAGCAAAAAAGAAAGGGATAATTTGTTACTGTTATTATTCAGAGTGCAACAGTTGTGCAATATTGTACTGTCTGTGGCTATGGAGAAAGTGAAAGTTATCCATGAAAAATAATATCCTGAAGAAGTACTGCTGTAGTGCATTAAAATATAAGATTATTTAGTAGTTTAGGCTTGGCGTAAATAAGATCATTTGCATGAGGCAAAATACCTCTTTTTGCACATGAAAACCAGGATTACCTGTTGCCTTACATAAATAACTGTGAGGGATTTTAACTTCAGTACTTAATTTTGCATATCTTTTCTCTTTACTTATTGCCTAGATTTGAAAATTATGGAATCTATGTTGTCATGTTCTGGGAAATTTTGAGGACTTTGATTCGGATTGCTGTCGTTTTCTTTTTCCTGATATTGGCCTTTGGACTGAGTTTCTTTGTCCTTTTGGGTTCACAGGTTAGTTGAATGGCATAGTTAATTTTTTATCAAAAATATTATTTTTGACTAAGGACAAGAGATTACTTAGAAACGTCATCAGTTCAGGTTTTTTCTTGATTTTGATATTTCTTATTTTTGCAGCAAACATATAGCACACCTCTGCTTTCAGTAATGAAGACATTTGCAATGATGCTGGGAGACATTAATTACCATGATGCGTTCCTTGATCCATTACTAAGCAATGAATTGCCATATCCATTCCTGAGTTACACAGTTCTCATTATATTTACCTTGCTTATTCCAATCCTTCTTATGAACTTGCTAGTAAGTACACTGCTTATTAATGTACAAAAGTGGTTAAGCACAGGTTTATACACAGTTTTAATGTATAGAGTTACTTTAGTGCAGATTCATGACATTCATTCATTATTTAAGAAATTGATGCCCCACCCCTGGAAGTGTTCAAGGCCAGGTTGGATGAGGCTTTGGGCACCCTGGTGTAGTGGAGGGTTTCCCTGCCCATGGCAGGGGGGTTGGAACTAGATGATCTTTAAGGTCCCTTCCAACCCAAACCATTCTATGATTCTATGTTTTCTGGACTCGTTTTCCCTCCAACTTACTGTTCTGAGTATTTTCTTACAGTTAACTCTTGCAGGATTCTCTTGTATACCTTTAGGTAGTGACTGTGGTGGAATTTGAATTGCAATGTATTATTATGAGGTCTTGATAAAATTGGGGAACAATGATTTTAAGAAGTAATTTAATAAACATATGCCTTCTAGAGTAGATATAGGCTTAATTGTTCAGCCCCTCACTGTATCATAACCTAGCGCTAACAATGTTTTTTTTTAATAAAAGCCAAAACCTCGTTCTTCATTGCACGCAAAACAGTAGTCCTCAGTAGTGTTGAAACTAACTAATTAGCCCAACCTGAACAAAAAGAATCAGAAACCTGGTAATGGAGAAAGGGGGAAAATATGTAATACATAATCTTCAGCCATGTTCCATTGAACATCAATTTTTTTTTTAGGAAATCAGGTTTTTATATGAGCTGAGCAATAAAAATCAAATACTTCAGGTTCTTAAAAGTTATTTATTACTGCCATTATCTTATTCAATCAAGAGGTCAACAATTTTTTTAACATAGCAGTAATGAAGAATCAAAAAGAAGGGATGTCATACTTGACAAATCTTTGAAGTAGCTCTTCAGTGCCTTGCTGTTAGACAAATAGGTGGCATTAAAAAAGCTTCTTACGTTTCTTGATCTGGATTTACCAAATCTACACAAAAGAGATGTGTTTCCAAATTCAAGTGAAACAAAATAAATTTAACTTTAAAGTCATTTTGGATTTAAATGAGAATAAGAAATACAATTGAAATCAGAGACTATGAAAAATAGATATTGAAATTTTTCCTGGTATTTTTAGATTGGTTTGGCTGTTGGGGACATAGCTGAAGTACAAAAATATGCTGCACTCAAACGGATTGCAATGCAGGTAAGTAGCATACCATAGAAGCACCTACTGTAGGAAGTAGATATCATCGTTAAAACACCATTTAGATAATTAGCTGATTTATGATCAGCATCCTTAACTAACATCTTTAGCATCTCTGTGAAGCAAATTGGTTAATATGGACATCCTATTCTGAATCTCATTCCGGTTATGTGAGTCATTGTCAAGGAAGTGTATAAGCAAATGCATTTTTAAGGAACTTTTGAACAGTCAGCTCAATGAATTCTGAGTTATTGCAACAAGAGAATCTCATAATCAGTAAATGCAGTGTTTGAAATTGGAGAGTTGCCTTTTAAGGAAAAATTTGATGCAGTGGAAAGAAGGCTAAGGTGCACAGAAATCAAAACGACACTGGATTCATTGCAGTATACTGAAGGCTCATGCTGGTCTGTTTATTGAGGAGATACTACGCAATACCAGATGTGACTAAGGAACTTGGGGTCATATTTCTAAATGTTTTTAGATACCTTAAGATGTATAAATACATCTAACAGAATTTCTGTTGAAATCAGAGGAGTTTAGTAACCTATACGCTTTTGAAAACTGTGTGCACCTTAGATATTTTCAAATTATCTTTTGCAATTGTAAGCCTTAATTGCCTTAAGGCTTACATACTGGGACTAGGGCAATACCACAACTTCGTAAAATTTTCATTTCAAGAAATGATGAATTTGGCATACAGTTTCCAAAATCTTTCCTTTGTGAACTGTATATCAAGTTTGACTTTTACAAGTGGAAATACACAAGTATACACCTGTCAAATAAAGAATAAAGATCACTTCTCACTAACATTCTTGGAAGCTGTCTGTCCACATGCTTCATTCAAGTTCTGCTTAAAGTCCGTGAAAGGAACTGACCATTCATAAAATGGATGCAAGGAGTGGCATTGCCTACATTCCCTGCTGGCTCTGCTTTTTCTAAAATGTTTCAGAGCCTTAACTGATGGTTAAGCATAAAGGAGAGAGGTGTGTGCAGACAAAATACTCAAGAACAAGAACAGATCAGGAATAACTTCTGGTAGCCATGTAACTTTAAATTGTGTGCTGTACTGGATTAGTTCAAATGTGTTTGAAGAAGTGTCTTTTAGAGTAACATTTCCTCCCAAGACATACCTCTTTTGCTAGAGAAACAAATGACTAAAGCAGAGGCATAAGGGCAGTTCAGGTAGCAGTTAATGCTTTTCACCCATGTAGGTATTTCTTTGCCAACAGAATGCTCAGGAAGGATGGTGTCTTGCAACTTCAGGCAGTGCTACGAAGTCTCTATTAAGCCTATAACCTTCCCTGTGTTTGAAGGATTATGGTTGTCTTCAATAGGCTTATACTGTATATCCTGTTCTTTTAGATACATATGCTCAGTATTTGTGTAGCAATTCGAGAGTAACTGGAAAGGTATCATCACCTGAACATACTGGTTTCCAACCAAGGGAAAACTTTTCTTACAGGCATTCCACTGGCATCTTAGTCTATACAGACTCAGACATAATCTAGTAAAAGGATATAACGCAATTAAGAAGAGAGTGAACACTCTCTTTTCTCATTATTATTTGGTCTTAAAACCTATGGCTATGATAGCTATTCTGTCTTTTGAGTGTTTCTGCCCTGTAATTCTATACTGCAACCCACAGTGTACTAAGGAGTTATTTAAGCCATTACACAAGAACTAACTCAGGTTTGGAACCATTTTAGTTGTAAGAGCGCATGTCTATGTGGAATAATTAATTCTGCTAAGATACTCAATATTGCTATGACCAAATGGTTTTAGTGTGTGGGCTGGACTGTTCAAATATTATACCATTTGTTTGCAGCATAGATATCCTCTGAGATGTGACATCTAGTAATGGTGGTTTGAATTTAATGGCATGATGGTTATTTTCACATGATAATGTGTCTTTGGCTTAAGAGAATATATCTTACTCTAAATGCAAAACTATGTTTAGGTTAATCTTCACACCAATTTGGAGAAGAAGCTACCAATTTGGTTCTTAAGTCGGGTGGACCAGGAATCAATCACTGTATATCCCAACAGGCCGAGATACTGTGGATTTATGGTAAGATGGTGAATCTTATACTAAAGAATTCTTACTAAAATGCGATACGATTGACTGACTTTGTACACAGATTGTTAGGAACATTGCATTAATAAAACTCAGTCGTTAACTGACATCAGTGGAATCGCGAGTAGACCTTGACTATCTTCAGTGAAAATGATAAATCAGTTTGTGTGCAGCCTGACTTATTCAGTTATAATTAGTGTTTGAATTCTCAGTGATCTGTGACTTTATTAGGCAAGATGAGCTACAACAGTTATTCAGACAGAAAACAGAATTACCCCCTTTTGGCATTTCTGCTTTTATTTGTTTTCTTCCCCCTTCAGCTGTTGTTGGTAGACTGAATTTTCTGATTAAGCACATTTTGCAAAACAAATGTTTAATATACCCAAAAAAGCTTTCATAACATAAACTCTTTTCAACTTTAACACTGTGTGGAAACTGTTACCATTCGCTTACTTGGGATTTTTAATCTGTTGTCAGATCATAGTATCTAATTTCAGTTTGCTTCCACGTTTTGCTTAGAGTGTGTTCCAGTATTGCTTTGGGTGTGAGGACTCTACCACAGATGCACAGAGCACTGATACAACATTGGAACTGGAAGTTCTGAAGCAGAAATACAGGTATTTGTAGTGTTATTTTATTGCTGTAAAAATAAGAAGAACCAATATTACAAATATATTCCTATTTAAAAACAGTGTTCTAAAGCTCCACAATGTACTTAAAAAGTAAAATTCAATGTATCTATTGTCCTTAGGTAAGCTCCCTCACCGTGGTAACTTAGTATTTTATGTTCTGTAATGTATTTACCTTCAAAATACTTGTGTGGTAGAGAAATATTTTCATCCCATGGCAGAGAAAGAAGACCAGCTTCTTTGCTCATTGAAGTAAACTGGAGTAATGCAAAAAATGTATTTTCGTGTTGGAATTACAGGTTTGTGTAAGGAGGATTTCAAGAATTGTTTTTAAACTCACAATTGATCTAATTCCAATTGGTTTGCAAATATGCACAGTCTGTAACTGACTTTCCACTAGTCTGATGGTAAATCTACTTCAGATTGTTTCCCCAAAAATGGATTGATGTCCTGGTCCTCCTTTGAATAAATCATGTTTCCCAAAGCCTTGGAAGAAATTCTCTGTGCTTATTTTTCTCACTCATCTTACCAATATATCCATAACAATGGTTTCAAAAAAGCCGTCTGTGAATCTACAGCTAAGTAAATCTATTCTTTCTCACTCTGTCTCACCGTCCCCTGCTCTTCTTTTTCTATTTTTTTCCTTTCTCCCCCCCATTTTTTTTAATCTACTAAGTTTTATCTCCATGCACAGATTCTGATTAAGTACGTTTTTTCATGAAGGACTCAGCAAGAGTTGAAGGGGTGAGAACACACAGATGTAGGCAAACCATGGAATTTAACAAGTCTCTCTTCAAATCTATACTACATCAATATATTAGGAACCAGCATAGAACATACTCTTTTTTTTTTTTCCTACAAAGAGGGAAGAAAACTATGATTTTAAAAAATTATAAAATTATTTGGAGTAGAATAACTTGTAGCCATTTCATTATGGAATGTTTTATTTACCCCTCCAAAAATACTGGCTGAAAACTTTGTTTTACTATGTTGCCAGTGTGTTTTTGTTGTCAGAGTTCAAAGCAGAGTTCAGTTCCTACTGCAGCTAGTTGCAATCAGTGCTGAGTGTATGTGTTTTTGGTTTTTGGTTTGAGGTGGGATTTTTTTGCTTTCTATTAATGTTAGCTAATTGCTTCACTATTTTAATTCATTCACGTACTTTGAAATGTATTTACTTTTTTGTAAAAAAAAAAAAAAAAAAAAGGACAACTACATCTAAAGAAGCCCCAAACTGTTCTTCACAGAGGACCTTTTCCATCACTATCTATATTTTATGCTGTAATTCTGTAAGTCTAGACATTCTGAAAAGTAAATTTTCCAAAACCCTGTTGGGTAGTTTTATGAAGACAGTTTCTAGACACGTTTTCAATTTCTTTCATTGTTTCTTAAAAGATAACAGATACTGTGTTCTGTGTGCATGATGCTAACTGACGTTGACTCTAATGGAACCAATTGCACTTTGGATAGCTCTTTAAAAGAGATCAGTGAGTGTCTCATCAGTATTTCTCATATACTGTTGAAGTAGTTGTGAAGTTCACTAAATGTGGATGCTTAATTGACATTGCAAATCTGACTCTTTTTTCTTGCCAGACTACTTCAGTCAATAGGAAAAACTTTTGATAGCACTGTTCAGAATTTTATTTGGGGAGTGAAGCTGCTCTTACCTTAAGTGTGGAGTAAGTTACATTCCTCAAGAACCAAGAATTTGTTCTTTAATCCTATTTCCTGAAACCTGGGGAAGTACCACAGCTTGAAAAATTAAATATACTCCAGATAATATTCCTTGTTAGCAGAAGAGTGAAGTTAAGGATTGCCAGGTCTTTTGCATCTCTAATTTTAACGACTAAAATGTCTTTTGAAAGCAAATGACAAAGCCTGCTGTATACACATTTTTTTCTTTTTTTTTTTTTTTTTTTAGGCTCAAAGATATATCAACACTGTTGGAAAAGCAACATGACCTCATTAAATTGATTCTACAAAAAATGGAGATAGTGTCAGAGGCGGAGGATGAAGACAGCAATGATTTATTTCAGCACAAGTTTAGGAAAAGGCAGTTAGAGCACAAGAATAGTAAATGGGATACAGTGTTAAAAGCTGTTAAAACAAATGTGCCTAACCAAAGCACAGAAAAGAACAATAGCTTCTTCTAGACATGGCTATGATATCATGCTCTATTATCATTTCATTTTACTTTGCGGTCACTTCTCGTAGTGTCTGTGTGTAATATTAATGTGATACATCATGTATTCGAGTATAAAATAAGGCCAGATCCAAAAAAAGGATACAGGTGCTCAAAACAGTATTTAAGAAGATTGAAGATGTCTGCATCCAAAACTGCGATCCTAAAAGTGGCTGGCTGATCTGCAAAGTGCCTAACTCCCCAGATGCCAACCTTGCTGTTCTGACAGTTCCCAAGGCTAGATCTGTTCTGGGATTTGGCACTAATACTCTTAGGTCTGTACTTAACTACATTATTTTCTGTTATGGATATTTTTAGAATTTCCAAATTTTTAGAAATTCAAACTCTGATCGTTTAGTATTTGGAAGTTTTGAGGGAGCCCATGGGCTTTCTGTAGCTTAAGGAAAAAGTAAGGAACTAACCTGACAGATTACTTTGGAAGCTTTGCTGAGTAAGGGCTGCAGGATCAGGCCCAAAATGTAAGAAATCAAAAGGCCACGAAAATGTAATGTGGGGGAAGGACTGTTTTCTTTTGTGGATAACTATATACAATTCTCAGAGGGGTTGTTTGCACTGGCATGCATATAGCAATGATAGAATGTCATGCTAAATACTAGTCACACCTTACTGTCCTTGTACTGCTCGTGTGGTTTTGGCCTTCCTGGTAACCTAAAAACTGACCCTGCTACTTCGATCGGCACTTTGGTTTTGTTATTTATTTACAGGATATTCAGTGTATTACGTAATATACAGTAATATATCGAATGTGGAAATAAACATGCATTAAACTGTGTTTAAGTACCTGAGTATATTTGTTTCAAAAACAGTGCTAATAAACTAATTATGACTGTATGTGATTATAGCTCTCTGTGGTCTGCTTTTGAATTCAGACGTTTTCTTTAAGAGCTTAGTGTACCTTAATTCTTCATGTGAAGAACAACTATGCTTCCTGTTTATTTCAAAGGTAGCCGCCAGAGGGTAATTCACACTGTATGGAACTTGACCAATCCTCAGAAAACACAGGAAGACACGCGGTGAATTAGTGAGACTTGTGCCTTAAAACTGCCACAGATGGCACACTGCGCGGTAGGGAAACTGCTTTGTCCTCTGATTGGTCTATACCAGCTTTGAGACTTGGGGTTCTTGCCTGGTAAAAAAGATAGAGGAGGAGGCTTGGATCAACAGGCTTGAGAGGTGGGCCTGTGAGAACCTCATGAAGTTCAACAAGGCCAAGTGCAGGGTCCTGCACGTGGGTCGGGGCAATCCCAAGCACAAGTACAGGCTGGGCGGAGAATGGATTGAGAGCAGCCCTGCTCTCAATCCATTGGAAAACAACTTGGGAGTGCTGGTGGATGAGAAGCTCAACATGAGCCGACAAGGTGCGCTGGCAGCCCAGAAAGCCAACCATATCCTGGGCTGCATCCAAAGAAGCATGGCCAGCAGGTCGAGGGAGGTGATTCTACCCCTCTACTCTGCTCTCGTGAGACCCCACCTGGAGTACTGCATTCAGCTCTGGAGTCCCCAACACAAGAAGAACATGGAGCAGCTGGAGCGGATCCAGAGGAGGGCCACAAAGATGATTCGAGGGCTTTTCCTACAGGAAAGCTGGAGAGGGACTTTTTACAAGGGCGTGTAGTGATAGGAGAAGGGGAAATGGATTCAAACTGCAAGAGGGTAGATTTAGATTAGATATAAGGAAGAAATTTTTCACTCAAAGGGTGGTGAGGCAGTGGAACAGGTTGCCCAGAGAAGTTGTAGATGTCCCATCCCTGGAAGTGTTCAAGGCCAGGTTGGATGAGGCTTTCGGCAACCTGGTGTAGTGGAGGGTTTCCCTGCCCATGGCAGGGGGGTTGGAACTAGATGATCTTTAAGGTCCCTTCCAACCCAAACCATTCTATGAGGCTATGGCTGGGTTCGCCTACTGTCCTACCTACTAATGTGAACAGTTGTTTAAATATCTAGTGGCAAATGTAGAGATCCAGGAGGCGTTTGGAGTTTGTTTCTCTTCACCAGCAAGGTTCAGTGATACCTTCGAATCTTGCGGCATAAACCCACGCCAGCTGTAACGGAAAACGTTTGCTCTTAAAACCAAAGTACTGTTCTGGGTTTGCCTCCCAGAACCTGCGTGGTTGTTTTGCCCTTAAGTGTGGCCGCAGTAGTTTAGTTGAGTAATAGTTTGAGGCGAAAAATACGCATTTGGCTACTGCATTCAAACACCAAATCAAAGGCATGGACGTACGCATCACTGTGTGAGCGTGGCCACAAACGTACTCCTGGGTGCCCCAGCGGCCCCGTCCCCAAGCCTGCCTCTGGGTGACATTCTAACTGTGCTGTTGAGATCTGGTGTCTACTGGCACTCTCACACACGCAGGTGGAAAGAAAAGCGTTGCACAGACAGTGGAGCGTAACTCCAGTTTTCCCTCGACAACGAGGGGATGAGGAACACGTGCTGCAAATCACGTTGTCTGTGCCCGGCAGGCTGCAGGAGGAGCAGCATGTGGGTTCTGCTTCAGGGCCAAGACTGGTGTCACACGCTGAAACAGGGAGAGAACCGATAAGCAGAGTCAGAATCAAGAAAGTAAAATTGAAGGTAACTGTAGTCATTGAAATTGCGTTGTGACCTCTGAACTCGGATCTATTCCCCTGAATAAACTGTTCAGATTTTCTGAGCTACTGTGCATCTGCAGCTCCCTCTGCCAGTGGAAACAGGAATGTCGAGGTTCTTAGGATAAGGCCAAATTTGAAAAATGTTTTTTGGTTTTTTTTTTCTTTCTTAAAGCCAGAAAAGTAATTTTAAATTCCTGACAATCTGTACCATTAACACTAGATGGCAGTGAGCGATAACATTTTTTAATAAGTACATTGGGTCCAAATGCATAGTTTTGCCTGAGGAGGAACAGCAGTACGGTTACAGCAGAAGCAAAGTAGTCAGTGTTTGTAGTTTTAAAGCTTGAGCCTTTCAAGCCTCTTTAAACAGAACTCTGAGACATTTATTCACAGCAACCTTTCAGCTTTTCTGAGCATTTAACTTAGAATTTGAGATTTTTTTTCTTTTTTTTTCTTTTTTTTTTTCCCTCTCCCTCAGACTTTGCTTCTTTCATTCGTTTAGCAGCTGTCGTTATGATGGAAAATATGGATGACCATATCCACCCTTCCCACACACGTATCCAAAGCTGACCCTAATGCCATTGCATAGTTTGCCTGCCCAGTTTCGTTTTGTTATCTTTTCTTTTCTGTGACTTAGCCATAGCAGTGTCACAGCCTGTTAAAATTCTTAGCAGCTGCTCTTACACAAACTAGTGTGGCTGGACAGCTTGGACATCCAGTGTGGGCCTAAACTCAATATTGGCTCAGGATTAAGAAGCCAGTGCACATCATTGCATACAGAAGTGATTTTGGCAATTCAAATGCTTCTGACAAAGTCCATGGTGTGTCATAATATCATTTATAAAGGTTGATGCATCTAAGGATTTAGGAAAAATTACCAAATAAACATTGTTTACTGGCTAGTTTGCACACAAGCAGGTAGTTGAATAGGTATGAGTATCTATCAATGCATTGTTTTAGGTAGTTGCTCCTGGATTTGGCATGGGTTGTCAGGCTACCAAGGGCATCAGGAGAGATTGGCAGAGAACTGGACGTTTCTGTTGTGGTGACAGTAGGACTATACAAACCCAGGGTAGAAGAAAAGTCAATGGTGGTCGGAATACAGAGAGTGTCTGTTAATTGGGTGCCTGCAGAGCAGGACTCTCATGGTGCTATACAGAAGCAAAATTGGCCAATTCCTGGAAGAAAACACAGAATTATAAAAAAGATGTTTCCTATGGTTTAAGTTAAAGATGCAAAGTTAGAACTCGGCCTTTCAGCTTCATGAGGGAGCAGTTCTCAGTGGATACGAAATAACAGTGGATAGAAAACAGTTGTATGTTAACTAATATGCAAAGAAAACCCATTTTTGGTCAACAATTTTTATATTGAAAGACAGATAGGAGGTATTTTATAATTAACTAATATTAAAATGTTGAATTAGGTATTTAACATTGTTGCGGTTTGACCTGGTTGGCAGCCAAAGGCCGGGCAGCCACTCACTAGCCCTCCCCTGCTCCTGGGGGAATGGGAAAGAGAATTAAAGAGGAAAAGGGAAGGAAATTCATGGGTTGAGATAAGAACAATTTAATAATAGTAATAATATAGAGTTAAAAGTAATAATGATAAAATAATAATAATATATGAAAAAATACATATAATGATAATAATATATACAAACAAGTGATGCACAGTGTAATTGCTCACCACCTGGTGACCAACGTCTGTCCCATCCCAGCAAATGATCCCAAAAAAGGTAAGTGCCCCTGCAATCCCAAACGAGTCAGAGGCCCCTAAAAAAAAGCGAGAAAGAGAGAACTGAGAGTCCGAGGGTCCAAGAGTGAGAGACCTCGGAAAAGAAAGATTACTTCTTCCCGGTCAGCCCTCATCTATATACTGGGCATGACGTTGCATGATATGGAATGCTTCATGGGCCAATTTGGCCCTCAATCCTAAATTTAAGCTCAAATCATAAGAGGAGCTGTGAACCCTTTGTCCCAGCCGTGCTCCCCCCAAGCCTGTTGTGCTCCTGCACATGGGCAAAAACACAGGAAGCTGAAAGGTCCTTGATGTCTCAGCACCAGCTATAAACATCAGTGCGCTGTCGACATTCTTCTCATAACAAGTCCCAGACTGAATCCAAAACACAGAGCTCTTCTAGCTGCTAAAAAGAAAAACGGACACTGTCCCAGCTGAAACCAGGACAAACTTTCTATCAATATCATCAGACTAAGATTATTTAATTGCCATGAGACAGAAATATCTAATAGAGTGTAAGTCTGAGAATTATAGAGCTCAAGAGACTTAATATAAGTAGTATCAATTGGAATACAAATTACAGTTACGTTTGAAAAGAATTGTGTTGACTGAGGTGAAGACACTTGGCCACTTCTGCAATCTCTAGAAGCAGTCCTGTTAGATATGCCCTGAATGTTAACTGAAAGCATCGTCTTGTGAAACCTTAAATTCGCACACAGGAATTCGCATTGATAAATTCAACTGGAATGGATTCTTTGGCTGTGAATACAGCATCTGCAAACTGTGATGGGTCTATATCTATATGCAATCTTCACAACCCACTTCCCTTTAATCTGTATGGAAATACCACCTGCTCTTCATTCAGGGTACAGACACTTCTGTAGGCATACATGAGCATCATTTCTCTCTCTCAGGACTGTATAGCAAATATTTCTGATAGTGAGGGTAAGAATTCCAGCTCATCTCCTGCTGCTCAGCAGCTCTGGCAATGTTTTCTCCTCAAAGCCAACGGCAGTGCAGGTCAGGCACTGGCGCCATCTCCCTCCACCAAAACCAAGCCATCCCTCAAGCGTCCTTGCCAAGAGGATTGATTTGTGCCTCACCTGTGTGACACATGGGAAGGTCACAGTTTGGGACAAGAAATGCTTGCCGTCACTGTATGATTTGGCAGTCTGAAACAAGTTAGCAATCCTTTGCGGAAACCAAACGTCGGATGCTTGGCTTTCTGGTGAATTCATCAGACTCTTGCTGAGAAGAACTGACTAGCAAAAGACTTTGCCCAATTGAATTAAAATCAGCTAGAGCAATGGAATACATCCTTAGGAGAAAACCTGAAGTGCATAAATTTCAAGTGGACTAGAGTGAGACTATTATAGGGCTAGAAAACCCAGTAAATAGGAAATAACTTCGTTCAAGCTGTCTAGTGTGCATATTTGTGTTCTTTAGATGGTGGGGAGGTAGGGGAAGGGCTCTTTACATTAGTGTTGGGTGATAGAACAAGAGGAAATGGGTATAAGCTTAGTCGGGGAGATTCAGGTTGGATGCTAGGAAGTATTTCTTCTCTGAAAGTGTTGTCAGCCACTGGAATAGGCTGCCCAGGGAGGTGGTTGAGTCCCCATCCCTGGATGTGTTTAAGAATAGGGTGGATGATCTACTTAACGATATGGTTTAATGGGGATTAGGGACGGTTGGACTCGATGATCTCTAAGGTCTTTTCCAACCTAGAAATCTATGAATCTATGAATCTATGAATCTTATGCTGCTGGAACAAAGACAGAGCCACTCTATAAGTAAACCTCCACCATTTTTTTGACTCACATTTTGTCTTCAAATAAATATCCTTGCATTCCCCTTACTCTGTTGTACAATACCATTTTCTTATCTGTAACATAGCGAATATGTGGCTTTGTAAAACGTTTTAGGCCAACGTGTCCTCTCTTGATATCTCTAGACAGTATCTGTGTTGTGGCTTAGCCCACCTGAAAACCAAACACCACGCAGCCGCTCGCTCACCCTCACCTACCCCTAGGGGTCGGGAAGAGAATCAGAGAGGAAAAGGGAAGGAGACCCATGGGCTGAGATAAGAACAAATTAATAATAAAAATAAATTTTTATAGATATATATGCACGTATAATTATAATAACGACATATACAAACAAGTGGTGCACAGTGGAATTACTCACCATCCAGTGACCAAGGCCTGTCTTGTCCTGGTAAACAATCTTGAAAGAGTTAAGTCCCGATACTGCAATCCCAGATGAGTGAGAGGCCTGAAAAGAGAGTGAGAGAGAGAGAGAGGAGTCGGAGAGTCCAAGAACAAGAGCCCCCAGAAGATCAAAATACCTTATTTCTGGTCAACCTTCATCTATCTACTGGGCATGACGTTGCATGATGTGGAATACTCCATTGGCCAATTTGGCCCTCAATCCTAAATCTAAGCTCAAATCACAAGAGGAGCTGTGAATCCGTTGTCCTGGCCATGTTTCCCCCTAGACTGTTGTGCTCCTGCACACTGGCAAAAACACGGGAAGCTGAAAAGTCCTTGAGGTCTCAGTGCCAACTATAAACATCAATGCCCTATCCACATTCTTCTCATAACAAATACCAGATTACAAGCAAAACACAGAGCTCTTCTAGTTGCTAAAAAGAACTAACTCTGTCCCAGACTAAACCAGGACAACCTGCTATGAGAAAAATTATATTATAGAGGATGGGTAGAGGAGAACTCCCTTGCTGAAATCAACTAGGAAGGATTTAAAACCCTTGAGGGCTACATGTATTGAGGAAGAAGAGAAAACTCTATGAACAAAGTGGTGGTCCTCCTAATTGTGTAGGGTTTTGTTGTGTAAGATGAAGTGCCGTAAGAAGAACGTGTAGAAAGAAAAGGAGGTGAGAAAATATCCTTAATCCGTATTGGACTCAAGAGAAGAAACTGGAGCTAGATTTGCCTTTAGGTTAATGCCCTTTTCCCCACCCTGTCAGTGTAAGGAATCACTTAGGCTGCTACATAGTACGCATCAGTTGTTAGATACCTTTGCATTGACTGTACAATAGAAAGGGTCTCACTGTGGGCAGGAATTAGGCCCGTGTTGTCAGTAACGAATGGAGAAAGTATAAGAGTGTGGCAAACCTCACCCTGGAGTTATGGACAGCAGGAGAGTTTTCTGAGCTTTCCTTTTGACGTGATTGAGAGGCTGTAAAGGATGGCATAAAAGTTGAGAAAATCTGTGATTCCGGAAATATGAGTTCAGCTTAAAGGCAGCATTTTCCGAGCAGTACAGAGACACTGGGTGGTGCCACGATGTGAATCAGCACTGCCACGTGAAGTGCAAGAGAGCTCCGTGCCAGCCTGTGCATCTCTGTGCCATATTTCTAGTTCTAGGGCCGGTCCCTGCACAGGCCACTCAAATGTCTGAACCTATTAGGTGAAGATGTAGGAATCCTTACAGAAACGCAGCAAAGACAGTGTCACAATAATCACGAGATAAGGTGCTTCAGACACTTGAACTCAGGCTGGAAGAAATGTCAGCAATGATGAGATTTGGTTTAGAAGTCAAGATGGGAAGTGCTGCAAGTGATGAGAAGCACTGCATTTTATGTCATTTCATGATTGGGAATCACAGTTTAGAAACCAGAGCAAAGTTTAAAGCTATGCATTTCAGAAATGAGTAATAGTATTGTTAATATTTATTAACTGCAGAGAGGTGACTGCAGTCTGAAATCAATCAGTAGCAGGAAACTGGGGATTGACAAAACCAAAATGTTCAAACAGGCCAGTAAGCTGGAGAAAAATGAAGTAACATTGACGTTGGTGTGACGATGATAAAAAAGACTGAAAGCCCCAAGAGACTGTTGGCCCAGCCTGAGTGCAACCGTGGTGCTCACAGGAATGTCAAATTCAGCTGCACTCAGCCTTGTGAGATCGAGGACAGGGAGACTTAAGATCATTTAAACTTTTAAAACTGGAAAGCATGCTTCTCAACTCAGCCCTGATGGTAAGCCCTGGAACTGGCAGTGTCCACAGGAGCGATTCAGCAAGGCAGAGGGGAAGCGATGCTGTGATAGATAACTGTAATGGACTTCAGAGCTGTTTCTCGTCACTTGAGCTGACTCACTTCCTGCAGATTCAAATTTTAACGTTTATTGGCATATTATCCTAGTCTGCGGGATAATTACAGTTGCATTAAATGGCTGAAAGTAATCATAGTTAAAAGTTACCACTGGCACTGTTACTGTGTCATGAGGAAAGGAGCATGTGTATTTCAAAGGATTTGGTCTGCCTCATTTCAGTTTGAAGGTTGTGTCCATACCTTGCATGCATGAAGAACTGAAGTATGGTGGCTTCACCCTAACAAGGGAAAGGGATTCTCAAGGCAAGGGACAGCTGAACTTTCCTAGACTGAAATAGCTTGTGTTAAAAGTGTGTCAGGTGTTTGAGAATGCAAAGAAACATTTTTGCATTAGCACTGATCAGCCTCCAAAGGCTTTGACACTGCAGGAGTTCCCCCTCAGAAGCACTCGTTGCTCTGAGCCCTGCACCAAGTGTCGACCCTCTTCCCTCACTGCATCTGCTGCCAATTCCAGCTGTCTTCAGTGCCCACCAGTCCTCTGTGAAGCTACAAGAACAAAAATGCTAAACACAGCTGGGTAAATCCTTTAAGCACCCAAACTGAAAAGAAAATGAAGCAGGCAAGGATTACCAACAGGATTCCAACAAGTCATCAAAAATGCAGAAATTCAAAGTTAAATGGAAAAAACAGAGTTGGATTCACATTCTCATGATGTGAGTACTCAGAAAAGGCATTGACACCTTTATTTTGTTGTCCTGAGAGCAAGGTAATCTGTAGGTAACTTTTATATGTACATATATATACATATTTATATATAAATTGTATTTTAGCTGGGAAGCAGAGAGTTCTTACCATCTAGAACCCCAGTTTTCTCCAATAGGATCACACTCTCAAATATCCACCGTGATGAGAGGAATATACTATTTCAGATCTTTAGTATGACCACTCCACCACAGTAACAGGAGCAAGAAGGAAGCAGCTTTGCTTCTGGGAAGCGTCAGCATCTCCTCTGGTCTATGCCACTGCTGAAGTACAGCATCCAGGATGTTATAGGTGGAATCTACATACAGGATTCCTTTTGTAAAAATAAATAACTAGAAGATAAATCCTATGCTTGCACTTTCAAGACAAATCTTGCTGGGAGTGTGATGAAGAGGAACCAGAGAAAGAAGTATTTGTTCTAGTCAAAACCACCGTTGTTATCCTTCAGCACAGGTTCATTTCTCACATTTACTAAGGTACACATATGGGATGCGTATCACTTAGAGAAGGAAAAGATAAAATGTGACAATGCTGCTTCTTCATCCTAACAACCTAAGAAGAAAAGTCACTGCCCCCAAAGCTGTTTTTGTTGCTGTCATGGTCAGCCTCTACCGAAAGTAAAGAGTAACAAACCTCATCCATGGCTTTCCAGCACGAGACTTTGCAATACAGTTGCTAATTGTCGACATGAACTTTAATTTTTAGTGTAGAAAGAGAAATGTACTGAAGTTTGCACGTGACCTTGACAGTCTGCAAGGACATGTTATGTCCTGTGATGCCTCGCTTTGTTTATTGTCCAGTTAAATCACTGTGTCAGCGGTTTTGCCCAGTATCTGGCCAGAAGGTGACTTTGTCTGGCCTTGCCCGCAGGACATTACCATTTCTAAAATGCTCTTGGACAAAATGCATGTCTAAAAGCAAATTTGTCCTCAGAGCCATACTGCTCTATTCAGCTGGGGCAACATCTTGGCTTGATGAAGTTGCCTAAGGGTTGGATCCTTACTCTGACACCGTGCAAGCAACCAAATTTAAAGAAGTTGCCTCTGTTTTATTCAGACAGAAAGCAAAGTAGCTCACTGTCTGGAGGAAACAGAGGTAACTTCTTTGAGCTAAACAAAAATGTAGGTTACTGTAGGTATACGCTTATATCTGAAGATCTGACTGTAATAATACATCACGCACTTGAAATAATAGTCTTTACTTTCACCCACATACGTTCGTATTCCATAGAATGTGTTTTATTTAGTATATGTATCATATATACAATGTGTGTATATAATATATAAAAAAAGATAGCAGATATTTCTTACTTGTGAGAGCAACCATCCGTACATGGGGTTGCAATGTGCCCCTCCTCCCTGAGCAGAGGTAGTCAGTGGCCAGAGGGACTCCTCTGCCCTGAGCTGCATGGGACAGGCAGGAGCCTGGCATTCCAATGACTCACCTGGGAAAGGTGTCTCCCCTTGGTGGGTTTTAGCCGGGTTGTTGTCAATATGCAGCAAAAGAAAAGGGGAGACCTTGAATCTCAGCTGGCTCTGGTAAGTTTGTAGGATGCCCTGAGCATACTTATCTCCTTTAGTTTTGAGAAGACCCAGGATTAGCGTTTCAAACCCACATCTCTTGGAAATCTGGTCTAAGTTTGGGCACTGACTATTTCTCCCTGAAGAAAGTATGCACTGTTTTATGAAGGAGTTGCACACACAAAGGAAGAGCTAGGGAGTTCTGCATTACTTCAGCCTTTAACTTCAACTCAACAAACTTAGGTAATTACTAGATCTGGACTGATTTCATTACAATTTGTTCCTTTGCTAGTTAGAGTAAGACTTTCTCTCTGGGCATATAAAAAAACTCTCAGTTATCTCCTGGTTCTTTATTAATTTCTAAAACTAGACAAAAGATTCCACTACTCTCCATTCTTTCATCTGACTCAAATAAATATATTTTACTGTGAAAAGGTCTCAGCATAACATTAGCAAATAAATACCGGGGAGGTGTAAAAATACATGCTACAGTTACGTCAGATGAAACAGATACAGATGACCACGTTCAGAAACCTGCACCTTCAGCCTCCTGCCCACCAGACAGGTGGGGTCTTAGGGAAAGGCTGAGGGCAATGCAGAAGTCAGGCTGCTACAACCAAGGAAAAACAGCTGGAGAAGTGAAAGCATTTCCCACAAAAACTTGTTACAGGAAGGTAAGGCAGACATATGCATTGCTAAAAGCTACAAATGACCTTAGAAAACGAAGGTGACTGCCAGAATACACCTTTGCTGCCTCCAAGACACATCAGCTGTGGCCTGCAGTTGGGAAGCCTTCCATGAGCCAGTGGTTCTGAGTGTCTATTTCTCCCTTATACTGAATCCGAATGCTGCTTTCCCATCTGCTTTGCAGCAGCTGAAATGGATCTATGATGTCTACTCTGCCTGAGATCAGTTGTGTGATGGATGTGACCACAGGGAGAGGTCAGACAGCGAGTGGCACAGCAGACACTACTCCTCAGTACCCTTTCCTGGCCAGGGCACAGCTGAGGCTTCCCCTGAGGTGCACAAGTTGGGTTTCTCTGCGGAGCACAAGCAACTGAGCACGCACTGTTAAAATAACTATTTTCTTAACTGTGTAAACTATAGATGTGAGCAAAGAGGCTAAGAAAGAGCAGTATGGAATAGTGAGAGCAAGATGAGGAGGAGGCGCAAATACAAAATGTATCTGACCCAACCTGGGGGCTGTAGCCAGTTATGGCACAATTTGAGAGGAGACAACGTGAAAGGTGTTATGGTGCAACTAGCTTGCAGGGCACTTGTGATGTCTAGGTTTGGGACAGCAAAGGTTTTGATGCTTCTTAAGTTTGACTGGTGAAAGAAAAGAATAGAGGTGCTGGAGGAATTAAAGATGGAGCCAATAGTCCATGACAAGGACTGTGAGTCACCAGGGAACTTCGCTTGTTTTCCAGCAGTGTCATAAAAGCATCGTCCACTTATCTGAATAAACACAACAATGTACAAATTATTCCTGAGGAACTCATAAAACATGTATTAATGGCTTGAGAGATAAACAATAGAATCCTAGCTCAAGCACGCATATTTTCTGATGTAAAAGCCTGCTTTTTGATGCCTACAATCCTACTTCACAAAATAGTCTTTAAATAAAGACCAAATGGTTGGTAAAGTGTTTACTCTGGAATTATAAAATCAAGTAATAATACATTTCCAGACCTGTGGATTTCTTTCCTCTTAGGCTTTAGAAATAGTTAAAAAGTCTAACTAGAGGGAAATAAGAGGGGTTGAAGAAAATAAAAATAAACATCACTTAAGCTTGGATATTTTGTTTATTTTATAATGTATCTAAACAGTTAGGGTCATGAAAGGTTAAATGCTTCAGTGAGACTAAAGTAAAATTAAAGCAGCATTGGTCATTCTTAGATTCAGCATCCAAAATCCTTTTGTGTCATCCCAGCTTCTGATCTGCCCTAATGTATGCATTTAAACAGCACTGCATTAAAAAACAACAGATAAAAAGGAGGCATGAATACTCCAGGTCATTTTGGCCCCAGTGATAAATCCACTATTGATTTCCATGAGATCTCAGTTTTCCTCAGGTGATTGTTCCTTCGGGAATCTCACCTGCAGGTGGTAATTCTTGTTAAGTTGCACTGATTGCCACTCTGCTGTGATGGGACTTGAGCCCTGACCCGGCTTGGGCAACCTGCTCCGAGCCCTTTCCCATGGTCTCCAGGTTTAGCTGTTCACCTGCACTCCCACAAAGCGGGATATATTGCCGCACTGCTGTTTTACTCAAAGGGAACGAGATGGCCTCACTGGGTAGTTGATTCCAGATACTGCATTTTTTAGTTATTAGGAGTGGTTTTTTGCAGTGAGTCTGCCCTACTTTCCTGCTACATTCACCCTTTACATCACCTAAGAGTTTAGAAAGAGCTTGAAGCACCGACTGCAGGTGACAATCTTGTTCCCTGCCTGGGAACAAGACATGAGTCTGTCCCTGGGGACACACATGAGTGGTTGCACCTTAGCTCAGGTATTGCATTCCCACCCTAAGAGTTTGGAAATACCTGAAAGTTTCATACAAACCTTCCAGGAAACTATGCCAGATTTCAGAGCATGTGTGGGATGTCTGACCACAACCAGAGGACAACTGCCAGCGATGTTTTGCCCTCTGCTACACAAACCCCCACCAAGCACATTCTTAGAGGAAGGCGCAACAAACCTGTACCCCTATCAAAATTTCAGTAGAGCGTATGGTCCTTTGCTCAAAAGGCAGCAATTTTCTGTTTACTGTCAGACCTCCATGTTTGCACAGCACTCATTTCTTGGTTTCTATCAGCAAGATCATTTTCCCAGGGAAGCAAGATATAAGTAGTGTAGTGGAGGGAGTCCCTGCCCATGGCAGGGGGGGCTGGAACTAGATGATCTTTGAGGTCCCTTCAACCCAAACCATTCTATGATTCTATGATTCTACGATTCTACAATTCTACGATTCTATGATATGGCATCCCAGCTGTGGCAGCATCACTGTTGTCATTAGTGGCGTCCATCTTACGTTAACGTCCTGCTATCCATAATTTAAGTTGGTTGGGCTCCTTCTGGGAACGGCTCATTTTTCGTCAGCAGTGACACGGTACAAGTGGTGGCATTTGAGGTGGCACTTGGGCGTAATGTCTCTCCCTGAGCAATTCCCAGGTGCTCAGCAGGAGCTAGCAGGATGTCCAGCACAAGTAGCGCTGGAAAAAAACACGAGGCTGCGAAGCACAACCGGTGCTGCAGAGGGGACCCCCAACTTCCCTGGCTTCATTCATGGGGTGCACTGGAAGAGCAGCAGCCAGGAAAACAAACCAACAGGTGCTGCAGCACAAGTTATGTATTCCAGGACAAAAATAACCTCCAAAAACAGTGTTGGCCCAGGTGGTTGCCCTGACCCACCGGGAAACTTGTAACCTGCTGCAGAAGCTGAACTTTTACCAACTGTTTGGCTTTTGCTGGTTCAGCAGCCTGTGCTCTGCCAGCGATACACCCTTGGGATGTTTGTGAGGAGAAGAATACATATTACTGTGGTATTGTTATCAAAATAGGAAGATTTTTCAAGATCACTTTCTACACCAGAACCAGCAAAGCAAAGCAAAGCAGTGACTGGTAAGAAACAAGTAGCAGGTGGCATAAGTCCTGTAACGTGTGTGGTCTTTCCCAAATTGAAGCCATATGATGGTTTCTGAGAGGCTTTCAGTGTGTCAGAGCCTTGTGCGTGTCCTCTCTGTAGCGTTACGTGTTGGCATTCGGCAGCGTCTGTCGCATGGCTCCCAGCCACGGGAGCGCAGGGACGGTGTGGCTGTCCTCAAACCTGCCCGTGGCTCTTAATGTCCCTCTCGTATTTTTCTGTTAGGCTGATTAATAACCACATAGAAGTGACAGCATTGTAACGACCGTGGCAGCAAGTCCCACAGATCACTGAAAGCAAAGGAAAGATCCATTTTTACTTCAGAGAGCTTGAAGTTAGCTTCCAGGTGAGGCTCAACGCAGGTGGTGACTTGACGGTGATTCAGGCATAGTCAGTACGGTGGCTGGACTGAAGGAAAGCAAGTCCCTGTTGAGAAGGTCAGAAGTAGCCTGTCCTTCATGACTCCTAAATTAATTCAGTTGTCAGTGCAGACTAAGATTTGTCTTAATTTCTTTTTCTGCTATTCAGATCCTGGCCAAGCTCCAGGCTGTCAAAATGTTGCCTGTCCCTGCATGGAGCAGTCACACTCAATAGAGTCTCACTGTGCTCTCAGGGAGCTTCAGAGGTTAATGTTCACCCGCAGAAGGTTAAAGCAGGCTCCGGGGAAGCCAATTTGCCCTTCCTGCGGACACAGTGGGATCGGGTGGGCAGCCAGCTGATCATGCAGGCTGTTACCCTACGAGAGTCGGCAGAACTGCCAGCACCCCTCCCACCCTGCTGCGACAGCCCATAACGCTGGGATGATCTTTCCCAACTGTAGAAACTGACTCTTAATAAATTGCCCTCTCCTTTGTAAATTTACCCTAACCACAGATTTTGGTTGCTGAGGTGGTGCCCAACCAGGCAAAACCTAAGCTCTCCATGCCTAGCCACTCCACCCACGCCATTTGGTGTGGCCATCTCCAGAGGCAGTTAAAACTACCTTGAATATTCCTCCGTTGCTGTGGCTCACAGTTGTGGCTATTTTTGATTTCCGAGCAGTGACGGTGTTCTTGTTTACTAATTTTCTTGTTTTTCCATTAAAAACAAAGAAAAATTTTCTCTTTATAAAAGGACTGCACTAAATAGAATAAAAGACCCCCTTACCACAGCCCGTGTAAGACAATACCACTGACCCTGGGATGCTCTTCTCCCCACCTCGGTATTCAGTAGAAACTTAAATTCGATATCTGCTAAAGAAGACGCTAGGAATAGACTCGTACTTCCTAGTACAAAAAAAATATTCTGAGTTTCAGTTAATCAGGATACACATATCGTATGCTTAATTATAACAAGTGTCAATTTAGCAACCTGAAAGAGGCTTTTAGATAGCAATTACCATTCTTTTGGGGTTTTTTTCTTTAAAAAAAATCACACTTAATAAAAGACAGTTTTCCATTTCTATAGCACCCAGGAAACTGAAAATACTTTGTAGACACTACTTTGTGACATCATCATGAGGCTGCTCCTTTTAAGTGCTTGACACAAGCAAGGAAACATCAGCACATGCTCATTGGATTGTTTTAAAATATTTTTTACAGAAAGAAGTTTTTCATCAGAAAACATTGATTCATCAAAATATAACTAACTCTCAAGAAAACTAGGTTCTGAAAAAATTGATAAGTTGTGAAAACATTTTTTTATCTGTTTGAAGTCAGAAGGGGCTAACCATTAGATTTAACTGCTTTTCATTTTGAAATTTGAGGTTTTTGTTAAAAAAAATAAAAATATAAACGCTGAAGATATATCATAATGACTGGAATTAGGTGTCAGAATTAAATATACCATGGTTTTAGTTTTGAAGTTTTTAACCATCAGCTCTGTGGTTTTTATTGTGGATTGAGATTTTCAATTTGTTGTCTCGATCTGGCCTGCCAAACTTATCTTTAAAAACCTCAACACGTCATAGGGAGGGATACGGTGCCCACCCAGCTCTAGCTGCAGGCTCATCTGGGTCCCGAGTTGTCCATCGGCACGGGTGACTGTGTCTTGGACCTGTGGAGCTGAAAACCCCAGTGTCACCGTTGGAGTCCTCGGGGCAGAGTGGTGCTTGCCCCTTGGGACTGCCTGAGGAAGGTGGAGTTGCTCAGTACTCTCCTGCTCAAACAAATGAGTGAAGATCCAATGATAGGGCACCAGCTGAGCGCTCCGGAGCACCGTCTTAAGCCTTTGCTCCTCCAGCCAATGTTCTAGCATGATTGTATCAGGGAATGCAGATAGAGGAAAACTGTTTTGTTCTTCCTGCCAGCTCTCAGTTAACATTCGAGCCCTTTGGATTAGCAATATAGTGAAGATGTGTTTCTTGCACATTGTTTGCTGACTTCCAAGTTGCTCTGTAATGGTTTCTGGGAAAGCGAGCAGCGACGTCTGACTTCAGGGGAATTGCAGTTTGACGGATGTGGGAGGTTTTTGTGTTTGGAAAGAAGTATTCCAATTTTCTTCTGATTACTTTTTTGTATACATGCCCAGAGATGTGGCTAGGGGCCCACTTAGAGCTAATTAATAAATACATTCAAGGCTCTGGGTGTTTTTTAAGGCAAATTTAACCCACTCAATCATCGACTACAGAGACTCCAGCACCGAGAGGCTTGCTAGTCACACACCTTTTTGTAGCAAAGGTGACACGAAGGAGAAGAGCTTTCCCTCTTCGTTACCAGCCCCCAGCCCTGTTCCTGACACCAAAATCAGATTTAGAGGAGAGTGCCAACATTGGGAAATCCACCGTCAGGAGCCCATCAGTGACTCTGCCTCTCATGTCTCCCTCGCTTCCCTCCAGATCTTCTCCGTCCACCCCCAGAGCGATGCTCACCGATGGCTGGATGTTGGCCCCGCTCTCTCCTCTCCTCTCCCCCCTCCCTGCAGGCAGCCGTCCCGAGGTGTGACACACTGCCCTCTCCTGCCTTCGTCAGAGTGCCTGGGGAGCTATTAAAACGCTGTCATAAATCATAGTTATTAGCCAAGTGACTCATCTTACGGCACTGAGAAGGAATCTCCGATCTCCCGAGTGCTCGGTGTCTCGAGCAGAGAGCGAGCGCTGGGGTGTCGATGAGCCTTTATGGTCTCCTTATCTTGCATTTCCAACAGCAAAACCCGACCCGTGTTTTACTCATGCTGTTTATATATCTAATCAAAGCGGGTCAGGAAACGCGGAAGACAGCACCAGGGCTGCCTGAGAAACAAAATATTTGTCAGAGAGCATTAACTCGGCCTCTCTCTTTCGGGGAATGATAGATGAAGTGTGCCTGAAACTCTGTTTAAATTATGTGAAGTAATGCACTGGTGGTTACATTCATCCTAAGCAAATCATTTTCACTCACTTGAGCTGCCTTACAGAATTTTCCAATAACACTTTAAGCAGCCTAAAACAAAATGAAGTCTTCACGGGTCGCTCATGTGGGAGTTCCTCTCGGAGCCTGCTTGCACACAGACAGGTTCAGAGGGCTCTGTACCTGGAACAGATGTGGGACCCAGGCCAAAGACTGGATCAGCACTGAGACCAAAGTTTGGGAGGTGCCAGGGCTGGTGCCCATGTCCACTGTGCAGTGTTTAAGCTGGTTCGACCAACAGAAAGCCTGCCACCAAAGAAACCACAGCAGCCCCTTATGAAACAGTAGAGTGACTTTAAGGGAGGCTCTGAGAAGCTTCTGTGCCCCTGTGGTCACCCAGGCAAGGGCAAGTGCCTGCTCTCCACTGGGGACAGCAGAGGAGGGCACCTTGCTCTCGCCGGGAGCTGCTTCCTTGCCCAGCTAGCATCGTCCTCAGGCAATGGTCAGCATGGGGGACATCTCCTGAGCCCCTTGATTTGAGGACCATGAAGGCCATGGGCCTGTCAGTCTCCCAGCTCTGTGAGCTCTTGGGAAAGAGGAATGAGCCAACATGAGGAGGCTTTTCTTCCCCAGGCTATGGTAGCACAGCAATGGTGCAGGGAGCCCGCGCCAGGGCACACACTAGCGAAACGGGCTCTGGACCGACCCGAGCCAGCCTCCAGACCCATTCCTGCTGTGCCATGAAGTGTCAGTGAAAGGGTTGCTCTAGCAGAGAAGACTTCCACTTAAGCGTATCTTCTCTACTGAAGCCCGGGGAATCTTACTAGGGATAATTATGGCTTGCTCAACTTAATAATTACACAGGGATATATTTCATCTGCACTCAGTGCCAATTCTCAGCTGAAGTGAACATATTTGCTGAAGTTTAATATTTTTTAGGGAGGAGTGCTATAATTTTCAGGGGAGGAATGCAATCAGATGAAGCCTAACAATGTTTCTGCTAGCAGGCATATTTTTAAAGAGTCTTGCCTTTATCTTTTTTTAAGAGGAGCCTTTGTTGACATCGGCTCCTGCTTTCACACGTGGTGTGGCCCCAGCAATTAGTAGTTCTGAGGATAAATTAAAAAGTCCTGTTTAAAACTTTTCAGAAAATACTATGAACAAGAGGGGGAAACCACTTAAGACAGCTGCTTCTGTGCACATCTTTTTGTGCTGTGAAATATGACTTCAAAGAAAACCCTTCTGTTTCCATTTCAAGGTCTTTTTGTAAGGCAAGGAAGATAGGCAACCGGCACTGGAATGCTGCTGATGGGAGATTTATTGAAGTCTTGAAGGGCTCAGTAGACTGGGAAGGTAATTTTTGTATCCTACTGCACTCAAGACTGATTTAATTTTGTGTCAGTTCTGAAACTGCAACCAGAATATGAGCTGTGAGTTTATAAATTGCTCCTCCGAGTGCCTGACCTTGCAGGGGAGGGGAAATGAGAAGGAGTTAGAAGATAAAGAGATCTTGCACAGCCGATCAGACGCATTTCACTGGGTTAGTGGACCTCTCTCTTGTTCCTCATTTCACCCTCAAGCACTCTCGCTTTGAGAGGATGCCAGTCTCCTTCATGCTGCAAGGGTGCCACTGTCCATCAGGGTACGTCTGAGACTCGGATCAGATTTTTTCAAATGGAGGATGCAGCTACTGCAATAACCCATGTATATAACAATTATTATTAGGATTCTTTTTTTATTTGGTTACTATAATACATATAAATCTTGAACTGAAGTAGAAGTTCAAAGAAAATATTTAAGAGCAGCAAATATCATTTAAATAGCAGGAAAAATATACTAATCGGTTGATTAGATTTGGGAATATTCTCTGAAGGGAAATGCCAGAAGTCCCATCCTATGAGTCACTTAAAAATAGATTAGACAAAGCTCTTGGGAATGCATTTCAAAACGTAGTTTTAGTTTGGCAAAAAACAAAGACAAAACGAGCTAACAGTACTGTAGGATTTTTCATTGTTCAGTTCCAGCTCAAAAATCTATGATTCAAGTCCTGAAATGTGTATAACCTATGATGTCCCATTAGAATCTAAGTTTAGTTTCCAAAGAAAATTTGATTAGAATAATTTGCACTTTCCTGACATTAAATCATTGCTATATGCAAGATATGAAGTATAGGGGGCCTGCCCTTAAAAATTATTTCAATTACTTGAGATTTAATTTAATTGTTGCACTGTAGTTGCAGCAAGTTTTAATTTTCTACAATCGATCTTCTCTGTAAAAGCACAGAGCAGTTTAAATAACACCGTGCATACCAAAATAACATTCTCTGATCGTAGAGGTGGTTACCACCACCACGCAGCAGATCCTCCACGTGAGGGATGGGTAATGCAGGATAGGGACAGTCGGATGGCAGCCCCTGAGCTGTGGCAGGCTAACAGCAGGTCATATGCTGCTGAATCCTACCCTGGTTTCCAACTGGTATTTTTGCTAAAAAAAAACTAAATTATACTACAGATGTTGCCTGAATATCATCTTACCCTGTAAGCAATCATTGTTGCACCAGGAGTGCTATGCAATCAGTAGTGGAAAGCCAAGTGATCCATGAACTGTGTCGGTGAGATAGAAAAGCCGAAATGCCCGTTACATATCAAATCAACAAAGCCTTACTGTATTGTATACAGTTCATTAATAAATGCCATGTATGATTAGCACTGGTGGAGCTGTTAGGGGAAATACATGTTGTGCCTTTATATTTGCTATGTTGTCCATTTCAGCAGTCACTTGGCAGTTTTGTCTTTTGGAAGTTATCTCAAGACCAGGTGGGAGAGGTACCATATACTACTTCCTGATTCAATCTTATCCTGCTCATTTGCCCCTGTGAACGGAGGCGTGAAAGGACTGGTCCACAGCTTTCCAGGCAGAAATGTCTCCAACACTGAGATATTTCACCAAAATGGGAAAATTACCTTAGAGAAGCAACAGAAAATACAATAAACTCCATAAATTCCATGAGAGCTTTATGGGATCGTCAGACGCTGCACATCTATGGCTATAGAAACATGCCCCTCTGTCATCCTCTTCTTCATCTTTCAATTCTGTTTTGTTTGATTTTCAACTTTGCTTACTGCTCCCTCACTTTTGGGTTTTTTGGGTGCGAGAAGGGTTATTCTCTGTGACTGATCTAATACAGCAGTACAGCAAGAGTCTGTTGTTGCCCAGAGCACTGCAAAATGTTCTCGGTGGGCAAATCCCACCTGAGATAGCCTATCAGATATCATCTTGGGATCCTTTGAATTCATTCACTTTATTCCCACTTCTTGCTCACCAGCCTGGGCTGCAGCACCAAGGACGCTGTTACATCTTCCTCAGCCAGGAGGAAACATCCTGCCTCTTGTAGGCAGGATCTGTACCTTAAGTTAATTAGTTCATTATCTTCAACTCAGTCCAGCTGGCTAATAATAATTGGATGCCATAATTCCCCCTTTTTGTTTTACAATTTTTGTTTTCAAAGGTTTTTTCAAGAAGGCTTTAAGGTGAGCAGAGACCCAGTCCATTCATCCAACTCCAGCACGCTTCCCTCCCAGGAATACCACATCGGGGCTTGCAGCTTTAACTTCTTACCCGAAGGACTCTTGCTCGGGCTCCCACTCCGGCTCTTTCAGCTCCAGCAAGGGAGTCGGGGCTTCTCAGGGTCTCACAGATGTATCATGTCAGGGTCACCAGTTGTTGCTCACCAGCCTGGGCTGCAGCACCAAAGACACTGTTGCATCTTCTATAGCCAGAAGGAAATGGCCTGCCTCTTGTAGGCAGGATCTGTACCTTGAGTTAATTAGTTCATTAGTTCATTATCTTCAACTCAGTCCAGCTGGCTAATAATGATTGGATGCCATACCCACTGGCACTGAGGAGTCCACTTTTCAGTGTGTGTGATGACACGTGCTGTAAAAAAATCTCTGAAACAGTGGTTGGTTGACTTCAGCTGTAACTAGCGGTGGAAATCTCAAACAGAAATTACACATTGTTTTATCTCAAATGGGGCTGGGTGCCATGCTTTGCTCATGTTAGTGCTGTGATCATTCTCCCTGTACTTGATGCAGTGACTATTTCATATTCAGTGGACAGTAAAAATCAATAGATCAGCATTAATCCCTGTCAGTTCTCAGATCATGGGAAATGATCATTCAAGTGCTCAGTAGGACTAATTGAATCCCTAATTGGAAAAAAAAAATGCTAGGAAGAAACCATAAGGAAAGTTTTTGTTATGTGTGTGTCTGTGTTTGCTAAACATCCCTATCCTGACTAGGAACTGCAAAGATAGAGGCTACTGAAAACTCTGGAAGGACTAGTCTAAAGGATGTGACACAAAGCCTGAAGCTGTGTTGTTACAGTTGAATTATCAACACCATTTAGCTTGTCTGGAGACAAGTTTCCTTCCTGACACATAAGCTAAACAGAGCTGGTCACCTCTCCATGGAGGACTAAGGCCCAGTCCCATCTGGGATCCAGGCTTCTGTTTTCACGACAAGTATTTAACTCCAGGTGCTGACTTTGCAGGTGTTTTCTCATTTAAGATGGTTGAGCTGTCAGACTCGAGAAAATATAATTCCAGAAGAATACCAGGGAAAGAAACAAGCCACCACCTGGTGCACCTTTAGCATCTCCCCCTCTTACTCCATCCTGTTTTGCACCATCCAAAAGGGATCAAGAGGTGGAAAGCAGCTCTGAAAGTCCATGTCTGTCTAGCAGAGGGCATAGCTCTGCTAGGACACTTTGGAAAACAGTCATAAGGCACCTTCAGAGGACACTATGGAGCTGCACTGGGAGCACTCATGATTCTGGCAGGATGGAGCTATGTCTCTAGGGCTTCAGGTGTTGATAGTGCTCGCTAAGGAACCCACAGTTTTGTGCCTTTGCAAGAAAGCTGAGGGGCAGAAAGAGAAGAGAAATACTCCCTGTTGAGTCCACCCGTCTGCCCAATGGGGTTTACCAAGACATGAGAAAATCGCCAACTGCATTTTGAAGTTGTTGCACTGCAACAGCTGCTTTAAGGACCTTTCTGTTGACACTGGGTGTCAGGATACTTCCCTTTGGCCAGATTATTAATGACATGCCCTAAAATAAAGCTTCAGGCATAACTTTAGCTTGGAAAAATGCTGTCTTTGCTAGATACACAGAACCTTGAAGTATTGCAGAAAAGTCTCCGCAATCAGCAGCCAAATACAATCGCCAGGTTGTCTCTGCGGTGGCTGTCAGTGCGTGACACTAGCAGCTCCTTTCTGCCTGCCCATACACAGGCTTATTCCACAAAAGTGAGATATTTTTCCACTGTCCATCTACAGTGTTTGCCACTGGTACATTATCAAAGGAGCAGCTGCTGCATACCCAGCTCTGAAAATGTGTGTTGCTAGTGAAAAAGCCTATTGCATCTGCAATGTTAGTGGGACTATCCAAGTGAGAGTTGAAAATACAAGAGCTTTGGATACATCCATTTGAACGAGCATTGTGTCATTTTGGGGTGCTTTAGAGAACATGCACAGCTAACATGTTTTTGTATGTAGTAAGATTAAAAATCATGGTGTTTAAACTGAGAAATAGCTTGATGTTAACTATGCATCATCTGCTATCAAATTTTTTTGCCTGAGTGGAAGCTCAGCAAACAGAAGGCCTTTAGTAGATGTTGCTCTGACAGGTATCATTAGACATTGGCTGCACTGATTTTCCTCACTTTGCATATGTGCTCTTCATTTTCAGATATGTTTGCAGGAGATGGATGCCTCTTAGAGTATTGTGTGCTTATAATGGGTAGCTGCATGGAGGACTGATGTGTGCGCTGAAAGCTCACAGAGGCTTATGCAGAGATAAACATATTAAAATAAAAAACACTTTCGGGGCCACAGATTGGAAGATCTTTTCATTTTTATTCTTTACTTTTCCCAGTGTGATTCACGTGTTGTGTCTCCTGCATGAACAATTTGCAATGTGGAGTTCTGCACACAGAGAAAAATAAAACCTGTCTCACCGCATTTTATGGAAGAACAACTCAGGTTGTCCTGTTGTTATCACAAGTTTCCCAATTCATCAGGTACTTAACGTTTCCCTTCTGACCCTCAATCTAATTTCTCAGGTGTAACACAGAGTGTTTGACAATAGAAGTTTGTTCTGGCAAAAAAGCCCCATGCTATTAGGTCCTTGCAAAATTTTTCATTTGGCTCTGTGGTATTAGTATTTCAATATTCACATATACATTTTTCTTCCCAAAAAGAGCAAAAATGCTACGTGACATTCTGGTCTGTTTTCCTTCTTGGCAGTGCTGCCTGTTACAAGGAACTTTCTCAAGTACTTCTGATATTAAGTATTTTCATTAAAATTAATCATGTCAGCTACCTAAAGCACAAAAAAGCAAACTTAAATAAATATTTTGGGTGAAGGAAGGGAAATATTCTGAAAATCCTCTGCATATTTTCCTAGGATCTGATCTTTTATGATTTCTTTGTAAGCAAACTGAACGACTTGTAGCTGTTCCTAACTGGATCCTATTTTGCTTTATCGCTCTTCCCTGCTGTTTATTCTAAACTATAAGGGATCATTGGATATTTTGCTGTACTATTATTCAGTCAGAGGATGAAAAGTCCATGGAATGCCAAGGGATTATTATAACAGTATAATTAGCTTGCAGACAGCTCTCAACAGCTTTCAAAAGCTCTTCTATCCATCTCAGTTACCCAAGTAATTAATTAAACACAGCTGCAGACTAGAACAACTGTTGCAAAAAAAAAAAAAAAAAAAAAAGTGTTTGCCTTTTACTTTTCCTGCTCATTTCTAGCCAGTAGAAGAAAAGGAAGTCACGTAGGAGCAGTTACAACAGCTAAGGACCGTCTGCTTCGCCCTGAAATCCTGTTGAGCTAAGTAGGAGAGAGGGGCAAAAGCATCTGTGAAGCACAGCACTTGCTGAAGCCAATTCATGCCCCACAGCAGGGGTGAATCTTTTAAAATCATTGCTAGTCTCATGTGACTATGTCCTGGAAATGACCTAAGAAGGAAAAGCCCTGAGGATCCTTGCCAAAACTCCTGTGTCATGTCTTTTTTACACAGTGTTAGAAATAACGTACCTAAGTGGGAAAAACGGAATAACTGAAGCAGTCTGAGTTTGGAAGGGAACTGGCAGAAAACTGGAGCAGGTGACTTTAATACTTTAAAATGTTCCTGGAAGCTAATGATGCTAAAAAAATAACATTAATACTGGAAATGGTGCTGTCTTCTCAACAACTAGATGTGGCAGGCTGCGAGGTGTGGGGGACTTACAAGAAATTCCTTTGGGAGAATTAAAGGGAAATCAAACCGCACAGCGAAATCACTCAAAACATTCAAGAATATCATGATCTAAGGAAGAAAGTGACTTCGGATAGGTATATTTTCTGTCCAAGAAGCCAGCTATCAGGCCAGACGATTGAGCGTTGTACGGCGGAGTTATACAATAAAAGTATCATTAAATGTGAGCAGTTAATGCACGGATAAGCTGAGAAATTCCAGGCAGCCATGTTATTCTTTCCTTTTAATGGCCTTTACCAGCCAAACATAGCAAAGACGGCAAAGAGAAAGTAGCCGTACTGCTAACCATAGCCAGTGCTACTTGGGGCCTTAGGAGCACGAAGGAGCTATAGAGGTGAAGACTTGAAGAGTGAATCACATTGTGTCTTTGTTGTCTTCTCACATACCAGGCAATTTCCTAGCAGGAAATGTAGAGAAGCACAAAAAGCAATGGTTGATCTTTTCGAAGGGTATCTGGGGATGCACATGTGCTGTCACAGTCTTCCCTGTTTCGCAGTTACAAATGGACTGCTACAGCACAAAATATTTTATGACGTGCGTGATTGCTTTTCCACAAAATGCCAACACTGTCAAGGAGTAAGGCAGCTCTGTATCCAGGGTCTGGGAGGCTTTTTTGTAATGTGTTAAATGGCAGCAACTCTGCTTTAAAATGAAAAAGCGGTTTGTCCTGGAAGGGGAAACCATTTATCCTCGCAAGGCGCAGGTTGTGCAATGTGTGGAATGTCATCGACCATGTCCCATCCAGCTTTCTTCACCCTCCAAGTGATGATGGAGGCCTTGCCTGCTTGCCCTGAATGAGTCAGGGACCATAATGAGGTTTCCAGAGGTGCAGCTGGAGCCTATGGCTCTTTGCAGACACTTCCAAAGATATTTTAAGGGCAACCTAGATACATATACTTGTCATGAGCTCCTGTGCAGACTTGAAGCTGGAAGACATAATTTAAAACTTCAGCATTTGAAAGTAGATGCATAGACTGTAAATAAGTACTTGAAAGGCCTTTGTGATTTTTTTTTTGTGTACATGAGGTGATAGAGGTGACAAGATCATAGAATCATAGAATCACAGAATCATAGAATCGTAGAAACATAGAATCATAGAATCATAGAATGGTTTGGGTTGGAAGGGACCTCAAAGATCATCTAGTTCCAACCCCCCTGCCATGGCCAGGGAAACCCTCCACTACACCAGGTTGCCCAAAGCCTCATCCAAGCTGGCCTTGAACACTTCCAGGGATGGGGCATCTACAACTTCTCTGGGCAACCTGTTCCAGTGCCTCACCACCCTTTGAGTGAAAAATTTCTTCCTTATATCTAATCTAAATCTCTCCTCTTGCAGTTTAAATCCATTTCCCCTTGTCTTATCACTACACGCCCTTGTAAAAAGTCCCTCTCCAGCTTTCCTGTAGGCCCCTTTTAAGTACTGGAAGGCTGCTATAAGATCACCCCAGAGCCTTCTCTTCTCCAGGCTGAACAGCCCCAACTCTCTCAGCCTGTCTTCATAGCAGAGGTGTTCCAGCCCTCTGATCATCTTTGTGGCCCTCCTCTGGACCCGCTCCAGCAGCTCCATGTCCTTCTTGTGTTGGGGACTCCAGAGCTGAACACAGTATTCTAGGTGGGGTCTCACGAGAGCTGAGTAGAGGGGCAGAATCACCTCCCTCGACCTGCTGGCCACACTTCTTTGGATGCAGCCCAGGATACAGTTGGCTTTCTGGGCTGCCAGTGCACATTGCCAGCTCATGTTGAGCTTCTCATCCACCAGTACTCCCAAGTCCTTTTCCTCAGGGCTGCTCTCGATCCATTCTCCGCCCAGCCTGTACTTGTGCTTGGGATTGCCCCAACCCACGTGCAGGACCTTGCACTTGGCCTTGTTGAACTTCATGAGGTTCTCACAGGCCCACCTCTCCAGCCTGTCAAGGTCCCTCTGGATGGCATCCCTTCCCTCCAGCGTGTCCACAGCACCACACAACTTGGTGTCATCTGCAAACTTGCTGAGGCTGCACTTGATCCCACTGTCCATGTCACCAACAAAGATGTTAAATAGCACTGGTCCCAGTACCGACCCCTGAGGAACACCTCTCATCACTGGCCTCCATTTGGACATTGAACCATTGACCACAACTCTTTGAATGTGACCATCCAACCAATTCCTTATCCACCGAGTGGTCCATCCATCAAAACCATGTCTTTCCAGTTTAGAGACAAGGATGTCATGTGGGACAGTATCAAATGCTTTGGATAAGTCCAGGTAGACGATGTCAGTTGCTCTTCCCCTATCCATCAATGCTGTAACCTCATCATAGAAGGCCACCAAATTAGCCAGGCAGGATTTGCCCTTAGTGAAGCCATGTTGGCTGTCACCAATCACCTCCTTATTTTCTACGTGCCTTAGCATAGTCATCCGAGGATCTGCTCCATGATCTTGCTGGGCACAGAGGTGAGACTGACTGGCCTGTAGTTCCCTGGGTCTTCTTTTTTTCCTTTTTTAAAGATGGGGGCTATGTTTTCCCTCTTCCAGTCAATGGGAACTTCACCAGACTGCCACGACTTCTCAAATATGATGGATAGCAGCTTAGCAACTTCATCTGCCAGTTCCTTGAGGACCCACGGATGCACCTCATCAGGTCCCATGGACTTGTCCACCTTCAGGTTCTTTGACCCTTGTCTCCCAACTGGCAAATGGGACTATGAGAAAGCACAGTGTTGTTCACTGGTGAACAAAGAATACTGTATATGAGATGTTTCACAGAATCACAGAATGTTAGGGATTGGAAGGGACCTCAAAGGATCATCTAGTCCAATCCCCCTGCCGGAGCAGGACCACCTAGATCAGATCACACAAGAACGCGTCCAGGCGGGTTTTGAACATCTCCAGAGAAGGAGACTCCACAACCTCTCTGGGCAGCCTGTTCCAGTGTTTTGTTACCCTTACTGGGAAGAAGTTCTTCCTCATGTTTAGGTGGAATCTCCTATGTTCCAGCTTATATCCATTTCCCCTCGTCCTATCATTGGATGCCACTGAGAAGAGCCTGGCTCCATCCTCATGAGTCACCCTTTACATATTTATAAACATTAATAAGGTCCCCCCTCAGTCTCCTCTTCTTCAAGCTAAAGAGACCCAGCTCCCTCAGCCTTTCCTCTTAAGGGAGATGCACCACTCCCTTAATCATCTTTGCGGCCCTGCGCTGGACTCTCTCAAGCAGTTCCTTGTCCTTCTTGAACAGAGGGGCCCAGAACTGGACACGATATTCCAGATGCAGCCTCACCAGGGCAGAGTAGAGGGGGAGGAGAACCTCTCTCTACCTACTAACCACACCCCTTCTAATATACCCCAGGATGCCATTGGCCTTCTTGGCCACAAGGGCACATTGCTGGCCCATGGTCATCCTGCTGTCCACCAGGACCCCCAGGTCCCTTTCTCCTGTGCTGTTCCCCAACAGTTCAGTCCCCAACTTGTGCTGCTACATGGGGTTGTTCTTACCCAGATGCAAGACTCTACACTTGCCCTTGTTGTATTTCATTAAATTTCTCCCCGCCCAACTCTCCAGCCTGTCCAGGTCTCTCTGAACGGCAGCACAGCCTTCAGGTGTGTCAGCCACTCCGCCCAGTTCAGTGTCATCAGCAAACTTGCTGACCATGCACTCTATTCCCTCATCCAAGTCATTGATGAATATATTGAACAATACTGGTCCCAGTGCCAACCCTTGAGGGACTCCACTGGATACAGGCCTACAACTGGACTCTGTTCCACTGACCGCTACTCTCTGGCTTCTATCCTTCAGCCAGTTCACAATCCACCTCACTACCCGATCATCCAGACCACACTTCCTCAGTTTAGCTGTGAGGATGCTGTGGGGGACTGTGTCAAATGCTTTACTGAAGTCAAGATAGACCACATCCGCTGCTCTACCATCATCCACCCACTGGGTGATATCCTCAGGTTTGTCAAGCATGACTTCCCCTTAGTGAAGCCATGTTGACTGCCCCTAATGACCCTCTTATCCTTGATATGCCTAGAGACAGCACCAAGGATAAGTTGTTCCATTATCTTTCCCGGGATGGAGGTGAGGCTCACTGGTCTATAGTTACCTGGGTCTTCCTTCTTGCCCTTTTTGAAGACCGGAGTGACATTTGCTTTCCTCCAGTCCTCAGGCACCTCTCCTGTTCCCCACAATTTAGCAAAGATGATGGAGAGTGGCCTGGCAATGTTTGGGAGGTAATGTTTGAAACAAAATGCAGGACTCTGGCTACCCGTATATTGTATATATTGTCTATCACTAATGGTACTGAGATGTATTGTCTTACAGGAAAGGCTTGGAAAACACAGAATTAACTAATAAAGAGGAGCATAAAAAGGCAAAAACAGGCCAAAAAACAAGTGACGGCCCTTAGCAAAACTCTTCAAATAACATAAACTCAACAGACGGCTGGTATTCAAATTAAGCAGTTCTGGATTTTGCTAGGTACTGCACAGGCAGCAGGAGGGCAGAGCGCCAGCTGCAGCAAACCATGACCTCACATCTTTCCTGAGATCCTGCAGTGGTGTACCTAGCAGGAGCATGATGATCTTCTCTTTCTAGCCCTTGAGATGCTATAAGCTCTCACAAAAACAGGGGTAGAGCAGTTTCCATATTCTTCAGAGCACATATCCTGAGTTTTTTTCAGACCTTTCTTTAGTCAATGTTGATGGTTTATGCTATTCCTTCTTGCTCTAAGTTGAAAAGCAGGCTATATCTGATCTTCAGTGATTTCTACTGTTACAACATCATTTATGGACTCTCTATAGATTTTAATGCGCACAGCAACTTCCTTACAGGATGTGGTAATAGTGTCCCAGCTATCTTCTTACAGTCTTTCTCTTCAGGCTAGTTAATAAAGTCATATCCTGGAGACTTAGTATAGTAACTCCACTTCTCTTTGTTCAGCATTCCTCATGTTCCTCCTTTATTTGTATTTAACTGCATTGTGCTTTAAATGAAGGACCCTATTAATTCTGTTTCTTTTCTCAAAGTCTGTAAATCAGTAATCAGTTTCCACAATTCATTTTCCAGCATCTCATACATGCTGCTTGATTGACAGTGCCTCTGCCAGACTGATAGTGTCCCTGCCCATGGCAGGGGGATTGGAACTAGATGATCTTTAAGGTTGCTTCCAACCTAAACCATTCTATGATTCTATGATACACTTATTGCACCCTTGCGATACACCAGCGGCTTGCTGACCATAACCCTCATTATGACTCCCTCGACGTGGCAGGGAAAGCTTAACTCTCACTGCAGACTGGGCTGTCTGGGTCTCCTACCTCCAAGTTCTGTCCCAAGTCAGGCTGAGCAGGATGACAGACTATTGTCAGCAACCACAGTGCATATCTGTGGCATAGCTCTTCGGGAAAAACTGCTCCTGGGTCTGCTATGGAAGGAGATCAGAGCGAGCACACACTGCCTGTCATCTCTTCCTGTTGAAATCTCTCTACTCCCAGGCAGAGAGCAAATAGAAGGCAAATCATCTGTGCACCACGCATCTTCAGCTACAGTGGATGATAAGCGTGTGTTTTTCCAACTCCTACCACAGAAATGAGATAATTAGATTGGTTTAGGAGTTCAAAGAGAATTCCCATATATCATTTTAAAGGGCACTTTCTTCTCTTTGTCCTATCTTAGCTTCCCTACCTTTTTTTTTCCTTTTATTTTCCCTGAGTTTCTTGCTCTGTGGTCAGGAGATGGACTGTTTTATGCCCCATTTAATAACTGAGACTCACTAAGATGTTCTTGACTGTCCCTGACTCAGATGTTGTGGGGATCTGGGTGGGATTTGGGCTTCTCTGTACAGTTCAATATTCCATCCGATCTGAGAGATTCCAGGTTATATTCCACCAGACCTGTCTGCTGATCTGGAGTTTCATTAAAAGGCTTCTCTGAACAACAGCATAATGTAAATGTAATTAAATGCTTTCTAGACTCTAAATACGGTAGCTTTAAGCAAATTTGATTGACATTTATGTTTTCAGATTAAATTATGACTATAGGAAGATTTGTTATGGCAAAAACTGTGATTCTTACTGAAATGCTTCTCAGAAAGGCTTTAAAGAGAGAAAGTCCAAGGACTGAAATCCAAATATTTACTTGGCAAAGGGATATGCCAGCAAGGTCCTGTTGGTGTTGATTTAACTTTGTTTCCCACAGTAGACCTTCAGAGATCTCACTGATGCTGCAGCGTACTGACAGTGGGCACGTTCTGGATTTGAGGTGCCTGCTGAGGCTGGCAGCTAAAACAGAGGTTACAGCAGGTTTTCTGAGCTGAAGTGTGTCTCAGATCATCCACCTTGCCCATGTGGCTTACACAATGGCTCTTGCTGCTAAGAGCTCTCAACTTGAATTGAACTGAAAATCGAAGGAAGGAAAGGATTTAAGCTTGGTACCAGCACTGCAGGATGACTGGTTTCACTTCAAGCACAATTAGAAAGCAGAATGTAGTGAATTCTAAAATATTATCCATTAATTAGCTGCAAGAGTTTCATCTCAAATATGCCTCTAATCAACTTTATTTTACTTAATTCAAATATCTTAAAAAAAGAAAGAAAGAAAGAAAGAAAGAAAGAAAGAAAGAAAGAAAGAAAGAAAGAAAGAAAGAAAGAAAGAAAGAAAGAAAGAAAGAAAGAAAGAAAGAAAGAAAGAAAGAAAGAAAGAAAGAAAGAAAGAAAGAAAGAAAGAAAGAAAGAAAGAAAGAAAGAAAGAAAACCAAGTATAAAACTGTCACAACTGTTAGCTCTGTACTTACTGTTTGTGCCACTTTCTACTTGCAATTAAGATGAAGACAAAAAATCTTGGGGTGGATCCTCACGGTCTTAGTCATTCCATTCTCAATGAAGTTCTGTAAGTATTGTCCTCTTTCTACTATGCTCCTGCTTAGTTGCAAGTACATCTTAAAGTACCTCTAAGTACATCTCTAAGTACATCTTAAAGTACATCTCTAAGTACATCTTAGACTTTTGCACTCTACCAGGCTGTGGTGGAGCATATTAAAAATAGAGAGAGCGTGGTCATGTTAGAAAGTTTTGACTCAAATTTGTCAGCCCAGGCTGCACTCTCTTAAACACCCCCCTAACAGTTTTTTTTCTATATCAGTATATTTAAGATTTTGTTTTCTCTGCTGGAGGATCTTGAGGCCTCAACAGGTTGCGTTAAGTATGATATAGACACCTGTTGGCAGAGAGACCCTGGCAATAAAACTTTTTAAGTTAACAAGATAAGATAGAAAAAAGGTAGGTAAGAAAGGAAAAAAGAAGATGTACTATTCAAAAATATAAAAACATGGAACAGAAACACAGGGAGATCAGATGCCTGTCCAAAATAACCCAGGAAGTGTGGCAGTATTAGAAATTAAATTCAGATCTTCCCCATTGAGATCCAGAAGCATGTGCACAGACTGACTACAACAGCCTATACCATAGAATATAAGATTTTATTGGGATGACCTCTGCCAACACTGAATGTTGTGTATGTCCCAGATAACACTTTCTGTAAGGTGTTCTTACTTGAAAATGAAATTCTGCATCCTTTCTCCATATATTCTAAAAGAAATCAATTAAGCAGGCTGTATTTCAATCGTGAGCTTGCTGCTGTTCACAAAACAGCTTAGACTGTCCTCTCATAGTTTATGATGTCAACAGGCCCCTTGATTGAAATACAGCCTTGAAATCCACCTCTTTCTCCCAGACTCCAGTATATATTATTCTTGTAGTTTTTAAAGACAGCTGTGTGAATTAATGAACTGATCTGAGAATAGAGGTTGGCCAACAGCACCATTTAAAAGTCATGTAGATGACCTCATAAAAACTGCAAAGAATGCTTGCAGCTTGCTTGTAAAACAAATCTATTCCTTAATAACTCAAAATACCCACATAATTCAGTACACATTTTAACCCGAGTGATTGCTTCGTAAGAGAAGATGAAAATTTCCCATGAAAAAGACATTTAACCGGTACAGGCAACTATAAACTTTAATTGATATTTCACAGTATGTACAAGTTTGCTCTCTAGGGAGTGTAGAATATCATTTTTGCACCTGCACTCTAACTGCAGTCTTATAGTATTTCAGCCATTAAACATTTTTCATTAAAGCACTTCATATAGAATTAGTATAATCTGATTTTAACAAAAGCATTCTATATATAGGTTTTTCACACCATATTAACACAGAACTGTTAGAACTGGAGAAGCAGTATTGCGCAGGCAAACCCCAGGTTTCAATCCACGGGCAGTAATAGGGGTGGTCTGTACTCAGAGCACCATATTTGTAAAACATATTTATGGTAATGTACTTGACTGTATCTGAGAAGAAAGGTATTTCTCATAAATTAGTTTTTTTCCACATAAATTGCTTTTTTGCGCTAGATTTCCCCAAAGAAATTGGGGAATCTAGTGAAATAGCAGTTTATGGTATAGCACAATGGTATCACATTCTTTACAACTTCCATCCTCGGCAGTCATAAAACCTAACAGTAGAAAGGGTGTTTGCATATTGGGCAGCAGAGGGAATATTTTTGGATGGCTATAACTTAGCAAATCTGCAGAAATATTTGTCTTATGGTTTGTATTTTATAGCTGTTATCTAGCTGGCAATCAGAGGTGAACAGCTGTGCAGTTTTAAGACGTATGATTTTAAAACAATGAACTGGAGGCCTTGCTAAATGGTTCAAATTAGATGTGGGTAGTAGCAAACATCACAGGACTTTTCACCTTGTGTTTGAGACAGAGATTGAAGTTGAAAGTGCTCTACAAACTCAGCGAAGGCAGCACCTCCTTAGTCATTTGTAAGAGACCCTCGAGAATATCTGCGGCACAGAGCTAAGGTTTCCTTGAAAATATTTTCTGGAATTCTGGGAATCTTTTATGTGCAGTATTTCTCTCAGATAGTTCTCGCAGGCCCTCACCCCAAAAATACTTTCTCCTGCAGAAGAGTCAAACTTCATGGGCATTGCTCTCCACACATTTGACAATGATTTTACTGTTTGACCTAATGGATTAGCTGAAAAATGGAGAAAATAAGATACAGAGAAACTCGAAGGGATATACATCTTGGTTTCACAAAAGCCAGTAAATTACAAAGTTTCCAGCATACACGATCTACGATTTGTACAGGGCTGCAGAGAATGGTGGTTTGCCTATGCCTATGATGAAAATATGAGACATGGTTTGTGTTTATTAGAGGTACAGGGAGATATGGTTGTTTTGTATAAAAATAACTCCATACCCCACATCCCGACAGAGGAGGTGTACAAAGCTGTGGCTGATAGACTTTGTGATAATCAGCTTCAGACCACACACAGGAATGGCTTTAGGCAAGGGTTTTTTGCCCATAAGACAAATATAAAAAATAGGTCAGGATTCAGAACAGTCCAGCAAACAGTATGCAAACACTACTGCAAAAAGATTTGAGAGTATGGTGTGGCATATTTTCCCACCTGAACATTTCTGTCATCACTTTCTTCAGAGAACATCACCCTGCTCGTGATGAGGAATTGGTCAGATCTGTGCTTACACCACTCAAGACAGACAGATAACTAAGGTATTCTTCCTTCCATTGTCCTGAAGAAGAAGCTTTTTACTTTCACAACCACGGAGGCAATGAGTAAGCTCTTATTTCACTCTGGATTTAGAACCAGATAAACTGCTTAAACTTTACAACTTTAACGTGATCTCCCAAAACACTTTGATCTTCACCGCACAGTAAAACGTGCAGAAACAGACCATGGGGTTGCACGACTGAGTGTTAGTTGTGCTCTTGTTGTCAACATGTTGTCCCTTGGCTTGTCCAACTCAAGTGAACACTGAGCGGTCTTTGTTTTCCCTATTAGTTTCCTCCTTGTGCTTTATGGCACCAATCATTCTTACCCAGCTGGACTGAGTTGAAGATAATGAACTACTAATTAACTACTCAACTCAAGGTACCTATCCTGCCTACAAGAGGCAGGCCATTTCCTCCTGGCTGTGGAGGATGCAACAGTGTCCTTGGTGCCGCAGCCCAGGCTGGTGAGCGACAGTGCTTGAGCCAAGATCTTAGGGTATTTTTGCATACTCTGACTAGCTGTTTATCCTTCAGGAACACATATACCAGGTCACCTATCACAGTAACTTTTTAGTAATGCTGCTTTTTTTAGCTGAGTTTTTAACTGGTAAGTTAATGACAGTGACTTTGCTAGGAACCTTAGTGTTCTATTTAACATGATAGATAGGTAGAGCTCAGGAGACTACTCATCTGATCTAACTTAGTGACCACAGGGCTAGGCTAGGCTTCAAAGAAATCCCAGAATTTTTAACTGTACACTACCAGTAGAATGCCACGCTGATCACTTCACTGTCCAGGAGTTGCTGGGTTCCAGGATACAGAAATGTATCATACTGGTGAGATTTTTTTTCTTATGTTGGCCCATTTTTCCCTCCTGCAGGACAAGGTGAGGTCAGATTTCTAAAGCTATTCTGAGGCTCATCCGAACAAGATCTCTGGGTTTGAAAAGTGATGCACATGCAGCTAATAGTGGGGAAGGAGAATGAAATCTTGGACAAACAAGCTTTTAAGGCACCTGTCAGGGGCCCAAGGCAATGCAGTTTGCAGGCTACAGCCTGAGCAAGGTGTGAGGTGCAGCAGTTCTCCTCCCTGAGACTCACATCACAATCTGGCTAAACAGCTGAGGTGGTGACGCCATCAGAGACGGGATTACTAGGTGATTGAGTAAGGCTGGTTGTTGAGTGACATTTATCCCATAATGTATTTGAAGATAATGGGAAACAGTTCCTCTTCCCTGGCTAATTTCCCCAGATACCCCTCAGAAAACAGTGAGGGGAAAAGACGGGGACAAAATTGAGCTGGGGAAAAAAGTACTTTTGATGTTGGTTCAGGGAAAGGACTCCTAATTTATTTCCTTTTGTTTTTTTAATACAATGAAACAGATGAATTTATTTTCTGTTGGAGGGCATGATGCAGTGGTTAAAGAGGTTGGATGGAGCTTGGGAAGCAACACAGCAAGAGACCCTCCTACTCTCCTTAATTTGGTGAGAGTCCCACCCTGCAGATGTGTGGTCAGAGACACTCATCATGGAGTTTGCCTATGGGCAAGAGGGTTCTAGTACCTGAGAGCTCAGGCAAACAACCCTTTTACAAATATCACTTATAAAGACAGGAAATTACATTCATTGCTCATAGAATTTTCAAACGACAGAAAATATTAATCTTGTCTGGGAGGCAAACCCAGCTAGGTGAATTAACTAGCAGTGCAGCCTGTGGGAGACTTCAGGAGGTATCAAATTTGGGAGAGGGTTGTTTGGTTTTCTCTTTTCATCCCACAATTGTGGATGAAACTGGTCCCCTAGAACATCACAGAGAAAGTGAAATGCAGGAGAAAATTTCTAAGTCTTAGCGCTATTTATTAGCTCTTTGCCAGACAACATCTACTTCTGGGAATAGCTTAAAGAGTATGTTTTGTGGGCAAACTCAAATGCAGAGCCAAAGAACATAATAGTCATGGCAGCTATGTTGTAAACCAGGATAGAGGATACTTGGGTGCATTGCACGATCTTCAGCAAATCGCTCTCCTGTCCCTGTTATTGCTCTGGCCTTAGTCTGCTTGCCCAGGTAGATGATACTAGATGGAGATTATAGATCTCCAAAGCTGGGAAGGTCTCTCACTATGGGTTCTCACAGCAGGTAGAGCACAGAGAGGTTCTGATTTCTGCTAGCACATCTCAACACTACTGCCATGTAAATGCTCGTTAGTCGGTAAAGCTTTACATGAAGGCTGCTGTGGAAAATCTTAATTCACAGAACTTGACAGTTGATGGCTAAACTCCCCTAGACTTCGTTGGAGTCAGGATTTTAATCCTGCATTTTGGGGAGAAGGAACTTACCTTATTTTCAACATAGGTTAAATGTTAGATCATGCTCCAAATCAGATATTACTCTATGCAAGTCCGACAGGTTCTTGTTGCCAGCATTCGTGCCACAGGCAACTATATTACTCTTTAGATGTTGTTGTGCGCTGAGATGGTATGGTGGGGTTTTGCTAGAAGGGGAAGGGCTGCAGAAATGGCCCCTGTAAGTAGCTGCAAGAAGCTTTCCTGGCTCCAAAACCAGTTGGACCAGCCTCTGGACAGGTCGGACTCCCCTTCTCTCCTACCAGGGCAGAGCCAATCAGTGCCTCTGCAAATGCCCTATTTAAGGGACAAAGGACGACCATGGAAACCAAACCAGGGCTGGACCTACAGTGAAGAGGAGGGAGGCAGCAGGCTGGTCCCCTGGCCTCCTGGGCATGCAGCTGCTTGCGCTGGGCTGCCACCACTCGACCAGAGATGGCCACGGCAGCACAGCTTGGAGAGCTCCAAAGGGCTCTGCTCCCGGGGTGCCCACTGGGTGGAGTCCATCCTGCCAGGACTGCTGAGGTTAGTCAGGCCAGCACGGCTGCAGCGGAGAGAGGACTGAGACCCGAGAGAAATAGCCACACAGACATCAAGGTCAGTGAAGATGGAGCAGGAGGAGGTGTGCCGGAGCTGGGATTCCCCTGGAGCCCGTGAAAGAAACGCTGGAGCAGAGACCCACTTGCAGCCTGTGGAAGACCCCATGCTGGAGCAGAGATGTCAATGCCTGAAGCAGGTCATAGAGGACTGTCTCTGTGGGAAAGAACCCCCACACTGCTGAAGACTGATGATAGAGCAGAGATACATCTGCAGTCAGTGGGAAGGGACTCCACACCTGAGCGAGTGGCAGCTCCCTAATAACTCTGTGGGAAAAGCGCACGCTGAAGCAGTCTGATGGGGAAGGATTGCATCCTGCAGGAAGGACTTACATCAGAGAAGTCCATGGAGGACTGTCTTCTGTGAGAAGCAGCCCCACGTTGAAGCAGGAGAAAAGTGTAAGCAGGCCCCTCCCTTAAGGAAGGAGCTGCAGAAACAACCTGTGACGAACTGACCTGCAACTCCCCCATTCCCCATCCCCCTGTGCCACAGGGAGGAAGAAGGTAGAGAGGGGAAGAAGAGAGGCGGAGGGGGGAGGGGAGGAGGTTTTTAAAAAAATCCAGCTTCTTTTCTCGTTATTCTCTCTGAAGTAACTATTAATGCATTAAATTGATTTGTTCCCAAGCCGAGTCCGTTTTGCCCGAGGCCATGGATGGTGGGTGATCCCTCCCTGTTCACATCTCCAACCTCAAGTCTTCTGTTGCATTTTTCTCCTCTCCACCCCACCGGGATGGGGGGCGAAGGAGTGAGCAAGCGGCTGCGTGGTAGCTTAGCTGCCGGCTGGGTTAAAGCACAACTTATTGTAGAGACAGAGACCAGCAGACTCTTCTCTTGCAGTGCTCACATACTGTCCTGAGCTTCATTTGTCAGGGCTGATATTTAGTAGGGCAGCAATAGAATACCGGTGGTGTAGGATGATCTGTCCGATAGAAGGAAAACAAAAAGTTAAGAAGAAAATAATATATTCATAACAAACAATTTTCCTTTTTACTTGGGACACCCTTTTAATTGCACTTCTTACACTTCTAGAACAACTTCATTATTATGCTTGAAACGGAATTGATTCTGTATTTATTCCCATATTTCAAATGTTAATTTTTCTTGATTATGTGTGAAATGAGTTTATCTATGGAGTAATCAATCAGTTCTGTCCATTTGTACAGTTCACATCTGTGATGGTAGCCACTTTTATAAATAAGACACAGTAAATTCCATAATCTGTGAAATAATTTTAGCCCAAATGAGCATTTTGTGCCCTTCTTTCATGGAGATTGTTTAAAACAAGGCACACATGTTTCAATAGTAACTGTACCCTTACTGAGAGAGGAAAGTTTTGCATACTCTTTTAAATCAATCATTCTTGCATATTTGAATAGGGCTGGGTACAGCAAGCTGAGCAGCTAATGTAAGGCCAGATCTTTCTTTTCTCAGGATCAGGAACTTACATTTTCCCCTTCACCTGACCGGCCATTTTATTTTTTGGCTTTGGCCACAAGTTCCTGTAACATTCCTTATAGAAATGCAGCTGCCATCTATTGAAATACAAGTCATTGTTCATGGATCACATTTATAATCCACCCTACCGGTGAGATGCATAATTGTATTTGCCATATGTAAAAGCAATTACAATACCTTGTACAGAAGCGCATTCAAGTGCCTATTGGGCTAACCAAGCCTAGTCTGAGTTGTGCATTGGGGAGCAAAACCAAATTTTCTTAAAAGTGGCTGTTGATTCCTACTAATGGGCCAATACTTAGAATTTGCTAAGTCTATATGCAAACATCCAGGCTTTTTGCGGTCCTGGCTTTCTTGCTACAGCCATTTTTGTCCATATCAAGCTGTTGGCTTTCAGCTAGTATGGTTCTGCTGATTCCAGGGAAGATGTATCAGTTTATTCCAGCTACAGATCTGGACTCTAATACTCAAGTTATATTTTCTCCTTAAAAAAATGAGAATATTTTTCCTGTCCTTGCCTCAAGCCTTATATATATCATTCTTAAAAGATGGGTTTCCTATTCCTGATATGTTTTTGATGAAAGCTACTTGTCAAGCTCTGATCTCATTTTCTCATGGGGTTTCTTAGTCTGCAGATTTACTCATAGGCCTTCCTATAAGTAGCTACATAATTTTAAAACATCAGCAAAAAAAAATCAAAAATATCTCTCCATTAACCTAAATTCTTTGCTCAAGTCCTATTTCAAATTCACAGGGACTGTTACTGTAACACTTGTCCTATTCAGTGTAAGTGCGTGCGAGGGATTGGTCCTCTACCCTTCCCTGCCTTCTTGAAAATATTCCATAATAGCATTTCTAGGGATCTTTTGCTCAGTGCTGTGTAAATCATTTTGATTTTTTTAATAGGATTTTGATCACATAACTTAGTACCAGAGTACAGCTCTCCTATGTTAAATGTGAGTAGGTCAAGGCTTTACATTTTAATGTGTCCTTTATGCTTATTCTGCTCTTCTGCTGTAATGATTCAGGGCATTAATATATCATGTTGCCACCTAACCAAGTATATGAGAAGAGCTTTGTGGGGTTGATGTTTGGTGGCATTCCATGAATCAACCTAAAAGAACTTGCCACAGACACTGCCAAACTTCCCTAGGGTGACTTGGATTTAGATTCTCTTGGACTTCAACCTGCAGAGTGTTGAGGAGCTTAGAAATTCAATGGAAGCCCAGTGTCTACCAGAAGTAGGCAAAATGAGGCTTTCAGTTTACTCCTGCGGCAGAGCAAGATGGAAGTATTACTAACTTACAACATTAATGTGTTTTAGACATACCCTGGTATATGAATAAAGTTTAAAGGTATACCAGAAATTTATTGTGTATATTTTTAGGACATACTCCTTATAAAATAGGGCATTCTTATTTCCTAGCAATTTTTAAAGCAAGCATGCACACTGATGTAGTGAAGCTGGATGTCAGGGTACATATGTCCTACTCCTAGCTAAAGAAACCTGTGTTTTATAAATCTGAGAGGCAAGAAATACTCCATGGTTCTCTTCAAAAAATTGCATTCTGTAAAGCAAGAAAACTGCATATCCCTAGACGTGTCTCACTGGGTTACCCAAGGCGGACGAGAATGAGGAGAATGAAAGGCACATTTTCCATCTTGAAAAAGACCTTTTTTTTTTAGCTAAAATAACATTGAATCATCATTTCATCAGAAACATTCTCACTTTTGTATAGTTTTCATGACAAATAACTATGTGTGCACCTGCAAAGGCAGGCAGCTTTCAAAACCGACTTCCCAAGTTAGTGACGCAGCTTTTCATTTTTTCCCAAAGACTAACATCTGCCGGAGATCAGCAAAGGCATCAGAGTATTACAGATCTCACTGTTCTGAGGCACGGCACTTAATTTTCCCTTGGGTAAACAAAGCCAATAATGGATAAATACTGTAGGATCAAATGTCTTCAAACTATCGGAGTTGTGACTGCAGACTTTAATCCACATCAGAAGTGGAAAAGAAAAGAGAGCTAAAAATCGTGGCAAAAGATTTTTAATTGTTCAGCAGTTGGCCATGGTAGATTAATGCCGCTGCTGGCATAGCATCTTAACAGGACTTTTTGAGTAGAAATACTGAAACTGAAGAGCTTGGTTTAAAGCACTTAAAGTCAACGTTATTCAGATAATTATATAATGAGTGTCTCTGTTATTTCAAAACTAAATCAGAAGTATTTTGTTATCTATCTTTTCATTGTGAGTGTAGCACTCCCTTATCCTGACTGCGACAATACGCTGGGTGTGCACACAACATCTTGCTGCTGTGTTGCAGTTCCAGACAAAGCCTGGCACACACATGAACTTGTGACACTGCTGCCATTTTAGTGCACAGTTGCTGCTGTATCTGCAGAGCAGATTCCTCAGGGAAATGAACAGCCTTAGTTTATCTTTAAATTTAGGGTCTTGGATTCTCTGGGGATAAATATTCTAAATTAAGGGTGAGGAAACCTCATGACTGTTTGCAGAACAGTAAATAATTTTTAAACAAGCAGTACTTTAAAGCCTATTCAGCCAACTTCTATATAAAAAGGAGGCTTTTAAAAAAAACATGTTGAGAAATCTATTTTAAATAAGAATATGCATCCTTTGTGAAGTCATGTTTGTTGGGTTTAGATGTGGATACAGTGAGGGTGGAAAAAATTATAGTAAGGGCAAACTTATGAACAGTTTGTTCAATATGTTTGGAGTCTCCAGTGACTCCATCTTCAAAAAGACAGAGAAAAGGAAAAAGAAAAAAACCTACACAAAATAAATACTTAATACATATTCTCAGCCAGCAAACACATCTTTTTCGAGATTGAAAGAAAGCCACTCACTTCTTTTTTTAAGCACAAAAAATATTATTTTAAAGTTCATGCCTTTCTTCAGAAGTTGTTTTTGTACTGAAATGACTTGCAGCAGTTTGAAAGTTAAAAGTTCAGTCTTGACCATAGATAGCTCTGAGTAAGGATTCTGTGCTGTCTCATTGAGAAAATACTGACAGAAAATAAAAAGGAGATAGATGGTCTCATATGAAAAGTCACTCAAGTATATGAAATCTGGGACAGGTAGACAGTTTCTTTCCCCATCTTGCCCATGTGTTGCACAGGTAGGCACTGTCTGATCCGGTGTGTTGGAAAGAGAAGGGTGACTCTCACAAGAGCCTGGCCTGAATGCCCTCACTCTTCTCATCACACAGCAAGGACCTGTGCAAGCAAAGGGCCAGCATTTGCAAGAGTGACAATTTTACATTTACAGCCTTCCTATGGAGCTTGTACTCTCACTTGCAATCTCACATCCACAGAGTCCGAGGCAAAATCTAGCTCAAAGCTGTAAACATCAGAAAGTGCCTTGTTATTTATTCTTTGTGAAAAGATTGTAGACCAAACATAGGTTCGTAACAGCTCTTCTTCTCTTCAACACCATTGATCAGTAGGACACAGTTAATCCCATAAGACCTTTCTCCTTCTCACACAGAGTGCAAATTTTCTGAATCATCACTTTGTTCAGTTCAGGCTGACATGAGGACTGATCCCCAAATCAAAACAAATGCCTGATATGGGGCAGTTTTGCCCTTTCTCTCGAATAGTGCCAAGCTGCTTCACGCCCACCAGCTAAAGGCCATGGAAGCTTTAAGGACAAAGTTATTTGCAAGGTATAAAGGGTTAATCTGGCTCACTAAAGGCATTTGTGTGCAAGAAGACACTCCTGAGTGGCTATAATACATCTCTTAAGGGGCTAAATGTGATGCATTGCTGGGTATTCTCCAAATAAATCTGATGGTATATCAAGAATGGGTTGCTGCATCAGGACAGCTGTATAAATGTCCTTGGATTAGGCTGCTGACAGAGAAAAAACGAAAAAAAGTTTGCATATTCTGCTCTTTCTTACCTTGAAGTTTTGATGCCAAGAAGAAAATAGTTTCCTACATGATTTTTAGTATGTTTTGAGACCATTTTAGCTAAATCTCTGAGTTTTTGTAGGCTCTTGACTATGTTCTCCAGTCTGCTTAAAGCAAAACTGACCGATGAGAACCCAGCACATATATTTTTTTTAAATCTTGGATGTTATCTTTAATCAGTATCTTTGACTATCTTTCTTGCAAACATGCTTCCTTACAGTTTAAGATTCACGGGCACTAATGGAGAAGTTGAGAATAGAAACTGTTTGCGCTCCACCCCAGTGCTCTGCCCAGCATGGTCTCCTAAGTTTAAGCAAGGATTTGCTAGTGTTTTGCTTCGTGCTCATTTGGAAAATAGGAGTGAATTTATATCTACAAAGATGTTCTACTTCTTTTGCAAGAAATAATATGAGGTAGGTGGAAAAGTCAGCCATTTTTCCCATTACAATGACATGCAGGATGCTGATACTGAACTGCAGACTATAGCTTGCCTTTGTAAATTCAAAGCTGAGTCTCTTCCTGGCATGAAAAACGCTTTTAATGGCAACAACAGAATTACAATGGGACTTTCAGATCTGCCCTCCTCTGGTAGATCTACTTTTTTGAAGTAAAAGGGAATTTTACCGCTGACTTCAGTGAGGGCCTGAACACTTTTAAAAATGCTTTTTCTTCATGGCCTCATTTGCTCCATCTGAAACTGTAAAAGAGCTCAGCTGTATGGAGTCCCTTGCACTAAACAGTCTTTTCCTCCATGCCTATTAAAAGAATAAAGATGTTTTCTTTGGCCAAGAAACTCTTGGTTTTACTTCTGTGCTTTCATATACTTTCGAGGTCAGTTGGGGCTGGCTTGTCTGAGCTCACAAGAAGTTTTTGATTAATTAGCAGAAACTCATTTTAAGATGTTGCTAATAATTGGTAAGGAAGGATTGAATCTTTTTAAAGGAAAAATCACTACTCAGCTAAAACCAGAGAAACATTTACCTTACTTCACTGAAAGATAAATCTAGACACATAAACAAAGCAAAGAGAGGAACAGTGCTCATTTATATTAGCTTACAAATATAAAAGATCAAAGAACTTACAAATAATTATAAAAATCCATGCAGTAATTTTCTTTTATCTCATGTTTCTGTTATTTGAGTATTTCAGACTGTGAAATATTACAGTAACTATAATTATAATGCCAATTAAATTTTGAACAGATTCTGATAAGAAGCTGGTAAACTTCTAAACTTCCTGTGTTGTGGAGAAATTTTGGGTTGATTGTCCAGGTCTATTTCTCATATCAGCTTAAATCCTTATACTGATGCAGCTTTTCACACTCAGTGCAATTTAAAAAGGTCTTAAAATTTGTTTGTGAAGCTCAAAAATACCGAAGTCATTCAGAAGAAAAAAAAACACATGTAAATTAACTGAGAGACCTTTGGTCTCAGCTCTCTCCAGACCTTTTGAAATCCCATATTTTTAAGAGATTTTATATTATGAGGCTCTACAAAATGTATCAGCAGTTTTGTAAACTTGACGGATTTGGTATGTATAAGACACATAATGATTGCATTGAAATGTTGACATTTACCGTTTGAGAGAAGCCTGCTTTACCATTTCTTCCTTTGCCTAATACATCAATGGCAGGAACTCTTAAATATGAATATGCATGAGGGAGGCAAATTGGAAATGATACAAAATCTGCAGACTGCTTCTCAACATTGCAATGTGGAGGCAGCTTGAAAACAAAGTACCTGTGAATCCTTGGGATTAATGAGCTAATGTACTTTAACAGCATTCTTGGAAATGTTGCCATCCAAACAGGGTGTTTCGGGTACTTGCACACAGGCTAGGAAGATGATGGCTGGAAGGAATGAGGCCGCAGAAACATCTGCCCTTGCAGCAGTAGGAAACTGATTTTGTGGGATCTACCTTTGTGATCCTACGTGACAGCTACTGCAACTGTGCAAGTGTCAGACTCTCTCCTTGCTGCAGTTTTTACTTTCTGCCACCATGCCATGCTCCTACTGGTCCCAAACAAACTGTGCATGCTTACCCATGAGCAGCAATTTATGTCAAGTGTAGTCCTATTTCCCACCATGAGCAAAGGTTTTAGGATCCTAGTATCCATCCTGTGAGAATTATGACCCTATAGCACCAGTGAATCAGCACTTCCAGTTCTGCAACTTATTTCCAGACATTCTTCTGGGAATGAGGAGAACAACAGAGATGTCCAAGATAAGCAGCTTATGGGAAAACAGCAATTTTATTAATAACTCAAAATATTCCTTACATGAATGCAAATGAGATTTCTGAAAGCTAGTTTAGTCTATCCACATAGAGTTTACATGCAATACTGTTTTAAATCAGATTTGCCTTGCCTGTACATGTGCTGTTAAAGAGCGAAATCTGCGTTCTCCTAAGGTCTTAGTCCCACTTCACAGAAATCGCTGCACAAATTCACTCCAGCAGAAAGCCATTCCCCCATCCTGCTACTTTTCCCCCTTACAGGACATGATTCAGTCTATAGTTGCAGGATGAATTTAACTGAGATGAACAGAATGATTTACACAACAATTCATATCCTATAACATATATTTTATCTATATCTGTACCATATGAGGGATTTCTCTTTTATATGAAGTCCCAATAACACTCTAAAAGTGGGCTGTCCTCCTGTTTCTATCATCAAAGACCAGAGAGAATACACAACACATTGAGAAGCACTAAAGAGGTAAGAATTTTTCTTCTTTACTTTCTGTTATATTATTTGTTCACTCCTTTGGGTATCATGAATTCCTAGGCAAATATTCAAAAAATCTGCTTCCAGAAAACACCTTATCAATCTTGCCAGCACTGCACTTTGCTCGCAGCTGTCAAGCCCAGCTTAACTTCTAGTCTGGTTACTATTCCTTTTCTTACAGCATTCTTATGGTGCTCCAAGGCACGTCTGTGCAGTGAGTGAATAAAACGGGTACAGGTTTTACAGAGCTTCCCCAGAACACATGCACCACGGGGATGAGATGATGATGAGAACACTGCATTATCATTTCCTCTGCTCTTTGGTGAAGCGTTATGGTAACTGGCAGCTATCATTTCAGTTGCTATGGTGTAAACACAGAGGTGGTTGATACATTTTAGAGTCATTCCATTTTTTCCATTATCATCTGCTTCTGTTATCTTGGGACAGCTTCTTTATTCACTTGAAGTTGTGTAAATTGAGAGATATTTTTATTTTATAGTAGTATAACTGAGTAAAGATTGGCATTTCTCATGCCTGGTTTGACTGACTCACAGGGTTAATTTTGTCTTGCTCCTGATCATAGAATCATAGAATCATAGAATCATAGAATCATAGAATCTTAGAATCATAGAATGCTTAGGGTTGGAAGGGACCTTAAAGATCATCTAGTTCCAACCCCCCTGCCATGGGCATGGAAACCCTCCACTACACCAGGTTGCCCAAAGCCTCATCCAACCTGGCCTGATGATGTTGAGGAATCTTTTGAGCCCATACTGGGTTATCCATGGCCATCACTATGGGTTGTATGAGTGTGTCCACAACTGGCTACCACCATTAATCTTATCTGTCCTTACAGCGGGCAGCACCTGGTCTTTACAGGAGGGACTGCAGGCTCACCTCTCTGCTTGATGTTGTCTTCATGATGCCAGAGCAGGAGCCGCTGGGATGGCCTCCAAGTCAGACAAACTTGACCTATATATACTAGCCTCCTATTACTGTATAGCACTGCATGCAGCAAAGGGGTCTTTCTCCCTTTCCTACCTTGCTAGCTATAACCCTTGTTCAGGATATATTTCTTTCCTGCCTCACTATCTATATCCCTTATTCTGGACTGATCACACCTGCAATTTCAACAGTACCTTGAGCAGAAAGGCTGCTGCATTTTGTCACTCCAGATCGAGAGGCAACCAAGTTCACCTTCTTCATGTCCTTCAGGACTTCTCTGCAAATATGGACTGCTCAAAGATGCAACGACTGATCAAGTGTCTTTCCACAGACCTCGGGGCCTCTGATCTCCTTGTGTTTGACTTTTTTTCATCTGCAGATACTGGTATCCATCTTGGGGATCACTTTACTCAATGAGTCCCACTGGTTGAAGGGGACTAGTTCTAGTTCTACTCAGCACAGGAAAAGTCTCTGACCATGCACAGCCATGTAATTTCAGTCCTTCTCAGTACTTTCCTTACATATTAAACTTTAATAACCTCAGTGTGGCAAGAGTTCAAGTCTTCTAGCTTTTGGTATGTTTCTGAATGTTAATGTTCATTTTCAGCTTTCCTGCACGGAAAATGTCTCGTTAAAAATACTAATGATTTGCAGTTGTGATTTCTAATGCATCAAACACTATCTGTTTTTCTCAGCAACTTTTTTGTTTGCTCATTCTTACATGTTTCATTAAGACAATTTTCAATATAAATTTCGTTTTCATTTTTATGACAGTCACCTGAGATGAAATTTAGCAAATTTACAAACATGAACTCCAAAACGTACCCAGGGGTCTCATTTGCCTGCACATAAATACTACAAATACTTTGTAAAAGCACAGAAATGATTGGAGTTGCACATATGTCATTTATTGTGAGGCAGCAAGTAGGCAATCTAAGAGCGGGCCACGTACAGGCATGAAACCTCTCCCTGCTGTGATTTTCCCCTTAAATAAAATACATGCTGAGTTCCATAAATCACTTGCAGGATCTGTGTATAACAAGTAGTACACGTTACAACGGCTAGGCAAGGTGAAGACAAAATGAACAATGCCATAATGAGATTAACAATTAAATCTAGAGCAATCTTTTTAAAAGTGTTTCTTGTGTACTTGCCTATTCCTAGTCAGATTAGCAGGTAAAGAAGCACATGAATACATTTGCTTTGATGAAAGAATGGGAAGTATGTGATTTAATTTAAATCCGCAAAAGCTAAGGAAATCAAGACTTAAGTCAAATGAGGAGCTCTGGCTGTTAAAGCTGGAATCCAGATCTGGATCTGAAGTGCCCCAAGTTGAAAGGATTTTGGCTCTCAGGTGATTTTGATTTGATACATGTTCTGAAGTGAAATTTTCTGCCCCATTTAGATGCACAGCTGGATTTAAACCCACACTCAGACACGCAACTCATGGTAATTTTTACTATTAAACCTAATATTATGTGGTGACTTTTCATTTATAAATTATTGTCAGTGCTCCTTATGGCCTGTTGCCTCTACCAGATTGCTTTTATGGGTTGGATCATGGCAGTATATAAATATACATATATATATTTAAAAATCTTCTATTGACACCCAAAATCCAAAATAAAACTAAATTGAGATACCTTAAGCAGTTTTTTCCTTTTCTGGGGATCCACAACAATATTTTTGATTTCGAATTCCAGTAATTATGATAATCTCTGTATTCTTGAAATATCTCTTATCAGGTAGATTCAATAAAGAAGACATGGCAGTGTAGAGGGCTGCCAAGCACACTTACCACGCCAAAACTATGAGCATCCTACTGAAGATAGTATGCAGTTTGATGTTTGCCTGTTCCTGAGAAAGGATGTATCTATGAGTGCTCATTTCTGAAAACTGATTAATAATCTCAAGTTTAACACTGTTTTGTGTTCTCCTAGGTAAAAACTTTGACACTGCTCTTACAAAACATTTTGTCAGAGTTCATTGGACTTTGATGTACTTCAAAATAGTATTAGGGGGAAAACAGACAACAGTGAAAGAAAGTTAGCTCTTTTCTAATGGGCCACAAACTGAAAAGTACCTACTTTAACCTGTATATCATGATCCTGATTCTGAATTCTTAAATAAGGAAGCTCTGTTGCGAATTTTTTCATGTAATCCCAAATGACTACAAGAAGAATATAAATGCAAGTCATTGTCTACAGCATACTTCAGGAAATAATAAGTAAGTGAATCTTTTCCTAATAACAGCAATGACCTTTTACCCATTAAATTTTGTTCAAAGCACCCTACTATTCAACAGCATCTGCATGTAGAGATTTTCAACAGGGCGCTGGGCCCAGCTCTTTGGGTTGGACATGGAAAACAGCAGGACCCATGAGAAGGTAAGATACGGGATCAGCCTGTGTCAGTCTTTGCCAGGGTTCTCTCTCTTCATCTAATTTCTTGCCCATTTATACCTTAAGGTAGACGATATGGCTTGTACATTCAGTAGACTGTCCAACTATTTATGTGCCTATTTGTGCAGCTCCCATTGTCAAATTTCAATCTGACAGAAGCTTTTTTTCTCTTAAGCTCTAAGTCCAGAGCATCTTCATGCACTGGTGAGAAGTGAGACATGAAGGATCATCTAGCATTCAATTTGTAGCTGCCATGTCGAGGTACACCACAGTTTTAACAACAGCATCACTTTATGATACAATACACTAGTGGAAACTCCAACCATGTCTACTGGAGCTCAACAGTCTGTAAATGCTCTGTGGATCCCTTCTCAAATAACCATCACCTGCTTTCACTGGTTCCTCAGGGTATTTCTGCTGTGAATTTAGGCAGAACCAGGAAGAATCATAAACTTCATTTCTTATTTGACTGACATTCAGAAATCAATAGAAGTTTATCTCTAAATTGAAAGGTGATGGACTGGAAAATGATAGAATTTTTTCTACATACATGATTCTGAGGTCTCTAATTGAAATTATATGCATAAAAGAATGAAACAAAGTTCTTAGCCTCAGGATGGCATCAGATTCACTGATGGTATGTACAACAGTAGTACTGTATTGCTTGAAAAGTCTAGTTAAATGCTTTAAAACCTATACAGTTATTTGCAGTTTTAGTCAAATAGTAGTACTCTAGGTTCATGCTGGTGGGCTAAAGGATGGGAATTGGTCCACTTTTAATTTCCAAATCATAGAAATGGTGAGGTTTTTTTGACTAAAACCAGCCCACCACTGAAAAAAAACGGAAATCATTATTCACTTTTCGAATATGCCCTTTAGTTCCGTAACCTGTTGATGTGACCAGTTCCCACCAAAGAAAAAAAAGGCATAAAACCCCTCAAAATGTAACTGAGGTACCCAAGCACTGCTGACTTGCTACTTGTTAATTATTCCATTTGCTAATGTGGAGTTGGAGGGTGCTCTAATTTAACAGGACAGAGCCAAAGGTTACATTAGCCTGGTGTGAGTAGACATGGAGTTCTCAGATAGAGTTGCTGGGAGCAGACAGCACTGAAAGGAGCACCTGGCCTGGACTCCCAGCAGTGCATTAGTTAGAAACAGGAGAGAGAAACAATTGCAGCACTAATGAGCCCCAGGTGAAAAGACTATTTAGCTAGACGTGGGTCTTTCCTTTTTTCTTTTTTTTTTTTTTTTAAATGCTAATGTTTTGATTGATGAGCCAAATAGTTTGGAATTCCTAATTGTTCATTACAATAAAACATAGCTTTTGTGTTCCTTCCCTTTAAAACACTGGTTGCTCACTATTAAAAACACAGAAAACAATTGAGGGGAAAAAAATTCCAAACATATATTGGAAGCCGCTCGGTGAGATAAAGCTCTGTATCATATCCCGTGTTTGCTGAGTGTTTATGAGTCAGAGCAGTGTAATGGGATTCCCTGTGAGCTAAAAATGGCTTATTAAGCATTTTACAATATAAATTTTCATATAATTGCTTCTTTTGAGAGTTCAGATTCCTCTTTTCCTTTCAACCAAGTCTTTTTTTAGTGTGTCATTAAAGAGTGCTTTTGATAGCCACAAATATATGTATTAAATTACATATGTGTTGATGTGGATAGGTTTCCTCTGTCAAATCATCAGTTGAATACACAAGTATATGTATGGAGTGAGCTGCTAGCTAAAAGCAATGGTTGATACTCTTTGACATTATTTTATTGATGGTTAATTTTATGTACAAATATTTTAGAATTGTTAGAAAAAAAGAAAGGTAGAACAATAATCATTATGGCAAAAGAGACTACAAGAATGACTTTTCGTATTGGCAAATAAGAAAAAACATCATATTTGTGTATCCTCTTTTTTCAGTGTCATGTAGCTTTTGGCTGCTGAGAGAATCCATATTTGCTTATATATGGGGCAGATTTCAATTTTATTCACTGTGGTGCAGAAGTGTGTAAACCTGTATTAACGTCTCAGCGGAGTAACAGCAGGTCACCTCCATGGTACCGAAGTCATCTAGGTACATCCCTGGAACTGCAATCAGGATCTGGCCATGGGTCTGTTTTATAATTTTCCCAGAGTAAACAATCAAGCCAGGGTTAAAAATGGGCACTTGATTTCTGCTTTTGCAAGGGCCTGGCCCTAAGTCATTGAAATATTTTCCTGATATTGAAACATGAAATATTTTCCACTGTCTGCTCTTGCTGGCTTATGGCTAACCATTTGCACCAGGTTAACCTATGTTGAGAAAATTCTCTTTGACAGACAGTGAAAGGATTATACATGATAGAAGACCTCACATTACCTTTGCTCTGAGACAAATTATACTTATTTCTTCTAATCCATGCAATAACTTCACTGCCTGTATTTCAGCACAAAAAGGGAGCTTATTTTGACAGTGCATGATTCGCAGCATGGCCACCAAGTGGAAGCTATTCAGTACAGGGCTCTAGTTAATATGTTGTCACTACATAATTGCTTAGTGCCATTGGGGTAGGGACATTTATAGGGGCTGTCTCAAAGGTGGTGGATATCAATCTCAGTTCTTGGCTGACGTCTTTTCAAAGCAGTCGTAAGTGGTGGCGGTGAAATAATAATGACAGAATTCACACCTGGACAGTGACAACTCAGTGTCTGCCAGCACGAGGTGTTCCAGCGATAAAATAGTCTGTGGAGCCCATCACTGCTGTTGCAAATGAGGAAATGGAAACTAAAACCCCTAAAATCAGAAATTAAACCCACGTGGGACTGGGCAGATAGAAATTAACTATTAGAGAATGTCCGCAGTGAAAACTCTCTAGTGTGAGACTCTGTTCTTTTAATTTAACACCAGATCTAATCAATGTGAATAAGCTCAGGGAAATTCACTTTGTATTCAGCGAGGATAATCCATCATGATTCTTATAATACGCTGTATTCATTATGAGTGGTATGAAAACAGACTATATCATTTTTAGCTAGAAATCTTAGGAAATGCACCTGCTGATAAGCCCATCAATTTTAATACGCCAGGGAGCTTAAATGGGCAAAATCAGAGTTATGAACCATCTCCATAACCCACAACTTTCTGGTCTTCCCCACAGGAGAACAGTGACCATACCAAGCTTTAATGTCTCATATTGACTATGCTGTGCCTAAACCAAAATCTCAGCTGCCAGACAGCTGTGAAAGATCAAGCACAATTTTTTTTCTTGACATTGAATTTGAAGGGTGAATCCAAAGGCCTAACAGACCCATTCCATTGCCAAGGGTTTTTTTTGCCAGTTGACAGAAGTACGCACTGGATCTTCAGAAATTTCTCATTACCATGATGTCGGTCAGCCAAAATATAATCGGCTCGTCAGCAGAACTGTCACACACTTGCTCCATTTCTGCACCAGATGGATGGGTTCACAACAAATTCTCATCTTGGTCCCTGGACTGGAAATCTCGCATAAGAATTGACTGTTTAAAGCTTTTTGTTTTACGAGGCACTTCATCCCAGTGAGTTCCTGGTTATCTCCCAGCCGGAACAGAATTGCTTGAATTCACATTGTGTTCTTCCCCTCCCTACCCATGTGAGACACCAGCTTGTTTTCCACTACAAGCTCTAAGCTATAAGCCTGCATTTTGTTGGCTCTTTACGTTCATCTGGCCGTTTCAGAAAAAATTTGCTTTTCACAAGAAGGCTTGTCGTTACTTACATCCAGGCTTGTTTCCCAGCTTTTATTGTTTAAATCTTCAGCTTTGACTACATTTCAGCTGATGATTTCGTCTTTCTCATAACAATTTTGGATGAAACTTCCAAAAATGAGTAATCTGAACCAGATTTGCCCTTGCTAATTTACTGGCTGCTGTTCAGAGCTGGTTGACGAAATCTGACTGATTCAGATGTTAATTAGAGGCAAAGTACAAAGGTAAAGAACTCTGGAAACAGGGATTTTATTTTAAAATGAAGAATCCTCACACAGATAACCAAAATCTTAACTAAGATAAATCAGTTCTTCTTATACCACCAATTAAAAATTTATACTGATAAGTATATCCTGTTAAAAGTGCAGCTCATATTTAGTTCAAAATGATACTCCAGGGAATTGGCAGCAAACTACACACACACTGCTGTGTCAGAGAATGCAGCACTTACAAAATGAGATAGGAGATAATATAAAACTAATATAATTCAATATAAAAATGATCCTATTAGAAGCATGATGAGATCTCAGCACCCCTGGAAATGAGGATATATATTTACGTAGAGCAATGATATGGTCCTGGCTGATACATTATACATCTTAATTAGATTACCTATTGCTCAAAGAATATAGATGATATTGAAAATGTTCCACTGAAAGATGACAAAGTGGCTAGCAGCAAGGTAGATGTGTTCAAGCACTGATTTACATCAGAGTTGGGGTTGGAGACTTTTAATGTTTAACCACATGCATGAAAGTGCGTTGAGCACTTGTAAAATCATTTCAACATTTACAGTTTTACAAATTTGAATTAAAAGTTAAGAATAAACTTTATTACAATAACTGCTTTTCCTTTGTTTTCATTTTTTCATGTATTTTGGGCTGCTGTTGATAGGCTATTTAACTTGAAATTCATGAAAGTGCTCTAAGCTGTAAAAGTTAAGGCCCAAATCATGTAAATTGTCATGCAAGTATTGCTGTATGGTAAAAGCTGTATCTAATGTAAACATATTTATTTTAGTGGAATAACTTTTTTGTCAGAGTAAAGGAAAGTTCATTTCAATTTCAGCAATAATAAATCTTATTTTAACTTTAAATAAATTATTGGAGTTGTAACTTAAATATACATATGCATATGTGTGTATATATACATATATGCACATATGTGTGTGTGTGTGTGTATGTGTATCCAGGACAAATTTTTCAAATATAGGAACCCAAATGAGTGCTGATTAGGGGTAGCAGAGCAATGTAGCTGTTTTTATCAATGCATCTTTCTCCAGCTAATGCACTGTATTTGTCACTGGGCTAACGAGCACTGTGATGTGTATCACTAACACTGCCCTCTTCTACATCAAGCTCCCCAGTGTTGCGCTGTGGAGACACATCTCACATGACTAAAGGATACTAATTTCCTTAAAAATCCTGAAGGAAAAGTAGGCCTAGACAAAACATCTGAGCTTTTTATAACTGTGGAATTTGTATACGGGGGAGGAGAGCTTTGGCTGTGCACACAGCCTAAGTCCATTTACATCTGAAAGTGTGTTTTCCTCATAAAGAAGCTAATCAGGCCTCAAGCTTTTTTTTTTTTTTAATGTCTACATGAACATTTCAAATATAAATATTTTCAATTGAAACCTTTTATTTTGAATCTAAAATGTAACCGATACTTAAGAAAACAGTTGGATAAAGCTGGCACAAGAATCAATTAAAGTCATAAAACTGGAAAGGAAACAGAAAACTATCATTTTAAAATGTAATTTCTCAAAGGTAAAGAACCTGACCTTACTCATACTTATTTTAACTGAGCAGTTAAAAAGACTGTGATACAGCCTTATTCCTAAAGGAAAAGTAAACAATCCTAGGGACTTCATAGATAGATATTTAAGTCATTGTTTTGGAGATACATGCACAGAAAGCCTTCGATACGTGCCATGCACACAAGTGTCATTATTTTTCTCCCTAACAAGAGTTCACCTAATCAGGGACGAGCTGAATGATCTTTTTTTCAAGTTGCTGTAAATAGAGAGGTCAGGGAGAGGGCCATAATCTTCCTGAAGCGCCTGCCTCCCTCCTTAACCTTGCCCCAGGCTGTTGGGAGGTTTACAGGAGCTCTGGTTCTCCTCACGCTCGACACAAGGAGTTGGATGTTCCCAGTGTACATCCTATTATTACACAGACTCATTTTTGCTGCAGTCACAAAGTTAAAACCAGGGAGATAAGATGGGAAATAATTGAGAGCACGACAGCTGCAGCCTCTGCCAGGGTGCTCATATCTCTGCTAACTAACTCCTGGGGAAGACATTTTTCAGTCACTTGAAGATAACTGCTACAAATGTGATCCTCCCATTTCATCCACTCGCGAGTCGATTTTTAACCTTTTGGTTTTAAAAAAAGCTCTTTAAAAAAAATTCGTGTCTAGTGTTCCTGTACATATTCATGCCATAAGCCTGCTGAAGGGGACAGGAAAGGTAAACCAGTCTGTGGGAAAGAGCATGTGAGCACTGAGAATTAGCTGAAGAGCATCTTTCCCAAGAGGTGGTTTTAGGTAGTCTCAGCCTAAACTGAGAAACCGTCAACTTTCTTTCCAACACTGATAAGTGCAATTGTTATACCTGAACGAGAGTTTGATTTTTTGCCATGAACTGGATTACATTGACTCTTATTAATAAATCTCGCTGAAACAGATCTTGTTTGAGGAACTTTCAACTGGAGTAGCAGTCTTCAGTCTTTGCTGGAAAAAAGTGAGAGTGGCAAAGAATGTAGGAGGGAGAAGATCTCGTATTTTCAAGCTTTAATTTTGATTTAGCAGTGTAGCAAGAACACTGTACCTTCAAGTTTGGCCCTCATGAACAGAGTCGTAATAAATTTCTTCTACATTACTTCTTACTCTCATTCCTTTAGCACTAGTAAGAGAATTAACAGTTCTAAACTCCAAAGTGAATGTTTGGCTACTGTAAACACTCTTTTTAAAGGACACGATATTAGTCATGCTGTGTTATACTCCAGTGATTTCACAGTAAATATCCTTGCGGGTCAGTTTGAGAAACATTTGCTCATCACATAAGTCAGGAATTTGAGACCTCTATCAACACATCTTTTGCTTCCACAGTTATCCTGTGCTAATAAAAAAATATAGAGACGTATTAGGGGAGAGGAAATATTCTGGTATGCAGCTCAAAATGTAAAAATCTCCTCTATTTTAAAGGGGTTTTGCACAGGCGCTCTGCTTTAGAAACTTGCTCTACTCAGATAATTCCCATTGCAATATATATAATAAAACATATCCTGGAGGACTGAACTTTTACAAATATAGACATAAAAAATTAAACCAATGTGGAAATCTTAATCTCCAGTTATTTGTTTTAACCAGATTCACATAAGAAATGATCAAACAATGCTGTGATAGAGAAGATAATCTTGCATTCTTGAAAAATGGAGGTACAATCCATGGAAATTTTGTATTTAAAAAATCCCTGTGATATATTTAGAAGCTGTTTAGACTTCACTTCCAACAGGCATGTACTAATCTTATGAAAATATACCGAGTGCTTGTATCTTATATCTCAGAAAGAAGAATATTAACCAAATTGTACTCCTTTAACCTCTTGGTCATCATTCAAAGTAATAATTTAATTCTGGCTTTATTGGTTAATTTTATTATTACTTCTGGGAAAAAAAATATTGAGCTTGGTTTAGCTCAAGAAATTATGGTGAAATTTTAGCTGGTTCTAGTTTCAATAGTTAAATGGCATAAACTAAGTATATTTTTATCACCATGCTTGGCAGTTCAAAGAATTCCCAGTTAGAGCTGGAAGGAATCAGAGTAAAGAAATCAGTTTGGAATGCAGCAGCTTAGTCTTAAGAGTATTTATATGGACTGGTTGTTTAATATTATGTTTTATAGGTATTCAGTTGTATGTGCAATACAGTTAAAACCTTTTTTGATAGCTGAGAGTAGTCTATGCATGGAGTGAATCAACAAATAAATTCAAATGTTTTTTTTCTTACTGGTTTCTGATACAAGCATTCAAAGTGCTGAACTCTTTTGCTTCCTACAAATGCAATGGGACTCTGCCAGAGCTATACCATCCAGAACCTGGGTCTCCTTAGAATGCTTTTAAAATAAAAGCATACTGCTAAAAGACAAATACCAAATAAAACAAAAAAACTTCTCAGCCATGTAAAGGTGGGTATTTTTAAAGTGAAGTGCCAAGGCACATCATTTCTTGGCCCTAGCTCTTCAAACCAATGCCAACTAGCATTCAGCAGCTGTCCTAGGGCTCTAGGATATATGCAGTATACTTGTGTGGAACAGCTGGACAGTTCAGAAATCTTCTCTATTATTTTCTAATTTTTCACTTTTAAGTTTATTGATCAATGCATTGGGAATATAAAGCATAAAAAGCAAAATTTACCTTCATGGTCAGGCACAGACTGCACAATCTTCTGGAGGACACAAAGGCAGTGCTAAAGGTCAGCCTGCCTTGGCAGCAAATCAGTGCATTTTTGCAAAATGACTAAAGACATCTGAAACTTTGTGCAGCACTTCTTTTCCTTCCCCCACTCTGAAATAACATCACTTCATTCTTTGCACCTGACAGACTGTGCTGGTTTACTTATTCAGGTGATTTAAAAGATCAGTGAAAATAATGTCCTACTACATAGAATGACCACAAAACAAATCTAAGCTATGTAATATGCTCGGAGTTGTAAAGAATGTAGGTGTGTGACCTGTGGAGATCTTTTTTTGATAAAACCTGTTATGTTCACCAAGATTTTGTCTGACTGTGTCCAAGATCTGCTTGAGTGCAACCAGTTGCAGCAGTGAGGCTTCACCACTGGTATTCAAGCATCAGCTGTCAGCACAGAATTTCTGTATCTGATGCTGGTTTTTTATTAACTTTAACATTTGCATAGTCTTGTTCTGCCAGTACCAGCCTTTCCATGACAAGAGTTTACAATGCAAAGTGCTAGGGAAACAGCTAGGGACAGAGCTTCTTGATTTACCTTATTACAATTTTGCTATTCATAAAATGACCAGTACTCTTCTGAACCTGTCACTCACCAAAACCTAGAACCACAGGTGTGCAAGCAACTGTGCTCTGGGAGAAGAGGAAAAGACAAGGAAGGCATCTACAGAAGAAAAAAAAGAAATCAATTGTTTTGCTTACAGTCCTTCCAAAAAGTGTTTAAACTGAAAGACTGACCTCCCGGTGTGCGAGATGCTACCTTCTGGGGTATCAGTTCCCTAAGCATTCAGACTGGAGGTTTGCAGGAACTCACCATAACTCCTCCCCAGCTTGCAAATCACCTCTCCCTGGGGGTACACCAAGGTCGCATTCCAGTGCACCAGTCAGCCCATGGCTTGTACAAAACTGGACACACCTGAGACTAGAAGTACTCCCAGATTCTCCACTCTAGGGGCACATATTTGAATGTCTGCATGCCCCTCAGTCTCCCAGTTATCTGTAGGCCAAGGAATTGGAACCTGACACAGTATAGACAGGAATGACAGCTTCAAGCATGTGGTTTATATAAGCTTGGAGCTATAAGAGCAGAATGTGTTTTTACCTATGTTAAATCGTAGTGCATTTACAAGTATCTGTGCTTGTGGATTTATTAAGTCTCCTTAGTGCTTATGTTATGGGGAAGGAAGTACAATACCTCCTCAGAAATTTCTAAACGGAAACTAAAAGCAGTGTTTCCCAGCCTCCCGTCCAGGCACCATTAGTCACCCAGGCAGTAGTAGATACGTGTCAGGCAAGGTGATTGTACACATGTTCTTTTATGGACAACAGACTCGCATGCACGAGCTAGCATGCAAAAAAAGGAAATGAAGAGAAAAAAATGCAATAAATAAATAGACTTACTTAGTCTGATTTCTAGGATCTTTGTAAAGGACTAAACAATTGTTCACTGGTTTAGTTCAAGAAATGGTGAGCAGTTCTCAGCCAGAAAATCTGGACTACAAGGAGATTCAAAGCCTGATTCTATCCAGGGTCTGGACAAGTGAATTAGGTCTGTGTCCGTATCATCTACAAGAGAGGCCTAATTTAGATATTTCTGCATATGTACATGATCTGAATAGAGTTCTTAAGCATTGATGTAGTGTTAAACTATAAAAAGCATAGACTGTGTTTGTATGTTTTAATATTTAAATCTATTTGCATTTGATGCTGCAGATTGAGGAGCAAGATATGGATAAACTCCTTCCTGCCAGAAATAGAAGACAATGTGTGTGGTACCATAAAAAGAGAACAAGGAAGTATGATGGCTGGGGAGCAGCCTTAGAAATCAGAGCTAGATGAAACATTAACTGAGTCAAGTTCTTTTACTCATTCAGCTTCAAATAATACACTCAGTCCTGTGCAATGCTGAGAAGAAGACATGATATTTGTTCTAAGGACCTTATCATGTAACTGAATGGACCAATAGAAGTATTGAGGCAAATCTATCAGAAAAAAAGTTAATCCTAGCAGGTTTTAAACTCCTTCAACTTCTTTCTTTATTGTCCCAGAACAGGGGTTTGGTGCTTTGAGGCTAGAAACAACTTTCTAAAGAGGAGCTTGATAGAGTCTCTTCTTGACTGGTGCTATCACGTCAAGAAAAGGAAAGGAAAGAAAATAGAAGAGAAAAACTTGTATTATGTTTGGGCAGTAGCCCAAGAATATGTGGAGGAGGACTCTCATCCCAGAATACACTTCAGGCACAGCCCCTAAATCTCAGTAAATTGTATCTGGGTTCTTATTTTTCGCAGTTGTAAAATAGGCTTAATTTTAAGGCATGACAAAAGCTCGTTCATCATCTGCCAAAAAGCACTTAAATATTGCATGGCAATAACGGGGTATGTGCAGAGTTATTGGGATGGTTGATTTTATTAGTGTGCATTTTTGGCATTCTGTACAGACATGAACCTTCAGCAGAAACTGGAGCAAGCAATTTTTGCCCACATAATCAAGAGAATGGCTATGGTTCATTTCCATGGGCCTGAGGACCACGCATACTATTGCAAAGGATATTAACAATCTCTAGACTCTTCTTCTCAATTCAGTTCTTTGGTTCAACTCCTCTTCAACACCTACTATGACAATGCTCTTCCTAGAGACAAGCCTTGAGGGAGAACATGTGAGTGAGATGATGCTTTCCCATATATGTGGAAGAATTTCTGATTCATGTATTGCTTTCTATCTACACTTGTTAGACAGAATGAAATAATTTGCATTGGCATTGACTGCCTTTATTTTGGCAAAGTTCATTACAATGAAAGTCTTTAATGTAATACTTTATTACATGGGCAGCCACTTTAGATCTCCTTCCTGTGTGGCACATAGGGCCACAAATCTGTGTTATCACAACAGTCCCTTACAGCCTCGAGATCAATGAATCTCAGCTAGCTCTCCTAAAACCCATCAGCTGCTTTGAGATGATTTTTTTAGTCTTTTAGTAATTACTTAGCTCTCAGAAATGCACAGGACCTCTTGTTCGCTCTCTGAACAAATCCAAATATGTAGGTTTGTCAGAAGTAAAATCTTATGTGACAGCATAAGCCAAACACCTTTACTTTAGGGTGGTATTTGAATTTAATACTCTCTTTTTGTGATAGCTTCACCTTATCTTTATTCAGAGGCTGTGAAAAAATATACACAAGTCTTTCAAAAAATTATCACCTACTAATATCTCAAATCAAAAATTTTACCATAGTACATTCTGGGAATTATGTCAGCTAATGAAGCCTTTACTTAATACATCATTTGGTTACTTTGTCACTTAAGTGCCACTTAAGACTTTAAAATAGTTGTTGAAAATGAGAAGTTTATTGAACATATGCATATCCATTATTCTTAGCTACTACTAGCAGGAGTTTGACTCCGTCAGCTAAGATGAGCCTGACTGTTGTGGATGTCACCATTGAGTCAGTTCAAGTCTCCATGCTTTATTTGGCTTCCTTTGTGGTCATTAGGTAAAAGGAGGAAATTAATTCTGACCCCTAATGATTCAGCTACTCAGGCCTAATTTTTTGCAATCTATCCCTCGGCAAATGATTGTTTTCTTGCTCACTTGAGTAATCTTGTCCATATGCAAAGGAGTCCCACAGATTCACTTGAATGAGTTTTTCAAAGCAGCAGACAGATAAGTATGAGCAGTGACCATTTTCACTTTCCAATGGAAGTGTGGTCCAGTCCAACGGGTTTCACTTTGAACATTGGGCTGTGGATGCCCTCTTTAGGAGTCCATCCTTACTACAGCTCTTTATTGAGATGGACTGTAAGGGCAGGATTCTTCTCTCCCAGTGGAGGTGTCTGCATGAACAGATGCCTTCATCCAAGCGGGTGTCTTAGACTCCCATTATAACCAACATCGAGAGATTGGTTGAAAGAAGTGATTGTTCCACTATAATCAGCATTGGTGCGGTCTCACCTTGAGTACTGTCTGCATTTTGGGGCTTCACAATATGGTATAAAAATATTATAATGCGTCCAAAGGAGAGCAACAAAGGTGAAAGAACTAGAGAGCATGACTTATGAGGAGTGGGTGAGGATATTGGGTTTGTTCAGCTGAGAGAAGAGACGAAGGGGTGACCTCACTGCTGTCTACAACTTTGTCATGAAGGGGAGCAGAGAAGGAGGTGCTGATCTCTACTCTCTGGTGTCCAGTGATGGGATGCAAGGGAATGGCTTAAAGCTGCTCCAGAGGAAGTTCAGACTGAATATTAGGAAAGAGTTCTTCACTGAGAGGTTGGTCAAGCACTGGAACTGGCTCCCCAGGGAAGTGGTCACGGCCTCAAGCTTGTTGGTGTTGGGACAACACGCTTTGTTTTTTAACTTTCAGGTTGGCCTGTGTGGAGTCAGAAGTTGGACTGAACAATCCTCGTGAGTCACTTCAAACTCAGGATGTTCCCTTATTCTATGATTCTATGACTGGCACTTGCAAGGAATGGTTAACTTCAGCCTAAAGAAGATGGTTAAAACAGGTCAGGTGTCAGTGCTTGCTGTGCCCAAGAAGTGCCTGTTTCTCTGCACCATATAGCAAAAGTAGATGTCTGCATTGCGGAGTCTTAAGTTACAATTAGAAAGATCTCTTTAGAGAGTTATGGCTAGTGCAAGACACTTGACTTCTTCCTTCAGTTCTCAGACTTCTTTATTAATTTTTTTCTGGAAGTCTTCTTTTACCTACTCCTTATCTGACAATGGTCAGACAACATAGTACATATATGCACTGCTGTTTGACAGAGTTTTCCATTTTTATAAAATATGCTTCAGCAGAATTCCAAGGAGAGGGTTTAGATTCATGATTAACTCAAAACTAGTTCAAATGAGGGACTCACAGGTTAATCTGGATGATGACGTGTTATAGTTCATTTATGATCCTGTGTTTGAGTTATCAAGAATAAAGCCTGTCTAGTTCGAAGGACAGAAATCACAACCCTAGAATTTAGAAAAGTGTATTTTGGACAAGAGAATATAACCAGTATTGTCTCAAATATATTTAGAGTTATATTTAAAATTAATTTCAAACTTCTTGTTCACCTCTACTGCTGTTCATGTCTGGACTGCTATCTGAAAGACTGGATTTCAGAGATTCTTAGATTAAAAGACATAATTTCATAAGGGCCTAGTGTTATCACTCAGTTTGACTTCTTGTTTGTCTGATTCCTTTAATTTCATAGGCTGTAACCTTAAGTGTTGTATGAACAAGATTATCTTTTAGAAAAAAAAAGATGGTTCTCATATACTTTGAATCATCCTCAATCTCTTTCAGTATGTACTTTATATTTTCTGCCAAATAATTTTATTAAATGCGTGAACAGAATCCCATTCCAAACGCAATTTTTATTGACATTTCCCCATTTTAAGTCACAGTTTAAGACCTATCTGATAGGCTGTATTCAATGTTTAGGCATTTTTAATGATTTTGCACTCTATCAATTTTTTTTTATTTGATCTGTTTGATTTTAAGCATTTGACAGAAACTCTTTCACTATTTGTAGTGATTTAAGAAGATGACCTCTTCCTGGCTTAACAGGTCTTCCTCACAGTGTTTGAGACTTAATTACTCCAAATACCATTTTGGAAAATGAGATTTGTTAAAGAGCAAACATGAAAGCCTCAAGGAAGTTATTGAAAATATTTTTCCTCTTGCAGTCTCCCAAGTGTAGTATACTTCTATCAGAAGGCATTAGGGTTATGTCTCTGCATCGCTCCTGCATTCTTCAGTCACAGCACAGATTATACAGCACTGTGCTTTGTATAGGGAGATAGAATTTCCTTCTTACCTCTCACTGTTTGATTGTAATGAAAGTAAGTTCTCGCTTTAAAAGTGTATAATTCACTCTTAAAAGAGTACTTGGGCTGAAATTGGATATACAACATTCTGGTCAGGGAACAAACATGCTTTGCTTTGCATGGTGCTTTGCAGGTCTGTCCAAAAGCAAGCTAGGCATTTTCATGCTCATGCTTTCTGTTTATCGATACCAAAAAAAACCCCAACCTTTCTCAGTAACATAATACATGAAAGAAGGGAAAATCTTTTTTTAAATGCTGAGAGGTTTATACTAAGGACATAAGTTTAAACAAAAAAATCGATACTTTGCATGCAAAATTGTTCCTGTTAGATCTAATACAAAGAACAGAATTTTAGTGTTACATATAGTCTTAATTATGGTCCTTTAGCAACTGACTGAATTAGTGACTGTGCAGTAACCATTTTACTGCTGATAGAGATTTGAAATGGACTCAACACAACAGGAGTTTACGTACAGTTGGATCTTTTCCCCCTTACACTTTAATGACTGGTTCAGTGTTTAACTGAGAAAATACTGTAATTTCAAAGGCTGGTGCGTAATAAAGCAAAATTTAAGAAGGAGTCGGTCACACGAGGTGTTGAGATATCAACCTATCCCAACTTCAGAAATGGTTGAACATGTTCACCACTTCCTGGAAGGAACTTCTCTTACATGATTTCAGGTAGTTTTTCTACTAAGTTCTCAAGCATTCGCTTATTCTTTTGCTGAATCTGGGCCCTGGTTTGGCCTTATCCCATTGCATTCTCAGGCATGGGACCATCTGATTCATACATTAAATTTAACTTTTTTTGCAGTCAAACTGGATCCTTGAAGGTACTTTTGTACATGTGAATTCTCTTTGAAACGGGAAAATTATTTCCAGGAGATTGCTCCTTGAGATACTTCTTTCTAATAGCTAGTGGCCTGAAGAATATGTAAGTCAGCAACATCATCTGCCCTGTTCCTTTACAATGGCTTTCTGTTATCCAATACCTCTAGCTCTTGCTGAAGGAATCTTTCCTCTAGGTTCGTCTCTTACTGACTCGTCCTCTCTTTGTCTGTTGTTCCCTGCTCTGTAACTTTTTCTTACTTGGGTCTTGGCCAGCTTGCTCCCCTATGATCTTCTACTTTCTCTTTCATCCTCATCCCAGACTGACTCTCACTCTGTGACTGCAAATCTGCTGACAGCCATTAAATATACAGCAATGCAAATCAAATCCCAAGAGGAAAGCCCAGCTAATTACTTGCTGCCTCCCTTGCTGGTACCAAGACTCAGTTTCTCTCATCAATCATCCCCAGGACTCTACTGACTATCAGAGTCTGTTGTGTGTTAGTGACTCTCCTCCATGCCCTCTTTGCATGCTATCCAGTCTTTTTCTTTAACCTCTCAGTATTTGCTGAAATATTCCTTTTGAACATTGGAAGATTCATGGATCCACTATTATCTTGAGCCAAGATGCAGAAGTTCAGCTTGATTTACCTTCAACCTTCTTGGCCTGTTTTAAATCTACTGATGCACTCTCCATTCTCTGTAGCTTCTCATTTCACTCCGATCATTTGGAGGCTTTCGCTTGTCTCCAAATGTTGCCAGCTTTCTTGTGCACTTCAGGGCATTCGGTTAGCTTGTTGTTTTGCCTCGTTTCTGCTGGTTTTGGCTAAAATGTTGTTTCATTCTGATTCTTTTTCTGATTCTTGCCATCAGTTCTAGCTCTGCAGGACAGAAGATTAATTATTTCTTTTGTGTAAGAAGTGATCAGACCCACCTAGAGCCACAGATGTAAACCATGAGGGTTCAATTTGTATTGAAAGTCAAAGGCATCTGCCGATGGGATCTCTAGGCAAATTTCCCCAAAGACAGCAACATCCAAAAGCCTGGGTCTGTGGGCCAGGGGCAGGCTGTTGGGAGCCTCCCAGCCTTTGCTCAGCTAGACACTGCATGCCCAGGCAGATGTACAGACCTGGGTGATTCAAGAAGGCTGTCCAAGGGCTGGTGACGCCAGGATTTTAGAGTCTATAGGTCCAGGGTGGGCACACGGCACTCCTGTGTGCAGGCGCTCCACTGCAGAGCTGCTGCGGGAGTGCTGGATGCTCCTGCTGTTCCACCTGGGGCTGGGGCTTTCTAAGCTGCCCATCAAGGTGGAACACGTAGGGCCAGCCCCAAGTTTTGTCTGTTCCTCTCACAGTGGTAGAAATAAAATGGACACTTTCAGTGATGGCATTGCCTGGAGTGAATTGCTGGGTACTGAAATATCATGTTCACTGATTTAAGAACAACAAAATCTCAGAAATTCTAGTTTGATGGGAGTTTTTTTATGTCCATCATAAGCAAAATATTATTATTCAAATCTTGTACACAACAGAAAACTCCCTTTTTTAGTGACTTCAATTGTGGCTCCACGTGTCAGCTGTTATTTTTCTACTGTACATAATACTGTAGAATCTTTATATTTGGATTCCAACAGTTACTGAAGAATCTTTTTTTTTATTTTAATCTTTTCCACAATATTTTCGTGTGTTCATACATTGTAACACGTAGATATTGTGACATTCATGGGCATTTATGGATGTCTGGTTGTCATCTGCTCGCTCACTCCTCCCCAGTGGGGTGGGGGAGAGAATCAGAAGAGTAAAAGTGAGAAAACTCGTGAGCTGAGATAAAGACAGTTTAATAGGTAAAGTAAAGCTGTGTGCACAGGCAAAGCAAAACAAAGAATTCATTCGCTCCTTCCCGTCGGCAGGCAGGTGTTCAGCCATCTCCAGGAAAGCAGGGCTCCGTTACGCGTAATGGTTCCCTGGGAAGACAAACGCCATCACTCCAGACTTCTCCCCCTTCCTTCCTCCTCTCCCTGCTTTATATGCTGAGCACAACGTCATATGGTATGGAATATCCCTTTGGTCAGTTGGGGTCAGCTGTCCCGGCTGTGTCCCCTCCCAACTTCTTGTGCACTCCCAGCCTACTTGCTGGTGGGGTGGGGTGAGAAGCAGAAAAGGCCTTGACTCTGTGTGAGCACTGCTCAGCAATAACTAAAACATCCCTGTATTATCAACACTGTTTCCAGCACAAATGCAAAACATAGCCCCATAGTAGCTACTATGAAGAAAATTAATTCTATCTCAGCCAAAACTAGCACACTGATTAATTCAGCTTGATATCATTACTCAGTTGCTAATATATAAATTGCATCAATGCTAAATACTAGTACAAATCTTTTGGCTAATCCTTTGTCAGGCCATGGGATAAGGATTGGGTCATTAAGTCTTGAAAGATTAAAAAAAAAAGCAAACAAAAATATGGAAGAAAATATCCATCCTGATGAATTTTCTCTCATTTGTCAGTAGAGATGGCAGGAGTTTGTATAAATGCAGTTTCTACCATTAAGCTTGCGACTATCAAAGACAACGTTGAAGATCAGATCTGGGCAGGAATCAGTTTGAGAGTAATTCACACGGCAATGGATGAACACTTTCATGGCAGGGACTTTGGTTTAGTTGCACTGGAGTACGGCAGATTGGCAAGAAAACAAACTATGAACTGTAACATTTATCTGTGTGCACGCTGATGCTATGCTGAGAAGGCTTTCCCTTCACCTATTTAGTGTTACGGAAAAATGAGGGCATTGGTACAGGAAAACTGTGTTCAGAATCTATTGTGTTTGCTTAAATCTGTGTAAATTTAATGTCCTTGCAGCTGCCAAGGTTATATTGCAATGTATCTAAAATATGGATTAAACTTTTTTCATTTACCACACTTCTGGAGCTCTGCAGAAAGTTCTAGGGACCGAATTCTGCAGTTCTCGAGGGACTGAAGACCCAGATCCATTTCAGTTGATAAAAGCCTGCAAACTCCAGCCTTATATGGCTTTGCGTGTTGTTTGAACATTCCCTGCTGGGATTTCTTCTTCTTTCTCATTGCACGTGTATACATTACAAAAAATAGAAAAAGAAAATATCGTTAGTTTTGGCATCACTGGACAGAGTTTTATTATGGCTGCATGGCTTGCAAAAACCTGCCAAAAGCCACAGGGAAGCTTTGTAAGGAAAATAACTCATTTTAGGTAATTAGCATGGTCCCAATACAAAACCCATGGAAGCCTATGAAGAGGCTGCTACCGACTGCAGTTAGAAAAACCTTTGGATCAGAGTGGAAATTAATCAATCTGTGTTTTTCCTGGTCCATTTTGCATGCCCAGGAATAGCTTCCCATTGGTTTATAAGCCAGCTATGGAAACTTCACATCCCACTGTTGTTTTGGAAAGTTTTTAATTTGTTGTGGAATATTTAACAGCTTTGTGTCCTTGGCAAAGCATCCTTGACAAAGCCCTTGACAAATGGCAGAGGCATGTTACAGAGTTGTGCCTCTTCCAAAGTCACCTGCAAACAAGGGGAATCAAGATCACGTAAGGAATCACACATCTGATCTCCCTTGGCATGTCTCATACCAATGTGTTAGATGACAACTATGAACATGGCTTGGCTTTTTTTAACTAAAGCTAAAAAAGCTGAGACCAATATAGCTACCAAACAGTTTCTATGATTCTAATATTTATCAGCTATAATGTGGAATTATTTTTCATTATAACATGAACATCTGAGCTGGCTCTTTAATCAAACAAAAAAATCACAAACTTACAGCAAAGTTGTCAAGACATTCTTTTTCAAGTAGTTTATCCACTTTCACCTAGGAAGTCAGTGGCCTTTTTGGGATTGAAACCATGGTCTTCTTAATATCTTACAAATAATCAACCTAGGAGGAAAAGTCTATCTGTGGAAATTCTTGCAGAGTTCAGATAGCTGTTAATAAAATAAAGTCTCTATATGAATTAAAGCCTTAAGCTTATATGTCACCGTAAAGACAAACTGGGAATATAAATTATTGAACCACCCAATATTCCCAAAAAGAAATCCAGTACACGGTTACAGAGACTAAATAATGTTTGAAAGTATTTTTAATTAGATTTTGTACTTAACCTCTTCTGTGACCAGTTCTTTGTAAATCCTTTTTATTTCCTGCTACCATGCTGAGATACTGCTTTCTTATGAATGAGAGACTAAGTAAACCAGCTGTGCTGAGTATGTGAGTGATTAGGGAATACTTTACTATAAACTACAGATTTGTTAGAGCAAAGTGGTCTATACCTGTTCCTAGTGTTTGAAGCAAGTATTTAAAACCTCCCTTTTTACCAGATTCTACAACTTCACTAACTTTCAGCCTATGAAGAAAATACATGGCTGAAACTAGGGTGGAGTATTTTCAAAACCAACCATTTATATAATCTTTGTTCCTGGATTACTGCTTTTTTTTAATAAGACTTCATTAACAAAGTTTTCACGCATATGCCTGAATTTTGCTCTGTAACTGTTTAGTCAATAAATTCCTAAATATCTCGCAGAAATACAGACACTAATACAGATGCAGAGCACTGTGTTAGAGAGTTCTGGTTAGCTTCTTGCTCAGTGTCCTGGTGCCATTTTCATGTGAAATCAAGATGTACAACATTTTTTTCTTCCACAATTTTCTCATTTCCATCCAAAGCAAACCCAGCATTCACCCCCCCACAGCCCACAGCTTTCCCTGTGCTGTGCCAGTTTAGGTGATTAGGGAAGAATGATCCTGTCCCCACCCAGGTACAGTACAGTCAGTAAAACATGCATGTTATATGTACTGTAAAATTTTGAGCTATGCTAATTACACATGTTAACTCCCCTAAATTTTGCTTCTTCTAGATAAACCTCTTGATTCCTTGAAGTATGAGGGCTTTCATTTCTTATTTATCTATTTATTAGAAGAACCACTTAAATTTAGTTATTCATATTGGATGCCAGCTCAAAACTCTAGCTTTGAAATTGGATGTTAGCCCAGCCTAAAGTTTAAATGAAGGACCTTTCAGGGAAAAAAAAAAAATTTCCTTGTTCCATGGTGTCCTCATCAGCTTTTATAAGTGACGGGAACAATAGGATTTGTAGTGCACCCAAAGGTTAACAGAGAAGAATTACCAAAATGGAAGATGTCTCACAGCAAACACACCACCAGCATCTCCCTTTTAAAGCCCTTCAGTTTCTTGAGACTGCATCATCAGGAGAGAGGCACTTCATCTTCCAGTGAAATGATTTGGGGATTTCTAAATTAAAACTCGAGTTCTACCTAGCTGCTTTAGAGAAGTCAAAGTTATCAATAACAGCCTGAGCCTTAACTCAATCATACCACCTCCATTTACCAAACAGACTACGATATTCCAAACTATTCTGAGTACAACACTGTATTTAGAGTTCCTGACAGCAACCTGAACCTGGAGAGAAAGTTATTTGGAGAACTGTGGCAGGGACAACTGCAGTCACTTTGGAGAAGCAGCTTGCCGAGGTGGGATGGAGGTGTGCCGTGGTTGCAGTCCATACCTGGGCTTTCTGCAGTGCTTTGACAACCCCAAACTGTGCACCAGTGGTGGGTGTAGTGCTGGCTTACCTTTCTCTCCTGCTAACATTCTCTCTGAATTGTTCAGATTTTAGTTCTTATTCAATTTAGCTGATTCTTGCCTAAATTCACCCCAGACAGGGTAGCTTGTTCTACTACTGTAGTCTCAATCAGTCATGCATGGTGGAGATTCAAAGGTGGATGATATCACCAAAATGAATCCACTACAAACCAAGACTTCTTCAACTCTTTGGCAGTTCCATGACAAAGCTAGTCAAGGTAAGGGACAAAACAGGCCGTTACGAAAAAAAAAAGAGCTGTGGGTCTACGTAGCTTGAAAGATCTGAAATTATTTTTATTCTGTTCAACATATCAAAACAAAGCTTCAACATTTCATTCTGTCATTATTGACATTGCAAAGAAGAAAATAACCTGCACATGGTTTTGAAAATACACTGACAGATTTGTTATGACTGAAATGAGTGTAAAGCCACGATTATTGAACAAGTATCCTCAATCAGTCCAAAGCTATTTCTTAGGACACAGTGTGGCTGAACCACTAGATTCTGTCCATACTGGCTGGAAAGAGCCCTTAGGCTATGTTTATTCCAGTAAATTAAGCATTCTAGAAAATTAATATCTTCAGGAAATCTTCCTGAGTACTCAAACTCAGCAATCGATATGGTTAAAGTGATAGAAGGGTTTTGGGACTGTCTCTGGCCTGGACCAAAGAGCATTCCCCCAGACAACTCCCTGGCATCACTTGAGGAAATGCATAGGTCATGGACACTTCCATGGAGGCAGCTGCATAAGACTGGTCTTTTTTGGATGATGAGAGAGCTTACTAGTATGGACACTGGCTACTCTGTGCTAGTTGGCCTCGCAGTGAGAAAGTTTTCCTATGTAGGTTTAATTCAATATGATGAATAGCGTCTTAGAAATTTTTGGTGTTGCAAACGAGTGAGTTACTCATATGCTGATGATCTGACAGGGATCTGGTGTCTCCAGAAAGCCCATGCCAAGTTACAGCCCAGATCTCTCATCTTCTCTCCACCTGTGACAGCCAGACTGCAAAGTGCAGCCGTGTGTACTTGCCCGCAGAAAAAACAAGCCATTCCTGAAGGAGCAGATTCCAACTTCTGACTGTCCAGGAGCCCATTTTCTCCTTCACAAGCCCACAACTGAAATGCCCGATGAGTTTTCCCCATGCCTTGCTCACTCAAAAGATGTTTTCCGCTTGGCGGAGGTCTCCAGGTGGCCAGCTGCCGGGCTGCCTGGGCTGCCTGCTACCTGCAGCGGGAAGATCCCCACAAGTCCTTCTTTCCCGCAGTCTCTCAGCTGTTCCTGGCTTAGCTCCTGTAGGTCCCGTTTCAAGTCAATCTTTTCCCAGCTACTGTTTCCCGGGCTCCCTGCAGCTACAGCAGCTGTTCACTTCTCTTGGTCTCCCGTTTTTGGGATAGGTTTGTCTTTCTCACCAGCTGCCCTCTTCCAGCCCCCCCAGCTATTCAAGTCCTAGCCCTGCTCCCGTATCTCCTCCTGATTCTTCCAGCAACCACTTACCAAGCCCTGCTGCCTTCCCTCCATGCCCAGCTGAGAACGTGCCGACTCTGCCCTTGCAGCTCACTCACCACCATTTGAACATCCCTCCTGTGCGGAGAAGGAGCCCAGCCATGACACTGCGTGCTCCTGTCCAACATTACACACTTGTCCAGAGCATTTCGTTTCAACACAGAGTCCCACTGAGAGAAAGGGCAGCTGTGCAACCGCTCTGCACTGGAAAGCAAGGATAAATAATCAGGGATATAATTTAAATTATTTCTTTTGCATGTAAATCTCAACTTAAAACACAGATTTGCTCATCTAAAACCTCTTGGGTAAAATGTAAAACTCTGCTCTAACAAGCAACCTCCCTTTTTTGGCTAGTGGTATTGTCCATATCATCAGACAGCTGAAGTCTGCACTTGTGTTAATTTTTTTAAAATGTAACATATAATGTAATAATACATCAATATATATAAATATAGGATTTAATAATTATAGCAAAATTAGTGCAGATTCTGTGAAACTGCTATGTTGCAATAAGACATATTTAGTGCTCAGTCAAAAAAATCCAGTGAACTTAGTATTTGAGTGCTGCTACAGAAGCAAGGACATGGAGAATATGTCAGAAAGTTGATTCAGAAAAACACAAATATGTTATTTAAGAAGGAAATTATTGCATGTAGTTATTTTAGGATGGAGTTTTTAATCTGAAAAAACTTTTAACATAACATGCTTATTTTTATTTTACTTTTACAGATTTCTTTGATGTAAATTGTTTGTTTATTTAAACTTTTCTCGATTTCCGATCATTTTTTGTTGTAGTGAAATGTAACTTTAATAATTCGAACATCTTAATGATCAATGAATATTTCTGCAAAAGCAGTGTATCGTTTCATAACACTGTCTTCTGTGAGGAAAACCGAACTTTGCATACAGCTCTGAATACTATTTTGTTAAACCATGTTGCTAAACTCTGGATGGACAGAAAAAAAAAAAAAAAAAGTCTTTTAGTCTTAACAGAACGTAGACAATGAGTAACATTTACATTCCCTTCATAGGTAAATTTTTAAAAGACATACAACTTCCCGTTAAGGGTCATTTATAATTGCGAGATTCCTGAAATTAAACAGTTAGATGCAATAACATTTGTTCAAAGTTGAGAAAGAAATGACAACTTGCCACATTCTTAAGATCATGTAATTGAGTGAAATCTGGAATTTAATACCTCAGCAGATGACAAGTTCAAGGATGACCCCGTTTCACAAAAGCCCACTTGGAACGGATAAAGCCATCTGATTTTGAGTTTTCATGTGAAACATTTTAGAGCAGCAGGATTAATGAATGTATGAGAATGTGTCCTTGAATTAGAATGCATTCCTTTAGAATGAGAATAAGAAATATGAGAAATATTAAAAAGAAAACAAATGCAGCATTGTTAATTTCTTGCTATGTGACTGAAACACTTGTAACTAAGTGTCTATAATATGACTTCAGTAGTGGCTCATTTTCTCACAATGCACCTGCACGTCTTGGAAACAGTTGTAAACAGTACATGATTCTGCTAAGAGACAGAGCCCATAAACTACCATTAAACTCTGCCCAATCTTCTGTAAGTGCTGGTAGATTCCTCTTCTGGAACTAACAAGATAAGAAATATAAGTCTTCTCACATTTCCAGTTCAGACCACAGCGTTTTCTATCTAAGAACAGACCTTTGTAAGGAGATGAAAAATATCATTTAAAGGCATGTGAGAGAGTCATGAAAACTCATTTTGGTGAATAAAATCAACTGGAACTCCAGTTTAAATGAACACTAGCATCACAGCTGCTACATGGATCTTTATCTCCATCTTACGTTCCTTAGTTTAGTTGATATAAAAACACCTGATGAGCACAGGCATTAGTGAAAAATATTTTAGATCTCTGCTCTATTTATTTAAAAAAAAAAAGAAAAAGAAAGAAAGAAATCCAAGAAAGTAAAAAAAGGGGAAAAAAAAAAAAGCTAAGGAAAGCTAAGACAAAGCAAAGTTGACTGAATTGTGAACTTAAATTAAGTTCACAGTTTGGTTCAAAGTGTCCCAGCTGTTCCATTAGATAATTCCTTGGCTAAAGATCACTCTGTTAATAAGAATGAAATGTTCACACTCTCTAATGACAAAGCATAACTACTGAAGAGAGAGAATTATTGCAAACATTCAAGATGTCCACAAAGCTGACTTTTTCCCATTACTATAGCTGCATCCTGAGCCAAAAAACAAACCATAACATGTTATTGGGTTCAGTATTTAGCAATTTGTGTAAAAACGAGGGCAACGTCCACAGTAGCAGTAAGAAAGTGCTGCTGATTCTAGAAAATACTCGCTTTTTAAAGAGTTGAGGGCTGGACACTACATTTATTTAAAACTGGCAGGATGTATTTACTACCTCCGGTGATTGACGTGGGTCTGGAGTTTTTCCATTACAACAAAGTTTAATTCAGTAAAATACTATATCAAATGGGAAATATCCTAGCTCTCAAAATCCAGTTCTTTGGAAAGACACTAAAAACACCTACATAGTGGAAAGAACAGGAGGAGTTACAGCATTATTGGCGGTCCATGACAAAAACACAGGTGGGTGTGTTGATAAACATGTTCAAGCTGCAGCTGCTGCTGGTTCTGATGGGAAAAATGCTGTTCTAGGGATTAGGAATATACTGTAATCATGCCAGCCAAAACATGCATGACAGTTGAAAAGGAAAAGAGTGCAGCTATATTAACGACCCCAGTAACCAAAGTGATTTCTTTTTAATTTGCAAAGGAAACACCTTCTTTAAGCTTTTCTCTCTTTCTCCCGATGCCAGTCTCTTCATAAGAACATGAAGAGCAATTATATTGCAATGCAAAATACTTTTGTAGTAACGAGAATATTATTTTAGCCCTACTGGGATTTAATTCATAGACTAACCTGAACTCCTGCAGAGTAGAAAACGTGTACCCCTTTTTCCATTAGACTACTCAGGGAGTAAGGGGTACTCATCCTGAGAAAGGACATCAGAGTCTAGTCTGGGGCATTTAGAAATGAAGCATCTACTCCTTAGTCTTTTACCACTGAAGACATTTCATACCACATATGATATGCATGGCTGACATAGGGTAATACTATATCCACATTTTTCAAGTAGACAGAGAGTAGTTGATGTGCTCTTTTCCAGGGCAGATGTTTTCCAGATATGCCATTGTCACTCATTAAGATAGTAAGTAAGACTTGTATGAGTTATGATCTGGTAAATACTAGATATGCCAGCTCATCCATAAAATACTATGGATTTCTCAGATAATTCTCCCTCTGGCTTGCTTTAATCATTTCAATATGACTAGTTTCCCTACAAATTCAGGACAACTTTTTGTATATACCAGTGGCATTATAAGCACTATATGAGAAACAAACTGACAGTAATTTTTATGGATTTTTTGCATAAAATGTTATTTTTCTATCCTGTACCTGATCGTAACCCTTCACCTATGTCAGAGGAAATGGAGAAAGCTGCAATACTTTCAGAATCTTTACTGCATTAGCAGGGGGCCCGGAATGGTACAATTACATCAAATTGCTTTGTACAGTCTAACACAGAGTGCTTTCCTATTTGCTGTCTTTGCCACAATAATGACTGCAGAACCGTCTTACTGGCTTCACTTTTTTTATTTTCAGAGTCTTAACTTTATTTGTGGATAGACTCTCCAATCTGCTAGGTGGGTTCCAATACCATACAAATGTGAAATTGCTGTTCATTATGGTGGCTGTGTTGTCCCAGTTGAGGCAAAATTCAAACTTCCAACCCACATTGTTGCATTTACAACCTCTGTGCTGCGCCTAGAGTGCAAAGAGTGGAAAGTACTTAGCACCCCTGGGCCTAAGGGAGTCTTGGGGAGCTGGAACACACTGTCTTCGACATACTTTTGTAGCCTAAACTCTGAGACTGCACAGCAGGATGGCATGTGGATGTGGCTGGAATGAATTTAAATCCTCTTTTTATTTTTTTTTTTTTCCAGAAGGAGGCTAAAGGACTCAGTCTGTATCGGGGCTGGAGCTAGCATAGAGTATTAAAGCTGCAAGTGCATAACAATCTGTCATGGATAAAGGAACATGCATTTATGTCCTGCATCCCAGGTTGAATGCATTTGCTTTCATCAGACCTGGGAGTTTGCATTTAAGCCAACTCCAAGGAATGATTCAAGCCATTCTGCTCCAAATCCCACCCCTTCTGCAGGAGAGTAGTTGGTGGTATGACTCAGAAGCTGAATTACTAGCATTCCCCTGGAAAGCTGGGAGGGACGGCTACAGAATATCTCCTTCCCTCCTTCCTCCCTCCCTTTCTTCCTGCAGGAGATAACCAGAGGCTCAAGGTACTGCCTGACTTGGCTCCCCTGTCTTGATATTTTCCTCTTGCCAGAGCTGGTGAGTCTTTTTCTGAACTGGCTGTTGTACCATTGAAGGGAAGGCTGATCCTTCATCTCACAGGTTTTGCAGCTCTTTCTAGGTTAGATCACATTCAGACTGAGCTTAGTGCACAAAACATGGGGTGCTATTCATCTCTCTCAAAAGTTAGATGCCTCCAGTGTGGCCACCTCTACAGCCACCCACTATGTCCATAGAGTCACCATCAGCTCTTTATAGAGCCAATGAAGAGAAGTAAGGTCTGTTAAAGTATCAACTAGCTCACCTGTTTCAGTCATCTGTTTTAGGATAAGTAATCTAAAGGCAAGGCAAGGTTTATTATGCCCCAGAAACAGCTGAAAACAACATAACTTATCTTCTTCCTAATTCACCATTCCTTCCTTAAATGACCTATTCTTCCCAAGTCTTCAATTTGTTCCTTCTTCCAATGATTTTTGCTCTTCTTTTTCTACTTCCTGAACTTCAGCCAGCACTTAGTACCACCAGCCCTCCTAAAAAATTTCCCTGAGTCATCCTACTTTAAAGCAATTGCTCTCAAGCATTCACTATTTCACTATTTCACTATTTCACTATTTCACTATTTCACTATTTCACTATTTCACTATTCACTATTTCTCTCTCTTTCTCTCTCAATGTCCCAGAGCTCTGTTTCTTCATCGGGTCTTCAAACTACATTTGAACACACTTCCAAATGTGTTTTGTAGTTTTAATTTAGTTTTGTAACGTTTTTGTTGAAGGTTAAAAAAGAATAAAACCTCCTCATCACCATAAGTGAGACTGGGCTCTTTATAATGACATGAAGTACCCCAGAAACTGTGATTAGTTTCTGGAATTCCTCCTCCACTGAAGACTGCATTCTTTGACTCAGTCCGGATGTACCCTTCATTGTCCTTTTTTAAGCTGAAATGAATGTTCTAGACATGATCATGGTCTGGTTGTACATTAGATAAAACATCTCTGCTAATCTGGTTCAAAGCGTACCTTGGCTTTCCCAGTTTTTTCTTGCCCTTGCTGGATGACTGTTCTTGGACAAAGAGAAATAAAAAGAATTGTCAAAACTGGCTAGTCAAGAACCATTTAATAAGCTTTACTAATTAAGACATTTGTGTTCATTTGCTGGTCATATCTTTAAGCTAATTAGGCAACTTAGCAAGAACATAGACTCCTTCACTTCATATTTAGCATATGGCTTGCTCCATGAGAGGCAAGAGTGTCCTGCCCCACACTTCCTAGGTAGCAGAGGACCTAAGGCCCATCCTCCCTAAATCCTGAAAGGGGTTGAAGCATATGTTAGTGCTGTTTTTCTAGTTTATGTTTCACTCAGGCAGCAGGTCAGAGAAATTATCAGCCCTTATTCTCTCCTCCTTTACAAAAGCTTTTGGGCAGTGTTTACCCTGCAGCGCTTTAGGCAGTTAAGAAACATGACATTTTGCATATGCTTGTGCTGGTATTACACTCTTCTCTAGAAATACACTTCCGTGCACCGTCACAGAAATAATACTGAGCCAGAGCAACTTACTCCAGTCACTGGGTCTGACCCAGGAGAGCACTTGTTTGATGTGGTCGTACGTGTCGTGGTTTTAGGCTGATCCAGCTACTAAAACTCACACAGTCTCTCCTTCTCCAGTAAAGTAGAGAGGAGAGAAAAAAAAACAAAAACAAAGGGACTGAGGGTTGACACAAGAACAGAGGGAGCACCCACCAACCATGGTCCTGGGCAAAACAGGCAGAGCTTTTCTCAAAGCAAAACAGTTTATTAATGATTACTTAGAAGGACAAAGGGAAACAAAAACCGATTACTTGAGAGGACAGAAAGAAACAAAACCAGATCTTAAAACCGACACCTTCCCCCCCCCCTCCTTTTCCTCCCGGCTCTACCTCCTCCCCCCAGCAGCACAGGGGGCAGGGACTGGGGGAGTGCAGGTCAGTTCATTCCGTGCTGTTACTGCTGCCTCTTTCTTAAAGGAGAAGGAGTCCTTACACCCTTTTCCCCTGCTCCAATGGATCCCCTACCCACAAGGAAAAATCCACAAACTTCTCCAGCGTGAGTCCAGCCCACTGGAAACAATCCTTCCCCACAGATTGCTCCGGTGTGGGCTTTACCACAGTCTCGGGTACTTAGGGAGTTGTAGCCACTCGCTCCGGCGTGGGTCGTCATGCAGACTCCAGATGCCTCTCTGCCTTGCCGTGCACCCCAACACAACCATCCTCGGGCTCAGGCATCTTCTCCCCACGGGCTGCGAGTGGGTCGCTGCTCCACCGAGGCCGTCCTGGTTGCAGGGGGGCCGCCTGCTATCTCACCATCAGCCGCAGGGGAAACTCGGCTCCGGCACACCTCCTCCCGCTCCATCCTCACTGACCTGCTGTCGATGCAGCTGTTTCTCTCAGATCTCAGTCCTCTCCAGGTGAACTCAGCCCAGTGGGCACCCCGGGAGTGGGGTGCCCCCGAGTTCCCCAGCTGGCTCCGCCGCCGCCATCCTCCGTGGGCGGCGCCGGCCCGACGCAGGCAGCTGCCCGGCCGGGAGCCAGGGAGCGGGGGCGGTGCCCTCCTCCCTTCTCTCCTTGATCCTGGGCAAAGCACCTTTTCCGGTCCCTTTGTCCTGACTTAAATAGGGCAATTCGCAGAGGCGCCCTATTGGCTCAATCCCGAGGGGGATGGCAGTCTGATCTGGTGACTGGAACCAAACCTAACCCGGTTCCAAAACCGGGGAGGTCGCAGGGAGCAAAACCCCTCTCCTGCCACCAGAACCACCCCCCCCTCCACATCAAACCATGACAGTACGCAAGCATTCAAGCAGCATCAGAGGAAAAAAGATTAAAAAACAGCCAGTTGGAGTTGTTGTAATACTGGTGTTCTCCTGGACAACCAGAGAACATGCTCTTTGCAGCACTTGATGTTTTTCAGGGAGACTGCTAGATCTACTTGTGAGAAGGAGCTTAGCTTTTTTGGCAAACCACGCAAGATCTTTGTGAGACACCATATTAGTGATCACGGGTACTCAAATACTTCATCTCTGCCATGGGCAGATGAATCCTCACACAAAATGTGTGATACAGGTAAGGCTTCAAAATCTACAGCACAAATTTTCTTCAAGTTTCTATTTAGAAGATAGTTTTCCAACACAATAGCTCAGAGTGAGGTACCCAGGCCAGCTGAAATCCGTGGAGCCTTTGTAGGACATTTTTAAATGTGGTCATCTTGCAATGTATTGTGGGTGAATTTTATTATAAGGCCTCTCCCACTCATGAGATCTCACTCCAGGAATAAAAGTCCGGAGTTTCTGCTCTAACCTTTACTGCACGGGAGCTGCAATAGTAAAGTTTTCTTTGCAGCATCAAATGTTCAAACTGACCGCAGCTCCTCTAGTGTTCAAATGTATGTGCCTCATCTGTTAGGCATGCTGTACCTAACAGACTAAAATAAGCTTGTTTGTATTTGTGTGTGTTTACATGTGCATTAACCAAACAGCAAGAGAAACTTGATGAAGAGGAGTTGGTTTTATGAAGAATCAAATCCATTCAGTCACTGTAAATCACATTTTCAAGTCTGAAAATAAAACCTTAAGCTTCATTGTTGTGGTAGTCTTCCTTCCTCACCCTTGTCACCATAATACACATCTGGCAGACAGGTGTATGTTCTCAATATCTGGATTTTCCCAACATGTCTCAGGCCAATCTTTCAGGATGTTTAATCACTGTCAGTATAGCCAGGCTCCATATCATCCTCAAAGAAAAATGTTAAGGTTGTTATCTGGCATTTATTTTTCACATTACCTTTGAAGAATGTTCAATATATTGAACTTGGATAATGACTCTGTTTCCCACAGCATCAATAACATATCCTCAGAGTAAACACTAGATGGTGGAAAAGTCAAGTGCAGAATAGGAAGTGTACAGATGCCCAAGGACATTAGTTTTTTCTGCTCTACATAACTTAATGGGTTTTATTTATTTGGTAAAATAAATTACACTGATAATCAATTTTGACTGTAAGATTACTATTTGACTCTTCTTGTTTCTCCCACAAACTCTTGCTGATACTTTCATGCATGCAGCAGTGTTAGGTATGATACAGAGTGAAGCTTTATTGCTGATTTACATAATCTGGATGTAATTCTAGGCTGTATGCAGACATAAGTGGCTGTATGAGGAATAGCTGGTTGCACAGAAAAACACATTCTGCCAAATTTTCTTCTGGCACCATATAAATTATTGGAGTTTCCATAGGATAAACGCAAAGTAGGGTGAAAAATCAGATCCATCATAATAAATCTAGAAAACAGCTGCATTGCAAAATAAAGTTAGATGTAGGGCTTACTACTCACTTCGTTATATTATTCTGGCTACTTCTATAAGAGGTTGCTCAAAATACCTGAGTGTGTTTATGCACACAAACATTGGATTCCCTCTTTTCACGTGACTTCTATGATAAGGTATCAAAAAGTGCATGTATATTAATTTGCCTATATGAGGATGTATCAGTGCACAGAACATTTTAATTAAGTGGGTTTGTGTGGAAATCCAGTGCACATGGAGGCTCAGTGAAAATCATGCACAGTTTGAAGTTTAATTGACCTCATTAATACTCTTTAGTAATGTTCAGTGCTTCCAGCTGCTTAGAGTACAAGAGCTCAGATGTACTGAAGAGCTAAATATCAACTAAACAATTCATGTTTTACCAAAGAATGAAGTGTTATTGGAGTGCAAACATCTTTTACTAGTGAAATCTAGAAGCTAATGGTACTAAAGTGACAGATCACATATAGGCAGGCTTTTGTACCACACAGCACTGGTCATAAAACTTACATTTATATTATGCCTATAGCAATTTTGTCATTAATATACAAGAATTTCCCATGTAAGGGTTAACAAACTGTATTAACCTTGAAAGGACTGTTTATGTTTGGTCAAGCTTTTATCATTATTTTGTTCAAGTTTCACACGTGGGAGCTACACTAGGAAGAAGTTTGAGATGCCTAAAACTTTCCTCCATTTAACAAAGCTAGATTTTATCCCACTGCAGCAGGATAACCTACTCTTTTCTTTTGCCACGTTATCATTTTCCAAGCTGCTAGGAGTAGTTTTTTAATCAATAGGTCCAGGACTGTAATTCAACAGATTCCTCTGACTGACAGATCCTGGATCTAACTATCTTAAAACTTCTACGTTTCATTGTCCCTTAAATCATTGATGTTCCAGGCCATTCCTACTGTACGTACACCTACTATGTCACATGCTTTCCAGCCTTTATGGACTCTCTTTTTTAACGTTTTTCCTAATCTAGGTTTCATGAGATACAATTGATAAATTTTCCTTAATGGTTACACAAACAGAAAAGGTCTTGGCCATCTTCCAAGTTTTCCCCTGTTGTGCTAAGGTAATTTCTACTTTTATGTCCTTTCCCACTTCTCCATAAAGGCAGCTTTGTTTTCTAGCTTCATTAGAATTTATTACAGAAAGGAGATCAGGCCCTTTGCTGTGGCCTTTCCCGTCATTTGAGTTTCTGTCCTTCTTGCTTATGTCTAGGTATTACAAACTGGAAATATAGGCCAAACTAGTCTATTAGTAAGTAAGTCCCATTAGTGCTTTGATGTACCCCATTCTGCTATGGCTTACCATTGCAGAATAATTGGCCAGCAACTGAATATTCTTTTTTCCCTTAGTTCTGAATTTGATAAATTCAGTTATCTGCTGAATTTGGTAAATTTACAAAAATTCTTGACTGTTTTTCATGGATGTAAGCAGGGATGCAAAGAACCTACCAGTTCTGTGTAAAAAATTTCACTACAGGAGTGGAAACACAGCCTTCCTTTTAATTTCTTTTCCCTTCCTTAAATTTTAAGGGATTACAGAAAATCAGAGTGGAGGAAACATATTTAAAAACCATTGTGTTTCAGTGTTCATCTGTGTTTAGCTGCGGTCACCATGACAATATAACAGGGACTCAGACATAAAGAGGAAACATACAAGAAGTAGAATAAGGGACAGATTACCCAGGAAGAATGTAGAGACACTGTCCAAGCACACAGCGATAGGGCTAAGAAAGCAAAAGCCCATCTGGAGTTGACTCTGGCAAGGGATATGAAGGGCAACAAGAAGGGCTTCTGTGCGTACGTCAGAAGCCAAAGGAAGAAATGTGGACCAGCTCCTGAATGGGGCAGAAGACCTGTTGACAAACATCTAGAAAAGGACAATATACTCAATGCCTTAATCACCTCAGTGTTTACCTTTCAGACTGGCCTTCAGAAACCCTAAGCCCCTGAGATCAGCGAGACAGTATGGAGCAGGGCAGATTTACCCTCTGTGGAGAATGTTCAAATTAAGCAACATTTAAACAAACCAAACCTCCACAGGTGCATGAGAACTAACGAGGTGCACCCCTGCATGCTGAGGGACCCAGGTGATGTCATCACAAGGCCACTATCAATTATCTTTGAAAAGTTGTGGTGATCAGGAGAGGTTCCTGTGGGCTGGAAGAAAGCAAATATCACTCATATCTTCAAGAAGGGCAAGAAGGAGGATCTGGGGAACTACAGGCCAGTCAGTCTCACTTTGATCCCTGGAGGAGTGGTGGAACAAATAATCCTGAAAACCATTTCCAAACATATTAAGGACAAAAAGGTTATTGGAACTAGTCGGCGTGGATTTATGAAGGGAAATTCATGCCTGATCAACCCAACAGCCTTTGACAATGAGACAACTGGCTTGGTGGATGAGGGGGGAGTAGCAGCTGTGGTTTAACATGACTCTAACAAGACTTCGGACCCTGCCATCCTCACAGACAAACAGATGAAACACAAACCATATTAATGGACAGTGAGGTGGACTGAAAACAGGCTTAACTACCACTTTCTAAGGATTATGATCAGTGACACCTACTCCAGCTGAGGGCAGTCACTAGTGGTGTCCCCCAAGGTTTAATACTAGGACCAGTCCTGCCTAACATCTTCATTAATGACCTGGAGGACGGGATGGAGCACACCCTCTGGGAGGAGAGGTCTATACACCAGATGATCGTGCTTCCATTCAGAGAGACCCTGGCAGGCTGGAGAAACGGGCTAGCAGGAACCACGTGAAAGTTAGCAAAAGGAAAGGCAAATCCCTGTGCCTGAGGAGTGTGCTGGCCATGAGCAGCAGGGTCTGAGCAAGAGGAGTCTGGAACGGTGACAAGTGTGGGAAGAGGCCACAAATCACCCTGTGCCGGCCACAGTTGGTTCCTAACAGCACTAGCATCAGTGTGAGCAGCCTGGTGTGCACCAGAACCTCAGGCAGTCAGAGCAGCCCACAAGGCCTATCAGCAGATGATTTAGGAAAAAGGCAGCTACGAGGGTGGAGTGGGGCTGTGGGGCACATGCGCACACCCCTGAGGGACTGCAGACACAGGCCACCCATGCTGGGGCAGGGATAACCCTGAGGGACTGTTGCTACAGGCCACCCACGCCAGGGCAGGGACACTAAGGAACAAGGAGGCGGGGGAAAAAAGCAGTAGAAAGCAAAGTGTAGATTTGAACAATAAGCACAGAGTATCAAACAGAAACCATTCAGTACATGACCTCAGCCTGCAGTGAACACAGGGAACACCGAAGATGGGAAGTGGGAGGAGAGGTGTTTACTTGGGTGTTTGTTTCATTCTTTATGACGTGGTTTTCTCAGTGTCAAATCAGTGGTTAGGCATTCATGTTAATTAGCAATAAATTAAATTAAGAAAATATTTACTGCAGTAAGACTGCTTTGCCCGTGAGAGGAATAATAGCCCCATGCACTAGTAGAGGCTAGGGGCCATCTGGCTGGAAAACAGCTTGCAAAAAAGGACCTGGGAGTTCTGGTGGACACCAAGGTGACTTTAAACAATGCACTCTTGCAGCAAAAAGAAGCCAATGGCATTAGGAAAAGCTTTGCCAGCAGCCTCACGAGAGGGTGATCCGTCCCCTCTACTCAGCACTGGTGAGGTCACACCTGGAGTGCTGAGCCCAGTTCTGGGCTCCCTGGTATATGGCACACTGGAGTGGATCCAGGGGTGGTCAAGAAGATGATTAAGGAATTGGAGGGTCTGTCATGCAAGCAGAGGCTGAGAGAGCTGAGACCGTTCAGCCTGAAGATCTTATCAATATGTACAAATACCTGATCAGCAGAACAAGTAAAAACAACAGAGCCAAACCCTTCCCAGTGGCACGACAAGAGTCAATGGGCACAAACTGAAATGCAGGAAATTCCACTTAAATATACGAATATCTCTTTTACTGTGAGGGTAGTCAACAGGAACATGTTGCCCAGAGAGGTTATGGAGTTTCCGTCCTTGGAGATACTTAAAACCTGACTGGATACACACCTGAGTAACGGGCTCTTGGTGACCCTGCTCTGAGCAGGGGGGATAGGCTGGTTAATCTGCACAGGTCTCTTCCAACCTCAGTGATTCTGTGACACTTTATTCATTCACACTCATCAGAGTCTACAAATCTGCCAGATAATACATCAGCTTTCACAATGGAAGATAACGCCCAGCTGAGCAATTTGTCAGCACTATTTAAAAGGTCTGTTTGTGCCACTATGGACAATTTTCTATTAACAGCTGAAGCAGTCACCAAACAGAAAGTCCTCACCAGACTGTATGCCTGCTGCAACTGCCAGATATCACTGTAAGAAATAAAGAAGGAAGAAACTCTGTTTGATGTTTGCCTACAGCAGCACTGCTGGTCTGTACCAACCCCGGTCCAACAGTCCTAGCAAAGAGCAGTCAGCAACAGCCACTATCACAGAAGCTTCTCTGCTCTTATTTCACTGCCTCAATTTTAAGAAAAGGAAGCTAAGAAAGTGCATTTAAAGCATCGACCTCCCATTACAATTGGGAAGTCTGCATTAGCAGACTAAAATGAACCAAATGCATCAAAACAGTGTGCACTGTCTCTAAGCAGCACTTTCTAAGACACTGCTGAGCAAACAATAAGTCAAAACTGACATCTGAAGCATAAGCAGATATATGAGGGTGATCTCTTTGCTGAAAAAACTATTGTATCTGATGAAGAAATAGTTACTGCATAGATGGAGAAAGTTAGCAGTTATCACAGAGGTTAGAGGAATCATTGCAAATCATTTTGAAATTTATTAAAGACCAAGTGGGTAGAACAGTGGTTGGGTGCCATGTGCAGTTGATCACAATCACAAAAGCAGTCAAGCACCAAACAAGCAAAACAAACCATGACCTAAGAATAAAAAAGAGAGCTGTTATCCTGGTATGCAAGTGACTTGGCAAAAACGTTCCCTCAAGAAGGGCAAAACTATGATGCTTGATTATACCTGCACTAATCAGATAAAATACTTTGTACTGACAACAAAGCCTTGGCCCCTTTAATTGATTGATAGATACTCAACTAGACATAATTTTATCTCTAACATAAGGTGTCTCCTGAAACCAATAAAAGATACTACCAAGCCAGAGAACTTCAGGACTATATTTTTATTATATCAATGTTATGGATCCTACGATCATTGCATTTTAAACTGTCAACCTTTGTTGCTGCCTTTTGTCCCAGAGAAAACTACATATTCTTTCAGGAAAAGTCATGTAACAGTTACATGCAATCACTAACACATTGTAAATGAGTTTGAGAACGATAATGTCACAGTAGATGTATGTGTAGACCTGAAAGCAACATAAGACACCATAAGCAACCAAAGACTTCTTGCCAAAGGTACATTGACGTAAAAGATCAGCATACAGTGTAGCCAGCACAACCTCTATAAGAAAATCAGTGAATACGTATAGAAATCCTCAAGAAACAGATGCAATGGCAGAGACAATAAAGTGTCCTATCAGGGAGAATGCTTTTGCCCGTACTATTCAGTGAAACTTTACCACAACTGACTACTGCTTCAGCTGTCAGTCAGCTCAGTCACAGAACCTAAGAGAATCTCTTTCATCACCATGATAAATAGTTTGTTGTAATCTGGAATATGGTGCAATTTGCCTACCAATCATGATTTATGAGAGGTCCAGTGGTGCTTACTAATGCTGGATCATGAGCTTTCCTTTAGATTACTTGTGAAAAAGACAAAATCTTAGGTAGGTCCTGAGGATGAAATGCTGAAAAAGTTCAGTTATCTGTGGAAGATCAACACTGTAGATGGTGCATTTATACACTACTTTTTAACAGCTCAATATACTTGTATTGCATGGAAATAACAGTACATGCAAAGAAGTTTGATATTGTATTGAGTAACTGCTAGTATTATTTAATCCACCGTTACGGATGATGTAAATCACTGAACGCAACCAGTCCGTTTATGTGCCAAGTATGATGAGAGCAATCACAATGGAAGCAGAAGGCACACAACAGACTGAAAACACAAGGCTGACAAAAATTATGCAGATTTCTTGTCAACTTCTTGTTAAGGTACTATCTAAAAAGGCAGTGATATCTACATAATTAGGAATTTGAAATTCACTTGTTTTTTTAGCGCAGGAATGGAAATGAACAGTGTTCCTAAATATCCACCTGTTGGCACAGAATCCATCTGGCTAGGCTGGAGACGTCTAAATTATCTCCAGATGAGAACAAGATAATATGCAGAAATGGGACCACAGTAAAAGTATAGATATGTTAGAATGTGAAGAAACACAACCTCAGGGATACCTATTTGACTCTTGAAAGATTCAGGTAACATTGAGGGCCTAACCACGATTGAAGAAAAGATGTTTTAAGTATTTGTCCAAATTGGAAAAAAAAAACCAAAACAACTTGTAGCAGAGAAGAAAATATAAGAATTAAAAAGCAATGATACCAGGCTGAGAAACTATGTCTGCACCACTCTGAAGGAAGAGTCACAAGAGAAAATGGGAGATGGGTGTGCTCCTAGATCTGCCCCATGTCTATACGGTTGCTAGCGGGACAGCCTGCAAATTGTCTGAATGCAGACAATGAGGAAGGTCATGCAAGCAGTCGAGCCTGGATATACAAGATGCTTAAGATGTTTTCAACCATATTTGAGACCATGGTTCTGGATTTACTGTCCAAATGGGCAATGTGGTCTTTAGAGAAGTTTCAGGATGCTCCCCGATATGTAGCAATTTCATTGAACTGAATTAAGTTGACTTGACTGAGTATAGTTTAGACAGATATTTTTGAATTTACATGAATGGATTATCAAAAATAACAACTTGTTACCAGAACTGCTTTGGAAATGCAATGCATGTCTGACAAGACATATACCCTTAGTGACAACTGGACACAAAGACATTACGGATGATATTTCTATGACTAGAAACCTCGTCCTGTTAGAATTTGGATGTGAGGTACAGCTTGAGAAAACAAACTAGAACATCCAGATTTCTTGCTTTTCCAGCAGTTGGGACAATGCAATCCAGAATAGTTTGTTGAAGTCAGGAAAGAGCCAAGGGTTTATTTAACCGAGAAGAGAAAAACAGGACAGGATTTTTAAGCTTTGGCTTGCCATTTTAATTCAGTACTCTTGTGCTATTTTATTTTGACTAAGAGATGACGTCGTGTGTTGAAAAGGGTTGCATGTGTCATCACAAATCTTTGCTGATGAAAAAGCATTTCGAAGACTAAGTCTACTGTTGGAGTCCAAAATAGATCATGAAACCATACCAACAAACAGAGGTGCATGTGTCAAAGATTCAGTTTGGGAACAGCGGTTTTAGAAAGCTTTCTTGTCTGTGTAAAGGTATTTTGCAAAAAAAAAGGAAACCCATCTCCACAAGAAAAGCTACATCAAGCTCAGAGACATTACTCACCCTGAGGATCCATCAGAGTCCTGAATAAAGGCAGCAACTACTGCTTGGATTTACTCAAGAGCTGTTTTTGGTGTCCATACTGGCTGGACCTAACATAGGAAATTGATTTCTGGCAAGCTGTTTGTTTTAACCACAGGTATATGGCCGAGCCAAGCCAAATGTAAATTTTTCCAGTCCAACAAATCATTTTTTAATTTTGAAATAACTGGAGGAAAATTCTTCTTGTGAAACTGACGGAGGTGAGAAGTATTTACTCGAGTCCCTCATTTGTTTAGACCACACAAATGCAAACGTGTTTTACAGCTGTTTAATCATGGATTTCTGTATTTCATATTTCAGATGTAACATAATTAATTTCATAAAATTATATCTGGTTCAATTTATTAATTTCTTCCAGAACATAAATTGTGGATTTTAACAGGAAGGTAACTTTCAGTAGCACATCAACTGTACCTAGGGCAGACCTATATAAATCATACTTATTTTATGCCTTCAGTAAAGATGTCAACCATTAAAAGAAATGACGAAATAGAATGGGGATAGAGGACAACACTATTCAGGTCCTTTTTATAGTTGAAATTCTTAAGAGAGTATTCCATTAATTTTTATCCCAGGAAGTAACAGAAATGTGTTTATGCAAATCACCCCACAAGTCTGGTCTCTCTTTCAAGAGCGCATGATTTAATATTGATGCTTTTACTGTTTAATGATAGTAACAAATCTTTGTTTGCCTCCCCATCCTCTGCACTCATAAATTATGAACTAAATGCCTATAAATATATGCCTCTACTTGTCTAATGTTACCATTCGATTCTTTGATTGATCCATTAGATTGGGTCGGAATTTTATGGACTCTAGGATGCCCAAGCAGATTTGTAAGGGTAGGTTCTTCATAAAAAAGTGCACACAGCAGTGCTACAGAAATTAACTGCAGAAGATGGCAGTATTAGACACTCTTCTGTTCATCAATATCTCCCTCCGCCTCTCCAAATAGATGCATTTTCATTTCTAGTAATACCTTAGTACCAGAGATTCTTCGCTTCTGATTTCATTTGCACTGGTAATTGCTTCTTGTAAATGATTCTTACAAAAAAAAATCCTGAATAAATAAAAAGGATGAAATTAACAGCACTTTGTGCCACTCACTGAGTAGCAGCACTTTGTAGTGGTGATTTCTGAAATCTGGTCTCTCAGTCTGAACAAGATCCATGGACTACTTTTCAGGACTCCATGAAATATGACTAGAAAAAACAAGTTCAGCCATATGATGTTTCCAGTGACGGCATGAAAGGTTCCTTAACACTTTTAATTTCTAATTCACTCCTCCTCTCCTGAATCGCCATGGAAGTCTCCTTAATCTTTTTAAGACAGCTCTTGGGAGGACTTTAGAGGTCTGAAAATCTGCCACTGCCACCCAGACAACTTTTGCTCAAGAATTAATGGATATTTCTGAAGCTACTTAAAATTTTCCCTTGTATCAACAAAAAACTTTCCTGTAAACATCTTTGATGGAGATCTGACAGCAGTAAAGCAAGCTGCAAGAAGAGCATCTGCTTTCTGGATTTTTTTTTTTTCCTTTGTCCCATGTGGTCATCTTCCAGGTTTGAGTGCCAGCACTTTTACACTAGCTCACAGAATTATCTCTGCTTCCAAGTCCAAAGCATCCCACAAAAGGGAGCAATGCAAAATCAGTGGGCTTTGTCTGAGAAAGTTGTGTTCAGGGACTTTGCTGGGTGTTGCAACACAGAGCTTTAGCTGCTGCAAATTAGAAAAGAGCTGATCTTTGCTTCTGCCTAAAAACAAAGTATTTTGACATCATAGGCAGAAGAGTATTAGCTGTAAAACAGAAAATAGACCATGTAGATGATTATCCATGCATACTAAAGCACTTGGATCTCCATGTGTGATCCCCTGAATTACAAAGCTCAGACAGTGACAGAAAACCTCCTCCTACCTGCAAGAACAGACATGATGGCAGCACTGAGTGGAAAGGCAGCCAAGCAGCCTGGGCCTCTCAGACAGTGCTGGAGCTTGCCAGACTCACAGAGTGGCTGAAGGTGTTCAGAATGAAACTAGGGCCAAAATGAAGAATAGTAGAATGTAGAATTGTTTCTAGATGAGTCTCCAGGAGTGTGCTGGTTGCCAGCTTACTTGCATATGAGAAATACAGGTTTGAAAGAGGGTAGCTGGAAGATCTTTTGATTCTGACATCCCTCGACAACCTATGCAAAAGAAAGATACTTTTCATAGAATACATGTGGTTGATAGTTTCCTGCAAGAAAATCGTATTAACTGAGTGAATAGTATAAGGATTTGTACATAATGTAAATGATCAGTGACAGGAAGCTCAGCTGTCCCCATTGTATAGAAAAGTACTTGATTCATAAACAGGCTTTTCTTCCTGACCTTCCCTGTAAACCTATAAGCTACTTAGACAACAAAGTGGAAGTTTTTACTTTTTCTCTTGATTTAATAATCCATTTTTAATAACAACAAAGCATCCCAAATATTTCAGTGTTTTACTGATGACACTAAAGCATTTGTGAAGAAACTTCAGTTATAGGTGTCCTCAGGGGGAGAAAACTAATACACTAAATCCTCAAAATCTGTTGTCTATAAACAAGTGGTTAGTCAACGGCAACCAAAAGGGTAAAATAAAGGAATCCTTGTTAAATTAAAATAAATTCACCCACTGAAGACTGCAGTTCTGTTTTCAACAGTAAAAAGGAAGATAAGTAAACATTTCAGTGACGGACAGTGGAATCTTCAATTTATAAAGAAAATTGTCTGATACCAGTTAAAATGGAAAAAGGAATTAGGTAAATGAAAGCATATGATCTTTCCATATGTTTTCAGAGCCAAGACATAAACTGTGTTTAGGGAAAACATATTTTTGAAAAAGCTTATGGAGTAATTTCCCATGATAAAGCCACTACAGGAAAATTATCCAAACTGTTGATGATCCTGAAACTCTGTTCTGGGTCACTCTCTTTGATTGTAGTGTGGCTTTCTGGAATTTGCTTGCAGTGCATGATGTAATCCTTGAAAAGTTGGGGAAATCCAGAGATGGAGGCAATCATAACACCAAGATAGGCACAAAGTGCTGTAGTCTCTTGCTTTTCAGATGGCACAAAATATGCCGTGAAGTTTGATGCTAATGCTAAGGGATTATAACCCACAGCACAAGCAGGTGATCAGGCCCAGTCATCATGGGTTTATGAAAGGCAGGTCTTGCTTGACTAACCTGATCTCCTTCTATAACAAGGTGACTCAGTGATTGTAGTTTATTTGAACATTAGTAAAGCCTTTGACACTGTTTCACACAGCATTCTGCTGGAGAAACTGGCTGCCCATGGCTTAGACAGGCATACTCTTTGCTAGGTAAAAGTACTAGCCTCATGGCTGAGCACAAAAAGTTGTGGTGAATGGAGTTAACTCCACTTGGCAGCTGGTCACAAGTGGTGTTCCCCTGGGCTCAGTATTGGGGCCAGTTCTGTTTAATATCTTTATCAATGATCTGGACAAGGGGATTGAATGCACCCTCAGTAAGTTTGCAGATGACACCAAGTTAGGTGGAAGTTTTGATCTGACTGAGGATAAGAAGGCTCTACAGAGGGATCTGGACAGGCTGGATCGATGGGCTGAGGCCAATTGTATGACGTTCAACAAGGCCAAGTGCCAGGTCCTGCACTTGGGTCACAACAACCTCATGTAACGCCACAGGCTTGGGGAAGAGTGACTGGAAAGCTGCCTAGCAGAAAAGAACCTAGGGCTGTTGGTTGACAGTTGACCGAATATGGGCCAGCAGCGTGCCCAGGTGGCCAAGAAAGCAATAGTGTCCTGATCTGTATCAGAAATAGCGTGGCCAGCAGGACTAGGGAAGTGATCATCCCCCTGTACTTGGTACTGGTGAGGCTGCACCCAGAATACTGTGTACAGTTTTGGGCCCCTCACTACAAGAAAGACATTGAGGTGCTGGAGCATGTCCAAAGAAGAGCAACAAAGCTCGTGAAGGGTCTAGACAACAAGTCTTTTGAGGAGTGGCTGAGGGAACTAGGTTTGTTTAGCCTGGAGAAAAGGAGGCTCAGGGAAGACCCTATTGCTCTCTACAACTACCTGAAAGGAGGTTGTAGCGAGGTGGGTATCGATCTCTTTTCCCAGGTAACAAGTGATAGGACAAAAGGAAACGGCCTCAAGTTGTGCCGGGGAGGTTTAGATTGGATATTAAGAAAAAAATATCACCAAAAGGGTTGTCAAGCATTGGAACAGGGTGCCCAGGGAAGTGGTTGAGTCACCATCTCTGGTAATATTTAAAAGATGAGTAGATGTGGTACTTAGGGACATTGTTCAGTGGCGGACTTGGCAGTGTTCAATTAACAATGGGACTCAATGATCTTAAGGATCTTTTCTAACCCAAATGATTCTGTAAGTCTGTGACTTCTGTCTCAGATCACAGTTTGAATGGGGACTCAACAATCAGCTGTCAGTTGTCTTCTATTCAGAGCTGGATGTGACAAGTCCACTGCACCAGTCCCACACAACTGGAATGCACATTCATAGGAAATATGGCACACAGGATTTACTATGTACGCCCAATGCAGACAACACAGTCTGCACATATGATTTTGTGTGTTCTGCAGTAGCCCGAGTCTCCTATAAACTTCTTATTCCACCCTTACTCTGCTCCTAAATTAGTGAAAGTTGATTTGTCACCCTGTGTGTTTAATTAGGCTTTGCTGTAGGCTACTGGGATGGTAAAATTGTACATGGATTCCAAAGTCAACTGATTGAAGAAAAATCTATCAAGGTCCATTACATTTAGGAACTAAATGTCTGGGTCAGAAAATTACTGAAACTCAAATTACTGGCTGTTGAGAGAGTTTTCTGAGGAACCTCACCTTATTCTTGCTCTTTACATACACTCTTCTAGACATTTACTTTTAGCCACTGAGACAGGACCGGACTGAATGGGCCATATGGACTCAATATAATTATTCTTTCTTCTTAAATTCATTTTTGATGTTCTTAGAAGCAAGATTTGGAGGGAGGGAATGGAATATATTATCCTATTCCTGAATACTTTATCCTTCCTGAATTTATCTTAAAAAGGATATAATAAATGAAGATGAGTACCATGGCTGCTTGGAAAGGGCAGTCAATACTGTTTTGTTCAGACAAAATTATTCAGCATAGCAAGGACGAGGAGAGGAATCAAAAGAAGCATAAAAGTCATATGCGGGGGTGGGGGCGTTTGTTGTATATCATGTTCTACTTCAGTTTTGATGTTCACGATAGAGCTCTAGAGACACAAAGGATATGCCGTAAAGGTGTCTCTTGTTCCATTCGAATACATGGTACAAGGCCTAAGCTTTGCTAATCTTTTGCCTCTGCTGAAAGGCAAAATTGTCCTGAAAAGACTGATCTTCCTAATCATATTTCATTTCCTGTCAGGCATGATACCTGTTTCTGCCTGAATGTGCCTAAGCATTAACATCTTATTCATCTATAGAACTCAAGTGGAGGAAAGAAAAAATCACTTTTGATGCATTTTTCTCCTCAGATATCTACACAGAGAAAGAAACGGATGTCCACACAGTATTTCAGCATGCTGCCTTATGAATGCCTCCCACATTTTGACATTTCACGTAACAAATTCAACAGGTGACATTTTGACCTATAAACTATAACTCTTGCCACTCACTCCTGACTATCTGAAGTGTGATACCAAACTTTGACATGGTTGAAATTAGGTGAGATTAACTGCATCCTAAACACGATTTATGCTAATTTATCACTCATTATCATTTAGCTGCACGTAGCTAAGTACAGAGGCATTAGCTACGTATCTTGTACAAGTGCTAATTTTGAGGTAAAGTGTGACAGAACCTGCCCCCTACGATTCTATGAGCACAGTGATTTACATAAAATCATGTAAAGGATCAGCCTTATGGATCTTGGACATGACCTTATTCTGCTCACTGCTATTAGATTTGCTCCAGACAGAAGCCAACTATATTTTTTTTCAAAGTATCATAAATCTAAGAGAAAATTATTTACATATTCTTGAAATGAAGTGTCCCTTTGGATAGTTTTGTTTTAATGTGTATTTCTTCACTGGAAAACTTACCCATCAGGGGTCTACTGATTGCAGGCACACTTAAGAATTGTTTTTTGTGGTCAACATCTATCTGCATCTTAGTTTGGCATCAGCTAAATCTTAGCTTGCTAAACTTTCAGATGCTTTTGATAAAAACAATTTGTTGTTTCACTAAAAGCATCAGAAGGTATGTTTGGACCTGCCTTTCAATGTTTCTACTTACGCTGAGGATGCAGGTGTTGATCAATATTAATGTATTGGTGATACCTTTGTTCCAGACTAATACATAATCCATCCAAGCCCTTCCCTTTCTTTCATTATATTCATTTCATGATCTTAAGAGTTTTCCAAACACTAATAACAATCTTTTGAGACTACATAAATCTCTGCAGCACTTACTCTTTAAGTCCAGTCTCTGTTCAGAATGATTGCTTCAGAGTTACTGCTGTGAAGTTTTTCTTTCTGAAATCGTATGAGAAGCCATACTTATACCCTTCCTATTGACACCTGACATGTTCTTTTAGATAAGCAAGTTCAGCAGTTTCGTCTTACATTTGGTTTGTCTTTCCACAATGTGATAAATAACAACAACCTTGAATATAATGGCAAAATCTTCAAAGGTCTGTTAGTCGGTCTCTTTGTTCCTTTCTGCTTGACTGGAACATAAGAGCACAATTTTTACAAGACTGTGATGTTACAGGTTTTTTAAAAGCACCTTTTTCACTCACAGAAATGTTCAGTGCTTGAAGGACAGATTTTATGCACCTATAGATCTTTTATTGCCCGTATCCTACTACCAGTCTGGAAATCCGATGAACTCACCGAACCTGGTGAGCATTCCCCCAAGTAGAGCAATAAACTATCTGCTGTATCCATGCCCCACCAGTTCCCTGTAGACCTGGGGTTACTCATCTTTCACCTTATTCTTTCATTTTTGCAAACAGCAGCCAAATAATATAGTCCTTGTTTTATATTGAGTCTGTATGTCAAGTGCTCACAAAAGCAGAATGCACAGCAATAAGATCAAGACAGCTCCAGCCAAAGCAGTACGTTAGATTCTAGGCGATTCTCTCTGTTTGCAGACTCTTTTTATAAGCTAACAGACATAAAGTACACATTAACATAGGAGCATTCTCAAAAACTCAGATGCATTTTGTCTTCGCTTTTGTACGGAATCTTGTTTAACAGCTTTTGACTCTTGCTCATGCAGCAACTGTAGCATTTCTCCAAGAACAATGAACACCTTGCTCCTAGGCCGAATCTACTTGATAAAGAAGACATTCAGAAAATGGCTATATTAAGAAATATGACTTTTGCTGCTTGAAGGTTAGATAATTTCCATGTTTTAAACATTTTGTTATTCTAAGTCTTTCCAGTTTTGTGGGGAAGAGTATCAGCTCACCAGCTCACCTTTCCTTACTCAACCAACACTACGAAGATTAATGTGTTTATCACAGATACAAACTATCTTAATCATCTTGCTTTAGAGATCTTAAACCAAAGTATACTAAAAGCAGACTTGTCAGAAGCCAACTTCTTGAGGTTAGTAGATTGGATAGCATATCGTAATTTTAAGAAACAGAAGTCTAACGCTTAACAGATCTCATTCCTGTCTTCTATTCGAAGTTTGTTCAAAGTAAATGTAGGATTGGTTAAGAACACTTTTATGCCAACATTAAAAAAAAAAAAGAAACTTACAGTGATATCCCTACAAATTCAAGAATCTTCTCATCTTCTTTGATTTGTCTCCAGATATGTTTAAAGCTGCTAATTAAGTTGTTAGACTTAATGGTGAGTGTGTGTGAAACCTCAGATCCATGAGATTTCTAAATCTTGGATTGGGACAGGGCAAACAATTTGCTGTCTCTGCATTGGTATTAGGTTGAGACAGGAAACAAATCAGTTTCAGATAACCTCATAATTTGAATCAGATGATACTATGTCTACTGAAAGGTATACGTGTTCAGGAGTTTAGAGACTTTAAGAAAAATGCAAAGATAAACATATAAAACTTACAATTGCTCTGGAGTGTGAGTCACTTCTTCCAAGGCTCTTCTAACTTAATTGTAAGGAAAGTGTTATGTTGCTGGCTTTACTTGGAAATCCGGGGCAATGAATGTACAAATGCGTACAGCATCATGCTCTTGAATAGAATCATCAGCTGCATTTCCTCCTATACAACCAGCCAGTTTAATTTCTTCATTGCTTTGTTTGAATAGAATAGATGCATGTGTTCCAACTACGTGTACACAAACCAAAAACAATTTACGCTTTCCAAAACAATCATAACAATTTACTGCAAGCATTATTTCCAGTTTTGTGGGTAGCACTAACTTCTGCCTTGTTGATCACATTATCATCCCTTGTCACCTGGCTCCACTTACAGCAGACCGCTGGCAGTGTCTAAGGTGATGTTCCCCATTTGACCTTTAATGTAGAATATGGTACTGATTCATGAACCAAACCAGCAGCTTACTGATTTTGGCAGCTGTTACATTATGGCATCATGGGATCCTGACCTCTCATGGGCAGTGCAGTGTTCAACCAGTTGCCTCATGGTGAGGCAGTGCAATGGAGCCTCAGAAGGACGTAAGAGGAGAACTGCAAGCAATAACAGTCAAGGTAAGTCAACTGTAAATGTACTTCCCTTTAACTACCAATTATGAGCATGTTACACTTGCATGTTTTAAGTCAATTAAGGTGAACAAATCAATAATTAAGTCTTAAAGTGTGCTACGCAGTATCCTTCTGCAAGTGTACAAGATTGTATGTATGCATGTATGTATGTCTCTACAAGACTGGATAACAAAGACAGAAAACCAAATATATTGGTTCCTTATAATCTTTCCTCAGAAATGGTCAGCCAGTAGGATAGTAGAAATGCAGTAATTAGAATTCAAAGGAATTTTGCAGTAGCTACTACGAAGATCCAATTCCATCTTGAAGTGGACAGCATTACTTTTGAAAACACCCTGGATGCTTTCTGAAGTAATCTTTGTACTTTTTTTCCCCAGCGAAAGAATGATAAAATTAATTATGAGATGCTTACTTTCCAGTAGAACATGCATCTCAGTCTGTGCTTGTTTCCAAAGACGTGTTATTTCATACATAGTGCTTTAAATACTGATAACCATCCAAATTATGATAAGTACACCTCTGACAGAATTTGTAAATGTCCTTAAATCCAGGTTTCACATAGAAAAATGCCCTTGAGAGAGGACCATGGTAGTCTCAATCTCAGAGGGACTGTGGAATCCATTACTGTATATTTTTAGTTACATCAAGAAGTCCTTAGTCAAACACTCTGTTTTTTCCCAGATTTACGCCAAATGCAATTCTACTTATTTTGGCGTGAATGTTTCCTACTGTAACCCAGGGTCCACAGGAAAAGACCTAGACATCGTGAATCAGATTTTCAACTTGAGTCACTGCGCCAGCTGAGTTAAAATTGATAGTTTTGTAATATTTTGTGCTAGTTGATGAACTCGCTCAGTAGTGTTGTCATTTTTCTTCTCACAGGTATCTGTTCAAAATACAAGGTATGTTGCTAAATTTGAAAGGTTAGGTTAACTGGTCTGTTTAATTTCAAGTAACAATTCTAAAAAAGTTCTGTATGATATGTACGGGTTTCCTTTAACAGCACGGGTTCATCCTTGCCAAGAACCCTGGTATTGACAGAATAGCCGTTTTGTTTAGCAAAATGTAGATAAATTCAGATGCATTTTATTTTGCAACTGCTGACTCAGAGAAATCTACCATCAAAGGCAAAAAAGAAAGGTATCTTTTGTGGTGCTGGTTTGCTCTTGATAATTAGCTATTAACATGATTCAAATGGTAAAGTAAGGAAAGGTAATGGACAAAAGTCTGACCTCACATATGCCTGCTATGAACAATGAATCATCAAAGAAAAAAGGTAAAGTTTAAAGGTCTGTAGAGACTAGAAAGAAATCTCCAGGTCCCAGTGTCATTGGTTTAAGAGCTAATATTCTGCTAATAGAGATATTCTGCAGGATTAAATCATCCGGGGCATAATTTCTAGCAGCCTGATCATCATTAACTGAAATCTGGACAGCTTTTTCTAAAAATGAAATTTGCTCCTGAACATAGACATGAAAGGCAGAAACTTTCTCTAAAGGTTCATCATTTGAGTTGTGAATATGACAGCTATGTCTACAAAAGCTTATTTCACTACCGTTTGTAATACATGGCTCCAGACATCCATTCTCTTCTTCAGGTCTTATTTGTTGTCCTGAGCAATAAAATAAATTAAAAATAAAGGCCATGTACATGAATATGCCACAATCACGACACAAAAAAGGAAAGCAGACCACAAAACAACTTGCAAAAGAATTCATCTTCAGCCATCAAGAAGTATCTGCAAAGAGCGTACTGTAAGATGGTGACAGGAAGCAGCCTGGGAGACTCTGGAACATTTTAGCTACTTAAAATGTAATGCACTACTATGGTAATGAAGTGTTTTCAGAGGTAGGAGAATTTTTTAGAAGTACTGTGAAAAGAACAACATTTCTGGTTTAATATTATGTAGCATATGGAAACAAGCACGCAGAAAGTGGGAAAACTGATGTCAAAACATCATAGCTGAATTCTTAACCTAACACTTTTAAGTTGTTCCTTTTTAAATACAGACCTACCTATATATGTGAAGATTGCATGCCAGAAGAACCATATCTATTACATCTAAAAATCATTGTCGGGACCGTGTCATGTCGTTTGTCTCAGATCCAGAATTAACCCAATAGTGGGGGATGTGGTCACTTGTAATTTTACCAATTTAAAATCTAGGTGCATTACAGGTCCACCAGTTTGAATAGCTGAAAAAATAAAAATTATACTCAGATATGCAATATTGTACGAAGAGGGACATAGCACAGAGTGATGCTGTCTCTTAGAAGAGAAAGAGCATCTATCCCGACACAGCCTGCACTAAGTAGAGCCTGAGAGCTGTTGAAGTAAGATGTCGACCTGCCTGGTGTTCAGGAGGCTGCCTAGGTGCCTTCCATAGAATATTTGTTTCCCTAGAGAAAGCAAGGAATAATTTCACCAGACAACTGAACGTGAGGCTGCCGTGACTGCAGTTTGCATTGTGTGCCCTTTGCAGCCTTCCCTCAGTGCAACTAGTGATGTGATGCCAGTGACAGAGTTTTCTTTGACTTTGGACAACTCCAGGCAGTGATTTTCCCCTTGCTGACCACGAAGCTGTCTCATCAGCTGTGTGCCCCGTCTGCGAGCCCACGGAGTTCACCAGCAGTTCCTAGGGAAGCCACACTCCTTCTGCTCTGCTGTAGCCCAGCCAAACCAAGGGAGTGTGGTGGAGCGTTCAAGTATAATGAAGTGCTGTAGTGGTGTTATCTCTCCCCATCTCTTCCGTCTTGCTCTGGTGGGCTTCCCTCTCAGAGTGAAACACAAGGAGGAGACTAGCACAGTGTTTCCTCTTGCCTGATGTTTGCTTGTTATTGCAGCTAATGTTCTCCAAGAGAATAAATAAACTGAGCTTTAAACAGCACTATTAATTCTGGTCCTTTTAGGCTAACAGCACATCTCCAAGCATCATTTAAAAAAAAATAGAATTAGTGGAAAAAAAAAATAAACAACTTCTTTCTCTTTTTCTAATTAAAAAAATCCCCATCTCCCCCTCCTCAAACCTCCCCACCCGGGCTGATTGACAAAGTGAGCAGAATCCGTGTTCTCACACCAGCGGGTATCTATTACATGAGAACTTTCTTCTGGCGCCAGGAGGTATTTAGAGAGTTTGCCTGGCTATTCCACAGGGGAAACCTTGCTGAAAGTTGGGGATACCTGAGCAAAGCTCGCTGCTGGCCATACTCCGAGGAAAGCAGAGATCCTGTACAGCTGATAAGGTCTCGTTGCCGTTATTGCACGGGAAACGTCGAGGAGAAGGAGTAAACAAGCATCGGGGAAGATGCTCTCGCCTTGCTCTGCGGGGCGGGATCCCCTTTGGGGAAATTAGCAGTTGAAACGACAAACTTGTGGGATTTTTTTATTTTAAAAGCATGTCCCCGCTTATGCTCAGAGTCGCTGAGCGAGGAGCACGGACCCTCCGCGCAGCCCGGGCGGTGTAACCAGCCCCCGCAGCCGCCCGCACCGCCCCGCCGGCCGCTCGCCCCGCTCCGGCTGCCCAGCAGCCCTCGCCGGCGGGGCGGAGCGGGGCGGGTGCCTTCTTCCTCCTGGAGCCGGGGCTTTCCCCCGGACAGGCTGGGCCGGCCCGGTGGCCGCCCAAGCGGAGCCTCCGCCTGTGCCGCAGCGGGAGATCGCCCCGCAGGCTCCCGGGTGGCGGAGCGGGGCAGCCCCGGGCCCGCGGGCTGGTGCCTGGGGGGCGGAGGAGGGAGGCGGAGAGGCGGCTTTTAGCCCCGGTTTGTATTCCCTTCACCAAGGGAATCATTGAGCATTTTCCTTGATGGGAAGGTTCGCACTCATTAGGCAAAATAAATTCTAGTAAATACTTTGTTTTTTCTTTCCTTCCAGGGGTTAATTTATCCGCTGTTTGCTTTACTTGACAGGGCTTGACCCACTGAGTCGTTTTTCATTTTCTAATATGGTGGAAAGCCACTCTTTTGGGAAGCTCCTCCCCACTGCAGCCCCGGAGGAGCTGGGCCAGCTCACACGGAGCATCTCTAGGTAGGTGCCTGCCAGGCCACCGGGACACGGGCACCACGGCGCTGTCACTTTAGGAAGCGACAATAGGAAAAGGCATTCTGTAGTGGTGCCTCGACCCCTGCCAGACCCCTGGCAAGGACAGGGCACACACGGCACGGGCTGCAGCGAACAGCATTACTGATACAGGCATTTTTAGCGGGGGCAGGGCTGGTGGCGGAATGAGGGGCACCGCACGCTTCTCCTTTCACTAGGTGCCTTTACCAGGGGATGCGAGCCATGCAGAGGTGTGTTTGCTCTAAGTGGCATTTAACAAAGGTTATAATTCATCCATCTGCTTTCCCTACACGGCCAGCAACGCCAAGCATCCCTGCGTGGCAGAAGCCCTGCGTGTCTTTCCCGCACCCTGGGTGTTGCGCTGCAGATGCTTGTGAAGAGATCAAGAGCGAGACGTTTGCCAGATGCTGTCCTCCTCCCCTCCAGACATCCTGCCTTTCTCACCACCGCGAGAAAATGAATAAAACCGCCCTTGTTACACTGAGGTCTTCCCGAAAAAAAAAAAAAGTCTAAGTGCACTTTAGGTCGGGGCGAAGTGACTCTGGAACGCTGCTGAGTTCGAGGAAAGGACAAATGCCAAAGGAAAGCCTTATTTAAAGCACTTTATCGAGAACACATCATCTCCCTCCTCCACCCTGCTTTGTCGTTGCCAACACCCCAGAGGATGAATGCGAAAGACATGGGGCTTTTAGCAGTTCCCTCTCCTCTCCTCGGAGATAACCTGCGTTTTACACACTTAGCCTCTGGGTATTTTTTTTTCTTTTTTCTCTTTTTGCTGTATTTTTTTTCTGAAGCTTTAGGAAGAAAATAAAAGGGTTATATACCCTTCTACCTCATCTCAGATACCTGTCGGGTTGTCAGAGCCGCGCTTGGAGGTGACGGGGTGTGTGTGGGGGGGGGGGGACAGCCCCCAGGCACCGGCGCAGCCCGGCCTGCGCGGAGATGCTCCCCGCCCCGCGCAGCACAGCGCGGTCCCTCGCCGAACCACGGAACACCCCGGACTGCTGCAAAGATAAAGGAGAAATTTGATTTTCGTGAACTCCTCTTCGCTTGGGTTCGTTGGTTAAATTTATTTACCAAAACGCTTTCTGGAAAAGTATGAGAAAAAAACACTCCGTACCAGTGCGCTACCCACCCCCCCCGACCCCCACCCCCAAATCAGGGATCTCCCCTCAGCAGAGAAAAGCTGCTTTCTGTGTCCTCAGGGCCAGCAACGGCGGCAGAGGCAGAGCTCCCTGGGGAAGTTCCTCTCTGTAGCTTCTTCCCACGCAGGAGCTGGTTTAGCTGCTGCTCCTTTCCCTCCACACGCACGCTGGGTTTTGCAGACCGGGGCTGCCCCGGCACCGCACACCGAAACAGCGGGGGGATGCTGGCCTCGGGGTCCGGCCATACATCAGATGGTGGCTGCACCTTGTAACGGAGAAAAGGGAAAGGGATTGCACCTGATAACGGGGGTAAAATGCCGCCCTGATATACCAGGGACATTTTCCCTACTCAGCACACAGACAGGACGAAGGATCAAAGTCTTGACTAGAGGACAAATGGAAGCATGATGTAATGCCCTGGCCCCATCAAAGACTTTATTCTGAAAATGATATCTCGGTCAGGGTCGCAGGAATTAGAGGTTTGATGGATGTGAGAGGAATCAGTTCTGCTCGGTTTCGTTGGGTATAAATCCGAAGTAACTTACACCTGATTTACTCCATTGCATTTCCCATTTCCTTTACTAACCAAGAGGCAGGCAAAGACCATCTGACGATTTGGCCATTTCCCCCTCCCAACCCTTTCATTAAATGAGACGAGGTATCCATTATGCGTCACCTTTAATCCGCCGAGGCAGAGGTAGGCTCGAAAGGTGAGATTTGCCATTGTGGCTTTTAAGATTGGGTACCATTTTCTGCTTTGTTTAAAGAAATTCAGCACTTTCCCCATTAATCTTTAGCAGGGAAAGCGTACAGCCCGCACCTGTATAAACAACCCAGATGGGGGGGGGGAAGTAAACCTATATCTCTTCGCCTGCAGTATCTTTTTATATACATATATATATGGATAATGTAGGCTAATTGGGGAGGCAGAGCAACCCCAAAATCCAGCGTGCTCCCCCTTCACCGTACAGAGTGTGGGACCCGGCCAGAGCATCGTAGTGTCAAACCAAGTTCAAGAGATCCAGTTGCAAGATCAGCTGCCCGTTTCGCTGGTTGAAGAAATGTCAAGTTTCACTCGGAGGGGCTGCTGCTAAACCCGGCTCTGATGTGGTTCTAGCCCCAGCGGGTGAAGCCGAGGTTTACAGAGGCTTTAAGTGACCCTCAGTAAAGACCACAGGGTCGGAGGGGAGGGAAGTGCGAAGCGCTGGGCGAAAAGGCGGCCGGCGGTGCCAGGAAAGTTGGGCAGCAGCAGCCGGCGGGAAGATTCCACTCGGTCGGGAGGGAAATGGAAGGGAAAAACCGGGAGCAAAAATTGCGGGACAAGATCTTTCCACCTGTTGTAGTCATTAGATTCTTTCCTGCGAACTGAATTTTTATTCAAGTTAACCATATCCAGGCAGGGCCGTGAAGACCAGTGAGGAAACAAATGTTAAATGCTAGTTATTCATCTTGGAAATAAGAGATATTTTGGGGTGTGGGAGGGTTACAAGTTCTTGGTTGATTTTTTTTTTTAATTTTAATTTATACCCCTGTTGAATTTGCATGTAAGCAATTCCAGTGGATACTGGGTCTCCCGCTGTCCCCTGAACCCTATAAAAGCTGTAGTAAGGAATTTCTTTAAAAATACTCACGAATCGCTCGAAAAGCTGTCTCATTTAATTTGCTCCGTGACACGGAGCTGGACACAGCCTAATTAACTGGCTTTTAACTAATTGCTCTGAGGACGGAGAAGCCCTCGGACCCGTTATACTCGCTCGCTGACGTCCGTAGCTTCACCCCAATTCACTGACACCATCAACACACAAGTCCGCACGTTTCCAGCGACTTTCCGCACGGCTTCCTACAAACCGCAAACCCGCTCCGGCCTGCCGCGTCTCCCGCTGCCTCCCCCCGCTGCGGCGGAGGGCCGCCGGGACCGCACCGCCGCCTCCCGGGGTCGGCCCCGTCCTGCCGCACCCCTCGGCTGCGCGGAGCAGGGCTGGGCGCGGGTTTCTACGGTGGAAAAAATCCCCCGACCTCGAAGGAAAGGCAAGAGGGAGAGCGAATGCGGGTGGGTCGGGGGGCAGAGCCCCGGGGGGCGCTTAGCCGTAGCCCAGCCGCTGCCGCTTTAGGGAGGGGGAGCGATGTCCCCCGTCCCCGCGACAGCACTTGCGGGATCAGCCCGGGGGTATTTTCCGCCCTCCGGGGCGAGGAGAGGGCTCTGTCCCGGAGGAAAAGCGCTCGTTCGCCCGGCGGCGTTACCCCCAAGAGCACACGCACGCCCGGAGACATCCCGGCGCGCTCCCCGCTATACGGGGCTGACTGCGCGCAGCGCACCGCGGGGCAGCGCGCAGCGCTGCGCCGGGCAGCGCGGAGAGGCGCCGCCCCCGGAGCGGGGCTCGGCCGGGTCCTACCCCCTCCTCCGCACCCCCACTCCTCCCCTCCGCCCGGCAGATGGTTTGCTCCGCGGACACCCGATATATAGCGCTGTCAAGGGGCGCATCCCCCCTCCGCGCCCCTCCGCGCCCCCGCGGCGCCGGCACGGACTCTCCGCGGCGGGGCCGCCCCGCGCTGGGCCGACTCGCCGGCGCGCCTCGGCCGTCCGCCCCCGCCCGCCTGCCCCGCCGCCCGCCTCCCTGCCTCCCTGCCGGGGAGATGTCCACGGGCTCCGGGAGCGAGGCGGAGGAGTTGCCCGAGATGGACCTGCGGGCGCTGCAGCTGGACTACCCGCCGCCGCCGCCGGCCAAGCGCCAGCCCTGCGGCGAGCTCTACCCCTCGGGAGACAACTCCTCGGCGGCGGAGGAGGAGGAGGAGGAGGAGGAGGAAGAGGAGGAGGAGGAGGAGGACGGCGAGGGCAGCTGCGCGACGGGGCCGGCGGGCAGCGGCTGCAAGAGGAAGCGGGCGCGGGGCGGCGGCCCCGGGGGCAAGAAGGCGGTGTCGGGGCCGCGGGGGCCGCCGCCGCCCGAGGGGAAGCAGTCGCAGCGCAACGCGGCCAACGCGCGGGAGCGGGCGCGGATGCGGGTGCTGAGCAAGGCGTTCTCCCGGCTGAAGACCAGCCTGCCCTGGGTGCCGCCCGACACCAAGCTCTCCAAGCTGGACACGCTGCGCCTGGCGTCCAGCTACATCGCCCACCTCCGGCAGCTCCTGCAGGAGGACCGCTACGAGAACGGCTACGTCCACCCCGTCAACCTGGTACGGCGCGGCGGGGCGCGGGGGGCGGAGGAGGGTGGCCGGGCGCTGCCCCGGCGCCTCCGGGATGCGCGGCGAGGGGCACCCGCGGAGGTCACGGGGGAACCCCCGGGCCAGCGCCTGGCGTAGCCCCGGCGGCCCGGCCCCCTCCGGGCAGGGCTGGCAGCGCTCAGGCCGTGCCCGCCGTCGAAGAAGCCGCGGGGGCGGCCTCGACTGCTTCGTAAATGCCCGGTAATCCTCGCCCGGGGGCGACCCGAGAGCCGGGTTTGGCCTACGGCGATGGCGGGTGTTTCTGTTCCGGGGAGTCGGAGTAGGGAACCCTAAAGAAATAAATTCCTCGGGCATTAGGCAAGTTTGATGTCCGAAAAAGGAGTAATTGGCTGTGCGGGCTAGCTCGGAGCACAAGCGGCCCGTCCTTAGTTCATCGCTGCAAACGAAATGCCTGATGCGCGCTACGGGGGTAAAAAGGTTTCCTATGTGGTGCAGAGGGATTGTTTTTGAATAGTTTATATGCTTTTTATTTATAAAATGATGCAAACAGTCGCAGAGCAGGAGAAATGTTGCGTGTTTGCTGAGAACAATTTGTTGTTGACCATTGCAGCCCTATTGCGGAGCATTTAATTATAATGATAAATGTAATGAAAATATTTGTTAGAGCAACTCGGCTCTCTCTGCGCTTCCCGCAGGGACTAAAACACGATGACGTGTTTGCAACTGAACCAGAGTTGGACATCTATCAGTAATAAAGCTCCAGTTTCATACTAAGATAAACTTTCTTTTTAATATGAAATACCTTTTCCTTTTTTTTCTTACAGACTTGGCCATTTGTGGTTTCAGGAAGACCTGACTCTGACACCAAAGAAGTTTCTTCTGCCAGCAGATTATGTGGAACTACTGCGTAGTCGAAGTAAATTGATTTTTTGTTGTTGTTGTTGATCTTTTTTTTCAATGGGCTGGGTATTTTTAAGAGCTGTGATTTCTTGGCTCAAGACTAGAAGATGGGGACAAACCCCCATCTCTAACAGCATTAAATCTGTGTCCCCTGTCCTTCTTTTCCCTTAGAGTTCTGAGGGAAGTTTATTTAAAGCAGTAAGGAAGGGAGGTGGTGGAAATGAGAGTTTTTATGAACTGACTGCGGCAGCTGAAGTCTGAGATTTGGAAAGGCCTGTCTTTGGCTTCATCATTCTTACCACTGCCTGAGGACCTCTTGTTTCTGAGGCTATTAAACTAATGGATGAAGAATATAATGATACAGAATTAACAGCATGGACCAAAATACAACTCTACAAACTAACCCCAAACAGTGTTATTTGTATTCTAAAGCAAAGCAGTATTTTAGAGTAGGTTTGAAACCCAGATAGATTTATAATATATTTTGATGGCTTTTGTATTCATGGATCTGGTTTACTGCAACTATGCAATAAGTATCGGCATACTTTTGGTTTTTGTCCTTTTAACCAGGGTTTACTTAAAGACGTGTAAGTGCCTACATTCTGCATTTAGGCTACCGTCCATTGGAATTAAACTAAAAGTCCCTTGGTTATGTCTTGAAGTGCCACAAGCAAGAATGTGGGACTGTCCCTAGAAATGTGGCGGAGTTTCCATGCCTTAATCTGAAAGGGAATTCTGCTTACCGTAAGGCCAGGGTGCATGTGTTGTGAAGAATGAGTTTGCATGATGCTGCAAAATAACAAGAATTCACAGTGTTTTAAACATTTTTCCCGTACTGTCATGCTTATCTTGGAAAAGTTTACTTTCAAATGAGTTCTAGTGACATTTCTTCACTGATTCAAATGCTGTAATAAAAAAGGATGCCGTCAAATAAGTTGCAAATGTAAATAACTCTATTTTTTTATAAATGACATTAAAAGCTTGGTTACAATGACTTACTGGTACTGTGATAGTGTGTGCTGCACAATATAGGAACTTCTTTGTAATGTACATTCTTGAAACGCACTTTTGTAAACACAGTTGTCTTCCTCATCTCTTGAGAGCAGATACGTCTCCAGCAAGAGAGTCAGACAAGAACACTTTCACCCCAGACAATTCGTGTGAGGTACAATACTATACCAATCAGCAGGGAAAACCACGCTTTAACAACTTACAGAATTCACTGTCCTATCTTTTTCTGTGAATCAGGAAAATAAATATATGTAGATTAGGAACTGGATGTCAGTACTTTGTTCTGCTGCATAGCATGAAAGATAGTGTAGTAGCTTCTTTTGTTGTTGTTTGTCATTTTACGTTTCCATCCGTGGTCTATTTTGCTTTTATTTGTATTTCTGCAGCGGGAAAATCAGCTGAGTTTTCCTAGTTGGGAGCAGACTTTTCCTGTTTTAAGACTAAAACTCCTGAGATAAGATTTCCTTTTTCTCAAAAATATTTTATTAGCAGTTAACTCACAGCGAGGGAGAAGATTGAATTGCTTTAGAGAAGAAAAAGCCGCCTCTTCTTCTTTTAAACAGCCAGGAGGAAGAAACACTTGCTTAACAAGAACCAGCTTAAGCTGGTGTTGTGGTTTAACCCCAGCCAGAACTAAGAACCACGCAGCCGCTTGTTCCCTCTCCCCTCCTCAATGGGATCGGGAGGAGAACTGAAACAGAAGTAATAGGTTGAGATAAAGACAGTCTAAAAAGACAGGGAAAATAATAATAACAGCAATGATAAAAATGAATATACAAAACAAGTGACCCACAATGCAATTGCTCACCACCCGCTGACCGATGCCCAGCCCATTCCTGAGCAGCAATCGCTCGCCCCTGCCCAACTCCCCCAATTTATATACTAAGCATGACGTTATATGGTACGGAATATCCCAGTGGCCAGTTTGGCCCAGCTGTCCTGGCTATGCTCCCTCCCAGCTTCTTGTGCACCTGGCAGAGCATGGGAAGCTGAAAGTCCTTGACTGCTTAGCAACAACTAAAAACACCAGCGTGCTATCAGTATTGTTCTCACACTAAATCCAAAAACGTAGCACTATACCAGCTATGAAGAAGATTAGACACATGGTTTCCTTTCAGGTCATCCTACATCGTGGATTTCTGATTTGAAATACTGCATAGAGGTCCCAGACTGACTATTGGTAGTGTCTTTCAAGTAGATGAACTGCAGAAAATTTTCTTTTTTTTTTACTTGTGGAGTGTAATAATAGTCCTGAGCCACTGCAAAATAAAATGAGGGCTCAATCCAGGATCTGCTGGAATTGTTGCTTTCATTGATGTGATGGCAAGTTGTACAGAGACCATAATCTAATTTATCTTTCTGTTTTACCCAGAAAAAGGCTGTGAAGGAAGGGAGCTATCCTAATTTGCAGTTTTGTAACTCAGGTGGGACTCCAACTGTACTTCTCTAGGAAGCTTAATAAAAAGAATAGAATATAAACTGTAAATCAAAAAGGAAGGACCTTTAGGAAAGCATAAGGTATAAGAAAACTCAACCAATGTTTATCTGAACTCTAGAGAAGAGATTATTCAGCAATTTAACTAAGGTGCCACTTGAGATAATCTCAGTTGTGATACTTCGCTGGTTTTGGCCTTGATCCCAGCTGTAACTGGTTAACGGCTCTAGGAGATTGGAAAAACAAGGAAAGCATGGAGAACTTTAAACAGTACAAAAAGGCCCATGTGAAATGATGGAAAAAAATGTTCAGGGTAAATTCCCAAATACGAAGTGGTTATATTAAGTAAATACACTAGGTCAAAATCGGGGGTGAGGAGTGTGACGTGAAGAAAAACAGTATTGCTTCCATCCATGCACCATACTCATGCTCTCAAATACTTTTTTTTCCTTATGGCTACATAACATATAAAAATACTTTCTTCATGAAATAATGAATGATCTTACTGTATTTGTTACTGTAACAGACACATCCCTATCACGATGGTGCTCGAATAGAATATCACTGGTTTTAGAATACAAGTACACAATGGTCACAGGTGACATTTCAGGTCAAAATCTGGGGAGAAAATTACAGCTTTTAGATAGTAAATGTTATATAAGACTCAATTCTTTGTTTTAAATACCTCTATACAGAGATACATGTATTAGTGTGTACTTATTTATCTTAATATGGAAATTAGGTATGTTCAGATTTTGCTAAAAAGGATCTGATATTTCAAATACTTAATTTTAATCCTTGGGTTCATAAGCATTATTGTTAAAAAGTAAATTAGTATTTTCTTCTTGTTTCTCAATGAGAGGCATTAAGTGATTAGGAAAAAGTTCAGATAAGTGAACAGACTCCTGTGGGTTTGTCCTGAGATGAAGGCTGCTCTCGTGCCAGGTAGGTTGTGTATTCTGGTGTTCCTCACCTATAGAGACACACCAAAAATACATGCACGCATTTTTGAATCTTTTTTTTTTAAACTCATGAACAGATGAAATTCAGATCAGTGCTCTATACAAATAATGAGGTGGCTACAACATTCTAAAATGCTGTTTATAAGCATTAACAAGTTGCATAGGAAGATGATGTGTTTTGGTGGTTTTTTTTTTAATTAAGTTTTTGCCAATCTGATAGAACAAATTGATTCCATTTTTAAAGTCTGAGTGTTTTGTTTGACTGGGTATAAATTACAGAGCTGGGTGAAAGGGAGACTTAAAATGAAAAACTACTTTACGTTTCTACAGTCCACAAGCACAAAAGGTAAGAAACACATACGTTTTTTATCAGATTTGGCAAGTACTCGCTTGATGATTATTTTGTTACGTTAATGACGTCTTTTGTTCCTTGGCACAAGCTACAGGGTGAACCCATCTTGATGCCATAAAGGTATACAAATCTTGCTAAAGCAGTTTTACAAATCAAATGCCAAATCACCTGCAACCCATATTCAGCTGAGACCTGCTTCATGTGAAATCTTAAAGGCAGAATACCTGCACTGACTTTCCTGGCAAGCAGTCCATATATAAACAGGAACATTTATCTCCTAAAAATATTTTTGTGACTTTAGACTTATATAAATGTTGTGTAGAACTTTGTTTTGTCTCTTATTTTATGTGGGACTCTGATAGAACAGATCATTAGCCAGAAAGCTCATGTCTCCATCATGAAACCATTCCTTTCCAGTGTTTGCTTACACAAGGAAAATACGTCTCTCATGTTGGAAATGTTAACAATTCTGATCTGAGCAAAAGAAACACAGTTTGCATGTAAGAAATACCTAAGCCATACCTCTCCCATTTAGTAACTTTACACACATACTATTTAAAGAACTCTCAGATATGCTATGGATTCTGAATAAAAATTCAATTTTCTCAGCTAAGTAAAGGTGACAAAGTAAGAAGTACGGTTGCCATAGGGGTCTCCCCAGTGAAAAAGGCAGTTGAAGAAATTAATTTTAAGATCCCAATATCTATCTGAAAGTTACTGTATCTCTTCATTAACTCTAGAAGGACCCTAAGGTGACTGGCTGTGTGATTCAGTTAAGAATCTAATATTTTAATTAACTACCTAATGTTGAGAGGGATAAAGCCAGGTTTAAATGAGCCAAGTAAGAAAAAAAAAAAAAAGGAAGAAGTAGGATTTAGAGCTATCCACCAATACAAGCTTATTAGCAACCTTATATTATAAGCACATAGCAACTACATTATTTGAATGAAACAACAGAGAAAGCAGTCCATTCTATTGGAGAACAGTCACTTCTCCACAAGTAGCTAATTCTGTGTAATAGTGAATTTGCATTTGGAATGGCAGCACAGGTTCTCATCAAGGCTAATGGCAATTACACCTAAGAATTAGGTTTGATCCTGGGGCAGTGTTTATCACCCTCCACTCCAGCTGAAAGATGCGTACAGAGATACTTTCTGCAGTGCACAGAGGATGGATGCTGAGCTGCCTTCTAAACCCTAAATACCTAAATCATTATTTTTAATATATTCTGACATAAGTGCATTGAGATTAGTTGCTACATCATGCAGAGACTTGTGTTCCCACAGTGCAGACTGGTTAGCATTCAAGTAGTAAGGAAGAAACAGGTCTCAGTCTCTTCCTTGGCTCTGAAAAATTTGTAAATGCAAATTAGTAAAAAAAAACTTTAGAAGTGCCTTATTTGGAATGCAACATATAAGAATCTCACCAGAGTTAAAATTCCTAGAAAAGTTAAGACCACTGAAAAGATTCATATAGGATCTATCCAACAGGACAGGCAAAACTGAGAAAAACTTGTGGCTGATGTAGGGCTAAAGAATCACTCCTGTGATGTTGGGGTGCTGGCAGTCTAACAGGGTCTGGGACTAGAAACATGTGGTGACACTCAGAAGAACTATAATTAACCTTGATTATGTGACTGGAATTTAGCAAGCAAAGGAAATCACCCAATCTGCTCGTGTTGGTGAAATTGTTAAAAAGAATCCACATTTCCAGTATTAAAAGGAATTCAAAATCATAGAATCATAGAATGGTTTGGGTTGGAAGGGACCTTAAAGATCATCTAGTTCCAACCCCCTTGCGACAGGGAGGGACACCTTCTACTAGATCAGGTTGCCCAAAGCCTCATCCAACCCAGCCTTGAACACTTCCAGGTATGAGGCACCCACAACTCCTCTGGGAAGCCTGTTCCAGTGCCTCACCACCCTCATTGTAAAAAATTTCTTCCTTATATCTAATCTAAATCTACCCTCTTTCAGTTTAAAGCCATTGCCCCTTGTCCTATCACTACACGCCCTTGTAAAACGTCCCTCTCCAGCTTTCCTGTAGGCCCCCTTTAAGTACTGGAAGGCTGAAATAAGATCACCCTGGAGCCTTCTCTTCTCCAGGCTGAACAGCCCCAACTCTCTCAGCCTGTCTTCATAGCAGAGGTGCTCCAGCCCTCGGATCATCTTCGTGGCCCTCCTCTGGACTTGCTCCAGCAGCTCCATGTCCTTCTTGTGTTTCGAGCCCCAGAGCTGAACGCAGTATTCCAGGCGGGGTCTCACGAGAGCTGAGTAGAGGGGCAGAATCACCTCCCTCGACCTGCTGGCCACGCTTCTTTGGATGCAGCCCAGGACACAGTTGGCTTTCTGGGCTGCCAGCGCACATTGCTGGCTCGTGTTGAGCTTCTCATCCACCAGCACCCCCAAGTCCTTCTCCTCTGGAGAATGTGACAAGTACTCTATGACAACAAAGCAGGCAGAGCTGCAAGTCAGAATATATACACAGACACTACCCTAACCCAAGCAAAGAGACTGCTCAGCATCGGGGACAAAAAGTCACAAGAGCAGCAAACGATTGCATCACCTCATAAGAGTTTACCAAAGCTCATGTAGTGAGCACAGCATGCATGAAGGGGATGGACAACAGCAGCTTTAGCGTATAGGAATCTTCATTGGAATAAAAAGAATAAGACAAATGGATGGTAATCCTGAAAACAAATGGATCACTTTTTAACTCCAAATTGCTGTGATGGCGGAAGCAATGTCATTAGCACTGTAAATCCCATGGTCAGTAAAAGATAAGAAGTAAATGTAGGCAGGAATGTTCATAGAAAACTGAGATTGTAACAGCATAAGGAACTTCTGTATTGAATACAAGCAGTATGGAGTTTAAAGTAGTTCATGTCCTTAGTGTCATCAAGAGGGCATGTCACCTAGACAAAAAGGAGAGTGAAGTGAATCATAAGTCTTTTGCAAGAAGGAGCTGAAAAATTCCAACCGTCCCATGATTCATTTCTTCAGGGAAGTCCCTTTTGCCCTTTGAAGATGGCTGAAGAGGAGTACAGTAGGTCAGTGTTATGCGAAACCTCAAGAGAGCAGATGAACTGCAGAAGAGATACTGTCTGTGGTCGCTATGGGGAAAACCAAAACAAACCCAATGTCACTCATTTCTCCTGTAGAAGTGTCTCATCCCATCCTTGAACTAAACATATGTGCCTGAAATGTTTTCCACTATCTATAAGGGAGATCTTGGAAAGATGGTTAATGTCAAAATCTTTTTACCTGCACTCTGACACATGTACGGTCTGGACCTGTCTGCAACCCTTTTGTGGAGATACTGAATGCATGTACTAATGTTGTCTAGTCCAGGCAGCAATCTGTGGTCCCCACTCCAAGCAGCAGAGAGTGCCTTGCATGGCTTGCTCTGATCTCTTTAGATCCAACTGGTTGTGTCCATCCAGGAAACCACTTTTCATCCTCCTCCTCTGAGTCCCAGTGAGACATCAACAACCTTCAAAGGTAGAAAAATAATGAGAGGTACATTGCTGTTTACTAGGAAGGTGATTTGAAGTTCAGAGGAAACGTATTACATTCCTGGGTGCGGCATTTTCATGCTACATATAGGTATGCTTGAAATTTGCAAGGCCTAATAGGATAGCTCTGTAGAACTGTGGAGGTTAAATAAGGCCATCCCTCTGTATGCAGGAAGATATCCGGGGCTATCCAACCCCAGAATCACAGTTAGGTTTCAATACAGGAAAAACAAGCATCACATCCGTTTATGTTGTGCCCAATTCTTGCCGTGTTTCACAGGAAACAGAGTAAAACTTCATAGAATCATAGAATGGTTTGGCTTGGAAGGGACCTTAAAGATCATCTAGTTGCAACTCCTCTAAAACGTTGTGGTATTTCGGGAAGGACTGAGTAGATGACATTTTGACATGGGAAAAACAGGGAAAGAAAGCAAAAAGAAAATTGAACAATTTTCTGTAGAGCCCCTGGATTAAAGTTGACCTGTCATATTGGTGAGGTTCTGTGCACAAGAGTAACTGGAGACAGAAGCTAACAGACCACAATGTACAGGTAGACCATAATAAGGAATAATAACCCCTCAAGAGTAAATCTGTCCCCATCCAATAAAAATCAGTATCAACCAATACATGGAGATAAATGTATAAAATTTAGCTGTCTGTAAAGATATTTGGATTACAAGTTCAATGTTTAACAGCATGACAATTATGTTCATGAACCATGAACTGAAAACCTTCTTGAAAGAAGGGCCTGAGGTGTCTTGTACTGGCTAAGGCATAACCATGTGTCATACATATGCTTTGACAATTATTCCCTAAGCCATATAATCATCACAAAGCACTGCTCATAACCACAGGACCTGCTACCAATCTATTTCTCACAGTAACCTGGTTTGAGGTGTTTGCTCATCCTATGATACAACCCAGAACAGTTCCTTTATCTTAGGGAACAACAATTCCAGATTTCTTTTCCACTCTATGTAATTCCTCCTGAATTTGTGATGCGAATTATGTCATAAACACCTTTGTTCATCAGGCTTCACAAATAAAATGTCCCCCTTCTAGGCTAGATATAGCCCTGATGTGGATGGAACAGCTGTGCAGATAAACCCACGTATGCTTTTTGCCCTCCCTCACTGTAAGTAAAACCACACCAGTTTCCTCTGTAAACTGTACATACTGTATCATCTGGGGATATCCTTAGTTTGTAAGAGAGAAGTAGTTACCATAAATTAACACCACTGGTATTGCCAAAATTATCATCACTTTGACCACCACTTCAAGTTTTGGAACAGATGCCAAGGACTTGACTGACACTTAAGAGTCTCCACTCCCACATTCTCTGTGCAAAGGGACTGCAGCTAGGCTCATTCTGAGTTGAAACACAGTATTCACACACTCATTTTACGATTTGTACCTCAGCCTACACTGAACCTGCCCTGTGGTGATGGCACAAGTTAAAAAAAATGGTGCCAGGGCACATTTCTGGGCACCGCAGCTTCACGGTCTATGCTGTAACACTGCTGGAGAGGTCCTTGCATGGTTTGTGGTTTTGGTACACGTGCCATCTCCTAAACAATGCCAAGACATAGTATGTGAGTTAGCAATGGATAGGGATCATTCACAATACTCAGTTTGCATGAAATCATCTTATTCTCAAGACTGAGAGCGCACACACATAAGCAGTATGGGGCACAAGCTAGACCAGGACGGTTGGTCTCAAAGCCAGAGGACAGTCTTGGTATGAAAGAACAGCCCTACATGCTATTTAGTAGTTAGACATAGCCTCTGTGTATCAACTGAAGTCTCTAGTTCACAGAACCTCCTGTGTTTCATACTTGTTTTAGAGTAGTCTGTAAGCTCTTCTGGGTAGTAGACCGTGCTTCCTTTCATTTTTATGTCTAGCATAAAGGAGCCTTACATCTGAATAGGATGTTAACTAACATTAGAAGCAAAATGAATGAAAATCTTGACATTAACCTGTAGATCCTATTGCTGAAGCTGAATAGGTAAGTAAGTGATTTAAGGTTTTATGTCCAGCCCTCTTGTAATTTATGTCTCAGCATCCAAGACAGTGGCAAGTCTAGCAGTGGATTGAAAGAAGGCAGATTAGTTTTTCTGCGTGCAGTTTAACACTAAAATGTCATTCTACATGAGGCATCAAAGCAACATAACAACCCTAATTTCCTCTTTCAGGTTTTCAGTGTATGTCTCAAGTAATAAATATAAAATAAAAACTATCTTTTCACTTGTCAGATATGCATTTATACCATCGTTATTGTAAAACCAAAGAAGGTTTTTTCTTCAACATTTAAAAAAGAATAAACAAGTTATGAGTTACAGAGGTTTCCTGAAAGCAGCTGCTTCAGATACCTAAACTTCTGCAATCCCACAAAAGCTCCTCCAGTGTGCCTCTGACCCTGAACAATTGCATGGCCTTGGGGGACCAGGAAAGAGCCCCGGGTGGCCTCCAGCACCTCAGACTGGCACAGACGTTCCCTCTTGGCCACCAAGATCCTGTCTGTCATCTGCCAGCTCTGCCGTCGTGTCACTTCTTTCGAGGGGACTCCTGGTGAAGAGCTGTCAGCTGGCTGGGAGAGATGGGCAGCAGGATGCAATTTAGGTGGAAGAAAGAGAAAAACAGCTTCATTAAGAGGCTGCAGATGCCTCCAAATGTGCTGGGATGGGTCTGGCCTCCTATTGGTAGAGGAAAGATTTGGAAGGATTCACGTACACACCTCTTCAGGCAAAAATGCTTAAATACGGCTACAGAAAGTAGTGGGGGAGATGACCTAGTCACGCACGCTCATCCACTCACTTGCAAGCATTACTTTATTTAACAAAAAAGTATCAGCACAAAGCACCAGGAACCCTCTGCACGGAGCGGGCACCCTTTTCCAAAGCATTCAGCAGCACTTGTAGCCTTTTAAAGGTTTCCTGAGGGATGGCCTCTCTCACCTTTCCTGGTCCGGCCATGTCGGGCAGCGGCTTCTCGGCGCGGCTCCCCGCTCCCGCTGGCTCCCGCCACACCTCGAACCGGCTCTGCGGGTCCCTGCTGCCCCCTTCCTCCTCCCGCGGGAACTCCACCCGCCGCCAGGGAAGCGGCGGAGCGGCGTCCCGCCTCACGGGCGGCAGAGCATAAGGCGGACGGACAGCGCTGCCGGGAGCACCGGCGGCCGCGGCAGCCCTGTCTCCCGCCTCGGGCAGCCGCCGCGCAGGCGGGACGCGGGCGCCACCCGGTGGCCGCCGCGCTGAGGTGCGGCGTGAGGGCCCCGCGGCGGCGGCGGCGGGTGTTTCTGTCAGCGACCCCCTCTAAATTCAGCCCGGGGGCGGCGAGGCCTGAGCGGCGGCCTGCGGGAGGACAGCCCTGCCCGCAGGCTCTGCGGATCCCCCGTAGCTGCCGGAGTTTGGGGGTTCTGATACGCTTGACACTTCCCCACGGAGGCGGGAAGGAAGAGTGAGGGAGGCGTTCGCATGGCACACCTCACTGACCTGTCGGGTTGTGGTCTTACCCAGGACGCAGTAAAAGTGTTAGAAGAAGACGGGAGGGGAAGGAGCCACCCGGGCCGCAGGGTCCGGCGCCGCGCAGCCGCCCAGGAGCTGCCGCGGTGGGTACAAGCCCGGTGCCAGCCCCACCAGAGCTCGTCCCGGCTGGTTTGTAGCCGTAGGGTGCTCCTTGGCGTGAGCAGGTCTTGCGTCTACCCCAGCAGGGCTGGGGACATCTTCTTGTGGTGAAAGTCCCTGGGGACGTGGCGCTGTGGCTGACCCTGAGCTCTGTCACCTGCCTGCAGTGTATTTTTTCAGCACAAGCTTCTCCAAGGCATCCTTCTATTTACGTGGCCGGTTTTATTTTGTAAGTAATGAAAGCTTGTAATCTGCAGTGAAACGGTCGGTATGGAACGAGGCAGCTGCATCTTGCGATTGGAATGAGAGGCAAGGAATATGCCCATTTCCTGGGCTATGTAATACTGATGCTTTGATTTCCCCTGCGCTGTACTTGCCTGATGGTTTTCAGGTATGTCTTGGGCTCCAAAGGCCATCCAGACCTTCTAGGAGAAAGAAAAAACAAGAAGTAGGAGCAATGACAATATTTTGTTACTATGACTATCAATAATTAGAAATTATCAAACGTCTAATTATCAAAACACAGTCATAGTACAGCTATCTGTGCTGATGTTTTCATGGACTGAATGGCCTTTTTAGTTCGCCTCGGTCTATTTTTTTTGCCTTAGACAAGAGAGAAAGAGATTTTTCTGTGGCTACAGTACAACACGAGGCTGCTTGAATCAACTCCTTTGCATAACTTTCTGAACTTTTTGATGGCATAAACAACAATGTTACATATTCATTGCTAAATACTAGTTTTATACTTGAAGTATTGAGAAAGGAAAAGTGAGGCTGAATTTATTTCAGATGATCACAACATCCAGCGAGGAATAATCTCTCAAAGCCAGTTCTGGAAAGGGTCGGGGCCAGCACAGCTGTGGTGGCAGCAGTAGTAGTGCAGGGAACATGCATGGGACAGGAGGGGTAGGAGTCAAACGCAGTCTTCCACTGCACAACGTGTCTGTTTTGAGGTGCATGCCTAGGCAGTAGGAGTGAAGCCTCATCGGTTCCTGCAAACCTGAAGCTGGCAACTTTACAGCAATGGCCAGCATAGCAGATGCACAAAACACTTCATAATTCTTCTCATTATTGCCTGAACCGCAGGAATGAAGGAAATAAAACTTGTCCCATGCTACTTGTCCTGTCTGACAACTGCTCATCCTTGCACAGGAATGGAAGGAGTAAAACTTTTTCCTATCGCAACTTACCCTGTCTCACATCTGCTCGTCCTAGGTAGTGTTTTCAGTCTTACCTCTCCAAATACAGTACATGAGATAGTATGAGCATAGAGGAGGGGACATACCACTTCTTAAGCCAGAAGATCTGTGTCAGATCAAGAAAAAATATAGAAGTGTTTTCTTCCTGCTGTATCCAGAGACTGATTCAACAGAGATAATAGCGACTGCAGCTGGCAGAATCTACTGGTATCAGATCTGTACCAGACTGTAGGAAGAGTGGAAATGGCGCTACAAGGATTCATTACTGTGTCTCTGTGTTGTTTCTTATTAAGTAAGAAACTGGAGATGTCTCCTTGCACCTTCACCTCTTCAGTTTAACTCTGAGCTGATAAGCTAAAATCTATCTTGACTGGAAAATGTAGTAATGAAATACTGACTTGGATGAAAATTTGCTGTCAAAAATCCTTTTGACATCAGTGGGATAGGATTCATTCTAAAAATTTAGCACATTCAGATTTTATCTCTTTCTGCTTTTCTAGTTTATATTAGGAGTAGTGATCTAGCATGAAAACTTCGACTGGTGTGAAAAAAAGTAATTTTAATGTATCAGAAACAAATTTGTTCAGCTCCTGAGGAAAAAAAAAAAAACGCTTCTACCTTCTTAGCCTTTAGTTCTTCGAGATTTAAACTACCAAGCATCTCTGAGGGCCCACTTCATCATTCATCTTGCCCTGATAGTACATCACTTGAAGTCAATCCCTGCCCTGTTAGGAATGTGTCCCTGATGCTGGAGAGCAATTTCCTGGACAAAAGAAACTCTGTAAACCACTTCTACAGGTTGTCTGTACGGTGCAAATAATGTTCCTTGCACTGTGGGAGGACAGATAAAATACAGATGAGAGGCGATGACTGGCTCTCTGATTTGTTTTGGTTTTCCTTATGATCTTTTGACACTCGTTTTCCAAGCATGAAGGGGAAAGATTGTGGCAGCTTCATTAACAAACTCCTTTCATCTTGCCTTTGCAGGCTACTTTTTTCCTTGTTGAAAACAGGTCTTCCAAAAAGGGGAAATCTGTCCAGGCAGAGTTGTAGATTTTATCTGTAGACAATACATTTGGACTAAAGATCTTGATTGTCTTAGATTGCAATAGTCCTTGCAGAGCTGGTGGTGAGATACTTTAGGCAAGCCCACTTCATATAGTCTGTGAAAGACTCCAAGGTGAAATGCTGGGTTGCCCTGATCAGAAGGTGAATCAGGATGTATGAACCGTTCTTCTCCAAGGTGAAATGCTGGGTTGCCCTGATCAGAAGGTGAATCAGGATGTATGAACCGTTCTTCTCCCATCTGCCTCATTAGATCTTGTTAGCTTCGGTCTGCTGATAACTAAGGGTGTCTGAGAAAATGTGGAATCATTGTTTTCTTTCCGGTTTTCTTACATGCACTTTTGGAGATGCAGAAAGGAGACCAGTCTTCCTGGGAAAGGACAGCGTATGTTACTTCCAAATCAATGTATCAGTGAAGAGTCCCGTGTCTCTGACATACAGTTCCTCCCAGTTCCAGTCTCTCCATCTCTGGTCTATGTTACCATTTACAATGGACCCCAGGGTAACAGTACATTTTATTCCAGAATAAATTATTATAATTTGGGACTACATTTCAGCTAAACACAGCAGCGATTGTTTACATATGTTAGTATTTAAGTTTGCCTGAAGCAATCATTCTGCCACCGTAATAAGTCCTGCTGTGGGATTAAATGCTCATTTGGATCTTTATTCTTTTTGGTTTTAATGCAAGAAAGCAAAAAAAGGGCTGAAAATTTTTCAGTATTAATGTTCAAGATCTTAGCTGTGGAATCTCAGCTGAATTCTTCAAGAGTACAACATCCTAAAACTGCGGCTGCTGAAAGTGCCTTCAACCCAGTAGATTCTCGTAATATAAACCTGTTCCTGTGTATAACCAAAGTCATGAAACAGTAACAAGAAATGATTACAGAATATGTCAGAAGCGCTTTGTGCTTCAAATCATGTATTTCTCATTCAAGTCAGTAGTAATTTAAAAAAAAAAAATCGTCACTGAAATTTTTACGATTCTGTGAAAAAAACTCTCCCTTTAAACAGCAAATTGTAATTTTACAGTGTGGTTTGCCAGTTTCCAGTAAAGTGACACCAAGCAATATATTCACTTTTAAAACTACAGGGAGTATGTACACCTTCTAATTTTAGGCATATAATTTAGATAGGAGCAAAGATCATTTGCAGAGAAACTGACACCCGCTGATTTCCCCTCCAGACAGACTTAAATTTCATGACTTACTGTATAGGAGGAGCGTAATTTCCCTCCTAAGTTAAGCATATAATTTGGATGTCTTTAGTTAAATGATAGGAGCTTCTTTTTCTCTTAGTGCCTAATTCTTTATGCTAGAAGAGGCTGCCTCCTTTATTCCTTGGGCACGTGGCATATTGACTCAACAGTGCTGCTGCTGCTGGCCCTCAAAAATGGCCTTTAAGGAGCAGTGGAATTGGCTTCGGAGAGCGGTGAGCTTGTATAAAAGCATGACTCTTTGAAGCGGCAGGTTTGAGCAAGCAATAACCACCTTATACCCTCAGATTTAATAAGGAAGTCTAAGTCATTGGCGCTAATGCAATTATTTTGCTGACACACGGGAGGTATGCAGTCTGTGCCTGGTCGGCGTAACCTGCATCTGGCTTTCTGTCCCTTGCAGGTCAGAAGCAGTGGTACTGCCAAGCCGCAATACCTCCAAAACATGGTGGCACAAAGGGATCTCATCTCACGGTGATGGTGGAGAAGATTGCATAACTGCTGTCTGAGAGGTGGACGTTCAAGAGCTATAGTGGAGGTGTGAGATCCAGCTTTCCCCTGGCTTGACGAGGCAATGGGAGGAAGGGATGCATTAACGAGTGTCTCCTTTTCTCAAAGGGTGACACCCAGTGAAACTGCCTGTGAGCAACTTCAAATAGCTGATGTGCCATGCACATGGACCTGCATGAGCACGTGTAGATGAATGCATTCAGTCAAACTGTACTACAGCCATGATGTGCTTGTGTGACCTTTTTAAGTTTAACAGTTCATTTTTTTCATGTTCTTTTAGACCTAGAGCAATCCTTTATCTCCAGTAGTTCACTGTTTATGTCAAAGGGCCCTTAATATGAAGGCATTTTTCTGAGGAGACTGAATTTGTTACAATGAAAAATATCTTTCAAGACGATGCCTTTAGGCTGCGTGGGAAAAATGGTGCAACCAGCATGTGAGCATGTGAAATTTAACTGGAGGTTGAAGTAACTTGCCCAAACAATCATTTGGTTCTTATTTTATGAAGTCTGGAAGAATTCAAGCAAAGAAAGGGAGTAGACTGTAATCTTTGCAAGGGGCTAGTTCTGAACATGCCAATGCTCATATTTTGTAATTTATCAAATCTGAGGTAAAAAGAGCTATGGTTTTTGCTCAGTTAGACTAAACCATGCAACTCACACAAGCCACACTTCATGGCTTGACGTAATGTCGTTGTACTTGATTCCATGCCAGTAACAGTTTTACACCACAACACACCACAACTTGCTTTGTGGCACTTACTCAAGAATACTTATTTTAGAATTTTAAAACTCTAAAATAAAACTCTTTCTTTGAGACCCCACCTGAAATACTACATTCAGCTCTGGAGTCCTCAACACAAGAAGGACATGGAGCTGCTGGAGAGAGTCTAGAGGATGGCCACAAAGACGATCCGAGGGCTGGAGCACCTCTGCTATGAAGACAGGCTGAGAGTTGGGGCTGTTCAGCCTGGAGAAGAGAAGGCTCCTGCGTGATCTTATTGCAGCCTTCCAGTACTTAAAGGGTGCCTACAGGAAAGCTGGGGAGGGACTTTTTACAAGGGCATGTAGTGATAGGACAAGGGGCAATGGCTTTAAACTGAAAGAGGGGAGATTTAGATTAGATATAAGGAAGAAATTTTTCACTCCGAGGGTGATGAGGCACTGGAACAGGTTTCCTAGAGAAGCTGTGGATGCCCCATCCCTGGAAGTGTTGAAGGCCAGGTTGGATGAGGCTTTGGGCAACCTGATGTAGTGGAGGATTTCCCTGCCCATGGCAGGGGAGTTGAAACTAGATGATCTTTGAGGTCTCTTCCAACCCAAACCATTCTATGATTCTATGAAAATACTGGCTGATACTAAATTTCATTACCCCATCATTCAAGAGAGAGAAAAAAAACGAGAAAGAATGTATTCAAAACTACCAAAATAATTTTAAACAGCTTTTCCCTAATCAAAGCAACATATTTTCAAATTACATACTTAAAATGCTGAGGCTAGAAATGAATATGTCTGCATATGTCACCAAAACATACTGAATCCCACTGTACAATGTCCTGTTTTAATTGCCTGCATTGATTTGCCAGTCTGAACCAGTACAGTTTTCATCCTTCTTTTTTATCTAGCCCATATGTTTGGTCAAGGCAGCAATGGAGTAAGAAAACAAATAATTTAATTTAGAGATGGGAGAAAAATTGCTTTAAAAAACAGTCTCTCAGAGCTTCAGAATCCAAAGTGCTTTACTTAAAAATAGGCACAAGTAATTAAACTTTTCTGATATCCCAAACACTTATTTATGTGAAGTCCTCAAAATTATTCTCCATATTTACACAATGTTTGTAATTATGTATTACGTATTAATATATAAAGTATAATAATATAAAAAGATACTATATCTTCTATTTTTTCAAATAAGGCATGCGTACATTTTACCCCTCTGTTTGGCATATATGAAAGAGCGTTTTAGAAATATATTACACAGAAGTAAAAAAAAAAAAGATAAAGGTAGATCAAGTGTCCAGCTGCCCAGAGGCTGGCATCTGGGGGAATTCGGCTTTTCAAGCGGTCGAAGACATAAAAAATTCCTTTGTTTGCACATTCCAGGCCTTAATCCATAGTCAGACCACTAGATTTATTTCCCTATGGCTTCTATCCTTGTACAAAGCAACTTTAAGAACAGAAGACTCTATGAGTTACAGAAATTTAAAAGCTAAGGGTTATTTTGTTGTGCTTGTAGTACTATGCTGATACCTGAGCCTTCTCCTTATCTGATGAATTACAGTTATGACAATTTGGGATTCTCAGAACACCTGCTAATGTACATCAAAATCCACCTTCAGGGAGGAGGATGCAGTTTTATCCATATTGTCTTTGCCAGAAATTTAAATCAACTTTAATTGCAATAGTGACTTTGGAGAGAAGAAAGTCTTCCAGATTCTTGTAGGCCATAGAGAATTTAAGATGAAAATTGTTTGTTTGAGTGAAAAGCTCTTGCAGCCCCCTACCTGTGCCTTTTGTATCAATTTTGGTTGTTTCTAAGCTTAAACCATTATTTTTTTCTGTACACTGACATTTCACAACATTTGTGCTTGTAGTTTCTATTTGTTACTTCTACTAGCTTAAGAAACTTCTGAATATTTTTCTTTACCTCTGGAATCATCTTCTTTCCCTTTAGAATTAGTTTAAGCTCAGGGGGGAGGAAAATCTCAAAGGGAAAAGCAATTTCACTCCCCAAACTCATGGGCAAATATTGTCTATCCAGTCTGTAGTTAGATTGGGTCTGGTTTCCTTGTCATTCTTTCGCCTTGAAACAGTTTACATTGCAAAAAGGCACACTAGCATCTCTCACCCAACTGCATAAATCGTAGGCTCTTGCCTACTTCCATTTCCACAGAGATTAGTCTGACTAAAGCCTGTCTTCCAGAGGGGAATTTGTCCCTATCTGACTACAGCAAGAGATGACAAATCCACCACTTCCTTTTGCAATTGTTGCAGCAGCTATTAAAAATATGTGCACTATGCCAAGTCATCCAGACCTGTCTTTTAGGTTTACCTTTTTTTTCAAGAAACCTTGATTTTTTTTCTTGCTAGCAAGGCTGCTTCTTCACCTACCCCTATATGCTTTCCAAGAACTTTGTAGGAGGGAAAGACAGGTTGAAAGGAGAAAAACACAGGTCGACAGTATGTTTTTATTTTTTTACTGCTTCCAAAGTGTATGGAAAAAGTATGTAGAGTCCTTCTCTTGTCCTTTCCCAGCTATTTTACTAATCCTCAGCCCACTTACCCTCAGGCACTGATTCCCAGAGGCCCCTGTGGTCAGCCAGGAATAACAGACACAAATTTGATGCTGATCCGTCTTGCACCTTTCTCCTGCTCTCCCAAGTTATATAAATGCAGTCTTTCTCATACGATACAGGAGAAGCTGCACCGGTGACCAGTTGCCCTTATGGTCATCAAATCTTTGTTCTGATGTGGCTTTAGGAAGATAATTAATTCCTACTTGGGCAGGGAAGAAGACATCCATATAGGAGACCATCTCTAAGCTGCAAATGAACACAAGTAATCTGGGCCTCAGTAATTTCTTCCTAGACTACCATCTAGGAAACACCCTCACATTCTACTGTTTGTTTCTTTTAGCAGAAAAAAGAAGTGTTATGTCCAATTTTTGACTGTAGAGATGCAGGAAATAGAGTTAGTTTTCCCTTCTAAATAGTGAGCACACAATATGAATGTGCATCAACATGTTGTGATGTCTGAAATCTTATATTTTAGCAGTGTGTCAAGCATATTTCCTTCCTTCCTTCCTTCCTTCCTTCCTTCCTTCCTTCCTTCCTTCCTTCCTTCCTTCCTTCCTTCCTTCCTTCCTTCCTTCCTTCCTTCCTTCCTTCCTTCCTTCCTTCCTTCCTTCCTTCCTTCCTTCCTTCCTTCCTCCCTTCCTCCCTTCCTCCCTTCCTCCCTTCCTTCCTTCCTTCCTTCCTTCCTTCCTTCCTCCCTTCCCTCCTTTCTCCCTTCCTTTTCATCTTTCTTTCTTATTTTTTCATTTTCTTTTTCTTTTGCCTTTTTTTTCTCTTTTTTTGATATTCTGTAGATGCGAATACCTTTGCTGTAATGCTGAGCTATTCTGGGGAAGAAGCCTAGTGTGTCTTTGTTCTGCATGTTTATATGTTGAGGCTCTTAAACCACATTTCTTATTTTCTGGTTTTCTTATTTTCTGGTTTTGCTAGAGGTGCTCTGGAAGTCAACACTACCAACTTGAAATGGATTTCTGCCTCTGTTGGTTTCTGATCTTTGAAACAGAAGAAGTACGTATTTCTATACTGCTCCTGCAGGAGCATGTATGTAAGTGGTAGTAATTAATGAGGGGCCTGGATACCCTAGTGCTCTACCAAATCTGTGCCTTTCTTTCCCTCTCTGCTCTTACAAACAAAAACCTCCCAGTATCTGTGGCCACACTGAAAAACACTTAACATGAGTATTGTTGAAGCTTGGGGGGAAATAAAATTGTCCCTGGAATTTAACATATGAAGAATAATGCACTTTAAAATAATCAAAATAGACTGACTCCAAATATCCAGATGTAAGGTAAGGAGAAAAAAAAAAAAGACTAGAGCAAATCCTTTTTCCATTTCGGCTTTATCTGCACCATGCAGATAGATCTGTTGATGAAGGACTGAATTTTGTAAAATGAAGTTGGAGATAGACTGGCTCACTCTTCAGGAAACTTTCCTTTCAGTTTCTGCCATTCTTTTCTAAGGGACATTGTGCTACGTAGTAAACTGCCCTGAGCCTTGTGCGTTGGGCTCGGTTAAGTCACCTAATTCCTGGTCTGTTGAGCAGGGCTGGAAACAAACTCAAAAGACAGACTTGAAACCATGCGAGAACAAACAGCTTGATGATATATCAAATTGCTAGCACAGTGCTAATGCCTGTCTTCATAAGGTGTCTGTGGTCCTATGAGTAGAGCATAGGCGTAAACAGGATAATGATGGAGTTCTTTTGTTCCCAGTGAGTTACGATCAACTCCTTCTCATCTTGAATAAAACCCAACGCTTTAAAATTATCACAAATACAGAGAATAAGAAGGTATGGAAGCTGGTTTTTTTCGAGATACAACACAAAGAAAAGAGACAAAGCTCCTCTGTTTTAATGATTTGTGTTTTAAAATGAAACTATCAGAACAAAACCCCATACTGGTAATCAAAATTAAAGACATAAATGAAAGGCAAAATTCATCTTAAGAGTAGCATTTGAATTGCTGTAAAAATTGATGATGGTAGGATCTGCAGGATTTGTTCCCATCTATCACTAATCCAAAGCATTGCAAAGAATTGAAAAGGCTACTTTAAGATGGTAGACACAGAGTGACTTATTTAAACATCTTGCTTTCACTTAAATTACATACCAGCATGTAAGCAATGAGACTTTTCTCTGTTCTCCCCTCTAACCACAGCCTATGTGTAAAACCAGGTAGCAGAAATTTTAGCCCACATCTCTATTAAATTGGGTAATGACTATTCACCGTGCAGTTTTTGGCAAGTAGGGACAGGGCAACTGTTCAAGAAAAACAAGAAATTTCCTGCTGTATATGAACTGCTCATAAACACTTGAGCCCTGGCACTTTTTACTCAAACCCTGCAGGTCTCAGATGCCTAGTATTAATAGACACTGCTAATTACAAGCAGTGTGGTTAAAGCAAATGCTTGGCCATACAGAACATTAATTGACACTGTTGTTGGGGAAAATGAAGGGCTGTGTGTGTGTGGGGAACTGTTTTCCCACTGAGAAGGCCCAAGTCACTGCAGTTTTTGCCATTTTATTCATATTTTCCCAAAGCAGGTCTGGATTTAGACTGCATTCTCTGCCTTAGGAGACCAAGGAGGGAACTGTGATTCCACAGTTCCTTTCTGGGTCCCCTGGTTCAAGGTGGGAGGTAGTCTGCTAATGACCTGTTACCACCAAGTTTCCACAGCCATGCTGGTCAGGCCTTAAGGGGTGTGAAGTCAAGGGTCGTTTCACTGCCTATGCTGTAGCTCTGCTACTCTACCTACCTGTGTCTCATGTATGAAAACCTTCTGCCCCTGTCCCTCAGCCAGATGTGCAGGGCATCACAGCAAAATAAACTGCACCAAACAGAACCTCCCATTCTTGTCTGAGACATTCAGAGAACTTGTGCTAGTTGGTTCTTTTATACACCTCATATTCCTGGTCTTCGTTCAGTAACACAAAGCCCATCTTTGGAATAGGAGATTTATTAGCATGTTCTGGCTGCTTCTTACCTAAGGAGTTGCCATTTCAACTTTTGACAATACTTGAAATCCCATTCAGTCAATCTACCAGCTTTTAGGATGGAATTAAGGATGGTAGAAGCACCTTAAATCCATAGCCAGGAGGCTAAGGAAAATGAGTTGGCTGAGGAGGAGATACAGGACATAGTGGTCATGATACGTAATATACTTACACAGAGGAAAGGCCGTTAGATGTGATCCCTAAGAATTCACCTTTTCCAGTATAAAGCTAGTCAAGAGCTAGAAAAATTATCACTAGTATCAGAAAACTCTTAGTATACTGTTTGTTCAGTATCTCCAGCTGGGAGGGAAGAATTCTACATTTATGACAAAATTTAAAGAATAGAGAGACTAAGTCTAGGAAATTAATATCTTAGGCACAGGAACAGGTTGCCTAGAGAAGTTGTGGATGCCCCATTGCTGGAAGTGTTCAAGGCCGGGTTGGATGAGGCTTTGGGCAATCTGGTGTAGTGGAGGGTGTCCCTGCCCATAGCAGGGGGGTTGGAACTAGATGATCTTTAATGTCCCTTCCAACTCTAACCATTCTATGACTCTATGATTCTATGATTTGATCTAAGAAAGAAAAAAGTTAAATTTGCTTCATTTCTCAGGAAGAATTAAAAGGTTAACAACCCAAACAGGCAGCTTTACTGTTTTTTCCCTGATTTGCTATTGTGCAGCAAGTAAAAACAAAGTGTTGCAGAAGAAAGAGGCAAATCCCTCAATTTATGGAGTGTCCTGGTGCTTGCACAGCACATAAGGAGTTAGGATTCAGCATTTTTCTAACGGGAGTCATGGCTGATGATTGGATTGTATGGAGGGAGTGGAGCAAGGCTGAAGGAAGGACAACTGAAGCAGCTAAAGCTTCGATCTTCCAGGCTCCTCCTAAAGTGGAAACACAAAGGACTCTGGGGGGTGTATTTTAGCCTCTGTGTTTGAGTTAAGTGGGCTTTGCGGATAAACTGTGCAGTCAGCAAGGTGGGAACTGCGTGTTGCCGGGTGAACCTGCAGAGATGAGATGTCTGAAATGAAATATTTTCTAAAACGTCACGAATATGTTATTTACTAACAGGATCAGCTTTACAAAATAACACTATAGCCTCATTTGGTTAGTTCTGGTGTGAGAATGGACATTTTATACCTCCCCTCTTCCTGCACAGAGCACAGCAGCTTCTCGTGTTTTTAAGTCTCAAACACTACCTTGATGTGCAGATCTCCCTCTGTACAAGAGAGGGCAGCCAAGTCCTGGTAATAGAGTCTCCAGAGCTCTGGACATCTGGAAAATCTGTTACCTTATTTGTTACGCTTGACTGTAAAAATTACTGCATAAATTGAAAATTAATCTTTGTTCTTCATTTTATGGGGGACAGGAGACTACTCTGAGACTTCTTACGTTGGAAGGAAAGTTACAAAATAAAATCCTTTGTTTTATTCATGGGAAATTTCTGCTAATGCGATACAAATATGTGGGTTTCTTTAATGATAAATTACTTTACAACTTGTAGTGTGAAAGCCGAGCTGAATTAGAGCCCTATGTCTGGACCGATCTCATCAATTTTGGTTCCTCAGCAGGGATTTGGCTTTTGATCACACACTTCTTAATAGATCCAAATATCTAGACACTATGGCCACTTGTGTTTAAATCCTTGCTACTTGGGTTTATTTCATGCATCACGTTTTGGTCTTAAAAGCTAAGAGGTGCAGCACAGGGTCAGACTGAAGGTCTGCATTGTCTAGTAATCTGTCTCTGAGAGTGGTTAATAGCATATGCTTAGGGAAGGAATATAACAAATAGGGTGAACACAGAGGAATCGTTGTCTGACATACCTTCCCAGCTTCCAGCAGTCACTGGTCTAAAACAGCAACTTGTTGATCCAGACTTCGTATCTTGACAGCTGTTCTTTCTTTCCTTTGAGGACATTCCATGTGCTCAGTATACCTTAGACCAGGCAGACATTTTAAATATTTCCTTATTTGTTCCTAAGGACTGATTTGCTGTCTTTAAAAGATTCATGAATGGATATTTGCCATTCCTGAAGCTTTCTTTCTTTTGTAATTCTTCCTCCCCTCCCTTTTAATTTATTTCTCATTTTATTTCTTTAGTCTTTTTTGTTACATTCTTCTTTGATTAAGCCAGTTCAGTCTCAGAATCGTGCCCTGCTTTCTGTCATAATCCCAGGTGCCTACTGAGATGTTGCCCAGGTTTCAGTTCTATCAAGTAGCCTTCCTAGACTTGTGTATAAAAGACGTATCTATCTTTTTCTCTGTCAGTTTCTTTTACAATGCTCTGCTATGCCCCCTCAACACTATCCATTTCATTTTTATTTCTATATTTATTTCTCTATTTCAAGGTGTCTATTTCAGGAGAGTCCCTTTTGCGTTGATGTCCTCTCCAAAAAATCTCCTAAAATGAAATCTCCAATGAAAACCAGGCTGATCTGGTTTGCTGAGGTATGGGAGACTGAGTTCTCAGAGATGGCACTAATCCTCAAAAAAATGCCACATCTTATTATTATCTTTAAAGAGCAGGAGAAAGGACTGTTTCATTGCAGAGGCTAAGTTAACAGCAATTAGATATGAAAAAAAGGGAAAAAGAAAGTTTGGAGAAAATCTTCCTCATCTAACTTTCATCAATCAAAACGTCCCCACAACTTTCCTTGCTTGTGATGCTTGTCGTTACTATATGTTTGACCTGCCCACACTCTTGCTACTTGGGCCTTGCAGTTTTCATGAGTTAAGGCCACTCTTATCTTTAACGTTTTCCTTACATGAGACATTTCTGCCTTGTCTAGAATATCGTGGGGCACAAAAATGAAAGGGAAACTCATGAGTTGTACACTAGTTGGCCTGTGGCTGTTTTCTGTTCAGCTTCTGCCTTTAAGTTTAAAGCTCCTGCTCTCCAACACTGCATAAGCACCTACATTCTTCACTGCAGAGCTGCCTTGCTAAAGAGACAGGGTTCTGGCATCCCTTGCTAGCACATCAGTGACATTAATTTCTTTGCCAATTAGTATAATAAGGAAGCATGTGCCTTCTGTGTTTTCCTACCTTAAAGCAACTCTCATATGTGATAAGGTGTTGGCAATGTGGGTATTTCTCAGTGCACTCATTACAGCATTATGGTGATTTATGGATGATTTATGGATCAGCTAAACCACAGTCTTGGTGTGAATGCCCTGGTTAGCTGTGGAGTTGATGTGTTCATGGAAAGCAATGATTTGACTCTAAAACTAAGTTTCAAACCCACAAAGTTCAAATGGGTTCAGAATTTACTCAAACACATTCTCACATTCCTCTATTTTACAGACAAGGGTAATGATCCTAAAAGCAACTGCCCTGCAGCGTCACTGGAGTGAAAAATTGAAGGGTTGTTTTCCAAGTAATCTGACTCTGTACAGCTGGATCAATAGTCAATATAGCCAGGCCTTGGCTGCCTTGCTTCTATCTAATTTTTACCATTGCATGTCACAGTAAAGCCCAATGTGGAAGACCCTCCAGGATCTGAAGATGAAAAGAGGACAAGAAACCATACCTGTTCTCAATGTTTTCTGCTTTTTAATATGCAATATATCTTGAAAATTTAAGCACTCAGGTAGGTTTGTAAATTGGATGGAGCTGTGTAGGTCCCTGTGAAATTGAGAGTTGATCCCTGTTACTTACAAAGATGCTGCTATGACATAGGTATTTTGCTCAACAGAATCATCCCAGAACTGTCCATGCTCATGTAGTTACCTGTTTGTAGAATGGCATGTGAGTGAGTACTGCTCAGTCTTTAAAGCTTAATTTCAGCCTTGTGCTAATCTAACTTTTCTAGTTGTGCTTTGCATCCTCCCCTCAAAATTGTTTGGGTTGATTTTTAATGTACTTGCACAAATCCCACAGAAAGATTCCAGTAATCTTGAATCACATGAATGGAGACCTTGGAGCACTGGAAGAAAAAGTTTCAAAAGTTTGTGATGACAATTTTTAAAAATTATGAAATGGGTCCCCTTGCCATCCAATCCCATGCCTTGGAAGCGCCTTTGATACAAGAGTGATTTTTTTCCTCCTTCTTTTACCCCTTTGGAAATTCTGCTTCTGATTAAGACTGATGTGACCAGGAGTTTATTCTTTACAGCTACTTCTGACAGAGAGACAATGAAAGCACAGTGGGTTATGGTGTCTTCTGCATCAAGCAATGCTCTGCTTTACAGTTGCCAGAGTGAGGGGAGGAGGTCAGCCAGCCAGGATTTTATGAAGGTCAGTCCTAGACCTGAGAGTAGTCAATGTTACAGACAGCTACTTGTGACTGAGCAAAACAGCTCTATGGCAGCGCTGCCCCAGTCGGGCTGCATGTTGCAAAGGGAACAGCTACCTGTCAGGGCCATGGATATGCCAGGAAAGTGGGTTTTTTTTGTGGCAGAAGGCTCCTGACCAGCATAATGTGGCTGATTTGTTACCACAGATGCCACTTGGGTGGTGCAGACAAGCTCTGATTGCTCTCAAGAATTTTTCCAAGTAGCTCTTTAGAAATTCCACCTGGTGAGACTTAAACCGTACCTTTTCAGGACATTGTCACTGACTTCCTCGAACATCTGTAAATAGCTGGTTTGTATATGTTCATGCACCGTGGAGGATAGAGTTTAGATTTTTTTTTACTAAGGTTATTCTTTTGACACAGGGCCAGATTGTCAGGGAGTCAGATCTATGCTGCGTAGAGCTGTTTGGTTGACTTAGTGGGTGGCATTCTCATAGATGAATAACAATTTCTTTGTTTTGTTTGGTTTATTGTACCTTTATTCTTGAGGAAAGGACCCACTGTGTTTATATATGAGCAGATTGTTCTCCTGTTTTTGAAAGCTATGTGTTTTCATCCTGAACACTGCATCTGTCCCCAACCATTAGTAACAACCCGCTCAAAATCAAGTTAAAAAAAAATAACCCAGAAATATAAGGGCAGGTTGACAATGGCTTCATTCATTTTGGAAAATCCTTACCTAGTAGCTAAAATGAAAAGGATCAGTAAAAAGATAATTCCTATTCATCTGTTTTCTGTCATGGATTCTTTTGACTGCTGCTGCATGAGAAACAATGAGAACCTGCAATAAGTTATCTCCTTTGCAAGAAGAAGCTATAATCTTGACATTTTGCGTGTCCAAATGACTTTTTTCTTTCTGTTGCAACTTCACTTTTGAATTTAAACACTACTGCACTGAAACTGCAAATTTAGGACAAAAGTAAAATACTATTTAATAATGGCAAAAAGAAAATTTACTGTGTATAGATCAGGGAAAATATACCAAATCACTGGCTGATATTCAGGAAAAGAAGCGTATTTATCATGAAATAGGATTGTTGAAAGCTAGTAATGAGTAACGGAACTTGTGTTTTCTCAGAATAGAATAATAATAAATGGGATTTTAATTGATCTGTTTCTAAAAACAAATAGCAGAAAACCAAAACTAAACACAAAATTTAACAATAATGTCTTGAAAATTTGTTGTCAAAAAAAATGGCTGATTTGGTAACGTTTAGTGCAACTGGTAAGAAAATGTGGGGATATACTGAATGTGGACAAAATGAGAAGAGGGTGGATTGCTTAATTTTCTGATAGTTTAATGGATAGTTTTCAGTCAAGAACATTTGTCATGTGAGATTTTGGAGTAATGAGTAGTAACTCTACTTCTATTCTCAGGCAATTTACAAACTCCACAAATATTTTTTTTCCCTTTTCTTTTTCTTCTTTCATTTCTGAAAGAAAGGGAAAACAACATGAAGTAGTTTAATTACACTTGGATTGAGAAATCAATTGTATTAAAGGCAGAAAATTCTAAAATATTGAACGCCCACCGGTATATTTTTCCCCTGATGGCATATTACTCAGATAAAATTTGTCTTCTTTCTGTTTGCTTTCTATATTCTCTCCAAACATTCTATTTTTCCTTCTCTCTTTCTTCTCACTATTACTAATTAGTATTCTGATAAACCCTTATCAGAATTAGCATTCAGCATTAGAAGTACATATGAAGTATAAAAATACATTTTACTTAATATCCTTATTTAAGTCTACATATAACACTAACTTTTTTGAATGTGAGCTTGTTTTCTATATGCACATTTTTCATTAAGACAGTTACTTTTTTTTTCTTTCTGTAAAATAAAATGCTTGTGTAAGGACATGGGATATTAAAAATTTGGATAAATAATTCACCTATTCAATCACTTACAAAACTGTTCAGTATGAGTCTGCATGCTCTTTCTCGTTCGTATTAGTTCTTTCAGTTTGTCAGTTCCTCACCGGTGAATTTGGGCTCTGTGGGGGGGAACACATTTCTTGTTGCTCAGAAAAAATATACCAGCATATTTCTTCTTTCTTTCTTTCTTTTTTTTTTTTTACTGCCAACATAGTAATGGAAAATAAAAGGATCAGCTACTAAGAATTTAATATTTTGTAGCTCTCTCTTGACTTTATTGTGACTAACTTTTAAGAAACGACTTTACTTTTTTCTTTTAAATCAATATCTGTAAATTCTCAGTTTCAAGCTGATGCTTATACTGTTCACTCATTGCTGTTTTCTTTGATATATCTACACTACTTACATATCAGACAGATTTTAAACTTTGTGCTCTGCTTAAGTTGCAAGGCTTCAATTCCACAAATGCACTGAAGCCTATGCTTAACATGAAGCTACTGAACTCCAGCCGTGGACTTAAGGACTTTGATGAGATGGGGAAGGCTAAAGTGACTGCTTCAAATGACCACATACATCAAAATTTTTCAAAATTAGACATTATAAAAGTATTTTTTAATGCCTATTGAAAGCTGCAGCTGAAGAAGATCTCAAAATGTTGTTAGGAAAGGTGAGAACAGAATGAACAAGCCTGTGATTCTACACATGCTGCATATAAGGCAAAATCATGTCCTTACTATGTCTTTTCTGTGAGTTCCCAATATGACACTTTGTATATCTAAATATGGTTAGGGAAAAACAATGCTCCTGAAGTTGCAGTGACTTTCCCACCGTTTTCCTATATCCAGGAAAATGCTGGTTCATCTTTTAAAAGAATGTCCTCAGTATTTAGTACGTAGCTTGGAGCAGAAACTGTAGAGGTTGGCTGTGTTGGTAGTCATCTCTGGGTAGACTCTGGGTAGACTAAGCAGGTGCTAAATCTTGCAATCTCCTTTGAGAGAACAGTGACTTATGCAATCTGTCAAAAGACCGTACTGGGCATGGGTGGTGTTGGGCTAGAAAGCCAACTTGGGGTCTTCTCCAGGGAGACATCTGCCTTTCAAATGACAGGGTCCTCATATGCACAAGCCCTGCAAAGTAAATAATTTGATCTCTTCCCTGTAAGGCTGATGTTGAATTTTTACAAAAGTTGTAGTTCTGTTTTCAAAGACTTGGCTTGGGCTCCAGCTGCGCAAAACAAAGCAGTTCAGAGTGTGTTGCCTCTGCACCACAGTCAGATTTTCTTTTTAAGACATTGGCAAAGGCTTCCCAGAAGCTGTTGATCCCAGCAGCTCATGTGAATCCTGAATGTACTCTGTTCTCCTCAGGCTTTTGCAGTACAGAGACTGTATTATAGCCAGGTCTTCTAAAGTTTTTCTCTTCTTTAAACAGCAGAATGCATCCACCTTTTCCATCTGCTTACATCCATGTTGGATTTGGCAGAGGAAGGAAGGTGCCGATGATCCTCTCTCCCATGTTGATTTTCTTTGGAATGGTTTACAAAGAGTTTCCATTCCTTATATACATCTCTGGCTCTTCAGCTTGCTAGAGAACAACTAACACACAGAGATGTTTCTGTCCCCTTATGCCTAGCTCGACATTCAGTTGTGAGCCAGTCAGCTGATCTTTTACTACTCTTTTTCCCTCTTTGATTCTTCTCCCTGTGAACACCAGCTTCAAACCAGCAATCGGTACCAAAAAACCTGTAATTATATGAACTCAGGTAAATGAGGCTCATCAGCACACTACAACATGAGATTCATTTATATCAACGGATGCTGAAGCAAGTGATGCCTCTAAACAGCACCTTCAAACACTGGTCCCAGTGGACTGGACTACAACCAGTCCCCAAAACCCATTTTAGTTCTGGCTTTGTACCAGACCAGCATACTATCACACATTTGCAGGTCCTACCTGTCTTGTCTAGCAGCTATTAATTAAATAGCAAAACACACTGCAGAGACAAAATTTTACCCTTGACCTCTTACATCTAATGCTGTTTGACATAAATTACTGCCTGTCATGTTGTGCCATGATACATCAAAGTAATCTCACGTTTTTACTAGAGAACTACCATTACAGCAGAGCTATGATGCACACAGTAAATCCACATTTTTCCTGTCTTGTAAATCACTAGATTTACATTTTTCAGGTGAATGTTAGTGTGTTGACAGCAGTAGCAACCAAGAGGTAAGACCTCCTATTGCTTTTGCGTGGATCTTCAAAGAAGTCCATGAATATTATTCCTTTAAGAAAGCAATAGAGATCATGTTTTGCTGCCTTATAGGCTACTTACAAAGTTATGATCTTAGAGTGATTCTTTATGATCTACAGAGAGAAGTTGCCGCAGAAGTAAAACCTTTCTCACACACTGTGCAAGACAGTATTTCAATGGTGTCACTCATCTTTTTTTGAAATAAAACTGGAGAATAATTTTGTAGTAATTCATTTTAAAACTGGCAGAAAACCCTGAGAAATGTCTAATTTGGTAGTATTATAGTAAATCACAGAACCTAATCCAAGCAGATCTGATCCACACCTAATAAATTGTGGCTGAACTGAAGCATTTTTGCATACTGAAGAACTCAGAATTGCATCGATGTTTTGATAAAAGAATATCACAATTCAAACACATACAAGTAATTTAGGAAAGAGCAAAACATTCAATCAAAATCAACCTTCAAATGAGGAAAGATTGTTTTCTTCAACACTGCCATGAAAGCAACAGTGCCTGGTGAATGACTTAAAATGTCTCCTTCAGAGTGCAGAACAACTAATGTGAACCACTTCTGTTTCAAAGACAATAGCTAAAGACACTTTCAGCTCCTAGGTCACCAAATATCCTTACAGAGCTACATACAAGTCGATTCCACACTCACTCACAGTATAGGGTGTGGAGAGACCATGTGAAAGATAGTTGGCTGCGTGAAAGCACTCTAAAATTCCTCTGTTCAAGCTTCAAGGTGGCCACAAACAAGCAACCTCTGACCTGAGAACCAAACAGCTGCTTTGGCGTTAGCAACTTTCTGGGCCCATGCGATATGACCTACAGAGATGCTGGGTTTAGTAGCCCAGGCGCAGCACTGCGCTGATCAGCTCCTGTTCCTTAGTGCTGCTATCTATTCGACTAATACAACGCATAAATAAGGCATCTGTCTTCATTTGAACATGTCTGTGTAGTCTTTCCCTAACAGAGACCTGCTGGCAGTGGACCTGATTCAAATGCTTGGGAAGCTGCCCTGTACATTTTCTCATTTGAGACCAGTGAGGTCAGTGTAGAGCCTCAACCTTCTGCTCTTAGTGGGATAGAATCTTGGTGGCTGCCCATCTTCAGACTGACTGTAAAATGTCGGCTTTGAGCTCCACACCCTGAATTAACCAGAGCTCTAATTGTAGGTGAAACTGTCTCCCCATGCAGTTTGACTGAGCTGTGCTGGAGAAGAGGATGAGGGTGGGTTTGTGCTATGTGGAAATGAGATCTCATGGGTGTTTATCTACCCATCTTAAGCAAGCATCTACAAAGCACAAAGCAAACTAAAATTTTTCAGAAGTTTATGTCCTGGCAAAATGTATCTCGATTTTTACAGGACCAGCAAAAGGCACGTCCTGGAAGCTGAGGCAGTTCTGAAGTTCCCTCTCCAAAGCATGAGTATCTTAGAACTTCTCAGCAAAGCTGTTGTACAGTTTATTTATGTTTTAGCAGGAATGTAACGTTGCACTTTTCCCTAAATGATTTGGAAATGATTGAACCATTTTAATGAAACTTTCAAAAATAAGTCAGCCTCAGACAGATACCTTGTCTGGGAAAATTCAGCCGTAGCAGTTAAAGCTTGGCAAAGTTTTATAAACTACTTAAAACAGCGTCTTATAATGGTAGGCATTGGGCAGCTCAGCCTTAGTTGCCGCTACCAGCTCTGCCCAGACTCCCTAAACTGTCAGAAGGTGTTTGTGTTTCAGAACATTATTTCTACAGTCTATTTGAATTGGCAGATGTTTGTTTTTTAGCTGCCAGTATTACATTTTGCTTGAGATAAGTGAGGTGCTGAAATTCCAGCTCAGAATGTGCCTGGCTTGTAGCAATTTCAATTTACATCACCACTGTGACAAAGCAAGCGAGTTTCCATTTTTTAAAGACATTTTTTCCTTCAGGATAGGGACTTGTGCACGGGCCAAGCTGAGCTCTGCAGCGCGCTGACCGCAGGAAGGTTGGCCCGGGGTGCGTTTGTGGCTCCAGCACACGCTGAGTGAGGCCTCAGGCAGGTGCACAAAATTGGAGCATTCGCTTGTTGGAAAAGTTTGGCCCAAGTATTTAGATTCTGTGTGGGTGGACTGACTGGGGAGCGTGAAAGCCACATCAGATTGCGAGGCATAGGGTTGTTACTCTGTGCTGGTGGCTGGAGTATTGCTCACATCCTCTCTGCACCAGTCACACAAATCCTGTTGATCATACGGCTGCTCCGGCTTTTTCTATTCCCTCATTGCAGCCTCCTCATCTCTACAAGGGTGGAAAGGGGAGGTTTCCCACTCAATGTGTTACATGCAGTTCCAGGAGACACTTTGAGTGGGTACTGTGTAGGTCTGAATGGGCACAGAGGACCTTTTGTTCCTCCCCACGGAACCAAAGGCGAATTGATTCACAGATTAATTGCTAACACATAGGCTGAAAGGTAAACCTGTCAGTTCCTGGCTAGGAGATAGAAATAAAGCACTTTTCTTCTCATAATCCTCAAAGATGGAGAACTTAAATTTCAATTTGTTAAATCAGATGTATATATATAATATAGATACATAATTTGAATGTATGTGTACAAAAATATTTTTTTGAAGGATTTCAAGACTTCAACGTTTTGTTTCATCTGACTCAAAGCAGTATGTTGTCAAGAAAGAAGATTCAGATTGTTGCTTCAGAAACACAGAATTATGGAAAATAGAAACATTCCGTTTCCATGGTGATTTTTCACTTTGTGTTATAAAATGGAACTGAACAGAAAAATTAAAAATCAATGGAAAATGTTGCACAAAGTGTTCCAACTTATAGAAACATTGGACTTTTCCTTTCCCCCAGAATTCCAGAATTCTGGAAAATTACCAAAAAATTGGCAAAATGATCATCCTTTAATGACACATTTCAATTTTGCTAGACATATTCTGACAGAAATACCAGGTTCTGAGTTTCTACACATGCAATTAGTTGTAAACACATTGAATTAATCCTACCAGCTGAGTGCTTATATAAAAGACAAGAGAGCATGATGTGAGGAGAGTTTCTTGTATGTCTCTGAATCTTCATGGAAGATACCCATTTCAACACAGCTGAATATAGAAATGAAGCAGTGGTCTGCACCACATATGGATTTGCTGTGATGCACACAGAGCTGCACGTGTCCTCTTCCAACACAGATACACCTGTGACTGCGTGGCTGAAATGTGTTAGCTGAAAATACCAAGCAGCTGCAAATTTTCCTTAGCTTATTAATCACCTGGGATCACTACTAAGCTCATGAGCATTCCCTATACAAGAGTTCCCTGTAAGTCCTGATCAGCTGACTTACTCCGTGCCCTGTTGACTTTCTTGGTACATATGCTCTTCAGAAGGTGATATCTGTGTAGATTAATTAGATTAGATTTCCAAACAGTTCTTAATACTGCTCTGGAGGCTTTGGCTAATAATAGTTCCTTCTTATATTTGTACTCTACTTTCATGCTAAATGGAATTTCAGTCCTTTTGCTAGACATGAAATATTGTTCATAACAGAAATACTATCTCATGATCTAGATATGATGCAGGTCTTGTTATGTTTGAAGTAATGCTGGTTTATTTGGACATCTCCTTTAAAAATAGTGTTGCTGCATAAATTTGTCTACCTTCCAAAATTTTGTATTTTTTTTCCTAGGGATTATAATACTGTATTCCTGTTTCAAATGCTTAAGAAGCTATGGTACATAATATTGTCTTTATTTAAAATTAGCTAAAACGTTCTGTCAAAAGGTACAGTTTTTTTTCTGTTTGTCAAATCTTTAGTTATTTGACCTTAAATACTGGATGCCTATATCAAGCTAAATTTCATGAGAAAGTCTGAGCAAAGATGACTTGGCATTGAGAGAATAAGTTCTCAATATTCTATTAGTTGTACTGACACAGCTATAATGGTCTAAAGCAGTGTGTGGGTAAGGAATGCCTGGCAGACACTTTCCATTACATTTACATTGCTATGAATGCTCCAATAAACTCACTTGAAATTTGGACACTGTTACTGAAAAATCTCGTTATTGTGTCTACTTTAAGCATGTGGTTATATGCCACTGGACTGAATGCGTTGTACACCATAACACAACTGAATTTGCTCTTTCCAAGGAAGAAATAGGAGTTTCTTGGAACAAAAAAAAAAAAAAAAGAAGAAGCAAGATTCTCCCTTCTCTCAGTTTAGCTTGGCAATCCTTGTGTCCAAATCTCATTTCAGTATTAGTGACATCCCAGTGCACTATTGAGGATGCTGCTTGAAAGGCTGGCAACAAACTTGAAACCATGTCAGGTTGGTTGTTGAAGATCCCACTAGGCTACTTGGAGGAGCGATGGTGTTAACTTGGGCATCAATCAGTACTGCCTTTAACACCTCTTTCTTCTTTTTCCCTCACAAATGTTTCCTTTGGCAGCATTACTTACAAAAGGAAACATCAAAAAAACAGTCAGCCAAACCATGCAAGCAATGCTAACACAGCTCCATGCCTCCCAGGCCCTCACCCTTCAGCAGGACCGCTCTTTCATCTCTTCTTCCTTTGCTGCCCTCTCATTCAGCCTCACTTGGTACAGCTCACAGAACAGCACTTCTTCCCCCTGTCACAGGTCTAGGGGCATGCAGGACCTGTGCCCCTTCCTCCCGTGCCATGGGAAGCCTGGTCCTCCCCCCCTGCGGCAGGGGCTGGGGACTTTCCCACCGCAGGGTCTCGCTGCTGCACGAGGCGCTGCGAGACCGGCACAAAATCCAGCCCTGGCATTCAGAAATCTTGTTAAACTTGGCACAGAGACCCTCGTCCATCTCTTTCTATTTTGCAAACTAGTGGAAACAGCAACATCTGAGGAGGGTGCAACAGGTGTTCCTGAAGCTCAGAAGTATTTCCATTTAATTACACAGCCAGGGACTGCGGGGCTCATAAAGTTTCTGTTTGCGCCTTTGCTCTTACGCTTGCTTAGAAATGCTGCAGCTGCAGAAAGCTTTAAGAAAATCTTTTCACCTTATAAAAACTGGAAATATCAAGCCCTGGCAGAATATCTAAAAGGTGAGGTTCTGGTGTAAGAGTTAGTTTAACTGACGTACTTAAAAGCGAAAGTAATAAACAACGTGGAACCTCATTTTTGTATATCCTGTCAGGTTTTCAGGTATATTGAAATGAGAGCTGAGTGAATACTGCAAAAGGACATTTAAACATTCACTCAAAGGCGTCAGTTGGCTGTGGTGAGATTTTATGGGCTTTGCTAAAACATACAAATGAAAAAGTGAGTTGACGGGGAAATAGCAACATTTAAATAAATATTCTGAGAGTTTCTGTAGAGCACACCTGAAGGCATATTCACTTGTGTTTACACCAGTTGCCAGCTCTGGTATTTATACTTGCTTCAGGAAAGGCAGGTCATTCTGTGAACTGCTGATTTATATGTTGTACCCGTCAGGGGTATATTCTGATCTGATGCGATCAAAGAATCTCCAGTTGAAACCGTGACACAAGCAAGAGTCATTTGTGGAAAGCCAAACGCTGGCTCTCCCTAAAACTGTCACTGAGCAGCTCGGTTCATGGAACCGCTGAGAGTGCGCTCTGAAATCACACATAGATAGCTAATGTCTCCCAGTTACAGATATGTACACAAATGGCCAGGTTGGATGAGGCTTTGGGCAACCTGGTGTAGTGGAGGGTGTCCCTGCCCATGGCAGGGGGGTTGGAACTAGATGATCTTTAAGGTCCCTTCCAACCCTAACCATTCTATGATTATATGATTCTAAATGTACGGATTCAGGTAGTTATATAAATGAAAAATAGATTGCTGGTATTAAATGTAATTTTTTTATCCCCTTATATGTATCTTATAAGTAGTCACAAGTAATGAGATTTTATGTAACTATTGATTATCAGGATTTTTTTTGTCAGAATTGCATTAGGCACTCATTTTTCCCTAAAGATATTTTAAACCAACATTCAATATCGTCTTCTCTATCACATAAGTTTGTACTTAGAAATTTTTTTTCCTGCTCACCTGATTAGCTTTGAATTATCTAACTCCCTGCAGACACTTAGAAAGTGGTGAGGTACTTCCTAGAAGTTTGTGTTATTTTTCAGCAGCTCACTGCATGCTTTTTAGCACAAGATGGAAGGAACATAAGTCACTAAAAAGTCATCACAGAAGAGACACTAAAAATCATGGATCTGTGTGATGGTTCTGAGCAAGGCACGTGAATGCCAGTTTATAATTTTTAATTGAGACTACAGCTCAAACTCTACTGTATTTACCTTCAAAATATACTTTATGAAGTATTTCAGGAGCCTAAATATGTGATGTTTCCTTGTAAATAGTGGTTTGATTACACTCGTAAGGTAAGTGCTCAGGGAAGTATTAGTAACGTTTTTTGAAATAAATATGACTGTACTGTCAGCCTGTCAGAAATATACTGTATTTCTTATTGGATTATTTTTTAAAACAAGTTTCTAATGTTTCGGTTTTTTAATTTGATACTGAGGTACACAATACTGGTCTAGTCATTTTAGGAATCCTTTATGGCTTTTCATGGATATTGACATTAGGTGAAAGAATTCTGTCTCTCTCAGAGTTGTGCAAGTTATATTTAAGTATAGCATAACTTTAACTATGACATATTTAAGTCTGTTGCTGGATGACACTAAATTAATTTCTCTGTCTGTATCCATGCACACTTAAAATATGTCTGCATGCATATATTCTGTGAAGAGTAGGAATTAAATTTGGATATAAAATGTACCTGTGTTCAGTAGAATTAAAACTGTATCTTCATCTTTGAAAAAGTTTAAGGAGATTTATAGCTATTGATTTACAAATGTGTTGTTATTTGAACAGAATGGCAAGAACTTGAGTGGAAGTTTAAATTGTGACATGTTCATTCAGCTGCATTCAAAACGATACCATGGTCAATTTTATAGGTTTTTTGCTGCATTTTTGCCAGCAAAGATAATATGTTTAGCCTAGCCACTACATTCTACATACTGCAGATTCCTGCCAGATTTCACTTTCAGGGTTTCATCAGCTACAACAATGCTAAAGACAGTGGGATCATACATTTATTAATAATAAAATTTTTCAAAGTACATGCACGTTAAGCTGGATTTTACAGGCTTGTTTTTCTTACTATTTTTCTTGTGCTAATAACAGATCTGGAAGATCTATTTTAGGTTAAAGAAATAGCAAATCTGAAATATCAACAAAAGGATACTATGTGTGTGTGCACATTTGCATGTGCCTGTGTCTTGAAAAGAGCGTCTTGAGTGCCAAAAGCTTGCTAATAAAAGATATCTATTTTTCCCACAGTCATCTTTCTCCTCTTCAATATGCCATGTCAGCTTGCTCTCACAGGATGATAGCTCTCTGCAGATTACATGCAAAGAACAGTTTTGATATTTTTTCCTAAACAAAGATCCTTGCTTTGATTACCTAGCCCAGATCTGTGCGCTCATCCAACAAAAATAACATCTCCTAGAAGCATGAAGTGTATTTCTTCTTCAGATTAGCTGGATCAGCCATAAGGAGAGTGGAAGGAATAATATAGTATCTAGGATTTTTATTCTCCTTTTTCTGGTCTTTCCAATTGGTGAGGAAAAATGGATGGCACTAGTTTCATCAGCAGCTCGCTCTCACTTGGCTTCATTTTTATTTTGTCTGGCATGAAGCAATGAAGCCTGTGTGAGTTATTACTGTCTCATGTCTCAGTACACAATTAATTTTTTTCCCTGTCCCAAACTGCCAGGGCCCGGCTTTCATCCAATCTTTATAAAAAGACTACTGTGTGAGGGGGTGTTTTTCATTCTTTTTCCAATCATGAAGGCAGTACTGTAGAATTTTCTTATTTTAAAATCTCTCCTTCAGAGGAAAAGAAAAAAAATCTTTAATTAGTAAGTTCTAAAGTTGCATAGTCCTGTAGGTAAGGCTGACTTCTTTAGAAGGGTCAGTGTAATACATAGTTATTTCCTAGCTGAGTATTACCGTATAGGTGTTTGTTTTCCATCCTGCATATTCTTCCCTAGTTTGTTTATGAACAGGTAAGTTCATACCAGTAATTACCTCTTGGAGTCTTTATATCAAATTTCAGGGTTTGATATCCAATTAACTCTTATTAACTGTTATTGAAGTTGCTATTTTCAAAAATTTGAGTTTTTAATATACTGGCCTTTAGCTTTATAAAACTATCTATAACGGATTTACCTCCAGATTTCTTTTGTCAACACAGGAAAATATCTAGCTTTACTTTGGAAAGTCTCAACTGACACCTGTACTTTAAGTCCCTATAGGATGCCAGCGCTCTGAAGTTAACATAAGAAATTACTCTTATTAAAATAATGTAGTTCCAGACCTCATTCAGAGTGGTGCTTTTCTAATGAAAGCCTCACAGTAGAAATGCTCTTCAAAAAGAAGAAAAAGTATATTTTACACAGACTTTACCGTAACTCTACTATTCAGGTCCTGAATGATGGAGATTATCCACTTGGCCTGTGAACAGCTCTTCTATTTTGTATACCTTTTATTTCCATGTGTTTACTATTCCTATGGAAACCAACCATGGTATTCACTGCTTAGACTCACTTTCTAGCTGATATTTCTCAGAATGGTATAAGAGCAGTGTGGCAACGTACTAGGAAAAAAGATGGAAAGAGAAGAGCATGGAATACATGAAATTGCTTTGAAGTGTAACAAAAATCCCTCTTAACTTGTTAAAATTCAGGTCGGTTATGATAACCAGTTAGCAGGACTTGGCCCTGTGCTTGAAGTTGTAACATCAGGAATAGTCATCCAGTCCTACCTAATTCTGGAGCTAGACCATACATGTCTATACCTTCACCAGTGAATTTTCATAGCTGCTTGGAGCATCTGGATATGCTTAGGTTGACTCATCTTTGACCATGTTACACAACTTCTAGATTTCCATTAAGCTTCTAGACACTAAGCACTTGCCTGCTTATCCATGGACGAGATCTGAAGGCATTTTTAAGATACAGACTGTTTCAGTGGCACAGTCTGAATATGAATGTAGGAAGAGAAAAATCCTGTAAATCATGCCCAGATGGAGTAGAAAAAAATTGAGAGAGATACTGAGGCCTCCTGAAAACTGCTATCAATCTTCTCTATTCCCATACTCTTAACAACACCTAGGAGTCACAGTTCATCCTCCATTGCTCTCTAAAGCCCCTCAAACAGCTACTGTGACCCCTTCTTCTTTGCCATCCTAGAGCACGTTGGAACTGTGCTGACTTTTCCCTTTCAATTCTGAGAAGTTTTAAGCCTCTGCATGTTACTTAATGAATGGAAAACCAGATAAAGATACTGACTTGCACTATGACACAAAAAGTACTAAAAGAACTCTGAATTCCCCCACTTATGAAACTTGCCCAGGTGATGGGAGGTGAAGATGCAGAGATTTCAGGCAGACTGTAATAAGCAGGTTGCCTGAAGCACCAACCTCACCATGAGCAGCAGGTTAGACTAGGCGACCTCCTGAGGTCCCTTCCACCTGAATTATTCTCTGAGTCTGAGAGCCTTTAGAGCTCCAGCTCCAGAAGAAGACTGAGGATTATGAAACCCAGCTGGAAAAGAAGGCCTTCTTGTAACCAGCAAAGGTCTGTCTTCAGGATAGCAATGCTTTTACAGTGCAACCTTTTTTCTTTAATGTTTCTATCATCTGCTTAAGGAGCTTACTGTTCTGAGTACTGGCTTTTGTGGCTCTTGTTCCTGAAAGACCAATCTGCCAAGCACAATTTAGGGAGCTTAGTTACAAGTCTCAATAGTTGGTGAAACAGCCATACATAACTAACCCATCTGATTGGTTATATTGCTGCTCCAGATGAGGGAGTGGTGTAGCTTGTTAAAGCCTGTTTTTTTTTCTCAGGCGTGTAATTCTTGCGTTTCAGAAATGCACGTATTACATAAATACTAATGCTGGCCTATTCGTTGCCACATTTCAGGTTTGCATTTCTATGAAATGTGCCCAATGATTGATAAAATATATCAAGACAGAAAAGGTAAAGAACTACCTCAGATTAAGAACTGAACAAAATATATAAACCAAAGAACATTATTGAACAGTCAACGTCCAGTTCTGCTTAAAGATAACAATAGGATGTCTCAGAAATGCAGAATATACCTGTCTGCTGACTGCTAAGTATAACTATAAGCGTTGTTTTAAATAAATGAATGAGGCAGGAATATTTACCAATTTGTGTTAAACAGGTCATGATTGCAGAAGGCTGTGACAAAATCCATGAAGAAGCAATCACATTTAAAATAACACAGATGAGTATGTTTATAGAAACAGAATTATTATCAAAGATGGCAGTGCTTATTCTGCATTCTTTGTTGAAAATAGGATGTATATATCACTTAGGATATAAATGGATCTTTGACATAATAAAATTTTCTAACAGATCCGTTGTTTCACAGCCAGCCTCCCTATGTCTACAGTTTGCAAGTGACCCTATTTGATCATCACCTCAAGGTCAATATGAAAATCTTGTGTTGTTTTGATCTGCAGAGTTTTAAGGACTTCCTGACATGCCACAAATGTGACATAGATGTCATTCATGAAGATGATACTGTTACCTGCCTAGAGGTACAGCAGCTGCTCTAACAGTGTAGTGTCTTTGTTATTCAACTGATGTTAAGAAAAGGTCAGGCTAGAGGCTGCAGAATGACATGTCAACTTGCAGCATGGAATAGTGCCCAAGGTGCTTCCTTTCTTTCAATTTGGAATCCAACAACTTGTAAACTTGCTGATATTTTGTCCTTCGCTACTAGCTCTTTGTTATGATTGGTAATGATTTTCCTAAGCAAAACAGCTGTGTTAATTTGAAAAAAGAAGAGGAATAAACAGAAAAATTACTTAAATACAAGCTAAATGAACGGACAAGTTGGTATTGTCTGTGCTTTTTCTATCTTGCTGACAGGTTTTGATGTGAAATGACCATTCAGAAAAACAGGCAGCTTGAGAAGGACTTCTCAGAGTAAGTATTCTGAGGTATTTACATAATCGCCTAGCAAGCTAGTAAGAAGCATAATCCACCTTGGCTGTATTTCTAACATAGCAGTAGTATAATTAATGTACTTACTGTATCAGCTAGTAAATTAAGAACAGGTTTTTATTTTCTTTCTTTTTGTTTTCTGGCAGTTGGATTTCTATAGTAAAATGTCAGATATCAAGGCTTAAGGCTTCTCAGTAGCAGAAGCAAAATTGACATTTTTTTGCAATAGGTAAGATAGGGCCTGCGGGGAAAGAAATGGTCAAGATAAGACAGACAGGCAGGAGAAAAATCAGTCTTGCTACTTACAGCAGTTGTAGATGTTGATGAGCAGTGGCGACTGCTGGTAGCAGAGGGGGCCTGTCCCAGTTCCTAGCAACAGCTGCTGCCCCATCATGGCTGTTTGCTCTGGTAGCAGTAGCAGCATCTGGGCTAGATTTTCAGAGTTTGAGCTGCGCAAAGCAGTTTGTTATCCCTGGCAACGTGCTGTCGTAGTTCTGGGTGTGTTTTGAGACGATTTGCACGACCAGAGTGATCAACCGTTATGTTGTCAGCACACGCACGTGAACTGGTGTTTCAGGAATAAAGCAATTGGTGTTACAAATTCCCCATGGAGAAAATCTCCCATCTCAAAACGTGTGCCTTTTCTATATTCTTTTTTTTTTCCCTCTTTCACATCAACATCAGCATGGTAGAAGTGAAAATCCCTATAGAGGAAGAGCACTTTTGGTACTGTGGAAATATCATTGTAGGAAGCAAATCTATAACAGGATCCAATCAGCTTGAAGCTGAACTTAAATTTGGAAATGAGATGCAGCTTTTTAAATTAGAGTAATTGACCATTGGAACAGATTTCCAAGGGATGTTGTAAATTTGCCACTTGGCATCTTTAAATTAAGATTGACTATCTTTCTAAAATAAGCACCAACCTATTCAGTTCTGTTATATTGTAGGGAAAAATAATTACCTTCAATGTGGAACTGACTAGTAAAAATTTTCTCACTTTTGCTGCACAGTAGTTCAGACTAGGGATTTCCTGTGAATGACATGATTACAGCAGTCTTTTCTAGGACTGTTATTAATGTTCTATAGAAAATGCACGTAGCTGAGCTACTGTGCCCTGGAAGGTACAAGTGTCCACAGAGGTCCACAGTCAGTCCTTTGCACCTTTGGGCAACCTTGCATGATGGCTTATGCAGTAAACCAGGGGTGCTTGTTGAGATCCTGCAGAAGACGCAGTCCTCCAGTGCATCGCAGGCAGCAGGAGAAATCTCCTTCCTTTCCTTCTGTGCTCATCACACAAGTGACTTCCTATTCTAAAGTGAAATCTCCTAACAGGTAAGACATCTTTCATAAAGACCATCTTCAGGCAGCAAAACGAAAAGATTATTTCTGCTGTTTATTCTGCTGTTACTATTATTAAGCTATTCAGTGGTCAGAAAGTACTACCCACACAAAATTTTTGGCTATTGTGTTTTTCTGGGAAAAGATGGAGTGATACTACATTGTTTGCTATGTAAACCAGAATTTTCTCTTTTGTCGCAACTTATAGCTATTGTTCTTCTGCACCATTCATAGCTGTTATCACCATGCAAAGTGGACTTCTTACTTCAGCTGTCATAGTTTCATAACAGTCATTTCAGGCCTGGGGTCAAAGTACTGAGATTGCTTATCAGGCACTTATGGAATATTTCTTACATCTTCACCTAACATGCACCAAACAGCAGTTTCTCATTGTTTTCCTTTCTAGTCTGTACTGCAGAGAAGGATCTCAGATAAGTAATCTATATGAGAAGTGAGAGTGGCTGTTTGAGAAGACAGGTTGTAGGCCTAGCAACCTTGAAAACTGAACATCTTTGCACTGTGTGGAGTTGCGAATTCATCACAGTTCCTCAATTTTCTGTTATTTTGTTTTATCTTTTAAGCCAAGTGATTGAAAACTTCTATTTCTAGTGCATACATTCATGTTTTTAGATTAGAGTGGGAAAGAAACCTGCTGACACTACAAGTAATTACTCCAAAAAAAAAATCATTGTTGGACCCACTCAGCGTCTTCCAAAGACACCCTAAACTTTCAGTGCTGTTGATGTCACTGGAACCATTTTTCATTCCTGCCAGAGATAATTGGCACTACCTGGAGACTTTCAAATTCAGCTCTCTGGTTAACAATTTTTATTAATAGCAACTGCTTTTTCTTAAAGGGGAAGGAACTTCAAACTTTTCATAATTCTAACTTTTATAATGCCTGAATTTTCAACTGAGAATGAGCTGGAATGCATTTGTTTTTTTCCTAAGAATAAAGTATTTTCAAGCATCTGCTTTAAGTTCACCAAAGTAACTTTCTCTTTGAAAGAAAAAAGTTTTACTTTATATTTTATATTTTACAAATAAACAAAAAAAAACATAAAAATGTGGGACAAATACTCAGTGTGAGGATAGAAAAAGATTTATCCACATGACTCCATTTAGTAGTAGAAAGAGGAGTAATGCTTAACTGTACATTTCTGTGAGGCATTTGTTATTCTTGCAATTAAACACTTACAATAAGCACTGTATGTGTCTCCACTGGATCTTAATTTAATCCTCACCATTTGATGACACGTCAGACCTCATCAATTTTACACCTTTTTTCCCCCTCGGAATGAGTTTTCATTTACCAATTTCAATCCAATTACTCTTGCTCTCCCATTTCATTAGGCCTTGTAAATGTGATCCCACAATACTGCTGTTAACGACTGCTAGTAAGACCTCATAAATATATTTTATAATTGATGGATGTTACATAACAAATGAATGCCTTAAAAATTATGCTGAAAGGCATTACAACACCAGACCTGTTGGAGGAAGAAGTGAAAGCCTCCCTCTCCACATCTGGAAATAAATTCAGTTCGACAGTGGTTTTGCTTGTTATTAAAACTTCTCTGTTTGCCTGTTGTGCTTGATACATTATTAGAGATGACAGCTGGCATTTGACTGAAACTTGCAATCAATTATATATTCCGAACTCCTGCAGAATTCAGAATTGTGCTGATCCTGACTGAAAGTTAGCTTAAAAAAAGAACAGAAAATATAAAAAAAATGTATGTAATGTTTCAAATTTGCACACTGGAACCCTGTAGAGGTCAAAATGGACGATGACGATGAGCACATGTACTAGTATTCAGAAAGATCAGGTGGATTGGGAATGCTGCTTCCTCAAGAATGATCATGGTTTGGTTGCCCACGCAGTTGCTGTAGATATGGCACTGCAAGATGACTTCTGCTAGATTTGTGAGTATGTATTTGCAGATCTGACTAAGCGGCTTTGCAACAACCAGTCAACTTGGAAACAGGCTCTGTGAGAGGATTAATATAAATATAGAGGATAGGGTGAAAGAGATTACTTTTGTATATAATGTTCAGTGTATTAACCGTATAGTTTTGGAAAATTCTCAGCCACGTTTTATATATCTGCAGTAATGTTGTACGTTTAGGTCCTGACATGAGTGAAGCTGGGCACGCAACTGTAGAACCATAGAATAATTTGAGGTGGAGAGGATCTCTGAGGGTCGTCTAATCCATCTTCCCACTCAAAGCAGGGCCAACTTCAAAGTTAGACCAGGTTGCTCAGGGCCTTTCAAACACATCCAAGAGAAGAGATTCCACAACTTGTTCTAGTGCTTTATCACTTGCATAGTCTTTTTTTTCCTTATGTCTAGGGAGAGTTTTCCTTCCTGTCAGTTGAGGCAATAATCTCTTTTTCTGTTGAGGTGTGCCTATGAAAAGATTTTGGCTCCATTTTCTCTATAGCTTTCTTTAGGTAGTTAAAAACTTGCAACTGCATCACACAACAGCCTTCTCCAGACTAAACAATATTTATTCCTCCAGCAGATTTTTCTAATGGACGGTATTCACCAATCCCCTCACCATTATAGTGGACCTACTCTGGACTCTCCAGTTTTTAGACCTCTCTTGTAGAAGGCCCAAAAACCGGGCACAACACCCCAGTCGTGACTCACTGCGGTCAGATAGAGGGACAACTTCACAAAACCTACAGGTTGCTCTCTTTCTGATGTAGTTCAGTATGCAGGCAGCCTTCGTTGCTGCAGGATTGCACTGCTGAGGCACGTTCAAACCGACACCCTCCGGGATCCACTGTCTGTTTCTGCAAATCTGCTTTCGATCTAGTTGACTCCAGCCTGTACTGGTGCATGGAGTTATTCCGCGCCAGATACAGGATTTGGCATTTCCCTTTGTTGAACTTCTCGAGGTTCCTCTGTAATGACTCTCCTGGTCATTGGTGAAGATATCAGAGAGCACGATGAAGATTGACAGAATACGAAGATAAACAGTGCCATTATCAGTCCCTGAAGGATGACATTCACAACCAGATACCAGCTGGACTTGTAACCACTGACCATTGCTCTCTTTGCCCAAGCGTCTGGCCAGTTTTTCAGCCACACTATAGTTCACCCATACAATCCATCTCTTCTCAGTTGAGCTACAAGGACGCTGTTGGAAACAGTGTTGAAGGTCTTGCTGAAGTCTAGGTGACATCCACTGCTTTCTCCTAATCCACGCAGCCAGACATTTCATCACAGAAAAGAGTCAAGTTGGTCAGGTGTAATTTTCTTTGCTATATCCTTGCTATCATCTTGTCTTTCATATGTCTAGAAACAGCTTCCTGAAGGATGTACTCTGCAATCTTCCCAGACACTAAGTTTAGGATGAACATAATCCTCCTCACTATATTTTAATATCGGCATGGCATTTGACTTTTTCCATTAAGCAGGAGTCTACAGCCATTGCTACAAGCTTATCAAATGCCTTTCAATGACTTAAGCCAGTTCCTTTGACATCCTTGAATACCTCCTGATATGCCTGATGGAGTTGTGTATGTCCAGCTTACTTAAGTAGTCCATAACTTTATCTTCATCTGCTTTGGGTAATATCTATCTCTCTTAAACTCTTCTGTAATGCACAGAGACCAGGGAGGTCTGTGAGCAGTGAAGACTAAAGCAAGGAAGGTATTGGTGCCTAAGCCTTTTCTGTGTCCTTCAGCACAAGATCACTTATTCCATTAAGAAATGGAATCACATTTTCTTTGATCTTGCTTTTGCTACCAATATATCTGTAGAAGTTCTTTGTGTTCCTGCTTCACTTCTGTCACCAGTTTTAACCCCAGCCAAGTTTCAGCCTTCCTAATTCCATCTCTGCTTGTCTTGATGATGCTTCTGTATTCCTCCTCAGTTGCCTGTTCCTGCCTGCATCTCTTTCTTGTACATTTCCTTCTAGCAGTTGAACTCACTCAGGCTGCCTAGCCAGCCCTCCTCCTGTTGTGCATGCCCATATTCTTGCCTATTCAGGTCAGGGTGGATGAGTTTTGTCCTTCAAGGATGATGTCCTTGAAGACTGGCCAGCTCTCCATGACTTCTTTGTCTCCTACAGGATCCTGCCCACCAGTTCTCTGAAAAACTCAAAATCTAGTCTCCTGAAGTCCAGGGCTGTTTTCAGCTGACTGCCTTGCTCAGTTCCCTCTGGATCTTAAACTCTACCACCTCCTTGTCTGTACTGCAGCTATCACATCTCCAATCATGAGTAGCAGGTCCACAAAAACACTTTCCCTAGTCCAGCACCTGTATTAAAGAATTGTCTGTGACCATCTCCAGAAATCTCCTGGATTGCTTGCAGATGCCTGTGATCATGAGACTTGCCCACCTCCTTTTCTGACCCCCTGACCTACAGCCTCACAATCTGTTCTCAGCGATAGAGCAAAGCTCTATGTATTCAAGCCAATTCTTTGCATAGACAGCAAATGCCCCTTCTTGTCACCTTTGCCTGTCTTTCCTAAACAGCCCGTGGGTCCTAGCCTTCTCTAGGACTGAGACATAGCATTCTTCGCTATATTTTTGATGCATATTTTCTCTATTTTGTTACCAAAAAATCTCAATCTGAACCATCAACAAATGTTTGGCTAAAACAAAATCCTCATTTGGCTAGAACACATTCCTTATTTCTATCTCTACTTATATGTCATGTGCATCATTTGGACAGTAGGATGTGAGCACAGGGGCTCGTGTCTTTCCTGTCAGGCATGTTGCATTGCACATGGTGCACCAAATTCACCTCTCATAAATCTTCATTGCAGTCAGCAACTGCATCACTCAAGGCCTTTATTACAAGCCTCAGTTGTAGTCAAGCCACAGAATTGCTCCAGGTATTCCATCTTTGCAGAAAGTTTGTCTGTGTATGTTTCCTTGATTTATTTTCACCCTGCACAGAAAACCTCCAATACATCATTTACCATGAAACTGGCTGTTACAAGAGATGAGATTATGAAGAATAATTACTAACAGAAGCAAGTTGCTTAAAAATCATTAATGCAGCTCAATGAAGGCGGTTATTAATCTTTCCGTGAGAAAAGTGGTCTATATTTCAGGTCCACACATTTTTTTTTTCCTTCCAGTTTTCCTTCTTTCCTTTCCATATTCATTGTCAGCATCAAAGTTGATACTTGAAGATTTGTCCAGTGGTGTTGCTTCAGGCTTTAGCTGTCAAACAAATTTAAGGGATTATGTGTAGATAACAAGAGCAATACTGTTTCCAAAGGTCTAATAAATCAGAGCAGCTGTCCTCTGCCAGGGTCTCCAGTGTGATCCTGCATGCAGACTGCAAGACCCAACACACCTGCATACTAGAAAAGGGGCGGTTTTAAGTCCTTGGCCTGCTCTAATGATATCAAATAGACCATTTACTACTGAATGAACATTCTGTGATTGTTCCTGATGAATAATTACTATTAGAACAAGCCAGAGTCTTTCATGGAAAAGAGAGTTTCCTGCCTGTTGTATAAATAGACACAGCGTAGCATAACTTTCTCAGCCCCTGACATAAACTGCTGCTAGACTTACTGCTAATGTTGAAACAAATATTTTTATTCGCTTCTGCTCAAGTAAACTTTATGGCTTAGTCAAAAGCTCAATTAAACAATAAGACGTTTAACATTCTTTTCGGCATGATATTTTTCTTTTTCTTGCTTTCAACTGCAATTCACGCTGAACATAAATGAATAATAACTTTTTAAAGAACTATCTATATGATTTTGGAGCCATTACAAAGTGTTAATTTGTTAAGAAGTAATTTCATCATTATACCTCAACAGCTGAAATTTTGTTAGAACTGAAAAAAAACCCCGAACTTTGTACTTTTCAGTCTCACTGTCCTACAGATTTGCAAAGCACTCAAATCTTTCCAGCCAATATTTAATTCTGAAAATAAACGTGTATATGAACATGTGAAAGTGGAATGTAAGGTATGATTTGTAAAACTTGATTTCTGTTAAACCACTCATCTTTATGATTTAATATTTGTTGAGTGCACATTATATTATTAGAATCAGGGATAATGACATATACTCAGAGGTCAAAGTAACTTAAGAAAAAACTCTTACTATCCTGGATAATCTTAAAAAAAAAAAAAAAATTGTCCTTTTCTGAAAATAATATTGTGCCAGATTTCAGCAGCTTCCAGAATGTTAACCACTGTAAAACAATACTTTCCTAATAATGTCTACTATCCAGTATCTGAATTAGGGCTTTGACAGGATTTATAGATGGATATGTCACATTAATCTGTGCATCTGTGACCCTAACCATAGCTAATACATTTGCATATCTTCACAGGAATTTGGAGTATTGTGAGAATATTGTAGACAGGAAATTGGAGTATTATAATTTCTGTTCAAAGTGGCTTGGGAATATTTTTTTAAGAGACGTTGTGAAGAAGTGCATCTAAAAAGACATCTGTTATAGCATCCCACAAGGTCTATGAATCTGTACCATAGTAAAGTGTATCAAGTTATCTCTTTTCGATAGACAATCAGTACACCTGAGAGCCAGCCTTTTCTGACAGGGCCATTTCATCTGATAGAGTATCAAATGGCTTGTTGATTATTCTGACTTCAAAGGCCAACGGTGCTGATATCTTCAAGGTGGTCTGTAATGCCTGAGTGATGAGGCCACCTGTCAATGTGACTGCAAAATTAAAGAGAATCTGTTGGGAAATGGAGGGTAAACTTCCTCTCCCTCAGATTAGCCTGATTAGCCTTGAACAATTTAACTTCTACAAATCAGTTTTGTAGCTATGGGAAAATTATTTATCAGTGGCTACTTTTTTTGGGGGGGGGGGAGGAAGCAGTTCTGTAAAATGTGTTCATCTATTTCAGAACCAGGTTTCTGCTCACTGTTACAAAATAAACAGAATTCCTCTTCATTTCAATCAATACTTGAAATTATTTATTTGTTTTGAATGGTAAAAATATTTATTCCTCTGCCACCTTTTTCTCTTTGCTTATTTTGATGAAAATGCTCTGCTGAAGATAGTATGCCAGGAAATAAGTAAGATAAAAAGGTTTACTTTATTGAATAATAAGCTTGTGATCAGCAAGAATTTCTTAGCTAACAATAACTACATTATTTTAATCTTTCTGAGAGGAAGAGAACAATATTTTGTGTTTGAGCAGGAAGCTAGAGGGGGGTGATAGGCAGACCTGCTCTCTTCTCATTGAAATAGGAAAGAAGGAGCCATTAAGAACCTCTAAGGTATCTATGAAAGTGGGGATTACGCGTTGCAATATTCGGCATTTCTCCACTTTTCTTTGCCTGTTGTCCTAAGTAAGGCAGGAGGCTGCAATGGGAATCTCGGTGTTAGTGCGTTAATAAAACTTGTTGATATTTAGGCTGTCCCACAGCCTGCTCACTGCTGCTTCTCTCCCAAGAAGTCAGTGGCCATCCCTGTCATGACCAGGAGTGCTCCCACTCTGTGGCTGAAATGGAGGCATCTCCGTCACCTGACAGGTGCATCTTCGGGCACTTGTTTGGAATGCAGATGCTGAGGCTGCCGAAATATTCTTTTGATGATAGTCACATGCTAGAAAAAGCAACTATCAAATTCAGCCTCCCAGTGTCCCCTCTGCAGTCCACCATTTCAGGGAGTTGAGACAGATCTGCTGTTAAGTCTGAATAATCATGGTCACAGCAAGGGAAACACTGTGCAGGCACTCAGTGAAACCTTTACCTATGTAAATGTTAAGTTCCATACATAGGAGCTGATTTTAACAAGCCATCTGTCAGAAACAGCGGCCTCACCTGCCAGTGAGATGCTTTGCATCTCTGTATCATATAATTATAGAGTCTTAGAATCATAGACCTGTTAGGGTTGGAAGGGACCTCAAAGATCATCTAGTTCCAACCTCCCTGCCATGGCCAGGGACACCCTCCACTACACCAGGTTGCTCAAAGCCTCATCCAACCTGGCCTTGAACAATTCCAGGGAGGGGGCATCTACAACTTCTCTGGGCAACCTGTTCCAGTGCCTCACCACCCTCTGAGTGAAAAATTTCTTCCTTATATCTAATTGAAATCTGCCCTCTTTCAGTTTAAAGTCATCGTCCCTTGTCCTATCACTACATGCCCTTGTAAAAAGTCCCTCCCCAGCTTTCCTGTAGGCCCCCTTTAAGTACTGGAAGGCTGCAATAAGATCACGCAGGAGCCTTCTCTTCTCCAGGCTGAACAGCCCCAAGTCTCTCAGCCTGTCTTCACAGGAGAGGTGCTCCAGCCCTTGGATCATCTTTGTGGCCCTCCTCTGGACCCACTCCAGCAGCTCCATATCCTTCTTGTGTTGGGGATCCCAGAGCTGAATGCAGCATTCCAGGTGGGGTCTCACGAGAGCAGAGCAGAGAGGCAGAATTACCTCCCTCGACCTGCTGGCCACGCTTCTTTTGATGCAGCCCAGGAGATGTTTGGCTTTCTGGGTGTAAATAATCATAAAGAAGGTATAACAGAGAAGAAGAAAGTTGGCATGAGAATAAATGCACAAATTGATGTTTAATATGTTTTGACTGAAAAGGTGTAGGATTATTTTAAAACATTGCCTGCTTAGTTTCTGATGGGGATTACGTGACGTGATTGCCTTCAGCAGCAGCACAGCCCTGCCCTGCCTGTTCATCCCTCCCTGGGGACGGAGCATATACCCCAGTGTGCGGTGGGGGGTGAAGGGGTCTCACTATGCAGTGATCTCACTTCTGCACTCGCAGAGTCCATCCAATGTGTCAGGCTTGCTGCTCATTTGCAGATCAAGTGTATCCTGGCAGCTGTCTGTCAGTGACCTTTTGAGCTCAGGTCCTTCCTTAAGACGACACCAAGGCCATGCGGTACATGTGGATTTGATGACCCAAGAGGCTCCTTTCAGCCCCGTGTTCCAGTAACTGCCGTGAGACTTTCCACATTGCAAAATTAAAAACCTCTTGAGTTCAGAAGTGAAATTTTTGTAGATCTTCATGACTGAGGTGGAATTTATCCACACTGATAAAGTCCTGGTAGTAACTTTTAATTTATACAGTGGCTGTTTAATAAATCACTTTTACAATGTTTTGTACTTGGACGTGCACCACCTTTGAAATACACAGTCGAAAGAATTTACGTTTTAATTGATATGATCTGGAGTGTGTGCATATCTTGCTCATCACCTCTTAGCAGGATGCTTTGGGTGAGCTGACAGCAAACTTTGTGTACTATGGATTTATTTACATGCTCAGTTTTAGAATACACAAAGTGATGGATATGAAGAGCAGCAGCGCAGCATTATTAATATGCACACGTGGCCTGAAGAGAATTTGTGCTTCTCCATTTCACCTTAATGGGGAAATTGAGTCTAAACTGGGGCAGCCACCGCCTGCTGTTAGAACAAGTGGTTCTCCTGAGACAGAGCTAGGGAGGCTTGTTTTCTTCTAGATTTTGATTTATGAGCTCTCTGTCATACATGTGTGCTCCTGTGACTGATAAGCTACACTGCAAACTCTCCCTCACTTGTGGTACATCAGGCCTTTCTCCTCTACCTGCATATAATATTTGCAGGAACTTAATTATCTGAATATTACTGTTTGTTTGCCAGTCTTGGCTGAAATCAGGCAACAGGTGCAGAAGGTACTGTGCAAAGAAGGGGGAGACAGAAATACAGGTTTAAACACACATTCACACAGAGGTGCAGTGATTGCACAAGACTGACTCCAATGGGAAATCAGCCTAAAACAACTAAGATCTTTTCAGCTGAAAAACAAAACGAGAGAGAGAAGGATGAAATGAAACAAAACCAGCAATAATTTGGCATAGCTGCTGATATAGAAAGTCCGGAGCAAAAAAAGGAGACATACTCCTTTCTTTTGACTTTTGATATTCAGTTTCTCATGAGCAGGGCAACAATGCCATAATAATTGGCTCATGCTAATAACTGTCTTGTTCTGGGACAGCGTGCCCTTCTCACCTTGAAAATTTAACCCCTCGTCTCAATAATTCTGCTACTTTCTTTCTCAGCCACAAAACAATGAGAGAATTTCAGTATCATTTAGTCACACATAGATGGTGTGGTGCTGCTTGTGGTTCTGCAAAGTTCATTAATTAGTTCAATTAACTGTCTCGCTGGATATGGAACTGTAAACGAGGTTTTCATAATGTGACACCTAGCAGGCAAAGCAAGAGTAAGTTCTCCAGCTGTCATCTGTAAGAGACAAGGCTTCTACTGCTCTGGCACACAAAGAAATACGTGCAAGATCACAAGTGTGAAAAAGTACGGATGATAAGGTATAGGATACTGATAATTCAGTAATGGCACCAAGACAGCTGATTTTCTTCTTCCAGCAGCGGGAAGAGAAAGGCATAGGGTTTCTTCTTAATATTGTGCAGCAGGATTCGCAGGGGAGGTGACCTTCCCACATGAATTAAAGCTACTGGAAATAATTCCCTGCAGACCACCTCAAACTACATGCAGCTGGTCCTGCAGCACGTTGTGCTTTTCATATTGAACATACTTGATATAATTTTAGGGTTTAGGTTTGTACTTCTAGCATGGGATATCAACTTCTTTTGTCTTTTTCATTAGTCTTGGATATGATTCTCATTTTTATTACTCAACTTTCTTCTTTCAGAAAGGCATCAGAAAAATGTGAAAGGCTTACAGATACAATTTTCATTTCTCCTTTCTGCTGTCACTCTCTTGTAGAAGTGGCTGCAGACATTTGGTGTCAAAATAGCATCTGGATTAACTGAATAAAAGTAGAAAATAGTTTTAATCTATGTGGAATGGCCCATAGCATGAAAGGATGCATTTCCTAGGCCGTGAGAAAGTTAATTGCTAGTGTGTGAATGTTGGCCTTAATGCCTGCAGCTCTGTTGTCTTCAAAAATGTCATCTCATGCTGAAAACTGTCTCTAAATGCCACTTTTCCTGCCTGGAGAAAAAGGACTGTCTCTTCTTCTCCCTTCTAGTTTTGTCCTTGTGGTTCCAGAAGCAGAAAATCTCTGTGTTCTTCACTTATGTCTATTTTCTTACCGATTTTAGTAAGGGGCTTTTAAAAATAACATTATAAAACAGGGAGCTGATTTTGTTATTTGCATGAATAGTATATTAAGCTCACTATTCTTTATCTGCTGGCCTTTAATTATTTTTCGTTCTTTAAATTTCGGAAGAACTACATTGCTTTCTAGCTATTGTTATTTTTAATTCTGATGTCCTACTTCCTTTTACTTTCCAAACAAAATAGTGGTAGCATATTTAAGCTTTCCTCATATTAAGGTCTCTCCAGTTCCCATGACTTTAATTATTTTTGTTATTTTTCCTTTGGATATGATCTGCATATTAGGCTTAAACTCTAAAAAATCAGTCATTGCCTCACTAACCCCTGCTTAGTTTCCAGTCTTTCTGTAGATGTTTTCTCATGTTTCTTTAGCTCAAATCTGGACTCAAAAACTTCTGAGGAATCTTCTCCAAGCAGAGCTTCTCTTTTTGTCATATTAACCTTTTTTACTGCAGTTAAGCAACATACTCCATCCTCATGTACGTGCTCTTCCAACCCACGTGGCTGCCTTCTTTATCTCTGCATTCCACTCTTTACTCAGCAATGTGCAGACAGCACTACTATTTTTAGCTCCTGAATACATCATTTAACATTTGCTCACATTGAAACTCATCAACTATTTCTTCAGCCATTCCCTTAATGTGTTTAAATATCACAGAGAATAATCTATACCACTTAAAGTATTAATGTTACTTAAGATTTTGCTTCCATCAGCAAAGTTTTTCAGTGTACAGAAAGATCATTAGGATCAGTTGCTGACACCTCTTCCCTGACAATCCAGAGGTGATGGGCTCAGAAATGTATTGACTAATATTTAACAAGAGATGTCTGATGTAAATTAAAGGAAGAACAATTAGCTCTATCATGAAAACCCAATGCATCTGAAATATATTACAACCACAGAAGCAAGCTGGAGATACTTCCAGTCTGTCTAGCTTTATAACTGCATCCAGCAAAGTTTCCCAGCAAGTTATTGAGACACAAGCAGAAGTAGCTCTGGTTTGTTGGTTGTCCAAGAGGATTAAAGCTCTATCCAGCTGCATGTAAAGCGGGAGACTTAAGAAGTAAATGTTCTATAAGGGAAATTTCAAGTAAAGAGTGGCGTGCACAGAAAGTAACTTTTTTTTTTTTTTCTCCTGATCCTAGAACTGTATCTTTACATAATGCTGACTAAGGAGACTCTTTCATTTGGTTGGTGCAATGCAGTTTCTTGCAGACAGTATGCACAAACACAGCTCTCTCCGGACAGCATTACATATGTCAATCTTTCTTTCAGTCTCTGAGATATAGATACAGAATGTCACATAAGGAGTGCAATGCTGAATGCATGGTGCTTGCTCCAGGGCACCTGCTCCCAGATGTGTTCCAGCTTGCTGTGCTAGGTGCTTGATTTTCAAGGAGACACAAACATCTGAGTACAGGAACAAAGATAATTATCCTTCTGAGCAGGCATCCAATTAGAGAAAGCATTGAAGAGTATCTTAAATCTCACCCTCTTCCAACAAAATTGGCCATCTGCTTGGGATTCTGATACAAAATATTTTCCCAAAGGTGACGATTCACTAATTTTTAAAGTCAAATAGAACAATAAAATATTTATTTTGAAAAATGAGCAGATGGAAGAAAAGAGAGGGACACAGCTCACAATTCACATTCTAGCTCCTGAAGCTATCATGCATGGTGTGAGTGGTCCAGATGCCCAGATTCATCCTCTTCAACTCTCTCTCTCTCACCTCCCTGAAGAGTTCCCTGGACCTAGAGGCTATTCTTGGGCTCACCTTTCCTGTTTCTTCTGTCCACTGCATAGGAAATACTTTTCTGATGGAACCAGAACAAATCAATGTAAGAGAAAGGGTGTTTAATCACCTAAGTGGAAACAACCTGAATGTCAGACCTTTCATAAGGTATAGTTTTTTCCAGTGATTGAACATAAAATGTAGAAATAATCTTCAAGTAGTTGTAGGAGAAGGTGGACCCAGAACCAGGGCTTCTTTCCTACTCACACTCTTGAGTGTCCTAACCACTAAGCTGTGAGGTCATATAGACCTCTTTGCCTCTAAGAAGGCAGATCTCTTTGCCTCTAGACAATTTAAATGGAAGAGGAACAATATTTTCCTACAATACATGCAATGACCTCATGTTTAGGGTTTCTTCTGCAAAAGCTTGGATTTTTCCATTATTGAAGATAACAGAGGCTGAGTGATGGCTCTGACCTTTAAGTATTTAAGAAAAGAAAAAAGCACGATTGCTTCCTTCTTAGCTAACCTCTGTTAAAGAAACCCCAGTAATCGCTACAATACTTCATGCAAAACTTTCATTCATTATATACACTTAGGAAATTCACACTGTCTTGACTCCTTGAAGGGAGTGAAGCAGATAAGCCCCTTGTTTATAAATGTCTACTAATTGTCAGTAAGTAATTGGAGTGGTGATATCTGAAAAAATTTTGAGCATCAGAGTGAGAACATGAAGAACTGGAGGTGCCTGCAGAGCTGTAGGGTCGATAGTGAGGGGTCTTTATGGTAGAGCCACAGCTGAGCAGTTGTTTTCAAGACCAGAGTTTTGATCTCACATAACTACATGTTGCTCAAAACCTTCTTTAGGTACCTACATGCATCAGCCTTTAGTAAAAGAAAAAGTGATTTTTTTCTTTTGTTTTTTTTTTGTTTTTTTGTTTGTTTTTTTTTTTTTTTTTTTTTTTGTTTGTTTTTTTTTTTTTTTTTTTTGGTTTTTTTTTTTTTGTTTGTTTTGTTTTTTTTTCTTAGTAAAAGAAGAAGTGACCTGTGGTCAGCAGGTCAAGAGAGGTGATTCTTCCCCTCTACTCTGCTCTTGTGAGACCCCACCTTGAATACTGCATCCAGTTCTGGTGTCCTCACCAGAAGAGAGACATAGATTTGTTGGAGCGTGTTCAGACGAGGGCTACAAAGATGATCCAGGGGCTGGAGCACCTCTGCTACAAGGACAGGTTGCGGAAGCTGGGATTGTTCAGCCTTGAAAAGAGAAGACTTTGGGGGGATCTAATAGCTGCCTTCCAAGACCTGAAGGGAACTTACAGGAAGGCTGGGGTGGGACTTTTTACAAGAGTGTCCACTGATAGGACAAGGGGAAATGGGTTTAAATTGAAGGAGAAGAGATTTAGATTAGATCTTAGGAAGAAATTCTTCAGTACAAGGGTGGTAAGACTTTGGAATAAATTGCCCAGAGAAGTCGCGGATGCTCCCTCCCTGGAAGTGTTCAAGGCCAGGTTGGACGGAGCCTTGAGTAGCCTGATCAAGTTGAGAGGCGTCCCTGCCCATGACAGGGAGGTTGGATTAGATGATCTCTGAGGTCCCCTCCAGCCTATGCCATTCTATGATTCTATGATCATAATTGAAACATGTCTGACTTTTGCAAGCGAAATATTTTTTTTTCCCTTTGGCAAATGCCATTAAATCATTTGCTACATAATAGTTCACATGTAGTTTGAGATAGGGTAGAACTGAGATAGATTTCTTCACTCTCCCAGCCAGATTTATCTTCACCACAAGTTACAAGATGACTCAATGTACTACTTCTGCATTAACAGCTTCACATTAATAAATACAAATCTATTTTCCAAAAACCAAGTCAAAGGACCAAACTTTCCCATGCAATTCTCGCAGAGCTTTTTCAGTGATGAGTATTGCAAATTGATTAGTAGAGTCTTAATGGCTATTTAGTTATGAACAAGGCACATATTGATTTAAAAAGCAGCTTGAATTTTGAAGGCTGCGTGTATGAAAACAAATACAGTATGCCATGATGCAGAAATGCAGGGCAATTAATAACGTGACCTAAGAGAGTAAAATCTACCTTGAAATAGCCAAACACATAAGTGCTACTAAATCAAGGTCTTTATTTTCCTGCCTTTGTCTTTCCAATGTTTAGTTTCACAGTAAATGAAAGGGGCTATTTGAAGTGAGGGAGAGGAGAAGACAGGTCTGTGACCTCTAGATAGACCATGGAGATCAAAGGCAGTCTCCATATGTGTTAGATATTATCTTTTTGAGGCAAGTGGGCATGATGTTTTGTGATGCAGCAGTGTGGAAACACACAAATAACCTGGTTAGTGACCGCTGAGAGAAGAATGATTGACATTGTGCTGGAGAAGCAGTAGTAAAACCATGAAGAAGAGATTTAGTTTTAGTTTACAGAAGGGTCCTTCAAAGCTCTGTAGTGTTCAAATACTGGTTTTATAGAAAATTTTTGACCTTATGTAAATACTGTAATTTACATGTAATAAAGAACAGGTTTCTACAACTGACAACATTTGAAAGTTAATGTCTTCTATAAATCTGTTAGTTTAAGGTATCTATGAAACTACTGTTTCAACACGTATCTTTTTGTCAGTTCATTTTTTTCTTTTAAATACATGCATGATTCAGATTGTCTTGATTCCTTGAATGCAGTTTACTTGTTGCATTACAAAAGGAATATTTTTAGTAGAAAATTACAGAACTACTGGGAAAAAATGTGATTTTGTGGTCAGAACAGTGGATCAACAGAGCAAAGACCCTGCTCCATTGCTGTCAAGAGAGCCAAACATTTTAACAGGGGCGTCATGTTTGGTATGTGTCCCACTGCATAGAGATGTGAGTATGGTAAGGACTTTACCTGGATGAGGTTCCAGCTCAAGCAAATGAACAACACATTTAACCTGTCTCTATTGATTTTTCCTCTCAGTATAGGGATGCATAGTAGTACTATTCATTCAGAAAGACCATGAAAACTTTGTGTAAACTTCCGAGTCTGGATTGAAAGGAGTGAAGTAAAAGTGAAAAGGATTACTGCTCAGGGTATTCTAACAGACGAAAAGCATCGACAGCTTCCCAGGAAGCCATGCTGAAAAAAAAAAAACCCTTTGGTTTTGTTCTGATTGAGAAGTGTGTTGATAGGAGAATGTTGTCAAATAGCTCAATATCGTCAAAATCAGCTTAAGAAGCCTTAATGCCTCTCTGTCTGCACAATGTCAGTCACCAGTCTGCTCTTTTGAAGTTGCCAGTTCAAGAGCAAACATAGCTAAAGGTGAATATGGTTACAGTGCCAAAGTTGAACTTGACCTTTAAGTAACTCTTTCGCTTTCCCCAGTTTCCTTTCCAATTTATCATTCACTTGGCAAAGATGGAAAATGTATTTGTTCCTGTTATTATTGCACTTTTTTCTTTTCATATGCTTTTTGTTGGTGCTATTCTTAACTTGCATTTTTATCTTCATGCTATTTTTCTTAAAAATACATATTTTTAACACAAAACAACAGATATATTTAGTTGATTATCCCGTTTATTATATTCTTGGGTATACTCAGTCTGCCCAAGCACCTGCAAACTCCTTTGTTGTAGTAACAGACAATTCTGAGGTCTTTTTGTATTACAATAGCTGGAAACTATATTTCTTTTTAGTATTTCTGAAAATGAACATTGAGGTCCTCTTAATAACTTCCAGTGAGATGGAAAATACAGAACACTGAAACCATGACTTATGTGGAATGCAACACACATTCTTTAGTAAACCCAAATATAACTGAGAACAGTTCATAATCTTTTTACTCTGAGGCATGTCCAGTGCTTTGTTGCTTTTGTTGACCTGAGCTTTAAGAGACTGCTCCATCCCTATTTTGCAGTGTTCAGCCAAAATTTTTGTGTAGGACATGCCTACCGCATATGCTTGACTATTCATCAACTCTGCTTTCTGTACCTGTTACACATTTTGGCCAAGGTCAGGACCATCTGCAAGCAAAAATCACATGCCTGTACAGACCTGCCTAACCCACAGAGAGGATGTGTGCTCCCTCCTTAAAGACACAGTGGATGGAAAATAATGTAGCGAGCCACACGGAAACTCAGCCTGTAGTCAGACGCTCACTTGCAAAAGAGCAGTAACATCTTAAGAGGTTACTGCCTCCCATCAGTTCGTTATAATCCTTCACCTGAGATGAATTACATGTCTCTGTGACAGCTCTTCATCTATGTCAGCACAGAGTAGAAAAGATTAGATTAATTCATTGCTGAAAGAGCTTTGAGCTGACTGATGTTATTTGTGCTGAAACAGAGCCGGGCTGTACTTTGTCTTTGCTGGACGAGTGTTAATTAACAAATAAAGGATGCAGGAGTCTTGCTCTGACATACCTTTAGTATTGAAATCTTGACTCCCCAAATCTTGGTTCCACGGGAGGTGATGGTAGCTATTGTGAGAAATGACAGGGCTCAGATTATTCCTTGAGGAACCAGGGGTGTCCCCTGAGAGAGTTTAAAATACAAATAAAAATCGACATTGGCAAGTCAGGCCTTGGTACCAGTCTGAAGCTTAAATAGCAGTGAAGATGTGACCACACTTGCATCCTCTGTCTTGAAAATACTGGAGAGAAAGACTGGGAGGGAGAATGGCCACGTACTCCAGCACCAAGCATTGTAACTAATGCATGGGAAATCATCACTCTGCCAGATGTTCACTAGAGGTACAGACATTTCTGGTTTGCATTGTTCAACAGCACTATCGCTGGTTGATTAATGAGATGCATCAATGAATTCCCAAGGGAGGGAGCTCAACCAGCCCTTAGCAACTACAAGGGTGACTGTCACAATATAGAAGTGCTAGAACTGAAAAACTGGACTAAACAATTTTCCCCTCAGTGAGAAAATAACTTCATATATATATATATATATAAAATATACTCACTTCAGTATTGAGGTTCATTCTGTGTAATATCTTTCTAAACTATGAGTAGAACACAGAATTGTTTTAAATAGATGCCACAAAAGGACTATTTTACCTTCTGTGAAAATATTTACAGTATATTTGTCCAAATACTTTACAAGCATCAATAAACAGCTAGCTCAGAACAGTAACATGCAAACAAATGCATCAGCTGGTCTTTAGACTCATGAAGAAATAGACTCCTCAGAGTTAGTTATACAGGAAAGACTACAATAAATTAAAAACAGTCCCTAGGTACTGCAAAGTTTCTTTTTTCAGCAGAAGCAACTGCTGTTTTTCTAACCACAAGCATGATGCTTCAAATTCATTAGTAGAGTCAGTCTTGCACTTAAAAATAAAATTGATATACAGCCAACCAGCAAGGCAGTCAATATCCAATTTGCAGAGAGCATTGTCTTGGCATATGCAGAAATAATCCATCCTTTTTCTGACATGTTACAGTTTAACAGAACAACAGCCATGCTTCAAACCTTCATTAAAACACCTTCAGAGATCCTGTTTGTTGCTGCATACTCAGCACACTCAGGACAAACTCTGTTCTGTTGATATAAATCCTGAATAACTGCACTGAAGTAAGTGGATTATTTCCGATTTATGATTAGGTAAGTGTGAATATCTTTAATATAATAACTCTAAACTAATAACTCTAGGCAAGATGTCTTTGACGGTTGGTCTTATCAGCAAAACATGTTTAGATTGAGGCAAATAGAGGAATAGCTACCGAACTTCCCACCTTAATAAAGCATCCAGCTAAATAGTATCAAAGACTTTGACAGAAATGGGAAATAGGAAAAATCCCAAGCAATGCAAGTAAACAGTTTCAGAACAAGGCAGAGGTACGAATGAGTTTTATGTTCTACAATTTGACATAAATCTTTAATTAAAATGTGAAGGAAAATATTTGGGCAGAGAAATGAAAGAAATGGTGAGAATGTGTCTCAAATTTCCACATTGCCACTTGAAAGACCACTTAATAATTCAGTGTGATCATCCTCTGACGATATCATTCACGTTTTGGTCCTTCCTTCAGCACTTCTGTACTTGCAGTTGTTTTAGGGAGCTCATGCAGGGCAATTCTGAGAGAGGACACATCACAACCTGTCTCTAAGCCAAATTCCTATGTGGAGTTGTGGCCTTAGCCCTCTACTGTCACAAGGAAAATCTTCTGGCCCAGGTTTGGTGGCCCTCTTACCCCTGCAGAGAGGAGGGAGGGTGAAGTTGGCAGCACTCATTTGCAGTGAGTATGCAAACTAAGGCACTTGGAGTCAACATTCCCCCTATTCCCATTCTCCAGTTCATAGCACCTCTAGCAAGGGTGATCTGCCATTGTTCTGTAGCTCACTAGAGATTAGAATAGCCAAATAATTATAATTCCTGCTATATAAACAAATCAATGTAAACAAAGTACTTAAAAGATGACAACACATTCCTGCAAATAATCCTTATGGCTGTAATACAGTTCCCCCCCCCCCTTACACCCCACTTCACTTTCCTCATATCTCTATTTTTCAATCCTTTGGTCAACCTGGAAAACCTGCCTTTTTCCCTGTGCCAGTGGGGTGCATTAATATTTACTTTTTGGGTTTGGTTGGGTTTTTTTGATTTTTTTTTTTTTTGCTTGGTTTTGGTTTGGTTTTGTTTTTTATAAATGGTCTGCTTTGAGAGGAATTTAATCTCTCCAGAGAAACTGTTATCTATCACAGTAGGTTTGATAGTCTTCTCTCTGCATCTAAGGTATCCCAGTTGTTTATAAACAAGGTAAATATGCCCAAGGCATCAGTATATGAAGAATTAGAAATCTGCTCTGGCTAAGATAAACTCTTACTTGTAAATAGCCTCTCCCTTTGAGTCTTCTTTCACAGATGCTCTCCTATGAAAACACTGCAGTTTGGCGAACCTGCATTCTTCGACAAGCTCTTAATTAACAGAGAGTTAGGCATGTCCTTTCCCAAAGCCTGGAATGCAGTACTATTGGCCTGCCACACAAAATCGTCACGTAACTTAATGAGCCATTGGCACTTTAATTTTATAACACACTTCCCCAATTAAGCTCTCTAGACCCCAGACTTACACAGCTGTCCACAGCTGTTGGAAAGTGATTTATCACTGTCAGCCTTCACAGCCAAAACATTCAAAGGTGCAAGTTTTCAATATCACTCAGCAGATAAACATTTGTCTGTTTTTGTCCATTTTAATGCTGTTTCAATAAACCTGAAAGTCATGTGCATCAATTTGTGTAGCTTTTCATACCTATTCTACAATATGCAGATTCATATTAACTCTGCATTCTCATCAAGTGTGCCCGACGGACTGGTCAGGGAATACACGAAGACATATACCTTGTGGTATTTTTCTGTTCCTCTGAAAAACATGAATGTGAACTAAAATCTTCCAAACTTTCTGTATGGTTGGTCATACTAAGGAATGCACTCTTAAACATGTGTTAAGAGCAAACATTTAGACTCCAAACATATGCAAATGAAGTTATGCTTTAGACCCCACTCAGCCGACTTTTCCTTTTTAACAGAATCTTCTAGCTATGTAATACTGTCTTATAAATTGGGCTGTGGAGCCTGGTGAGGAACAAATCTAATAAATGGACCTAAGAATCACAATGGGCAGGATTCACAGGCAAAACATTTGAAGGGACAGGTTTTCTGGATAATTGATTAGACAAACATTCAACTCTTCTCGTCGGTTTCAATACTGTTTCAAGGAATAGAAACATTATGAGCACTAACCTCACATTTTTTTCATACCTATCTTACCTTTTCCACTTTAAAGACAGTATGCTTTATTTGGTATACTTGCATACTACACTTTGTTACACTTGGTGATATTGTTTTGGTATACTACACCCTATACCAGGGTAAAGTAGGAGTAACTTTGTTTGGAATAGGAGATAAGTAAAAGAGCCTATTTTATCTGGCTGCCGAAGATTAACACAAACAGAAAAAAGTCTCATGATGATTTTAGCAGAGAACTTTGTTGGAGACAGTATTGATTTTTCCATAACTTGACTTACTCCTTTCAATATAGATATCAATACACCTTTCCTATGGGATGTCAGCGTGAGGAGTCACACTGTCTTACTGTATTCTACTTACGTGACTTTTCTTAAATGAATTCTCTCATGCTTTAAATTCAGAAACAACAAAACATATACCCTACAGAAGCAGGCAATCCTCACACTCAGCACCACAAATACAGTTGAAAACATTAGTCAAAAATGCTTGGGCAGGGGCTGGGGTTAGAAGTAATGGCAGACTTTTTGAAGTTTTGAAGGTTGCACGGCAATAAAAAGCATAAAGTACAGACAACTGAAAGGATTTGAAGAACTACAGAGAGAAACAAGACTTTTTACTTGCGTGTCTGTGTCACCTGCCAGTCACCCAGTGTTCTGTGTGGAATTAGTAGATGGTCTTGCCACAGTTACTAGCTAACCACTTACCAGTGCCACATTGCAGAGGACGCTCATAAATCATAGAATCATAGAATCATAGAATGGCATAGGCTGGAAGGGACCTTAGAGATCATCTAATCCAACCTCCCTGTCATGGGCAGGGATGCCTCTCAACTTGATCAGGCTACTCAAGGCTCCGTCCAACTTGGCCTTGAACGTCTCCAGGGAGGGGGCATCCACAACCTCTCTGGGCAATCTATTCCAAAGTCTCACCACCCTCGTACTGAAGAATTTCTTCCTAAGATCTAATCTAAATCTCTTCTCCTTCAACTTAAACCCATTTCCCCTTGTCCTATCAGTGGACACTCTTGTAAAAAGTCCCACCCCAGCCTTCCTGTAAGTTCTCTTCAGGTCTTGGAAGACAGCTATTAGGTCCCCCCGAAGTCTTCTCTTTTCAAGGCTGAACAATCCCAGCTCCCGCAACCTGTCCTTGTAGCAGAGGAGCTCCAGCCCCTGGATCATCTTTGTGACCCTCGTCTGAACACACTCCAACAAATCTATGTCTCTCTTACGGTGAGGACACCAGAACTGGATGAAGTATTCAAGGTGGGGTCTCACAAGAGCAGAGTAAAGAGGGAGAATCACCTCTCTTGACCTGCTGACCACGCTTCTTTTGATGCATCCCAAGATGCGGTTGGCCTTCTGGGCTGCACGAGCGCACTGCCGGCTCATGTTGAGCTTCTCATCTATAAACACCCCCAAATCCTTCTTTTCAGGACTACTCTAAACCCACTCTGTGCCCAGTTTGTATTTGTGCCTAGGATTGACCCGACCCAGGTGAAGGACCTTGCATTTTGACTTTTGTTGAAGCTCATGCAGTTTGCACTGGCCCAATTCTCAAGCCTATCAAGGTCCCTCTGGATGGCATCTCTTCCCTCAAGTGAGTCCACGGCACCACACAACTTGGTGTCATTGGCAAACTTACTGAGGGTGCACTCAATGCCATCATCCATGTTGCTGACAAAGATGTTGAACAGCACTGGATCCAGTTCATTTACAGCGGAAGCATTTCTAAAATAGTAACTGGAGAGATTACTTATGCACACATATTCCTTATTGTAAGGGACACAGGCAACAAATCAATGTTTGAAGTACAGGACAGGAAGCAGTAGAGTTTTTCCAAAGCAAAGACACATTCAATTCAGCCGGAGTTGATAAGGTCAAAAAGAGAACCTTGACACAGTGATGCCTACTAGCAAAATAGCACAAACAAAGGAAAATCTAGCCCAGCAATAACATTTTCTTTCTGAAAAAAAACCCACATAGAAAACCCAAGGAGAACCAAAACCTTCAGGTCCCACAAGCCTGAATTGTCACAAAGACATTGCTTGTCTTTGAGAGTGGGACAGCCTTGAAAGGTGGGAAGGGATTGCCTTATTTATTTCCTACCCACTTTTCAAAAGACAAACCTGGAGAGAGGTCTTCGTTTCTTTCTCTCTGATATTTCTTGGTCATTAGGAGGATGTTCTGCATTCCAGATGATCCTGAATAAATTCATTGCTACATAAGGTTTCAATCATGGATTATGATCTTGTGAGTTCAAGGATAGATCATTTAATTCATCTGTGATCACAAAGGATTAGAGAGTTTATTTAAAGCTACTCAGTGCTACTCTTTAAATAGAGGATTGAGCAACATGAACTTAATTTCCATTTGCTTATAGCCCTTCTCTGATAATTTATGTGTTCATGCCAGGGCTGTGGAAATATTGCACTAATTAAAACTAAACGCAGATCTCTAGAGCATAGCTTTCAACCAACACCGGCTGCTATGAGCACATCAGGTTTGTTTTCTACTCTCTAGAGTGCCTTCCTGATGCAGAAACTAGGGCATCAGGAAAAATGACCAATGAGAGGTTTTAAAAGAAGCAACCTCGCAAGTAATTTTTTGTATTCAGTTACCTCAGGACATAGGAAGCATCAAAAATATGAATTGTTCACCAAGTGGAACGAATGTACGTAACAGAAGTCTACCGACGGTTACTAAGCAAATGCTACTTTCAGCTCAGGAAGTCCTCAAGCAGTAAATTACCAGAAGCCATAGGAGAGGGAGCAATACCATGTGAAGTAACACTCTATACCTGTGCCATTCCTAAGTATTCAGCTCTGGACATTTTCCAGAAAGCTAGAGATCCCAGTAGCCACAGCCACTAGTAAATTTAGCATATCTTCAGTGCGACCCAATAAAGACATTAAGTTCCCATAGACTAACCAGGAAAACACAGATATTTATTTCTTCAAATGCTCAGCGTGTATCTTTAAGGGTTTGAGTGGATTTGTTTCCTCGTATCTCAAGGACCACTTTACACAAGATAATTGCCAGTACAGCTATACCTCAGAACCAGGTAACTTCCTACATAGCAGTAACACTCCTCTGCAGGAAGAGAAAAATTCCTTCTAAGACTATAAAATAAGGTCCTGTACTCATCTCCTTACCTGCAATGCAAGTTTCTTCAATCTTGTCACCATAAACATCAGACAGACACAGTCTTGTTCATATTAGAATAAATAAAACCATACCAAAAAAGTCCCACTGTGCCTACAATTCTCTTCCTGGGAGAAAGTCGAAAAAGGAAAGCAAACATAAAGAAAGTCAGTCCAGGCACACAGCACACTGCTGGGAAACGCTTTAGTTACTGCTGGAATGACCTGAACAGAGTGAGCTTTGTTACAATCACAGTTGTGTTCCAAGTAGAGAAAAAGCCCTGGTTTGAGCAAAGTTTGTTGTCCTGCCTCCAAGAAAGGTACTAACCAAGGCAGGTCAGGGTGCAGCAACTGGAGTGAGGAAGTCCTATTTCTAAAGGGAGGGAGATTCGTTCTGGAGGAAGGTTTCAATAGACAGCACCGACAACATTTAATGGCACAAGGATCATGATCTCGTGTGGTTGTGAATATCCTAGTGGTAGGAGCGGATGCAGTGCGGTGGTCTACTAAAATGAGTATTGCTTTAAATATACATCAAGTTAACCTAAAAACTGTCAGAGTGAGGTTCAGAGTCTATTGAATTTGATGCCTTTTCAGTATGCCTCACTGCAAAGTCACCGTGAAATGTATGGGTCTTGGTAGACAAAATTAAAATAAGTCTACTGTGTTCTTTCACAGTTTTTAAAACAGCCTTTCCAACAAAATTTTGCTCTGCTTTAGAATTGAAAGGGATCATAGCAAGTACATACTTGCTCACATATAAAATTTAACACGATCTACTAAGAGTAGCAGAATAATATCAAAATTTAATTTTCAGGTCTGCTCTGTGTTTTATGAGATGTTATCCTTTTTCTTCTTTAGTCAGCTGGCACCTCTGAATGACATTTTCCCACTGAACTATTTTTAGCTAAAGCAAAATCAATACTAGTTTGAAAGACTGGGAAAGGAAAAAAAAAAAGACTTCTTCATTTTCAGTTAGCAGATGTTGGAGAGATAGGGGGAAAGTTTCTTGCTAACAAAGTGTTTCTCAAGGATAAACAATAACTTAATAAGAATTTGATCTAAAGCATATTCTGCTAAGGAATTTACAGTATCTTTACCACACCTATTTAAGCTATGTACAGCTGAGGTGAGGCAGTCTGGGGCCAAGAAGTATTTGTGGCTAAGAACAGGAGGAAGCTCACTGTAGTCCCGCATTCAGTTTTGTACAGCTTTAGCCTGGTCCTGCATGGAGAGAAATACTCAAAGCACTCAATGGAAGAACAAGTAACGTAGGAGCATTGCTGCTAACCTTGTCTTGAGCTGGAGGTGATCACACACATAGATGCTACCAGAGCACAGCCCCATAGTATCTGAGCCCTTACATCCTCTTAAATCTGACACATCGCCTTCATCTCAAGTGGCTACCACAGATTTAATTTCTTGCCATTTTTTTTCACTTAAGAAGAACGATGTGATAACAGAATCCAATTATTTCTGTTCCCTTCCAAAGAATATACGAAATCTCTTATCCTTGCAGGCAAGAGCCGAAGCACAAATCAAAAGTTTTTTGTAGAAAACTCTGTACCTCTTTTAGCCAGCACCTAACTGTAAAATTCCTTCTTCAAGCTTTTCCTCAGTCAATCACTCACAGGGCTTGTTCCAGTTCTCTATCCTGGCCTTATAAGTTTCTCTTCTATTTGTCCCACACAAAATGCCACCAAACTAATAGACAGTCATGCTCCCTATATCCTCCTTGGTTTTTTTGACTCAGAATTCAGTGAAAAGTTGTAGGTTTGGACCCCTGGCTGGACTTTCACGTGGCCTGTGCCTTTAGTTGTTTGTTTTTTTTTTTAATTCAGCTCCCTCATTAATTAAGAGATATTGACTATTTCTTGAATGACAGTGTGTTGTTCACCTGCTTGAAGAGAAAGAACATCCTTCAGCATCTGCTTTTTAGCTTGACATGATAGAGAAGCATCGTTATGCCTGTCTTTCTGATGGAAAGACAGAAAAAGGCAACAGAGCACGTTATTTTCTGCATGTCCCCCTGGAAGTTCATTTTGCACGTGTAACCAGGTCTCCTGGGCTAGCACCCCAAGCCTCGCACAGCCCACCTCACACCATGCTGCCTCTGTAGCCCCTCTTTCATACAAGAACTGTATCTTTCCCAGCAGCAAGAACGCACCAAGCCTCACGGCAAGCTCCAGCGCAACACTGGGGCTGACTCAGTCCCAGGGCTGCCTGGTGCCTGATGCTTCCGTACCGCGTTACACAGCTACAACAGACCATTTAACTCTGCCTGCCAGCTATTTCAAGTCTATGGGTGATATTATGAAACCTTAAATAAAGAAGTACTTTGATGACTTATTTTCTTATGATTAATTCCAGATCATTTTCATCACTATAAAACATGTGTTTTCATCTTGATATTGCAATTGTTTGCACGTTTGTAAAGAACTATGGAAAGGAGTGCTGTAGTAGTCAGTCACTGCTAGGTCATGTTGTATTCATCTAAATTAGAAATTTGTTAACGAGTATTTCTGTATAATGAATCTAGACTGGAACAGCTCGAGATTTCTTACAGACTGATGCAAAGGGAAAAAAATAAAAAGACATTTTGAATTTGTGCAAATTGCCCGAAACTTAGGAATAGTATATTCAATCTGTTACAGATTTAATAAAAGGCTTCTGCATTGGCCATCACATAATTACTATTTAATTATACTTAATCAAATTAAATATTTTAAGCATGAAAACTATTGCAACATGTGAGACTCATTCTTCCTTGATTTTCAATAGTATGTAGAAACATGTAAGCAACTTTATACATGAGTACAACAGGACTGTGTTCCTCTGCCTAAATACTCACTTGCATGAACATTTGTGGTATTTGAGCTTTTCCTTGTAGATTTTGGCTCTTCATGAAAATCCATAAACTGGGATTCCAATAATGCACACACTTGCATATCTGAGTTAGCACTGTGCATATGAATAATCTAATTGAATGCACATGCACAAAATTATTCACATATGTTTGCAGGATCACGGCCAAATAATATTGATTACTATGACATATATTTATTCATTTCACTTCATTTAAGATGAGCCTGAGCCACAAAGTGCTGGCCTAATGCTGCATCTTCTTGAAGTATAGGGGTGTTCTGAACAAGATCTTGGTCCCAGTCCATTTCTCACGCAATTAACATTTTAAATATTTCATTTGATTGTCTATTCTTATTTCATTCATCAGGACAAAATGTATGACTCCAATCACTGAACAACACCAGGATTATTCATCTCATCTTTCTATAGTTAAAGAAAACATGAATGTACATACCCCAATATAATAGGAAGCTCAATTTAGTAACTTACTACCTTAATGTAATGACCCTTTTCCTCTGAGAACTGGCTTTGACTCCAACCCAAACTAAGGCAGAGGAAACTCATTTTGACTGTAATGGCTACAAGCATAATGAGATTAGGCTGACAGAATCCTGTTCTCTCCTTGCAGCCCAAAGGTATTCACTTCAAAACCTCCTTCTTCGTTTGGAGGGGGAAGGTGCTAACATTGGACCTGCTGGTGACTTAACAACCTACCCAAAACACACTTCTATTTCACTCCATCAAACTGACTTCTGCAATGAAAAATACTGTACAAAACATGGTATCTAGTGTGTAATCTCTAGATAAAGTTGTCTCTTTACCCAATAAACTCTGCTAAGCCCTCTAAAAAACTCAACGAACATGCTGTTGTATGGTATATGAAATTAGGGCCATAGTCTTTCATTTCTTGGCATTCATATATGCTTAACTGACTTCTTAATTTGGTACTGTCTACCTACCCCAGCTAACATGAACATAAGAGCAAGAGAAAGAGATCTTCAATTTAAGATTGGAGAGAGTATCTACCTTTCAAAGGAGCCATCAGAAACAGCATGTAGAATTTTAAGCTTCTGCAAAGTATTTTAGGGAACAGAGCTGCAGAGATGCTGGTATGTAGCACAGCGGCCAGGCATTATGCAGACATAGGAGGTAAAACTCTGGCACAACCCCTGCGTAATCTTTTGTCCCACTCTAAAGAGCAATACTTTTTAAGACAAGAAGGGTCCATTTTGTTAATTTAATTCTACTTCTTTCATCTAATTATTTTCACACCAAAACTGTCCTTCTAGTTTCAATTGCAGCCTCACTTTGTGAAAGACATCCCTCAATTAAAACTTCGGTATTGATGAATCAGCTGTGCTTTGAAAGAAGTTATTTCAACTCCTCCACTTTGAAAAATATGCCCCGTCTTTCTGACTCAACTATTAGAAATCATTGTGCCTTTTCCGTGAGACTAAATAACTATCTGTAGGAGAAATCTTTTTCACATCAATATTTGTAAATTGTTGTCAAGTACTGTCTGTGGAGACCTGTGGACCTGCATAGTGGTCTGTGCTCCATCACTTTTTCCTGGAACCAAGGCAGACTGTCATGCAGTATCACTGGAAAGGACTTTCAACTTCAGGACCAGCTATTTTGCCAGATTGCCATCACACCCCTCTTAGTATTTAACTGTACTTTTTCAATGGTTTTGTATTATTAAAAGAACAATCATCAGAAAAGCATGTGCTTTTTGTGCATGAAAACAGTGCTTTTATTTTGGTAGAAAGCAGAGCACCAGTATGAACTTAACACAATAACTACATATTTTCAGAAAGAAAAAAAATGCAACAAATTAAAGGACTACAAGCTTCCATGATTTCATTCAGGAAGAAACATGCACAACATTTGCCAATTCAGTCAGTCCCTGTGTGAAACAACTAGGAGTATTGTTCCACACAGAAATTCTCCAAGCACTAAATCCATCAGACTTAGAGCTTATTATTCACAGGTTCAGATTTAACATGTCATGAATCTCCTTATACTTCCTAACATTCTTGCTTCTGATCTCCTGTGATCAGTGCTGCTTATTAACATGGCCTGTGGTGCACCACAGACACCATTACAAACCTGCTGGTAAATCAATCACTGGGTGGCACCCACGAGCCAGCTAAGAGATGTATTGAATTGCAGACACTCTCTAATACACATATTTTAACAATTTCCTCCGTCTTCAGCGAAATTATGCTAATATTTTAGTCGAGTTTCCTTAAGTCTGGAACTCAAATTAAGTCTGTCTGTTTCATTTTTATGATAGCGCTTGAAATCACTTGCAGACAAGGGGTTGTTGGACCATGAGATTTATAGTGGCAATGCCACAAAGGTGAAACACATCCTGAGGAAGAGGAAAGCAATCTGTATAGCCAGTGTTTTCACTGCAGTAAAGTTTATAGCAGTATTAAGGGAATAGTTACAAATCAGTTTGATGGTGTTGATTTCATTGAGAATAAGTATATTTACCCTTGCAAGCTTTCTCTTAATAATTTTCAGTATGTTTTACACAATGGGGTTAGTGAAGGTTGAATCCGAGCATATTTCGGGAGTGACAAAATCTGTTTTTCTTTTTCCCACCCATCCTTCTACTTTAGTTCACAAAAATGGTTTTATAACAGCTCCTAAGGGGCTGAGTCAAGGTTCAGCTATTTTACTGAGGTTCGCTGATGGTTCTGAAGATGCTGCAGAATCTTTTATGTTCAGATGCTTTTGGTTATGATGTAGACATGTGTGGGAAGTAAAATACTTACAGCATATGAGTACCAAAAGTCATCCACTTCCTCCACTGGCTCCATACCACCAATTAATTACCTGGAAGGCTGGGGTTAGAATATATGATTTCCAAATATAAAGCTTTATAAACCATGCAGGTTATAATAATTTTTCTTCCCTGCTGGCAACTAAACTGTTCACACCTCATTGTGCCTCTGTAGTATATGAACTTGTCACCTGCAGAATATCTCAAAATTCAGCCAATTTGAGGCAGGGGGGGAACACTTAAAGCATAAATATGTAATAGATACGCAAGTGTACTCGGGGACGATCATATTAGGTAAGGACAATAAACCACCTGCCTTCTTCAGATAATATTCCAGTTGAAAGATCATATTTCTTGAAGGACACTTGGGTCTGAAAACCCTTTCCGAAGTGAATGGAGGTGCTAGCAGCAGCAAAACCAGAACCAAAGAGAAAGAGAAGAAAATAGAGACTCTTGGAGGGTTTGTAATGACTATTCCCAGCAATGGCAAGACAACGGTACATAATGGTGAATTATGCATCAGCAGCTGCATCCAGTGCAAAGGGGCAGCTGGAGAGTACCCATTGCAGGGGCCAGGATGCTGGTCAGCAGGCAGAGAAAAGGCAGCGGGAAGGTCTATCGGATACCAGTTTCAAAGGTACATTATCTAAAAATGCAACGGAGTGTGGGAGCTTGTGTGCCCTGAACTGTGATGAGCATAAGCCCATTCTCTCTCCTTCCCTTTTCAGATCTATCCAGAACTGTTCTGCAGCCAAGCATTTTACACTGTCAGCCCTTCAAAAAGCTGGCTAAATTATGTTGTTGTGTTGTCCAAGCACGTCATCTTCAAAGTCTGCCCTCACCACAGCTCTGAACAGCACAGGCATCACATTCAGCGCTTCCCACTAACCTGCCTGCCCCCACCGTCTGTCCCCTTCGCTTTTCCTTCTGCTTCCTTCACATACACCCCATTTTTGTGTCTTTCTAACGAAAACAGGCTTCCAATTAATGTTTGCCTTTGGGATGGTGTACCCTCCTCAGTGTGGAGCAAAGCAGGGTCACAGACCTCACTTCCTTCCTTAAACTAAGTAAGTGCAATTGTATGGGCCACACAAAGAGGACTGTCCCTGCTCCTCCTGGCTTTTGTTCATCCACGCAAAAGACTCCTACAATTCAGCCCTAAAGTAGAAAGGCAAACCCTAGCTATGCAGCTGAAATTATGACAAACTCCTCTTCAACACTCATGAGAGCTCTGCTGTAAGATACAGCCATCATGTGCATAACTTCTGTCCCCAAATAATGTATAATAAAATGTTAATGTGCCGGCTCATACGTGCCCGCTGTTTGGAGTGTATGAAATAGAGCATCAATAGCTTGAGAAATGAGAACTCTCTAGAGACAAAAAGGTTAAGTCTTTTCATATAACAAATTAAGCTCCTATATAATTCTTAAGCTTTTTTATTTCAGGGGGTAGGAAAATGGTCTAGTTTTGTCAATTAAAATATTTTAAGTTAAATCCTTAAGTGATTTTCTTTATAATGAAAAAAATATTTTACTTCTAGAGAGAGTAATGAATACCTATGATAGTTACCTTTTTCTCTCATTTTAAAGAACAATAGGTCTATTCAAGAAATGTGTTTTTGTTCTTTTTATTGAGTACTTTCAATTTTCTAGTTTCCAGTTTCCTTGGTATAATGTTTGCTCATTCCTTAGAGTAGGAAATTAATATAAATCACTTATTTCAATGCCACAATTTGGGTATTTTTTTTTCTTCAGATAATCTTTTAACAGCAGAGCAATCATAATATAAAGTCTTTATATTGAAGAGATTTTTTCCTGTCCCAGTTGTTACAAAAATATAATTCATAATAGTGTGAAATACAATGTCAACCTCTACAATTTCCATGCCTCTGTGCAATGCATATCCGAGGCTGGTTTTCTATTGGCAAAACCAGACTGAAACAAGAAAAACCTGTGATAGTTCATTTCTAGAAAACGTGTTCATACTGCAAGGACATTACTGTCTCAGTGCATGCCTGTCTGAGGAGAAGCAATCTTGCTCTTAACCCTGCAGAACTGTGTGTCACTGAGTTTGAGTTTATTTCTGATTTGTACCCTCATGAGTGAGACCAGAGCTCGTGCAAGTGAGTGGCTTCGGAAGTGAATTGGAAGAGGGACAGCAGAGGCTGGTTATACCCTATCAGTTCTTCATCACACATGTGCTGCGTGACAAGGTGTGGTTGTGCTGGTGTGCAGGTCACCTCTCCCCTCTCATTCAAATCATGAATGCATCCACGTCTGCATATTGTTCCCAACTAAACACCAGCTAATGGATCTCCTTCTTTCACTGAAGTTGTTCTCCGCAGTCCACACAGCTATACAAAAAGTCCTCTTGCAGTTTTTCATGCTGGCATATTGCAAACAATTCCTTTTTAAACTAATGATATTTTAGCGTAAAACTATAATTTGAGATTAATCTGATGGACTACACAGTCTTGGAGGCCAATTAACATTAAAGATTCAGAAATATGAGGACTCATTTTCTTTCAAATGCTTAACTTGGGTACGTAAATGTCACTTAACAAGGTATGATAATACCTGAATTACTCATATGTGGACTTTCCAGATATGAGTTAAATACAAATATGATTTTCTACATCGTCAAATTCAAATCCAACCCTAGACTGAGTTCAGGAGTCTGTGCTGCTGGATCACAATAGGAATGTATCCCTAATTCAAGTATCCTAATGTAACAGTTTTCTGCAGCTGAGAAACTGCCCTATTTCCCCCAAATGCACACTTGCAATGTGACAATGAGTGGGTGCTCAATAATCTGTAAGTGACATAAAAGGATGTTATTAATCTTGTATTGTTTTAGTTAAACTTTTATTAGCCATTGCCCAAAAGTTACTGTTGTTTCTAGGTTCTTCCCTTGAAATGACTGCAGTGATATAGTTGAAAGAGACAAGTTAAATGGACGAAATGCAAGGATTATTTTCTTGAAAACTCACAAGAACATTAGAACTTGGCTTTAACACAGTATAAAAATTACTGAAAGCAATAGTTTTTATATTTTTTTCTTGGACTACAAGCTTTTAAGCATGGGACCTCTTCCTTTGCTTACTGTCGAGGAGCCACATGAGCGAGGTGAGCTCTGTGTGGAGTCAGAGCACACTGTGCCTTAACGAACCGCAGAACAGGAAATCTCTGTGGAGAGAGCTCCTTCCCATAACACAACAGCTGCTTCTGTCCCATGTGTTAGTTCAAATTCAGTCAGCACTAGTCATTTAAGAGATTGCATCTTGCTATTGTAACTGAGGTCCAATGACATATTCAAATTCCTCTCCGAAAACTATTTGGTCTTGACTGAAATCACTCATATCTCTATATAACGCATCCTCTTTGACCTAATGACTTTCATTCTACTCAATTTATTTCACCGCTACTCCTCCACCTTTCTTCTCCTTGTCCTCTTGCCTATCTTCTACTAATATACCTGAAGATTTTCTTCATCTGTCACTTTTCTCCATCAATAACTGACTCATTTCTTCAACAAAGAAATCCAGCCTGACCCATCTCTAGAATCTGCTCCTCTTATTTGTCCTACAGGTGTCCTGTAGTGCAAGCAGATTTCCCAATGACCAAAACAAACTGCAGTGACATCCATAGATCCAGCTGCCTTTTCACCACATTTAACTGAACTCTCAGACCTTCTCTTCTCTCCATCTCTGCTTTCATTCTGCACTAGATACATCATTAGCTTTGATCTTTTCCTCTTTTAAGTAGGTGGGCATTTTTCTTACCTCATTTCTGCCTATTTGAAGAGTCAGGCAAGGGCATGAGTGTTTTCTTCTTTAGGAAGCCTAATCCATAAACTCACAAGCCATCTCCATGCTGAGAAGTCACATATCCTACATCTTTAGTCTAAATCGAAATTGTAGTCAGTGTGCCATCTGCTAGCATGTAGATATCTAGCTCTAGGTCAGTTATATGGAGAAGTTCCAGGGCTACCACAATAGTTCAAACATCAGATTGGAAAATATCTTATTTCCTACTAAGCCAAAAAAACAGATCAATAGTACCTAGTTAGTAGAAACCAAAGAAAATGTTGGCCCTCTTCTGAGCAGTGTAGCACACTTGTCCTGCTCTGAAAGTCCACCTTTCCCCTTAGAGTTGCTCTTACCTCAATGCTCCTGTCTAGGCTGGAAGTGTTTCAAATCTCTGCTCCCAGGCATCAGAAATCATTTTTGCTGATTTACATCACCTGCACGTACCTTAGCAAGCTAGTTTTTTTCTGGGACTTTAAAAGTAACCACATGCTTCATTTTATCTACCAGTCAGATCCAATAAAGTTAAGGGAAATAGTGCAATACCCTTTGATTGCTGTAGAGGCTACTGCTCCTTGACTTAAGTTCCAGTTTCTGCTGGAGACTCTCTCTCAACTCATATCTAATCCTACTGCTTTATTTGTATGGAGGTTCTTACAGCCTTTCAAATTTAGCCAGACAGCCAAAAGATCATTCAACCTCTCTCTTTGGTTGCTACAGTTTTCCTCTCTCTAGCCTTGACAAATAACCCTTAGTACCGTCACAACTTTCGGGGATACCTTGTTGTGATAATCTGCTTAGTTCATAATTTTGAGTGCATAAACTCCTCTATGGAGTCCCTTACTTCTATTTTATCTATCAAATTAAAAATGCTTACCTTCACTTTCAAGGCCATCATACTGTACTTCCAGCCTACTTAGACCTCTCCTTCACCACTAACTTGAGTCCCTGAGCAGCATGCAACTGCAGTCTTATCTGTTGGGGATATTTTGAAACAAACAATTCTATGCTTTCGCACAGGAACAGCAAAGTTTTCTCTTCTGGTCCAATGAAGATATCTCAGAGTCTTTCCTCAAAGCCCTCCTTTTCTGGGATGACTCCAGGAGTAAGATGTGTGGCCGGACCTCACTTAGTGTCGTCTTGCAGTTGGGCTGTGAGCTCTTTTGGCCATGGGCTGTACTTCAGGGTAGGGAGGAAGGTGAGGACTCTTCACATAGTGCAGTCATAGTTAGTCATTGTTCCTAATTGCTTCGCTAACACATAATTATTCATAATAACAGCTGCAGTAGCAGTAAAGAGTTACAGCTGTGTAATTTATCTAACAGATTAAAGACAAGGAGTTTTCAGTAAGTGGTTTCCAGTTGTGGAATTTATCATTAGTCATCACATCATGAGCCTTTGGCTGGTCTGGTCTCCCAACAAAAAAAAACACTTTTTGATCTGCTGGGTTTTAGAAAGCCTGACATGTTGATAGGTTGGCTTTACGCTCAAGTTGTTTGGTAGGTTATGGAAAACCAGTTTTGTTTGCATATTTTAATCTTAAATGTTTGAAACATTCATAAATGTCTCAACGTTCTCTAGATAAGTCATATTGCACTTCAACAGAAAACAGAAGTGATTGAAAAGGAAATAAATTCTTTCTTTTTTTAATTAAAATGCAATGAATACCATATATGATACCTCAAGCATTTCAGGAAAACTCAGATGAAAAACTTACAAAGTTTAAGAAATTTAAGATTTAAGAAATGTACACTGAAAAATAAATGTGCTAAATAGAAAATCATACCAGTTTTGGATGCTGGCATTCAATCTGTATTACTAGTTTCCCATTGCTAGTATAGACATTTCCATAATAAGTTTTACATAAGAACATGAAAAGATTCTACACTGAAATACTAAATTATTACATAATGTAGAAATTTGAAGTTCACTTTGCATATCTTCTTACAGTGCAGATACCGTTTAATGTTCTTTCCCCAACTCTGGAGCTCCTCGTTTTACATTAAAACACAAATCTAAGAGGCTTTCTTCCAATATTCTTAAAATGTGATGTTTCCGATGGGTCTTTAATGTTCATATAATCTGCTGGGAAAAAAAAGTCAGTGTAGTACAATGTCAATGGGAACTTTCAGAGAGCTAGTAGTGCTCTCATTCTCTTCTCTGACTACTTACTCGTCAACCTTTTGCATTTCATGAGAGAGCTCAGACCTATCCATGAAAGATCATACCCCATGGTGGACACAGCAGGCCAAGGTGGTGCTAAAGTCCCATATTTCACTTGGAAGCCATCACCTGCCTCACCCATCCCTCCCACAGGATCCACAGATCGTCACTGACTCTGCATGAAAGAATGACTGGAAGCAGTATTTCTCCACTATTTCATTTGTGGAAGAAATTAAGGAAAAAATCCAAGCTGTGAGCTTGGATTTTTTCAATAAATACGGAGTAAAGCCACGAGCTGGGTAAGTCTATAAGCTATCACCCTGACTGCAACTCAGAATATTTCCAAACCTATCACTGTTTCCAACTTCGAGGGAAGAGTGTTGCTCCCTAAAAGAGAATTCTTCTTTGCTCAGAGCTAATGTCACCTGCTCCCTACAACCTCTAGGGACCTCCCATGCAGCAGGCTCACGACAGCAACTGTGACTGGTGTTCACACAGGCTGAGCACACTGATTTAGCCTCCTTCTCACAGTTGCATCTGTTGTTGTGAACAAGAGTATCTGTCGCGGTCTGTTTGGGTCTCTCAAATATACTAGACAATGTATTCTGCGAATATGAATACTGAATACATACATTGTGAACAAATAGTTTCTTGTTTAGGCAGAAGACTGCTGCCTGACAGTGCTTTGAGTCAGTAAGTTATACTTTACATTGCATTTCTCCTCATTTTGGCAAACTAAGAAGCAGCCTGAAAAGCAACAATTAAAGCAACAACATGATGAAAAATATTATCCACTTTAGATCTACTTAAACTTGTCACATTCAGTAAACATAGTATAGAAAGAACAGCTAGGAAATGTAAATGGCTCTGCAGTAAATTTATATTAGTCCAAACAGCTATTTCAAATGAGGTCAGTAGGGTGCATTTTCCATTTAAGAGAGTCAGCTAGACTTAACAGAAGGTATTATACACATGTTGGATCCTTCAAAGAAGAACAAAACATAGTTGGCAGACAATTTAAACAAATACTAGGTTGTCAGTTAATCCTTATGACTGCATGGCAGATATTCAATGTGAACTCTAGTTCACATTGTTTATACCTGATTTGATATTAGAGTTTTTAATATGCAAGTAGCACTGGAACACAGACTGAAGGGTATATGTAGTACTTATCTACATAAGCATCTATGTCAATTTTGGGGCTAAAAGATATGCCACCACTTCAATTCTGCTGTGAATAGTGGGTGGTCAAACAAAAGGCTTGATGGTATTAATGCATTTAAAATTAAACTGTGGCTAACAATCACTAAAAAACATGCAAAGTCAAGATACCCACTCTCACATTGGTGTAAATTTGGAATAGCTCCACTGGTTTAAGTGCATGGCTCAAACTTAGACCACTAGAAAGGGAAGCTGAACACAGTCCTGGTCTTATCATAGGTAAATGAATAATATGTTACATACCTTCTGCTTATCACAAAGCATTCCCAAATTATACCTCCTGAGCTCTTGAAAAATAAAAACTTAAGCTGTCTACTCTCCTCTCATAGCTGGACTGTATGCTGCCACTGCCCCCTCCTCTATGGCTTCAGAGGGTTGTAGGCAGTGAGAATAACTTTATTAAGCAATGTAAAGTGGAATAAAAAAAATGGAGAAGCAGGCAGAGGTGATCATCTCTGATATGGCAGAGCAAAAGAACTGGAGCCAAAGTAGGTGTTCAAGAAGAAGAAATGCACTGTTTGGATGTGGGGATGTGTGTTCTTCCTCTCTGTCTAATCCCACACATGCCATGTGTGGCTGGTGGGGGAGAAGTTAGGATGAAGGGTGCTGCTGGGGCACAGAGATGCAGGAGAGGATAAGAAACCTATTTCCTGGGGCTGGATGCTGAAGTTTCCATCCTCTGGACATCCAAATAATATCTCACAGGGCAGGAATTTAAAAGTAATGAATTTTATCATGTGCAGTTCAGTAGTTCAGGGAGGCACTTTCGTGAGTTTTCCTCTGAGGCTCTGCAGATCTTCCCTCTGTACGGGCAGCGAGAAACCTATTGCTGCCTCTTTTCTATCTTCCTACAACCTCCACTGAGTGCCTTCATATTTGAAGTGTTGTCTAACCACATTTAATCCCATCTTGCATTAAACAGAGGAGTGAAAAATGATGTGAATTACGTTTTCATGGGAATTCCTGCAGTGAGAGAGTGACAATTTCTGCATAGCTGTCTTTTCATTCTTTGTTAACAGATACTCATATTCCCTAAATACCATCTCATACTCTGCCCCTTGCCTACAATGCCGTCACTTTACTGGGAAACCTAAAGCCCCATCGGTCCTTTAACTTGGTTTTTACTCCGAATTCAAAGTAAATAGCGTGGCATTGAGAAAGATTGTTTGAAAGGTTAGATTACTCAGTTAAAGGGATTTATTCTACCTTACCAACTTCCTTATAAACATTTTCATTTGAATTTTCAAGGACAGAAGTCCATTCTCACGACAGGTATGAGCCAGGCTCCACGTACCATCTGACATTTCTTTATGTGGCTTGTCTCAGTCAAAATAGCTTGTTTTGTCAAGTCAAGGGCTAGCATCAGCACAGACGTAGGCCATCACGGAAAGCTCAGAAAACCTTAGTGTCTGACAACACATCTAGACATCAGATGGGGCTCTGTTAATGACATGGTGTACATAAATGGGAATAGCAGGTGCTGCTGCTATCTAGCAAGGTAATAAATAAGTATTGCTACTCAGAGGCTAAGATACAAATATCACCTGGAGAACAGCTACACAAGCATCACAAGGTCATTTACTACATTTCTTCCTGAGAGATGGCCATTATGCACTGGAAACAGCAGTGTTCAAAGCTCAGGATAGCTCTGACCTGCGCAGGATTTGCATCCAGAGCTCCATACACTAGTTAAGACTCCTGATGGTGTTACAAGAGGTTCCCTTATAGGTCTCATAGATTTATAGATTTCAAGGTCTAAAGGAATCACTGTGATGCTATCATCTGACTTCCTCTGTAACGTGGGCTACCGGCCTCCCCTGAACTAATTAACTGCTGTAAGTGGCAGTAAAAGAATCTCTGTTTGCACGGTTAGCACTCAATATAAAATAAAACGCAGCACCTACAGTGGCTGACGAGGAGCGAGCGTCTCGTGGGTGACGCAGGGGTGTGGGAGCCAGCAGACCTCAGCCCTGTCCCACTCCTCGCTGCTGTGACCCTCCCGTGTGCCCACCACCCGCAGCTGGGACCTTCGTTTCTCTCCGTCACGAGCTGCTGCGGTGCTGCCCATGACACAAGACTCTTTCACTCTTGCAAAGAGCATTTCAGACTTCAGAAAGAAGATGCCAGGGAGGCACAGAGCGCTTGTTTTCAGATGGTGTGCCTTTCAGCATAAACTAACCTCGTTCTACCAGCTTCCAGTTGAAGATCTGAAACCTCAGAAAGAAACAGTGTATTCTGATTCAAATGATGAAACTTTCTAGTTGTTTGCATATTACTGCAAGGTAGGGTATCTAGTCATAGTAAAGGGTATTTTTCTCATTCAGATAAGGATTGTGTTCAGATTTGCTTTTAACTTTTTTTTCCCTTATTCCTTTACTTCAACCTAATAACACTAATCCACTGACCTTTATTTTTGACAATGTACATCATATCTAGCCAGCAGGCCATTGGAAAGGACTAAGTAATATTTTACAGAGCGGTGCCAAAGTATTTACTAAGGTGTTGGTGCCAGGTTTTAGTGTGAAATGTGCTATCCTTTGCCCAGAAGTTTCCACTCTCCTAAGAATTAGCTACAGAAGAGGCTTTATGAAAAATACAGGTATTCTATTATTGTGTGACGAAGGGATTAAACAGATGCAAGCAAGGAAATATCTGGAATAACCACATTTTTCTGCCATTCTGCCATTTCTTGCCACAACAGTGGCAAGAATCAGCAGGAGTACTGTGTCTGCCAGGGTCCTGCCTAAACCAGAAGTCTGAAAATGCATGGATTTGTTATGGTGCATCTGGGAAAGAAAAGACAGAGAAAGAGATAGAAGAGACAGGCAAGGAGAAATGGAAAATAAAATAAAATCCTTTTGCATCACTAACCAGTCCAATAGTTAAACAAAGCTTACCTTTGCATCCAAAAAACTTCAATACTTTTTGTTCTGTCAATGAAGTCAACAACACTATTTGAGTTCACCCTTGGCTGGCATCAAAACAGTACTGCTGCTCCAGTATTAACTATCCTGGAGCTGCTAATCGGAAATATTTTTGAGATTTTGGTCAGAAAGAATTGTGGTAGATTTCTTTGCCACCAAAAGAGTGTTGCATAATGGCCTTCCATGTGTGAGATATGTCCACTTCACTCAACTGTGAAAGAGAAACCAGTGGACGTCATAGCAACACAGAACATAAGAAAGATACATGTGTCTCAAGGGAGTACTCTCATGCTTAAAGGTAAGCACGTGTGTAACACCTGCATACTCAGAAGCTTACAGAGGAAAAACAATTACTTTAGAGTTAAGATAGATCACCTATTCAAGGTTAAGTCCACCTGTCACAGGGGAAAGCCAATTTTGCATGTTATTTTTGGGATAGCAGAGTTCTCCATCATAGCATGTCCATTTTTGCTTGTTCACAAAAACTACTTTTTAAAAATTGCAATTGATTTTACACTTTCTGTTCATTCCCTGTTTCATCAGTTCATTCTTGCACCCCGTCTCCCACTCAGAAAGAGAAGACTTTCTCTGGTTTTGTACCAAAAGTCCACTTAGTCCAGCAAAGAATCTTTAATGGTTTCAAATGGAATAGGAAAAAGTATATAATTCAAGTTACAGGAAGCAATCTGTCCCTTAGTACATTTTCATAGCTTACAGGAATTAACAATTTAGTAGTATATGAACAATTGTGTTGATGAACCTGTCCTCTAGGAACTTATCTGGCCCCTTTGTGAGCCAGTTCAGGTCTTTCACCTTCTCAACCTCCTATCCCAATGAGTTCCATAATTTAACTATGTGCTAGGTCAAAACATTCCTCCCTTGATTTGGTTTAAACCCAATGCCTAATAATTGCATTGAGTGCATTGTTATTATAGAAAATAATAATCCTCTGTCTACCTTCTCAACACCATTTGTTAATCTTACAGACCTCTATCAGACTCTTCTATCATGTTTTATGGGAATTTAGAAATAAATCTTTTCCCAGAAGAAAAATCCTATACTACTTTGCCTCTCACTATGTGGCAGTTGGTGTATGCCTCTACTGTCCTTGTCTAGTTCAACGGGTGACAGGATGCAGAGCGTATTCAAAAGATGGGAGCATCAAGATTTGGCATAACAGTGTTTTCTGTTTCTAATTCTTTCTCCACAATTGCTAACGTTATGTGACATTAAGACTAGTCCTGGGCACTAAGCTGGTCTATTCGTCTAGCAAACCATGACTCCCAAACTTCTCTCTTGACTGATCAAATCTAATTTAGAGCTTTTGTATGGACCATTTGGGTTGCCTGTTTGGATACAGACAGCCTTTGCAATGTTGTTTTTATCAGCCTTGCTACCAGGCATAAGACCATGATTAAGGACTGTGGCCTTATCACTATAGGAACTGGGACCACAACTAAGGAAGAAAAGAAAGGAAAAATCCTTTGATTGCAGCAGAGAGGATATATGGTAGTTACCTCTCTGATCTGCTAGTTCTGAGAACCTAAGATAAAACTGAATTTTGAAGACATAACAGAACGGGTCTAAATGACACATCCGTCCCAGTTACTCTGACATACCATACTCCTGGGACTTTTTTCCTGCAATGACTGCATTCTTGGGCATAGTCAGAATTTCCTGATCTTAGGGACACACTACAAGCCTACTTTCTTCCTTGGTCATTTGTGGTTTTCTGGGAAGCTGAGAGCAGCTTGGATAGTAGGAATGAGGAGTATTAGTGGGTTGTCTGCTGTATTTTGTAATGTGGATCATGGTTACCTCAATCTGGATTTTTGTTATTTTTGGCTGTTCGTAGGGGGCGATATTTGAAAATGTCTAAATTACTTGGAACCTCACAGAGGCAACTCTTTCAGGCTAAAAGAGGAGTAAACAAATAAACAGAATCCGGCCTGCTGCTTCCCTCCCTTCTTTGACACCTGCGGTTGAAGTCGACAGGCACCAGACCAAGTGCCCGGCTGTGCTGACCACCCCACCGCCACCAGAGCCAGCACGTTCCTTCGGGACATGCACCAGCAGAACTGGCATGGAGCACCATTTACCATCTCTGCTCTGCCATGTCCCTGAAGTGTTCCCGATAGAGTCCAAAAGTACGGTGCTTTAGAAATATATCGGCATGGTGATGAATGTAAAGCCTTTCTTCCCTTGAACACTTAATCTATTATCTAAAAGCTCCATGTTAAAAAGAAATATTTGTCTTGAAGGAAAAACATTTTACTGTACCTCATCTGTTTTTACAAATCCGCACTTACTCTGGCAAAGATATCCACTGTCATTTTAAATGAAAACTGACTGAATGTTACATCAGTTTAAAATTAACTCATATTGCAGTTAGAATTTATTGTAAGGCAGCTGGTTTTTATTCCTATTTTTTGAAAAGAACATATGGATTATGACAGAACCTATTAAATATCTCTGGAGTGTATCTGGGAAGCTGTGTTGCTTTACTCTGAGCTTCATCATTGAATTTCTGTCTGAACATCTTAGTCTCCTGTAGGCTCCCATCAAGTTACAAGAAGATGGAAACCAGAAAAGCCTTTCTTAAGCATGCTTGAAAATATCACTGGGTGAAAGGCAGAGTTTCTTGCTAATTCTTCGTCTTACTTGCATAAGCAACATTTGAAATTAGTCCAGGCTGGATTTTTCTCCTGCCTCAGTTAATAACAATTAAATGTGGACCATTGAATGTGTGAACCAGGGATCTTCGACTTTTCACCTCGCCTCTGCACTATCTGGTACAACGGAAAATCTACTACACAGCAGTATCTTTCGTAGAGATTAATGGCCTGGTTTTCAAATGTTTTTATTAGATTACTTGCTATTCCAAAAGTTTATGGCAAATATATTTCTGTCACTTTGTTCATTTTATTGTGTTATGGTAGCAGTGTTTTCATATTCAGCAAAGCGAGAGAGCCTTAAGACAGAACACAGCTGTCAGCCCGCGCCTGCAACACCCTCCAGCAGTTTCAGTAAGAGAGGGAGTGAAAATAGCTTACTCAGGGGAAGCTGGATGGGTGATTTCTAGGCAGGCTGAGTGCAATTACCTGGCTGGGAATTTGTGGAGGAAACTGTGGTTAGTGCCCCTCCTCTCTTGAAAAGTGCATGGGATCTTTAGCAACCACAATGGCCAAGATTTCAGGGTTTAGTTTAATTACTGGGAGACGCTTTGTACCTTTAACATAGGGGGGAAAGGAGACATAGAGTTTGGTGTGTAGAGCGTGTGTGTTTTAAATGCCATTTGATAGCCTTTAAGAGCTCTGTGCTGGAGCAGCTCAGTTGCTTTCTTGTTTAGAAATCTTACGAACCAGAAATTTTGTTGAAAGAAACTTCACTGGAACACATTAAGATCTTTCATTTGTTGGCAGCTGACATTCTGAACGTTGCTGGTCTTTACAAAGAATAAAATGTAATATTTCATTTCTATTAAATTGCAGAATTAGTCTTACTTGTTGCGCTGTTGCGAACTTCTCAAGTGTTTCTGGTTTGTTTTATAGTATACTTTGTGTTATTACCTGGTAATTAAGACACTTGATTCTGTAAACTCTGTGCCTGTGAGTTGCCGCTGCCCTCCCTGCCTGTGCATTTTCAATACAATGTCTGCCAACACTGAAGTCAAATACTTGTTATTATGAACTATATCATTTTTGACTCGTAACAATTTACCGAGTCCTTAGTGTACAAGAGAAAAAAAGCACAGTCTGATGGTTGTGTTCCAAGTTATTTGCAAAACTGGCAGTAAAAACATTTTCAGACTTAGCCACACGAGCACTTTTATTCTGTGTGTTTCCAACTATAAATACACTATTTCTGAAGGAAAAAAGCAGTTTTCCAGCATTAACTTTTAGAATACTGGTAGCAGAACAAATCATCAATTCATCTTAAGAAAAGAGATGATTAGAGAAGTATGAAGCAGTCAGGAGGAAATTAGATGATTTGAACACGTGAAGCTTCTCTGAAGCTGAAGCATTAGTGAAGGATTTCATCACACTGACCTATCAACCACCACTTCTAGCATTGATTACATGTTTGTGACTTGAACTGGAGACATAAATCAGACTACAGCTGACAAACCCAATTAATTTTGTGATCACAGAAAAGCAGCATGCCTTTCTGGCACAATTTTGCGTTTGCAAACAGGAAAGCAGAGAAGCAGCATGTCTGGAAACTTACTTTTGCAAATGTAGCAACGTGCTTCTTAAAATCTACAAAGTGGAAACAATTCTTAAATTTGCATGAAGAATCACTGTAGAGAAAGGTTTTTAAGGAAAAAATAAAAACATAGTAGGAATGATAGTCTAGGAAATTGATGTGCTACAAAGACATAAGGATCTAATGTACTAACCTATAGTCAGTGAGTGGAACTTCTGCGATGGGATGAAGTCTAAATTGCAGTATTCACATTTAAGGTAACAGTTCAGAGTACTGTTCATATTGTTTCAATATTTAGCTGTGGTGAAAATAACTTTTTGTTGTTGTTGTTGTGTCTGCATTGGAAGCTTATTTTCCACAGAGATTTCCAAAGTTGGTTTTATCCTTAAAACGTTTCTCACTGTGCATATTTTCTCTCAGATGTCAGTGATCCAGCGATTTGAATGGAGGCCCAACAGACCAAATTTTGCCATGAATACAGTGGTCGGCGATCCCCTCCCCACATGATCAGGTGATGGAAGAACATCAAAACATCTATCATTATAAATCTTATGGCCTCTTTGGAAAGCCAAGGAGACCACTGCATGAGATACAGAAGGAGAAAGGGAATGCTTCACTGTGTATTTTGCTGTACTCCAAATACATTCTACATTGTCCAGAGTAGAAAATCTGCTCTCTTACCACCTTCTTCAATATCAGACCACCTTCCTCTCAAATTATTCCAGCTATACTGGAAAGACAACGCTCTTTGTAGTCAAAAAGTAACAGGTTTTTGAAGTTCTGATTATAGTAAATCCAAAAGACCTGAAATATTTTAGTAGAACACCATCAAATAATCCAACCACCGAATACACAGAATCATAGAATCATAGAATCATAGAATCATAGAATCATAGAATCATAGAATGGTTAGGGTTGGAAGGGACCTTAAAGATCATCTAGTTCCAATCCCCCTGCCATGGGCAGGGAAACCCTCCACTACACCAGGTTGCCCAAAGCCTTGTCCAACCTGGCCTTGAACAGTGCCAGGGATGGGGCATCCACAACTTCTCTGGGCAACCTGTTCCACTGCCTCACCACTCTCAGAGTGAAAAATTTCTTTCTTATATCCAACCTAAATCTGCCCTCTTTCAGTTTAAATCCATAATCTCCAATCCAAGATCCACATCTCCAATCCAAGAGCCACATCTGCAATCCAAGATCACTCGAGCTTTTTGCAGTCACAGATCCCCTTGTTCCTTCTTCCATGAGTAGAGCATTGTCCACTGATTGAGGGTGAAGGCAACTTCAGAAACACAGGGGAAAAGAACATATCACTGCACTCTTGAGCTGCCTTTGGGCCAGTGAGAAATAAGGGGTTTGAAAACCTCCTTTGCTTCATCCAAAGTCACATATGACCAGTCATTGTCTTGCCCATTCTTTACAACTTGGCTTCCATAGGTCTTTAAGTTTCTAAGAATGTAAAGACAGAAACAGAATAAGATTGGATGGAGGGATCTCTTAGGATATAGATGAAGGACCGTTTTCTTTCCTCAATAAAAGTAAATTCATTCTCATTAAATTACTCTTCAAATTGCTCTCACTCACCACATTGCACTGCAGTTTTGGGGCAATTGGTATTGGTGTACATATATATTTTATTTTTTTGGTTTGGTTTGGTTTTTTTTGACAGCTATGAATAAGATATGAATATGATTGTGCAAGGCACACAGATACATGTGTGAAAGTGTCAGTTTCTGAAGTTGTTTTTAATCTTCTCCCTAATAAAACATTTTCTGAGAAAGATACTGAATGAAGTTCAGCTTTGGTGTGGCAACTGGAATTACACCAGTGCCAAAATAAGCAACTTGATTTGTGGATCTTATTTCCATTCTAGCTGTTCTCTGGGTGGCTTTCCATACCACGATGGATGAGTGATCAACACAGTTAAAAAGGAATAACAAATCCTACTCTTTCCTCACTAATAGCATGAATTTCTATTGTTCCCTTTGTGGGTCCCTGTATGTCTACTGAATTTGGCGGTTCCTTCCCCATTGCAGACTTAGGGCTATAGTTGAATATTTTCCTAATTGAACAGTGTGCTTACCAGATACGGTCTATCTCCCAGACTGTCTTCCCTACATGTAGATTATTGTGGATCTCAGGAATTGCTCTGAATAGTGGCTGTGGATGGGGAAAACAGACATTTTGCTTGCAGACTAAGTTACACCAATTCTTCTCTTTTTCAAGCACAGTGGATGTTTAAAAATTGTATCAATAGGCCTCTTAGGAGTTTTTGTCTCAATCCGATGTGAAGCCTAGCTGCTGTATTTGCTAATTCTCAGGGCAAAATCTCATTTGTTCCACAAGACTCTTTTTCTTGTTTGACATGTGTTCTCCAGTGGGAATTCCATCACTCTTTGATTTAATTCTTCCAGATGTTTCATGCATCCTATTATGAGCCTCTTCAAAGACAGAATTGTCACTGGTCTAGAAAGCAGTTGCATTTTCATTGTTCCAAGGAAGGTAATAATTTTATGCTAGGAAACAGGAGCAAAAAAGTGTATGGGTAGTTGAACGTATATGTGTCTGTATGTATATATATATAAATCAGTAATAAAGAACTCCCTAAAATCTTGTCAGTTAAACCCTATGGAAATATACTACATTTAAGCAGTAAATACATACATAAAAAATACGTTTTATCTGAAGGTAACAGTATCCTTGGGAATGGAAGATTTAGGGCTTTTAACTTCTCCCCTTTCCACATAATGATTTGCTTTGTGTTTATAAAAGGGTGTTGTTACAAAGAGGGGTAGTTTATTGCACCTGAAAGTCATAATGCCCTCATGAAAGACTGTAACAAACCAGACATTTTTAGAATAGATTTTAAATTTCAGCATGTAAAACATTGTTACACTTCAAATAAGAAAAGTCAAAAGCATTGCTGAATCTTTGTGTTCATTCAGAACTTAAAGGTTGCTCACAATTATTTTGTGAATGTTTCCAATTGGCTATTTGTATCACTTACTGTCAGCAAATTCACCGCATATATCATTCCTCTCCTAGCACAATACTTCTTCATCATTGCCATATAACTGTTATTCAGGGATCATTATCTTTTTCTAATTCATTCATGAGCTCTAGGCTTGGGAGGAAGGCTTAATTAGCTACTTTTTCAAAGAATTTTTGACATCATATTGTGCTTTTCCTGTTCCTTCAAATAGAAATCGCAGCTTAATTTCTCCTTCTAAATGTTTACAGAGTACATCCAGCTAATACCCCCTCATAATTCATTAGCCTAGACAAGCTCAAACCATGGGGCTATTAATTAATTGTTTTTCAAGAACCTCTTCAATTCAAGCTACTCTTCCTCTTGGGAATCCTGGAAAGGCATAAACATTCTCAGCAAACATCAAAATTTCTGCCGAAATTGTATACCATGACAAACAGTCTGAAAATAACTATTTTCTTTTGTCTTAAAAACCAAGCAGGGTAGATATTAGATATCATAAGCTCTGTTACCAAGTCCTGTACCTTTCCAGTTTCAGCACTTTATTTCCAGTAACGTTTCCAGACTATAATAGGGTAGATTATCCTGTCCTGGAGTTTCACCAATAAATCAGGTGAAATGGTACTAACTCTATTCCTCATGAAATGATTACTCTAAAAGCAAAAAATGCTTCCTTCACTTATACATGGTACTGTGAGAGGGACTTCGCTTGTAATGGCTGTAGAAAGGCTATGCTGGAACAGCTGTGCTCACCCTCCATGCTGCTATCTATAGGCCACCTAGATCCTGTCCTCTGGCATGCAAGGAGGACCCACCCGTCAATTAGCAATGTAAGAAGGCCAGAAGAACTGAGAACCCTGAGTATAAATATCCCACACTGGAAAAAAACGGCCTCAAACTCAAAACATAGGCGGAAGCACACTGATTAGGTCCCCACCAACTTTGGCACTTTAGTGACAAATGTGTTGGAAGTTGAACTTGATAGTTTTTGCTCAAAGTGGTTTAAATTACATTTGCCAACATTTCTGTGAGCTTCACAATATGAACACTGATCTTTCTGAAATGTAGTATTTGTGCCAGGTATATATTTGTCCCTGTAGAAATACAGCACAATGAAATATTTGGATTTAACTTACTTGAAGAGCCTTCCAAAAACGGCAGCTGGACACAGCATCTTCAGACAGCCACATCTAAAATAATGTGCCCAGGATCTCACAGCAACTCCAGCGTCAACGAACCCTACAAGTATCAGCCTTTTTTTACCTGTAAAGATCTTAGGCACTGAAAGTAAGACCTGAAGTTTCTTTACTCTTACAAACTCTTTTGTAACAGGCAAGAAAAAAAGTGGAAAACTTTTTGGAAAACTTGAGTGAGTCCATACTGCAATCAGTCAAGGTTTGGGTTTGACAATTATTGACTTAGGTACCAGAGAGACGACTGAAATTTCCATGTGTAACTGGCAGTTAGGTTGGGCAGTTAGGTTGTTATGGATTATTAGGCTCACAAAAACAACTAGATCACAATCTGTAATTACTTACACGTGGCAATAGGGACCTCTTTGGTCTCCAAAACTAGAACATAATGCAATCCAATGGCTACAGGTGGGACCAAAATTACTTTTTAAGTGTGTAATTGCTCCCTGAAGCAAAATAATTCGTTATGATCTTTGTCACTTGAAGCCTTTCAGCTCAACATCTTTCTTCTTCAGTCACAAGTTACTAAGTTTTATAATGTTCACTAATTTGGGTGCTGATCTAATCACTCTCTCTAAAGGAGAGCAATCCTTTAACAGAAAAGAATGAAATCCTGTGATCTGGAGGGAGCTGCCAGGTAGGCTCAGTTAGCACTTTAGTCCCTCCTGAATGTGAAATTTATGCATACAACTGTTATTCCTATTGACTTATCTGAAGCCAAGTTTACCCCCCTGTGTCTTTTAAAATTTATCTTATGTTCACTGATATCCATGTTTGTATGGATGAGTTTATATCCTTATGTTGAGAGAGGAGTAAGATACTGCATTAAAGCAACTGGTGTCACTCTTTAGTTCTGATGGGTTTTTCTCTGTTCCAAAATATGAAGGTTAGTGATTAGTAGTGGTGTAACTGTGGTGATCCAAGTGTATTATTGGGGTACAGTCTGTAACTAATTCTCCTTGGTAACCTTGTTCACCTTTCACGTCTTGCCACTAATGATGCTGTTATTATTTAGCTCTTAGGAAATTAATGTGATACACCTTGAAGTGATGTTTTGGTTTGATATTGAGTGCCATATATTTCTTCTTCTGGCAATATCTACTTATTTCCTTTGTCCTGATTTCCCTATGTTTTGAAGAAAGAAACACTTTTCCCAGAACTCAAACATCTCTGAATGATTTGAATTATCATTAATTACAGATTAGTAATGTCCTGAGGGCCAAAACATGTTGGAATTCCATTTTCCTGGAATAAAAATTTTTTAAAAAGGAGTGATAACTCACACTGCTAGGGTAATATGGAAAAGAGGAACACCTAGGAGGGGAATGTCCCTAGATCAAAAAGAAGACAGTTGTATCTGTTACATGAGTGGACAGTTTCTTTCTTGAGAAGAACGAGCAGATCAGTAGCAATGGTACCCAGTCGTCACCTGCCTAATGTACTCAAGCCAGTGACTCCTGCTTGTGCCTTCTGTGTTAGCAAAGGTTTTACTCTGGCTTAGAAAGAAGTGGGATGACCCAGTGTGAACTGAGTAGGGGGTAAAATGAGTGACAGAAGGATTCAGCAGTAATTCTGCGTTTCCTTGATTTTGTCAGTTTAAAGTTGACCTCTTAACATTAATGTAGATTTTGTCATTTATTTTTTATGCCTGGTGTACCTACCTTAATACAGGGACAACAGTTCATGCTGAGTGTTTTATATATAATTTATATCCAATACTAAAACCCTTTGTACTGCTTTAAGGGGTTATAAATTCACTGCAGCCTAGCGGATACATTAATGCAAAACTCCTGGCCTGCACATTTTACTTGATGTGAATTGCCTATGATTTTCCACTCTAGACATTTTACCAGCAATATATAAAAAAAAAAAATTACAGAATGTATCTGTAAGCAATAATAAAAGCTGCCTTCCTGGGAATATTCACATCTCTAATAATAATTATCTACCAAAGTTTGGATCAGATATTCATTGTTCACATTATTTTATTATCCGCAAAGCAGTGCTATTCCCAAGACTTGTACAACATCCAAAGTTGTGGTTGTAGAGAAGTGTAACAACACTATATCCAATTTTATTGCACTCTGTCATATCAAGTTAACAACATACTGAGAGTTCTATTTTGTCTTGTTTGTTTACAGTTTGGCTAAGATGAGATAAACTTGCTATTATGATACATAAAAGTCATTCTAAGGGTATTCTATTGTGTTCTGCGAAATTAATACTATAAAACACATCCACTTTGTCTTCACTGCCCTATTTATTATTGGCCTTTCCCATCTTTGGTTAAGATAGATACTTTTTAGATGTGACAAGCGTAGTCCTTTCCGACAAGAACCAGTACTTTTGAGCTGCTATTCTACAGACTGTGCCCTGTATACTCTTGGTTTTAATCAGCTTGCAAGACTAAACATTAAATTATGATGCGACATAAAAAAATAGAAAAATAAAACAAGAAAAAAACATGTGCAGAGCCAAGACAGGGCAGCATGCACTATCTAAAGGAGTTGAATTTGCATCTTTAGAGTTCTAGAGCGGATGTTGGCACACATCAATGTGCATCAATATTAGAAAGAAGAGATGATAGGGCTGGAAGTTTGTTTGGAACCCATTGGTATTGCACTACTTTGTAGGTGTGCAAACATGGTCCTTCCATCACCTAAGTGATGCTTTCTTTCCGTACAATCTCCATTCTTTGGGTGTCTACAACAGAGTCCTGTCACAGAGAACTTCCCAGGTGGAGACACAGTCACGCTGAAGACCTGGCATGGAAGGAGAGAAGCGAAGTGGCAGATCTCAAAGACAGGCTGGGGTAAGAGCAATGAAAGATGTGGGAAACAAAGCTGGGTTGCATGTTGCTATTCTCTTTGTTTTAAGATTCTCCTTTTGTAGCAGGAGCTGGGGGAGACCTCCTGCTGCTCTAGCTCCTGCTGTAGGTAGACAGATAAGGATCAGAGTACTGTTATTAATTCTCTGGGTCTACCAGTTTCCCCGTCCTCCAAGAGTTGCTCAAATCTGAATAAGACCATGGCCTGCCTGGGTCCCCAGGGATGGTTTGCTCCCCACCAAAACCCAAGGGCATCCATTCTGTACCACAGAGCCAGCTTTCATCTCCTGGAGAGGGAAAAATAATGAATCTGAGAAAACTGCAAGGGAAATTCAGGAAGCCAGAGCATCATTATTGATGTTATAGTTTCTTATGAAAGGCTGCAAGGGATCTTTAAGGTTTAAAATAAGCTTTCAGAGCTTCAGTTTTACGTTCAAATAAAATAAAACAAAAATGAAATTAAAAAGGGATTTCCTTATGGACACAGCTTCTCTTGAAACCACACGGGAGCTTTGATCAAACACAGAGCCTTGAGAAAGTGTATTGTATTATGTACAACATTTCCAACAGGCCCCAAACTTCCCTTGGCAGCCTCTCATCTAGGTGCTTACCAAACCAAACACACCTTTATTTCATTTAGTCTCTCAGTCCATCGTGTTAAGGGTACAAGCCCTTAAGAAATATATAAATCTTCTCTGTAAGTGGTATGGAAACATGTCCAACGTGCCAGGTACTGTGTTTCGTAGTAACATGTACACAGAAAAGCTGTCATCCTGTGTAGGGTTAAAATAATACTGCCTTGTTTGCCAGGGAAATAGTTTGTTTGTTTTTCTGAAGGGAAGGACAATTGTTCAGGCTCTTGTAAACTGAGTCAAAATAGATTTCAGCGAAGAGTTACGTTTCATTGAATTATTTGTGACGGCTTTTGATTAATCGCAGATGTGCTAATCAGATTTTTTCAATTTCTTATTAACTACGGTACCTTTTTTTTTCAGGACGTGATTTTCCTTCTTTGCCAGCGATAATGTGAACCTGACCTGGAGGCTGGCTTCGGTCCAGCCTTGGCAGCTTGCAGTCACCGCGCAAAGGAACAGGTAGCCTCTGGCTCTTTGTTTGTTTTAAAGTTTCTGTGATGATTGCGATCTGGCAGTAAGAAGACAGATCCAGGTCTTGTTTTATACAATTGTTGTAACGGGGAAATTTTGCAAAATCCCTTGAAGCCAGTGATGAAACAGGATGACGTTCCTCTGTCACTACACCCCACCAAATGCCAAAGATCAGAATCTGTCCTGTGCATTTAGGCAGAACTCTCCCTGAAAATTAATTAAGATCTAGGGTTTTAAAATGTCACCAAAATATATATATTTAAGAGATAAAAGGTAAAAATGACTTTGAGGTTACAGTCAACACTTAAGCTAATTTAAGTCAATTCTGTTTATTTTACTTACAGGCAGTGAGAGGTATCAGATTTCAACACATCATGCACCTGCATCTTCAGGGTTTGTTTGCTTTCCATCCCACCACCACATTCAGTAGACAATAGTAACAGTCAGTAAGAGCACAGTATTTTCTAAGAAAAAAATGAATGAAAATCCACATCTCAGTTTCTAGAGTTTAAGTAAACAGTAGAGAGCATGGGGGAAATCTGGGATATTGCAAACAGCCCGTAGTTATGCCCTAAGGTCTCACAGAAACCACATGAGTTAACGGCAAGGCGTGATCAGTATGTGTTGATGTTCACCATCGGGCTGCTGCTGCTGAAATTCAAGTTGTCGCCTTTAGGTTTGCGTATTCCTACTTTAACGTGGAATTATTGGAAAATTCAAATTCTTTTTCAGGGCACACAAAAAAATGTCAGCAGGTGCTAATAGGTGTTTGTTTCTCTTTCCTCGAATTGCTTATATATGAGGCTTGACCTCCTAAAGTCAGTAGAAGGACTTTGTTTTTATGAAGCTGTCCATTGAGTGCATGAGGGCTTTTAAACAGGAGGGCAGAGCGTGAAGGTTCACATGTGTGGACATCTCCACAACCAGGAGACCATGTGTTTGTTTCTGTGTGTGTACTTGCAGGAGGCTGGAGGGGTAAGCAGGCAGAAATGTTCTTGGCTTTTTGTTTTCATTTTGTTTTTTTCTTCAAGGAGAGGGAGCTCCATACTTCAGTCTGAATGTAATTCCTCTGTTCAGCTTTAAGTTACATAAAGAGTAATGAAGCTTGGGATAAAAACCCTAAGGTTTTCAATGTGTCTTCTGACTGTTTGTAAGGAATTGAGGTCTATTGGGAGGACACTTCCCTCTATTTATCTTTCCTTTTTAACTCGAGGTTAAGGACCTAATAAATCTCTCGAAGTAGTCCCCCTTCACCTCACAGATATCTTGAGCAGTACCACTGAGTTTCTGTGGCATGCAACCAGCAACTGCCACCCATTACAGCTACTTAATAAAATTACCTGAACGTTGTTTTTCTGCTTTTACTGTTTTCCCATAAATTAGTCAAAAATTGTAAAAAACCAACTAAAAATAGAAAGAAAAGGTGCTGTAAAAATGCTAACTATAAGACTGTAAGGAGCTCCCCAAGTAGTGGAAAGTTTCCAGAAAGATACCTAGGAAACATTCCCTGTTGGGATTTTTTTAAAATTTCTTTAAGCTGGGGATTTTATGAGTGTCTCCTTAGAAGGGAAAGGTTTGTTTTCTTGGCAGGAAGGGCAGGAGAGCAAGTCCTCTAATAGCCATGAAGCTCACAGATCAGTAGGGCAAAGCAGCTCGAAAAGTCCCCTGGCCTCCGCATGAAAAGCTGCCTGACTCCGGACTGCCCAGCCTGTTGGTATCATGGTTTGCCTTGGAGACATGCTGCCACCAGCACCTAATGGCTCGGAACAGGAGCTGGTATTCTTGTCAATTGTCTGAGAGATGCTGTTGGAGTTTCACCCTACTTCTGCTCTAAAATATTCCCTCCTCTCCCCACCTCAGGCTCTTTGCTTTGTGGAGCTGCTACAAGCATCTTGGAAGAGGGTGCATGGTCAAGAGTAATCTTTCCCACATCTCCTCTCGTGATGGGCTTTCAGAGCTTTCCTTTTCCTCCAACTATCATGTATTCATCAGCTCAAGACAAGGCCCAAAGAGAGAATACAGTTACACAAAAGTGAATTTCAAAAGCAGAATTGTTAAACCGTTTTTTTTTTCGTATATGAACTTGCCATGACATGTATGCAAGATATTTTCATTTCCCAAAATGGAGAACAAAGGAGACAAGAGGAATGGTTGCAGTAGAAACATGCAGTTCTTTTTCTTACATTTCAGTTTCCAAACAGATCAGAAAGGAAACAGTTATCTAGGATACAGTAATTTCTCAGTCTTCTCACCACAGCCAGAGTACTGTATTGTTTTGAAATTTGGCACGGAGTTTGGTTTGTTTGTTTCCAAATAGAGTACAGGTGTTCAGATTTGAAGATTTTAGGTTCGTTAGAAAGGCAGAGCTGCGACTACCTGTGTCTGACTTTCTGTAAAGCTGAAACAGTTCAGAGACTGATGTTCTCTGTCTCTCTTTTCCTCTCTCTCTCTTTGATTCTGTTTGTCTAAGTCTCTTTATTCTATTTTTTGCAATTTCATGGCTGGAATTTAGCATTTCTTTTCCAGACAATCTTTCCTCTATCCAATAGCAAGCACACTACTTTTTCCCCCTTCTCACTTTGTGGTGATGAAACATCTTCTGCGAGCTCAGACCTGGCTCTTTATTGCTAACACTAGCTGTTGTTACCAAGAAAACTGGGGAGTTTCCAGGTGAGACGTGGCAGATTTCAGCATTGCGTTTTAGATACTAGATCTAGTACAAGTTTTAGACCCTGATATTTTATTGAAAATTTTGCTCAAAATGAGAGATTGAAGAGAACTATTTATCTAAACAATAAATAATTAAAATATTTAAATGCAGAATTTTATTTTAGTCATCCCCATTTGAAAGCTTTGAGTTTTATATTAATAAAAAGAATCTGGTTCTTCTTTTATCCCTCTTCTTTAAGATTTTACCTATGGCAGAAGAGAAAAACAAACATTCTGAACTTCTTCTCACCTATTCTACAGTTACTTAAATTTCCCATATTGGAAGTTAGCTGAGTTGTCATGGGGGAATATGTTAAAAAAAATCAAACAATAACCTGGATGATGGAGGATGCTAAAAATACTCAAATGTGTGCAGAAAGGCAATTGTTCTTGTTGCCTCTAAAACTGCTTGATTACCACTTGATTATTAGTCTTTTATTTTTATTGCTAGATTACCTGAATGTTTTAGTACCGTCAATGATGGATGATATTTTTCTGAATCTCTTTTACTTCTGCTGTGCGGTGAAGTTCAGCCACTCTGTACAAAGGTTATACCCAGTTAAAACAGCCTGTTAATTATTTATGAGACAGCAAGAAGACCAATGGGACTTTCACTTGTCCTTCTGGAGAAATAATGAGACCATTACAGTCTATTTAACACCATGAAAAACAATATCCACAGGTGACCTTTCAGAATCTTTGCCAAGTTGGATTTATGGCCATCATGTACTCTCATCAAGTAAGAATATCAAAGAGGGGCTTAAAGGTAAATCGGCACTTCAAATGGCAGCAGCGTCCTGAGGTTTGATGATAATAAAATCTCTCCATTTTCCTTCATTTTATTTAAGTGAGTGAATGTCTCTCATAGACCAGATCTGATAGCTAGTGTTGTTTTCTTTAAGTTCTGGGAGCCTACTGAATACTTTGGGTATGTGTTGTGATATGACATAATGATAACAGCTGAGATATTGCCGTGTCTGTTAAAACAGTCAAAATATCTGTACTTGGAGAAAAACTTTGGCACTCCATTCCTTCCGCCACACAGTCCCTGAAACCAACACTGAATATTGAAAGACTGAAAGCTTTTTTAGTAGTGCTTAGGCCACTGGAAAAAAAAAAAAAAAACAAACCACTGTCACCTCCCAGGGGTGACAATTAACTTAAAAATAAAAATACATAAAACTTTGGGTTTAATTAGTAACTAATTCAAAGGAAAATATATGGTTTGCCTGTCCTTTATGGTAGCAAATTATACTGAGGTAGATACAGTTTCAATCCTGATCCCTAGGTGGATTTGAAAAGACATAGACATCTATCAGAATGGTGACTATAGGAAGAAATAACAACTTAATCTAAATGCTGTCACTGAACAAAACAGCAGCATGTAGGACACATGCAGCTGTGAAACTGCAGATGGAATAACAAGGAAGGAAGGAAAAGAAGGAAACAGAAGCTAACTGCATATCTTGAAACAGATGTGAAGCAGAAGGGGCATGTTGCAAGCAGCTGATTCAAAAAAGAAAAAAGAAAGAAGAAAAAAGAAAAAAAGAAAAAAAGGAAAAAAAAGTAAAAGAAAAAAGAAAAAATTGCATTGAACAAATTCTAATGCTTGCTTATCTGTAAAAAATTACAATAATTGGTGATATACAATTTCAAGAGGTAGGCTCCATCCTTGTCTAAATGACTGCACAACAACATGGCTGCAACTTCTTCCTGTGATAAAAGAGCATGACCCACAAATACCAGTGCCACGGGAAATGCCGGGGAAGCCAAACCCAGCATCCAAGGAAAGCTGAGTGCAAGCAGAAGGCACAAGAGTAACAAGATGTTTATTCATCTTCTGTCATGAGCATCACGTTTGTATGCTTTTCTTGGCCAAAGGGATAACATCTTCCACCTTCTGCCTTGTCTGTCCCTTCCTTCTCCACCAAAGCACTGATAGCAATTTCCTCCTCCATTACAGCAAGGGAACAGCAAGGGAGAAGTTTTCTCCCTTATAAGCCTCTGGTTATAGAAATTGTTTCTCCTTTGATGTCAGAAGCCATTTCTTCACGTTGTCTCAGACTTTGGATATGAGCAACACTGACTCCTTTGTGGAGCACGACCCAAGCAGCCTCCTCCTCTGTGTTAAATAAGCCATCTGCCTACACAGCTGCACGGCTCCAGCTATCACTGCTGCTGCTGGCCATCGTGCTCCCAGCTTGTAACCCTAACCCCGTCCTCCATCAGCACCTACCTCTGCCCCCAACCAGTCCCATTCAGCCCGTCAGAAAGAGTTGTAAAATCTCAGCATGTGCCTTCTCAATAGTGCTAGAGCCCTAATGGGCTCCGCGAGTTCCTGCTTGCACCACCTGATGCTGTAATAGCAATGGATGTATTATCTATAAATAATGATACAGAACTTCCAAAGCCTAAGTGACTGTGGATTCAGCAGAAATTTTCGTGTCTCTTTTTCGTATTGAGCAAATTCAAGACCCTCATACCTTCTGGGAAGGAGGTGTTTATTGAACTCCTAGTCAGAAGGCACTTCACAAAGAATGTCCTGAGGATAGAATTACCAGATTTTACTTTAGGGCAACAGAACCTGTATTCCTGTTTGCCCTTCACAGTTCAGAAGCTAGAACAACTGTATATCCTCCCATAACTCATTAGCAGTAAGGAAATTGTAGGATTAAGCACAGTATAATATTCTCCTTCCTCTACTTACTTTTAAAATCCTTGAACTCTGTATTCTCTATTTCTTTTCTCTCTTTTTTTTTTTTTTTTTTTTAAATCCCACAGTAAATGAACTGGAGACTATTCACAACTCAAATATTAAATGCTCTACTATCCAAGATCACCTAAATCCTGGGAACAATGTTGGCTGCTTTCCAACTCAACAGCCCATAATCGGTATATTTTTTTCCAGTTCACTTTCAGAGCTCTGTTAAATTCAGTGTAGTCTGGTGGTCTTCTACAATTCAGTTTTTTAAGTAGACATCAAGTATTTTTGAAAAAACGTGAAGCAAAAAGATGCCTATTCATTTTTTTTTTGTCATAACCAGTGTATTTGTGGTCTGCTTTTGAAGCCCTCCCACGTTCATCCTCTCCTTTCCACCCCCTTGAAGAATCTGATACACCATGTCAAAAGCAGAGCCAATGTTCAAGGAATAGAATATCTGTTCAAATGGTTTCATCTGAGTTTTCACTTTGGGTCTGTAGAGTACCTGCTGACAGGGAGCAGATTCCTCATTTCCTGCTGTTCAGCGTACAACTGGATCGTAAATGAAGCTCTTGACATTGCCTCTGTTACTAAAATCTGGCTGCATCCTCCCATCAAGTAATCTCTTCCTCAAGTCCTCATTTATCACTTTCATATTCCACTTTGAAAGAAACCAAACTTCCACAGAGCAGAGTACCAGAAGGGAACCATTAAGGAGAGGATGTTTGGGGAGCAAATTATCCACACAGACCATCAAGTTTTGTCTATTCGTTTTTATAGGTTCGAGACAAACCTTGATCAAAGAGTGTTTCCTTCCTACCCCCAACCTCCGAACTACAGCAGAAGCGATTTATTTATAAGGAGAAACTGATTTTTGGAAGATTCTGTTTGTTTATTTTAGAGGGACAACCCAAGTTCTTCAGAGGCCACTCTTCTTCAAGGTAAGTTTCTGCCTGGCTTATTCAAACCAGTGTTCTCACCAAAATAAAATACTGTGTATTTCTGATCTGTCACAGTTTGCTTCTAAAGAACAGGGAGCTCTTCTGTCCAAGCAGGAGTAGCCACCCTTTCTTCCTGACTAGCAGATATATGTTTGTGGTAATTGAATGCAGCTGTTCACCTTTTTGCCCCTTCTTAAGCTTTTGAAGGAAATCCTACTTAGAAAGATGCCATTGCCTTCAGCAGGGATCCAGAACGTGAGGGAATGCCAACTGAAAAGACTACCTTTACAAAGGACAGGTACTCCGTGACCCCATTCTCAAATCACTGCAGAGAACATGGGTGTGATGTCACAGGAAAGTATACTTTTCAATTACCTGTATTTTAGAGTCTGAACAGATACCTGACATTTCTCTAAATGAAGGTCTTCCATAAGTGAGTTAGATAGCCTTTCAGTCTCTTGGATGGAGGTGTCAAATTCTTTTGCCTGTGAGATAATACATATGAAAAAGACTTCTATAGGTGTCTATAGACATCTCATCTGTTACGTGTCAGCATTGCTGCCCTCATAGAGATGTCCAGGAAGTAAAAGTAGGGAAGTACTCAATGACAGACCCTTGGGTCTACACGTCCTCTCCCATACTATCATAAAACTATTAATGCAGGTGGACCACCGAATACAGCCATAAAAGTGAAGGACTGAAATGAACTTTAGAGCTTACTGTTTGTTATTTGCAATGTCACTGGTAAACACAATTTTACGTTTATACCTGCACATTTGGATGAGACTCTAATGTGGACCTTCAGCTTTCATAAGTGAATACATATTTCAGCATTGCAAATTTTGGGAGCACGCGTTTAGGACAAAAGATAAATTTCCTATAAATACAAATTAATATACTGTGACAGCTAATGGAAAGTGCAAAATTAATATCAGGAATTAAGTCTCAGGAGAGTTAATAGTAACAATAGCAAGACTTTAATATATTAATAGCTGTACTCAAATCGTGCACTTCTTCAGAGATATGCCAGTGCAAGCGTGAGTGACAAGGGCAATGGAAGTGCTGTAACTTCTTAAAACGGATCTTAAATTAAGCAGATAGTTTCATTCTCTCAGGCTACAGACACAGGATCCAGTAGATAATGCTCAAGCCATAAGCCCGGATCAAATCTCGCTGCAGCAGCAGTATACAAAGGGGCAGAGAATAAGCAGTCAAAAGCATGCTGACCATGCATTGAAGAGAAGGCGTTTGAAAGCCCCTATTTACCCTTGTTTCAGCCAGGGATACAGTTCTCAGTGTATGGGTGATGCAAAAATAACTCGAGGATTGTGTCAAGCATCCATCCACAGGATTTTAAATAAAGATGAGCTGATGTGTTAGAGATCAACTGCACTGCAAGCATGTCCGCAGTGCTCTGTGGAGCGCGGTGCAGTGTTTCCTGAGGCAGGACAAAAAAAAAGCTATTACTCACACAAAATGACACATCACCCAATCTAGTGAACTAGGATGCCCAAAATTTTGTAACACTGAGGTAGGTCTGGCTCAGGCACGTCTGCACCACATCATACAGGCATATATATGGGCAACACATGTCCGCAGTCCTAAAGGAAAATTCTTCCACAGGTAGTTACTGATAGTTTTACTAGGTTAAAATCAGCCAAGGTGCCTCACATCACTGCTGGTACAATTTTGCCCCCTGAATCTGGAAGCAAACTCTCCTGTAATTAGAAATCCAGGAAGAATTAAGGCAGCCTCTGAAGTGTGAGGAGCTTTCACAGCATCTGCCCTCACGCTTTTACGGACACCAGTGAGACAGCACAGCTCTACATGAGGATAGATCACAGCTCCTGAATACTTATTTATGGGAAGAGAGGGAGAATCTGTGAATATAACAGCAGCGCTTGGCCTCTGCTAACGCAAACGTTCTCAATGGCTGAGAAGGATGCCAAATTGAAGAAGCCAGAATTTCTTGAGGGGGAATAAACATTTTTCCACTGTCTTTTTTTTTTTTTTTCCCCTTACATTTTTTAACAACCTTTGAGAATCTTTTGGCTGCAGCAGCAAAACTGTCTACAAGAAAAAAATAAATTACTAATTCCTTCAGTTTACTCTCTGGCATAAACTTGTTAAACCTTGACTGTCTTTATTACATTCTGAATTAAAGCATTTCTGCTGAATGTAGTGATTTATTTATATTTTTGTTGTTTCTGTTGGCATTTTATGTTCAGACATTTTTTGAAGTACTTAATATAAAATAAACTCACATGCAGATAACTTTGGAGCAGTGCAGTACTTTAAAAACCACATGTTTACAATAAAACAGTGAGAGCTTTGAAATCAAAGTTAAGCTCAGGAAAAAAGTTAGAAAGGTTTCTGTGCTCATGAGTTTCATTCTGTCCGAGTTGGGCCAAAATTCTTTTCTCATCAAAAATGACTTAAATCTGGACTTTCCTCAGTAAGTCAGTGAGGATACTTCTTACATGTCTCTCTCAAGAAAAGTAGAATCAGGACTTCTGTTCACATTTTTGGTCTAGGTAATGGAAAATCCCAAAAGCTGAAGAAATTGAGCCATGTGGATAAAAGACTGCCATCTAAGACCCAAGGGTTTCATCCATTCACTCAAAACGTTTTTGCTGCCTCTATCCTTGATTTCTGTATGCTCCAACTCTGTATCCTTTTGTAAAGGTTTTTTGTAAGTGAGGGTAGACTTTAAATGAGAGTCTTTTACTGGCTGCATTAAAAATATGAAAGATATAGTATCATATCAACTCTGAGCTGATATGGAGCAGCATTTTTCCTGACATTTTTGGCTGATTTTTATAATGTTTTGGTGGTGGGAAAATGACCAAAGAACGGTAAAAACAAAAACATCATTCATTTATAGCCAGATCTTTTCTGAAAAATATAAACTAAGCTAGTGTTCTCTGAAGATTTCATCTTGCTTTAATTATACCTTAATTGCGCTTTAGCAACTTAGTTTAAGAAAGGTAAGAAAAAGGCAGGTATCAGCTTTAAAGACGCCCTACATTTTTAAATCTCTAATTGAATAACTAAGCAAATGCATATTTAGCGTGCAATTCTCCTCATTTTTCGTTATCATTGCCTGGTTCGTCCAGTTCAGAGCTCAGTGACTGGAAGCTTGGCCTGTGTTTTCTGTTCTGGCCACTTGAGGGAATCAGTCTGTAGCTGTGGTCCATAATTTTTGTTTTTACTTTAAGGAAGTAAGAAAAATTATATTTGTTGCAGAAAGTTTTCCAACTTTACTTCAACATGAAAGACATCACAAAGTACCGGCTCAGAAATAAATTACTCCCTACATACTAAATATCCAGGAAGGGAAAAAAAATGTTGATAAATGAGAGTCTTGGGAGTTGCTAAGTGAGGTCCCTGCACACAATTTATGATCATGCACTCTTGGACTTCAGAATGATTAATACAGCTAATTCTCAGTAGAATAAGAGCTGTTTTAGCCCAGGAGAGAACTGTACGCTATTGTTTATAGAAGCAGATAACATCAAAGTGGCCCACTGCTTGTGTTAAGCAAATACAGAATTCTGGGTCAGTGCAAATTAATCCTAAAGGAGTAAGAAAAAGTTCTTAATGACTGTTAGATCAGTGTGTTATCACTTTTCATACAACCGAAAATGGTAGAACTGTTAATGAGAATTACAAATGGCCTCGCTCACCGCAGCATGTTGGCAGCTGTCTGTTAGCGTGGTCACCATTAAGTCCTCTCATGACCTGTACATAGGACATTTGCTAATGAGGTGAAGAAGATTTAGCGAATTTTCTAAGATGTTCCAGCCATTTCAAAATGGTCTTTTGCAACAAACACGCAGAGCGTTTTACACTGCAATTAGCTGAGCAGACCAAGAGCGTTAAAATCCTTATCTTCTATTCATACAGTAAGATCTAGTTTACAGAAATAAATTAATTGAATTTATACATGACGTCACTGTAAGGGAAAAAAAATAGTTTTGTAGATTGTGTCTATTAAGCTGTGTTTTCAAGTTCAAAGACAAGGAAAGCACACAGTTTAGCTCTGTTTAGAAGGATAGGTTGCATTTTGCAGACTGACAGTACCACAAAGTTAACTACAAATTGCCTTAGAAACATTATTTGGTTCCCTTAAAGTACAACTTAACAGCCAGACCACAAGAAGGTCTAGAAAATAAACTTCCTTTATTTGTTTTTAGGAGGTGATCTGGGTTTTATTGGTAATGATTTCTGCACCTCTGAACATACCCCAACACATTATAATTCTGTTCCAGTCCCTCTGACGTGATCTATGCCCCACGTTACGGGATGGGGCAGGGCTGTTGACAGAGAAGGAGTGGGAATAGGCTGACAGGGTACAGTGGCCTTGTAAGCTGCAGGCTCGTTAGCTGCGCTGGCGGGACGGAAGGGCAAAAGTCTCCTCAATCCCTCTTGGCAGGTCCATGCCGGTTTACAAGTCATCATAAAATGGTATGAATACACACTCTGTGGGCGATTTAACTCTCCCAAAATAGTCACGGTACCATTATTTGTCCGTTAAATTTGTTTTGAAACAAACTGTCTTGTTTCACAAAGGATTATTACAGCAAGAAACTATTTACATATTTATTAGGTCCTCTGATGTATTGTCCTCTGGTACAGTTGTCACTCAGCAAAGTTCATACACACAGTTCAGTGTTTCTCAGAATACTTGGCCATGAAATCAAACACTTTTCAGAATGCGGTAACAGCAAAAACAGCTCCTCCCCTTGACTTTCAGGTTTTCTTTCTATTGCGTCATGTCTGGGGTGCATCTTTGCATATGGAGACATGTGCTGATGTAAGCCAAGGATGTGAAATACCCCTGTGTGTGCACAGAGGGAAAATGTTTGTCCTGCATAGGACACCAGCTCTTTCTTTTTTCCCTCACATTATACTCTTACATGGGAGAGTTCTTTCCTCAGGGAATGAAACAGGGTAGCGCTGTATCAGGCTTGCTTTATTCTAGCATCAAACTTCCCTGAAGATCTCCGTGATCATTTTGTAGGTATCTAGGTGGGGGGTAACCCAGATCCCTACATCTGCTGTCTGAAGCAAATGAGCCAACTCTTTAGCAACACACAGAGGGGCTTCAGGCGTTTGCCAAAAAAACTATGGTTGGTTGGAAAAGCTGCCGACTTCCGAAATTAATAGTCTCCCAAAGGAGAGAGTTTATTAAGAAGAGAAAAAAAAATCCCACAAATAAAATGAAAAACACATCTTCCTCTCTTTAGCCCTTCTCACTCAGTTTGTTTGAGGAAGGGAAGCAGCTCTCCCTTTCACCCATGGTCAATCAGTTGCCTGACCAGGAGGGAGGTTACCTCGAACTGCATAGGCAAAAATTGCACAGCCTGCGGTCTTTGTCCTAGGGAAATTGTCCATGGGTGGTTCTTATGTGCACTGCCTCATCATTGCTTAACTAAAGCATTCATATTTAATTTTTTTGATCTTCTCACAGGAGTCTGTCCCTCCTGCCCTTTAATCAGTCTTGATGTTTCTCTCTGAACTCCCTCCAGTATGTCTACATTTTTTGCTGGTATGTATCTGGAACTAAACACGGTGTAATGAGTGCAGAACAGAGCTACAGTGTAATGGACACACAGGAGAAAAAAAAAAAAAGTGTGTCTTTGCACTTGGGTAACCACTGTCTAGCAGAGTTAATTTACAAAGTTTGTGTTTGAAAAGGCACAATATGCTATTTTTCATTTGCAGACAAACTTCTGAAATCTTCCACCTCCACTCTGATACTAGAAAAGAGAGGAAATAAAGAAAACTACTGAGTGACTGCCTGTGTTTCATTCAGCGTTTGCGTCTCAAAAGACCATGCACAGACCCATTAAAATGCTCTGCAGACTTTCTTGGTGCCTGGCTTGTCCAGTTTGCCCTTTCTAGCATCATACGAGTAATATGCTGTGCAACTGGCCACTCTGACAGCTTTCATGATGCCGAAGTTTATGGCAACTGTAAATCTATTAAGCCACAATTTGCACTTAATAAAATGAAACAGCAAGTAGTTAAACGAAAGCTCAATCCTGAACTGGAGAACATTTTTCAGGAAAAGTCATTGAGCCTGCCATTGCTACTGCTGCCTTCCTTTGAGAAATTCAATCTTGCTGATTGAGGAAACCTGGAGAGAGAGGCGGCTATTCCTTCCTTCGGTTCGTAATTGCCCCGTAGACCATTTAATCATCCGTAGATGAAACAAAGCCTGTGCTGTGGCGTCGCGGAAGGGCAGGCGTGCGCTTATCAAACGCTTCCTACCCACCGAGCGGAGCTGGGAGCTCATCCCGCTGCCGCTGAGCAGCCCTGCTGTCAAAGCGAGGAGCTGAGAGCAGACGGGCTCTTCCTGCTGTCACTGCGCCGGCCGGCCTTGGTTTCATTACAGTAAAGTCTGTGCAAGCCAATTTTTCAGGAGAGGGTCTTGAAGCAGAGAATGAAGGTCTGCCCGAGAGGGCAGATGGGCACTGAGACACCCGCCGGGACAAGAGCTGCTCGGTGCTGTCTTTACAAGAAGAGATAAGCACTGAAAGTTAAATAAGAGGAGCAAGGATTTACTGGCTCCTGTAAAACACACTTCTCTGTCAACATTCTTCGTACCCCCGTCTCTGTCTGTGCTCCATATTGCGGTGTTTCTTGGTGACCAAGTGGATGTCCCTGTTTCACAGATGAATAGTCTGGTCAGAAACCATATGCCCAGTTTCATTAACTAGAAGGAGAAAAAAAACCTGGCCAGGGGAGGCACTGAGAGCTCGAAAACCTGATCCATCGTACTAATTGGTTGGGAATATTAGCCTTTAGTTGAGATTTGAAATCCATTTCCTCCTGAATATAGGCAATTTGCCTAACAGCTCAGGCACTATACATAACCACGTAAAGCTTGACATGCTGCCCTTGACTCCTAGCTCGTATTTTCTGGAATACACCGAGAGAATGTGGCACTTCAAACAGAGTTGAAAGAACTGGCTGCTCCTGGGAGGGCATCTCTGGGCACGTATCTTCCCCCCTTCTGAAACTTTTTGTCGGGAAGACTTCTGACAAGGATTTTTAATTCACAAAAAACGCTCAGCGCTGACTAATGCATGCCAATTAAGTTCAGCCCATTGAATCAACAGTTTCCTGTTACCTGTTCCCTCAGGTAGAACAGCGGCTGATACCCCTGCCCTTTCCCAGGCTTCTGTGCAGGGACCTTTCCTGCCTGAAAACAGTGGGTACACCTGTTTTCTGAGCGCGGAAGGCCAGCACCTGAAATCCTAGGAATGGGCCCGCTATTGAGAAAAGGGTGCTTGATAAGGCAGCCACTGTGATAGGCAGCGGAAATTTGATGATGAAAGGAGATGCCTAATAGATTAATCTGGTGTGATTTGCCAAAACACAGGGTTTTCTGGAAGATTATCCACACTCGCAATAGGAAGCCCTTTGTTTTGTAAAAGTCCCCACTTATCATGGTATTCTTTATCTCAACAAGAAACATAATGGTTTACTTGTTTACATGCATGGCAGATATATTCAGAGCTGGGCTTAGGAACTGTGAACTCCTTTTCATTTGAAATGTTTCCAGCGGGCAGGTTATTAGCTGAGGGGGAACAAGCAGTTGGACGCACATAAAATTTAAATCTGCCTTGCTTAGATTGGCAAAAATGAATGTTATTTCATCCACTGGGAAAATGTTTTACTTCCTGCTCAAATACTTTTGGAAGAAAATCACAAGCTCATTTGTAGCCATCATATATGTATGTATATATTTTTTTAGAGTTAAGTGGTATGTCTACAGAAACGCATTTGTTACTGTATACCAGTTATTTTCCACTAATATTAATTATTTTATTAGCTTGTCTTTACTTCTTCAATTTTACTTTGATTACTATAAAATGTGACTGATGGCTTTACATTATTTATACTGAATGTGTGGCTGGAATCTAGCCCTTGATGTACCTTGGATAGAACTGCTTTGGTTTCTGGAATTGATTTTTAAATACCTTACACATCCGGGACGGCAGAACTACCAAAGCACTGTGTTCTTGAACTCTGAAAATAAACAAAAACTACCGCTTTAGAAAACAGCTTTATTGAAGCCCTTTTTAGCAACCTTACATCAACAAAGCTTTCTGTAGAATGCAATATTAAGCTTGCCAGATACACAACGTACACGCCGCACAAAAGTGCGCGTAGCAGGAACACGCGTTGTCTCAAAGGAGCTGGAGCACTAAAAGCACGGGAGTTGGATGGAGTTATTTTTCTGCGCTCCGCCATGGTAGTGTATGGTGCGTACCGCGCGGGCTTTAAACGCGCTGCAGAGGCAGTCAGTTTCCATACCATAATAAGTACGAGGTGGGGGGCCGCTTCAAACAATGCTGAAAGAAAGGGAAGCCAAGTAAGCGAGCTGCTCGCCCTGATGCCGCAGGATTAGTTGTGTGGACCTACCTCAGCAATCCCCTGCAGCCAGCACAACAGCAAGGAAGGAATGGGAATTAGAAAGAGGGGGGAGATAGGGTTGAAAATCTGATAAATCCATCAAAAAGAATAGATCTCCAAAGATTTGTCTGTCTAGACCAGTGGACGGCTGCAAACGGGAGTTAGCGGCTCATGCAAATGGATACAGTGTAATGAAAAATTACCATGGAGTAATGCTTGGCATAGACAAAGGATTTTATTTTACTTGTAGGACATATTTTATGGTTTATGAAGACATTGGAAATCTACTTTCTGTTTTCTTCTTCCATATTCATAGTTTACATTACTTATTTTACAATGTGTTCAGGCACACATTGTACTTTTTTCTGCCTGCTCCAAACCTTCCTATAGTTCAAACGGTGCTTAAAGCCAAGTCCTGCAATTCAGCATAGTCAGCGCCCAGATGAAACTGTGGAGTGAGGGGAAGGCCTTCAGAATTTGCTTGGAATTAGGGCAAAATCACCACAATCTTTGCAAAATGTCTTCTTCGGGCTTGCAGTGTCCATGCAGTGTTCATAAAACCCTAAGGTGGAATCAGCAAGCAGAATCAAATACAACCCCAAAAAAAAAAAGAATTTAAAAAATACTTTCGTAATTTCCTTTTGTTAAGTTTTACACCAGCTTCACAAAACTGTCTGAATAAAATCACGTGCTGGAAAATAGCAGCATCTTCTGGCCACAATCAATGAGACTACTTTCAGAGGAACGCCCTTAGCAAAGCAAGAGTGACAGCTATGCTCTGTTAAATGTAGAAGTAGAGTCAAAAAAAAAAAATTTCTTAACGTACTTCTTAGCACCTAGTTCTTTCTTGATACTTACTGAAACAATTGTACTTCCAATACTTTCTATATTTTTAGTTTAGGCTGGTGATTAAAACATTCTAGCAAAGATGAGATGATTAAACATTTTAGCCTTTCAAGGCACATTGCTTCCACTACAAAAATGAAAACATTTCTCATTAGGGTAAGTATGGTCAGCCTTATGTTTCATACCACTGTTTCTCACTCCCTTATCTTGAACATATTAATGTAGGCTTCTAAAAGGCTCCTTGCTTTTTCTTTTTTTTTGGGGGGGGGAGGAGCGGGGAGTGGGTATTGGGTTTTTTAGAATGGGTTTGTTTGTTGGTTTGGGGATTTTTTTATTTTTTTTTTAGCAAATGCATCACATTCATTTGTTTGTTATTAAAAGCTTATGGTTATATCACCAGACACTAAAAATATATTTCCTTTTGTACAGATACTAAAATACTATGTCTGACTAGGAGTTCTCCCTAAAAAATACCTTCTGGGTTGGTCAAGTTTCTGCGTGTGCACTCATAGAGCACCTATGGCATTGTAACCCAGCCTCGAGATAAAATTTGCTTGGTTATGTTAGAATATTTTCATTAGAAGCTGACTTCTACAGATAACTTTGGTTTATTATTGCTATTTTAATGGCAGAAGTGTCTATCCACATCCCAAGTCTCCTGGAGGAATATGTACCTCCTTGAGAAACAGAAATACAACAGCAAACCGAAGAAGTGCGGATGCACCATGAAGAACGTGACCTGGCCTTTCTCATGCTATAGCATGCTGCACTCCAAAGGAATCTGCAGCAGTATTTTAGATCAGACCTGAACAAATCTCCTGGTTGTTCCCATTCACTATGCTTTGGTTCACAGCACAGAGTGGTCTAAGAGCACATTCAATAAGCATTTTTTGGATGAAACCAATCCAGATGTGCTCCAGGACCACACCTAACGCACTCCAACAGCTAACAGGTTGCTAACAGGTCCCAGAGCCAGGCACAAACTAGCCCAAAGCAAACCCCCTCTGACACATGCCTGGTCCTCAGCACCAACAGATTCGCTCCACCGATCTGCTCATACCAGCCTGTACTACCTGCTACTGTACGCGTAGCTGCTGTGACCAGCACTAATTTTGCCATATGGAAGGAAATTTATGTAAATAAAAACACAGCGGTGGATTTCAGAGCAGATTAAGATCTCCTGGCGCAAACAGAAGTATTGCATGCCGAACGGGTGGTTTGCTGGGAGGCAGGGCTTCGGCTGAAGCAAAGCGTCTCAGTAGATGTACGGAGGAAGCCCTGACACTTCCACGCAGGGCTGTGTGCCGCTGCTGCTTCCCATCAAGTCTGTCACTTATCATTACAACAGACATTTGTGAGCGTGACTGAGGAAGAGAAAAGACTTGATTTCAAATCAGTTGCGAATGTCCATCACAGGAAAATATCTCAATGCATGGAAAGACTGCTGGGAAAAAAAGGCATGTATAACGATAAAGTAGCAGGCAATGGCACATCTCTGAATGGTGACACAGGCCCTTCAGCATTTCTGGTTTGCCATTAGAAAGGGACAAGACAGACTTTTGTTTCTGGAAGTTCATGGGTTGCTTTTTTGCTTTGTTGCTCCAGTGAAGTCTAGTAAAAGATAGCAGCTCTCCTTACAAGCCTTGACTCAGTCGTAAACCTAGATCATCCAAGCTACGACAACAACGGGACAAACTCCGCATAGTGCAAATGAAATTTGCAGGGTCAGCATGAAACTGATCCTGGCTCTTGGATGAAGAGAGAGCTATATATGTTGTGTCACATCCACGGAGCTGCCAGCACCTGCTAAGAACCTTCAACACAAACTGAAGCCAAAGTGAGCTGAGGTCACGCTTAAAGCATGCCAGGATGGATGAAGTCATTGTGTTCAGCAATCCTGTCTAAATGTAGTGGCGATGTATACATAATGCAAAACCACAGCCCTCTGTCCATCCTCTGTTCCAGTTGCCCTTGGTCCTGTTTTATGGGCTATATGCAGAAAAGGTAGCCTTTGGCTGCATGAAACATCTACAAAATTGATTTCTGCATTGTTAGATTAAGTACAGACTGGACCAAATTTAGCCCATCATATTTCCAAAGTTTTCCAGAAGATGTTAAATATGTCTTAAATTCGTCTTTGAAACAAATGTGAGAAGTATATGTTATAGTGTGTGTTCAGTTCTACTGACCTCCCTAATGGGAAGATAAACATTGCAGAAATCTTTACTGAACAGAAGGATGACTTTGGCATGTCAGCTCTCCACCATTGGATCTGAGGCAAGAGAACATTTATTGTTTTCAGGTCTCTGAGATTTTTTAAAAGAAAACCTTGGATTTTTGGCAGCAGAAAATAGAAGCTTTCAATTCAGACAAAAGAATTGTTGCTTCTGGTATGTGTCCAAAGGATTAAATACAACATAAAAACTAATATACATCTGTCTGTACCTTAATGCTGATGAAGTCTGCACTGTACTTTTGTCCTCCTCATCTTTATTTATGGATGGATTTGTCATCTTTTGCTTCTTTGGTCATCTTCCCTGTACCACAAGAGGACATGGTATGTGGCATCCCTTCACTCTCTCATTTGGCTGTACACATCCAGGAATTGACACTGTAGCAAAAGGTCGTCAGACCTATAAATTAGTATGATCTTTGTGTAGAAACTCATACTCTTTCACATTGGAGGGACAGTTTCCTTTATCTAGTTCGATGTCAAGCATACCATAGAAGAAATGCAGCTGTTTCATTTTGGAGCCAGTAGACAGTTCTCATCATCAGTAGCAAAATGACAACTGTTTGATTCGTGCTATCTGCTTGTCCCCTCCGTGTGTCTTTCCTCTTTCCTATCCCTGACCTATCATCCATCCTACGAATGGCTCGTCACTACCCATGAAACTGGACGGAACTATATTCAGTTATTCTCTGGAGAGGAGTCACATTGCTAGTTGCAGCCTTGCGAGACTCTTCACTTAAAGCCAAATCACCACTGGACAAAGAGATTCCTCCATCTCTTCTCTATCCTTCTGAGCAATGCACATGGCAGAAGGATTTCAGTTGTCTTCTTCCAGTTTAAACAAAGGCTGTTCAGGAGAAATGAGCATTCCCATTGCCATCCTTCTCTCCCACACAAATGATGATCGTTTATAGCAATTTACAATAATACAGCTTTGGAAAATATATATTGGAGGAGAAAGTGTTGTTTTAAGAACTATGTGGAATTTTCAACATAAAACTAAGAAAAGCACAGGCAACTTTTAGTGGTAAAATATTTAAATCCCTGCATATTTGACAGATTATTCCACATGAATGATAATGATTTGTTGGAAATGTCACCATAGCAGCTACATATAAATATATACAGTCTAGTCTGACTTCAGAATAAAGCAAGGTTTATCTTTACTACCTGGTATGCCACCAAGAATAGAAACTTCTCCTTCATATTCTTGAGAAAGGAGACCCAAGGTTTGCATTTCTTTTATTTTTTTTCTTTCATTTAAATAGTGAGAAAATTGCAGCGCAAGCTAGCCAGAAAACATTGGCAATTGCACATTGGAGAGGCTTGAGGGGTGAAATCTGAGAATCCCAGAGACAAAAAAGGATGTTGTCAGGAACAGAAACTTAGACTTGGTAGCCACCCTCTTAGAGATGGTAAAAAAAGCCATGAAAATGAATTACTTTGCCAAGGGATGAGTTGGAAAAGGAGAAAGTGAGTAGTGAAAGAAGAAAGCCTTAAGAAGACACCAAAAGGCAGAGTAAGAGGAGAGGCAGTGAAAGGAGCAGAGGAAGGGAAATACTGAATGGTTCCAGAATCATTAGGAAATCAGAGGTGGAAGCAATTCAGTTGTCAAGGAGAGAGTGACCACAGAAGAGCAGTGATGGAGAAGCAGCAAGAGAAATCCACTTACAGAAGGTGTCAGTCGCCTTGGTGAAAGCACTGCAGGAAAGCTGGTTGTAGAGGAAGATGTGCAAAAGGGCAGCCCCTGAGCCAGGAAGTAAAGAAGAGGTGGAAAACAACAGAGCCCATGAGGAAACCTCTCTGTCCACTCTGCACGTAGTCATCCCCACCTCTGCCCCTCAGGCACACGCTGGACGGAGAAGTGATGGCAGACTGCATGTCTGTTAATGTAGCTGAGGGTCCTAATCACGTTCCTTCATAGAGAAATTACATGTCTTTAGGCCTGTCCTGACGGGGAACGAAACCTTTTCTTATATTGTTGTGGCTGTTGATCTTGTGCTGAGAGCATAGAATCATAGAATCATAGAATGGTTAGGGTTGGAAGGGACCTTAAAGATCATCCAGTTCCAAGCAGGGTCTAAATGAGCTGCTCCTCCACTTAGGCTGTTTACACCATTCATCTGAAGGCATTTGAAGGTAGTGCCTAAGCCAGGGTTCGGGTCTCTCCCGCTCCCACACAGTCAGCTGAACAAGAGAGGTTGCTCCAGGCAGCATTTTCAGGGCTCATAACACAAGTTTCTTTTCTTGACTTCCCTCCGGAAGCCACTTTTTCCCTCTCTGGCCTGTACAGGGGACCTAAGGAGCCCAGCCCCTGAAGGGGCAGTGCTCCACCACCAGGTCTCCTAAGCCAGCTCCAGATTTCACACTGAAAGCAAAAGCTATAGGTAAAGAGAAGTTAAAAGCTTAACTTCATATATCTACCAAGATTCTTTTTTCCCCTTTTTACTTTTTTGAACGAGTCATATCCTAAACACTTTTCATTCAGATTAAAAATGGTAAATTTTAACCTACCTAAAAATGTAGGTCGATCGCTTGTCAATTTGAAAACGCTTAAAATACATGTGTGAAATAATAGGAAGAGTTGTAAAGCTAATGCTCGCACTCAGCAGTGACGAACAGGAACAGAAGTTTAACGTTTTGTCCTTTAAAAGAAGCTAATGTTGTATGCGTTGATGTGGAAATATCGCAGATCCTGTTTCAATTAAATAGCTTCATTGAAAGCCATACCATGAAGATCGAATGCTGCTATTTACTGAAAGTGATAAATTATCCAAGGATTATAGTTCGTAAACACAAGACTCAATGTCTAGGAAAAAATGTAATAACTACCTTAGGTATATTTAAAAAACAAGCTGTTCTGTGAGTAGCTAACAGAGCCTGATCCCCTGTATGTTTGTGTCTTATACCCTCTCTGCGTTACTACTGTATTAACCCTATTAATCTCTCATGTCCCTACTTGATAATCTCTTTTGGCAAGAGAGAGTATGGCCTGAAGCCAGCCCAGAGCTATGGGTTTACCGGTGAGCTGGCCAATACGTGGCCAAGAGCATCCGTTGTGCATCTGTCCGTTGCCAGGTAGAAGCAAAGCTGACTACGCCGAGCGGGGGCCAAGTTACCTGGAAGAACAAATACGTTTTTTCTCTTCCATCCAACCACAAATTTTCACGGCAGTTATTGGAACTTAACGATGTTCGGGAGTTCTCCTCCTCTCTCAAATGTGGTTGAAATTGGCTGGAACTTTTGTGGGGACAGGAGGGGGTAGGGGGGAAGAAGGAGAGAGGGAGAGAGAAAACAGGGCTAAAAATAACAACGTTTGAATTTTTCCAGGTCATTTATCTTGGAATATTAGAAAATGTAATGTGCAAAATAATACCTTTTCTTTTCCCCACTAAAGACACAGAGTAGCAGTCATAAATTGATTATTTTTATTTTGATCCAGTAATACACTTCCATACACATTTTCTTCAAGTCAGAGTATATGCACTTTGAGCTCTGTATTGTTCATCTCCCAAAAGGACAGACAACACACTAGGGAGTCCCTCAGCCAGTGCGGGGGAAGAGCACTTTCCAGTGTGCGGATTATTACGGAGATAAGCCCACAGCTGTGTGAGGAGCACATTGATAGAACCACATCTGTTTACGTCAGCTGGGGATCTATCACTTATCTGTAGTAGTATGTTTCCCAAGACAGCTTAAATTATCTGGACTTAATACCTGATTATATGGTTATTTTAAGAACTCTACAATGGCCCATAAGAGAAATCTTACTGTCTTCAGTTGTCTTGTCTAATTTGTACTCTAGGTCCCATAAATACTACTGATACTATGTATTAATAAACTAAGGGGAATGTTTTTGATAGTCTCTGCCATTGTGTTCACACTACTCATCAGTAAAGTTATTTATAATTTTGAGGAGTTAAAAACCTTTCTTTAAAGTAATCAGGCTCAAAGGCTGGTCCACAGTCATAACTGAGAGTACCAGGAGTTGGAATGAAATTCAACTCCTGAATGCTAATGCCAAGACCAAGACACAGTAGATCCAGGACAGCTCCCACTGCTTTTGGCATTCTGATACCATGGATAAATATCAATCATTATTTTTGAGAATATTATCCTCCCTTGAGTTCCTATTTTCATACTCGTTTTGATTTGGCTTACTGCGTCTTAATTACAAATCTCTCCTTCCTTTTCCATGCCTATCTCTATGGCATACAATTATATGCTATAGAGGTGCAAGACACCACCAGATCAGCGTGTGGCAGATGAAACGCAGATGCATCTAGCAAAGGCTTTGCAGTTACGTATGTCGTAACGTATAGTTTTCATCAAGTGTCACTCAAAGGAAATAGGTTTACATACGTACATGTTTATCTCTGTCTTCCCTCTTACCCCCTCATCTTTCTTTACTTTCTTTACTTTCTTTGTCTTTGTATATCTCTACTGTTCTGTTCCTGTTTCTTCACAGAACGGCACGATTTTATATGTTTAGATGTTAACAATGAAAAAGTAAAATAAAATGGATCACTGTAAACATTGGCTTTACAGAGAACTGTCATGGACAATGGCCAAGGAAATACTACTTCAAAGTCAGTAAAGAAGCCAAAACTTTTAAATTTCACTGCCTCCAATGCACATCAAACTAACGTTCATTCCATCAGGAAAAATACAGATCACTTAGAAATTTAATTACATTGACCTTCAGGGGTGATTTGTACTTGCTATCACTGCAAAGCCAGCAATACAAACTCTCAGAATACGATCTTAGTGCCTACAGTCCCTTGTTCTCATTTTTAAAAATTAATGACAGTGCGTCTGTCCATAGGCCAGATCTCAAGATGCCAAACTTTTATTTTTAATTTTTTGTCCCCACAGGAACATTAAGGGATACATGGATCATAGAATCATAGAATCATAGAATCATAGAATCATAGAATCATAGAATCATAGAATGGTTTGGGTTGGAAGGAAACTCAAAGATCATCCTGTTCCAACCCCCCTGCCATGGGCAGGGAAACCCTCCACTACACCAGGTTGCCCAAAGCCTCATCCAACCTGGCCTTGAACACTTCCAGGGATGGGGCATCTACAACTTCTCTGGGCAACCTGTTCCACTGCCTCACCACCCTCTGAGTGAAAAATTTCTTCCTTAGATCTAATCTAAATCTCCCCTCTTTTTGGTTTAAATCCACCGCCCCTTGTCCTATCACTACATGCCCTTGTAAAAAGTCCCTCTCCAGCTTTCCTGTAGGCCCCCTTTAAGTACTAGAAGGCTGCAATAAGATCACTCCGGAGCCTTCTCTTCTCCAGGCTGAACAGCCCCAACTCTCTCAGCCTGTCTTCATAGCAGAGGTGCTCCAGCCCTCAGATCACCTTTGTGGCCCTCCTCTGGATCTGCTCCAGCAGCTCCATGTCCTTCTTGTGTTGGGGACTCCAGAGCTGAACACAGTATTCTAGGTGGGGTCTCACGAGAGCAGAGTAGAGGGGCAGAATCACCTCCCTCGACCTGCTGGCCACACTTCTTTGGATGCAGCCCAGAATACGGTTGGCTTTCTGGGCTGCCAGCGCACAATGCCAGCTCATGTTGAGCTTCTCATCGACCAGCAGTCCCAAGTCCTTTTCCTCAGGGCTGATCTCAATCCATTCTCCACCCAGCCTGTACTTGTGCTTGGGATTGCCCCAATCCACGTGCAGGACCTTGCACTTGGTCTTGCTGAACTTCATGAGGTTCTCAATGATGAGGATGAGGCTGAGAGTTTTGTTCAGATCAACTTTTTACATGTATATTGTTTCACATTGAAAAAAAATTGAAGAATCCTATGCATAGAGAATGAACATCTTTATTTATAAGGAACTAACTGTTTTGTCTGTTCTTAATTTATTACCCATTCAGTTGCTTTCTGAATATATCATATGGGCTATTGTACTCTGAATACACTTTGCAGACATCTACCAACACAATAATCAGTTGTGTTTACATTACAATCAGACTCGACTCATGCCTGTAAAGTCAACCCATTTTACATATTTACACACAGACTTTCTCCCCACTCCTTCCCCTAGCAGACCACAGAAAATGCAAAGAATGGTTCATAAGTTCTGAAGTCAAATCTGCAAAAGTTGCAAAATATTGAGATAAGGCTGCTGCTCAAACTAGAAGAATAACTGGCAGTGGAGATTAGGAGGTGGTGGTCTGTGGACCAGGCATCCCAAGCATCCCACATCTCATTCCAGGCTGTGGACCAGGCAAGGAAAAATGGGCTTTTAAGAAATGGCAAAAGAGAGCAAGCTTCCACTGCCATTATATTTTTCAGAGCGGGTTAAAATCACTGCGGACAAATGTAAGGCTTGAATGTGCAGTTTCAGGAGCTGAAGCTCTGCTACCTGTATTCCAAATGTCAATCAGCTGGATTTCAATATGTGGAAATTACGACTGCAACTCTTGCTCTGTGTGAGCAGGTTTGCTCTTGCAAGTCTTTCAAAGATAGGAATTTTTGAGCAGGAATTTTTCATGGAACTTGGATGAAATATCATTTGGATGAAAAAAAGGGATCAAAGAGGCAAACAATGAAAACAAAATTACTTCAGGTACAGACAGCATCCAAAGCACTTAAATTGCATGTCACCAGTCCTACCATAGTACTTGGGTGGGTGATGTGGAGGAATTCATATTTTATTAGACAGCGCTACAGCAGCCCTATGTGATGACTTGAAAATGGTGGAAAATATGTCACTCCCTCAAACCTCTCCCCAGTCTATCTGGAAGGCCAAGTAACTTGACTCACTGTACTAAAGAGCCTGGACCGTTTGAAGCACAAATCATAGAATCATAGAATCATAGAATGGTTAGGGCTGGAAGGGACCTTCAAAGGTCATCTAGTCCAACCCCCCTGCAAGGAACAGGGATATCTCCAACTAGATCAGGTTGCTCAGGGCCTTGTCCAACCTGGCCTTGAACGTCTCCAGGGATGGAGCATCCACCACCTCTCTGGGCAACCTGTTCCAGTGTTCTACCACTCTCATAGTAAAAAATTTTTTCCTAATATCCAACCTGAACCTACCTCCCTCTATTTTAAAACCATTACCCCTTGTCCTATCATAACTGGCCCTCCTCAACAGCCTCTCCCCATCTTTCCTGTAGGCCCCCTTGAGGTACTGGAAGACCGCTATAAGGTCGCCCCGGAGCCTCCTCTTCTCCAGGCTGAACAGCCCCAACTCTTTCAGCCTGTCCTCATAGGAAAGGTGCTCCAGCCCTCTTATCATCTTCGTGCGCCGTACAAATGGTCCCCCGGACTTGATGCAAAGCACTAGAAAGAAAAATCCAACAAGCAAAGATCACAGGAATCCACAAGAGTGTGAATTCAGTGAAAATCACCCAGAGGTTGAATGTAATTGGCAATGAAAACATTGTTTTGTCAGGTCTAATAGTGACTCACTGGGCTAAAAATCTAAATGCACCAGTACAGTAAAAAAAAAAAAAAGTGCAGTCAGGAATAGAATCACCAAAACCTCACAAGGAAATATCTGGCATGGAAGTGCTAAAATAAACACTCTACCAAATATTTGTTGGCGAGGACAAATGTTGTTGCTTTCATTCAAGTCTATAAGATAAATAAACAAAAAAAAACAACTCTAGGAGCTATTATTTATAGCTGTATTTTCTTCGTAAACTTTGCCTTTATGAAAGGTACCATGCACGTTTTTTATTATCATTTTAAATCAGAGAAGTTTGGATTTTCTTCCACTCTGAAGTCATCCCAGTACATGCTCTGCATTGGAAAGACTTTTGAAGAAAAGTAAATATCAAGGTTAAGAACACAAACATCACAAAATGATAATTAATTTATGCAAAAAGCCATAATAAAAGCACATCATAAGATTGTAGCGCTGTGGTGAATATAATTTAAAAAAAAAAAATTAACACTCTTGCAGCAGATTATCTTTTTTTCTGTATTCTTTAAAAGTTCTGATTTCAAATTTCAAAACACTTTCCTATGTCAATGACAATCTTTATTAATAGAGTCCAATTAGTTCCACAAGGCACTTTCTGATGCACAAGCCCCTGGCTTGATTGCGGTGAATGGTGGGTATTTCCTGTGTTTAAGTCCACATATGGATCGAGTAAGGCAGTGGCAGAGAGACTACTGTTTTCCTTCACTACATCTTCATTTCTTTTTCACAGGCTAAGCCTTTTTTGTTTTTCCTGGCTCTGTTGTCAAAACATTGACCAGAGTTTTGGCTCATGGTATTGGAACACGAGGCCAAAACAACCCTCTGGAAACCAGTGTGGCAAAATGTATTTTAAATCTATACATTCACCAGTCAACCATGGGTGTAACCACGCCCACTGCCCCACTCTGTGGTTTAAAAACAACATGGGTTTGCCCCCAGAACGGTTTGATTTATTTGACAAGCTTTTTCAAGCTGGGTATATCAACATTTAAACCATTCTGAGGCTTGGCTTCCTACGTCACATGTACAGCAAGTATTAAAACACACTCTAATCATTTTCTGCCTCTATTAAAGTAGACAAGGTGAATGCATTGTGCATTCTGCAGGATTTTTTTGAAAGCCTGTCAGTCTCTCCAGAGACAGACAGGGTACAGTGATTCTTTTTTTTTTTTTTTTTTCCCTGAAAAACATACATTTGGGACCTTCTAAATATTATGTGTTACATCCTTTTCGGAAAATGCATCATTATAATAAATACGTACACCTAATTTCCTGACATACAAAAGTCCCATGCAAAACACTGAAAGATGACACATTTTAAGGGATTATTCAGAAAATGCAGCATAATGCCCAAGTACCCTGTGACACTGCTAATTATTTTCCCATGTTGCCGGGTTCCTGGAGGAATTCTTTTTCCTCAGGGGTAACTAGCAATACAGACGAAAACTCGGCTGTAAAGCTGAAGTCATGACAAGACCAATTTTGCACACATAATCGGGAAAATTAAAGTATAGAGATGGTGTGTAGTAGATTAAATAATCTATCCACATAGAATCTAACAGTCTAAGTACTAGGATGTAATTCCGCTGAACCAGAATCCCTGTACGATTTACTTTCAGCTTGTTTCATTCCATTTCATTCCGTTTTTTGCGTTGGGTACCACAGCGCCGAGCCGGGCCTCCGTCGGTGTAGGTGGCAAGGACACAATCTACGTAACAGCCACCTACGGAAATATATGCACAGACACGCAACAATACCCCTAAATTTGGGGTAAGCATCTGCTTCTGCCTTGAACCACCTAGAAACGATCCGTGTGACATTCGAGCCAAATTTAGATATCCCACCTGCATTTACTCCCAAACTGCCCAGCGGGGACCTCTCCGCCGAACCTGTTGCAGTGTGCTCGCTGCAGACAGCTTTACCAGGAGTGCGGGGGGCAGATGTTTGTGAGCGTAGCGACACATTTTAAGGTTTGTCTTTTACCTCCCCCAGCCCAGGGCTCCCCTGCCCAGTTTCCAGCGGGGCGGGGAGGGAGCGCGGGGAGTCGCGCCGGCTCTAATGGAAAGAAAAGCAAAAGCAATTAGCGCGGGGGCGCGCACCGCGCTCCATGGGCCGCTCCCGAGCGATGTCCCGCCGCCCCTGGAGGCCTCCCCGGCCCCGGCCCCGGCTCTGGCCCCCGCCACACCTTGGGCCCCCGTAGCGGCGGCCTGGAGGGGGGGCCCGGCCGGGCTCCCCCCCCCGCCCTCCTTCCCCTTCCCCTTCCCCGCCCCGCCCCGCCCGGGGACACGCACCTCCGCACGCAGCTTCCCGCCTCCTCGCCGGTGGCTTTTTCCGCCTTCAACGTATTCCCGCCGGCCTTGGTCATGAAAACTGTAAAACCTCAATGCTGGATTTCTAGAGGCTAAATACAGAGCAATAAAGAAAAAAAAAAAAAAAAAAAAAGGAAAAAAAAAATGAGAGGGGGTAAGAGTAACACGAAGCAGCGTTTCATCAAACGGCATAAACCCGAGATGCAAGAGGTAGCGAGAAGGGGGAGAAGGGGAAGGGAGGAGGAGGAGAAACTTGAAAGTATCAGTGGGAATAGCAAATAGCTTAGTTTTTACTCCCAGACACCGTAACTTGTTTTACGATTAGCGATCTGTTTAAAGATTTGTCCTGGAAGTACTTGCTATTGGGTTACAAAAGGTTACGTTAATTGCATTAAGCCATAATGACCCATGAAAGACTGCAAAGACTTAACGAAAATCACGTTTTTTCCTTAAAAAAAAAAAAAAAATAAATTAATAAGATAAATATAAATAAAATAGTAAAAGGATAGATTAATAAAATAATAAGATAATAAAATAATAAATAATAAAATAATGAATTAATAAAATAAAATCTGCATAAAATAAAAATGAATTAAAAATAAAATAAAATAAAATAAAATAAAATAAAATAAAATAAAATAAAATAAAATAAAATAAAATAAAATAAAACAAAAGTCGGAGCTTCGCAGGACGACGGGGCAGGAGGAGCGGCCGGGGCTCCCGGAGGAGGGAGGAAGGGAGGCAGCGCTCCGGCCCCGGTGGGGTCCGGCTCCGGTCCCGGCCCCGGCGGCTCTCCCCGTGCCCTCCCGGGTGCCCTCGCCCCGCGCCCGGCACTGCCACGCCGGGAGGGCGTGTGTCGGCCCTGGGCGCAGCCTCCTGCGTTACGGTGCAGAATTAAATGTGTCTACTAATAATCTATAGTCTCGCTCGCCGGGGCAGAGCGGACAAACAAAATTGTCATTCCAAATGAAAAGAAAACACTATTTCTTAGAAGTGTTTAGGAGGGTGCACAGCGGGGCATATTTTCTTTCTTACTGGCAAGAGCTTGTAACTGGATCCCTTAACATTACTGAGAACATGAAAACATGAAACAAAAGTATTGATCCAAGAATTCGCAGAAGAAAAGTATCCAAATACACACTGGTTTGTTTGAATTTTTTTCGAGGTTACATCAGATGTTTACTGGGGAAAGGGGAAGCTTGCGAGATAGCCCCTGCGTGCCCCGTTCAAACATACGTGGAGGAAAGTGTTATTTGTGTTGTTAAATTTACATTATGTTCACTTTAATTGCATCAGCTGCTAGATAGATCTAGGAATAATGGCATTTAAGAGGGAAATAGCAATCATCTTCAGAAGACTGCAGCATAATGGAGGAACCTAATTAATTTAACCTTGCAGTCTGCCATAATGGCTGCACTTTATCATTTCCACAGATGGAGCTTGAAGGAATTAACAGTGGTGTTTATCCCAGCAGACATCTTTGGCTGTGGTTAGCCAGTGGCAGATTTCCCACTTAAAGATGCAGTTCTTCACTTGAGGGAAACCAACGCGAGCCCTGGCAATAGCTGTCGAAACTTGCCAGTGTTGTATGTGGGGGGGATATTGAAAAATTCTGAGAAAATGCACAATATGTGTCTCTTTATGGGCTCCTCAAGTGACGCTGGAAAAAGATAAAGTGTTTCCTTGCTTACCAGAGCCAAGGACTTTTCCAGTACCATTGCAGTTTTTCATGCTTTATTTTTCCCCTTCAATATATTTTTCCTTTAACAGCGTGTCTCGCTAATCTTTTTTGGTTTGGGTTTGTTTTTTTTTTTTTTTACCCGTTAAAATCGCGGAACGTGTCTGTTTCTAGATTGGCAAAATTCAACCCAACAGTTCTCCTAGCTGATTTGCAATGTTTACAGACTTTTTATGCTCGGGAAACCTGAGGAGACTCGAGGTAAGCACTCCTCCGCACACAAAGAACAGCAAAAGCCAGATCAATTGAACAAGCTGATTGTTTATTATTTCAGGAAAGAATGCATTTTCCACGCTGTCATGTTCTCGAGTGCGCACACTCAAGTCAGTCGTGGGTGTCAGACCACAGTCGGGAAGGGAGAAATGTGTCGCTTTGCACCTTCGGGCAGAGAGACCTTCCCCCCTCTTCCATGACACTAACCCAGGAATAAACTGCAGCGACTAAACTCTCCACACTTTAAAATATTCAAGATATTAAAGAGTGTCATTTGGGGTCTTCGAGGTGGATATCTGTCACCCGGAGCAGCCAGGACCTGAGCATCCTGTTAGCCGTGGAGGTGCACAAGTGTATCGGACAAGCACACTGGGGGTTGGAACTAGATGATCTTTAAGGTCCCTTCAAGCCCAAACCATTCTGTGATTCTATGATTTTCGGCACGATTCTCTCTTGTACAAAGAGAAATGTGTGTCGGTGGCTCGAAGACAAGGATAGTTCTGCTCTCTATGTGCCATACCTGTGCTTCTGTGGTCAACATAGATCTTAAACAGCATTGCTGCTGCTTTTTTTTTTTCCTTTTTTTTTTTTTTAAGGTTTATTGGTATCTGGGGTTTACTGCCCCTGTTATTTTGTTGGGTTTGGGGGTTTTTTTGCACACTTCCTCGTGCCCAGCAAGCAAAACTCCTGTCCCTGAACTTATGCGTTGTCTCTGCCCCAACTGATAGCTTGATGCTCTTCTTACACCCTGATGCAGAAAGCGTTTGTGCTCTTCTTTCTTTGGGCGAAGCAGAACGCACTAGAAACCAACGTTAGAATGAGAAGAACGCGGGGCTGCTATTAAAATTCGTACCACTATTAACTGCTGGAAGCGGAAAAGGTGAAGGGCAGCCCAGGAGCCACCTGTGCCGTGTCATTTTCGGAGGGCAGGTTTGGATCCCAAACCTCGGTTTGTTAACCTGGCAGGTATCTCCATCCCCAGCCAGCGGCGTGACGCTGAATATCAACACGATACGAAACACTCGGCTGTGCTGTCACTTCTCTCGCTGGCAGGAAACCTCCCGGGCTGCTGACAGCCGAGAGCACGGTGGGGAGAAGCGTAGGACAACTACGGCAGTGAGAATGCTGTGATTTGGACTGATGACGTGCGCCGTGACGCTAAACCAACTAATGGGGAGCTAGCGATGTCTCTTCGCTAAACAAAGGAGCCTAACCGGTTTGAAGTCCTAGTCATTGGCCACCTGGAAATAACCTTGTACATCCATGTGTATATATTCAAGTGGGAAAAAAAAGAAGAAGAAAGCATTAAAAAAGGAATATAAGGAAGAACCGGCACAGAACGTAGCGCAGAGGAATTTAGGCTGCGAACTGCACGTAGCTGAAATCTGGGCGTGGAGCAAAGAGCGAGGCGCAGCCCCGCTGTCTGCGCGGCATGGAAATTTGTTAAACCAGCCAAAAACGGAGGGGAAAAAAAAAGGCGGGGGGGCGGAAGAGAATAAACACTGTCAGTGAAGCCCGCAGAGGCACAGCAGCACGGCAGCGCTTGCGAGCCGGCAGCACCTGCCCGCCCCGCCGGACCGTTCCCCCCGGCCGCGCAGCCCCCGGCAGCGCCGCGCAGCCCGGTGCTGGCAGCGGAGCCCCGGAAGGATGCACACAGGTTGTCTGTGCCCCTGCGGCGCTGGCGAGCAGAGGGGAGCCCTGCGATCGCTCTGGAGAGGGGATGGGGGGGCTGCCAGGTGTTAGTGATGCGATCCCTGGGGGATTTTAAGTTTTGGTTCGTGATTTAGGCTAAGGCTGTAGTGGGAACGTGCCCCACTGCAGACCCCGCCCGTACGCAAGCGGCTTTTCTGCGCCTTCCCCTGCGCTGCGGTCGCATATTCTCAGCGACAGCGATTTCTCTGAAAACAAATTTTAAAACCCCACAAACTGTCGCTACTAGAAAGATAGAACGCAAATCCCAGCGGGAAGCCCGCATCCTGCGGGATCCCCCTCTCCCCTTGGAGGTGCGGAAAGGGCCCGGCCGCGCAGCTCCCCGCCGCCTCCACGCCCGGCGCGGCGCGGTGGGCGGGAGGAGAGCGGCCACCTCCCGCTCCGTGCTGTGCTACCGCCTCAGCCGCTCCTCCCCTCGGGTCGGGGAGATCTGCCTGGGGATCCAGCAGGACTTTCCTGTTTACCCGGCCCCAGTGGCCCCCGCTGGTGCTACCGCTGGTGCCGGCGCCCTTGGGAGGGGAAGGGCGGGGGGGGGGGGGGGGGGGAGGGACGGGACAGGACAAGAGAAGATGGTGGAGGCTGCGAACTAGGAAACGAGGACGCTACAAAAGCAGCTGCTTTATAGTTAGGACCTGAGCTGTACTTGCTGCCCTGCTCAGCTGGGCATCGGAGGACAGTGCTGCTGCGAGGAGGCTGCAGCATCCTCCCTCCGCTCTGCTCCGACCCTCGGTCCCCCCCAGCCCGACCCCGCGGTTAAGGCTCCCCTGGGCTCCATGCACAGCGCAAGCCGCTTATGCAAAGCGGCAGGGCCGGGAAAGGGTTGCTCCGGCCCCAGGTAGGATGCGGAGCGGCTGCGACGGAGAGGATGCGACCGTCTCCTCCAGCGCTTCCCGCTGGGGCGGGCCGGGCCGTCGCTGGGCGCAGGCGCTGCGTCCAGAGGGCAGGCTCCGCTTGTAACGGGCAGATCACGCAAATCTTCAAATCTCCTATGAAAATGAATAAAAACACACGAAATCCTAGACGGTCCATAGCAACTGATTTTTATCTACCGTTTTATGCGCTTCATTATCCACCTAAACGTAAAGGCCCCGTAATGTAGTTTATGGAGACCACAGGCATTTTTGGCTTCCCTTTGCCTTTTCGTTCTAGAGCTGGCAACGGTCTGACTGCAGATTTCTTTCAACAGTTTAATATATCTGGGGGCTGGGATAAGACCGAGGAGGGAGAAAAAGACTGCGTTCACTGTACTTGTCGCCATGCCTCTTCAAACCTCCTTGGGGAGCCCCAAGCGCTTCGAACCCCATATTTCTGTGCACCTCCCCGGCATTCGCTCCCTGTCACCGTTAACGCCCCGACGGAGAGTTTCTCTGGAAGCTGGAGACCCTGGCCGGGCTTAGTTAGGGGAAGGTGGGGGTCGGCTTTAATCAGCATTGTCAGAGAACCAGGATCAGGTGTGGATTTGTTTCAGGCCATGTTTACATCAATCAGTATTTTCGTTACAATCTTGTCAACAGTTTTAATTCAAAACGTATGCTAAAGCCGGAGAAATTAGGCGGTGCAAGGGAGAGCGTTATTTTTAGAAAAATATTGTTAAACAAGTTAGCATGGCTGAAATATTTTGATTGTACTAGAGGCTGATCATTTTTTCTTAGCTTTATCGGCAGCGAGATGGCTCGATACGGTGTGTGAGGACGGTCCGTGATGTAACGAGCTACGGCCGTGGCCTGACAGCGCAGAGGAGCCCAGGGGCGAGCAGGGCTGCCAGCGCCTGGGCTCGCTGCCTGCCCAGGACCGCGCAGCCCTTGCGCGCCTTGGGGGGGGGGCCTGCGCAGCCGCGACCCGCGCAGCGCCCCGCTTGAAGCTCCTGGGGGACCCTCTGCGCCCCGCGATCTCGCCGTCGCCTCCGGTGCTGCGGGCGAAGAGGGGGGCGGGAGGCCGCGGCGGCTCTCCAGGCGTTGCGCTGCGGTGGGCGGCGGGGCTGTGCGCGGGTTTGCAGGGCGCAGCCGATGCCAGGAGCGGAAGGCCGCCAAGAGCATCTCCCGTGGAGCCGGCTCAGCCAGCCTGCCGCCCCGATCGGGAGGTTAAATCCATCGGATTAAAGATTAAACCGGCAGAGAAGCGGTCCTACCTGAGCTGTATTTTTGTCTTAACTATTTGCGCGGGGCTGGGGCGCTCCGGCTGCGCGGCGCGGGCGCCCTGCGTGCGTCTCGCCGTCTCTTTTCGTTCCCGCTCTCCGGCACCCCCAGCTCACTTTTCACATCAAATAGGCCATTACCTTTTGATCCTCGCTGTTACATTCCAGGTTTCCCAGTGATGTTTTCTGCGCACGGAGCTCCCCCCCTGCCCCCACTTCTGTCCCACCTCGCATTTAAACAAGACCCAGTGGATCTGAATTTCTGTCGGAAATGTAATTTTGAACATATACACTCCTTCCTTTCTTCGCGCTCGGCCTCACATCGAAATCCCTCTCGGAGGAGGGACCTAACGTTTCAGATGCCCCGGAAGAGTGCTGAACTTTTGGCTTGCTCCCCCCTTTCAGTAAGCGAGCCAGAATGAGACCAAGCAAAATACTGACTGATGCCTCCGAAGACAATCTCCATCACTTCAAAGCCCTTACGCGACTACTAGCAACGGCTGAGCTCAAGCGCTCCGAACAGCCGCAGGGAGCAGAGGCGCGCTACCTCCTCGCGTTTAGGACGTCATCAAGGAGCAATGACTCAGTCTTCAACTGAATAGGTTTTGTTTGTTGTTGTTTTTTCCCCCCCCCCATTTGATGCCCGAGTTTCCTCTCTCGGCTGGAGGAAACCACTCGAGTGACTGAAGGCAGCGTTGAAGGAGCACCCCAAGGTGCTACAGCAGGTCCCCTCTGCGAGACACCGGGATCGGCCCACGGTGCGCGGAAGGGGATGATTTCCCGCGTATATCTGGTTTTGCACCCCGGTCTCTGCCCACCAGCCCGTCTCCCCAAAACCTCGCTGCGGCGGGATCAGGCGGCGGAGCCCCGGGGTAGGTCCCTGTCACGTCCCTCGGAGCGTCGCCCCGGCCCCGTGTTCCCTGTGGGACCCCAAACCTGGGAAGTCCCGTCAAAGCAGCCAGGGAGAGGAGTGTTCAAAGCTCAGGAGAGCGGTCTGGGTTCAGCATCCCCAGCCCGGCTCCGCGCAGCCCCGGGGCCCGCGGAAGCGGCTGCGCGGCTGCGGAGTGGGGCGGGCAGCGGCTCGGCCGGGGCAGCGGCTCGGCCGGGGCAGCTGCGGCCGGCGGGCACCGCTTTTTCCCTCTTCCCTGGTTTGTTCCTAGCACGTTTGCGCGGTTAACTTTGATCCTGGGATAATATTAACTTAAAATTTGCCGTTTCATTAAGTTTCTTGACAATAAATTCGTTTTCTGGAATATTTCCAGACGTATGCTCAGAAGAGGCCTGAACAAACTCGGAGAAGGTAATCCTAAATTCAAGCATTTTCCCCCAGATACCTAAGGATTTTTTTTTTTTTTTTCCCTATTAACCTGTCAGAAACGTGTTGCAATGCCTCCATATCCTTTTGTTCATTAAAGGAATACTATTCTTTTTTCTCATCATTACAATAAATATTTGCCTTGTAAGTTAATATTTTCTTCAAAGGCATTTGAAGATCCTGCTATGAACACAATTTTCTCGAATATACCAAGTAATTTTCTTTATTGATCTGCATGAGGATATAGCAACGACAGATAAGCAAGACTTAAATTGTCAACAAAATGATTAAATTACACAGATCAGCCTCTCCGACTGCTAGGAGTTAAATCAAGCCACAATGTTCTAAGGAAAATGAGGAACGTTAAATATATACAAGTTTTCCAAGATCCGTAAATAAGACACCTTTGATTAAACTCCTATAACTGATAAACTGCAGTTCCAAATTTGTAATAGTGACTCTGTACTTTTCCACAAGTGGTCTCACGCAAAACTGATGACAAGTGGACCTTAAACCTTAAACAACTGGATTGTCACTCTAAATGGTTCAGCCTCCCATTAATACCTGTGTTATGTACACAGGCTTCTGATTTCAGGCCTTTACTGCTGAAGAACCTCGTCTACAATCGTAGAGAGAGCAAAGCTACGGCTATTATTCCATTTCACATGGAGTATTCAGTTTGAAGATCTTGATGAAAAAAGGCACAATAAAAATTACCAGCGAGTTTAAAATATAAAATAGGATTTCATTGATAATCTACTTTATAATCTGTTTTAGTCAGTTATTTTATGGAGGAATCTTCTGTAAATCCGTGTATTCATAAATAGCTCTGTGAGTAGTATCATTAAAATTACAAACACAAGCATTTACAGTGTTAGATCTTAGAAAGCAATAGAGATGAATTTACAGATACTGAAAAAAGTGCTCAAAACTCATTGGAAGTCAGAGGGACTTCCACCACGGACCTGCAAAGCTGTGGGAAGTTTCTATCTGCAGCGACGTGATTACCAGATTATGAAGCTGGAAGATGATCTTTTTACCTGCTCCACACAATGTTAAGTAGCTGCTTTTCTCATCTCCCTCCATTTCATCAGTTTTAGACAACTCCCTATCAAAAAGGTATTGACAAACTAACAGAGTATTGGGGGGAAAATGAGCAGCATAGCAGAGGGAAAAATTATTTAAAGTTTTATTTTCTCAATCAGCGTATCACATGGAGGACAGCAGCAAATATTGGAGGTACTGCAAACATACGCACTACAGATGAAAATGGTTTCTTTTAGGGAGTCAAAGAAAACATCACCAAGAGGTAAAAGATTAAATGGATTTATTTTTGAGTAGACTATGTTTTTTTGTTTTCTCGTGTGATCTGCTAAAGGAGTAAGTGAAGCTCTGCTGTCACATGTGGCTAGCCAACATGGCATTAAAGGTGCCAGTTCATATTGGATCCCAGTAGCATCTCCCTCAGAAATGTTTCCATGTTCCATCAGAAATCATTACTGGAAACGCTCCCCTTGAATCTTCTATTTTTTTCTAGTAATAAAACTTTTGCTTTTCATCGTATCTAGGTGTAGCTGAGGACTGTATCTAGATTTCATAGATTTCATAGATTTCATAGATTTCTAGGTTGGAAAAGACCTTAGAGATCATTGAGTCCAACCATCCCTAATCCCCATTAAACCATATCCTCAAGTAGCTAATTCTAATATTAGCTAATATCTAATTCTGTTAGATACAACAAAGCTGTTTTACTAGTCCTTCTTTGCATGGGTAAGTCAGGTTTCTACTCATGGCAGTGCTTTTTTTCATAACGCCTGTGCCAGAGCAACACCCAGCTCGTCTCTCACGCTGCACACACTGTGCAGGGGTCTCAGGGCAACTGCACTAAAGATGTCTGTTACTGGAGGAAACCAAAAAGTCTCTGAGTCAGACAAGAGGACGTTTACTGACTAAGGAGGTCCCATTTTATACTCCCTTTCTAGTATGAAACTTCACTTAAGTAAATCAATGAATATTGTAGAAACTAAATGCATGTTTGAGTTGCTTCTAAAGTTAAACTGCAGTACAGACTGAGTGCTGGGGTTTTTTTTCACTCGTCAAGGCAAGGCAAGCAGCATGCTACAGTAGACCTGACACAGAAGGAAAAAACATATAGACAGGGCACAACAATGTCTCTGGTAATGAACTCAAATCCTCAAGTCTGTAAAACCACATTGTATTCTTCAGTGATGAATTTTGTACTTGGATCACTAACTTAGTTGAAAGAAGTGTAAAGACAGCTCCCTACTGGCAAAATATCTGAGGAGGTTACAGAATGCTGTTTATTCCAGCTAGTGTCTGGAATAAATTATGTTCAAGAAATTGGCTCCCGATACTCCTATTTCAGATGATAACTTGTACAGCGTGCTAAGTCCTAACGCTTCTGGCCAAACCATAGCCTTCATTAGGATTTGCCATTCGTCATACCTGCCAGGAGCTCTCAGGTCTGGAGAGGTGCTTGTTTTGAGGAGTGAAAGAATAACAGAAACCGTTTACCTTGGAGCTACTGTCAGTTCTCGAAGGCACTGTCAGTTCTGGAAGGCACCAAACTTCAGGACTCCGAGTTGTCAGTCCTAATACCTTTTCTTACTATTCCTGCTGAAATTCATTAGCTATACAAGAAGGACTCAAACTGTTTTTAGATAACACTATAGGTCATATAAGCCACTTAACATTTCAGAAGTTTCTACTGCAGATAAGGGAATAATGGCAGCAGGTGGCCTGACAGCTCCTGGGGTGGGAGGAAGCTTTCACAACTTGCTTCTACTCCAGTGGCAACAGCAGATGCTTGACAAGTCGTGAGACTGGACTCTAGGCAGTAGGATGGCAATATGAGTGTTATTTTAAACATTCTGATCTATAAGCCATGTCTATCAGACACCTACTGTGAAGGGTAATAATCTTGATTTTTTACTCAGTGCCTAAATATTATATAGGCTTCTCTTGATTCTTCTCACAACATCAACAGCTTAAAAACCTGCGGGAAAGCCAAAAGAAACAATACAAAGTCAAACCTAAGAAAAGTCAAATCTAAGAAAATTCAAACCACTCATCTCCATAGTGGTCAGGGCTACAGGAAGGAGGTCTACTCTTCTACCTCACTAAGTAGGCTAAGGGCTCTCATGAGGGCATGGTCCTCCTCGGGGCTGTGTTGCCAGCATTCTCACGTGTCTATGCAATGTTCATCCTCATGCTAGAGCTGACATTCGTATTTTTTTCAGAGGTATCCTGAAGAAAAATAAAAGCATCCCTGAAGTCCTAGATGTGCTCTAGCAGAGACCTTCTTAAATATTTTGGATATAAGTATGGTTTTCAAACACTCTACTTGCTCAAAATTAGTAAATACCTAAGCAATATGAGTCTTTGACTTTTCATTAGGCAAAATTTCTAGGTAAAAAAGGACAAGATTTGAACATATGCTTAGCCCTACACCTGACTTCAAAGAAAGGCTTCATCACAGAGTTGATAGTTAACCATCTCTTCAGTCAAAGATCGTTAATTTCTGAAGACATTGCTCTGTACAATGCAGAATTTAGGCTGCACACGTCTATTCCATGAGTCTAGGAGAAAGTATGTTGCAGAGATCATTTTTCTCTCTGCTTCCAGAGATTTTTATGGATCTACATGTGCTCTTCTCCATTTCATATTCCACTAGAAGGGAGCAAGTCGACCTGTGACTTTAACTCTCTTAAGTCTTTCTTATAATCTGTGAACCACAATTTTAACAACCCATAGATCACATTCTCCCCTCAGGTATGTTAGGACAATTTAATCTGCTTCCCTGCAGTATAAAAATGCTCAGCTGAAGTGCTATCATCCATTATTTCCCATCATCATGGGTCAAGGTGAGTTTGGCTACTGAATTTAACGGGAATTAGAGTAACAATACTGTTTCATATCTTAAAAGTTGTGTTGAACTAGAAACGGTTTAATGAAAAATTAAAAAAATATATGCATATGGATATCCCATATTTGGTAAGTGAAAATACAGCCTAATGGATTAATTTAACTTCAAAAGAATGTGGACTCTATCTCAGTTTGTCAGTACGTTTGGACATGGCCCTGTGCTTGACAGTTTAATTAACTCTCACCTTTCAATTTGCAGGACTGTTACACTGGAGAAGAAACAAGTAGGGGAAAAAACCCTTTAAATTGTTAACAAGAATGGATTCCAAATAATTTGGATCCCTCAAGAAAAATATCTAGATATTCTAGTGATTTAAATGGCATTGCCTGTGTACCTACAGCTAAGGAAGATCATAAATGCAGGAACTTAATTTCAATTTCTCTAAAGGTAGAGATGTGTTTTGCACTTTTTGAAATTGGCATACAGCCAGACTGTGGCAAGCTGGAAAAGGAAAAGATCGGAAGTGTACGTACTGAAGATAAAGAAGTGTCTGAAATAAATAGAAGAGCTTGAAGCAATGGCAACTTTCTTGTTTTGCCTGTCTAGGGGAGCACACCTTCTGTTTTAAGAAAGAAGCAAGGGAGGAGGCCTGGACTGCAATGTTCACCTTTACACTACAGGTTAAAAAAAAAAAAAAATCAGCGGCCGTGCTGCTTCCATGTGGACCAGCCTGCCAAACTGAGTGGGGCATTAATTTATGCTAGACTCAGATGCCAGTGCTTCATGCTTCATGTAGGGTCTAAGTTCACACCTCCAGGATGGACTGGCAAAGAGAATGTTGTACAACTGTTTTGCACTGACTTCATACCTGAAGTATAAGACAGAAGGAACCAGACCCATGCTTTCTCCCTTCATAGGTAATGAGGAGGTGATGATGTGCACAAGCTCTGATTTTAGGGACAATACGAGGTCCATAGGGTCAGATGCCATATGGGTGGCACAGCTCCTTCCAGACCACTGTTCCCATGCTGTCCTTGATGTCTTGACTCATCTTTGCCTTCTCCATCAAGGGCAGCGATGGATTTCCCAGCGCGGTGAAGTGTGGTGTCAGATAACCCCCTGCGGCCCGGGGATGCTGCCGGGTATCTCCCGGCTGCCCGCCCTGTAGCTCCCGCCCTGCCAAGGCGGCGGAAGAGCTGCTCGCTGGGTCTGGGGATGTTTAAACCTGCAGCCATCCCTCACCACCCCGCAGCACCGCAGGAAGCCGGGATCCCTCAAGGCCCATCCTTCCCCTCTCTAATAACACCTTCCTTCCTAAAAATTAAAAAAAAAAAAAAAAAAGCGGAGGGGTAGGGTGGGAGGAGAGGCCAGCGGCGCTCTCGGTGTGCCCCGGCGCGCCGAAAGCGGCGGCAGCGGAGGGCAGCGGGCGGCGCGGCCGGGCAGGCGCGGTGCTGTCGCCCGGCGAGGCGGCGGCGGCGGCGGCGGGAGGAGGAGAGGAGGCGGGCGGTCGGTCGAGCAGCTCCGGGGAAGTTTCCTCGCCGCCTCCCCGAAACCCCTCCCCGCCCAGCGCGGCTCCGCGCTCCTCGCAACTTACCGCCGGGCGCCGCTCCTGGGGAGCCGCCGGGCCCGCGCCGCCGCCCCGGAGGCCCCGCGGAGTAAGTGCGCGCCTCCGCCTCCGCCGCGCCGCGGCTGCCCGCCCCCCTGAGCCGGCGCGGTGCGGGGTGCCGGACACGTGGGAGCGGCGGGGGACGGGCGGGACGTGCCGGCTCAGCCCCGGGCGTTGCGCCGCCGAGGGTGGTTGCGCGGGCGCGGAGCGCCGCGGGGTTTGCGGCGGCGAGGGAGGGGCGAGACTGCAGGAGCCCCGGGGGGTGGGAGGGGAAGGGGCGGCAGGACTCGGCTCGCCCGGCGCCACGGAAACCTCCGGTGCCGGCCGGTGGTCGCCGGGCAGTGCGGCGCGTCCGCGGGAGTCTCGGCGGGTCTGCTGCGCTGAACGCGTGTGTTTGTGGCCGGGGTAAAAACCCGCGGGCGCATCGCCGTGATGAGCGTGTCCGCCTGCGCCCCTTCCCCTGGGGCCTGCGGGCTGTGAGCACGGCAAGTGGCAGCGGAGGTGTCCAGGCCCGCGGCAAGGAGCGGGCAGCTCCTCTTCCCACGGACGGGGGCGGGTGATCCCGCCGCCCGCACCGCACGCTCCGCTGCCCGGTGCCCCGGGCTCGGCCCCGCTGGGGCGGCCGCCTCCCCGCCGGGAGCCCGCGGGCTGCCTGCATCCAGGGGGTCAGGAGGCAAGGAGGGATGCTTGCCTCTCCCCTCCCCTCTCCGCGCATCCCAGCACCTTGTTCAGGACAAGAAGAGTGCCGAGCATCGGCGGCAGGGAAGGGGAGGGGTACACCCACGGGTGTCCCTCTCCTCAGCTGACCTTCTGGGGTTTTCATTTTGCCCGCCGTCACCTCAGTCCTTGGAAAGGATTGTTGAATATGGCTGTTTATGAGATGTTTTTTATCGGTGGTAGGGGTCTTGGAGGCAAAGCTTGTTTAATTTTTTTCCTGGAAATACTCTGTTCTTTAAAACTGTAATTAAATAGGCAGTTTTTCTATACGAAGTCAAAGATCAGAGTTTTCTTCAATTATTAAAATACAACATCAGGTTTTTTCTTTCTTTCTTTCTTTCTTTCTTTCTTTCTTTCTTTCTTTCTTTCTTTCTTTCTTTCTTTCTTTTTTTCTTTCTTTCAGGCTCTGAGGAACATAGTGTTGCATTTAAATTGCAAAGAGAAGAGTAGTCACATTGACTTTTAGTAGCAAAACACTTTTCTGGTTGCATATGCTCTAGCAAAACACGGTATTAACAGCAGCACTTGACGGTCACTATGTTTGAAGACTCACACTTTCCATAGTCTTTTTAAATAAAAATACGGTTATAAGGAGAGAAATCAGTCATTCAGTGCTGTGAGAAGCTCTTTAAAAAGAGAATGTGGTGTGTGGAAAGTCCCTATGAAACTATTTCCAGATTAGAGCTGTTCGTTCTCTGCCAAAAGCTGTGTAAGCATGAACCATAATGAGGGTAGTTGTAGGATCATGGAGTAGTCATGGCACAGGTAGTGTGGCTGCACCAGAAAATGAGAGACAGAAGGACAATAGGTATGGAAATGTCCCAAACTGAGGACTGCAGCTCATGGAGGTAGCTGGCATATCTTCTAAAGGCTAGTCTGGATACGCTCTCCCCAGACCTTTGTCCTACCTTGCAAACAACTTATTCTGTCAGAGATTTCAGTGTAAGGTAAACTGCAAGTATCTGTGTCCTTGAACAAAATTTTAAAATGTCTGGATTAGTCTTTATGAACGGGTCAGCAATCTTCAGAATTGTACAATTTGTATTAGCATTGATAAAAATGTTTACAAGCCATCTAAGTAGAAACAAAGTCACTGGTTCCTGACAGCTGTGTTGTTTATTCCGGTCCTGATGTTTCATTCCTAATTTTCTTCATTACCTGCATCTTCCCATGTAAACTCTATCATAAAAAGCGTGGGAAGAGAGAAGGAAGCCATTCTTTTTCTTGTTTATGGCTCCGTCCTCCCTGTGCTGTGAATCCTGTCACTGTGGGCAAGGTCAGGGATGGATGACTCTGGCAGGAGGATTTTAAAATCTTCTCAGGTAATTTGAACAGTTTCTCTAAGTCATCTGGAAACTCCTGCTTTGTGTGTATTTAGAGAATTTCAGGTTATTTTCTCTGTTTCTTTCATTCAATTACTTAATTATAGAATCTGTAAATATTATTGCTCAAAATAACTTTTCCTTTGAGATTTAGAGGAAGAGGAGAGTGATACAAAATTAAGATATTTAAATTGAGTTAAGAAGCTTGAGGTTTTTTCTTCCGTTCATTTTTACTTTTTTTTTGTTGTTTTTGAATGTTTAATCAGATATATCAAACCTCATAAGATAATGATTTCTCAAATGTCCGGACAATTTTTTTCTTTTAACCTCTTTGTGACACAGCATCTCTTCTCACTCTGTCTCAGAGTGCTAATCCTACTGCATGGCCAGAGAAAGTAAAATGTGAATTTACCATCGAGTTCTATGATACAGGTCAACAAGCTACCATGAAAAGGCTTTAGTGGTTGGACCAAGAAAGTTTTGCCCAGGTTTGATGGTGTGACAGCGAGCTGTTCTGTGGCTGCTTGGGCCGGGCACCCGCAGGGCCAATTCGGGCAGTGGGTGGGTGCGTGGGCAGCGCGGGCAGCGCACGCCCCTGCCCAGCCCTCCCAGGGCCCCCGACGCACCGGGCTGCCTGGAAAAATCACAGAGGTGAACTCCCACCCTGTGAGGTGGGTCTGCATTTTTGCAGCTCCCCTTATAATGAAGTGAGTTCGGAGAAAGCTCTTTTTATTTATAAGAACGGAAATTGTGTGTAAAGTCCTTAAAATCAAGGAGGCCACAGCTGGGTACTTCGTATGCTTTTAAAAGCTTTTCCAACTCGAAGTCGTTTCTCTGTCCTTCCTATGCTGTTTCCATAGCGAGTCACACCTACTGCTACTTCAGGCAATTGGCCTAATTCCTGACATTTCTGAATTTTAATTTCTCAGCTCAATAGCTTGAGCTGTTTGTCATCTGAATATTGAAGTGGATAGCATGGTTTTGTGTGAATAAAATTTTCCTTTTTGGCTTTTAGGTTATACGGTTCTCAAAGGAAAGTGAAACATTATGTTCAGAGTATATGTAGTACATTTTTCATTTTCTCCTTTATTAGGAAATATTGTTTATTATAACTTATGTAACATTATTTGATGAATGAAAGAATAATTCGTCTTTTATAAAAAATTGTAACAATAATATTATATGGATGACAACTATTGTCTGTTATGTTTTTCACACTTAATATATTACTATAGCCAGTAATATATAACAATAATTACAGCTTTATCTTGAGCTGTGATGTTGAAAAAGATTGCAAGGGTATTAGGATAAGCAAACTCGTAAGAAGGGTGGCTGTTGCTAGAGGACAGATTGATTTAATGACTTAAATAACTTTGTCTTTTGCCCTTGCGTGTTTTGTTTTTTCATAAATGTATATAAAATTCATTCTCATTAGTGGATACCGTTTGGAGACACGAAGGACTGAAACTAAATACTGCTGTTTGACTGAACTTGGTGCATGTTTTGCTGACAAAGGAGATGTAATGCATCTTTGTGTAGTTGTGTAAGCAGAACTTATTTATCAATGTTCCCAATCCTTAAGTTTTCATTTTTTATTAGGTTAGAAATGATGAGTTACTGAATTCATTTTCATGAAATACAGTCAGGCAGAAATCAGAGGAAAAGAATCAAGCAAGAGATATGACACAGTTGAACAAACCAGCATTTAAACATGGTTTTTAGCATTGTTTTCCAAGGAACTGAGAGACCTACAAATGCTCTTGCAATCATTTCCTTCTCCTCTCTGATATTCACACCAATTGTCCAAATCTGGCAAAGATTTATTGGTAAGGTTTTAGTTTCATAAGAAGCGACTGCCGGCTAGTGAAGAGAGGCCCTAGTCAATGCCTCCTCCCTTGGCTCACTCGGATCAGGGACGGCCCCCCAGGGAGCAAGGCAGCACCCTCCCTGGGATTACCTCCAAGAGGCAAGAGCTTGAGGATGTTGCACAGAAAGGTGAAGGAAAGCTGGCATCCTTTTTAGGTAAATGCAGTATCACTTCTGTTTTAAAATAAACTTTTAGTTAGTGAATTGTTGGTATTTCTGGCCACCATGGGTCAGACTTCCAAAGGTATTTAGGTGACTAAAGGTGTAGCTGGGTGCTTACTGTCATTTGTAAGGGTGTCCACAGTATAAACCAGCAAATAAATAAATAATTGTAAATGGCTATAGGTATTTAACTTAATGTGGTTCCTTTAAATATCCCACTAGACCTCACATTGACAACTTTGACAGTTCAGTGATACAGCCTCCTGGTTTTCTCAGGCTTAGGTCCATTCATTCTCTTTCACTGGAGCTTTAACAGAGATTGAAAGAGGAAAAAGAAAAAGACTGTCTTCCTTTTTCCATTCTCATAGATAAGTTCAAATGAAGCAAACTGACTGTTTGCACCTGCTAGTGAAACTTGCACCTACTGCAAGTAGGTGCCTTTACTGCATGATGAGAAGCAGAAGTATTTGTGCATAGAAAATGTGAATTCTGGCATTTGATATGTTGTAAAGATTAAAAATAAGATGCTTCTTGCAGTACGTGAATGTCACAACTTACCGGAGAAAATTTTGGTTGACCTGGAGAGTCAGGGAAGTTTTCTTATTGTAAGGCAGGTAAATCAGAAAGCAGTGTCCTTAGCCTTAGTGATGAAGATACATTCAGTTGGTGGTTGATCCAGTGTGAATGTTTTTACTGGCTTGGGAGAAGCCTAGGCTTTAATGAAGATTGTTACGATTTCAGACTCAAATGTAACTTATTTATTAAAAAAAAAAAGAATAAAAGTTAAAACAAAAGTGATTAAAATAAACCATGGTTTCACCTAGAGGAAAATTAATTGCTTTGTGTAAACCTTAAAACCTTTACATGTGACTTGTGTTAATTCTAATTAGCAAACTTTTACTTGTTTGCACTAATTGTGCAGGAGCAGTACAGTTGTTTGTTGTTAGACCAGAAACTTTTATAGACTGCATGTATTTTACAAACTACTTTAAAAGCCCGTGTAAAATAATAACTAATGCCTTACCTTCAATCTAAATTTATAATAGGCGTAGAAAGGCTTCCTGGAGCACTTACATGGTTATTGCTCATTAGAAACGTTGTACAGAACCACATGGGTTGGAAGTAAGTTTTGTTTGTAAAGCATCTTACACTTCTTTCCTGAGCCAGTTAAGTATTCCAGTTGCATGTAAGGATTCATAGCTCAACATTTTTCTTGTATATATTTCATATTCTTTGTTAACCATGACACTTGGTCCAATAGTCAGTGTTGATCTGTGGATCTCCTCACCTTTTGTGGTGTGTTTGACACATAAAAAGCTCACAACAAAGGAATTGGCTGTTGCATTCTGGTTTTGTTCTCTTTGTTAATGACCCATAAATAAAACCAGGGAAATTAGGGATTCTTATAAGTTTTTAATAATAAAGATCCCATGGAATGCTAAGAGCAAAGCTATGTAATCCTTGTTTGAGGCACAGAATTAGTGCTGTAAATGGTAATTTTATTAATTTTTAAAAGCATAACTTTCCCTTATGTTTTCACCTTAAAAATATTCTTTATTTCCTGTCCCAAACTGTTAGTGTGTTTCTTTGCTGAGTAGTTTCAACCTAGATTTCAAATACATATAAAGTTGATCCCACTGGGTAGTTTAAACATCATATTAATTTTGTTAAGTCATTTAAAAAAAAAATTCTGGCAAGCAAGTTGCCAGTATAATTTTAATGTTGTTCTACAGTTTGACTTTCATGTGTATTTAGTATTCAATGAAAAACATGATCTTTTGCTATGTTTGGAGAACTCTACTTTTAGAATAACATTATTGCTTTAAAATTATATATGTGTGTGCGTGTGTCTCCCACTTTGGCCCTTTGTGGAGCTTCCTGACTGAGGAGTCCTGTTGGGTACCTCTGCCAGGGAGTTGCACTGGGTGATCCAGCCATCGCGGGCACCAGATCTCGTACATGATGCACACACTCACCAGGGCCTCATTCCTGTTGGCAGCTTAAACCATTCCTGACCGCGGAAGATGAGGGAGGCAACACAAAGACTTTATCAAGATGGTTTCTGAACCAGTTATATTTTAGTTTTAGAACTTGTAAAAGTAATGGCGAATTACTAACTTCATTTTTGCAGTTCTCCAGTCTTAAACCTTTGCTTTTCTCAGGTGCTCTTGGAATTTTGGTCACTACATTGTCGAATTTCTTTCTCCACCTCAGGAGAGGTTTCTTTGTATTTGACCAAGTCTCCTCTTCCAACATTGGAGGACCAGAGAGCTCTTCTGAGCTTGCTGAAATTAGCAGCCAGCAGATTCCCTTTCATAGAATCATAGAATGGTTTGGGTTGGAAGGGACCTTAAAGATCATCTAGTTCCAACCCCCCTGACATGGGCAGGGGCACCTTCCACTGGAAGGTGTATTCTTTGATAAACATGCTAACATCTTTTTTCTTTATTTCTTCAAGTGAGAGTTTTCTGTTAATCTCACTCTACTTTCTTCAAATAGCTTAGTCTGGATAATTGTGCTAATAAGGCACAATAATTTTTCTAGGTTGTTTTGACTCGAGTGGAAGATATATTCCAGGTTTAAATTTAAATTAGCAAATTATTCATAAATGACTTGGAGAACAAGGTGCATAGCAATGAGAGCAGACTGTGAAGAATTGTGCAAGGACCTTATGAGATAAGTCATGACAAATGACAAATGAAATCCTGCAGAGTTAAATGTAAACTGCCAGACCCTGGGCAAAATAGCTGTAGCTGTACGTGGAAAGCGATGAGCACTGAGCTGACCCTCATCACTCAGAAATCAGACCTCAGCATCAAAAATAATGTCAAGAAAATTTGTTCGGTGCTTAGTAATGCCCCCAAAAATGAATGTTTAGAATTGTTAGGAATCCAAAAAGCTTACGTGGGTTCAGGAGGAGGATGGATAAGTGTTTCAGAGAGTTGTGCTGAGGGTTGCTGGACAGATGACCTCCACCAAGGCTCAGGAAATCCTCTGAACTGAAATAGTAGGAAGCTGGGAAAATACTGGCACAATGGTGTATACTTGTTCCATTCTTGCTTTTCTGTGGCTGGTTATGGCCATCGTTGGAGACAGCACCAGGAGCATTGTTGGTCTGAACCAGCATCATGGTTCTTGTGTTCTCAACACCCGCTTTTTCTTGTTAGATTTAATCGTATGTAGGAGAAATATGACACAAACTCTATTGTCAAATGGTTTCTTCAAGACGTACTTAGGCTTACAGTGCTGCAGGAATTTTATATAGTCAAGATTTGAAAAGTAGTACAGATATATTTCCCAGGCTGTCACTAGGATCATTTGCCTGTGGTGTATTCTCTGTGTTTGTAGTCCTTCCTTCCTTCTTTCTTTCTTCCGTGTGCTCTTGTGTCTCCTCTGTAAATCTGGTCCAGCACCCAGTGAGATTTCTGTGCTGGTAGATGAGACTTCATTTTTCCTTACCAAAAATGTCAGTTTTCAATTAAATTAAAAACATTAAGGAAACACCATAATTTTAGGTTTTAATTGATTTTTTAAAATCTTTATTTTAAAGTTAAAAGTAATCACCCAGGTAGACAAAAAATGTAGATATTGAGTTTGTATAACTGACTTAAAAAGAATGAGATTACTTTGGTGCTGACCTAGACATCACAGTGAGCCTAAGTGCCATGGGTTTTACACCTGCCTGTCCAGGACACTGGGAGTCCTTGTTCTTTATTTATAAAGGAAAGCTTACCAATAAACCATTAAAACTGAAGTTTACTCCAGCCCTCTTTCCTACAAGTTTATTCCAGGCACAAGTCCTGACACTCCATGCATTTCTGGTCAGCAGTATCGGGAAAAAAAAAAGGTCTGTTGAGGTGGACATGGATGTTCATGGGGATGCAAAAGCGGTTGAGCAGAGTGTGGTGCCTGCAGGCTGCATCCCCACGGAGAGGTCTGGAGCCGGCCCGGAGCCTGTGTTTAGGTCAGCGTTAGCACTGCAGTTGGTGTGGAATGTCTTCCAGCAGATGTGCGTGTTAGGTCCTGCACATCTGGGCGCCCATCCCTTTTACTGGCGCCCCTGAGGCTCGCTGGAAGGCACGATGCTGTATTGCATCTGCAGGCTTTCCAGCCTGAATCAGAGGTGGTCTTCGGTCACAGCGCTGGAGTTAATTGTTTATAAAGCTGCTGAAAGGTCCCTACTAAATTTAATTTTTTAAAAATATCTTTCCCTCTTCCATTTTATTTCCTCCTTTTTTTTTTCTTTCTTTTTGGTTTTTAGCTGTTACACTTGGCAAGTTTCTTTCTGAGCATTTGGAAATAATTGTTTTCTAAATGCTGCCCAGGTTATCTGCCAAATTTAACACCTTAAAAGGAAGCGGGGGTGGGGGATGAGAGACCTACCTGGGAATGGAGTGAATGTAGTGAACCTTTACCAAGTGCTAAAAAGGAAACTTCCCAAATATAGCACCTAAAATCAAAACCATCGAGTTCCCTGACATTAACCATACAATATCACACACTATCGTCTGAATGGTAAAAAAAGACTGTTTTGCCCAGCCTCATAACCTCTTTCTTTCTTTCTATACCAAATGATAAAGCACATGTGGCTTTCATGTTATTTTCTTTTGCTTCTAGAGAATGAGGGAGATACAACTTGGGAAAATACAATTTTATCTAGGTGTTATTAGAAAATCCTTCCAGTTCATGAGAAAGCATGATTGGTCTGGAACAAAGAACAAAGCAGTATCCACTGGTGACACTAAAAGTGACCTCATCTTGGGGACTTTGCAACAGCATAATCAGCCGCGAGGTTCTAAGACAGGAGCAATTTCACTGGTGGCACAGGAACAGGAAAAAGTTTATCCGTTCTCCTTGGTGATGGAAAGGGGAAGGTGGGCCAAGGTATTGTTGTGTTCCTGCTGTTTGGGGTCACAGAGAGCTTGGGCAGGGGGTCACTGCAGCTGAACGTGTGTTACGGCAGCCCTGGGACAGCTCTGAGATGTGTATATTGGTGGCAGAGTAGAGCTTGCATGGGAAATGCCAAGTTTTTATGGAGAACATCTCAGCAAGCGTCAGAAATCAGGTTCCTTGTCCTTAAACGTTGGTGTCTGTAAGTGCCGGGAGTCAGCCGTGGCTGGTTGCTTTTTTGGTCGCCTTTGCGTTCGGTGCCGTCTGTGCAAGAGATCCCCCTCCGCCGGTACCTTCCAGCCCTAAGAGATTATTTCACGGCCTCCCTGATTGCATTTAACATCTGCTTCCCGTGTAACCGGCCACTCGCTTTTGGGGGCTGTTCAGGTGGACGCTCAGACGGGAACGGCCCTCGCACGACGAGGAGCTTATTGAAGCTCCCGGCCTCTGCACCCGGGTGGCAAAAGCACGCCTTCCGATCCGTGTGTGCGGGGAACGTTGCACGGTGTTGGCTAACGTTTCAGAAAGAAGGGAATAAAAATCCCCCGTAAACCACTTTCTGTGCTACTTTGCTCTTTGTGGTATTTTTTTATTCCCTTTAAAATGGTAATAGCTGTTTGGAAAAGGGGGCTGCCGGTTATCATGCCTGGTACAATCCTACTTCTTTAGCTGGTGGGACTCTAACTGCTACCATCATGTATTTAATAATAATAATATTTAACTAAGCAAATGACTTCCAAAGTAGTAGAGAAAAATAAAAGGGAATATGTACTTTCATGACTTCCCTTCAATTTCGATCTTGTATTTTTCAATGATTTGAGGTATTTTCCCTCATAGTCGAGGGCATATTTTGCATATAGCAACTTCTCTGTAACAGATACTCTATGTAATTTAGATGTAATTTTTGATACATTAACAACTCAAGGGAATTTAATTAGTTTTTGTAAAGCTTTACTGAAAGTTAAAAATAACCTAAGATGACAATTACATTAAGGATAACTAAAACTAAGTTGCTCTTCTTTAAAAGTTGAATTTTTAAAAAGTAAAACTACTTAATTACGTTGTAAATCAACTGTTCTATATTAACGTCTAAGCCCTCCTGTTACAGCTGGGTTGATTCTGCTGCCAGAGCTCTCTGGTGTCTGCGGAGAAAGTCAAGTCTTTGCCCCTAACAGTGTGGAGGGGGCATATATAGGACCTTTTCTTAAATCTCTTTTGTGGTGACTTGGAAGGGCAGGATATGTCAGAGCAGAATATACAATAGTGGGCACTTTTGACGCTGTTGTGTTACAGGAACCTCTCTCAGAGAGAGAAAATATTCACTACAGCAGCTTCTGCGAGCTAGGTCGTCTAAGTACTGTTGAACTGTGATACACGCTAAAACATGCATGCTTTTTCCTTATGGGCTTTAGTAGAAAATGCTTTTTAAATGTAGATGATTACCAGCCTTGGTAAAGTTTTCTTTCCATTAGTAAAGAGAGCACTGCTGATCTGAAAAGCTGTCAGGTCATCCACATAGCAGCATTACATCAATTGACTTTTGAATATTTTTCCATTAGAAAAGGCTCCATTTTATTCCCTCGCTGAAGTGGCAGACTTTCAGCTTGTGTGGTTTTTCCATTTATTGAATTTTGCAATAAGAGTTTTTGAAACAGATGTCAGTCATTGCTTAGTAGTGGGACATTATAAAGAAAACTGTTTTCCTGCTTTTTGCTATTTTAATTTTTTTTTTTTAAGTTAGGAGAAATTCTTGTCCTTTCCCTCCCCTGGTTTTAATTGTCACTTTTTAAAGCCTTGAATCATTTTCTATCTTATAATCTGGTGTCAGAACAAATATGAGCACCAAACCCTGATTTCATAGAAACATTTCATATTGGCCATTGTTCCCAGCAGGGGCGGGACTGGATTCGATCTCTCAATTGTAAACTAGAAAGAAGGGAGTGGATGCGTTACAGCAGCATGGTTCATATTAGCATCTTCCTTAGGGTATGGAGTGGACCTGTTAACACTTTCTTAATGTTTATATAGAAGTAGCTGAATTTGTGCAATGGTGTCCAGTATGGTTTTATTGTGCACTGAACGAGAGGGCTTGAAGGGATATTTTTTTTCTCGCAAGAATCCCATGCAGGTGGAAAAATGAAGAGTAAGATTTTGGATCCCTATATGTTTCATATAGAGAGTGGTTTTAGAACAAATTGAATACCTTCAGGCCATTGGATCTTCACTTGTCATAGATAAGTGAAGTGCTATTAACATCTCTGTGTATATAAGGCATATGTATATATACACACAGACTTAAAAAAATGAGTTTTACAGTTTTATTATTCTTTAGCAGACTGCATTCGCCCCATGTCTTTTATTTAAAAAAAGCGCCAATTTTTCTAATGAGGATTTTAGTTGGGTTTGTTTGAATTATTCGAATGATTAATTCTAAATTTTAAGAAGGTCACAACATTTTATTCTAAAGAAAATTGTCTCTGTAGGGAAACCATATTTTGAATTGATGTCTTTTTGGAGGGTAAGCCTTTGTTAATTCACCTCAGCGCTTCACTGTTATTTTTAACATCAAAGAACACTGTTTCCAAAGGTGAGAGAACACCAAGCATCCCATATTTATAATTTATAGGGGCTAGGACTGTGACCTAATGTAAACTTGAAGAGACTTAGTATAAAAATATCCTTAGCTTGAGGGCAACGTTTTGAAAACTTTGTGGATTTTCTCTTTTATCCTGGCTCAATCTACAATCATATTTCTTTGTTATTATTTCCTCTTAGCATTAAAGTACAATTGACATTGATAGATATCAGGGAGAGGCTGAACTTCACAAAAAAAAAAAGGAAAAAAAAAAGAAAAGATGTGTTGTTGGCACAGAAACAGCGGTGATAGAAGAGTTCCTGGCTGCCTTTTATTCGTCTGCCGACAGCGAGCACAACGGGGCTCTCGCTGCCTGCTTTTGGCTCGCGTGGATTTGCAGTAAACAGCTCTACTGTATATTCATTTTCGAGATTGATTCAATTCATCGAAGATAACTGCTCCCAACTTGTGAATGCTTGTTAGTTAATGGCAGGTTGCAGATGTAAAGACCAGCTCTTAATTTCATGCCAACAAATTAATACGGCGATGTGGTATTGTGTTTTCCACAGGTGTGTGTGTGTGTGCTAGGACTGTCTGAACTTCACTGTAACTAATAGCCCGTATATAATTCAGAAGAAGAAATCTTCAATGGAAGACCCCCAGGGAATAAATGGGAAGTCTGTAAGTAAACAACTTGTCAGTCCTAAGAAAAAACTTAGGGCTTTTAAAGTGGTAATTATTTGTGTTACAACCAAGCGGCTGGAAAGTTTTAGAAAGCTGCATAATGCTTTTAGTGATTGGAAGCAGTGAATTATGAATTCATGGAGAGAGGGAGGCTTCTGCTAAAGCTACATAAAATAAGTATAGATTTAAAAATACTTGTCTTCAATGATTCGTATTACAGAATGATGGTTGTTGCTTTCTCTAAGAAGTATTTGGTTTGCTGCATTTATATTGTTAACATTTTGATCTGTTAAAGAGTTTTCGTCCCGTTATTTGAAGTTATTTCTCTTTGTGTGAACATATGCAAATACCACTTCTGGGAGAAGTGGGTGCAACTCCTAGCTGCAAAGTCTTATGAACAGTGGCAAAATTTGTGCTTCTTAATAAAAAAATATTTAGCAGCATTGCTGTTTCTTGTAAATGCCTATAAAGTCACAATAGTAAGAAATTTTGCTGTTATCAGACACGGTTAATAATGTTTTAAAATAGTATTTCATGTGTGGTCAAATGATTAGTGTGTGTTACAGATTTGTTAGTTTAGTTTGTGATATCATTCTTGGCACTCAGTGAACATCAAATTGCTACATATATGTTTTTATTCTGGATTGTTTTAACAGAAACAGTGCACACTGAAATTGCATTATTTTTACCAGTTGTAAAATAACTCTGAAAACTACTGTTTACTAAATTTGGTTAGATTTATTTCCTGCATTTTCTGCTACGTTTATTTATTTTCTACGTTTGACAGTCCTCTGCATCCTCTCTCACCGTTCCCCTTGTACATCCAGTTTCCCCGATGCTTGTTGTAGTTTTTCACATAGCAACAGAGAAGAAAGAGCTAAGCCACCTAGTAATAAGCCTGTTGTGTTGCGTGTTTTTGTTACGCTTCTCGTCTAGTGTCATTTTTACTGTCTGGAGCAATATGGCTTTGATTATTTTCCAACGTTCATTTGTTCCACAGTCTGTCTCTATGCGTACGTTTGGGTATTTATCCGTGGCTGCTACAGCAGTGTGTGAAAAGGACGGGTTCACTCCTAGAGAAAGGGGTGGCCATGGTTACCAACTGGTGCTAAACAGGGATGGTCCTCTCTGCAGTTGTGGTCCCAGAGCTTTCAGCACCACCCAAGCCCGATCCTTGTTCTCTTCGGGATCAGGCTTTCCTCTATGCATGAAAAGCCTCTCCCCGAAGCTGTCGGGATTTTCTGTGGATTTTCCACTGCAATACTGCCTCTCTGTGTGCCCGGCATAGCTCGGGCTTCGTCTGCTGCGGTGGGTTTGGGTCGGGTAATGGTACGCTGGAGCTGTATGTAATGACAAATGTTAACTGTCACTTAACATAACAGGAGTATTAAGGGAAATATTTGTTCATGGCTTGGCACCACCACCACTTCTGTTGGGGTTATTCATTCCATTCCTTCTTTTCACCACTTACTTAGCCCAGAGAGCATGTAAAACACTTCATCTGCTCAGAATTTCCCTTCCCATTACCCAAGTGGGTGGTAGTCATGGATGCTATCAGGATTATCAAAATCTAAACCAGTAACTGCTGAATAGACTTACCGCATCGACAAGCACTCAGGCTTCTGTAATGGTGAGGACTGGACAGCCCAAAGGTATATGACACAGGGCAGAATTTCCACTGTGGGATGTGACTCTCTTGATGCCGTGTCATTGGATAGGTTTAAAACTGGGGTAGTAAACTGGGAAATCAAATCCTGCCATTAGGCCTCTCTTTAATTCCTTCATAATTGGATAGGCTGCTGCGTTTGCAACACTCTGTAGACCAACACAGAGATTTCTTAACAGCAGTAGTCAGAAGGCAAAGTAGTCTCAGAGAAAATAAAGATGATGGCGTGAACACTTTTTGTTTCTTCTGCTCTGTGTGTCTGCATACAAGAAAGAAAGAAAGAGAGGGTGAGGGATAAATGAATACTCTGCAATTACATCACAGAAACCAAAAGACGTTTGAGATTTAAGATCCCAAACACATGTAGCCACTCCTAAAACCTGGTGGTAGTCTAGGAAAAGAGGAAAACTTTTCTACAAGCGTCAGTTTAAAGGTAGTTTAATTTTGGAACTGGCCGATAGAAACTATGCTGTGGAAGCAATTTCAGGTACATATGAGTAAGGGAGGAGCTTTATTCAGCAACTGAGAATTTAAGGTGCTTGCAATGTTTTAGGAAAATAGAGCTAGAGGGACAACAGAGGAAGTACTGGGAGAAGGAGAAAGGAAAATGAAAAAAAATTATCAGGCGATGCTAAGAAAGAGTAGAAGAGTAGGTACTTCGTAATTTTATTTTGGCCAAGATTTCTCTGTTGAGAAAGAGGATGATGTTTCACATGGGAATGCAGCCTGTCAGCGTTAACACGCACAGGAGGACACCACAGCAAGCCCAGTGGGCTAACCTCTGCTCTCTATGACGTTCATACAGCTGAGAGGGGGTTTTAGCATCTAAGCAACGCTTTCCTCACCTGGAGAAATGGTCCTAATGGTACTGTCGTGTGTTTGGTTCACATTCTGTAGGAACAGACTTGCAAACTTGTGCTTGCAAACTTGAACGCCACATCTGCCCCCACCTTTCTTTTACTAGGTGCTTGAGAAAGAAGTGTAACACAAATCTGAGGCTGGCTAGACAGAGGATATCAGTGTATTGTCGTGCCTGAAGTCATTGATGTTCAGTTCGTTTCTTTCCAAGTCCAAAAAAGGCTTTGAAGCTTGTTTTCTGATGACATATGCACCTATTAAAGATGTTCCACTTGTGTTTTGTCAAGCCAAAGCAAGAGTTCTTGAATCTTTGTAAGTGGTGAGTTATTTGTAATTTACATCTCTGTATTAATATATCGGTTGTTGTCAGTGAAATAGAGATCTCAGTGATAAATTCGCAGGTGCTGTTGACTGTCCTGAGAAACAAGAGGCCTTGCAGAGGGATCTAGATAGATTAAAGCATTGGGCTATGATTAATGGGATGAAATTTAACAAGCCTAGATGCTGGATCCTGCACCTAGGATGGAGTAACACTGGACACAAGTATAAATTGGGAGAGGAGTGACTGGACAGCAGCCCTGCAGAAAGGGATGTGGAGTGCTGGTCGACAGCAGGCTCCGTATGAGTCATCGGTGTGCCCGGGCAGCCCAGAAGGCAAACTGCACTCTGGGGTGCATCAAACACAGCATAGCCAGCCGGTCAAAGGAGGTGATTATCCCCCTGTGTTCAGCGTTGGTGGGACCTCACTTTGAGTACTGTGTGCGGTTCTGGGACCCACAATTTAGGAAGGATGTGAAGGTCCTTGAATGTGTCCAGAGGAGGGCAACAAAGCTGGTGAAAGGGCTGGAAGGAATGTCCTGTGAGGAGCAGCTGAGGACTCTGGGCTTGTCTAGTTTGGAGAAAAGGAGGCTGAGGGGCGATCTCATTACTCTCTACAGATTCCCAAGGAGGGGAAGCAGAGAGAGATATGCAGATCTCTTCTCCCTGGGATCCAGTGATAGGATGTATGGGAATGGATCAAAGCTGCAGCAGGGGAGGTTCAAACTGGACATTAGGAAGCATTTCTTTGTCGAGAGGGTGGTCAAACACTGGAACAGGTTTCCTAGAGAGGTAGTCAATGTCCCAAGCCTATCAGTGTTTTAGGCATTTGGACAATGCCCTTGACATGCTTTAACCTTTGGTCAGCCCTGAAGTGGTCAGGCAGTTGGATGAGATGATTATTGTAGGTCCCTTCCAACTGAAATATTCTATTCCATTTTAAGCTCCTGAAACTGGGCTGCCTCAATGACTGGACTCTTTCAACTCAAAGACTGTCAAAATGCCGTGCTGCTCACCTCACTGATCTTTCTGTGGATGTACCTCTTCAGTTGATTGACTTTGGAGCAAACACCAACAAAGTAGTATTATTTGGCTTGCTAGTGAGATCTGAAAGTCTGATACTTAGCCAACATGTTTAAGCTTTGAAGTGCCATGCATAGGGTTGCATCTCATGCCAAATTTGGTATACTTGTGCTCCCATTTCCATTTGAGTTTGGAAGTTCTGTTCTTCTCCATCTTGAGGGGGATTTTCTGCCTGCCAGTCATTTGCAGTGAGTCCCACTGCTCACATATACCTGAGAAAAAAAAATACACATCTTGTTTTAAATATTTTTGAGATTAAAACGTCCCTTTGGATGTTAGAGAAATTCTGATTGTAAGGAAGCTGAGAATTGGGTAACAAATTCATTATACCAAATAGATTTGAAAAAAAATGGTGTAAAATAATTGTGGCTTACATTTGTGGTAGGCTAAATCTCTACCAGTCCAAAACTTGGCATTGGCATGAATGTGTTGCCCTAGAAACCCTCTAGAAGCCCTAGAAACATGACAAACACTGATAGTTGGAAGGTTCTGGCTTGATATGCTTGAGGTAGGCATACACCTGGGTGAAAGGCACCCCAATAACAACTTTTAAAAAACCTCCAAAAGGGCATTGTAGAGGTAAGCAGGTATTTTATTTCATTTGATTTGCCTATTGATTTTTAATAAATGCATTTTTAAAAAAATCATTTGCATGATTCAGCCCAAGGAAGTTTTCACAAGTAAATGTTAGCATATTTTCAGCAATTACTATACCTTCTGGGAATGTTTTGGAGGGTATTTCTTCCCCATCAGTCTCTTTTTAGTGATGATGTTAGGTTATTATATGGCATAAAATACTTTTCATTCCTACTACCCTGTCCAGGCTCGTAGTTGAGAATTCTTATTGCAAAATTTTACTCCAAGAAATGTTTTCGACTATTTTTGATAATGGACTTTGCCCATCTGGAAAACAGAGCGAAGACTCTGAGGCCCTCAGCATTCAAGTTAGATCCAAACAGTGTGTACCCAATGAGCCAAGAAAGGAGGTGCTCCTAGTCTGCTTCAGCAGTTAATCTTCTCTGATTCCCCCGCAGCCCCCAAAACCTCAGCATTCAGTCGGCGCTCTGGCCAGCCTGGCTGCATGCTTCCAACTTCTTCCTCCTCCCTGCCGCTCGCCGGACACCACTCTCCCACTTACCCCATGCCATGTATCGGAGAGCAGTGCTTGCACCGAAAATTCACTTTATTCCTCCGCTAGTGGAAAGATGCAGGGCAAGGAGCTGGTTTTAGCAAGAAAAGGGAAAAAAAACCCAACCAAAAAACCCCAACCAAAAAACATCCAGCACCTGGCTACAGCAAAATAATGAATTTTGCAGCAAACATGCGAGATTCTGTGGAATCTTGGAAAAATGCCAGACTCCACGACCACAGAAATGCTGAGTCCATGGGGCCCAGAGAGAGATGGCTGGGGCAGTTCACATCTCTCTGTCTTTGTTTCAAGCTCTTTGCAGTCTTACGGAGGCATCAGATTACACTCTCTTCACATTTTCAAGGTTATCTTTGCTACCAGAAGGGCTAGGAAGTTCATTTTGTTTCGAGGCGAGTCGAAACGCGGTGGTGCAGCTCTCCAGCCCGGGAGAAGTTTCAGAGGCCACCACTGTGGTGGTGGCATGGCCATGCCTGCGGGCATGGCTGGTGACAGCCAGACACAACCTCTAGCTTTGAACAACGTCTTCGGCAGCGTGTTTGTTGTGCCGTCACCTTACCTATTTGTCACGTGAGGGATCAAAGTCTACTAGGAAAATGGGTAAAAATACAAATATTTTATCTTCGGTTGAAAACTAATAGCATCATCGCCTGTGAAAATCCTGTATATTGGCACTACCTCAGTTTCTATCAAAGGCTGGCATAGCACTGTGCTCTCTTCTGCTTTCCCTTGATATTCTGGAGAAATGTGTAACGTGCTTTCTTTTCAGAAAGCTCTGCAAGGCAATAACCAACAAGCACCATGCAATTGCAATCTGTAACTGAGCTTATAAAATGCAATCACCCACACCCTTCCCGCTCCCCTTCCTCTCTCTATCTGCAATTGGTAGGATATTGGAAACATAAGCCACAAAACCCACTTATAACACTCAGTAAGTGTCAAAAATAATGATCATCCGGAACTAGCTGATGTATTTAAATACCCCGAATTGAAATGAGCTGCTGCTAGGCAGTCTATGGTAGCTGCTCAATCAGTAACTATTAGTAGAATTTTTTCTTCAAAAATATTTTAGTGAAAATACGCCTGAAAATTGTAAGCTGTTCGTGGACAGTTTGAAGAGCTTACCTTATGCTCTAGAAACTGTTCATTCAGCTGGGTTTGCAATAACACCACGAAGGAATTCTTGTTACTTGAACTGTACTTTTCCTAATCGGTGGCAGAAACCCTGCAGTGCCTTAGGCAACAGTGCTTGTAGCACTGACAGAACTGCTTCTACCCACAGCTCGCAGCGTTGTGCGTATTCGTCTTTGCAGAGGCAGAACCTAAATGCAGCATTCATCATAGCTTGTATTTTTAATGAGCATTTGTAATTTTCTGCCGATGATACCAGAAACTAGTTCCACCGCCAGCGTAATTCTTAGTGCATTTTCTGCACACATACATCAGCGCTGACCTTATGGTCCCGGCTTTAGGAGCAAGACAGAGACCTTGCAGGGATTTGGTTGGGGTCCATCAACAGATGCCATCGCTGATCTTAGCTACAAACTCTCTTTTCCTCAGAGATCTTTGTCTTCCTTATGGTGTGAGGCATTTTTAGATCGCCTTATAAAAAATAGGTATATATATGGGTATAAAAACATACACAATTCATCTGACTCTTCCAGCCGCTGTAGAAGTGGGCTGTATACATACTGTTGTGCGTGAAGTCTCTTCTTGAAAGTCTTGATGAAGTTGTAGCTTAGCCCTTAACAGTAAAAAGTAAACTGCCAGTGAAGTTTATTTTCTTTTTTACTAGGTTTTCTGGACCATTGTTCCGCTCGAGGAGCCATGTTTGTTAGTTTTGGCTCTCTGACTTTTCTTCCTTAAGAATAAACTCTCCTTAGGCAGTTGTACAACTATGCACTAAAAGACTGCATAGCAGTTTATTCACAGCCCAAGCTCCAGCAGAATTCAACTGTGTGACTTCCTGGCTTAAGCGGGGGTGCATCCGTAATGTAAATACCTACTTGATTTTGTGGAAAACCAGGAGGTTTTTTGTTTGTTCTTGTAAAAGATTCCTGCTGGAAGCTTAACTTTAAAGTTGGCATCCAGCCTTCGCTGCTGTGACTCGGATACTGATCTGATTTTGTGCTTTCATGGACATTTTTATATTTTAAAATTTCTAATTCAACATTAGCTTTGCTTACAAGCTACAGAGCAGAATAAAATCGCATTACAAACATTGTAGTATTAGATTTTATCACCATTTATTTCTTCTCGTCTGCCCAGGGATTTCTACATGTTCGTAGAACTAATTTGCAGTCAGACACTGAGGTCTTCTAGAAGGCCAGCAGGCTCCACAAACTAATTTATCCAAATAACCAATCCCTCATAGGCCAACCATAGAAGGACACCAAAATGGCCTAAGCAGGCAAAGCCCCCTTTTGAAGTCTGGAATGTTTTGACTGACTTGAAACAGGCGGCAGGAATGAAGGGATAATTTTCAGTGACCCATGGGACTTTTTTGCCATTTTCAAATATTAGGTAAAACAAAGAGAAATTGCTTGTTCTAATTTAGAAAGACTTAGCAATCCGGAAGGTAACCAGACTCAGAATTGAGTACTAAGGTATAGAGCTGAAGTTTACTCAGTGCAGCGAGGGTTTGCGTCTGGGTATGTAGTATTTACACCCCCGCACATACACACGCTGCTTTACTTACACATGCGTGTACCAAAACTGTTTTTTGAATTTCATTTTTATAACAAAACTTTAGTACAGGGTATATCTATGCACTATGAAGTGAACTTCCTGAAACGCTGTTCTTAAGTACATACTGTTTTTCTTGAATCAATCATTTCTAATTAGAAAGACGTGTTCCTGTCGCTGCTTCAAAAGCTGGGATACTCATTGGATGCAAAGACTTCCATGCCATACCTGTCTTCTCACACCCCCTGTCCTGGTGCCGTTTCAGTAAATGTGGGAGTTAATACAATTTTTAAGTGAGTTTTCTAGTCTGAAGTAGCCTTGCAGACACAAAGGGGGAGTATTTTGATGGATCCATAAACCCACAATTTTCTATAAGCACTTCTAGGGAGAGAGAGAATTTGAATATTTAGGAACAAAATGGAAACGTTCAGGTACTTCATATTCAGCTGCTTGCATGCATGTCTTAAAGACAGTGTGGAGCAATAGCTCGTGGATTTCAGCAACTTCTAAAGAGACACGCTCTTGTAAATTTTGTCTCAAATTTGCCATGCAGATTTATGTGATAGGTCCAACCCTGTATTTAGCAGCACTAACGACACAGACCAACTCCAGCTCTCAGCATCATCATCCCCATAACATTGACTCACAAATAAGGTGGAGGTTCCTAGCAGAAAGCGTGTTGTCTGTTAGGAGGAATAACAAAGTCACTAGTGAAGCTTCTCTAGTGCTTAATAGATGTATGTTTCCTCAAAACAGTATTTTGGCAAGGATATTGGTCACCAGCTTGCCCTTTTCCTTCTGACATCTTTGGTGGTGCTTGGGAGCTGTACAGCTCTAACACTCCTGATTTGGGAGGGAGTAAATGCCACCCGCTGCGCACTCACAGTGAGACTGCAGGCTTAGGGGTCTGTGGGGCTCATGTCTGTGTGTCTTGGTAACTTTATGGATAGCAATTTTAAGCTGGCATTTTAAAGCTGACGCTTAAAGCTCTATGGTACTTGGATGGGCTGTTGCTGTTGCTGGTATTGCTCCTACGTACACAGCAAACTCCTAGTTTTTGTTTGTTATTTTACGTGGGATATTGAAATATAAGTGCCTCCTGATTTCAGATTTCTCTGAAATATTTATGCTTAGTATTGTCCTATGGTAATAGACAAATATGATAGAATGGCAGAGAAATCCTGTTTAAGTGCAGTTTTCAATCTTATATATACTGACCTCAGATTAGCAGATTTCAGAAACATGATGTTTAAATTAATGTTATTTTGGTGTGAGTGGATATATGTGTGTCTGTGTGCATGGAATGTATTAGATTAAATTAAGTTATGTTCCAGCTTTTACTTGAGAAATATAATTTTGTTAGTAGTTAATAATGTTAATGCCATGATTTTCTCATATTATGTTTACATATATGGCTACAGTAAAATCAAATTATATTTGCTGAGGTAAGATTAGTCAGTCAAGGACCTGTTTACAACAGGAGAAATTAAAATTCAGAGTCTGTAGGAAAGAGGTGCTTCTCTATTTCTGTCTGCCTTGCTTTAGCTGTGTTGTTTAGACCGTCCTGGAAGTCGTGGACTCACTGGTGTGTCAGTCTGTGCGCAGAGCACAGCAGCAGAGCCTGGCAGCAAGTGGGGAGGCTTCGGAGGGAATTCTCATCAATCACATAGAATTTGTCATTCTGACATTTTTGGCATTCAAAGCCTTATATTCTGTCACCAGCATGCGCATAGGGTGAACTTTCCATCGTACCAACAATACACCTATACAACTGTGCAGTGCAGCAGATGGGAGAAAATTTCTTCCCAGCTCCTGTGGCAATCAGCTTGTACCCTGAAGCACAGGATTTGATTATCCTGATTATAATTTACAGAGCTATAAATATAGTTAATGGTCATGAGTCAAGGAATGAAATTGCTTGAAGATAAAAAATTGCTTTTTTTTCTCAATCGGTTTCAAAAGGACTAAGTAAGAGTAAGTGATTTGAGGCGCACTTTCACACTGTCCTTATGCAGCAGAATAATTTTTAAATATAATCTAAAAGTTGCATTTGGGTAAAATGAATGGGGATTAAAAAAAGAGATAGCTTTTAGAGTACGCACTGCTTGGGTGCTTGTAGATTCAGACATTTGCTCTTGCTGAATGTGTGTGTCATACTGTAGATATTTTTAGGAAAGTAAGCATGATCTATTTTTTATTTTATATTTATTCTTAATAATTGGACATATTTTTCATGTTTGACCACCCTTTTAGGCCTGTAAATAATTTAAAAGATCTAAAAGTATCTCTGTGTTCAGAATCAACTAGTTAAATGCTTATATGCCTTGCTTTCACCTTCAGTTATTTGTACATGAAAAGAGAATCTAAATTTAGGGATGCACTTCTATTTTTCTACTCTAGTTTAAAGCATTATATGTTTTAAGAACAAGGTGTATTTAGTGGTAGGCTGATAGGTACATCAGATTTGTGTCATTTGCAGCAATATTTTGGAAAGGGAGAAGGCGTAAGATCTATGTTTTATTTTCCTCTGGTTTTAGTAGGGCATTGTAAAAGCAAAGTGGCACATCAAGCAGGTTTATATAGTGCAGACACTGCATAAATCCTCTGCTCAGTCCCTGGAAGGGCTGTATACTGCCATTATGCTTTCTATAAACAGAAGACAAGCACACTGCCAAATCCTTGCAGTGCTGGACACCAGCTCTTTCTGTTCTTAGCTTGTCTTGTTTATTGTTGCTCAGACTGCCTTTTATTTGCCAGTCTTGCATCCGCTTTCAATCATCAGGGGCAAAGAGTATCTTGCACTTCTTGGTAGCTGGGCTCTCTATCTTCTCAATTTCTTCTGTCTCTTCTGCAATTTTAAATAAAGTAATTGCCTCTGATGAATGTGATTATTTTGACAGTATTTTGGTCTGACTAAGGAATGTTAAAGACAATAGCTGCTCAAAAGAAAACACTTTTGGGACTGCTGGACAGCAGAACAGGAGCCTTGTATGACAGCTTGAAGAACATTCAGATTTGGACTGCCAGAGAAGAGCAAGAGGTATGTAAAGTGTCACTGTCGGGTTAAACAACATAACTTAGCTTGCTGTTCTGCACCTAACAGGCATGAGCAGCAGACATCTGAAGAAAGTCAGAGAAATAGAGCAAATCCTGCCTTTGATAGGATGGACAATACATCCAAACCACGTGTTTAATGTCATCCTTCATGAACTTGCTTTTATTTGGACATGTTTATGCTTTGAACCTCTGTAGCGATGAGTTCCACAAGTTAATGATGTGTTTTCTAAGAAAGTATTTTTGTTGTTTGATACTTGCTGCCTCATAACTGCAGCAAAAACATGGGGATGTTAAGCTTTCCTGTCATGAGAAGTAACGAATTGTCAATCTCTATTCACTTCCTGCAGAGTCATTTCTGATTCTGTAGACTTCTGTTGTTTTCACAATGCTGAGGTGTCTCTTCCAAGCTGAAGAGTCTCATTTTTTCCTGTGGCTGGTGACGTGCTTTGTGTAAGAGATTCAAGATGTGAGCACTCTGACTTTATGATGTTTTCTGTTTTATGCTGTCTCTCTCCTAATAATTTTTAACACTATATTCACCCTTTTGACTGCCATTGGCCTCTGAGCTGTTTTCAGAAAATTATCAGCGACAACTCCAAGATTTCTTTCTTGGGAATGGTAGTTAGTTCAGCACTTATCCTTGCTCATCCTCAGTTTGAGTTGTCTTTTACTTTGCATTTATCGACATAGAATTTCACTGGCTGTTTTAGGGTGTAGACACCATGATGGTAGTTCTCTGTAGGCAGCTTTACTTTGAGCTGGCCTGAATAGTTTAGCAAATTTATAACCTTACTGTTTTCCATCTTTTCCAGGGCATTTATATTTAGTAGAGCAGGTTGTTTTGGAATTCCACTATTAACGTTGTGAAAACTGCTCACTTAGCTGTTTCATCCTCTAAATAGTAATTCATGACAGACCTTTTATTTTACCTTGTGACAAATTGTTTAAGAGCTTTTGGCTTGTGAGAGCTTTTCAGAAATCTAAATATACTACATTAACCAAATCATCCTTATCCAAATAATCATTAACTCCTTACAGAAACGCTAGTAATCTTGAAGTTATGACTTCTCTTTACAAAGCCATGCTTTCTTTTCCCCATTACATCATATTCCCGTGTGCCCACCAATTCTCTTGTTTATTATAGAAGCTGATTTGATCATGCTTTCATTGTTTCAGAGCTCTTGGGTGAACTCTTGAGTATTGGGTGTTTTGTGCCTCTTCATTTTGTTCATCTGCCTCAAAGCTTCCTCTGCTAATACTTTGGTTTAGAGCCATCACGTTCTTCTGTTTTGCATAGTGAGTATCATGCAAATAATTCGTTTAGCTTTATTGCAATGGGCTTGTCTTGACTGATCACAGGCAAATATTGGCTTTTCATATGTTTTTCATGAAGTTTTTACATTAATCTAAGCCAATAGCAAATGATTCTTCAGGGTGTTTTGGTTTGGTTTTTTTTTTTTTTTTCCCCTGTGTTCTCCTGATTTTACATTTGAATCTACAGAATTTAAGCCCTTTTCCAGTTTCAGGTATTTAGCTAATTTAGCTGAATTCAGGTGTTTAGTATGGCACTCAGCCTGTGTAATGTCTCTGGACCCTGAACATCTATTTCAGTGAAACCTGAGTCTTCTGCAGCTCTGCACAGGGCACCTAATTCTGTGCAGGTGTGTAGGACATCTGAAATAGCATTAGAGGTTTTTGTCGAGGCATCAGAATTGCTCCCAGTGTTTTTTTATTTCATTAATGTTTTATCCACCTATTTAGTAATGTTGTCTTTTTATATTCGTGTTATGTTTTCATAGCATAGAACGAATGTGCTATTGCAGATCATTCACCTCTTGCAAGTGTTGTTGTTGACTACTTTGTATATATAAATCGTTGGTTTAGTGAGATATATGAATTACACATATTATGTGTAAAAGTACAAAACCAGAAAATGTGGGAAATTAGTTGCATCTTGGCTTCCAGGTGGTACAGTTATAAAGCACAAGCTTCGTAACTTCCAATAAATGATGTATTTGAAGCATACCTACCATGCCAGTTGTTAGTAGTGTGGTCAGGTCTGCCAGCATGACTGAATGCTTGCTTGCACCTTTGAAACCTCTTCTTATTTCTTAGGAAATGAAAAAATATTCCTGGTATTGGAATATAATAGTTAGTTATTAACTTTTCCTGGTTTATATGCTATGGGAATCCTGGTATGCAAAGCTCTCCTAATGTAAGTATTGGTCTAATTATTTTCTGTTGTTTAATTGTATGTTTCAGAAAGTCATCTCCCACATGACTTTACAAAAAAATTAAATAGAAGCCTAGAAACCTCTTTAGTTTGTCTGTCGTGCTCTGGAAAGGCTTTGGAGATTTGGTTCCTGTAGATGGGCAGCCGTAGTCTCGCTCATGTCCAAGGCAGCAAGGGTAGGGGGTGTCTCCTGCCCAGGCAGATGCCTTCCCTGCTGCTGCTTTCTCACTGCTGGCACTGCTCGATACAGCTGTCTCTTTGTAAAGGAAAACCGAGCCACACGGACAATGGGACTTCTCTTTCTGGCAAAACCAAACCAACAACAACAACAGGATATTTCAACATCCCTGAAGCAGTTTTAAACACTCAGAATGAATAATTTTTGAATTTTATCCTCCTGCCTGTTTTATCCTCCTGAAAATTAGGTCACAAGACTCTGGTATGTAGACAGCATTTTTGAGGCCATTTCCTTACAGTATAAATAACCACGGAAACAAACCTGCAAAACAAGCAAAGTATACTTTTTGTTATTATTTGAAGCAACAGGTTCTCTTTATGAATCTCCTTTATCTGTGTGAGATTTTCCCATTTGGGTTTTTTTTTTGTTGTTGTTGTTTCTCAGAAGTGTTCCACATGAGACCAGAGCGCCCTGTGACGATGTGTAAAGCTTTTGTATTATGTGCCAATGACTGAGAACAGAACTTACTATCCTGCAGTAACTTTTACAGTGGGAGGTTTTACAAACCGTGCAGATGTGACAGGACAGCACTCGTGTGAGATCTGAGTAAAGCTTTTTTTGTTGTTAGAAAGAGTTGTTTCAACAGTTAAGCTGAAGAGACTGTCACCAAAAGAACTCTCTTCTCCAGCTGAGGTGACAAAATTTTCTTTTTCACACAGTATGTGACACATTTGATACATGAGCTGAATAGAAGAGCTCATTAGAGTAAATATAGCTGTGATGAATGAATTGAAGGGGTAAATGAGGTAAGGTTTGCAGGACAAAAAGATGTGTCTTTTTATAAGATCGAAATGATTGAATAAGAGGTTGGAAAAATAAAATCAATTCTAGGTGCAAAAACATTCAGAACCTTTCTCACTGAATGTATTCAGTTTAAAAATAGCTTTGAAATCGAAACTCTTTGCGAATTGGGGTTGATAGCTTTAACAAAAAAAAAGGAGAAACTGGGGACGTGGGCATCATTTGCAAGTTGGAAAGATGTTATTCCACCCCTTCTTCACTCTGTTTTTGGTGACAGTGCTCTGGGACGCGCCGTCATGGCTGATGGTTTGGGTCAGAGCAGAGAGGTGAATGAACACCCCGGGCTTGCGAGCGGGTGTCCTACCCATTTGACTGTGGGTATTCAGAGGGAGAGGTTTGAGAGCAACTTGTTCCAGAAAAACAAGAGGGAAGATGCTTTCCAGGCATAGAAGTTTGAATTCTAGCTCTAATCAGGCAGCAGTGGAGTTTAAGCTCTATTTTGCGTTCTTTGGATTGTGGGATAGTCAGCATGGCAAGAAACACCAACTCCAGCCACCTGCCCCTCCTCCTTGCTTTTGTCATCTGATCTTTTTGTTAAGCACTTTTTCTCCAAAACTTTCTTCTCCCCTCACTAGTGGAAAATTCTGGAAATTTCTGTTTTTTAATCTGACTCAGAAGTTAGATAGATAGGTTTTGAGAGAGTGGGGACATAGCCTTTCAGTAAAACTCAGTATCACAGCTGTGTATTTCTCATACTTTTTGGAATCTGTATCTCACTGACCAAGAAAAGACAATGTTTGGAAACATTCCATTATTCATTTTAAGGTCACTTAGTAGCTCTGTGATTTTTTAAAAATACATATTATTACTTTTTATATAAAGGAGAAAATCAGAGATTATATCTGGTGGGTGGCACAGAGAGGAAAGAGAAAAGCAAGCTGTGGCTTGAAGAACATGCAAGTTTAGGTTATAGCAAGATATGATGGAAGAGTGAACGTTACAGCTGTAAGCCCATCTCTTCTAAAAACACCTTATAAGAGCTGAATTACTTAATTTAATCTTTTGAAAAAATACTCTATTGATGAGTTTTTTTATGAAAAATAAGTATAAGCAATACCCTTAATAAGTAAGCCAGTGACTATTTTTTCTTTTAGTTGAACAGATGCACTAATTGAAGATTGGCTCTAATACAGAGCTTTATTCCTGTTGTTAAATATCAGTAGCTAGTGACACCAATCGACCCTCAGGCCTGAGGTGGTTCAGCCACCCTGGCTTAAGTGCACACTTGGAGCCAGTACCTGCTGCAATGTTGATGGATAAATCCTAGAGCTTGGCACAGAAAAGAGAGACTGCATCACTGCTCCTATCTGCTGTGGCTAAATCTCAAGCAAGTCACTTGGAGTGCAAGATGTGGGGTTCTGCTTTTAACTTGTGCACTACTTTCCTTGCTCCACTTTATTCCTCATTTTTCCTTTCCCTGATGTCTTCTGTTCAAAAAAAACGTGTCCTAAGTCACTAACATGATTCCTTTAGCAAGTCAGTTGTGAATCCTCAACTGGCAAAGCTATTAAAAACTAAGCCTCCTGGTGCTAGAGTAATTTGATAGATCTGAGGATGGGTGAAAAGATTGTGAGCTCAACTTGGTCAACAAATTACAATTAAAAGTGTGCAGGAGACACTGAAGCTGTTTTTATTTTAACTGTGCTTCCTTCTCCTTTTGTATTTTCTTTGTTTTATCTTCAAGAATGGAAGACTGAACACCGGCAATACGGCAGCTCCAAATAATTTTTCTGCCTCTTCCTAGGCTTATAGAATCATAGAATATCTGAAGTTGGAAGGGACCCATAAGTTTCATCAAGTCCAACTCCTTGCTCCTCACAGGACTACTTAAAAATAAATCATATGACAAAGAGCATTTTTCAGGCACTCCTTGAACTCTGACTTCTTCCAGAGAAGAGTTAATCCAATGACAGTTGGATTATAATAACACCACCAAAAGACTTTATCCCCCTCTTGACCTCCTCCATGAAATGTTTTGGTATATAAGTGGAAAGAGAGTAAGAAGTGTTAGCAAAAGGAAAACAGTATGTAATACCTTAATATTTTGAAAGCATTAACTGCTCTTCTTTATTGAAAGTTTAGACAGTCTGTGTGGGAGTTGTTGTCGTGGAGGGATGTGATGGCTTCTCTGTTCTTGCAAGACCAAGATGCATTGGCTGCTTGTCACTGTGGAGTGAGAAGGGTCACGCTAACGTCTTTGACTCCATGAGACTCTTAGTCCGTCAGATTTATCATATCTAACACAATTTCAAGAAGCCTCCTATGCTGAGCATGGCCATTCTCCTATGTTTTACAGCTGTTATCCGCATGTTATGGCATTTGATGTATTGTGCAGGAGGAGGTTGTGGTGAGCATGTTGAGGAGGAAGGTGGGAACTGCACTGTGTGGTTTGATGCATTAGTGGGTAGTAAAATGCTGTGGACGGTGACTCTGAACTGGAAGAGAAGGAGGTGTGGAAGAAAGAAGGACAAGTCGTTTGCTCCCTCCTTTTACCTCCAGGTGAAAGCACTCCTCCACTCACCTGCCTTTCCTGGCCTTTGACTTCTCATCTTTGTTTTCATGTTTACTGGCACAGAACAGTTATTTTTTCCAGTTGAGGTTAACACATGACCAAGGATCCTATCAGCTCATGCCTGAGAAGTTATTTGTTCCTCTGAGCTTTCAAGTCTTATATGACCTACCATAAAATTAAAAATGCATGTTAAACGTTTTCCCAGAATGACTTTGAAAGGTATCAATTATATACTTGTCTTCTGCTGATGAGCCTTGTGACTATTTGCTTACTTCACACTAATGCCAGATTTATACTGATGCTTTTTAGGTCATCCCAAGTCCTTTCCTTAAGCTGTGGTACACCTTTGGCTTTCTTCCCATTCACTGTCAGTTTGTGCTAATAATAATCTGCGGATCTCAGCTGTTTTTGTCAAAGACCAATGCTCTTTTGGTGATTTTGTTTTTTTTCTGCACTCATCTTATTCAGCCACTGATGTTTTGTGCCACCCTAGTTTCTCATTGTCAACAGCTAAGTAGGAAAACATTATTCCCTCCAAAGCATGCACAGGGCCTTCAGCATTAGAGACAGCTGCTAGAAACAGAAGTCGGGTCCTTCTTGGTTTTGCTGAACAGTTGTGGATAGTGCATGTCAAACTGACTCCTCAGTGGGAGACTTTATGTAGTTGTTACTGCTGTTACCTAGAGCGGGTTATAAACTTTTGCCATGCTTTTTATTACAGGTGCCATTTACTGTCACAGAGTTCTTGTCTTAGTATTTTTTCTTTTTACGAGGTTACTTGGCAAATGTTTCACGCTTAAGTATCTTTAACCCCAGATTTTTGTGAGATACTAGTTTAGGGGTGTTATTATTCTGCCTGTGAGTCTTGCACCCCACTGAGAAATTGTGAGTTACGTTTGTAAGTCAAAGAGAATTGTCAGAAACAAGCGGTGCTGACAAGCCCGATGTATTTTGTACTTTAACATTTGTTTTCTGCGAGTCATTTGTAGGCATGAGAGTATCATTTGAGTGAATTAAGTGCTAAGAAGAGTTATGCAGGACCTGTGTAGGTCTGCCAACAAAAATAGACGTGGCTGTGATGAAGTGCGTGACGGTGGTGTTAGCAGAGCTGTAGAGGCTCTTGGAGGGACGCTGAACGAGTACCGTTAGGATCACAAACAGGCCGACCATGGAGAGGGCAGGTGCTGGGCTTCTGAACTGGGATTCGTCTGCATTCAGCACAGCCTTTCAGTTTAATGTTCATAATGGAGTTTTAAAACTTTGTTATTTTTAGCACCCCTGAATCTATCAAAACTGAAGGACTAGGTTAGCTGGCTGTAACATCTGACATGTTTAATCCGAAGTCTTTGTGTCAGCCCAGTGTGCCCAGACTGTCACTAGAGGTTTCATGATTGCTCTGTTGACACTTTTTAAAGATCTAAGACTTCAGTGAGGAAGAAATTAAATTTCTCTGCTCTGAGATGTCCTTGTCTAATTGGATGTAATATTTAGGTGTCAAGGAGGGTTTTGTCATTAAGACACCGACCTGACATTGAGACACATGAATCCTCTCCATGGCTGTCCTGCAAACTGCTTACATGACTGTAGGGATGCCATGTAGTCTGTCTCTGCCTATTCTTTGTCTGCAAAACGGGATAGTCATGCTTTCCTTCATCATGTTAGTCTAATTACATGCCCATGACAGGGAGGTTGGATTAGATGATCTCTGAGGTCTCTTTCAGCCTATGCCATTCTATGATTCTATGATTCTATGAATTAGTTTGAGCTAGTTGTAGTAAACTTGTGTTATGTATAGAAGTTGCACTAAGCACTGTCTTGCAGTCCTGAGTGTTGAATTTGTGTTTCCTTTTAAAAGTCAAGCGAGAGAGTGCCAGACATGAAAGATGAACTGCTCTAAGCTTTTTCTTTCAGTAATGAAAACAATGAAGCTCAAAATATTCCTATGAACATCTCTGTGTAAATGCTCATAGCAATGATATTGCAGTGGGCAAATTCAAAACACCCGGAGACTGACCCCTACACTTTTGCAGTGATAAAGATCTGAAGTCTAGATCTGAACACTGTATAATCTGTCCCTGTGGAGGGAGCGGGAGTTATGTCTGCACAGCTAAAGCCGTGAATTTGATCCAGAATTTTCTCCTATACTCTGTAAACGCAGTAATTTCTCTTAAAGCACAGTCTTGCGTATGATTCCTTCCTCTTTGTGAGTGCACACACATTTTATCATAAGACTGTTGGATAGTATATGAAAAAGTGTATGCTTTTGAACTATTTAAATTCTAGAGCAATTTTTTTCTAAAGCAGACTTTGACTTTTTTTAATACTGAGCGCATATTTAAATGACACTGCTCAATGCTTTCACATTTCTTTGTACTCATCTGGTCAGAATATAGTATGGGAATATTTTATGATAACCCAGGCTGTAGAATATGTGTATTGTTTTTTTTAGTCTTTTGAGTAGTTTGATTAATTAATGTGAAGTGATACTGAGAGGCAAATGAAGGAAATGTCAGGATAAATAAAGCAAATTTTAAACTTGCTTTTTAGCTCTTTCTAGAATAGGACAAAGTTAGCAGACTTTTAGACATCTGCTGTTGCTACTGTGCACAAATGATACTACATGAACAGAGGGCTACGTGATGAAATTTTAATAGTAGCAAGAATCTATTGTGTAACTTGATGAGTTTTTAAACAATTCAAATTTTAGAACAAATATTTTTAAATGATAAATATAAAGGTAGTTGCCACATGTATTTCTTATATTTATTTTATATTTAGCTGTGGTTCTTCTATTAATCTTTGTTTCAAACGTTAAATGCCTTCCTCATGGCAGCTGTCCATTCACTTGTACCATGACTACTGGCATGTTAAGTTCAAAGTGGAATGTCACGGAGAATGCAGATAATATATTTAGTTCCTGTCACCAGACAGCACAAGGCACCAGTGCGTCTCGTTCTCAGAGGGGGAAAGCAGCTACTTTCACTGCAATGTTCCCCTTCAGTTAATATAATTTGTTGGGGTTTTTTTAAAGGAAGTGTTAGTCAAGTCTATCAGCGTGATTTTTACTGAAATCTTCAATGTTACGAGTACCTGAAAGAAATGTTTTAAACGAAATAATTTTAAAAACAGTGTCAGAGGGAATACGTAGAAGAACATATGTTTGTTTTTCAGTGCTTTGATATGTGCATGCCAAAAAATAACTTGTAGCTGGAACGGATGCAGGAGAACTCTGGGTCTGAATGATCAGAAGCAAACCATTTTGAAACAAATTATAGAAGCTTATAGAAGAGAAAACTTTCCCAAGAGCATAGTGAAAGGCTTAATCCATATTTCTAGAAAACTGCAGCTGTCAGGCTTTCTTTTATTACCCTAGCAAAATGCTGTGTCAGGTGTTACAAAGAAGTTTGGCCATGCATTTAGAAAATTAATAGCTTCCTTACATCAGATGTGTTAAATAGAAACATGTCTGGTTGTGTAGGCAGTTGTCATATTTTGATGTTCCTATTGACAGTTATTTCTTTTACTGTATAATTTATGTTCAGTAATTAAACTATAAGGAAAGAGACATTTTGTTGGAATAGTGATCTTTCATGCACATAGAAAACATTTCTAGAATGAGACCAATGTTTGCTATGCCAGTCTTGCTGTACCTGACTTCAGGCGTCAGGTACTCCTGAGAGCAGTTGCCATTCAGTCACAGCGAATTCCAGTATGAAACAATAAAGAATGGCAAATTTGCCACAAAGAAGAAAATCCATATTGGCAAATTCATTTCTATCCTTGATAAATTGTGTTCAGGTTTTCAAAAGAACAAAGTGACAGTCAGTGGAGGTATCTTACGCTGATGCGGTGTTTCAGTTAAGTTCTACCTTTTCCAAATGGGCTTTCCAGCTTTCCAGTACTTTCATCTAACCATAGGATATTACTTGCATTAACAGCTTAAACCTCAAGTCTTATAGGGTTGGTTTCTTGATTCTATGCTACAATTAGCATACTGAAAACTGGTGCTGCGCTACTCTCGTGGGGATTTCCACCCCTCCTTCTGTGTAATTTCCAATGTTGTCTTTTGTCTCATCATTGTTGTCTCATCATTTCTTTGTTGTCTTTTGTCTCATCATTGCATACCTCCAAGAAGAATCAGGCTTCACCTTCTGCTTATCTTCCCACTAGATAATTGTAGAAAGCAATAAGATTTTCTATTAGCCTTCTCTTCTTCAGGCTGAGCAAACATAGTTCTCAGCTTCTTTTCATATGGCATGTGCCCTCTGCTCTTGATAGCCTTCTGTTGGGCTCATTCCAGTACAGCAGTCTTCCTGTTATACTGGGAAATCCAAACTAGATGCAGTATTTGAGATGCAGTCTCTCGAGTGCCAAAGTGTCATGGTTTGATGTGGAGGGGGGGATGGTTCTGGAGGCAGGAGAGGGGTTTTGGTCCCTGTGACCTCCCTGGTTTTGGAACTGGATTAGGCTTAGTTCTGGCCACCAGATCAGACTGCCATCCCCCTCGGGGTTGAGCCAATAGGGCGCCTCTGCGAATTGCCCTATTTAAGTCAGGACAAAGGAACCGGAAAAGGTGTTTTGCCCAGGATCAAGGAGAGAAGGGAGGAGGGCACTGCCCCCGCTCCCTGGCTCCCGGCCGGGCGGCTGCCTGTGTCGGGCCGGCGCCACCCACGGAGAATGGCGGCGGCGGAGCCAGCTGGGGAACTCGGGGGCACCCCACTCCCGGGGTGCCCACTGGGCTGAGTTCACCTGGAGAGGACTGAGATCTGAGAGAAACAGCTGCATCGACAGCAGGTCAGTGAGGATGGAGCGGGAGGAGGTGTGCCGGAGCCGAGTTTCCCCTGCGGCTGATGGTGAGATAGCAGGCTGCCCCCCTGCAACCAGGACGGCCTCGGTGGAGCAGCGACCCACTCGCAGCCTGTGGGGAGAAGATGCCTGAGCCTGAGGATGGTCGTGTTGGGGTGCACGACAAGGCAGAGAGGCATCTGGAGTCTGCGTGACGACCCACGCCGGAGCGAGTGGCTACAGCTCCCTAAGTACCTGAGACTGTGGTAAAGCCCACACCGGAGCAATCTGTGGGGAAGGATTGTTTCCAGTGGGCTGGACTCACGCTGGAGAAGTTTGTGGATTTTTCCTCGTGGGTAGGGGATCCATTGGAGCAGGGGAAAAGGGTGTAAGGACTCCTTCTCCTTTAAGAAAGAAGCAGCAGTAACAGCACGGAATGAACTGACCTGCACTCCCCCAGTCCCTGCCCCCTGTGCTGCTGGGGGGAGGAGGTAGGGCCGGGAGGAAAAGCAAAGGGGGGGGGGGAAGGTGTCGGTTTTAAGATCTGGTTTTGTTTCTTTCTGTCCTCTCAAGTAATCGGTTTTTCTGTTTCCCTTTGTCCTTCTAAGTAATCATTAATAAACTGTTTTGCTTTGAGAAAGCCCTGTCTGTTTTGCCCAGGACCATGGTTGGTGGGTGCTCCCTCTGTTCTTGTCTCAACCCTCAGTCCCTTTGGTTGGTTTTTTTTTTTTCTCTCCTCTCTACTTTACTGGAGAAGGAGAGACTGTGTGAGTTTTAGTTGCTGGATCAGCCTAAAACCACGACACAAAGAGAGGGCAAAATATCTTTCTACCTTACACTTTTGCTAATACAGCCCTTTATGCTTTGGCATTCTTCACTTCTGCTAGCTCACATTCAAATGCCTCGCCAGGTACCCCCGTTCTTTTCTGTAGATCTGCTTCCTATCCAGTTGGCACCCAGCCTGCGCTGTTGCATGGGGCTATTCTGTCCAGGCATGGGACTTGGCACGTCCATTTGTTGAACTCCAAGAGGTTCACGTAGGCCCATATCAAGGCCATCAAGGTCCCTCTTGACGGTCCAACTGCCATACCAGTTTGGAAGGTCAGGATTTGCAAACTTGCAAACTTTGCAATCTACAAACTTGTTGATAATACACACCGTCTATGTCCCTGCTTGTTAATAAAGATACTAAACAGTACAGGCCTTACTATCAATACCTGAGAGATGCCACTGGAAACTGGCTGCCAGCTGGCATTTATACAGTTGTTCACAAATCATTGAGCCCAAAGGCTCAGCCAATTTTCCACTTGCCTTATCTTCTACTCATTTTGTCTGACAGGATACTGTGGGAGGCTTGTGGACTCTTGTCCACAGAGCCAGTCATTTTATCATGAAGGCAATCAGGTCACTTAAGCACAGATTGCCTTTGCTAAATCCGTGCTGGCTGTTCCCGATTATCTTCTTGTCTGTCATGTGCCTGGAAATGTCTTCTGAGAGGATTTGTTACATAATTTTCCTGGAGGCTAAGGTTAGGTTGACTGGCCTGTACTTTCCCACAGTCTCCTTGTTCTTATAGAATCATAGAACGGTTAGGGTTGGAAGGGACCTCAAAAGATCATCTAGTTTCAACTCCTCTGCCATGGGCAGGGAAACCCTCCAGTACACCAGGTTGCTCAAAGCCTCATCCAACCTGGCCTTGAACACTTCCAGGGATGGGGCATCCACAACTTCTCTGGGCAACCTGTTCCAGTGCCTCACCACCCTCTGAGTGAAAAATTTCTTCCTTATGTCTAATCTAAATCTGCCCTCTTTCAGTTTAAATCCATTGCCCCTTGTCCTATCACTACATGCCCTTGTAAAAAGTCCCTCCCCACCTTTCCTGTAGGCGCCCTTTAAGTACTGGAAGGCTGCTATAAGATCACCCCGGAGCCTTCTCTTCTCCAGGCTGAACAACCCCAACTCTCTCAGCCTGTCTTCATAGGAGAGGTGTTCCAGCCCTCGGATCATCTTCGTGGCCCTCCTCTGCACCCGCTCCAGCAGCTCCATATCCTTCTTGTGTTGGGGACTCCAGAGCTGAACACAGTATTCCAGGTGGAGTCTCAAGAGAGCAGAGTAGAGGGGCAGAATCACCTCCCTCGACCTGCTGGCCACTCTCCTTTTGATACAGCCCAGGATACAGTTGGCTTTCTGGGCTGCCAGCGCACATTGCTGGCTCATGTTGAGCTTCTCATCCACCAGCACTCCCAAGTCCTTTTCCTCAGGGCTGCTCTCAATCCATTCTCCGCCCAGCCTGTATTTGTGCTTGGGATTGTCCCGACCCATGTGCAGCACCTTGCACTTGGCCTTGTTGAACTTCATGAGGTTCTCACAGGCAACCTCTCCAGCCTGTAAAGGTCCCTCTGGATGGCATCTCTTCCCTCCAGCGTGTCCACCACACCACACAGCTTGGTGTCGTCAGCAAACTTGCTGAGGGTGCACTTGATCCCACTGTCCATGTCACCAGCAAAGATGTTAAATAGCACTGGTCCCAGTACTGACCCCTGAGGAACACCACTTGTCACTGGCCTCCACTTGGACATTGAACCGTTGACCACAACTCTTTGAGTGCAACCATCCAACCAATTCTTTATCCACTGAGTGGTCCATCCATCAAAACCATGTCTTTCCAGTTTAGAGACAAGGATGTCATGTGGGACAGTATCAAATGCTTTGGATAAGTCCAGGTAGATGATGTCAGTTGCTCTTCCCCTATCCATCAGTGCTGTAGCCTCGTCATAGAAGGCCCCCAAATTAGTCAGGCAGGATTTGCCCTTAGTGAAGCCATGTTGGCTGTCACCAATCACCTCCTTATTTTCTATGTGCCTCAGCATAGTCGCCAGGAGGATTTGCTCCATGATCTTGCTGGGCACAGAGGTGAGACTGACTGGCCTGTAGTTCCCTGGGTCTTCTTTTTTCCCCTTTTTAAAGATGGGGGCTATGTTTTTCCTTTTCCAGTCAATGGGAACTTCACCAGACTGCCAAGACTTCTGAAATATGACGGATAGTGGCTTAGCAACTTCATCTGCCAGTTCCCTCAGGACCCACGGATGCACCTCATCAGGTCCCATGGACTTGTCCACCTTCAAGTTCTTTAGATGGTCTTGAACCTGATCTTCTCCTACAGTGGGTGGTTCTTCATTCTCCCAGTCCCTGCCTTTGCCTTCTGTGACTATGATCTTCTTCTTGAAGATGGTGTGACATTTACTCTTTTCCAATCTTCAAGAATCTCCTCTGATCATTATGGCCTTTCAAAGACGGTCAGTGATGCTGCTTTTCTAACTCTATCCCTACACACAGGCCATGTGTCTATACCACCTCATGAGTTTCCACCCTCTATGTACTTCATTTGGCTTCTCTGTGTGGGATAGGTCAGTAGAGAAGTGAGAGGATGTAGGACTGGTCTCCAAGTTGGCAGCAGTGTGAGGAAATGTGGAGAGGAAGAAATGGAGGTACATGACTTCCATGGCGACTACTGACGGTGATAACTGAGCTGCTGCTGATACTAGCTAATGGCATTAGCAAGATACATTTTAGAACTGTGATTTAGACAATCAAAACATGGAGAAGATGTTTGCTACAAGAAGCACATGGGATTTGTAATGTTTTAGAAAAGTACTTTAGCACTGGAATCCACAGACTTATAGATCAAATCTAAAAAAGGCAATAATGAAAGAAGATCGGCCAAAAATGTTTTCCTCCCTTTTCTCTTTTCTTCAGAATAATTGATTATATGTACAGGGTTGTTGTTAAACTCTATATAACTAAGAGGTAACTGCATATTATATAACAGTAGCCTACCTTTTCACTGTTAATTTCCTTATATGCTGGTGGCATACTAGATCCCAACCTCAATGTTTCTAATATAGCAATATTTCACTGACACTATAAAACCCCTTAAAAAAACAGCAAAACAACCAACAGAAGAGCATGTAGATACTATTATGCTTGTTCTATCAATGTTTCTGGAAAAGATGTGTATGATTTTTCCTCACTTTTGTCATGGTTTGATGTGGAGGGGGGGTGGTTCTGGTGGCAGGAGAGGGGTTTTGCTCCCTGCGACCTCCCTGGTTTTGGAGCCGGGTTAGGCTTAGTTCTGGCCACCAGATCAGACTGCCATCCCCCTCGGGGTTGAGCCAATAGGGCGCCTCTGTGAATTGCCCTATTTAAGTCAGGACAAAGGAACTGGAAAAGGTGCTTTGCCCAGGATCAAGGAGAGAAGGGAGGAGGGCACTGCCCCCGCTCCCTGGCTCCCGGCCGGGCGGCTGCCTGTGTCGGGCCGGCGCCGCCCATGGAGAATGGCGGCGGCGGAGCCAGCTGGGGAACTCGGGGGCACCCCACTCCCGGGGTGCCCACTGGGCTGAGTTCACCTGGAGAGGACTGAGATCTGAGAGAAACAGCCCCATCAACAGCAGGTCAGTGAGGATGGAGCGGGAGGAGGTGTGCCGGAGCCGAGTTTCCCCTGCGGCTGATGGTGAGATAGCAGGCGGCCCCCCTGCAACCAGGACGGCCTCGGTGGAGCAGAGACCCACTTGCAGCCCGTGGGGAGAAGATGCCTGAGCCTGAGGATGGTCGTGTTGGGGTGCACGACAAGGCAGAGAGGCATCTGGAGTCTGTGTGACGACCCACGCCGGAGCGAGTGGCTACAGCTCCCTAAGTACCCGAGACTGTGGTAAAGCCCACACCGGAGCAATCTGTGGGGAGGATTGTTTCCAGTAGGCTGGTCTCACGCTGGAGAAGTTTGTGGATTTTTCCTCGTGGAGCAGGGGAAAAGGGTGTAAGGACTCCTTCTCCTTTAAGAAAGAAGCATCAGTAACAGCACGGAATGAACTGACCTGCACTCCCCCAGTCCCTGCCCCCTGTGCTGCTGGGGGGAGGAGGTAGAGCCGGGAGGAAAAGGAAAGTGTGGGGGGGGAAGGTGTCAGTTTTAAGATCTGGTTTTGTTTCTTTCTGTCCTCTCAAGTAATCGGTTTTTCTGTTTCCCTTTGTCCTTCTAAGTAATCATTAATAAACTGTTTTGCTTTGAGAAAGCCCTGTCTGTTTTGCCCAGGACCATGGTTGGTGGGTGCTCCCTCTGTTCTTGTCTCAACCCTCAGTCCCTTTGGTTGGTTTTTTTTTTTTTCTCTCCTCTCTACTTTACTGGAGAAGGAGAGACTGTGTGAGTTTTAGTTGCTGGATCAGCCTAAAACCACAACAACTTTAAATGTGATGCTGAAACCAAATGCACGTACCTGTTTTCCACAGAGCCAAATTAGAATGGAGAGTGCTGGGTCTTCCAAAGAAACAGGACCTCACATTAGTTTTAATTTGCTGCTTGAGCCAGGAGACATTCTAAGTCTTAGAAAGTAATTGATTTGTTTCTCTCAATTTTTCATGAAAATCATTTTGTTTATTTGCCTGCAAACTGGCTACAAAAACATCGCACAAGAGACTTGATGACAAGAAAACAAAAAAAGGGTGGAGTTTGTGTTTTACTGCTGTTGAATTATTAAATCAGAAAGAAAAAAATATTTACAAGCATTGTTTATGTTCTGACTAGAACATTATACATTGTGAAAAATCTCTATATTCAGTTTTTACACACTCCTTAATTTGCTGGTTTACTGCATGTGTAAGGCTTGATTCTGACAGCACTTCTGAATGAGTAGCTTTCTAAGCAGCTCTTCGTTCAGTAGCCTGAAGTCCTTGCATGGCTAGGTGAGGAAGAAAAAGGCAGTCTACAAGTAGTATTTGTAATAAGCAGTCAAACCTTTTCAGTGTTAGGATAAATGAAGATTTATTGGAATCTGAAAGATTTTATTAGGAAATAAAGTAGTCGAGATGCTGTTTGAGGTGACAAAGCAAATGGGAGCCACTCCAGAGAGCAGCCTGCACTGATCTGCCAGAGAGGTACGGGTGGGAGGGAGCAGATGGGTGGCACTCCTGTTTGGAGGGGTGGGGGAGTCCCTGAGAAGTCAGCAGCAGAACAGTGAGATACAGGTCATCTGAACAGTCGTAGGAGCAGCGATGTGGCTTTGCTGTATGTTTGATCTCATCTGTATCTGTGCGGTACCCGTTGCTCACTGGAGGCTTTCGGACGAGAAGGATGCTCCCTATGGCAGCCTTATCCCTGCCCTGCTAATGGGTTTGGAACATGCTGAGAACGATTTTTCTAGGCTGTTTTTATCCGTAAGCTTCAAAGGAAATAGCTTTAAATAAGTGGGCATTTGCCTAGGAATTGGCAGTATTTAAAGCTGGCTGAATGCCCATTTAAATAAAAAAGAAATCAACCAGTAAAACATGAGTGCAGATTGTGGATGTAAACCATGGCTGGTTAGGTTGAAAGAGGAAATTGATTTAAGTGTGCTTTTCCCCCCTCCCCCTTGCAGAAGAATGCGAAGTAATTATGATATTTTGAATGGCTATTGTTTCTGTGTAATGCTTATGGCATAAAATCAGATTTATGAGTTCTATCAGGCTCTCAGAGCCCTTGACTTCTGAGAGCCTGATAGAATTTTATCAGTTCCTGGAGGAAGTTCTCGCTTTTGAACGACCAGTAATTTTATGTCAGTTTATCTAATTGATAATGCTTATGCCCGTACAGTGTACAAAACAGAAAACCACTTTTGTGGCAACTTCTAAAAGCTGAAGCTAGGCTACAAAATTTGATAACCACAAAAACTATTTAATGCAGCTAAACCCCAGGGCCCAAATATTTTCCCATTATGTAATGTACAAAACAAATTCAATACCCGCAGCATTAAAACAATGCTTTTCCCTACTTCCTGGGATGCTTACAGTTCTCTGCCTTTTGTTTTGAAGATTTTTACAAGTATTCCATTTGTTGGCCATGTCTGCAGAGAAGGGCAATAATCACTAAATGAGTAAATTTACTGATGAGTTGACAAAAAGCAGTAACATTGCTGTCGGTGGACTTTTGTAAGCATATATCGTAAGATAAGATGTGATGAGGGCTACAATATTGAGTTCATGATTGAGACACGAAGAGGCTGAATGTTGAAGAGATTGAGTTATATAGATATAGATGTTAAAATGTTTGCAGTTCCTCTGCCTTTTCCACCTTAGCCAGTTTATGTTACTGGATGCTAAAGGCAACGTAGTTAATTCTGAAATTGCTAAGGACTCTTCAAGAACAATTACCAAAAACTTGTTTAAATTCTGTAGTCCCTTCTGACTTGCAGTCAAGTTTCTGGCAAGTAAACTGCTGCCCTGCTGACCTTAAGCCTGGGGATATGCTTAATACAAAATGCTATTTGTACTAAATTATGAAATCTTAGTTTTATAATGTAGCTTGCATTATCTAGGGACTAAACTGGGACTATCACAGATACTTCCCTTGAGGTCTCAGGGTCTTCAATTTGTTGAAGCTAGATGTTAAGTATCAAAATAGCTTTTTCTTATTATTATAAGAAATAATAATTAGAAAAGGACTGAAGTTTCATCTTTTCTTGATCCTTTAGTGCTAGGAGTTAGACTTCCTCAGTGTTGTCACAGTAGTTGAAACTCCAACAAGCAACTCAAAGACCTTAATAAATGAGCATGTCTTAGAAGACTACTTAAGATACAAAAGGGTCTTACTGAGCTTTTTTTTATTGAAGTATTTTTATGCCAAAACCATTTTTGCATCCCTTACAGCTGTGAGTTTCTTATTAATGAGATTTATACAAATATTCCAAAAGGAGAAGATGAAGCACATAGTAGAATAGTAAGGCAGTTGTTTTCAGCTGTGATGAATGAAGTAGTTCAGTAGTATCTGTGATGATGCAGTTAATTTTAAACTTTTCCAGTAATATGTCTATTTCTGTAGAACACATCTGAAGAAAACATACATATTATGTAAATACATATATAATCATGTTATATACGTATATATTAGGTATACTTATATATATTAAGTGAATACATATACACTTACCTATATTAATATGTATATTTATATATTAAGTATATTATATATGGGTTAAGTGAACTGGGAAGATGTGTAGAAAGCTTCTCAGTAGTACTGCAAGTATAACTGTTGTGAATGGATCTCAAGTTTACATAGATGAAAAAGTGATCTGTTAAAGTAAATTTTATTCTAGATGCTAATCGAGTTTTTGGAATGTTTATAATGAATCCCTTGCTTTCATTCCTTCTGTATTTCTCTTTTAGTCTTTACAGAAACAAAGTATTATAATCATTAAAAATTTCGCAGTCTTGATTTAGTAGATCGCATCTCCCAGAAGGGGACTTGTAAAAGGGAATTTTATGCTTAACTTTTCTAGGTATCTGATTAGTAGAAAATTATTGAGAAAACTCTGCTAGTGCCAAGACTCATTTTTAAGGTGACTGACATTTCTGAATCCCAGCCAAGGTGATGATTAGGCAGGTCGTTTGTCATACTGTTTGATTTTCCGTTGTTGGTTGATTTTTGATTGTGAGCTTTCAAGTTTACAGGGAAGATCTTGAGTATGAACCAGGTGTAAGTGGAACATTTCAGTGTTACTATAATTAATCTTACCAACAAACAGTGCTTTTGCAGACCTTGTGTTTCTATGCTTATGAAATGTTACTAGTTTGTCATAATACAAACAACATATAAATAGTTCACTGTAGGGTCTAGGGGCCGAATCATGGACTATGTATTCCTAGGTGAATGGTGAAATACATAATTATTTTTAGTGATTGGACCTAATGCAAAGATCACAAGAGAAACTATGACCATGCTGAATTCAGCAAGAGGATTACCAGTGATTTCAAAGGGACTAACCTCCCAATTTTTTTGCAAGTGTCATTTTTTCTTACTCAAGATAATTCCATGGCCCAGACTCCTCCCTTTTTGTAATTGCCAGAGTCCCACTGTAGAGTATGCCAGTTTCTACCAGTTGATAATTAGTCTATGGTATATTAGTCTGTTAGTTTATTGTGCATTTCAAAGACTATTATTTTGAATTCTATCAGATTAAAAGTAGACCTTTGGTGAAATTTATGAAGCTCAGTTTTCAGTAGCTGTCTCCTGTGTGCATTTTCTACTATCCAAAATCTGACTGAAGTTATGAGGCAGCCTTTCCTTTTATGGGGAAGAGCTCATCAGGATCTCTCACCTAGTTAGGCTTCTCTGTCCCCTAGCACTGTGGAAGCTGCCCTCTGTCTACCAGGTTCAAATATTGACCAGCAAAGAGTGAGAGACACACGGTCTATGTGACAGTAAAATACTTAGTGTTTTTCCTTTTGATGTGAAATTAAATTTTTGCTTGCTGTGTAATTAAAAAAAAAGCAAAATGAAAAAAAAAGGGTTTTAAACATATCTTCACCTTTCTTTCATGTAAGTGTTAAATATAAGTAACAGGTATGTCATTGTGCAAGGTAAATCCCTAAGCTTCATCCTGTGTTGAAAATATGCTTTCTAAGAAATGAAATGAGATACCAAATAGCATTCCACAAGATCTTTTTAAATGTCAGATCACATGCTAAAATAAGATTTCTCATCTTTTACATAGTTCGATTATAAAATTCATAACCTGGGTAACGCATCTCAGGGAAGCAATCGGTACTTATTTGAGATCCTGAAAGAAGTGAGATGGGGAGTGTGGAGAAGCTTAACAGGCCAGTGTAACCTCTACTGTTTGACTTGTGTATCCTACATGTTTTAATAGGAACTCATGTAGTTCTTATGGGTACCACGCCATCCCCCAGAAGTGAATTACCTATGTAATAGCAAGCTTTAATGGTAGATGAAATTTTCTAATGTTTACTGGCTGAAAAGTGACTGAAATCAGGATTATTCATAACTGGGAAAAAAAATCACCAAAATTCAAACAACAGTTCCTGACCAACACAAAAATGGTACAAAACCATAAAACTTTTGATATGTCTTTTAATATCTATTTCTATTTTTGTTATACAAAACAGTGCTAATAGACCAACAGGCTTAAAAGTCATCTGCAACTATCTATAACTCTAAGATAATCAAAACTGATCACACTTTATCCAGATAGCCGTGGGCCATATTCTCACTTGCCAGGTGCCATATTTCATCATGTACAGCCCTGAAAAGAGTATACAAGATGATTTATTTTATTCGATAAGATTTGATATTCCTTTATAAACACTCTATATGCATGTAAATGACAGTGAAAGGTCCAGAGAACTTAGACGAATGTGCCTGAGAGATAGTTTTAACCATCCTATTTCAAATGAACCAGAGGGGACAGGCTGACTGTCTGGAGGACCAGAAAAAGTTCTTATGTCTAGTCAAGACATAGAAATTTAGAGGGATCAGTGACCTAATTAAAGAACATGAATTCTTCTAGTGTTGACGCCTAAAGTTCAAATGTTCTTTTTATACAGGAAACTCGCCTGCCTGCCTGCTACACAAATATTAAAACAACTCTGTGTGAGACAAGTTTTTTCAGCATCTGGTCTGCAGCGCCATGAGACAGTAGCTAAATCTTTGCTATGCAAGACGTCCTTGTCAATCTTGAGCCTAAACATAGTAGCCAGTGTAATAAGATGTTTATTAGGGGAAACAAATAACTCATGTCTTGAGATAAGCTCCTAGCATAGACCACATTCCTCTTGCAAGTTGCTGTAAAATGACTACTGTGTTCTCTTCCTAACGATATTCCTTTCAGGAAGGGACTCTGCATGCCTGCTAAAGTAATTTGTAGCCTTGTCTTCCATATAAATGAATGTCAAGGTTGAATAAGATAACTAATGAGTTGGACGACTTCATACTTGAACACCAGAAGAGAGGTAGCTCCAAGTTTCCTTCCTTTAATCCTTGGTGGGTCGCTCTTATTCTCATAACTTTTTCTCCTGACAAACTTCTTACTGTGTGTTTCTGGAAAGAAATACCTTATCTAGGGCTTATCCAAATCACATCTACTTCATTACCACATTCACTGTGGGACAAAAGCCCTTAATGCAAGACAGGGATAAAATATGAAAACAATGGTTTCCAACTGTTATAACTCTCTACATTTTTATAACTAAATATTTTAGTGTCAGAAATGTAACTAATAAATTGAAGGCTTTCAAAATCACAACCAGGAGGTATGCTGTACCCTATAGCACATGTTTTAAAAAGGAAATGACTGAATAAATTAAAACATGGGAAGACAATCTGAGTTACATAATAGCTATATGTATTAAATCATTCAGGAGAAGTTGCAGCTGAACTAACACTCTGTAAAAATGAACTCTCTGTGGTAGACTCTTCACTCACTGAACTTATTTAAAATGTAACAGAGAGGAGTGAATGGTTGGACAAAATGGAAAATTGCTGCCATGGAAGAGATATGTTCAGATTTATTTCTTCCAGAGAAGATGATGATTCAGTTACATTCAAGGGAGAAGCAATTAACTGCATCTTCCAGTTTAAATCTGATGCTTATTTGAAATTATGTTTAACCCCAAACCAATTCTGTCTCTCTTATCTAAATGCCCATCTATAAAAGGAAAAGAGCATGATCTATTCATAGAGAAGACATTGTGAATGTAATTAGAAATTGTTTACAGTCTGCATAAACACCGGGTCTAAATGCTTTCCCCATAAATGCTCACATAAGCACCCTTTTTTTTCTCAAAATGTTCAATCATGTTTTCACTTCAAGTGCGTGACATAACTACAGCCTGGCTAAAATTAAAGTCTTAATAGCCTAATATACAGTCCCTTACAGGGGGCCCCTTACAGACCAACCAGCCTTATGAATCAGATCTTACTGTTTTATCTAAATTAGGAGCCAATGAGCTGGAACACATAATTTAATTTTATGATGCACTGAAAGTATTTCAGTAAGTAGCCATACCAGACTGCTATGACACACAATCTCAGAAGGGTATTTTACAGGTTGTCCATACAAGAGATTTTAAAGAAAAGAAATTATCTGTTACCAGTAAACGTAGAAGCATTTCTGATCTGTCAGAAGGGTACATTTATTGTTTTTTAAAAAACTGAGTTCAAAAAATACTTTGCCATGTATCAGACCAAAATACTGCAGTCAGTCCTTGGAGAACCACCTCTTTTCCTTTCTTCTGTTCCTTTTTCAAATAGGTTACTTGCCAGAACTACCTTCTAGTCATCTTCGTTTTATAGGTGCTATGAAAATATTAGCTTTTACTTTGTCAGAGAAAGAAACATACACATATAGCAAGTCCCCTATATTCATATGCTCAAAGCATTAATATTTTGTTGTTGCACCTAGAACTTACCAGTTCAAGGGATTGTCTGCTTATGCATCCTAGAAAAAGAGTGAATTCCCTCACCAAGATGCACACAATTGGTAATTGTATAAGGTATAAAACTTTTGCTGCAAAAATTATTATAACTGTATTTACTTATTTAGGAGAAATGCACAGAAAACAGTAATATTAATTGCAAGGACTCCATTGTATTTTCTGGCATGCTTTCTAATCAGTGATTTAAATAAAGTCAGGGATATTGTGCTGAGGTTTCAGGGGAAGAACTTTGCTATGTGGGAATGCTTTAGTGGTTACTCCATCTTTTCTCGGCTGTATGCCACAGAAGCTGAGACAATTTCAGTGAGGGAAGACTGCACAAATTCAGTGTGTCCTGTACCACCTGATTTCTTTGAGGAAGCAACCGAGTTGAATCCCTTGTAGTTAGGCTGACGAAGACTTGGAAGCAGGTGAACTGTGAATACTTAAGTTCATTGCATTCAGCAAGGCTGCAAATTTTAAACCGGAGATGGACAAACCTCTTCACTGTAGGAGCCCCATCCTAAAATCCTCATGGATAAAAAGCCGCATGGGGTGCTTTGCATTCTTAGGAGAATCAAGGAGTGTGATTTCCCAGTAAGAAGTGGCAGGAGGTTCCCCCTGCTCCATAGGGCTGACCTGTCTTGCTTCTGAGTCCCAAAGCGGCTGAGGGATGTCGTCTTCAGCAAGCTGAACCTTGCTGGCAATACGGATTACCTGGCAGCCTGACTAAAACCTTACTGCTGGCCTTTCTGTTTAGCTTCACTGTAGGGAAATCCCTTTGAACATCCACTTTGGTCTAGCACCACATTTTGGCCAGCCTAATCGGATTGCTTTAAGAATCTGAATCATCTTAAGCATTAACCTCAGGAGTAAATGGTCTCATTATAACCAGCGCAGCTACCAACAGGCGAAACTTATGGTTCATGATTTAGGACGCTCCATTAATAGATGAATAGAGTGGATTCTAGTGGTTCCATATGTCCCCTCATTTTTCATTTATTGAAAAGTATAGCACCAGCCACAGTTCAGACCAAGCTGCTTTACAACACATTATTATAATCTATTTGAGATAGGAATATAGAGTATGTAGTGAGATTAGACGCAAGCCTTGTTCATTTGAAAAGATACAGTCTATAGAACGGTGAAGTGAAAATATATTTATTTCATTTGAAGCTCCTGTATGCTCCATTCAAGGATCACAGCTTATTTCTTTTGCTAAATTTCTGGGAGTTTATTCTATTAAAACTAGTGCTTGAAGCTAGAAGCTACTGATTTTAGAGTTATAGAAGAGTGTTTTTCAGAGACACTTATCAGGAGTAGGACTACTTCATTTTGTAGCAACCAAAGAGAATAAAGCCCATTCTTGGCTGGATACAGTAGTCTAAGTGATAATACTAAAAATTATACAAGACAATTCCTACTCTTGTTATCAATAGTTGCTTTAACATTTATCTATAAAGGTCATTTCTTACATATATGTGTATTTGAGGCCCATTTGAGACTAATTTTCATTGGTCTATGAATAAGAATAAAATCAGCCTTTTTAAACTTTTAATGGACTTTCTAGTTCCTAATGACGTTTTTACTACATTACATATCACCATAATATTTTAAATATGCTGACTGTAAATTGAACAATATTAATAAAAATATAAGTGAGAGAGAACTTATTTCAACAGGTTGTTTCATCTGTCACCGTCTCTGCAGCAGGATCAAACACCCTAATTACCATTATACCAGCGGACACTTATCTGACATGCTCTTTGAAGCCCGTGATGCTGGAGTTTGCTCCATTCCCAGTTCACAGAGGGTAATTCACTGCCCTCTTTGTGAGACACTTTGAGGAATCGCTAGTGATTTATCATACCTCTTCTCAATTTTCTCCTTTCTAAATCCACCAACTCTAGATTCAACAAGTTCAGTTCTTTAAGTCATTCCTTATAACTCATGTTTGCTCAACTTGATTGTCCCTGTGGCTCCTTGCAAGGTTCACCTGCTGGTTCACATTTTTATTGGAGTGTATTATGTAAAACAAGCTGAGGCTGTGTTGGAGTAGAAACGTGGGGGGGGAATGGGGTGGTGGAATTACTTTGCATGTCTTGCATCTGACATTGCAGTTTATCTGTCATAATAGGATGAACACTTTTGTCCACACAGATTGCTTAGACTCCATTTGTGATCTGCTCCAAACTCATTTCTCCAGAGCTGCTATTTATCCAGTAGTTGCTTTCTTGTGTCTGTGCAGCTGCCTGTTTAGATGTTGCAGTTGTTTTATGTATTGAGTATACTTTTAGTTTATTATAATGAAAAGAAACTAAAAATATAGGCTCAATTTTCTGACCTGACAGTGAAGGGAATTCTAGAAACTTTCAGTGATCATCTTTATTTCCAGCTCTTGCTTTTATTTCACCAATTTTTGTATTTCATCCACTGTTCTTGAAATAAATGTTCAGTACACATTCAGTATACTGAATTCAAATAAATGTTCAGTACACATCTTCAGTAAACTGGAGCACAACTAGAGTGAAATCACTCAGGCTGCATTAATGTCAGGAGCCTGTAACTGTAATATTAGCAGTCCTTTTTTCTTGAATTTTTAGTGGAAATCTTGGAAAGACATTTATTTTTACTGGTAACTTCTGTAAATTAATTAGGTTTTTTTTGGTCAGATGCTCAGACATAAATTGTTGGGTTTGATTATGTCCCGTAGCACTGCTTTCCTAGACCATGTTCTTGCAGATGTACATTTGCATGTAACTAATGTGGTTGAAGTTGAGGGGACTGCTTGCAGGCTATGGATTTAAACATGTATTTACATCTTTTGAATACTGAATCTTTACTTTGAGGTCTTCAGGGAAGCAACTCGGCCTGCTTTCCTCCCTGGAGAGTATCTCCTGCATTATAATAAAAATAAAGAATATGAAGAATAGATATATTTTCTTATGCCAGCATACTACTATACACAAAGAAAACTAGCTTCTTCCAAAGTTTCAAGTGCCTGCAGATTTCTTTAGCAAATACTTTTGTTGTCTGATGACCTTTCCTTCATTAGTATGAATTTCCCTTCAAGGCAGGCATTTTTCAATCAACAGTAATTTGCATATAATTTATCAAGAGAAAAGAAAACCAAAATAATTTTATTTAAAGATTTCCCTTTGTTTTAAGTGTCATTAGCAGTTCTGACTAATCAGATTTTTACAATCTCATCAGGCGCTTTTAGAAAATCTCTGTGAACTCATCTAGAGGATGCATTTATTCCTAAGTGTCCTGTATTGCATTACAGCACAGTAACGAGTCACCGACTGCTACAGATGTTTATGTGAAATGCAATTAACACTCTGCCAATTTAGTTTTTATAGGCACACAATCAATTTTTATTCATTTTAAAGCTAGAATGCTTTCTTTTATTGTGTGCTGCCTCTCTGCTGATTATATAGCTAAACAAATTATTCTTCTGTTTGTAGTAAATGGGAGTGTTTAGACAGACAGTACTGTGGCATATTAAGATAGGAATTAAATATTTGAATGACGTAGAATTTGTAAGAACTAAAAGCTAATTTTAAAATATATTTAAGTTTGACCTATGAAAAAAAAAATCACAAAGAAAAGTGAATGATGGCCTTTAGAGACGTTTGTTTAATCACAAGCTTGGTCTTGTGGTGTGCTTAGTGTCCACAGCTACCGTGGCTTTCATTATTAGGGGAACGGAAAGCTCAACCTGTTCAGGGTCTCCTTTAACAATGCCATTTTCTTGGACATTTGACTTAGTTGATGTAATTGTAGTGAGCAATACTAAATTATTGCATGCTAATCTTTGCTACATAAAGAGACCCTAAGTAAGTGGTACATTCAACAAACATAGGGATATTGTTGTAGGTAAGGGCTGCCAAAGACTTCAGAAGAATGGAAATTTCTGGATGTCCCTCTTCGGTAACATTTTTATTTTTTTTATGTTAAGGATGATGTCGATTCAAGTAAAAAGAAGGCAAAAGGAAGATTGGAGATGGCATGAATGTGAACTATTAGGAAAAATTTTCCTTAGAACGAACCACCTTTTGTACTTAGGAAAATTATTGATAAAATTGGCTTATGTTCATGCAGAAGCCATTTTTTTCTAGAAAGCGGTTCCACTTTAAATAAATATCTATCTTCCTGATGTTAGCCATCACATGGAGAATCTTTAGATAGGGCTTCTGTTCATTAGTCTTGCTCCCCTTTAGAAGCATGCCCATATAATTTCCTATCCCTTCCTTATCCGTTTGTTTGTTTGCTTTCCATCCTTATCTGTTGGGCTGTGTTTATCTGCTTTAGTAGCAGCTTATCAAAGTGTTGCTCCCTGCGTGCTCTTAGCATATATAACTGTGTCATCAGGGTGGCCAGGAAAACACTTGAACCTGACTGTCTATAGGCTGTCTGCTGGCATCTTCTGTTTGGGAACACTGTGGTTGACCCCCAAGCTCTTCCTTTCATGGTCTGAGTGTTCATTCCTGGAGCGTTCCCACCCCTGTTCCCTCCATCTTCCAACCCCAGGTCCCACACTGCCCCTTATGTCCCTACATCCCCAGCTCCTGTCTCACCAGTCCTAGCTTTCTTCTTCCTTCCTCTGCTCACCTTTCTGTCAGTTCTTCTTGCTTTTCTCAGCCCCAGAGCTCATTTTCTCATTCACCTGCATTTGCATCAACTTCTTTCTCTGTGCTTCCTGGACACAATGCAGAAAATGAAGGGAAAGAAAAGATCGTTAAAAAAGGGATTAAAACCCATTTCTGCCCTAATTTTATGTGACAGCCCACTCAGAGTTCCCCAAAGCATGCCAAGTGTGGACAGATTCATCCATAGGACTGACCTGGAAAAATGTAATATGTTGTCAAGTCTCTACCATGAGCTGCAGTTTTCCAAGGTTAATTATTTTTTATCAGATTTGTAGGAAAGTTAACAATCACTGCCCTGAAATATATTCATGTTCCTGGTGTATAGGCCATCGTAAAAAAAAAATTGTAAAAAAAAAAATCATTATTTTGAATGTGGGTGGAGTTGTTTTCTTTTTTATCATTCTCAGAAATGACCCAACAATTTTGGTTGAAATGTTGCCGGAAATGACATTTCACATCAATCATCTTGGTACTGGGGAAGCTGTAAACACTTGAAGTGGTATATCTAAATGGATAGGTTCAACAGGAATGCTGTTATATCTACCTAGTAGTTAATTTTATTTACTTTCCATAAAATTGAAAAAGTATTAAAAACTTGTGTGGAACATAACATGCAGTAACACACATTTCTTCTGCAGTGGATAACTTTTGTTTCATTCTAACTCTGTTTTTTTTGATCTTGATTTGGGATTTACTGTGGAACTTGTTTCCCGAGTAGTTAAAGCATGTGTACATTTATGTTTTCTAGTCCTCTGCCAGTCAGGCTGGAAGGTAAGTTGAAAAGCCATTTCTTCAGCAACTGCCTTGCTACCCTTTCGCTGCCAGGCTACAAGGCTTGTAAGTGTTTTTATAGTCCAGGTCACTCAGAGAATGCTTAGATTACACCTACTAACTGTCAGAACCACCTCTGTATAACCTATACAACTGTTAAAATACTTTTAGTTTCAGAGAAAGCAGTAAGAATGTGCATCCTGTGTGTGCTTAAAGCCCACATTTACATCCTCTGAGTGTTTTTTGCGCATTTTAGAGAGGTTTCAGTCTAACTCCAGATGCATGAGTGCTTAAAGGCAGTCTTGTCTTTATACTTGCCTTTCAAGTGTCATGAATGCTTGTAGTTTTGTTATCCATACCAATGTTAATTTACTTAGGATGCAGTTACAGCACGCTGCTGAATTTTCTTGACCTCAAGCATTGACACACAAAGGTAACTTACAGTGTTTCCTTAAATTTAAACTATAAATAATGCATCCACTTTTGTGTAATGAAATAATTAATAATTTCCCCAAAATTTAGTTATAAACTACTAAAAAAGTTAATATTTAAATTTTTTTTGAACTTCAGACATTTATAAAATTCTAATAACTTAATATAGCACCACAACACAAATCTAGAGAAAATATTTACAGATTGTAATGAACTCCTCCATTTTAAATTGGGCATAGAAGGATGATCATGTATTCAGAGAAAATATATAAGGTTTTGTTTTCTTTTTCAGATGGTTTTTACCTAATCAGGCTTCCTGTGGCAAGTAACAAAGTATTAGCACTGAAGGTGCTGATGCTAATAACTCACAACCTAACGCGGAGGTTTCGGAGGCCTCCCTGCAGACAGTATGAAGGCTTCTTGTTTCACTTCTTAAAATTTATTACTATTCAAGTTCAGTGAAGCCTAGATGAATAATTGCAGAAAATAAACACCCCTAGGAAGTATGAACAAGCTGAAGTATAGAAGCTGCTCTTACGCTGTGAAATCAGATGAGATCCACATTTGGTTCTCTTTCATGTTTCTCTTGCTATTTTTCAAAGGAAATGGTACAATGACAATGACTGGTTTTAGTAACACGCTGTAACTGCCACAGTGTTAGGAGACAAACCATTGTGAAGCAGGGAAAAAAAATCCTGAAAATGACCAGCAAGGACACTTTAATGAACACTTGAATGCACCTCAAATGAAAACCAGATGTTCTTTGTTAACTTCAGCAGTAAGCCTTCTGTTCTGATTGAGGAAACCGTACCTTCATGAAGGACGGAGCACAAGGAGAGCTCTTTCCAACAACAACGCATGTTTTTTCTGTGTTTAATAGATAATACTGCAAAGGTATGTTTCTGTACCTTTCGGAGCCTTTATGGCATATTTAACGTCACTGATATAAATAACAACCCGTGGCGCCGTCATTTTATGATTTGAACAGTACAGTTCTTTATTTAAGAAAGCTCCATAACACAATTTGCTTAGCAAATGGAAAATAGTTCTGCAAAATAACTACTGAGAAACTACAAAAAAGAACTATTTCCTTACCGTTTCACGGCACCAGAAGGAATACTGCAAATAAAGTGATGCTGTAAATAAAGTTTGATTTTCAGTATGGTTTTGATTTAATAGATCGTAAATACTGGTTTTTAGCTGTCCGTTCTCCAAGTTCTAGTGGGACTACCTAAGTCTGGCAAGTCAACTGCTGACAGGAAACTAAAAATTCCTGGGAAAATTAGTAACGGTATTTATGTATATATGTGTATCTATATCAATACATACCTAGACATTCAGAAATATATGGCATTGCATATAAACTCTAGACCTTAAAAATGTATTGGCTTGTAGAACACCTACAGCAGCTAAGTCAGATATTAAATGCTCCAGTTACCCCTGTAGACTTGCAGTCCTGCTGCAAGTTACAACTTCATGGAGCATAACTGCTGGAGCATAACAATGGTAAATTATCTCTTCAGACTTTAGGGAAAGGGTTTAATTGGAGATGTTCAGAGCTGACTCTGGAAAGCTACAACATTTTGCTTTAGCACTGATTTCTCCATGTCATCATGTTGTTCAGCAGCACATGGTGTGTGGCCAGCTGAGTCTTTTTTAGGCAGCGAGAATTGTGGCTCTGCCCCAGAAAGGGTACAGATAATTTTCCTGTACTGTGTCCCCCCTTTCCTGGTGGGAGAAGTGGAAGTGGAGTCAGAGACAGGTCATGGTGGAGCTAACTGCTCTGTGCTTCATCGCTTGTTGGACTGTGTTAGTGGAAGTACAGGTGGGCTCCTGGTTGTTTCAGCTGGAGATGAGGATTGGGAAGGAATAGCCAGCTGCTTGTAGCTGCCCCTCTCCACTATGTCTGAACATAGTTTTAGGATTATTTATATTGTATTATTTCATGAATTACTAATGTAATACAAATTGTTACACTCTGCCACATCAAGGCCTACTGAATGGAAATTTAATGTATCGTGCCAACATCTACTGGGAGACAATTTAATTTATGACTTATTGACAAAAATTTGTGACCATTTTCTTCTAATCTTTTAATATATGCTGCATAAGGGTTTATCAAGGCACTTGTTCTATAATAAGTGATGTAGGAGATCTGAAAGACTAGCATGCAGTGGCTCATGCTAAGCAATATACTACTGCTACAAATTCTTCTTTCTTTATGCATGAATTCTTCTGTAATTAATATTCCATTATTTAGCCATTTATCTGTTAATGTAGTTAATAATTTAGGATTAGGATTATAGGAAAATTCAGTTTGGAAGGCAACCCAGGAGGTACCCTAGTCCAACCTCCTGCTCAAAGCAGGATCGCCTATAAGGTCAGATCAGGCTGGTCAGAGCTTTATCTAGTCTAGTCTTGAAAAACCTCCAAGTTTTCTACCTCAGGATGAAAAAGGTTTTCCTGTTATCCACTCTGAAACTCCTGTGTTTCAGCTTATGCCATTTGTCCTTCATTCCCTCACTGTGAATCACTGTAAAGAGCTTGCCTCTTGTCTACTTGATGACCTCTTTGCAGGTACTGGAAGGCTGCTGTTAGGTTCCCCTTAAGCCTGCTAAACTTGATAGAGTTTGCCTAATTTAATCCACTGGCCAAGCCACATATTATTTTGAGGAAGAAAGGCCAGGTTTTAAACTTTAAACAACTCCCAACAGCTCACCTTTGGCACGTGCTTAGGTTCTTCAGACTTTTTACCCTCTTTGTTTGTTAGTACCGTGCCTCTCTATGCTGTACAACTGTTGGTCCAACATCAATGTGCAGTTGTGAGTGTTGTGCCCAGAGGTTCAGCATGGGGAGAACTAAAATATTAAGAAGGATGTTTAGGTTGTGGATACTCTGTGTTCTCTGTTGGCTGCAGAAGGGTTTTGGTTTCAAGTGCCCCTTTACGTGATAGGAGTAATCTACTATTTCCATTAGTCACTCAAGGTTCCTCCAAAGGTCAGTGGATCACTCCTCTCTTGTGTTGTTTCCACTTAATCTATTCAGGAACACATACTGTCTTTGCATCCTTCTTGCTTTCTACCCTTTTGCAGTGATTTTAAACTCTAAAATGAAAGTCAGATCCCCAAACCTACTGGGAACACTAGTTCATCTTCAGAGAACTTCTGTTTAGCTCATCTTCACCAGATTATACCGTTAATCCTACTACTTAGTGTTTTGTAAAACTCTTAGGACATCCACTCCTTCTCTTCGATTGTGATCTGGTTTGCTCTGAGTTTCTTTAGCACATTCACTTTTCAGCACGAGATGTCTGAAAACGTTCATACTATGAAAAGTGGTTAGTCTGGTTTTATGAACAGGTTTGTCTTTACAAATGGATGAATCTCAGCTTCCTGAGAATGTGTTTCAACGTTGCCATTAGCTGTCTTCAGTACTTTGCATTCAAAATTGGTGCGTTCCTATGGCTGGATTGAGACTGGACTGGAGGGAGCAGGTGGAGACATACGTCCTCAAAAGGAATTCAAGTTTGTGTTTTAAGTTTGTTTCAAAGTAAAATGCCAAAATTGATGAAAATGAAGCATTGTCTATATCAAGCCTCTTTTTTACTTTTTCCATTTGAAAGAAGAGATCCTGTGTATGCCTAGAGATAAAAGTGAAAATGTGTTAATTACGGGCCAGTAGTTTAAGAATACAGAACTTGTACAGCTGTATTAACAAGTTTGCATACAGCAGTTGCTGCACAACAGAAATTACTGCATGTAAGATGTTGGAAAGACCAGATTCGTAGATATTTTCGGAGCCTTGCTCATCTGTCACAGCTTTATGCTTGGCTCCAGTGATTCTGTCCTTATAGGGGAGCTGCAGACTTGTAGCTGGGTTGTGTGAAGCTAAAGCTTGCGTGAAGCCTTAGTGAAGTATATCCAACAGATCATTCCGAGCACAAACATGAGGAATGCCTTGAGATTCTCTGATAGTTTTATACTTGGTATTTGGAGATTTTTTCCCACAATATGCAGTATTTCTACTGTAAAGACTCAATTTACTTTGGCTAGATGTAGAGGTGGAAAACTTTTCTTTTTGATTTCTGCATTTATTGAAATGAGTGGCAGTTTAGCATTTTGTTCTTATCCTCGGAAGACTTGCAGGAAATTTAGTGCCACTTGAGACTGTGGAGAGATAGACTAGATGGATGGACACAAAAGCATGAGAAGGGAGGGGAGCAGTTCACCAGGTCCTTCTGAGTATCAGAAATTGTGATCGTTTAGATTGGGTGTCTACATGTGGATAGATGGACAGTTTGCTCTTTGAGTAGATTTGCTGACTTTTGTTTGATAGCATCCTTGGATTGCCTTGGGAAGGCTTTAGTTAGCGAGATGTACCCAGTCCAAGTTCTACAGATTTTGACCAGTTCTATCAGAGCATCCCTCCTGTGCTGCAAGCACGAAAAATATTAGTGTTTTGGTTTCTTTCTATTTTAAGTAGCCTTTTTCTCCAGTGTAACTGAAGTTTTGTTGTTCATTATGCCAACTAGTATGCCTCATGGAGAACTGAGGTCATGGAAATCAGCTGGGGAAGGGCTTCACAGCGGCAGGAAGGAGTCCAGAAACGGCAGTAAAACTGTGGTTTTTCATTTGGTTGTTGAGGCCTATTAAATTTATGTTTAAGTGAGCAAACTTACGAGATATGAATTGGTATACTGAGAAAAAAATTTGGGGTCATTCCTGTACTTCAAGCTTTAGCAATTAAAAGTGCAAATTCATATGTTAGTACTTGTTGTTTTATATAAAAACCAGACTGGGATGCTGATTCATGTGATTTGTGGAAATAGTAAAATATATACTTATTTGGGAAGTCATTCTCAGGTTTAATTTATATATTTTGAAAAGGTCTTGCAAAGTTTATCCCAATGTCATCATAAAATAGATTCACTCCTGCTTTAAGTGATAGTAGTACAACAGTTATGTTTACAGAAGTCAATTTCAAAAGAAATATTAGATAAACCAAATAAACCCCAAATGTGCAATAACTTAGGTACAAATGCAGTTTTAAAAATCAGATTTGGGATACATTTAACAGGGCAAATAATACATGTATTTCTTCTGTTTCCTCCTAGCTCCTGTGCATTGAGATTCAGTAATGCGTGTATGCAAAAAGCAGAGCTTTATGAAAGCATTAACTGATGTACTCATTAGTGCCAGATACCAACTCTTTATGAAAAGATGTTGATGTGTAGAATCACTAGTTAGAAAAAAATCCTGGATTTGCAAGCTGAAGTTACAATATTTCCATACTGTACTGTGGTGATTTTACTGTTTCAGAATACATGGAGCCACTATTCAGCCACACACCCTTGTTCAATTTTGCATATACTGGAGTATTGCATGAAAATTCTGACTGCCAAAGTTTGGAGTTCAAGGTGACTGATGGGAACTTTCGTAAAGAAAAGAAACCATGAAGAAGGGAATTATACTGTGTAGATATACTTTCAATTTCCCACCAAAATATCTCCATATTATTTTCTTATTTGAGTCTTTTTTCCCTTTTATGACTTACTGGAATTTTATCTTAAAGTCTGGGAAAGTATTCTAACAGGGACTAGAAATCACAGATTATAATTTAAATCTATGGTATGATCACTATTGCAGCATTGGATATAGCTGTCTGCTGAGGTTTTGGTATAAGGATACTAGTTCCTAGGAAGGGGGAAATGGAGTTTTTAACTTAATAGGAAAAATAAATAGAAGGCCCCACTCTTAAACAAACAAAATCCCTCTGCCCCTAACCCCTTCAAGTTTGGGCACTGTTCAAAGTAATTCAGAATTAAATTTATACTCCAAGAAGCCATTGTGGAAATGCAACCTGAAAAAGGAAGAAATAAGTGTCTTCTATATCTGTCCTATATTTTATATAAAGCAGAAAAGTCTTCACTTTATAATGCCTTGTGTATTTTAGCTTGGTTTACTGGAGGTCCCCTTAGAGAAGCAGAGAAGTGGATGGAGAACTTCATTAGTTCTTGAGGACAGAACAGATTATTGAATAATCAGCAGAGCTTTTACCTCCCAGCTGTTTGAATTAAATAAGCTGTAATAAAATGTACACAAATCCTCCCAGAGATTTAAGTAGATGACTGTGCCTGAGGAAGTTGAATTATAGACAAGAACATCTTAATTTCAGTCCACTGTCTCTGAAACTCATTTCTTAGGCACTGAAAATATTTAACTCACATAGAAATCAGGCCACTGAATTCTGGGCACCCAAATCAGAAAATATAGCCTCTTGTATTTTCCCAAGACATGTGCATTTTTATTTGCTTGTTTCTAGAGAAATAGATGGAAGAGGTTGTCTTATAAATAACAAAAAGTATTCCATGATAAATTTTCTTAGGATCCTTTAGCTAATTCCCACTAGAATAAAAACCAGCCAAGTATTTGTTTAGTCAAAGCCAAAACGTTAATCAGTCAGGCTATTAAACTGTAAGAAACTAAATATAATAGTCGGGAAGGGAAGAGGCACAACATCTCTATAATGACTCATGAATGATTCATTTATGTTAGTGTAAATTTAAACACCTACTTTTTATACAAAGTTGAGGAACTGTTTGTGTTTACAATGCTGAAGGAGGTGCTAAACCAAATAATGGAACAGCAGCAAGAAAGCCAAATGGCATTGTGTTTGTTCAGCTTAAGAAAGAGTTGGTTAAAAAAGTGAGTAACAATACTGGAAAGCACTGAGACATATTTTTGTATGAGGTAACCAGTGAGTGTGGAGGTGTAAATCCCTTGGAGAACATATGCGAGACACAATGAGGCTTCTGCGTTCTTCATCTCGGATCACCGAGAAGGTGAACAAAAAACAGACAGATATAGTATTTTTGGATTTTTAAAAAAGATTCGCAGAATAAATAATTCAAGAAACATGTTACTACTAAACTTCTGTATGGGTTGAAAAGTCGCCGGGAGAATAAAGAACAAATAGAAATAGGAGATTGATATTCATCATGCAAAACCTTCAACATCTATGCTACTAAATACGCTTATTAATCAACTAATAATAGGATGAGTGGAGAGATGGCAAATTTAAGACAGATAACTTAGGCGAAGAAGATTAAGAAAGGCTGAAGAACTCCTGTGAGACCTGATACTGGCAAATATGATGCAAACTATTTGGAAGAACTGTGTGAGCTACTGCAGCCAGAGGCCCTAGAGAGATTTGAGCCTTCTTTTGTGTAGCTCATCGCCACTTCTGCTCAGAGCACAGCACCAATCAAAAACTAAAATGGTTTCATTGATGCTAGAAAATGTTTTCTTTGTAGATGCAATAAGCCTGTGTTAACTGTAGGAGAAAAATTACTTTTAAAGTTCAGAAAGATTTAAAAAGATATTAACATGGATAACACAGATAACGAGCAATCATAAAAAGATTTTTTTTTTTTTAATATTACATAACCCTAATGCTTCAGAAGGCAAAACCATGGGCAATTGCATCCCTCTGTCGTTGTTTTTCTTGAGGAGCGATTGGCATCTCTCTGATAAAAGTGTCTGGTACCATCAGATGGATGAGAGCCTCCGGAAGAGACAAACCATAAGACTGTGGTGTTCAGAGTTCACCAATAAAGATAAAAGTTTCTAAATGAGAAAATGCTTGTGCGTGTACAGATCATTAGAAAGCAGAAGTTCAGAGGCAAACCCACTCTGTTTAGCTTTTGGGTCTTGCACATTTACTGTGTGCAAGATGATGCTTTTTTCTTATCTGAAAAGATATAACCTTCACCTTTCATATTAATTCATAACTGATCACCTGCAAATGAGCTAACTACTTAGACTTGTATGGTTTTAGTATCCTAGCCCAGCTAAGTGCTTCTGGAGACTTAAAGCTCAAAACTCAGCCCACTCAAAAAGCTTGTTAATGGGTCCCACATGACACAGCTATCAATTTTTTAGTATCAGATATACATGCTGTATCCATTATAACTTTCACTTAGGGGTAGGCTTGCCCTAACTGTACAGGGACTTGTAAGGCTTTGCTCTCATTTTTGGTCTGAAAGAAGGAAAAAAATTGACAGTGTTAGATGAAAGCAAAACTGTGTGTTGCAAAAGACAATGCTCTCTGTGTGTCTGGCAGAGAGAGGCCTGATGCATTGCAAAGAGTTGCAAGATTCTGTCTCTGTTTTTAACATTTCCCAGGTTGTTTAAATGTGCATTGTAAGCAACGATAAAATGACAAGTTATCATTGATCTGTCCTTTCCTCCATCTCAGAGGGATTCATTAAATAATGCATGCACCCATGTGAATTACCCTTCTTCACTACACTATCCCCAGACCATTAGCCAAATATAGCAACAGCAGCATCTTTCAACCCCTAGAAACCCTTTGGCTTTCATTTAATTAAATTATCCCATTATGAAAACTCTTATAATGAGATTAAATTTAATTATTTATTAGACACTTATTTGCACTAGGGAACCTATCAATTATGCATGGTTGTGCTAAACATTTTTCAATCCATCACCTTTTCTTTTCATGGAAGGTGCAATTTATTAAGTGCATCTGAAGTACTGTAACAGAAGAGCTCTAGCAGAAATGTACATGCCATCCTAGTTCAATTAATTGCAAATGCGATAGGAAAACAGAAATATGAAAATTTATTCTCTCTGCTTTTGAAATACAGCACACTGACAGAATTACACATTTTGCAATTATTTGGTGCATCTCATTTTTACATTCTGCCTAGTAAAGTTCATGGACAGTCATTTTAATTCATGTTTTTTGGATGTATTTTGTGTGTTAATGGTTCTTAATGGCACAAAAAATCATATGTCATGCCTAATTAGAATAGTTCAAAGAAATATTTGTGGAAAACTGTGGCTTGAAGCTATATACATAGAAGAATTTCTTACTAATTTATAGAAGATACCAATATTCTCTTAATATAAATTAATTTATCATAAAGATTAACTTTTAGGCAAATTTTTAATGCGTATAACCCTAAAACATCATCAGTCACGTATCTTCTTGATAAGAATTTGAATATGAAGACAAAAACATATAAGCTACCAGTAGTTGTTTCAAGCAGAATGACATTTTATGATGAATGTTAAGCAGATATAAACGTCAATACAGCTCTGAGCTTTTCTTTTATAAGACCTTGTCAATATGTAATTAATTATTCAACTGGAGTTCAGCGTGGCTCAGGGAAGCATTTCAAAGAGCTTTCTTTTATAAATTGCAAAGTCATCATAAGATTGCTTTTACTTTTTTCCTTTCCTTTTTTGCACATTTAGAAGTAGCCTGTGTATAAAAGCTCGTAGACACCTGCGAGTTGGCATACACAATGCAGTGATAAAGTGAGGAGCAGTAGACTTTTTAGTAGCAGTAGGCTTTAGCAGATGCTTTTAATACATTACAAAATTCTGCCTTGCTTTAAAAGCGCTTGTGTTTCATGTTCAGATGTGAATGAGGGTCAAACAGAAAGATTTATGTCCTTTTTTTTCCTCATTTATGCATGTAAGAGGATGTTTGCTTCATTAACTTTGAAATTCACTGGTCAGATAGGCTGCATCTTTTAGAGGATGAATCCAATAATAAAAACAGAGGAGTACTGCTTGTATTTGGCGAAACAGTCATGTCTTGTATTTACGACTTTATCAATGTCACTGGTTGTTATTATTTGGTACTTTCTTCCTGAAAGTCAGGACTTTTAATTAAATCTCAGTGTGCCCTAGTGGGCTTCATGGGATGGTTTTATTCCTGTGAGGGAGATTACGTTCCTTAGGACAGCTCTCCAGATGATATTCAGAATTGAAGTTTACTTTTTAGTATGCTGCTTTTGCCAGCCAAGGATCTAGTTCTCATTTTCCAGAACAGCCACCTGAAATGGTTTAACCCTGGTAGGCAGCTCAGCCCCACGCAGCCGCTCGCCCACTCCCCCACAGTGGGACGGGGGAGAGAATCAGAAGGGTAAAAGTGAGAAAACTCATCGGTTGAGACAAAGTTTAAGAGGTAAAGCGAAAGCTGCATGTGCAAGCAAAGCAAAACGAGGAATTCATTCACTGCTTCCCATCAGCAGACAGATGTTCAGCCATCTCCAAGAAAGCAGGGCTCCATCACGAGTGATGATTACTCTGGAAGACAAATGCCATCACTGTGAGTGTGCCCCCCTTCCTTCTTCTTCCTCCAGCTTTATATGCTGAGCATGTCATCATATGGTGTGGAATATCCCTTTAGTCAGTCAGGGTCAGCTGTCCCAGCTGTGTTCCCTCCCAGTTTCTTGTGCACCCCCAGTCTACTCGCTGGTGGGGTGGGGTGAGAAGCAGAAAAGTCCTTGACTGTGTGTGCAGTGCTCAGCAGTAACGAAAACATCCCTGTGTTATCAACGCTGTTTCCAGCACAAATCCAAAACAGAGCCCCACAGCAGCTACTATGAAGAAAATTAACTCTAAGCCAAAACCAGCACGTCACCCGCCTCCCACTTGGGTAGGTATGCTCGTATGTAAGCCCCATATGTAAGATCAGTACGTAGTCACACACAAGCGTGTTTCTTCTGTTGAAGTACCAAGATCAAACATCAAGCGAGTGGTAGTATCATAACCAGTAATTTTGGCCTCTGACACTTCCTCTGCAGAATCAAATATTTGAGTGAAGCTAAAAAAAAGGTATCTAAACCAAAACCTTTGCAATGTTACACTGCAACGAGATTACCTTCTGCAAACTCTTGAATGGTGAAAGGATGAGTTACGTTTGACATCTTCTCACTGTAAAAGCAGCATTTTAATATTTTTTCAGCAAGTTACAGCAAAAAACTTCATTTTAACTTTGGCAAATAAGTGGCAATTGCAGTATTTTGCATTCTGAAACCTCGATGCTGCACTTAGCTGTAGAACAGCCCATCATAATCTGTGTTGGAGGCTGGTAAATTGGCAATGGTTATTCTCATTTTTCCTATTGTATAATCGGTTGGCAGCTTTGAACTCAGCTTTGAAATCTTATTTAAGAATCATGTGGGCTACACACTAAAATACGTTAGCAAATAATTTTAAATGCATACTTGAGACATGAAAATGAGATGAAAATGAACATGAAAAAGCATTCTTGAGACATGACATCTGTCAGCCACCTGCTTAAATTATAGCTATCCAGTCAGGCCAGATGCGTTGGTAGGTGTACTCAATTTTTACACCTATATTACGTGAAGGTTTCAGTGTTTGCAAATTGGCTGTGGTTGCAAGTCTCTATATACTCCTCTCTTCCTTTTACATGTGATAATATTTTTTTTTCAAGTGGTACAAGAAGGGTGAGCCTTCTAAGCCCTTCAGATGGTGAAACATTAAAGTATCTGTACATCCAGCTTATATTGTGGAGCAGGTTTTTTGGATACAGCTTTTCAATACTTCAGGTATAAGTTTTGATGGTTTTATCTGGGCAAAGACGTGATGTGTGAGTAAAAATACAATGGCAGTGATGATTTCATCATTGGTATAAAAAACTTGTAGGTAGGCTTTTAATTTACAGCTTGCTAACAGCTTGTTAGCATTCATTAACATCCTTTTGCTTTCATATTCAATAACGGGATACTGCATCGATATCAATACGTTAAAAAGCTCATTTCAGCTGTGTACCTTTTTGAGCTTCATTTTTAACACTGGTGGTGAAAACACATGATGTGGCCCAATCTAACTTATTATAGTCTTTGGTTTCATGTCTTTATTAATAAAGAACAGCATGAACTTAGTATGGTTCTGAATTAATATAATTTTAAAATGTTTTAAAAGAAAGATATCAAGTTCAATAATAATATTACTTAGAGCCATGGAGTTTCCACCTTTGTTGCTTGTTTATTGCTTTCCTGTTCCATAACTGTTTAACTAGAAACAGGTTTCTGTGGAGGAGTTAAGATGGGAGTAAAAATAATGTTGTATTGGGCAAGTTATGTTAAAAGGGAAAAACTTGTTAAAAATGGAGGGAAACCTGGGTTTTCAGAAAATTGCAGGATACAGTAAATTTTTTAGGATACTTCAAATGCAAAGACCTTTCAACTTTTTTTATTCTTACAGCTTTTAAAATATTTTAGACAAGCGAGACTTTGTTTAGTTTGGGTGAAAAGACTTTGGATATGAGATTTGCTTGTTTCAGGAAAAGTTTCCTTTTCAACAGAACATTGATATTTTTCCCAATACAGATAACCGTATCTGGAAATCGTCAAGGCATCAGGTCATTAAGCCAGGGAGAAAGACTCTTGCTTCCCCTATCCCTGATACAAAGCTTTTTTCCTATCATTTTAGTCTCTGCGGTTGCCAATACTCTTCCCGTTTCCCTTGAAACAAGCTGACAGCCTAAGGCTTTCCAGCAGGCTGTGTAACAAAGCCCTTTCAAGACCTACTTGATGTAAGATCAGGTTCATCATGAGCTCATACATGATGTCTGGTCTTGTGGCTTTTCCTTCTTTTCTAGTGGTCTCATTCTTCATTACATTCCTACTCTGCCTTTGATTTTATTTTCTGATATTCATCAAAGTAGACTGAATGAATGGGTGAAAAAGGAAGATCCTCTTCACTGGTATCACTCTTACTCATGACCTGCTGCTACATGGTGAAGAAGACAATGTCAGTCTGGCCCATATATGAGACGGAACAGTCCAGCTGTGTACAGCATCAAGTCTGAGATGAAAAAAAGAAGTTCAAGTGATCTGTAATATGGAAGAAGTGACTTCTTGATCGCAGCCATAGCTGGGCCCTGGTAGCAGGCGGTGCACAACAAAACTGGGGAAGGATTTTGCATCTGTAGTATTGTTTTCCTTCCTTCAACAGCTCTATAGGATGAACCTGATTTCTTGAAGTACAGCTTTGCTTGTACAGGTAGGGACTGAATGGATTTCCTGTGACAACTGACAGATCTTAGCCTCTGGGGAGCTGTCTTTCTACGTAAAATGAAGTTGCTCTGTCAGCAAAATGAAAAAGTTCATTAAAATAACTGAACAAAACTGTAAATGGAGATCAGGCAGTTTCTTGTTATAACCTGGTTTCCCGAAGAAAAGAAAAGAAAATGCAACCACATTCTTTGTACGTGTCTGTCTAGCTGTATGTCTCCTAATAATAACTTTTCAGTTTGTTGGGAAATCTCAATCCAGGCTGACAGAGAGCTAGCAGCCTCAAAAATACCACACTCCTTCAAATTTTATGAAAACAGACAGATGGGTTGTGGCAAATGTGTGTAGGCATCCTTGGCTGATGAAAAGCTAAAGACAAATGCATCTTTCAGTAGATATCTGTGAATCTGTAGGATAGGGCTGCCCTGTCCTGACAATGGAAAGGCTGGATGCGTGCGGGTCTTCAGTACAGGCTATCTGCCTTTTGGCTGTGAGAGTGCTGTTGATGGGCACAGCTCGTAGTGTGTCCCTCTCCCCAGACTGGGGTTTTGGTAAGAGGGGCACAACTGATCTGTGTAAACCCTAAGCTGTACACCTTCAGTGCTCCCAAGCCTGGAGATGGCATTTTTAAGCAACTTCCATCCCAGAAGCCAGACCTTCTCCTCTTAGGAACTACACCAATCTCATCAGCAAACCTCCCCTTCTTCCCTATGTCTTGATTCCCTCCATTTAAGCCACCCCCATGATTTTCTTGTCAAGTCTCTCAACACAGAGCCTTCAAACCCATTGCAGCTGCCTCACCACTGGGTTTCAGTTGGTTTTAAGGTGCTGCTTTGAGCTGGCTGCACTCCCGCCGGCTGTCCATGTTCGCTGCCCCTGCCTCTATGGCCGCTGAACCTCTCGACGTTATCTGTGCAAGGGAAAAAAATCCTCCCTTCTCCCACTCTTGGTTTCCAGGCGATGTACACAGGCTCGTTAGAAGCAGCAACTGTGAAAAGTGAAGCCTACAAGCTATAAAACAGAGGGAATCTCTGGCAAGACACTGCAAGTAACTCTAAGCCTGTAATTCTCTCTACTCAATAGCCTTGCTCTGAAATACCCTGGCAGATCTTCCTGCCACATTGTGGGGAAAGGTCAAAAATAGTCAAATGACAAAAATTTTTCATTTATAACCTCTTGTCATTAGCTTCTGCGGGAGGAATGTCCAAGCACGGTTTCTGGGACTGTTTGATGGGTTATTGGGTTGATTATGTCTTTTTCTGCTTTTAGCAGCACTTTTGAACCTACTTTTTTTGGTAATTATCCTTTTAATTATGTCGGAGGTTCCCAGGATATTAATTTTCTATGTGCCTAAATAGGCATTTCAGCAAAGGAATTAATGGAAACATCTTTAAAGATGAGGATTAGGAGTAGCATGAGGAGTTTAGTAACTCTGGTTAGGCTAGGGACTTTTTCCTTTGGATATAAAATGCCACTGGAGCATTCTGCAGTATCTATATGAAAGGACTGCGCGTCCCTTGTGTATTTATAGATTGCAGAGTGGGAGATGCAGACAGTGCGTACTTGGAATTAGGCAGTTATTTTAGGTGGTGGAAAGCAGGGGGAAATTTTCAGATTAGAGTGTGAGAATCTAACCATGTGACTCATTAAAATTAATAGGAACTGTATAGTGTAGTCTCTATGCACCGCTTTGAAAATTTCCCTGGGTGTTTCTCTATGAATATTTATGCAATCAGAAATAAAATGCAGACAATGAAGCAAAAGCCGTTGTAAATACAAAGTGATCAAATAATTTACATGTTTTTAATTATTGACATAAACTCCACTTTTATCCAGTGATAAAAAATGCATATGAATGAAGAGGTAGTTAAACACAAAGTAAAGCAGTTTCAGCAATTATTATTTTCTAATTTAAATTCTAAAGAAGTCACTAAACCTGCTTGTGTTTTTAACAAAGATATTTTAAATCTATACTCCAGTGTATGTTGATTTTTAAGAAAACATGATTGCATCAGTCAAGAGAAGAGGTTTGTGTCAATTGAATCGCCAGTTATCAGACAACCTTCTGGTGGTGTACCAAGGGTCTTAATTTGATCTCAACATTGGGTTAAACTAGTTCTTTGTATTCTGAATCACAGAATCACAGAATGTTACGGGTTGGAAGGGACCTCAAAGGATCATCTAGTCCAATCCCCCTGCCAGAGAAGGACCACCTAGATTAGATCACACAAGAACGCGTCCAGGCGGGTTTTGAACATCTCCAGAGAAGGAGACTCCACAACTTCTCTGGGTAGCCTGTTCCAGTGTTCTGTTACCCTTACTGTGAAGAAGTTCTTCCTCATGTTTAAACAGAACCTGCTATGTTCCAGCTTATATCCATTTCCCCTTGTCCTATCATTGGATGCCACTGAGAAGAGCCTGGCTCCATCCTCACGACAGTCACCCTTTACATATTTATAAACATTAATGAGGTGCCCCCCTCAGTCTCCTCTTCTCCAAGCTAAAGAGACCCAGCTCCCTCAGCCTTTCCTCTTAAGGGAGATGCTCCACTCCCTTAATCATCTTTGTGGCCCTGCGCTGGACTCTCTCAAGCAGTTCCTTGTCCTTCTTGAACTGAGGGGCCCAGAACTGGACACAATATTCCAGATGCGGCCTCACCAGGGCAGAGTAGAGGGGGAGAAGAACCTCTCTTGACCTACTAACCACACCCCTTCTAATACACCACAGAATGCCATTGGCCTTCTTGGCCACAAGGGCACATTGCTGGCTCATGGTCATCCTGCTGTCCACCAGGACCCCCAGGTCCCTTTCCCCTGTGCCCCTGAAGACTGTACCTTCACAGAAGGATGATATGAGAAAGGTGCAGGAGGTAAAAGGAAAGGGGTGTGCATTTGCTTAAGAACTCACCTGTCTACAGTGTCCTCTGACCAGTTAGTACTGACTTACTAAAAGACACATGGTGCTTATGTTTAATGAAGGCATGAATGGTGTTAATTTTATTATCCACCGATCTTTTATTCAACAGCATAAATCCAAAGCAAGGTAACTAGCAAGGTTCATGGTACCTGATCATCAGTTCAGTTCAGAGAAAGAATGAAAGATGAAGCAGTTATGTCTGGGAAAAAGAAAATATTTTATGGTGTTTGCACCCCATCCAAAACTCAAGACCCCCAGAACTAATTTCAGCTGTTAATATTATTGTATCACCTTTACTTTCCCAAGATGGATGCAGCAGGTCAAAGAATGGCAATGCCTGCAAAATGAGAATAATTCTGAATCAATATAACCTTTAAATAAACTGTCAGGAAAAGTAGATATTCTGCAGCTTTCTCTCAGCTCCCTATCTGCCAAGTGCTTTCTACAATTTGAAGTCTTGTCAAACTGAGCAGCAATCTTCCGCCAAAGAATTCCATCACCAATTAGTCTGTCATAGGCTTTGTCAGTTTATGTTAACTTCTCTGCCCTATGGACTGAACACTGGATACCAAACAAAGATCAAGGAAGAAGAAATGTTATGCTTTCTCTCTGTATAACGCTGCCTTAACTCAAACATCCTCCTCCCGTGAAGTTGTGAAGCAGTGAAATTCCTCCCCAGGACCCCAAACTGAAAAAGGAAACAGTCACATCTCCAGTAGGGCTGAGCTGCTTACATCCTTCCTAGCGAGACTCAGGGCAGGAAAGGTTAAAAGAGTGAGGAGAAATAGGTAACAAGTTGTTGTGGTTTTATAATAAAAGGACTGAGGGTCGAGACAAGAACAGAGAGGGAGCACCCACCAACCATGGTCCCGGGCAAAACAGACTCAGTTTTCTTAAAACAAAACAATTTATTAACAGTTGCTTAAAAAGGACAAAGGGAAACAAAACCGGTTACTTGAGAGAATAAAGAGAAAACAAGGCCAGATCTTAAAAACACCTCCCCACCCCCCTTTCCTTTTGTTCCCGGCTCTACCTCCCCGCCAACGGCGCAGGGGGACAGGGACTGGGGGAGTGCAGGTCAGTTCATCCATGATGTTACTGCCGCTCCTTTCTTAAAGGAGGAGGAGTCCTTTCGCCTTTTTCCCTTGCTCCAGTGGATCCCCTACTCACGAGGAAAATCCACAAACCTTCTCCAGCGTGAGTCCGACCCGCATGACACAATCCTTCCCCGTCAGATTGCTCCAGTTCAGGCTTTACCACAGTCTCAGATTCTTAGGGAGTTGTGGCCACTCGCTTCGGCATGGGTCGTCCCACAGACTCTAGATGCCTCACGACCTCGTTGTGCATCCCAAGCTCCATTTTTAACAGTTACTCATCGTGCATCCCATGCTCCATGACCTCTCTAAGGCTCAGGCATCTCTTCCCCGACGTGGGTTTCTCCATGGGCTGTGAGTGGGTCTCTGCTCCGCCAAGCCCATCTTGGCTGCAGGGGGGCCACCTGCCATCTCGCCACTGGTTGCAAGGGAGACTCAGCTCCAGCACACCTCCTCCTGCTCCATCTTCACTGACCTGGTGTCGGTGTGGCCGTTTCTCTCAAGTCTTAGTCCTCTCTAGGTGAACTCGGCCCAGCGGACACCCCGGGAGCGGGATGCTCCCCAAGTTCCCCAGGCGGCTCTGTCGCCGCCATCTTGAGAACGTTGCACCGGCCCTGTGCGAGCAGCTGCCCGGCCCGAGGCCAGGGAGCGGGGACAGTGCCCTCCTCCCTACTCCTCGCTCCTGGGAAAAAGCACCTTTTCTGTTCCTTTGTCCCAACTTAAATAGGGCAGTTCGAAGAGGCGCCGATGATTGGCTCAACCCCGAGGGGGATGGGAATCCGATCTGGTGGCACAGGGAGCAAATCCCCTCTTCTACCACCAGAACCCCCTCCCCCACATCGAACTATCACATAAGTTGATCAGTGTTAGAGAGAGTGCTCCCTTTTGTATCACAAGCAAAGTATAAGCGACCTATGGAAAATCTAAGGATAGAATAGAATAGAATAGAATAGAATAGAATAGAATAGAATAGAATAGAATAGAATAGAATAGAATAGAATAGACAGTGGCTTGTGAACAGCTGGATAGAACCTGCTACAAAAAATGCCAGGCAGCTTGTATTGCCACAGGACTGCCCCTGCTGCCAATATAGTTCAGAATATCTGTGATTCCTGCTTTAGTGATTCAGATCAAGAGAGCTGATAGAGTGAACACGAAAGAGATCTAATAAATACATCCACTCCTTTCTCTCATCTTCAAAGTCAAGAGAAGGGAAACAAGCTTCCAAGACACAATAAGACAGTCACCCCTGCGTGGGAGAATGAACTCCTCGGAAAGTATTTATAACGTGGTTAGGGACGAGACACCAGCATGTTGGACAATGCATCGATTTCTCTGATAAACACGTTCTGAAAAGTAATTTCCGGAGCTAACGAGGAATTATGTAAATAGAGAAATAATCAGATGAAATGGTCAAGACTGAAGAAATGAAACACTCTTTCAGGATGTCGTTATGAAAAGATGATTGGGATGCATTTAGCAGATTTTAGCTAATGAAGTAAGAGTTGTGACTGCAGGCAGGTGAGGAAAATGAACACATTTTAAATGGTAAATCAGTATTTATGTTTTCTAGACTTGCAGGAAGTCAGGGTTTCATTTGTTTCAGCACAAGTGGTTAAAAAAAAATATAGGAAATTTTGAAAATGCTTTCTAGGAATAGCTCTTTTTTTTGTGTTTGTTGGCTTATTTGCCCTAAAAAATAGTTTTATTTTCACCATCATCATATTCAGTGACTCTGATAAGCGCTAGAACAAACCTGATAAACGTTCTGGGTAACATTTGTCTTGATAAAGTCTTGTAGAACCATTTGTGAAAATGGCAAGTGTGGAAAATTATGATTTCGTGAGAGATTCAGTTTCTTCAGGAAATGCTTGGTTTGTGGCAATAGATAAGCCTTGTTTACTGAAAGGTAGATGAAAAGCAGGTTTTGCCAGTTGTAGGGAAGATGCAGACATTCTCATTGGGCCTGAATCTGTGCCTCTCCTCACCCCTATCCCAGAAGCCCACCTGCACTGTGGAGATACTGTGCTGGTTTTTTGCAGGTTTCTCCTGCCTCGTGCTTGTATGAGAGCTGCAGTTGCACCCCTCTGTGAGATGGGTTTCACATTTGAACCCGAGTTCTTCATGTAGGTGCCTGTGTGCTGCTGCTGCTTCTCACAACACTGAGTCATTCAAGTGCCATCTAGGAAGACAGCAATATGACTTAGGCAGCAAGAGCTGTGGTGTGAAGGCTTCTGTTTGATGCTACAGGTTGGTCCTGAGTCGCAGGAGGGACCTCTCACCACCATGCTCTGTCACTCTCCATCAAGAACTCTTCTCCACCCCTCCTGGCCAAGCCGCTTTGCTGTGCTGCAAGAAATGGAGTGTCTGGCCCTAACAAATTGCATTTGGGTGAGGATGTAGGATGCTGTGAGGTTTTCCGAATCCTGGGAGGCCTTAGGCAGCAGGAAACGGTAGCCTAAGCGCAGTGCTCGGCTCTGCAAGGGGAGAAATGGCACTCTGTGTGCTCAGTAGCACAATTTAAGCACCAGTTCCAATCTGACATTATTAGTTACTTTATTTTTCTTAGATGATGTACGATACAGTTATTTGGGTTCCATTGTGAGTTAGGTTGAAAGCTAAAGCCAATTCATGGAGTTGGGAACAGTTTGGGAATGTTTGTTGTTTTTTTTCTGATAAACAAGAAAAAATATTCTTTTCACCTTCTTGATCCAATTCATAATTATCCAGTATAATTACTCATAATATTAACACCTTGTCATAAATTTTTTTTTCATTGTAACTATTAGCCATTAGTAATTCATTGTAACTATTAGTCATTAATAAGATGCTAACCTTTACTTGGTGTTCCAGCTGTGGCTGGAATATCAGAGTTCAGGTATTATAAATCAGTTTTAAAGGTACAACATCAGTTTGAACGTTTCAAAGCCTACCTGTTTCTGTCAAGCTTTCATAAAAGGATGTTTCAAAATTAATTATTTTTAAAATTTTGTTTTGTGGATCCATTTGCACATTTCAGAAAGGAAGCAGTAAGGAGTAAATTCTTTGGGATATTCAAATCATGGAGCTAATCCAAGATCCATTCAAGTGAACAAAATTTATTGGGTTTACTTCTTCTTTCAGTAGAATCCACCCTGCAGAGATGTTAATTTGGACATTGTTACATTTGATGTTAGGCAGGGAAGGATTCTGTGGATTAGTAGTTCTCCTAGGATAGGAGGAAAGAAACACATTTTCATATGCTAAAGGAGATATTAAATGAATTAGTCACTCCCTTGAGCAAATGACACCTATGTGCTTATGACATATTGATATGTGGAAATCATATAAAGTCTGGATGTCACCATTTTTATTATTTATTAGGTTATCATGTTTCCACTGATGTCTGCACATGTACTTTCATGTTTGTTGACTGTTAAATGACATCACTGCTTTCTAACTGCTAGTAGTTCTCATTACTATTAGTTCTCAGATATTCAAGAATTTATTGGTTTTATACATGGATCCTTCTAGCAAGAGAAAAGCCATGTATGTGCTTAAACAGAGCTAAAGTTGGAAATTTGGCATGCATTTTTAAGCTATGCAGTGCAAGTTTTATTAAAACAAAGAAACTTATGTCTTGCAAAGTTACAAGCAAGCTTAGGTGAGTGTAAAGATTTAGCAAATCAGTGTCTCAAACCAATCTCTTAAATCACTGTGATTTATTCTTTTTTTATTCATAGTCATGAATTTCTAAACCAAATGTAAACAGCAGTCTTCAAACCTCTTATTCAGGGTCTCTAAAGTCCACTTCTCTTACTAAATTAATAGGAAACATTTTTTACTGCGTATTAACTTTCAGCTATTTTTTTTATTGCCATTCACTTCAAGTCATTTTATGGTACCCATTCAAATTCTGAGAAGCTGGTGTCTTGACAGACTTCAGTGCATCCAAACATGAAGAGACAACTAGACGTGGATCCCACAGCCTGGCCTGTGAGGTTAGGCTCCAACACCAGCACATGGCCCTTTTGAGGCCAGAAGGACCATCGACGGGTACCACAGTCCACCCTTTGGATCGGACTGCAGGACGCTGGCCTAGGCTGAAGCAGACCCCAATACTGGCTGGCAGGAACCTCATAATGTAGGACCTGCTGAAACGTATTTCATCCTGCACGTTCATCCGATGATAAAAACAATTTTAGGCAACTCCATATTAGATTACCGTAAAAAATATTTGATCTACCAGTTGTTACTGTATGATGCATACTGCATAACTATTTACTATTATTTACTTACTGACTGGAAAAACAAGAGCCAAATCCTGGGATTCATCAACTAATAGAGAGAGATTTGTATAAAGCTCTTGCTGTGCTTGGTATACCACATATGTCTGAGGCCAATTCCATAAAAAGAAACTCAACATGAAGCTGATCCTATTTTAATTCAGGCTTTAAGATGCTTACACAATATTTTACAGTATTTTGGAGGTGAAAATATTAATAGAACTAAAAATAATGAGGATTTTGTGAGAGGGGAGACAGGAGGGAAGAGAAATGCTTTGTGGGGATATCATTGCTGGTTTGTGGCAGTTCTTTTAAGCCTCACAGAGGAAAGAGAGCCTCACGGTGCCCAAGCTGTACCCAGCTGAGGAGCAGGCACTCTCCATCTCTTGGATTTCCCCCTTTCCAGATGTAGGCACCACACCGTTCCTGAGACTCTTTCTGAATTCAAGACCCTTTCTAGATGTGGATTAAGGTTCAGGAGGGGGAGCCTTCGTTCCAGACACTTATTTTTGCAGTGAGGGATGGGGAAGCAATCCGTCGGTGACTGCAGGGTCCAGGGATGCTTGGTGGAGCGGAGGCAAGGGCCAACATGACAGCGGCACCGCTGGTGTCCTCAGCCAGGACCATGGAGCCCTGGTTTGTGTCACAGGCACCGTAAGGCATCACTTGAAGCATTGAGTCTCCAGCAGTATAATTTTGACTTTATTTCAATAAGCAGTCATCTGCAGTGGAGTACATTGGTGCAGTATGTTCCAAGCTAGTGCATTTTTAGGCTGCTAAATCTACTAAATTTTCCTAGGTGTCTCTAATGTAGGATTTGCTGCTTTCCAAAAGAGCTATTAAAATTCTGCCTAGATGCACAAAGGTGCCCTGCGTGTGAATATAAGAAAAGTGGCACCAAATGCACCAAAGATAAAGAATGTTATCCTTTTCTCTGGTATCACTGTGTGAAAAGCGTTTTGGCCCTGCTCGGTGTGCAGTACCCGTGCTATGCCTTTCAGCATATTGATTGGCATCCATTACAAAGTGGGTTTTCATTTGTCTGTGTCTAGTTTGGTGACATTGTTTAATGGAGGTTGTTGTGTATAGAGATTCCTATATTATAAAAGGCAAGGCATGCTGTGTTCAGCTCTGGGGTGAACAAATAAGAAGGATGTGGACCTGTTGGAGCAGGTCCAGAAGAGGGCCACGAAGATGATCCAAGGGCTGGAGCACCTCTGCTATGAAGACAGAGAGAGAGTGGGGGCTGTTCAGCTGGGAGAAGAGAAGGCTCCAGGGAGATCTTACAGTAGTCTTCCAGTACCTAAAGGGAGCCTACAAGAAAGCTGGAGAGGGACTTTTTACAGGGGTGTGTGGCGATAGGACAAGGGGTAATGGCTTTAAACTGAAAGAGGAGAGATTTAGATCAGATATAAGGAAGAATTTTTTTTTCAATGAGAGTGGTGAAACACTGGAACAGGTTACCCAGAGAAGTTGTGGATGCTCCATCCCTGGAAGTGTTCAAGGCCAGATTGGATGAGGCTTTGGGCAACATGGTTTAGAGGAAGGTTCCCCTGCCCATGTCAGGGAGGTTGGAACTAGATGGTCTTTAAATTCTATGATTCTATGATTAAAGGCACATTTTAAGAACTTTATCAGGTGAATCATTTGGGTGGATATGAATGCTTCAGTCTTTTGCGTATGAAGATGTGGCACAAAACGGGCAAGGTTTATGATTGGGTTTTTCAGATATCAAAATCAAACGTTTACTTGTTCTTAATTCTTGTGAAACCCTCTTGAAATCCTTATTTTAGCCTATTTCCTTCTAAATTAATGACAGGTTTGCAGAGACAAAAGTACTGACTGCTCTCTGTGATTTTTTTTTTTTTCCTTTTGAGCCTAGGTTTGAAAGGGATCTGTCATCTTGTGTTCATGGGCTGAAAATATAGGTGTAATTATGAATAATTGATTTAGGAATTAAATATTTCTTTGGAAAGGTAGATTGTTAAGCAGGAAATATGTGTAGAAAATTCTTATAATGCACTTAATTAAAAGAAAATCCGTATTAGTAGCCTGGAAGTATCCAAGCAGTAAAAAGAGTTTAAGCTTTGTTTACATTTTGGCTGCAAGAGGTGCCTCTCTTTAAGTATTTAGATAAACAAACCAAAGCTGCTGTTTTCATTAGCATGTAACGCAGAGCTCAGTTTCCTTACCTTGGAGAACATTAAACTGAAATTCAGTGGCAGAAAGCAATTCGATCTCTTGCAAATATGAGTCTTGATAAACCTTACAGTTTGGGGGGAAAAAAAAACAACAAACAACCTTCAAATTTCGTACCTATTGACATTGCTTAATAAAAACATCTCGAGTGCTAGTGCTTCTGGGTGTGTTTCCAATAGCAATGTGATTGCAAGGCTCTGTGGATAAAGTTACCAATCCTTTGAATTCTGACCTTCAGTCTAAAACAGCTTTAGAGGTTACTCTTTTTCCGATTTGTGAGATTGCAGAGAAAAAGTTAATGCTGCTGGAAGGAAGCGGGGGAGGGAGCCAGGCTTGGAGATGAGAACTGGGACTTTGAAGCCATCTGAGAAGTTTTCCTCTGGCCTTGATTTGTAACAACAAATAGTGGCAGGCTGACTCCAAGTAATTATACAAAGTTTCAAAATAGAACATGCGGCAATTGGAATTTCTGTGAATACAATTACTATTGAGACCCAGTTGATTTTAAGAGAAATTATGCTGTTGGGTTCAACAAAACTCAAATTCTTGGGGCAGTCATAGCCATCAAAACCTGAGAGCTAGATTAAGCCCATCATTTGTGTCTGTGGGGAGGGGAAACCTCAAAATTGAGTCCCCCCCAGGCACATCAACTGGAAGTGTCTGTCTCTCGCCACTGAAGATAAGGGTTGGGATGATCATCTTAAGTTAAATGCTTCATTTTAGATGGTTACTGTTAGGTGAGAGGAATCCAACCCTGGCTGAACAAATGAGGGTCATGGTATAGCTACTGTAAATTTCAAAGCAATTTGTTGTGGTAAATTTCTTGAAAACAGTTTACAGGAAAAGCAACTGGTGTGTGTGTGAAATACATTGCCCTTATAATTATTATTTTAACTTAGACTTCCGCCTTTGCCTTTTCATTACAAGGCCCAAAATGTGAAATATTTATGAACTTCACTTTTAGAACATTCTTCACCCTTCCTGATCATTGTAAGAAAAATACGTGTGACTGAATGTTTCAAGGTTAAGGACATACATATTTACTGTATTCAACTAACGCAAGGTTTGTGATTTGAATGTGTGTTTATAAATCACTTATATTAGTCATAAATGCAGCCTTGTCTTAATAATTCGCCAGAGTGAGCTCGGATTGCTGTTCTTTCCATTTTCTTCATAATTCTAAATGCTTTAATTAACAATAATTCTCTCTGTATATTTTTTTTTTCTATTTACTTGTCCAGTCTTATACATTGACAGCCAAAAACTTATGCAGTTATTGACACAAATTAACTAAAATACAGTAATGATCCACTGCTCCATCTACTGTTGAACAGTGACATGAATAATGCTGCAGGAAAATAATACAGAATGCATCTAAGAAATAATAGCAAAATGGAATTTGCAACAAATAAACCTATTATTTCTGTGATTAGTGAACAAATATTTTTCTTGCAGAATTAAGAATTCTGAGTACAACTTTAATTCAGAACTGAAAACCAAAGAGGAACTTTCCATCTCCTTTTTCACCTTATAGGAGGTGCTGACAAAACTGGTTTTGTTCATGTTAATGGAAAATAGTTGGAGAAAAGACAGGCTAGCATTACTGAGCTGACTCATGTTCTACACTGCACTGTATTTATATCACTGGCAAAAATGTAAGTTATTGCTGTGAAAAAAATTTGCAATGGTTTGTAAATTCTAACCTTTTTCTAGTAGCACGAAATGAAAGATGAGGCAGGCTTAAGTAGTTGTGGGAGGACGAACTACAGAAAAATGGTGTGTGTGTGAAATGATGTGTATTATGGCCTTTACAGAACGACGAGACTTGATTATTTTGTCAGCTCACTGGTAATCTCTCATTTGTACTGCATTCTTCATGCAACTTAGTCTTCTGTGGAACCACTGAGTATAGGTTTTATCGCCCATTAGAGTGCTAGCAAGCTGCTCCTCATCATCACTGGTGCATTTGATTTGACTTGTTCATTTTTATAAGCAAATTATTACTCACACATCACAGTGAAGGTTGATTATTTTCAATTTTTTAGGCAGTTATGTTTTCATGCTCAGCTGGAGTAAAAGCTTGAATATAAGTTTTAAAAATTAGCTCTTTCTCAAAGATGCTCACGGGTTGCAATTTACTCCTTTCATTTCACCCCCTATCTTGTAAACAGCTAGTTCTCCAAATAACTTTTTTCAAAGACAGTTACGTTGCCTTCAGTGGGACTACTTTGATAAACAGTTACTAACATGTTTATGTGTCTTTAAAACCTGAGGTTCTTGTGAAAAAAAAAAATAAAAATTGACATTCTCACTGATTCTTAGGTACCATAGACAGTATTAAAAATCTCTCTGTAAAACTATTGAACTTTATTGGAAAATGGAAAGTAATTTTTAGCAGTTTAATTTAATAGATAAGACATTGCTTAAATGAAGGCTGCTGTAGTTAGAAAAGCTACATTTCTCTTAAATGAGTAGATCTCAGAGCTCTGCCCTCAGAGTGCCACAGACCTGGTGTCTCAGTCTTTAAAGAAAAGTGATGTCACCACTCTTGGGTAGAGCATCTACTTCAGATGATCTGGAGACCAAAACTTATCAGTATTTTTGTGTGGCAATTATAATTACCTTCGCGAGATTTCTAGAAGAGAAAAGTGATGTAGGAAGTTTTCAGTTGGGTGTTAACAAAGTAGCAAAAGAGAGATGACAGTATTAGATGTATTTAAAACTTACCTTCATGTAGGAAACCTTCCCTTCAGCCTGCCAAACTACTTAAATAAGTAGTTTGCAGTATTTTGCAGTTGAATACTTAGCATATTCATAGTTTACGCTGTTTGTATCTATAAATAGATATATATGCTATATATTTTTATTCCTCTGCTACATAATGCTTTTAAGATGCAACAAATCTATTGAAGAAACATGCATGCCTTGGTTTTGGAAAGTGAAAAATTGAGAAACACTAAGGTATTTGCTATTAAACCAGACTTTGACTATTTCTTCTGTGGCAAATCTCTGCATTTGTTTATATCATAGTTGTCAAGAACTATTTCAGAATCATATAAAGTCATGCATTCATTCAAAAAGCTAAAGCAATATTTACTTAAGATTAATAAAGACAACTGTTTCCTATTTTAAATTATACAGAGTGATCCTGTATTCATACTGAAGTTGCTGATTAAAAACAAGTACGATTGCATGAAAACGAGCAAAGTTGTCATTGGGGCCAACAGTTGCTGCGCATTATAACTAAGGATGCGGGTTAGCAGCAAGCACCTTTTCTTATAACACATTACACACAGATCTTAATTCATTATTAATATTATCCAGTGTATCTTGAAAGAATATGGTGAAATTGTCCTTCTCAGTCACACTGGGAGTTTTTGGACAGAACGGTTAAAATGGTTGATTTCTGTCACTTTTTTTTTTTGTTTATGTTTACCAAGCTCTTTCTACTTTTGCTCACGTGAGTAGCATGAGACAATAAAGGCTCCTGTCAAATGGTGCAAACTTCTGCTCCAGCCAGGGACGTCTCTAGGCAACAGCTGCTATGTGTAAGATAAAACTTGTATGGAGACACAGGAGGGAGATTGCCTGCTTCGGAGGGTTCTGACGTTGCATTGCAGTTGTTATGGGAAGAGCCAGGCAGCAGCTTTCGGGAGCAATGGGATGCATCGTTTGCTTTACTGAAGCGTGGTCTTCCTTGTCCTATTTCTCATGTTAGTTATTTCAGTAGCATTTCCTACTTAGAGACAAACATGCAAACATCACACTGTTCCATATCCGTCTTCTAGCTAATTTTTCTTAATCATCAGCACATCTGTAATTGTGGCACCTAAGCGCCCAGTAAATACCGCGTTCAGGATGGACCTGCTTTACTTGTGCTAAAACAAGTGTGTGACACTGCAGATGAAGTTAAAACCATATTGTGTGAGTAATAGTTGTAAAAATATACCCAGTAGCTTGTTGTGCATTTGATATTATGTAATAGGCCTGGTCCTCTGCTTCTTACGACCCTTGAGATGCCAGCTGCATCAGCAGGAATGCAGAATCGGTGCAAATTCAGGCATGATGTAAACATATACAAAGCCCACTGAAATCTCTGTTCCAAACCCAGTGTTAGTGCAATTGTGGTTTAAAAATTATGTTGGGTGCCAGTGATCAACAACCCAGCCTGCACTGATTTGGTATGACTCAGCTGGAAGAAGAAAACCAAAAAGCCCAGTAAACAAATCTCTTTCAACTAGGTTTCAAATCGGTGCGGTGCTCAGCTGGCTTAATTAGATTAGCTATTGAAATAAAAAAACTGCACTTACTTAAACCATACGAGGATCTAGTCCATGGTATCAGCTGTAGGATAAGTTCATAGGTTAGACCATACCATGGGGTAATGATATACACTAATCTGAAGTCCAATCTTCAGACATCAGATAAAGAACTTTAAGGCACTGTTTAATGGCTGTATAAACACAGAGGACCTTACTTTATCTTATATCCCCCATCTAGATCATTTATATGGCTTCAGTTCCCATACTGCTTACATGCCATACGACAGAAGAGATTAAAGATTCGAAGCCGATTCATTTCTTGCAATGCATCGTCAACACCCTTTTTCTGATCATCTTAGCCTCTGTGTAATTTATCCCATGTTTATCATCACATCATCAAGCTCTCTATGTGTGTGTGGGGAATCTGTCTTAGTTTAATTAAATACAGAGACTGGGCACACTCCTGAAGTTATTCCTTAGACAACACTCCCATTAGGGACTACACACTCTGACCAACAGTAACCCTGTTTCAGTAAGCTTTACATTTAAAACAGTAGAATTTATTCATATATTTGTGCTTTTTTTTTTTTTTTCAAATACAGAATGAAATAGATTTATGCAAAATTTCACATGCATCACTGGAAGTCGCAGTCGTCTTTTTTTAAAATTGTTTTTTCACTTCCATAGCATCATGCAAGTATCAGTATTTTTGAGAAAGGGTTTTGAGTTACATATTGTAGTGTCAGCTGGTACCTCACAACAACAGCATGATATTTTTTGAGTCTTTTTTCCAGAAAACAAAACAAAACAAAACAAAACACAAGAACTGCTGCTTCCTGAAAGTATGTGCCTGATCTTTTACATGTAATAGATGGAGCTCCTAGAGACAGTGAAGTAAGATATGTGTCTTTATATAGGATCAGGTAGCGATTTTTAAAAATGATCTTATTAACACGGGTAAAGACTTCAGTAATAGGCATTTTCTGGAGGATCATGGCTGTTCCAAAAAGCACATCACTCAGAGTGACTGCATAGCCTTGTATTTCAGGATTTCGGTGAATTTTACCTGACAAAACTGCACGTCCCCGTAATAAGTAATTTGTATTTCCTTCACAGTTTAATATAGAACATCATAAATAGTTTTCTTGGCGTGAGATCTGGTTTGTGACTATAAAGAAGTAAAGGGATTGTGTTTGTGCTGGCTATGCAGACGGGCCCAATCGAAAGCTGCTTATTTTGACCTGAGTTCCCATATATGGTGTGTGACTGTCCCGAGATCCCTTTTCTCCACTAGACAAAATGAAATCCTAGGTGCCTTTTCAGCTCGAGGTTGACTTGTAGCTTTGCAAACCGATCTGCTTTCCTGAAGTATTCCCAATGTACTTGCTACAAAATAATGTCTCGCTTACTGGGATGTAGTAGCCAGAAGACATTTCTGCCCTAGAAGTATTGCTTTCATTCACAGATTAGTTAATTGAAGGTAAGGATATATTAGCAGTGAATAACCGCAGATTTTTGTAAAGAAAAAAGGTTCTGTTTGAATCTATTTATATAGTATAAAGTTGGGGATTTTTTTATTTAGTACTGTAGACCTGTCATAGTATTAAGACTTCTTTTTATTTTTGGTACTGCAAATCATTGCACTGTTTTCCTCATCATATTTGGGTTACGTGTACTGAAAAAGTGTAGAAAAATAAGTGTTACATGGATTGAAAGATACTGTCTGCAAAGTGGAAACGATCTGGAGAACCATGGTCAAATTTAGTTATTGTGAATGTTATAATGTGGGGTTTTTTTAACATAATGTATATATTTTTAAAAGAGTTTTTTTGAATTGTGAGCAACTGAAAGTGCTGTAATAGAAATGTATCATAAACCCATTTCAGTTTAATGGCTTACTAATTAAATTATTTAATTACTTATTGATTGGTAAAAGCTAAGCTTTAAAGAGTTAGTGTTACTTAATGCAGAAATTTAACTCTGTGCAACCGTCTCTCTCTTCATTGGGAATATTCGTAAGGTCTATGGAAAGGGCCTTTACACAGTTTTAAATTTGAAAACTTTAATAGGTGAGTAGTAGTAATTTAAAATACAAATTTGACTATATTTACAACTGTTTTTAAAGTACAGATATTTCACGTATCTGCACGATTTAAACCATTTTAAAAGTTCCAGATACTTTATTTAATAAATACCTTCAAATTGGAGAAGTCTGGCTTAAATAGTTTTAGCAGACCCTTTCTTTACAAGGTTGCAAGAATCTCAGATATTTGAGAACAAATCTGTTACATATCCAATCAAAACGGCATGTCCGGACGTGCATGCTGGTTGTATGCTTAAGAGCTTCTGTGAGGATCCTAATTTAGCTCCTCTCATTGCTATAATGTTGGTTTAATTCCAGTTAATCTATTAGCACGGCTTTTGTTTAAACCCAGTTTACGCGAGGGGACGCATCTACACATAATTAAACTTTTTTAAATGAGGAGGGACCCGAGGGATTCATTAATTCTTCTGGGGTGAGGCTGAAGAAGGTGCAAAAAAAAAAGGGGCTCGGGCGTGCGGGCTGGGCGCGGAGGGGGCGGCCGGGCGGCCGCCGGCCAGGGGCGCGCAGTCCCCGCGCCGGTTCCGCGCCGGTTCCGCGCAGCCGGACGCCGGCGGAGTGTGGCAGCCCCGGCTGCGTTTCGCCCGAAGCGGGAAGGTTGACTTCAGACCGCGCAAGGCTCATCGCAGTTGTTGCTTTTAAACCAATAAGGTTGGGACAAGAGAATAGCTGCGGTTTGCATTACAAAAACAAAAACAAAACGCAAAGGAGGAAAAAAAAAAAAAAAAGGAGGGGGGGGAAGACGCAAAAGGGGAGTGAGGAGGAGAGAGGGCGCGGGAGCGGCGGCGTGCCCCCAGGCACTGCCTGGGCAGACCCACGAGGCTGAGCAAACAGGCGGCGGGGCTGGAGGCAGCCTCCGCCGCGGCTTTGTCTGCCCGGCCCCGGCCCCGGCCCCGGCCCCGGCCCCGGCCCCGGCCCCGGCCCCGGCCCCGGCCCCGGCCCCGACCCGCGCCCCTCCGCCCCGGGGCGCGCCTGCCCCGCCGCGCCATGGGAGGCGCCGCTGCCGCCGCCGCTGCCGCTCTCTGAGCCCGCGCCCGCGGAGGCTGCGCGCCCGCGGAGACGGCGCGCCCCGGCACCGTGAGTACCAGGCGAGCGGCGCGGGGCGCTGACAGCGGCCGGTGGCGGCGGCGGCGAGGCGGGCAGCGCCGGGCAGCGGGAGAAGCGAAAAAGGGAGGAAAAGACCAGAAAAAAAAAAAAAGAGTGCGATGGGAAATAGCCCCGATCGCGAAGCAGCGCGGAGTTCGGCGGCGGCGGCGGGGAGTAGCCGTGCGCGGGGTGGCGGGGGGAATTTCTGCCGTCCCGGAGAGGAGCGACGCTCGGTTATAAATCACTAGGTGCGGCGAGTTAATTTTGGCCGTGTTTCAGGCTGGGGTTTGCAGGCTTCCCGCAAAGTCGATGTGAGGCGGTTCTGTGTATCGCGATCAGCCGGGTTTGGGGATTCTCCTGTTCGATTTCCTCGAGTGCTAATGGTTCGGCAGATAAGAGTAACGTGGCGGTGAGATGTTAAATGGGGGGGAAAAATTAGGCACGTAGTATAGGAAGAGCGTAGATCTTTCTGAAAGAGACACGAGAGTGTGAGAATAATAATACTAATTTAAAAAAAAAATGGAAGGAAGAATGCCTGACAGAGATTTTGACAGCGCTTTTTGAAGCAGGAAATCCTTTTGCTTAATATGTTTAAATTTTCCGAACACCAAGGAAAACACACGGATCCCCACAGGAGAACTTTTCAAGATGACAGAATAAACATCTACACGACTGAAATAGTTGACTTTATTGACATTTTAGGTGGCTTATTTAGAACGATGATCTTAGAACGAGGAAGTTAAAGACCTTTAGAAGTCTCATTAAATTTACATCTTGCTTCTGAGCAACGGAGATCCGCAAAACCTTCCCAAGTTTGTGTTTCTGACAAACACCGGGAAGAGGAAGGGCTGCCTTTTGCAGTGAAGGTTTTATTCCGGAAAAGTAAAGGTGTTAGTGCATTTCAAAGTGTTTCTTAGAAGGTGGTTGGGTTTTGGTGGGATTTTTTTGGTAAGGAAACGTTTAAAGATGAGGCAAGCAGAAGAGAGAAAAACTTTCAGAAAAAAAAAAAAGAGGATGATATATTTCATGTAGTTTGTTTAAATTTAAAAAGTATCACACGCAGAAACTTGGGATAAGAAGTGGAAATGCCGTGTAGCGTGTCATTGGAAGTTTTAATGTTCAATACCACGTATAAAGAATCTTTTCTTTTCCATCCCATGCTGAGACTGTTTGCAAAGCATCTGCCAGAACACAGACTGCCGGTTTGGTGTGTTAAATGAATCAATCGTGTGTATATGTATCTGTAAATATATATATGTATGTGTGTATACACATTATACACTTTTATGTGTGTAAACATGCATACACATTGCGTTTTATAAGTAGCTGACGAAACTGTGACATGCAGTATTTAGCCGAGCACCCCTCTCCTGTCGGAGTTTTCCCAAGGCCTGGTAGGGTCTGGAAGTGAGCAGCCATCCCCTTGCAGCAGTTCCGCGCAGTGACAGACGTTTTGAGTCACGCTTTGCCTTTGGAGAGTGGAGAAAAAAGAATGAGTAATCATTTTGTTTGAATTGCAATAAGTATGAAATATTTCTTGGGAGCCAAAAAAATCTTGGAAAAGGAGAAAGAGATTCTTAAATGGCTGGTCATAATAGGAGCATTGTCACATTGTAGTACGTCTGTCTTAAAGGGAAGAAAGTGTTGGGGTTTCCAAACGGTTCATTCATAAGTGTATGAACTGAGCAGGCAGGGTAGCACTCTTAGAAGAATTTAAACTAGTAATTAAAAATGAAATAACTGTAATTACCCACTTCTGGTGTAATAAATGCAATTTGTCTTTGATGTGAGCATCTAGTGAAAAATCCCTACCTCTTCACTTAGAGCCCAGTGAAGTGATTATTGGAAGAGTGAAAGTCTTACTGAGTTTCTTGTGTTGCCAGCAAGGTGCCTTTTTGTAGCCAATTTGCATTTTTGTTTCGTAACATTTTGGCTGATGAAGCCATTATGTCTGTAGATGCTGATTGCATAGTGCTTTTAAGGAGGTAAAGAGTGCTGCTGGAGGGAAAGTCCTCTTCTCTCCTTCCCTTCACCGCTTGCTAAAAATGACCTTTTCTTTTTTTTTTTTTTCTCTGATTTGAAAACTGCCATTGTCTTTGAAATTTTCTTCTTTAAAGTAGAACTGTGTTTTAAGAAAAAGCACGTGTGCTGGCTATAGTTTTCTAGGTTAACTTCTTATTTTCACTTAGAAAATTTCTTTTCAGCTGGAAAAATGTTTTAAATTATAGCCATTTAGAAAAAAAATATTTCTAGCAAGCAAAAATACTGTGGAAAAACCTGTAATTTAGACAAGTACCTACATTTTATTTGCTCTATGCTGCTGAAATTTAGAATCCCTTCCCATTTACAGTTTACTTTTCACAGAACATTATTAACTTTTTGGCTTCATACATGATCTTCTGTCAGATGCTTTTGATTTGTAATTTAGCAAAGTATAATAAACAGTGCAAAAGTCATGAATTTTCCTCCGCATCCTGAGCTCTGTGGTAGGGAAAATGTGATAAAATGTGTACCTTAAGTCTTGTTTGATGATCTCTCAAAGCAAGTTTGCCTTCTGGAAATAATTTCTGGGGTTGAAGAGCATGGTATTAACAGATTTAATGTGGCTATTCAATGGATTGGTGGAGTACTATGTGAGGTTTAACAAAATGAGAGAGACAAATTGAACATCAACAAAACCTACATCTGTGAAGAATTAGAAATTTAATTAGAAAAAAGGCAAACTTAAAAGACCTCATTAACTAATCAGAATTTGATGTTACTGATTTAAGATTCTTAAATGGATGAATTTTAAGTAGCTTTGCTATCATTGTCCTTTTTTTCTCGCCGTGTACTGGTAATGCCCAGATCTGCTCTCTGTATTACAGAGAAAGATGTGAACATTACTTGCAATGATCAAATTGTACACAGTAATATTTTTGAGGTATTAAGGAGAATATGTCTGTTGTTCAGCATATAAGGCATTTTTAGTTTCAGTGGCACGCAGAGGATGAAGGGTGAGTGACAGCTCCTTTTTTCTCTTTTTGATTTTTTTTTTTTTTTAAATGTGCCCCTTTGGCTGGCCGGGTAAGGCCATTGCAGGGTTTTTTTTTTTCCACTTTTTGTTTGATATGTGAGTTGTGTTGCAGAACTTCAATTATCCAGAAATCTGTTGGCAAAATGGGAGAATGTATGAGAGCAAGCACACGCCACCCAGAAATGTTTTTATTCCATGAACTGGTCGTCATAAGTGTGGTTCCTTACTACGTTGTAATTTTGTACTACACATGAAAAACTGAAAGCATGTGAAGTGTAGCATTTTGTAAACTGTAACTAATTTCACTCACATCTGTGTCTAATTGTTGTCTGCATTCGCATTCTTGAGAGTAGATTTATTTTTCCTGGACCACTCTGTGGATTCAGCTGACCAGCCTAAGTGAGGATTAGTTGTTTTAAAGTTATTTTGATTAAAGAGTCATTTTTAAATATGGTAACGTGCAACACATGGTTTAAATAATCCTTGAGACACAAAGGAATATATCTAAAGTATGTCTAATGAAAATGAAGATTGTGGATATGAACTTTCACAAATCATAGAGTGTTAGAGGACATATAAGATGTATATTTAATTCACTTTGAATGAGCTGTATTTTTTTTTTCCTCTCCCATGAATCCATAAATGAAATCTCTGTCACTATGTACATACATTTGCATGTGTGTATATTTATATTTGTAAGTGTACAGAAGGTATTTTTTTATTTAATTTGGGTAGATAAAATAGTGAAGTTTAAATGCATTTTAGAGTTTAATGAAGTATGAATGATACTGTAGAACACTTGGGAAAATGTCAGTTAATTACAGCATCTATTTGAAAAAGGAAGTTTTTTCTGTTATAAAAGATATGTTTTAAAGGATCCTGTGCAAGAGGGAGTGAAGATAGCTCTGTAAGCAAACTTAGTTCTCACCTATAATTTTTTCCAGGTGTTTAGAAGTAACAGCAGAAACATATCCTAAGGCACTCTGCTGCAGTTTCTGGGGTAAAGAACTGGAAAAAAAATCTTTACACCAAAATGCACAGTTTTGAATGTATTAGCTCGATTAGTTTGATTTGGCATGCGATGCTGTATTGAAAAGCACATCATGCAGTACTTTAAGTACCCAGTTATAAAAGGATGGATGTTTTTCAGTGTGCATTATTGCATGCTTCTTGACATCATTTGTACTGTTCTACATTGCCTGGCTGCCCCTAGCAGTTGTTTACTCTTGCTAGTAGTAATTCTGTCTGTGATTAAAAATAACAAAAAAAAACCCCACCCTACAGACACATAAGTAGGATTTGCTTGGATGATTTTTATAGCGTTTAAAATGCCTCATCTCTCTTGTCTTTGCTCAGTGATCGTTTAAGAGATGTCAGTTCAGGTTGAATGGAAACGCACATGAAGGGTTCTCGATGCAGACATTAAGAGGATATATACCTTACCTGGAGAAGTTTTTGTGTGCTTTTAAGCTAAGTGTCTTGCCGCGTATCTTCACCTGAATTTTATCACCTGCTGACAATCGTTACTGGCTACAGAGAAGAGTCTGTTAGCAAAGCAAAGGTGTTTTTCTAGTAGGATATGAAAATCTATTACTCACCTGAGTTATAAAAGGAGCCGTTTTATTAAACTGGAAAATTATTGCTGGGCTTCCCAGTGGAACCAGATTCCTTTTCTTGATGACTGACCTCAGCGGTAAATGCTGCAGCTTCCTCCGATTTGTTTAGCCAGAAGTGCTCTTTTAAGTCATTTTATCAGAAATCTCATTAGCGACTGGAATTTTTTACGACTAAGACCTTGTGCAATAACATGTGGGGGGTTTATTTTAATTCACCCCAGTTGGAGATGGGCTCGTTTTGGAGATGATTGTGTCATACTGTTGGTCATATATTGAAGATCTTTACCATAGGTAGACCTGCCTCTTGTGTGTGTCCCCCACCTCCAAAAAATAGCATCAGCCTCTCTGGCTTACTTCACCCTTCACCTTTGGGGTGAGGTGACTTGCGGGTTTCCCGTTGCCCGGGCGTGGAGGAAGGATGGTGAAGAGCGGAGGAAGAGGAAAGCCAATGTGATGAGGGCAAGAAGCTGTCAAGAGTTAAGGGGATGGGAGGGAGAGATAATTTGGCTGGCGATAACAAGAGGCGAGAGGGGTGGAGGATGCTGAGGGGCTCGGGGCTGGAGCGGCTCCTGCTGCCCTTGGCGGGGCGGTGGGGTGGGGGTTACCTTGGCCAGGGTGCGCGGCCGTGCCGTGCCGTGGGAGGAGTGAGCCCCTCTGCAGCTGTCACGGGCCCCTGATGAATCACTATCCCGTCACTTGGCCGCCGTCCCCCCGGCGCGGGGAGGAGGGAGAGAGACCTGCCGAGGAAACAACAGTTGAGCCTTCAATTTAAAGACAATATGCCTTTCACGGGCACCGCGCCCTCCTCCTCTCGTTTTGGGTTTAAAGGACAGAATTGTCATCCGTGGTGATATCCTTTCTTTAAATTAAGGCCTCGTAGTAAAGCGGAGTAATAGAGGCTTCTGTTTGTTTCCCTGGTTTACAGGTGCAGGAGTCCCAAACCAGTTCAGATGTTGCTGTTTCCTCAAGCTGCAGGTAAGGATTTGATTGAAAATTGCTATTTTTCTGCAAGCCTTTTATTCATGTTTTTTAACTTCAGGTGATAAGTAAATATTTGTTCCTGTTTTCTGCATTAAGCAGATGAGTAAGTGCTGGAGTGTCGCTTTTACGTGCGTGCAACCAAGCCTGTAAACCAGGAGTACGTACACTTTTTCACTAAATTGTTTGGCTTTATATTCGATACCGGCTTTTCAAACTCATTGCAATATCATCCTTTTTTATGTGTAGATTGGTTTAGGTATGAAATATAAAATAAAATGACATGCTTAAGGATACTTATGCCATTACAGTGGGAGGAATTTTTTATATAATTTTAAATAGTCTTTGGAAGAGCCTAAGCGTTTATTTTGAACAGAAAAATGACTGATTCAAATGCCTTGGAAGTTCAGTAACCTATGAAATTTCTACTGACAGCAATTACTTAGACTGAGTACATTAAATAACATTATCAAAAGTTTTAGGTATAAAGAAACAGAAGGATGGGGCCCTTCAATCATCAGCTTCCTCAGCATTAACCAAAGGATATACCATGGTGGTGATGGCTGCTGTCCTTTTTGTATAAGGCTATTGAAAACGCAAATCGGACATATTGAGCTGCTTGTGTGCTGTATAAATGTTTAATTTTTGCTTTGAATCGGAATTGCTCTCCTTATTTTGACCAAGCGACAGCTGCTGAGATACAGCAGAGTGCTAAGGCATACTAACGCCTATATGGATTCACTGTATGTTGGTCATATCCCTTTTCAATTGAGCACGCTTTATGTAATCCACAAAGCAAACAAGTGAGCAGACATACTAATGTTTTAATGCTGCATTTGTTTCAACGGAAACAGAGGAACAATTAAGTAGTTTGCCAGAGTAAACACATACATCAGGAATATCTCATTCCCTGTCAGTAGATGATAGGTTTCCACAATTGCTTCAAGTGTTTTATTTGGTTTGGAGGCCCATTCTCTTGCCACTGAGTGGTAGATCTTGAAAAACCCAAATTGTTAATTTTTTATTTAGAGAGTATATGTCTTCGTATATTGGTGATTTCGTCTTTGTACGTATCTTAAAAATACAACTTGACATGAATGTTTAAAGTACAGTGCTTTGTATCTAAATTTTCTTCTGTTAGAAGCTGCAAAAATAATTACGGTAGCTGGTCAGTCGTGTGTGAGGCTACACTAGAAAAGATCAAGTTGGGAGAAGCTATTCATTTTTTACTAAGTGTTTTTGGGATGTTGATTAATAGCGGGCTGCATCTCATGCAGGTAATTCCTCTGTAATCCGTGTTGAATATGTCGCTGAAACTAGTTGCATCTTGTTTTCAGGTCTATGGAAATGCAGGATCTAGCCAGCCCACATAGCCGACTAAGTGGTAGTAGTGAATCTCCCAGTGGTCCAAAACTTGATAACTCCCATATAAATAATAATTCCATGACACCCAATGGCACAGAAGGTGAGCCACCATTTTTTTAGTGTTTCATAGTTTGTTTTTTTTCTCCTTGTTGCATTGGTGTTCTTACAGTCAGTAAATCATGTAGAGAAAATGTTTTACTATTTTAAGTGTTACATGTTTATGTAATAGGGTGTATAGAGCCGATGTTCAGTGTTTATCAGTGGTCGCTATTATCAAGTTTCAGCAATAGCTTTCATTCCAGGTTTATGCTCCCTTCATGGAGTTTGAACAGACTGAGCAGGTAGTACATGCAGAGCTTAGAAAAAAAAAAAAACAAAAAACAAACCCAGAAAGGGTAGTTTAGTGATGAGAAAAACAGGACATGTTTACATTTTTCGTACTACAAAATGCAATCTTTCAGTCTTTTTCACTATTTCGGTGTTTCATTATGTTCTCACTTTTTGCAGGCTCCTAAGGCTATGAAAGTTTTGTCAAGTAGGCTAATAAAACTGAGTGTTGAAATTTCCTCGGGCTAGCTTGCTGCTCTGATAGAGTGGCCAAAATTCAAACAGGTGTAGTAATTCAATGGGGTAAACTGATACCTATTTTTCAAGAAGCAGTCAGGCAGTTGATAAGTTATGTTTGTTCTCAGTAGAATACTAACAGCAGAACAACCTAACAGCTTCACTGGTAATATAATACATATTTAATACATATAATAATACATATAATGAAACACAGAAGGGTTTATATAATAAGCAGCAAAAAATAATCTTTCCTGTAACATTTCTATGGTGATAGTAGAACAGATTGTACATGGCATGTGGTTAGCTGTGTGAACAGAGATTTTAATGCATTACTACAAGAGAGTCACACAGCTTCAAATATTACTTTTCAGTATAAATGCATAGTTAAACAACTGTTGTAGCAGAGACATGCCTTTTTTTCTTTAAGAACTGGGTCATATTAGTGCTGTCAGACTGTTTGGGATTATGGACATGCATTGCATTCTTCCAGGAAAGGCACATGTCAATCAAACAGATGTCGTCCCCCCTCAATTTCCCAAACATCTCTGTTATTCATTCTAATTGGAGTCCTCTGGAGTGGGGAGGGTTTATGGGTTATCAGATTAACAGGCGTTTGTTCCAGAGTTGTGTATAATTTACTTTTTGCTGTTGCTGTAAAAGTATTGCTGCAATCAAATTTTAAGCTATTTAAAAAAAGGAAAAAAGTAAAGAAAAGAAAAAATAAAGAATAAATAAAGAATAAATAAAGTGCTTGTTTATTCTTCTTCTTAAAGAGTAAATAAAGTGCTTAATGTGTTAATGTAGTTTAAGAAAAAAAATATTTCATGTCCGCAGATGAGTCTTCTTCCTTTCAAATACCTAGGTATATTATTAGATTTTTATATCATATTATCAAGCATATACCAGTTTTGGTACAGGATAAAATTGCTTGACCCGTTGAAATTAAAATTCCTCTAGCTCACAAAAGCCTTTCCTGTAAACTTCACCAGCTTTTGTACCTTCTGTGTAACTTGAAGGTTCTTTAGTAGCACATAAATAGGGAGTGTTCCTTGAAACGCTGAAAGACACTCACCATCTGGCTCAACTTTGTGTTCTAAGTAGTTCTTGTGTGCAGGCATACACTCTGAAAAATGGGGTGCTTAATATTACTTTCTCAGGAAATGAGAAATTGTGTCTATTCATGCATTGACCTCAGGTAGCAAATAATTTTGGAAATACTATCCCAACTTCTAGGTAGGTATCAGAGTTTATTGAAGAAAGTAAATTAAACCACGGTAACTTATTTATCTGACACTAGAATTTTTAAAGTTCAGGCTTATTAATTTGGGGTGAATTCTACCCAGAAAGCTCTAACTTGCCATACATGCTTATTTTCTGAGATGAAGGCAAATGGTTTTCTTTTGTTTGCGATCTTCCCCCAGGTGACATGACCCTCCTCAGCACTGCCGACTGGTTGCTGAGCCCTAGCACACAGACCCCTGCAGGTTTGGGTGGCTGTGGTGGGCGCAGCAGGCGTGGGCACTCGGCATGCATTTTCACGTGGTGTCCAGAAAGGGTCCCGAGAAATAGCTTGTGCTTGGCTGTGTTGGTCTAAACTTTTCTAAATCGAAAATCCCTGTCTCTGATTGCTCTTAAGTGACAAATAAGGAAAAGTTTGTGAAAGAAGCATAATTGGATAATTTATTTCTGAATTAGATGTGTGCCAAGAGAGAAAATTTGTGAGCGAAGCAGACATCTAAGAATCTGAAAGTGGAATTTTTGCTTTTAATCTGTTTTATCTTGAGAAAATGTTTGGTTTGGGCTCCTTGAGCTACTAAACAGGCTTAAGAAAAAATGGAGTAAATGAAGCGAGGTGTTTTTTTTTTTTTTTAAATGAAGGATGAAGTGAAATTATTTTTTCTGAGATTCTTGAAGCAGAATGCTGCTGAGACACAAGTGGCAGATTGTAAGGTTACAGTTGTAAGGGCTTGCCAAACACCTTTCTTAAAATGCTGCAGTGTCGTTTGCTTGCTTGTTGCACATGGAGCGGAGATGTGGGTTGCTGAACCTTCACATGTTAAATATAGCGTGTGAAACCAGCTTCTCGTCTACTGCACACTCATTCTCACTGACATGAAAGAGCCCTCCCTTTCTGGCATAAGGGACCTTCATGTGAATGAGAAGCAGGGCCTCTAGGTATTTGCGTGTTATAAATATCTTGTAAAGATATGTTAAATTTGATTTGACTATGGGTGTGATTTCGGCAGGTTTCCATACCCCGAAGTGCAGGAAATGTTCACTTGATGGGGGGGGGGAAGGGTGTGTGGAAAAAAAGAATAAAGAAAAACCTGTCCCAAAGTGAAATGGCCTCGTTTCAAACAAATGTTCCTTAATTCCTCTAAGGCATATTTTCAGACTTGTCTCTTATTGATGTTGTTCTACAAGAGGATGTGGTTGGAAGATAGCTCACTGTCATTAGCTAATATTTTTAGCTTCACACTTAGTGGTAAATTTTCAAAGCACTGAATGGGGATTTGGTTGTGTGATTGAGTCTGAGTTTAATCTCTGCATGCAGCTTTGACATCATAATTCTTTGCGTGCTTAATTTCAGTTTGGTAGAGCAAAATTACTGTAGGGCGGAACTGAGCAGGTAGTGCTGGCCGAGGACTGAAGCTGAAGAAATGCAGGGGGTTTTGGATAACTGCTATTTATTATCTTCTATCTAAATATTTTTAAACAAGTCAGATATACTACTTCTCATCTCAGCTAGCAATTCCTCTATGGGATTCTTTTAGAACATGGCAATTTCTGTAGAATAAACACTATTCTTTGAAGTTAGTTGTAGATCATGAGAGAGTCTTCATAGCTCTGTATGTATGTGTGGTGAGGGGAAAAGTAGCATTTCCTTAAGATCTTGATTTAAAATTATCATAGCTAATAAGCAGTATTTACTTTGCTGGTGTTTAGTTTTTTTCTTCCTCTTCTCCGCGCCAGGCAGCATGGTCTTCAAACCAGTGATGGGGAAATAACAAGGAAATTATAGACTCTGACCAGTTAGAAATTTCCCAGGATCAAATGCAGAGGATTAACACTAAAATATCTGGCTAAAGACACTGAGAAAAATCACTTCTGGCATGCCAAGATGGTGCTGATGATATAATACTGCAGTATTTGAGTTTTCTGTGATCTCTTAAGTATTTTTCTACAAAATATCTTCTGTCGTGGGGAATAACAAACACTGGACACTGTTAAAAATTGGGACCTGTATGACTTGCCTAAGAAAATCTGTTAAAAAAAAAAAAAAAAGAATTGAAATAGAGATCAAAACGTTCATAGTTGTGCCTTATCTCTAATCTTCCTTTGTCAGCAAATTGCTGCAGTGGGTTGATACTGAAGGAGTTAAAGAAACAAAAACAACAGAAGCTAATAAAATTGTCATTTGTTAAGTTTTGGCAGCCAGCCAGTGGCTATTCCAACACCAGAGCCCACTTTGGTAGATATACTTCAGAGGGGAGAGGCTGCGAGTAATCAATAAATTTGAAAGAAGCAGCAAAGCTGTTTTCCATAGTGGACAACTGGATCCAGTTTCTACCTACAGTGATCTTTACTTCTATCTAAAGAATGTAAATCAGTTCTGATGGATTATGTAGAGTGAGAAACAGAAGCCTGTGGCCTATCATGGTGATGTTTTGTAGATGAAGATTGGGAGATGGAGCCATGGTTTTCCAAGCAACTACACTTCACGTTAGGAGCGTGGAGCTTCTTCTGCCTTCATTTCTGAGTGTTCAGAAGGACGAAGAGAAGCCATTTGCATACCAAGTGGGAAGGCAAAATGGGTAACAAATTGAAGATCAGATTTTCAAAGATACATAGGAAGGGAGGCTTCAAAGGGAGTTGGACATCAAAATTCCTTTGGAAAATAAAAATGTTCTTTTTTTTAAGTACCTGCTGCAACATGAGAATGAGATCCCACACAAAGACATTCAAAGCTCCCTACTACGTGACTATCTGATGGGTGGCCATTAGAAAGGTTGTTTTAAGTCTGATGAACGTAAATCCATCTTCAGCATTTCAAAAGGCAGTGCTGCATAGTGTGTTTGCAATATTACAGAATGGAGATAAAATTGTTATCAGTATTTTCTGAAGTAATGGGGGAGTAAGATGTTGAAGTCCATAAAGAGTATGAGCTGGTCATTGTTATGGCACATGAATTCTGTAAGTAAATGTTTTGTTGAGTATTTGTTGTAATTCTAACAATACTTTGTAGCACTCAAAATAGTCTTTCAGTGTTGCAATCAAGCCTGTACATTGGCCATGAATAATTTTTAATTTTGTATAAGTTATTAATAATTTTTAATAGTTATGCATAATTTTGTGTACTTTGAGGGGCAAAGTTGTGGTAGGTGATGACAATCAAACGAAATGATCCTCCTTTGGGAGATTTTTAGTTCCTAGTATCTTTTAATTGCTTATTTCTGAAGTTTCTGCCAATTAGTTATACTGAAGTTTCTAGACTTGTGTCTGTGATGAAGAGCTTGATGGTATGAAACTTGTAATTACTGCGGGGATACCTCCATATTTAGACACTGTGAAATAATAGCCTGTTAAAGGTGAATCTAATCTTTGCGTTTCAGTAGGGTAATAGTGTCAAGAGCTATGGATGCTAACTTCTTTACTCAGCTCCAGAAGAGTGCAGGAGGACAGTTGTGTGGCCAGAGGCAAAGACTGCAGTGGTTCCAGGCCTCAGACTGGCAGCCTGGGGATCTGTAGGGGCTAGCAATCTGGTCTTCAACCTGCCGTCACTCCTGGAGGATAAAAACCAGATACACATCACTCCGACTGTTTACGTGAAGGCAAGGGCTGACTTGGACCATCTCTTCTTCCCTGCTCTTCACCTTTTCCTTCTTGCTGTGTTACATTGGATTTTTTCCAGACTCTTTGTCTTATCTGTACTTTTATTCTTCTGCTTCCTTAAGAGTCCTTCCATCTGTTCTGAGCACATGCAGCATAATGCTCTATTATTCCTCTTTCATAGGTTTTTGGCCAGTGAAATAACTTGCCTACTCCTCTGTTGGCTCAGTCCAGCGACTCCTGTTGCAAGGTCTTGAGGAGATTGGCTAATAAATATTTGTGTATTTATTGTCTTTTCTGTATGTATGTGCATCTGTTTGTGAAAGCTTCACCATTTTGTTTTCCGCAATAACATTTTCCTGAAAGAAATGACCTCATTTAAGTGAAAAGTCAATAGTAATTCTGATTCCCACAGACATTTGAGGGAAAGTAAATACTCCAAATTACAAAGGACTTTTTTAAAAAAGAAAAGAAAAAGAATGGAACATCTTGGAAGCAGCATTATTGTAATATCATTTATGTTTGCAAGCTTCTCATAAACATTTTTGCAGCACATGCTGTTCCAGACTGTCGATGGAGCGTCGTTGTATGAGAGCACCCTGTGAGCATGCCTGAGAGTCCCAGAGCCCTGCTGGCACAGTGGCTTTGCACAGGCTGCAGGACGTCCAGAACCTGTGAAGATATAGACTACTTCACTGAAAACTGTAACTGCAACACATCACACAAAGTGTGACATCTCTCCAGTGGGACCAGCCTGTTATCTGCGTGTATGCAATTGCGTGATTGCACAGCGTAAAATAAAAGTATCGTACTCCTGGCCAGTAATAGAGACGAAAAGGAAATCCAGGCCCTGCTGTCAGTGTGCGCCAGGAGAAACTCTGAGGAACAGGAGCAGGACATCTAAATCTAGTCTTAAGATCCCACCTTAATAGACAATAGGGTGATATTTGAAGAGCCTTGGCAGCTTCAGAGACTTGTGACCCTTCAGGTGATTTGACACTTTCGTTTGCATCTTGTAGTCTTCTGAGGGGGTCTGCTTATCATAGGTAGATAAAAAAGTGTGAAACTTGATTACACTTCAGGGTTAGTTGGGTCATCTGACCCCTGGTCAGTGAGTGAAGTACCTGTGCTACCTGGTCAGTGAGTGAAGTACCTGTGCTACCTGGTTTCACTAAAGGCAAATTGCACCTGACAAATTTAGTGACCTTCTATGACAGGGTTACAGTGTTGGTGGACAAGGGAAGAGCAACAGATGTCATCTACCTGGACTTGTCCAAAGCTTTTGACACTGTCCCACACGACATCCTTGTCTCCAAGTTGGAGAGACGTAGATTTGACAGATGGACCACTTAGTGAATAAGGAGTTGGATGGATGGTCGTACTCAAAGAGTTGCAGTCAATGGCTCAATGTCCAAATGTAGACCAGCAACGAGTGGCGTTCCTCAGGGCTCAGTATTGGGTCCAGCGTTGTTTGACATCTTTGTTGGTGACATGGACAGTGGGATTGAGTGCACCCTCAGCAAGTTTGCTGACGACACCAACCTGTGTGGTATGGTGGACACACTGGAGGGAAGGGATGCCATCCAGAGAGACTTTGACAGGCTGGGGAGGTGGGCCTGTGAGAACCTCATGAAGCTCAACAAGGCCAAGTGCAAGGTGCTGCACGTGGTTCAGGACAATCTCAAGCACAAATACAATCTGGGCAGAAAATGGATTGAGAGCAGCCCTAAGGAGAAAGACTCGGGGGTGTTGGTTGATGAGAAGCTCAACATGAGCCGACAATGTGCGCTGGCAGCCCAGAAAGTCAACCATATCCTGGGCTGCATCCAAAGAAGCGTGGCCAGCAGGTCGGGGGCAGGTGATTCTGCCCCTCTACTCTGCTCTCGTGAGACTCCACCTGGAACACTGTGTTCAGCTCTGGGGACCCCCAACACAAGAAAGACATGGAGCTGCTGGAGCAGGTCCAGAGGAGGGCTGCAAAGATGATCCAAGGGCTGGAGTACCTCTCCTATGAAGACAGGCTCAGAGAGTTGGAGTTGTTCAGCCTGGAGAAGAGAAGGCTCCAGGGTAATCTTATTGCAGCCTTCCAGTTCCTGAAGGGGGCCTACAAGAAAGCTGGAGAGGGACTTTTTACAAGGGCGTGTAGTGATAGGACAAGGGGTAATGACTTTAAACTGAAAGAGAGGAGATTTAGATTAGATATAAGAAAGAAATTTTTCACCCTGAGGGTGATGAGGCACTGGAACAGGTTGCCCAGAGAAGTTGTGGATGCCCCATCTCTGGAAGTATTCAAGGCCAGGTTGGATGAGGCTTTGGGCAACCTGGTGTAGTGAAAGGTATCCCTGCCCATGGCAGGGGGGTTGGAACTAGATGATCTTTAAGGTCCCTTCCAACCCTAACCATTCTATGATTCTTTGGTTTGATGAAACAAGCTGGGGAGTTTTCTGCTACTCCTGGGTGGAAGGGAATGCAAGCTGGTTCTATCTCCTTTTGTCCAGGTGAATTTGACTTTGAGTCTGACAGTCCTGGAGTTCAGACCCTGGCCAAAAGCAGAGGATATTATTTCCCGCTTATGAAATGTCCCATCCGCTTTGTCATTCTGTCTCTCTCTTCATGTGTCAGTCTTGTGTCTTGTACACCTAAATGGCAGAGCAGGCTTGACTTCTCCATGATGCTCTCTGTTCACTTGAAGCCCTCTGTGTTCCCAGAAGGTAGCTGAAGACAACCTTCTTTGCCATTAATGGCTGGGGCTGTGAGGCTGTGTGGTCGTTCTGTCTGACTTTGGTTAAAGAATACGAATATTTTACACGGACGTGGTGCAAACTGTTACACATGCGCAGGGGAGTTGCCATGGTCAGATTCCTAATTGAGGATTTAAGAAGGCAAAAAGAAAAAGGAAATAGGCCGTAACAGCTCTAAAAGGATTGTTTCTGGATATACGCTGCCTCCATTTGGACAGGAGAGAGATAGTCATTCGGTGTAAACTGACAAGTGAGTGTGAAAGTTAGGTAAGAACATTAGTTTGACTCAGATATTCTCATCTCCTATCTGCAGTGAATGCGACTATTTTAACCCATTACTATACTTGTCAGATGAATATCCAGATTACATCTTGATTAGCAGCTGCAAAGACTGTCAAAACTTGTCTCCACTCAGATCGTTTTGGTTTTGAATTTTCTTTGTGATTTTGCGCTGTAGGGGTGATGCCATTTCTTTGTAAATTTAAAGTTTTTACTGCTAGATGAGCAGATTACAATGACATTAAGGCTCTTTCAGTTGTGGTGCATAAGATAAGAGGAAGATGAGGGTCATGGGGGAACCGCGCATGCAGTGAAGGTTAGGTGTTAGCCGCAGCCAGGATACTGCCGAAGTTTTGAAGTCTTTTCACATCAGAGGAGAGGAGAGCTGGAAACAGTCTGAACTTGAACTAGAATGTGCTGCTTTGAGCAGGGACTTTCTTTGAAAACCGAACATAAATTTAGGCTGGAAATTACCTTGTAGTAATTATCTTCTGGTAATTTCCAGACAAATGAGATGCAGGAAGAGTCCTCTGCTTTGAGAAGCAGGAGCAAGTAAGTTTATCAGCCTTTATGGTTAGAAGCTGATGATTTGATAGTCTGTGATAAAATGAGCGAATAATGTCCTGGGTAGGAATTAGTATAACTGAGTAACCTGTTTATAAGTAACCTGTAACCTTCAGTAGCGTGTTTATAATTGCAAGATTCTTCTGTACAGAGGAGAGTTTGAATAAAATGACAGAAAATATCATCAGCTTAGAGATTCAAGGTAGAATTTTTGTCCTTTTGTTAGTGACAATTATCTTTGAGCTTTCAGGTGAGCTTTGGGCTTCTAGTGGGTAGAGAAAGAGGATAGTATCAAACAAAATAGTGTATGAATAGCAATGGATACATAAAATACTTAATCAAGATATCTACCTGGTGTTTAGCTGCTAACATTATTTGAAGATGTCACCTGTGACAAACCAAAATAGAGGTAGAGATTGTATTTATATATATGTCTATAAACAAACTAACAGCCTCACTTATTTTGTTGAGACTCTTTGTGCCCTTTGAACAGAGAGCTGTCAGCCAGGAATGATGTCATTTTGCCTACATATTCATATAATACAAAAAATATAATGGTATAGTATTAATTCAGTCTTAAAACTACAAAGTTAAAACCTATTTAATGAGTCAGCTGTGTTTACAATATTTCTATTCTGGTTTAATGTATATGGCCTAATTGTTAACAAAGACTAGTTCAGTAGAGCAAGCCTTATATGTATTTTAGATAATCAAAGTAGTTTTAAAAAGATATTTAAAAACCTTACTTTTTGCATGCTTGAAGGTGCAATCTTTATGATGTATTCATATGACTTTTGTGTTAGGAATGGCCAAATGTTAAGTCTCTAAATCCATATTTAAAACAGCCAGTATCTCATTCCTGATAGCAGTCTTTACTGCTGTGTATGCCAGTGACTGTGTGACAAGCTTTGAACTCAGAAACTTGTTACTTGGCCCATGAACAGCATGAGCTTGTGGATTCTTATCTGAAGTTCTGTTTCTGATGGAGTTCAGAAACTGCCACGTAAGTCATTATTAATCACCTTTTGTAATATGGCTGACAAAACAGGGCACATTGCAGTTGCAATCTCTGAGAACCTTCAGAAAAACTATCTTGACAATTGATACGTTAGATCAGCAGTTATGCTATCTCAGAATTTTTGTGCTTTTTTTCTCAGAGTTAGCATGTGGGTTATTATCCACTACTCCTATTTTTTCTGTCATTCTGTTGTGTTGTTTTCTAATATAGTTACTTTTTAAATCTTCTTTTTAGAATCTCATAAATGACTAGAATAGAAAAATAAGGAGGAAAAATGTCTCTCTGTTGACATAGCTGCTTAAGCTCCATGGTATATAAACCAAATCCATGTCGGCAATTCTAAATAACTGTTGAATTTTTGCAGCGATTAGGAACACATTAGATTTCACCTTTAAATTCTTCTTGATAATCTGTTTTATTACATGGCTGACACTAAAACTTAGTAGCATATTACAAATCAGAGTGTGTCTCTATAATGTGAGTCTGATAATTCTGCACCTCTGTAAAGGTCTGTTTCGACAGTGGAGCAGCAGAAATGGGAAATGTCCTGTTTTGCTCTCTGTGGTCCTTGCCACGGCTGAGCACGCTGTTGGCAGTTACTGGGAAGCTTGCAACGCATTCTGCGTAGATGTGGCAATATTCCCCCTGATTGCCCAGTGCCATCCTGTGAAAGCTTAGGACATGTTGCAGAAATGTTAATTGTCATGGAGAGTGTGGAGAGCTGAAATCCAGAGCGTGCTTAAGGAGCACATGGCAGGGCCAGATCCGTGCCTGTTCAAAGCTTTGCTTCCTTGGACAGCTCCATATGTCTCTCATATGATGGACGTGGATTACTGACGTGCTACTGTGATAGAGTAACAGACTTGTAACCTGAGGAAATCCCTTCACAGCTCTCTTTCTCTGTGATTCTGGGTGGGGGGCAATATGCTCCGTGGCAGATCAGGTTTTGCCTTGGGCAAATGAGACACCTTCCTTTGCAGTGAGAATCCGCGTGGTGAATATTTCCAACTGGTAAAACCATGGCTGTTCAGTTTATTTCCTTGCATAGCAAGCTTTCATCCTCTTGAAATGTGTTTAGGCTCAGATAGAAGGAAACACAGAGTCATTTTCTGGCATTTTGATTAAAATGCTTAGGGAATGGAGGGCTTTTGAGCTCCTATCCATCTTTATTAAATTCCCAACTAGTAGCAGCGCAAAGGTCCATTAAGGTCATGGTTGTTCCCAAAGATGGCATGATAGGGCTTATTTATTATCACACTACTAATGAGTTTCCAGATCAGGAATAATGTGAAGAGCATTTCTTATCCTGTTTTTTGTACATTCAAGAAATACAGCAGATGAGAGAGGAGATATAAGGAACAGTTGTTATGAGAAATTTGTGAGCACCTCAGTCAGCAACTAGAATTCATTTCCATGAAGCAGGCACTGCAGTGTATTTCACAGATCTTTTCCTGCATCTTCAAAAGCAGAATGTCTAGTAAACAGCGTTCAGTTCTAAACATGGTGGCACTGAATTTGGGGAACATGGTTTAGGGACCCTGACAGTGCAGGATGAATGGTTGTACTCGATGATCCTGAGGGTCTCTTCCAACCAAATGATTCTATGATTGTATGAATTATTGCTCATGGATTGTAGAGACAGAAATTTCTTTTTGATGAGAGTTTTCTCAAAATCATATCTTTGACAAGGATCTGAGATCCAGATAGGTGGCAAAGGCACGTGAAGTAGACTTTTAAGCCAATGGCAAGAGTGGCTTTTACATCCACTTAGAAAGAAATTATCCCAAAAATCTTTATCTGGAACAAATGATGCTACAGGTCTCTATATTGTGTGAGCTGGCTCAGCATAGTTCTTGGGCTACTAGTTTGCAGTGATCCAAACAATGATATCTTATTTTATAAGGAATATAAAACAATTGTTTCTCTAGTGGGGAAGAGGTGAAGAGTTTGGAGAAAGCATGTACTGAAATCTTCCCCCCTGTACCCCAAGTTAGATCGATCTGTCTCACCTTCCTTTCTTTTCCTCCCTCACAGCTGTCGGTTATAGAGAAAAGCATCTTTCATTGTTATTTCCAAAAGTGTAATTGCATTAGGGAAATTAAGCTCAGAAGTCTTGTGAAGTTTTGGGAAAGCTGGAGTAATCTATGAGGGAAGTATTAGTCTGACTGTAATATGTGGCTGTGATAAACTTCTAAGAAGTAGCAGAAGATAATGTAGATGCTACAATTCTTGGTTTCTAGATTAACAAAGTGTGTAGAACTTACTGTAAAAATCTGTCAGTTTCTGGAAAGTTACTTGGGATAGACACTGCAACAAATATTTTGTTGCATCTGTTTGTTAGACTTTTTGTATTTAGTTATGAAGTGGATGTTGGATATGTTATATGCTGTGGTTTTAAGAAACACATTTGTATTACAGTTGTAGTTGAGATTGTGAGCGTACCCTTGAAGTGAACCTCTTGGCCATCCTTTCTTACCACAGATTAATTCACTTTGTGGGATCCCTTGAACTTCACTTCTTTCAATAAAGGTGCTCTGCAGCAGTGTAGCTAATGTTCTCCAGCTACTGATAGGTGCTTGCTCCTTGGGACAAGACTAAACCTAACATGAATAACCCCCCAAAAATGCCTAAACTGTGGCTACTGGACCCCCTGCAATAGCCATTTCTCTCCATGAAATTTTCTTCCTGGGCTGCACTGCTTGCAAAGGCAGATGTAGCAGTTTTGTGTGGAGCTAGTATTGATCTCCCGAGCTAGCTTGTGTAGACAAAACATCTTGCCTGAGAATCAAAAGAAAATAGTGGGCAATTAGTAAAATCTTGAGAGATTGCATATAAATCCTGTGGATGAGGTCAGGTGAAGGAAATCGTTAGGCATGAAGAAATAAGAATTTAGATTGGCAAGGAAAGGTCCTTTGTCAAAAGGGGAAAGTGCCTCTCCCTCGCCCTTTCCAAACCTGGTACCAAAGTGTTTCTGCTAGTGGTGGTTGCAATTCCTGAGCATATATGTATAGACAAACATACATGCATACACACACACCTACGTAGAGATGACACTAAGGGTTTTCGTGTCAAATGGTGTGCAGTTCTACCTTGGCTTTCTCGAATTGGCTTTCTGCAGTGTTACTGAACTGAACTGCCTCGCTGAAAGGTCAGGTATGCACCAGTGCGGGTGCATGGGATGCGATGACTCTGTGTGTCAACAGGAGTGAAAGTGGTGGGATGTTGATAGTAAGATCAGCTCCATTGCTTTCTGAAACGTCATCCTCAGTTGCCGTTGGTGTGCTGTAAGTCCAAAAGCGAGGTATGTAAAAATGGATTTGAGAGATGGCCATGCTGATCCAGTGACTCTCTGGGAGGAGGTGCTGTACTTGTTTGCATCCATGCCAGGTCAGCCCCATCCTTGCTCCATGGATCGGAAGGCTGTTGTTACTGAGATTGCGCTGGAGTAACAGAAAGGGAAATTTGTGTATTTACTTGAGGCTTTATTAAAAGTCATTAATTGATAATTAATTATGAAGCAGCATGAGCCAGGAGGGAATCTCTCTTACTTTCATTCTTTTTCACTCTCTGATAGCCATGTTGTGTTGCAGGTGCAGAGGGAATAAAACGTAAAAGCATTCTTTGAAGTATCTGGTGAGGACTGCCCCCACTTTGTTTATTCAGGGTTGCTGAGAATAAAGTTGGTTTTCATTTTGAGGGGAGAAATCTACCATGAGGAAAGTGTTTTAATTCATTAGAAATTGTTGTTTTTCATCTGAAATGTTACTTGGATGGAAAAAAAAATTGAACATCCCTCAGAGAAATCCATTTAAAAATTATTTCCTTTTTTGTCTTCAAATTGCTGTCTTTCACGCTTGTAAATGTCTGTGTGACCTGATCTAAATGTGGACCCTTATTGTTGGGTCTGCAGGATTAAGAGGAATCAGGACAGGTGCAGAGAGTTGCATGGGGACTTCTGGTTTGTTACAGTAGCTCTTATTCCCTGGGGACAAAAATAACCCTCTTGATCGTTTTGTATGTATGCGTAAATCATAGCTGCCAGTACTTTGCATTGTTTGTATACACATGCGTAAAATGCAAAATATCGATAGCCATGATTTAAAACATTTTTGGGAGATTTTTGTTTTATTGAATTTGTGGCTGTAGTGAGTGTGTGTGCATGCGTGTGCAAGAATACTAGGTGCATATAGAATATATTTTATTTATATTTCTATAGTTAAAACAGAACCAATGAGCAGCAGTGAGATTGCTACTACTACTACCACAGACGGGTCTTTAGACAATTTCTCAGGATCAGGTAAGGAATAAACAAAGGTTTTAAGCCCAGCATTTTTTCATTTACTATTTTCTTATCCCACGTGGTCTAAACCTGTGCACAGCTGTTAAAAAGACTTGTGCGCTTTGCAGCTTATGCCTATTTCTGTTCATCTTACTCAGACAATGTAAGTCAATAGGAGTTTTCCCCGAGTAAAGAGCATTACAGCATCAGGCTTATTGATGTCCATCGGTGTCTTCAGTGGGAGTCTCACTAGGAAGCATTCTGCCCCAGAGTAATTACTCATTTGTTTTCTGTGAGTAAACGTACCTGCCTCTGCGATTAGTGTTGTAATTGAGGGATAGGTCTTCTTCATTAATTGTAATTTATTATTCTTGAGTTATGCATTATTTTGTCAGGTTTCTTTTTTCTTCCTGGAAGCCAAACACATCTTAGCTGCGAACATACAAGGAGACAAACACTGTGAGAAAGTTCTAAGATGTTTGCACAGTTTTGCACACCTACAGATTAACTGTGGTATTTCGAGCACATCGTTTTTATGGTGCAAATCAAATAAAATCAGGATCTAATACTATGTCATGTGATTATATTTCCAGAGTAGCAAAATTTGACATCTCGCGACCAGCCAGGCTCCAAGTAGCCGACCCTTTTCTAGTCTTGTCACAGCCTCCATTTTCTATGCATGCTGTTAAGTATGAAAGTATCAAACTCGAAAGGCAAAAAAAAAGAAAGGTTTCTAGAGAACTTTAAATCTCTGACAGAAGAAGAGGTGATGTGTTTAATAGTAGCTACGTCCATCTGTGGTGATCTGACTAAGGGTTGGACCGTAACGTTTGATGTATCTGCAGCCTCACGGGCCATAGAAAACTGTCAGGTGTGGAAGGCACGGAAAGAGATTCCCTGCTTCCCTCCATGCTTCCTGAGCGCTCCAGGAGTGTAAAGATGATGGATTTTGTCTGTAGTTGGCCAGGAAAGGGGTAGCTGGCGAAGGGTAATTATCCGTGCCTTGTTTATTTCCAAGTACTTAGCGGTAGAGCCTGTTGTTTCTCTGGCTGTCTGATTTTACAGTAGTCTCATAACCTGCAGCTGACCCCTTCCTGGCAAAGGCTTCAAAACCCACCTCGGGACCTAGAGAAGGAATGGCACCCAAACGGTAACCAGAGAGGGAAGGACTCCCCAAAATAACGCCCAGAGCGGAGCACACCGGCACATCCTCCACGCTCTCGGCAGCACCCAAAAATACCGAAATAATTGGGATGGGTTGGCGTGAAGCTCCGTGCCAGCAGTGGGGGAGAAGCTCATTACTTAGCTGTGTAGGCTCAAGTGTTTCACTTAAGAGCATTTGCACATTGGTCATGACGTTTTTATGCAAGACTGAGTGTTTTGAAGGTCTAGAAGCATTTTAGAAAGCAGATGAGATGGGGGGAAAGAGAAGGAAGCATAATATATACATAATAATAGTGCATTGTCTGCGTTATGGAATTATTTTTTTTTAAAAAGAGGCACGTGCTCTGAAACTGGACATATGTTTTCAATCGAGGCACGCATAAAGCTCCTTCATAAAATGTAGGTCTTAAAAATTCTAAAAGTTAATAAAATGTTGCACTTGAGATATCAATAATCCTTTGAAAATATGAAGGGAAATGTTTCCATTAGGAAATAGATTGTTTGCATAGAAAATGTTGTCTGTGTGTGAGCAAAGAATAAACTATTGCTCAGGAGCTGTACAAAGGGGCAATTTAGTATTTGAAATTTGTAATCAAGATTTTAATGTTAAGCATTCTTGTATAGTTCCTGATAAAATATTATTTTCTAGCTAAGGTATCAGTGATATTTGAATTTAATTAAAATCTTGTTAATACTCTGAAATTCTATTAGGAAAAATAATATTTATCTTTGGTGTGTGTATTTACACTTCTGTGTGCTTTCTTTTCTCCTTGGTGCAGCAATTGGAAGCAGTGGTTTCAGCCCAAGACAAACACACCAGTTCTCCCCACCACAGATTTACCCTTCCAAGTATGATATCTTTTAAAAATAATAATAGTAGTAGTAATAATAATAACTGAAATAGGCAGATTTTAACCTCATTTAAAATAATAATTGGGTCCATCTGTTAAGTCATAATGTAAACCGCAGCAGCTTCTAGGGAAAAAAAATGATTTTTTTAAAATGCCAAGAATGTATTTGAAAAATATTTGGAAAGTTCTTATTTTACTTATTCTTTTATTATTGATTTCTTATTGTTATTTTGTCTTCGTCTTACAGTTTCTGTTGTCTAGCACAGCCTATGATTATGTGTTAATGAAATAGTAGGATTATAATAAGGCTAAAAATAAGTACACGCATGTCAGTCTAATGCAGCCTGTCCTATTTTCTGTCATTTGTAATCAATAGCAGACCATACCCACATATTCTTCCTACCCCCTCTTCACAAACGATGGCTGCGTACGGGCAGACACAGTTTACAACGGGAATGCAACAAGCTACAGCTTACGCCGCCTACCCCCAGCCCGGCCAACCCTATGGAATCCCTTCATATGGTAAGAAATCAAGTCCTTGCTATTTCGTTCAAGAGGTAAATATCTTTTAGAACCAGATTACGTGACCCTTGTGTCAGTGCTTAGTGGCACAGCTGTGCTCTTGACCATTTCTTGTGAAAGAAAGACTGATCGTTTCCCCATTGGAGTGAGTGATGCATAATTTGTGTGCTAAAGACCTAAGAAGCTGTTCAAGGGGATGACTCTGTTTTGGGATCAAGGAGAGAGATGCGTTAATTTTTTACTGGTGATATAAAAAAACAGCACTGAAATGGAGAAAGAGATCTAGGGACCTCCATTACACAGGCACAGCTCCTGGTGGCTTGCCGAGGAGCTCTGCTCTCCAGCAATGCAGTAGGAAAAGTCGGTACATGAAGGTCTGAATTTCAGCTGATTTCCAGATCGCTGGAACCCAAGTGAATCAGTGAAGCTGCGCTGATTTTCGGCAGGTGAAGAACTAATTCAAAAAGACCTCTACCAAAAAATAAAAATCTCACTTTTCAATGTTTTGAAACTCCCTGGAGGTGAAAATTGAGGTAAATTGCCAATAAAACTCTCTCTGCCTGATGAAGGAGATAGTACTAAGTAGCAAGTATTTCCAAAAAAATTTAATTTAAAAACAAGCTGCTGCGGGTGAGACCATTTTGCTGCCAGACTGTCTGCTGGCAGACCGCATAGCAGTTCAGCAGTGAAGATGCATTATTAGAAAATAGGTCTTATATTCCTCTGGGGGAATATATTGAAAATATACAATCCACATTCTTTTAGCAGTATATTTTGTAAAGACACATTCGGGTAATGTAAGTTTTATACCAAAAGGACAGAACTCACAGTACAAGCCATGCCCCTTAAAATCATTAAGACTTTTAAGTGCAAAACTGCATGTCTTTCGTTCTGAAATCTGCAAGTTGAAATCCACTGGGTCTCAAGCGTATCCTACTCTGGGCAACGGGTACAAGAAACAGATTATAATTTCCCTTTACATTTTACTTTACTTCATTAATATATCATTAATAATTATGATTCAAGGAAGCATTCGTCCTGTGGCTACATCCTTAATTACTTACAGCCAAAATTTTGTTATAAATGTGGCTGTAAGTGACTAATGTGGCTGTGAATTGGATGTTTCAGTTGCAGTTGGAATCCATGTATTTTAACTTACACAAACCATACACATTAAGGACATTTAAACTACATTTTCAAGACTAAGGAGATGGGGATTCTTCCCCACCCCCCACCACCACAAGCTCGTGTTGCTGATTAGAGCTCATCGGCTATTTCCAGCTGGATCAGGTGGTGTGATAACAGACAATCCTTTTCCCCACTGTGCTTTTCCTGACTTGTTTCTCCTGCGGACACCTCGTGTTCAGGCTTGGCTGGCTGTGGTGGCTTGGGCAACCCAGACAGTGACTTTTTTGGTTTTTTGCTTGATTCCCCTGGATGAAATCCTGACCTCACTGAAGTCAACTATAAAACTCCCACTGACTTCAGCAAGGCCTTGATTTCACTACTGGAGTTTAGTTGTCTCGCTGTTGTCAGAGCTATAATTGAGAGTTGCTTTACATGGCAACGGCTCTCCAGGGGTTAACATGCCTGCCTGCTCTTTTGTTTTGGATTGGTTTTTTATCCAGACCATCCCCAGTGCTTAGGGCTTCGGATAATTTTGCCTAAGGTTTTACATTGCAGAGCTGCTTTTGACCACTGAACCCCCTGGCTCCTGACCCAAGTGGATTTTGACACGTTTTGTTCTTTTCAGACAATGCCTTGTGACTGAGGCTAAGGTGTTCCTTGTAGATGTACTTTATAGCAGTAATATTTAAAAGCAAATAGCCACCTAACACCATATATACTTTTACATGTTTAAGGCACATCATATAGCCCATGTTCCCAAAATAAATTACATGGGGAACTCTGGGATGCTCATGTGCAACAGGTAGGAACAGAAGCCTTGTTTAGAGCTGAAATATTCCTCTTGGATCTGCAGCTTAGACCCCCATATACCAGCTGACTTGCCTTTCTCTTTTCCAGGCTGAGACCTTCCAGCAGGTACAAAGAGAGGAGACTTAGGATGTATGTGAAAGGAAAAACTCTGAGTTGGAGTCGGGGGCTTCTTTTTGTTTCTTTACTCTGAGGCTTACTGGAAGAAAAAGTGTTCATGAATTCATGTATCAACGTCCTTCACACTTTCTCTCTAGGACAGTGTTTGGGAAGATGCTGTCTTGAATGCACCTCTAGCCTCTTCCTCTTTATTTTTCCACTCCCCCAGCTCCACCATGGTGCAGCCGAGCAGGCAGGAAGGGGGGTGGAGGGGAATGCCACTGACAGCTGCCTCCCAGGGGCTCCTGGCTTTGGTTCATCTGCAAAGCCCCTGAGGAGGCTGGAGAATTTCCTGAAGCTCCCTCCTCCTGCCTGTTCCAATACCAGCAACTAGCAAAGGCTTCACTTACCAACCACTTTTCTTTCCAGATATTGGCAGTCCCCTTATGTTTTCTCACTGTCCCTTCCCACTTCCTTGCATACGTTAGATTGGGGAGAAGGAGAAGGGAGCATCAAGATTTGGTGAGTGAAGGCCTTCTGGATGAGAGTAGGTGGGAAGAGTGGGTCCCGGGAGATGAAAGGCTCTTCATAGCATGGAGGTTTGCAAAAGGGCACGTCAGTGCCGAGTTGTCTTCACTTGAGTGGCATCCTCCTGCCGCTGCCTTTGATCATCTCCTCCCGCTTCGTCTGAGATGGAGAGTTGAATCAGGCTGTTAAAGCTGAACTGGAAATGTAATGCCTGAGTTAGTTAAACTTTCTCTAAGCAATATTTAATCAGCATTTCAGAAGTCCTTAAACAGGCAACAAATAGGGATCGTTGATACCAAAACATCCATAGCAGGAGTTTCCCCTTGGAAACGAGGTGTCAGATTCATCATTGGGATTGTTTAATTGTAACATGAAACAGAAGCAGCAAGTAAGCATCAGGGAAAAACAAGCAAACGGGGTCAGTCTGGCAGTTAGCAGGTCTGGCAGAAGGAATTAAGGGTAATTAATAACAGCCGTTGAAAAATAATGATTTGAATGGCAGAAGAAAATATGCTGCCGTTTGTATATAGGGAGATATTGAAGTTTTGTAAATACAGCTAATTCTCAGCCCTCTCCTACCTTCAAACGTTGTTGAATGTTGTTAAAAAAAAAAAAAATCCAACCAGGAAATGGACTTAGATTAACAGTCATTTTCAAAGGAATGTTACTAATTCACACTTAGTTAATTCAGTTCAAATAACGATGGTTTCTGAACAATGAGGTATCACTGAATGCCACAGTGAAACCTAAGAGTATTGTATTACTTTTCCATTGCTTTGGCTATAATTATTTTTAAATGGTAGTTCATGTTGGGACAACCTTATAATTAAAACTAAGAGACAGAGGCTGAATTGTGTGCATTTCCTCAGTGTTTCACTTGCTCATATTTACTTGCTTGTTGCCTTACAAATTGGGGGAGGACTCACTGAAGTTGGGAGGCAAGTCATTGATTTAATTGGACTTTGGATTCTTTTATTACTAAATTTGCAAAGGAGAGGGTAATGCGATGTGTAATGGATTTCCCTGTCAGTGCAGATTAATGACTCTCTGCTATGTTTTTCCCAGTTTGGGAGATTGCTTCTGGAATAGTTCCTGTCTATTAGGTGTTTATTTGTTGAAAGACTGAATGCCTCCTATAGTGTTTAATTACCTCTGAAAATCATCGTTACACTTAATGCTGCTAGTTCTCTTTATCCACTTCTAATTCCTTAGAAAGCCTTTGCACTTGGAGCCATGTAATTTTCATGTAGGAATATCATACAATGCAAATCTCAGTTATGTCATTAATGGGTGGATGGCAGGAGAGCTTGGCTATGCTATGCTTCATTAAAATCATATAAAGTTGCTAATCTACCTCTGTGAAATGTCGTGAGTATATGGAAAAGTTAGCCTCTGGCAGGAAGGGAAAAAAGGAATAATGCAACTTCCTGTTCATGTATAAATTTCTTTTGCAGTTATTGGAAACACAGTTTTGAATTTAACCTCTCCCTAGTGAACTTCAGTTTTATGTGTGCTTTTACCCCGTTCGTTTTGTGCATGCGCTCGGTATTCGTTCTTTCATGCATGCAATAGTAGGTGAATGCTAAAAGTTCTGTTAATTAAGTGGTTTTGTTTTCCATCCCTGTTTGAATATGAACAAATAGATCTGCTGTCACTAACTGATTTAGGTGCATTGTGGGCAGGCATCAAGACAGAAGGTGGATTGGCACAGTCACAATCACCTGGACAGACAGGATTTCTAAGCTACGGTGCCAGCTTTAGCACACCTCAACCTGGACAGGCTCCCTATAGCTACCAGATGCAAGGTCTGTATGAACAGATATTTCCATTAATTAGATACAGTTAATTCTATGTTTTTCCCCCTTGATTTCTTACATTCCTACGATAAAAATGACTGTTTGCTCGAGCACTTACCTCTGATGTTATTGCAGTTGGAGCTGAAATGATGATTGCTTTTGCTGAGAGCAGCGACAGGCCAGCTCTCAGCAGTTTGGAGGATCTCTCGCTTAGTGACTTCATGAATTTTTAAATAGTGAAGTGTTGTAGTGTTACTACAGTAAAAACGTATCTCCGAATAGCAATAGTTTACCAAATAGTGAATGTGACAAAGCGAGTCCTGGAAAACGTGTCAGGATTATGAATTTAGGAAGTGCCAAATATAATTTGACACCTGAATGTGTTTGGGGAGGGAGAAGAAGATAAAAATACCTACTGCAGCTGTGGAGGTAGCTAAGTAATGATTGAAGTCTGTTTCTTTGAACTCTATTTAAAAGCTGTAAGTCTTTGTGTGTGCAGGCTATTATTATCAATTATATTTTGTAGCCTTACTTGCCTGTTTAGTTTATCTTTCCACCTTGTCATCCCAATTCCTTTTTCCCCTTCTGTATCGGGAAGTCACTGGATGTTCCTGGTTCTCAATTTTCACTACTTTAAAGGATATTTGAAAAAATCTTTGTTTACTACAAATAGCTAATTTTGAATGTCTGCTGCAGGACTTTTCACTCCTGAATTTGACAGTCGAAATCAGGAGTGTTGCAGATTTTAGAGCTGTTAAAATAAGTGATTGCTCACAGGATCGGACCCCATTTTGAAGAAGTTAGCACCTCTCTTTATTATTATCAAGCTCCATTTAAACTGTGCACCATCATGTAAACGCTCCATGAGATGCCTTGAGACAGAAGTGCTTTCAGAAACCAAATGAATGAGGTTTTGCTTTTGTTCCACAGCTTTAAGGGTATATTGATCCAGTCCTTCACTCAGACACAAGAGAGACCTTTTTTGTTGTTTGTTGTTTTTTTTTAAATCCCCTTTTGAACTGTGTGTTGAGTAGCTCCGTAGGGCAGGAGTGACCATCTGACATCTGAAGCGTTACTTACTTGTAGTGTGCTCTGACAAGTAAGAGGAAGATAGTGTAACGGTAGTATGCAAACTTTCATCTACATGCTGAATAGTGGTGATCTACTCATTGGAGTAAATATAACCATAACCAGGTTATTTGTTTTGCTTTCTTCAGATAGCCACTCTAAAAAAAAACCAAACACACATACGCCCCCTGAAAAAAAACCCTACCTCTCTGTAGCAGAGAGCTCAAAATGCTTGCCAGCAGCAGCTATGAGGAACTCCTGGATCAACAGTCCAGCTTTTAAGGAACTGATCATTCATGGTCGCTAGGAAATAGTGAAAAATCATGTCTGTGTTGCCTATAATTTCTGTTGCAGTAGTGCCTTCGTGCCACAATTATATATTGGGATCCTATTGTGCTAACTCATACAGCCAAATGAAAATATAGTCCACATAGAAGTTGGAGGCTAAAATACATCACGCAGGCTAGGAGGATCTAATATATCAATAAAGCTGATGCTGTTTAGGCATAATAAACCGTCATCACCCCACAATGGTTATCTAACAACTCTAGAGGTGGGGTTTTTTGTAAGATACAGAGCAGAGGAATGCCAATAAAAAGGGATTTTAGGGAGGACAATGAAGTAGTTTTGCAGATGTCTATGGGAAACTCATTCGATGGAGGGAGGAAAGGGGGAGCGGCATGGGATAATGTGAGAGAGTGCTTGTTGGAAAATTTTAAGAGTGAGCAGTGAATGCTGGCATTAGTAGAGCAAAGCTAGGACTTGTTCAATGGACTACATAGAGGTCTGTCATAAAGGATATTACTTTGTTTTCTGCAATATGCAAAATGTGTATAAGATCAGAACTGTCAAGGTCATGAAAGGGTGGCAGTTGTCAAGAGATAGAACAGTAAGATCTTGGAAAGCACTTCAGCTGTACACATTGAAAGGCAAGGATCTAAAAATATTCAGCAGAAGAAATATGTTGAAGATGACCCAGTTGTGAAGCTCTAACGAGAGAAGGCTCAAAGGCATTGATTTCACAATAGTATTATCTGCAGGGCTGAGGGACGAGGGAGTCTGATCTGGGTTCTGCTCAGGCTTGGGCTGAGAGCTGCCCACCCGTGGAAGGCAGCAGATTGCTGACAGCTTGGCTTGGGCTTCAGAGGCACAGGGCAGAGTCTGAGGATTCTCATTGTGTGCACAGCGTTTCCATTGTGCTCATGAACAGCCTGGCGTGTGGATGAGGAAGGACTGGTCTCCTACAGAAACCTTAGAAACCATAAGAATGGAAATAAGGAGAACATTTCAAATGAAAATATTGTTGGAGTTATTAGAGGCTAAGTAGAAAAAAATCACAATGCTGAACAGATCTTTCCTGCAGTTCAATGTTGAGAATATATATCTATACTATACTTGAGAATATGTATCTTTTTAATGTTTTTATTAGGCTAACTTTTGAATTTGAAACGTTAAATTGACTTAATTCTTCATTTTGATTGAACACATGTTAAAAGTAAACAGGAACATTTGTTTCCCTTCCCATGTTTAATTTTGGAAGGTGAACCTATTCATAATTTCAACTATTATATAAGGACAAAATTGATTTTCTTGACAGAAGACGGGGGTACTCTGCTGCTGCTGCTGTTCAGTTGTTTGTGCAGAAACCTCCAGAGAGGCAAATGAGTTTATTCTTCCTTTCCCCTCTAGCAGTATATGGGCAGGCTGCAACCTCAACCTTGTCATAGCAGGCAATAGCTGCTCTTCATCTCCTGTGTGTGGCTGCTGAGCTGAGAAATGGAGATAATGGATCCCACAACCTACTTCACAACCAAGCGTTACGTGACAGCGTGCTTGGGGTCCTGCTGGCGTTCTAGCCTGCAGTAAAGGGGATTTCTGAGCGGCCTTGCAGTTGCCATGCTCGTGCTCCCTGATTGGGGTTCCCTCGTGCTCAAAAGCTTTGGAGTTATTCTGGTTCCTCTCCCTGGGGTGAATGTCTCCCTGCAATGTAAGGCGCTGCTTCGCGGTGCGTGTGCAGCCAATTAAACCCAGTGCTTTTCCTGACCCTGCTAAAATTACAGCGTGATTAGTCACCGAACAATAGCGGAGGGAGAGACTGCCAACTTTTGAAAATGAGGGGGAAAATCGCTGCCTGTGACTCCTTGCTAAGGTTATTCTGGTAATTGGATTTTTGTTCGTTGCAAATTTGTCATCCCTAGAATGGGAGGTGTGGAGGGGAAAGGGTGGGAAGAGGACCTAGGCAGTTCTGCTGCCCTGTCTCCCCACCTCCCCCCCGCCCCGCCCTTACTTTAATGAGTATGTTCCTTAAGCTGTTTTTCATATAAGTTGCTTCATAGACGTTGAAAGACCACTTGCATGACTAATGGCTGTGGGAATGGGCTGTCGTTCCTATATTGGCAGAGTTACAAGGATTGCTCAGTGAGGATAAATGGAGTGGGGAAGGGCTGGGGGAAACGCCAAGGAAAGAGATCCATTTGCAACTGTCTTCTTGAGTATCCTTTGATAGTGAATAAAAGCATTGCTTTTACCCTGCACCCCGAGTATCCTACTGCTGGAAAGCTACTAGACCTGTGATGAGCACCGGCAGTGTTTTAGTTACCAAGACTGTGGTGTTTGAGAATATACTAACTGGTTGGTTTGGGAATTCATCCATAAAAAAGTAAACGTTAAGGTATTCAGTTATTATTATACAGTATAAAAATATTGTGCTGGATGGCTAAGCAGTTACTAGGACAACAAAGAGGAGTTTGCCAAGGATTTTTAAACACTGTAAGCAAACGGAAGAAACCTTGAGTTTAAATAGCCCATCTGGCCGTCTTAGGCTTTCCCAGGAGAGCTGCACTAAACTTCTGCCACAGACACCGTACCCTGATGATAGACATAGCCCATGGCAAGGAGAGCTGAGCTAGGAAAGCAAATGGACTCCTGTGACAAATGCCCAAGGGAGGACCACATCCTGCGCCTCGCAGCGGTGCGGGGTCCAGCCCCACGCCTGGAGCCCGCGCCCTGGTCCCAGCAGGGTCCGGCCGTCTTCTGACGCTGGCTGGGATTCCCAGCTTTAATGTAGGTCCACACTCTTTGCAAAATAGACCTTTGACCTACAGTTTACAGCTTTTATCACATTTTAAAGCTACGTAGCTGGCCGACTCGGGACCGTAAATCTCACACGTTTCGTAGGGATTCTGATTTTTGTGTTTGCTGAGTGAAGGCAGGAACAGCAGCTCTATGCTGTGCCACGGCTGATTATTTAAAAAACAAATGGCAGAATTGGAGTATTTTAAAAACAACTTTAGGCCAGTAGTCCTGGGTGGCCCACAGAGCCATTTCTGAGAAACCTGCTTCGTGTTTGTTACGGTCTAGGAGACCCCTACCCCTCCTCCGTAGGAGCCGGCGCTGACCATGAGATGAAAGAGCGAGATCCGTGTGTTCGTATGTGTGTGTCTTTGTCTGAGAAGGAGAGATGCTGGCTGGCATGTAATTACTTTTCTCGTTTGCTCTTGCAAATTATTTGCCAAACTTTCTGTGGAAAGATAATGTATAAATCAAAAAACGCTTTTTTTTTTTGTCTTTTTTTGCTTCTTATGACTGTGAGAGGCCTTTTTGTATCTTTTCAGAGTGGTTCAAACCATGCACCCATAAAACTTGTGTTTGAATTCATTACTGCATCTCTCAAAAATAACTACAGAAATAAAACGAGACACGGTGACTTACATTCTTCCAGCCAAAGCACTCTTAGAAATAAAATAGCATTTCAAAGTTTTGCAATTTAAAATATTGTTCAGCTGTATTTTGGCTCTGGGGTTTGTTATAATAAAAAATAACATCTGTTTTCCAATTTTAAATTAAATTTAAAACAACATGTTTTTCTCATTAGTACTGTTTATCTGTACTATCTGCTAAACTTGGATGTCAACTCTTCTGCTGAAGTAATCTGATTTTAGTTCACAGGATTAGTAGCATCTATCAACATCCACAGAGCTTTTGCACCAACAGCAAATACAAGAGAAGTGTTTACAGTCATTATCACACATTAAGTTTAAGCTTCATCTTTTACTCCCACTGCTGTTGGACATACTTCACATCTACTTTGAGGCTTAACTTGCATATGTTTTTAGTAACTTTTGCAATCAAAGCGTTTAAATATTTTTCCTTCTGACTTCTTATAGCTGGGATACCTATTGGGTTTTTTTTGTTTGTTTGTTTAAAAAAGTAAATAGCTCACAAATCCCCTTTAGGGGTTGTGCTAAGTGTGCAGCCCTGCCTGCATTCCTCGCTGTTAGGAGTTGCGAGAAATGTCGCTTTTCCCAAGGAGTAACCGCTGCGTAGGGTTTGGTTGTTAATAGAGTTGTGTTGGGTACATCGGAGAATCAGCGCGTCTCTGTGCCTGGCTCCCTGTTGATTCCCATCCCTCCTTGCCTCCTCCGCTCACCTGCAAGCTTTTGCTCCCAAGGTCTTGGTATATCATTGTGCTAAGGCAGGTTTCGGTGGCGGGGGAGGCTGTAAACAACCCGCACGCTTTCATCCGAGCTCCTGGCCAGCCGCTACTCTCCCGCTGGATGGGTTCAATAGGTTGCCTCGTTACAGACTTTCTGGTGGCTTATGTAGCTTCACCCTGTGCATCCATATGTCTCAGCTGGTGGCTGTGTCACTCCCAGGTTATAACCAGCGAGGGCAAAACAGCTGAAAGGGGGTTACTGCCCTTTTAGTGGAACGGCTTCTCAGGTTAGGTATTAAACAAGAGCCCCATCTGTCTATTTCTGGTGGCTTATGACAGGGGGAGGAGGGAGGTGAAGGCAGTAATTCAGTCTTCGGGCGATATTCAGTCTTGGGTCTCCCTTCTCAGAGAGATACTTTTTTTCCCTGTGTCATGCCTGGTAGACTCTCTCAAAAATGAAAAAGATTTGCAGCCCAAGGCTGTCCATGATCGATTAGTGAATCCTAATGGCTTTGCAGTTGGGCTGAGCTGTTTGGAGAGGGGACTTCTGACTTTTGCTGTTCCTGTGAGGGGCTGAGGGAGGGGAGAGGACCCAGTTCGCAAAGGCAGTAGGAGAAATGGAGCCAGTGGGCTTTGGTGAGGGGATACAGCATCTCTCAGAACAAGGCTTGTGGTTATTGTTCAACAAAAACTGAAAGAAAAGAAACCCTCATTACTTCCACAGCACCGGGTATATTCGGAGGAGTGGGATAGCCTAATATTCAGACTTGAGGTGGCTCCAAATTCCTGTCTAAATTTCAAGTATTTCTTTTTATTGCAATAATGAAAGACAGGGTGTAGGAACGATGAATTATCACTTTCCATATATTAACATGTTATAGAGCTGATGACAACCAAATCGGTCAACATATGGGAAATATTACAAATATGCCATATCCTTATAATATAATTGCATGATGGAAGTTATTTTCCGATACCGTGTTTTAGTAATTCACATAATTTTTCATTTCATTTCAGGCAGCAGTTTTACAACATCATCAGGAATATATGCAGGAAATAATTCACTCACAAATTCTACTGGATTTAATAGTTCACAGCAGGTAAATTTGTAAATACGAGCTGAGGAAACTTTGGCAAACTCAGAATTCTCTTCCACTGAAAAAAAATAGCCCTTAAATAGCTTTTTGAAAGAAATTAGCACCCTTTCAAGTTAAACTAATGTTTATAAATGTTTTTCTTCAATTTGTCGTCTTTCAATAGTAGAATTAATTGTCTGGGGTTGATGTTCTTATTGACACATCTTCAGCAGTGTGTCTAATAAACTATTTATATGAGAGGGCACATTAAATTATGTGCAATTTAGATTTCGTTTTACTGTCTCACAGTTTTAGATCCTACAGCATCCAGTCCAGGAAGCATACGTGCTGAAAGTCTGACATGTGTTTGTAGTTATATTTTGGAATTTATACTAAAAAGTAGCAAAACTTCGACGGACTATTCAGTTGCTTTTTTGTCTTGCAGGAATATCCCTCTTACCCCGGTTTTGGCCAGGGCCAATATGCACAGTATTATAATAGCTCACCGTATCCTTCACATTACATGACAAACAGCAACACCAGCCCAACGACACCCTCCACAAATGCAACATACCAGCTTCAAGAACCACCATCTGGCATCACCAGTCAAGCGGTTACAGATCCTGCAGCAGGTAATTACATGGATTTTATGATCCCTATGAGGCACGTTTTTGTAAGTTGAAAGGGGGTTGAATTGGATTTTTTTTTTCGGTGTAGTCGTTGATTTTTTTTTTATTATTCCTTAATCCTGAGCCTGTGGCACATCTTGCACAGATTCTAACAGAAAATAGACTAAAGAAAAACTGGGATCAGTAAAAGTTTTAAAGCTTGTGCGAAATACAAGTTGTTCATAGTGATTTGTAAAATGCTTGTGTTAAAAATTGCAGGATATGGGAAAGTCTTTACACTAAAGCAGAACCTGATGCCTTTAAGCTCTGTCTTCGTTAAGATAAACTCCTTTGATTTTCCCTAAGTAAGTTTGAAATCAAGAGGCCTTCAGACCATAGCCCAACTGTCCACTTGAAAGACAGCTTTTGTGTTTTTCACTTTCAGAGGACATAATAATGCTTGTAATGGGGAGCTGAAATTGCACAAGTGTTTCCATTTTAAGAAAAGATTTTCAGTGGCTTGTCCTTTTTCCCAGTTGTTTTACCTTTCCTGCTGGAATTTGGCAGTCCTTTACTAGTTGAGATATTTTTTAAACATTTATGCCAAACTGCTCCAGCTGTTTTTGGAAATGAGGGGTGAAAAATACTTTTCCCATTATTAAAAAAAAATAAATTACATTTTTTAACGGTTCAAGCATGTCAGTAGTTAGTAGATGGCAGAAGTTTGAAATCTGTCAGAGAGAAAGTCCAAGGTTGCAGATGTGTTTCTTGGTAATGCAGTGAGAAGCAGCTATGATTTGGCAATGTTATCAGGAGGTTTTGTTTTGGAGTTTTGTTGGGGGAGATTGTTTTCAGTTTTCTTGAAGTACTTGATGGGACTGATCTTGCATGTGCAATGTGAGCTTTAATATAATATGCTAGGACTCTGTTGCTTTTCTGCATAAGTGTATACCTGAAGAAAATGTATGCAGGGTTGTCTCTTTTGATACATTTGCTGAAAGTAAGTAGGGAAGAAAATACGGCTGGTGTGTGTGTTTATATATACAAGATTGCATGTGTGTGCAATGCATTTGGGAAAGGAATCTTTCTAAATATATGATGCATATTGGAGACTGCGGCTTTTGGACTATATGGATGCGTATTGGAGTCTGTATAATTACTCTGCTTTTCACTTTGTTTTTTTTGCTGCTGTTTTGTTTTCTTGTGGGTTTGTTTGTTTTTCTGTTTAAGTTGGAAGCAGTTCCTCTTACCCCCAAACCCAAGTGTAATCAAGTTTTAGCTTTTATCAGGATACTAAAATTGAATCATTGTGTCATCTGGGTCTTGATCTTTTGCAAAATCTTTGCATATGTTTTTTTAAAGTAGTTGATGCTTCCTAAAAGCAACAGTAAACACATACACGGAGTGAGGAGGTATATTTTTCCCAAACTCAATAGTGGCTTAAAGGCTGTCTTCCTATTTAAATAGTTTTCTGTGCTCTATGAGCCTGGACAGAACTTTTTTATCAGTTCCTTTTTAAGAAGTCTTTCTTTTCTCCCTCAAATCTTCCACAACTTTGTTAAGAAAGTTTTTTCTAAAAATTTGGAAAACATTGGTGGACTTTCTCATGGATGGGTCCTGCACCTAAGCCCTCTTCTAGCTTACGCTTTCCTGTATTGAAAGCTGTGCCTCCATGGGTGCCCTACCACTGCTTGCTTAGACAGAGCCGTTCCTTGGAAACGTGGATACCTTCTCTGGCATTGCTGGGACTGCTGTCTCTTTCCCTGAAATACTATGTTACTGATTTAACAATTCTGGAAAAGTTCCTTCAAATGGTTTGCAAATAACAAGTCTTTATGTAGCTATGGGGCTATCCTGAGCTGGCAGGGACACATTTAGGAAAGTACATGCTGCGGGCCACTCTCTATTAGGAGGAGGTAATGGAAGGCGTCTTTGTTCCTCTCCACCAGCGCGGTCGCAGTCAGCAGAAGATATGGGGCTAGACACAGATTTCTTCATTTATCTTTATGCATTTGTCTTTGTGTGTTTAAGTTAGGATCAAGCCCGTTTAGGCTCCTTCTGTATTGAGTGAGTGGAGAGAGATGAGTATCTCTATTTAGAGTTCAGCTTAACTAGAATCTTAATCCTGAGGTACCAAAGGCTCTCCACTGGTATGGGAGCAGTTTAAAGTGGCTGACCTACCAGTGTTGGGTTCCTAGGTTAAAATTAGCTCAGAACCTTTTGCTACTTCACAAACCTTCAACCCTGGTAGAAGGAAAGCAAGGACCAGTCAGTGAATCCAGTGCTATGCCTGCCATTTCTCCTTGGACAGTGTAAATTTTTTCAGTTTCTTCTTAGTGAGGCTTATTGCAAAGTCTCAGTTGAGCTCATATACAGTATGCTCAGAAGACAAAGCAAAGTTGGGGTCAAAGAAGAGAGGGATCAACATCGGGGACGGGAATTCTAGTGGAGCGAGGACAAGTGAAAGGCATATTAGAAAGAAGGAAATTCACAGTTGCCTCAAAAACATAGAGCAAAGGAGCAAACTAACCAAATTTTAATTACAATTGGTCAAATTTCTGTAGGATGTTTTGCCACATCTAGTCAAGTTAGGCTGCTGATTTTCTGAAATGCTGCACATGAGGCATGGTGAGGAGCCATCACGTTAGGCTACTGTACCCCTTTAGTAGGATGGGCTCCAGCTGCTGAATTGCAGCTGTTCTTACTGGATGCTGATATCCCTAGACATCTTCTATATTTAAAAACCTCATGTAATCTGTGTGGTTCTGAACTATGCCAGGACAAGCACAGAGCAGCCTTCAGACTTTACAGAGGCACCAGAAAAATTTGACAGACATAGGTGGTTCTTATGAATTTGGGCCAGTAAGTGAAACAGAAGAGTCTGTTAAGAAGCGTGTGAAAAGAGAGAAAGCAATTACTTGCTCTTATGGCATTTTTAGTAGAGTTTTGCAGACTCAGAAAGCTCAGATAATATCACTTAAAATATGTTGCATTTCTTGTCCAAATATAAAATAATCCTTTTATGATTTCCCACAGTTCCTAGTCAAATATGCAAGTTTTTGCCATGCAATCCAGGATGTCCTGGGATTCTTGCAGAAGAACCTGAGATTTTCCATGCTCAGCGTTTCTTCTTTCTCTTTCCTTTGTGGATCAGAAATATTTCTTTTGCCTCAGTCATGACAGAAGCTTTTGATTGCACAAAGGTTGATAGTCCCTGTCTCCATAAACCAGACATACAAATTAATGTTATTTTCTTGTGAACAGAAGGCTGTATTTTTGCTAGTGACATAATCAGAAAATAATTAAACAAACCACTTAATCTCAGTATGACATTTCAAATTTTTAATTGTGCTTTGCTTCAGATTGTTGGAAATTTTGTTTCAGTTCAAAAGTAAGAATTTTCAAAGCTTTTTTTCTACTTGTAGAATTCTAACTTTCACTTTACAGAAGAAAATATTTTTCATCAGAATAATAATAGGATTTTCAGTTCCTTCTAAGATGAGCTTTCAGTCCATATTTAAGTAGATTATCCCAGGTATGAACAGTGATTTTTGCTAATTTTCTGCTGATTTTTGTGTGAGCTGTAGCAGAGGTAATAATAATTAACACCATGAAAAATAATAAAAGTAAACCAGTGAGCAAAAATTTACTCTCCCTTCCAATATTCAAATTCAATGAAGTAGATTCAGAGCAAACAAAAAGAGGTATTTCTTTATGTTGCATATAGGTAAGCTGTGCAGCTCCTTGCTGCAAGATGTTGTGGATGCAAAAAGTTTATGCCAGTTCAAGCATGGCTTAGACAAACTCGAAAGATTGGATTTACTCAGAGACCGATGTCAATCCAAGAAATTCTTGACATAAAAAATTACTGGAAACTGTGGATGAATTAGCACTGTGTGTGTGTCTGTCCATTTTACACTCTCTCACCTGCTGTTGCCCAGTGTTTAAATTTGTCCTGGAAAAATGATTGTCGTGGTTTTTTTAGACTGAGGGTCGAGACAAGAACCGAAAGGGAGCACCCACCAACCATGGTCCCGGGCAAAACATCACTCAGGCTTTCTTCATAAAACAAAACAATTTATTAACAGTTACTAAACAGGAGACACAAGGGAACGAAACCGGTTACTTGAGAGGAGAAAAGAGAAAACAAGGCCAGATCTTAAAACAACACCTCCCCACCCCGTTTCCTTTCGTTCCTGGCACAACCTCCCCCCCGGCGGCGCAGGGGGACAGGGAATGGGGAGTGCAGGTCAGTTCATCCGTGTTGTTAACTGCCGCTCCTTTCTTAAAGGAGGAGGAGCCTTTACACCATTTTTCCCTTGCTTCGGTGGATCCCCTACTCACGAAGAAAAAAAAAGTCCCCAAACTTTTCCAACGTGAGTCCTGCCCGCAGGATTGCAATCCTTCCCCATGGATTGTACCAGTTTGGGCTTTACCAGTCTCGGCCTCTTAGGGAGCTGCTGCCACTCGCGTCGGCGTGGGTCGTCCCACGGATTCCAGATGCCTCCACGACCTCGTCGTGCATTCCATGCCCCATTGTTAACAGTACCTGGTCGCGCATCCCCTGCTCCACGACCTCTCCCGGGCTCAGGCATCTCCTTTCCGACGTGGGTTTCTCCATGGGCCACGAGTGGGTCTCTGCTCCGCCGAGTACACCCTGGCTGCAGGGGGGCCGCCTGCCATCTTCACACCGATTGCAAGGGAAACCTCAGCTCCAGTACACCTCCTCCTGCTCCATCTTGGCTGACCCGGTCGTTGTGGTTGTTTTCTCTTAGATCTTAATCCTCTCCGGGGGAGCTCGGCCCGGCGGGCACCCCGGGAGCGGGGCGCTTACCGAGTCCCCCATGCGGCTCCCCGGCGCCATCTTGAGCACATGGCGCCGGCCCGGGCCCGGGCAGCCGCCCGGCCGGGAGCCGGGAGCGAGGGCCGCGCCCTCCTGCTCTCTCCTCGCTCCTGAGCAAAAAGCCCTTTCCCGCCCCTTTGTCCCAACTTAAATAGGGCAATTCGCAGAGGCGCCAGTTTGGCTCAACCTCCCCCGGGGGCGGATGGGACTCAGATCTGGTGGCACAGGGAGCAAATCCCCTCCCCTGCCACCAGAACACCCCCCCCATCAAACTATCACAATGATGTTTTGCCCCATGCCATTATGAAGTTCTAAAATAATTAGAGGAACATTCGTAACGTGTTTCTAAGAGTTAATGTAGAAAATTATTACTTTTTCTAAAGCTTTAATAATTTTCTCTTGTAATATTTCAATTCCATCATCACAGCTGGTAACAAAAAATTCTTGGTTTGTGCAATTTTTTATTTAGAAATTCCATCAAGAAAGCTGAATTTATCCTTCTATTTCATAAGATGCTGTATTTGTAATTTATTAAACAGTGTTTCTCGCAAGAGAGACTTGCATTGTTCTTGAGATTTGATTTCTTTCAGTTTTCTTGGTTTCTGCAATAAGTGTGTTTAAAATATTACTGGAAGATTTTTTTGCCTATTACTCACATACTTCATAATGCAGATTAAAAACCCCAGAAGGACTGTGCTAGCCAACAAAAGTTGTTCTCAGCCATGGGTCACCATTTTGCTCTTAAAGACTAAACTTCTTTTTCCTTGAACACTATATCACATTTAGTGTTACAAAAGGGAAAGCTACTTTTAGAGTTTCTCCTTATCGTATTTCATAACAATAAATTAGAGGCAGGAAAGTGAAACAGAGCAAACAGACGATATAGGCAACTTTTCACTAATACCCATATGGAAATAAATACTGCTGTAAAAATATAAATGAAGAGTAAATCTAGAATATATACTTGTGTAGGAAAGAAACTCCGTGAAAATTCTGTAAAAACAGAAATGAGATTGGATGCAGTAAGGAATGGCAAAGTACAGCACTGGTTTTGCTTTTCTGATAATGGTGTTTTTTTCTGTTTTTACATTAACAATGTGCAACTTCTGTCTCTTTCGCATTGCATCCATCAATGTGTAGCCTGACTCACTATCACAAGATATGCTGAGGCTAGAAACTTGGTACACCTTTCAATAGACTTTTTTTAATACATAAATAGAATATTCATCATTGCTTTTAGTAGGATTAAAGGTAACAATAATTTCAAATTGTTTGAAAACATAAATAATGAGTAAGGAAGAAATGCCTACAGTGGAGAGGAGGGATTGCTTCATCTTTTTTCTTCAATATTGAAAGTTAGAGAAGAAAATTTGGACCACTGCAGGCCTTGTTACTATAGTTGTCATACATAGTTAATGTATATTGTTATATATAAGATACACTGTTAATATGATATTTTGTCATTATTTTGAATATACGATCCTAAGTCAAAAACTCACTGAAACCTTGAAATAAATAGGCGTTTTTGCCAATATTTTTAACAGACTGTTGAGGGTTTCTGTCGTGTTTATGCTCATAGACCTCAATAGACAAACATTAGATTTGTTTTTCAGGTGAAGATTTTGACAACTTGTCAAAACAGCCCTTAAGACGTCCTTGTATGCTCTTGTCAGCAGGCATTATTGTATTTCTTGCAATACTTATTTAGTACTTCTGCTTATTTACTACTAATTTAGTAGTCATATTTTTTGTAGAGAAGTGAAAAAAAAAAAAAGAATCCTGAAATACCTATGCGATTTTACTGCGTTGTTTAATCCTGGTCTAGTTTTATGTAAGCAGTAAAGGAAGGTGTTTGTTTAGTGCTCATGAAATTTTGTGTTTAGCTTTTTTTATGCGAAAGTAAACTTTATTTATGCAAAAGTAAGAAAATCATAGCGTGAGACTGACATATTCAAACTACCTATGTCTTATTAGCCTGAGGATTTAAGGTCTTTATTCAAAATTAAGTCTAAGATTTGAGGGCAAACCATTAATCTGGGCACAATCTAAATGGAAAATATTTGTACATACCTACTTGCAGAGACATTTGACTATACCAGCTATCCTAGACCCATCTCGTCCATGTGATTTACATTATGACATGGATATGATTACTCTGATGATGTGTGTTCACTCTTTTTTGCGTACCCTTTCAGTGTAGTAGGGAAAAAATCTGATTAAATTTGCAATGCCTTTGTCAACAGCAAGAGCTCTACCCACACACTTGCCAGTGGGATTTACCTAGAGATAGACTTGATTTTGGGATATCTGGGATAGCTATTTTCCCCCAGATTTGTCATTTGATACTATTGCTGTATAGTACATTGAAATCAATAGTAAGAAAATACAGCAATTACTTAGAGAGGGATTTCCATTACAAACAGAAAGGAATTACAGAATATGGTGTTGCAAATGGTATCTCTGTGGTTGTGTTGTCTATTCATAAGTAATCAAAGTATTCTTATTATGAGATGATGGAAAATTGTCCTGTGTGACAAAGCCATCAAAACTGCCCACAATGATGTATAACAGGGAAGTATATACTTATGAAATATTATGTCAAGTTGCAATAATACAGTGCCGTGAAGCATAGGGGAAAGTCTGCTATGGTATGGTTCATGTATTTTAGGTAAACTAGAATGTAAACATATTTTATTCCTCACAGTTATGTGAAGTTGTTATTTGGCTTGGCGTCACCACACAGTACAGGGGTTACTACCAAGAGTCAGGGGAAGGGGGTACCACACACACCTAGAAAGGGAGGCATACGTTTATAGAATCTGGGTTTAAAATGTATTTCTAACTCATTGGAGAAGTCCAAATTGGGTCTATTACACTTGATTGAGTTCTGGAAGAGGGAAATCTGAGTGTGTGAAGCAGAAACAAGCTGTAACATTTAGGATCTGCCTGGGGCAGAGTGCAGAGAGGTGCCGTAGCAGAGATTTAAAATTATGTATCTGTTAACACTGTTAACAGATGCAGAATTGCTACATTATTAATGTAATTTTATGAAGGCATATGCAACATGCAGAAATGCTGTAGTGGTCCATACCGATGGATCAACTGGTCCTGTGCCCTGCCTGATGTAGTGCCCGTCAGCAGACATCCCGAGAGCAGTGAGGGTGCAGGCTAAGCTTGTATAAAACTTGCCCTAAGCACTTTTCCAACTTCCAGATATTTTCATCTCGGGGGCTTTCCAAAGCTGCTGTTGTTTGTATGTTTAGGATGTGCCTACATTAGCATTTTATTTTGGAGCAGGAGTCTGTTTTGATGTGGAGCTTTGGCTCAGCAGAGAGGTCCTACAGTGCCTGGCTGGAATCCTTCCAGGCAAAACTATCCTGGAAGGTGTCCTCCAGGACATCTCCTAATTCCTCCAGCCCCTATTGAGGATGCTTGGAAGACAGATCAGGCTGGATCTACACTGAAATGACCTCCCAGAAACAGGCAGTGAAGCCTGGGGCCATTGCCACCACTTGTTTTGTCCCACAGACCCAACCTACTAATGCGGCACGGCTGTAGCACCCCTGAATGCCTTTCTTCCAGGGATGTCTTCAGGGTCTTCTTGTACCCTCGTAATCTTTTGGGAGCCTGGTATATTTGGTAAAATGTGCCACAAATCTCCTAGCTTTTAGCTGAACTCCTCCTTCTTGTGTTTAACCTGCTGCCACCAGCTTCCTTTAGTGATCTTGCTTTAGTATTGGGACAGGCAGTGGAGAGCTGATCCTCACCCCCTTTTCCGCTCATGATTTTGTGGAGGACTGGGTTTTCTCCTGCACTTCCCTGTGTGTGTGATGCCCAAGGACAGGATAAAATTAAATTCAGTGCTTTAGAAACAGTCATTTCCCTTGGCTAATATTGCAATAAGTCTAATACTATGAAGTCAGCTTAACCTCTTCCTATCAATGAATGCAGAATAACGGGTATAACAATAATGTGTTCTGTGGCTATATAGCTTGACGTCAGCAAGGCTTTTGCTGCCCTGGCAGTTAAATCTTTTCACTTCATAATCTTATAAGCAAACTAGGCTAAAGCAGCCTAGCAGAAACTACAGAAGAATGGTATAAAGCTGTTTAGGAAACCATGTCCAGAGAGAAGTCAGTGAGAGCTCGCTGTTAAAATAGAAGGATGGCTACAGCAGCATTCCTCAGTGTCTGCCTTGGGTCTAGCACCAGATCGCGTTTTCATTAATCATGTAGATGACGGAACAGAATGTGTTTGGCTATTAAATATGTAGATGACACCATGCTGAGGGGGGCTGCGAGTTCTTTGGAGACAGAATGAGAACTCAAAAAATGGAGATGTGATCTGAATAGGAGCAGGTGTGAGGTATACATTTAGGCAGGAATGATGAACTGCACAAATGTGGGATGGGGAATGTTGGCAGCTCCTTCCAGGCTCTACCTTTCCCTGCGGACCACTCTCAGTACTCCAAATATTTATTAGTGGCACACCGAGTACCCTCACCCACTGTTGTTTTTCTTGCTCCAGAATTTGTCAGGGCTTGGGCTTGTCGAGGCTAAGGGCTCAGCTGGATACTGGATTCTTTAACTGGGTTTCCTTATGAGGACCTGAGAGCGACCATTGGACAGTGAGCTGGTAACCCAGACGTGCACACGGAGGCTGCCCTGTCCAACAGCCTTAATCCAAAGAGTACATGCTATGGTTTCCCTTTACATACATGGAATAAGTTTCTTGCACACGATGTCACGTTTCCCCCCGTTGGTCACTGCCATCTGTCACACTGTTCATAACAGACTGGTCTGTGAGTAGGCTCAGAAGCTCCAGGTATTAACAATGTTGTGTCTTCAGGTCGTGCAATATCTGGCCCGATCTTTGAGAAATGACTAATTAGGTGTCCCTTCCTCCTCAGAGGGTGATCTGGGGATCCTGCAGCTAACATTTATTGAAAATATTGCAGAAAATGCAAATTATCCCCTGCCAAGCGGTGTTCAGGGGAGGGTAGCCTGCAGGATGTGGGAAATAAATCTTTGCTTGACTTTGCTTTGGATTACTATGTCCAGTTTGGAGGATAGAGGATTGTCAGGGAAGGGTTAATCTAACAACAAAGGGGATCTCAGAACAGACTTCAATACATGCAAATACAACAAAGGGAATAATTTTTTTCCCCTGCTTTCACAGATTGAATTTATATTGCTGTAAGGAATGCTGAAGTTGTATGTTCTGTTTCTAATGGCGTGGCTATTAAAGCAGCAGAATAGATTTCCTGGAGAGATGCATAAGAGCAAGATGGGCAAATCTCTCTTGGGAATGATGCAGGTACGGTGGTCCCATGAAGGGTGGGCTAAGGTGTGCCCAGCCAACCTTGGGGTCCCAAAGTGGGGTTGGGAGTCTTTCTGTCAGGTGAGAGGCTGGCCCGTCTAGACAGATGACTTGCACCTGTGAAGGGGAGATGGAAATGAGCCTCCACCCAAACTTGCAGCCCTGTGTTTGAAATCTTGAATGCAGTATACTTAAATTAAGGTGTTTGCAAAAATGGAAAGCTGGATGGCTCTTACAAAGACTTTCTTCCCTGCCCTCACCACACTCTGCTCTGTGTACTCTCTCTTTTAGGTTTACTTGTTTTTATTTGTCAGGAATTTTTGTTTATACATTTTCCATGCTATTGTTCCCTGTTTTATTTAGTAGTAGTGTTATTATTACTACCCCAAGTTTAATATTTAAAATTTTTAGGCCTATCATGTCTGTGAGAAGAATTTAAAAAAACTGAGATCTAAAGCCAAACTCCTAAAAATATTGTCAGAGACCAAGGGCAACCCTAATTTAAATTGGTCACTAGAAAATGCAATTTTTCATTATATCTGAATTTTAAAACACATATTTGAAACACCATTGGCCACATACCTGTTGAAGAAGTTCTGGTCTGTTTATTTTACTGGGTTATAATTTATTTCAAGGCATTTGTGCATTGTTTTCTTTCTTTTCTTTTTCTTTTTGATTACAGATTTTAATAATAAAAATTATGTATAGCAGATAAACTCATTTAAGTTTAAAAGGTTGGTATAATTTGTAGTAGTTGAGTTATGATTTCTTATTTAAGTACAGTAAGTGAACAAGCAATCAACATTCAAACTTTAAATAGTTAAAATAAATATTCTGAAGTGTACATTGTGATAGGAAGAAAACATATTATTGGAATGTACATGATCTTTAACATTTAAACCTCTGTCTTTAGTTATGTAGACTGATGTGGCTGGATGATTTTTGTCGTTTAGCACATACACAGAATCACTCTTTTGGGTATAGGTCGAGTGTCTTTTGAAGATTCTTTGTTTTACCTTGAGTTACATCTTAACTTGTTATTCTGCTTTGTTTAATGTAGCCTGAGATACTTAGGTAAAAGTATAATGTGAAATATATAATGTATACTAATTTCCATTAAGTGTAGATTTGAAGGCTGAACATGAGAATTTCAAGACCTTTCCTTTCATTCAGCACGAGCAACCATTATTATTTTGAGTAATTGTGAATATGTGGTGTTACACAGATGTCCCGAGTCTCCTCCTTAATCTAACCTTTGACCTTAACAGGATGGTTTTTTAGGAGAAAAAATAACTTGTATGAGAAGTATACTTGTCTGTTCAAACTGGAATGCCATGGTCTAGGCTGATGAAAAAGAAAATTAATATTGAAACAAATATCCACATCTGCTGAACTCTAAACAGTAGTTAACGTTAACTGAGAATTGATAAATATATTGTATGCTGAAATTTCAGATGTCTTCACAAAAAAAAGGGGTTTTTTTAGGCAAAAAAATTAACAATAACTGTCAAAATAAAAGTCTTTCCTCTGTGAACTTAAGATTGTGAAAGGAATTCTTGAAGAAAGATTTTCAAATGTGTTGTTGCATTTCTGAGGAATATGATACTTATAGTTAAATGAGTTTGGAAGGATAATTTATACTGTGTGTCTGCTTTGTTAATGTTCAAGCACTTCACTGTTACTGAGTCTATGGATGTTAAGAATAGCAAAACATCTTCCAGCTATCATGTTTTCAGGAAAACTTTGTTGTTCTTACATACATAAATCATCCTTCTTTTTTACCTGTTCAACAACAGGAAATGTTTTTGTAAATAAATTTTGCTCAAGCATAATAATCTTGTCTATGAAGTGATGCCGTCTTCTCTATGATTTGAAGGAATTAAGATTTTTTTTTTTACTCACTCCTTTGTTATTTGTTTACTAAAATAATGCATCTCTCTGTTTTTGCATGTAACTTAAACTTGATTGAATAATTAATTTGTGTATCAGTATTGCCACTTATCGTAATATATTTAATTATTTTAGTTAGGACCCTGTAGTGATCATCCTGGTTTTAGTGTCACGTGTAAAAAGCAATAAAGTAAGTTGAACATTTTGAATCTTAAACTGAAAGGTAAAAATGTCATTTCTTTACTACAGCAGAATACAGTACAATCCACAGTCCATCAACACCCATTAAAGACTCAGATTCAGATAGATTGCGTCGTAGTTCAGATGGGAAATCACGTGGGCGTGGCAGAAGAAACAATAATCCTTCACCGCCACCTGACTCTGATCTAGAGGTACATTATATTTGATGGCTTTAACCTGTTACAGACTCTATTTTTATCATTATTTTGCACTGAGAATTATTTATGCATCAAAAATAAAGTGGCATTGGAGCTCCCTTTCTTTTTTTCCTAACAGTATTTTCATAGAAGATAGAATTTTTCTTCTAAAGAACCTTCTTCATGAAGAGCACCTTCTTTCTCTGAAAAATACTGGAGATTTTCTTTCTCCTTTTGATATATAAAAAAAAAAAAAAAGTGCAAGCTTTTCCCAAGTCAAAGAAAAGTTTGCATTTGGACAGGAGACACTTCTAGCACAATAGTGGTTTTTGTTCTCTCATGCTCTGTTCACATTCCTCCCGGTGGCCCATGCTTTATGTTGAGAACACATCTCCAATGACACACCACAGGTATGAGTGTCCACATGCAGTACTTTTCCTTTCCAAAAGCTTAGCCTATTTGTCATCATGGGAAACACAATCTCACCAGGATTTAAAATACTTGTATTTGAACACTTTATTTTTCATTAAAATATCATTTTGTGTGTGGTCAGAGGACAATTTCAAACCACATATTTTCCATTGGCTGTAAGCGAAAGAATTATTTACTGATGCCATAAGTTCTTACACATGCCGCATCTAAGTTCATAATTTTCATTCTTCAGGTGCCTAAAATCCATTAAAAATGAACATAGATTAAGGGGATTTAAGTGCTTATCAGAAATTTACTTTCCTTTGTTTTTAGAGGCAATTTTCAAGAGTAGTTATATGAACTTTGTTTTGTAAGACTTGCAGAAAAACAGAGTTCAAACTCCAAAGATTCAATTTTCAGAGACTTCTCTTAATTTATTTCAGTTTCTATCTCACATCTGGCTTTAAAATAACACATTATACAATCTCATTTTCTCTGTGTATTTGACAATAGCTACAATTCTATTCTAATAGAATAATTTGTTATAATAGCAATTGTAGCAAAAAGCTAACAGATTGTATTACCCTATTCTGGAAAAAACTTGTTAGTTCTGAAAATAAATGGCAAGGAAACTATGGTTTTAATATATAACCATTTCAATACAATTTTCTCATTTGTGCGCTTACTGATTCAAATTTTAACTTTCCATTTCAAGTATCAGCTTCACAGAGGAACACATTGATTTGATTCTCTTTTTACAGAGAGTATTCATTTGGGATTTGGATGAGACAATCATCATTTTCCATTCCTTGCTTACAGGGTCCTATGCTAACAGATATGGAAGGGTAAGTGTCAAGAAACTGATGGAAATTTTCGGTAATATTTGCCGGTTTATGGTTGATACACAAGGAAGACTAGAACATTAGTTGATTTTCTAAAGGCAAACCAGTACTGGTTTTTCAAGGCATGAAAAATCAAGGGGTAAAGCTGTTTCACTTGTCCATTCTTTGCACTTATTCAGCTCTTATATTCAGTAAATAGTTAAATAGCATTGGGAGTAATATATTACACACACACAGAATCACAGAATGTTAGGGATTGGAAGGGACCTCAAAGGATCATCTAGTCCAATCCCCCTGCCGGCGCAGGACCACCAGTGGTGGCAGTTTATACCAGTGGCATTGACCACTTGAGGTTTGGTTTGTAGGTATGGAGTGTCTGAAACCTGTTGATATCATCAGAATCTGCAATGGTTTACCTCCTCTCAGAAAGTGAAGAACTTCCAGGAGTGATTGCTAAAATAACATTTTACTTCTGAGCGATCAGCAGTGGACTGTGCTTTGTATTGCAATGGCAAGAGGAAGAATACTTTTAGACATGAACAAATTAGTCTAAAATTTTTTACCTTAACTTTTTTTTAGTCTACATCTTGACTCATGTTATTGAAAGACTGCTTATGAGTCAAATCTTTCTATTATGCACAGTCTATAAATCATAACTGAACTGAAGAATATATCTTCAGACTGTGGGTTTCCTGGGCAATTCTCAGAAGAGAAACGCGGTCTTAGGTGAATAAGAACAGTTTATGAATGGAATGCCCTTGTGAGATCAAACTGTTTTTCCAAGATTGTATGTGAAAGCTAATGTCTCAGCTTGTGCTTAAATCTGTTACGCCATTTTATGTTCACTTCATGTGAGATGTAACTACAATGTGATATTTTTGCTAACCTTAAAAAAAACTGTACATGTAAAGAACAACAAGATAGTTTTGTCTGGCTTCATGTAATCACTGTCTTCTTGTAAAGCTTATATTTATCACTAAGAGGTTTTACCCTACACCCAGTTGAATGAAGGGCAAAGCTACTACTGATTCAGTCCATGCCTGGGTCATGTTCTGAATTCCTCCAAATAGCTTTTTGCATTATAAAAATCTAAAGCAGTTGCTTTGCAGCCTTTCTTGCTTGTTCAGGTGCAGTGTATTTTCAGAAGTGTTTGCTGTAATAGCAGCTTACCTTTTTGAGGAATATAATTACTTTTTTTCATTATGTGTCAGAAAAGCAAGTTAAATTCAGCAGCCTCAGTTTCCTAGGTGTTATTAGTTTATATTTAGGTAGTAAAAAGACCCTAGATCTTTAAATGTTTCAACAATTATTGTGTGGATACATATAGATGAGAGCTTTACAGAGTATTAAACATTTACCAAAAGTTATTTTCTGTTTCTCAGACCAAAACCATCTTTTGCAGGCACCCCAAAGTCACCAAATCTATGACAGTTCAGTTCAGAATGAGGAGAACAAATCCCAGTGCTGACAAAAAACCTGAGTGCCAACAGAATCTCGCCATTTGCAGCAGAGTAGGGAAGAGAGTAGTGCTGGGAAAACCTAATTAGTCATTACCGTAGAAGCAAGCATATTTTTTCCATTTGTTACTAGTCCCCTATAGTGATTTCATTAATTGGAGCCTGAACATAAACACCTTTCTTGCTGGCTGCTTGAGGCTCGTATTCAGCTGTGAAGAGATATAAATACGTGTGCTGCAAGGAGGTGGGTGACTCCTGATTGCAGCTCCATCACTGTTGGCATTGTTTACGTGAGATGTAGCTTTCGCCTGGCTGGCTCTGGTTGCATGGCACGTGGCAGAATCCTTCTGCATTGCTAAATGCCAAAAGACCATTGATGTTAAGAGGACATGCTGTGGATAAATACTAGATCTTTTTGGTGAGGGGTAGCAACATGCTTGTCTTTGGCTCTCAGATGCGGTCATGGAAGTGTGCCATTTGTGCTTTGTTTTCTTAAAGTTTCATTCATATCACAGTTTCTCTTGGCTTATTGACAGCTTCAGACAACAGTTAACAATTTCCATAGACATTAGAGGAAGATAGTGTCAAGTGTTCTAAGAAAACATGCTAAAACATGTATCTGTCATATGAGAATTGTAGGGTTATTTGCAGCAGTGGGAGGTGCACATTTTTTTAAAGAGTGTTTCTTAATGATTTCTGGCCTTTAAAATCAGAAGTCCAGATCATAAGTCAATCTGAAAAATAAAAAATTGTTGAGGGGAATTTTTGTTCTTTTCACCTGTATTCTGCTTTTTGGGCAATCTAACATCACGTTCCCATATGTTTCTGCACTGTGGTGAGGGCTAGAAATGCTCTTTTAAAAAATTAAATCTAAGCGGCTCACATAATCATTAAAATACAAAAGCTGGATCTTCAAACAAACTAAAATATCCTAATTAAATAGTAGGGGATTTGGCAACTTGGCATTCAGCTCTTTTCATAATGCCTGAGTGAGTTTCATGGTGAATGACTATGAATGATGAGCAGCTCTGCTGCTGAAGGGATTGGTTTTCTTTTCCTTATTCTCTAACTTGTTCCTCATAACTTCTTGCCTGTGCCACCCTTTTCTGTATATTCTTACTTTCTCATCTGTTTTTATCACCTGCTCTCCTTTTGCTGCCATTGTGCTCTGCTTTCTCCCTGCTTTTGTCCTTCAGCTTTGTTGGAACAGAATAATACCCTTGTTTTTCAGTTTGTGCAGTTGTGGTATAAACTGCTACGTTTTTGTTTAAGGGTGATTTGAATTTCATGGAAATATATGAAACTAGTATAGGAATATGATTTGTACTTCCACAAAAGAGAAAGAAACAAAACAAACCAAAATATTTCCATTTGCTTTTGGAATTATTTTTTTTTTTACTATATACAGAAAAAGATCTATTAATCAAATATCAAGTTACCAGTTACTGAATTGACATTAGGGCTTCTAACCTCTCAAAACTTATGTTTTGAGCCAGATGCCAATTGATTAAGTTTTGGAATTTGGAAAAAGTCAGAGCCTTTCTTTAGTATCTTGGAGCAGGTGGAAATACGTCTCAGTATTGGCACTAGAATACTGTGGTCTTTACGTACATTTCCATTCTCCGTGAAAGCATTTATATTCAGAGGCTTTAAAGGAATTTTCCTTTAAATTATAAACTATTTTAATGTGGTTTAATATCTTTTAGAGATTGAGAAAAACAAAGCCTGGTTTCACTTAACCCTTCATTTGTGACCTGTAGGCTTAAGTGGAAAATAAGCCTCGTACCGAAAGTGAACTTTCCTGTTTTTCAGCTTCTTGTTTCTCCACAAAACAAAGAAATCAAGTGGGTAGAATTTAGAAATGACATACAGACAATGTTTTGGCTCCAATACCAGTATTCAAAACAAGAGGCCTGCTGAAGCAGTTTGACATTGGTATTTCTTTTCTTTAGCTAAACTGTACCTCCTTCAGAGATTTGTACCTGATTTTTGACCGTACCTGAAAAGACGCTCCACCTGAACCTGCAAATCCCAATCAACAAGAAGCTTTCCTCTTCATTGTGTGATGCTTCACAATAATTAGTTAGCAATTAGTGGCTTAAAATTGCAAAAGAAGGTCGGTATGGGATTATTTTTAAAAAAAAACCTTATTCTAGCCTTGTCTTTTTTAAAAGTTTTCAGCCCCCACTGTAATGTCTGACATCAGACTTTAATCTACTGCAGTGCCTTAAACCAAGGCTCTAGTGCTTTTTACCGGAGCAGTTGCAAGATTGTGACTACACAGATATTTAAAACCCTCATGCAGATCAGGCTTTTGCTTCTGTTAAATATGTGGGTATCTGGAGCTGCAGCTTAACGCCGTTTTTATGCTAAGTGGAACTTTATATAGAAAACGATTGTGTTTAATCAAGGACTTAAGGTTTCTTTGAAGAGCAACCTGTTTTGTTTCTTCTCTTAGCTTTTATGGTATTTAATCTGACATTTTCAGTAGGTGCCAATGATTTTCCTATTTGTTCTTCTCCTAATTAAATTAACCTATTAAATGGCATTATTTTGATATTACTTTAGAGAAATCTCTGTTCTGTTTTATCTGCCATTTAAAAATATCTTGAAGTGAAATGGTTCACAGAAAGATTTACGAAAAGCCATTTTTTCAGACTCAGAAGTGTGATAAAAAGTTTAATAAAAATGTTTAATTTAAATCATGTGTACATTGAAACTTAAAATATATATTCTCAGCCATTTGTTTAAAATTTACCATGTGGGTTCATAACCCACTGCTATATTCTCCTTTTCAAAGTGATGTTCCTATTTATGGATGGAAGCTCAGAATAGGATTAGTTCTACACTGTTACATTAGCACTTGATAATCAAGATGTAGCTAGAGATCTTCATTTGCATCTCAGATGCTTAGTCCATCTAACTACTTTTAATAACTGGAGCAGGGAATTCAGTGGGGCGACTTCTGTTAGTGCTTAGGCACAACAGAAACCCTTGTCTGGTTAAAAAAAAAAAAAAGTTAATGAGCTATGAAGGATGGTGGAGTGGTAACTGGGCACGAAGATAAGCAGGAATGTCAGAGGGAAAAGTAGTCTCAGGCCCAGCTAGAGAGAAAATATCACCTGCTTTCCACCTCACATGCCTACAAAAGTAGAATAAAGGAAGACGTAGGTCTACCAATAGAACAATATTAAAACTGAGAGACAGAATACTTTTGTTCATATTTTGAAGTCTTTCCATTTGAATTAAGAAGCCAAATATTCTTTTTTTGGCAGTGCCAGTTTAAATAGAAGGCTTATTTTTAAGGGCAAAGTTCATCAAAATAGCATGATGCAATTTTTCTTTCCCATTTATAAGGGCTATTTTTTTGATACTAGAAAACTCATTTAATCTTAATGTATGTGAGTTCAAGAATAGATGTTTTGTCTGTTCTGTGTAGCTTTATTTTTAAATGCTTCTTTCCAAAATTCTTTTTCTCTTTAGTTTTACTAAGGTTTTGGCATTTCCAGAAGGCAAACAAGCTGCGAAATCACTATTCTTTTCCAGCTCTTTGCTACTGACACATTTTGCCTTTTAACCAGTAGTTATAGAAAAATGTTTGAAAGTTCAGAGATCATGTTGAAACACCTATTAGTTTGATTGAGAGGTGGAAAAAGAAACTAGGAACTGCATCTCTTGGTTTTTAACTTTGAGTTGTCATCAGGTTTAGAATATTAACCTATTTTAAGTAAAATATGGATTGTCGCTTCTACAGTTCTATTTAAAATATAATCCCTAACAAACTAACATTGTTAATAGAGGGTGTCATGAGATAATATAACATGTTCTTTCAAACTCATGCTTCTGGGCGCTTGGATATACTTGACATTAGAAACTCTATATCAAATGTATATATTAAGCTTTCTTTTTGATTTTTCAGATTGAAAATACATAAAACACACACACAAAAAATCAAAACAAGACAAACATCTGTAATGCATTTGGTAACCACAATGCTGAACATGTTTTTTGAGTTTATTAGCTCAGTAAGGAGTAAGTTGTTCTGGTAATTTCTGTAGAGAAGTTAAAGTGTGTTATGTATTAATAACAAACAATAGATTTGTTCACTCTGCATGGGTGGGCCAAACTGAAGGCGTAATTAAAGCATGGTTTTGTGGAGAATCAAGGAGTGGTTTTAAATATAATTGCCATTTGCAAATAAAACATTAATGGTGATTTGCTTTAAAGTCACTAGGTATTCCCAGGACCGAATCCTTTCACTTGTGACCAGTGAGAGTTTATTTTGAGTAACAATAGCATTATCGTGCCCCTAGTTGATCATAAAACTTGTAAGCAGTTGTAAAATGTGGAGAAATTTTAGATGAAATGGATTTGCCCTTTCTGCACAGTGGGCAGAGAGCCCATGCCAGGGATCCATGAGGGTGACCGCAGAGGTCCTGCTGCAGAATCACGGTATCAGTTGAGTTCAAGTCATATTTTTGGGTGTTACTGGTGAATTTTATAGTACAGGATTAGAGAGTTGCTGAAGTTAAACTGAACAAGTGGAAGGATTAGAGAGTTGCTGAAGTTAAACTGAACAAGTGGATGTTGTGTTTAATACCTCAAATAATCTCTCTTGAAAAGCAATTCCTCCAGTTTGTATTCTGGTATGTATGTTATATGTGGTATTGATGGGGTACTCACTCAATTTCATTTTTAAGGATCCACCCACCTCTGTGTCTCTTGGACTCCGAATGGAAGAGATGATTTTCAATTTGGCGGACACGCATCTATTCTTTAACGATTTAGAAGTAAGTGTTCATTCTTTGAAAGCACGTAGAGGTGATTTAATATTTGTCTCTTTTTACGTGTTATTAGATAGTTTGACCTTTTTTTTTTGATTTCACAGTTTTAATGTGGAAACATTTAGAAAATATCTGTATAATTTTGTCGCTAGGATATATAATAACATCTACACTAAAAGTCTGCACTGGCATTTAAAGGCTACAATAGTTCAAATGGTAGGGTTTTGTCCTCACAGGCTTTAGTATTTATGACCACAGTAGATAAATTTCAGAAGTCAATACACCAAAAACATTTATAAACATTAGAATTCAGTAGTCTGCTCAGGCCATTAAATATTAAACTTCAACTTCTATAAACGGTTAATGCGTGGGTACAGATTTCTCACTTACATCCCGCTGTGGGAAGGTATTACCTTAAAGCCCAGGGAAATCATTAATGTTGTATATGCTGTCCTTCTCAGTGGCCTATTTCTGGGGGTCCTCTGCCTTCCCTGGTGGCAGGTACGATTTGGTACATGTTGGGGTTTCTCTGCCTCTCCCCTGTGGTGCGTGGCGAGGAGCCGGTGTTGGCATGCCAAGGGCTTTTTTAGGCTCTGGTTTGGCGACACTTGTGAGATTGTTCTAAAACTATCCAAACTGCTGAAAGAGACTGTCACCATCATGCCTGGCTGTTTCATCTTAAAAGGGAAAAAAGCGATTTCTGATCGTATTTTAATAACATGAAAACATGAAAACAGTCAGATTTCTTTCCCATCATAATGAAGACAGCTGTTTATTTAAAATCCAACTGTTAAGCAAGCTTGTGGTGGGGCTGCCAACACACATTAATCATCAAGTTGTTGTTTTGCTAGATTTTAGAATAGTGTGTTATTCCAGACAGGCAAAAGAATCTAAAAGATTCAAATGCAACTTTTGCTGATCAAAGTTAATTGGCAGCAATTGGCCTTTAAATATTTCCTGATGTTTCCCTTTTCAAAATCAAGCAAAATACACCTTATTTAATAGATGAGCCAAAATCATTTGAAAAATGCCAGTGTGTGATAGACCTCAAATGTGGTTTGTGCAACATCTGTCCTATATTTTGATTTCTTTTCATCTAAAAAGAAACCACTCACAGATGATTTGGCATCTTAGAATGTAATGAAATTATTTAAATGTGCTTTATTTTTTCTTCCATTCCTTAGTGGAGTATTTATTTTTTTATACTTACAAAAAAATAGATGATTTCTTTAAATTTTAAAGTAGTGTTTTCTTTCATTAGAGTAGCTGTATGTAAAGATATGATTGTTTTGGATATCAGAAACACCATTAGTGAGATGCCTGTGTAGAACTGATTTTTCAGATTTGTAGAAAAGTGTAACAATGCTAGTTATTTTCCAAATCTGTTTCTGATTTCTGATTATATTTCATTTTATCTAGAGCAGAAAGAGAAAGTACTACTGCATCTTACTAGCATACTTAATAAAGTTCAGTGTGTTTTCATTTGCTGTGCATAGCCAGATACTTAGTAGACTTGTAGCTACTTTTTCATACGTGATTGTCAGCGTTGCTGACTTTAATGGTAGTTAATCAACTGCATCTCAGGGATAGTAGATTATCTTCTGCTAATTAGCATGTTACGGCCTCAACAGTACAGCACAGCAGTTTATTCACTGAAGAACTCTGAAGCTGTGTATAAAAAAAATACTGATCCAGGTGGTTGACAGAAGCAGAGGAGCTCACTGGCTGAGCTTGGTTCTTTACATTTCCCCCATAACAAGCCAGTTTATCTTGCATCTCCAAACTCAAGCGTTAATAGTCTATGTCTATACCCTAGTCTGTCTTCTTCATACACAGAGGCACCTAGGAGTGAGTACTTGTGTTCGTGTCCTTGTACATGAGCTCTAAGTCCTTATTTCTGAGGAACATGAGTTCCAATCTGAAAGATCATGCCCTGTCCAAGGGAGTGAAGAGCATGTCCAGCATGCAGAGGAGCGGGTTTGTGCTTGTGGATTGCCATAGAGAAGTCTTCAGAAAAGTACACAGGGAGGGGACATAAGAGAGCCTGCACTTTGTAGGAAGCAGCACGTAAGGACTAGACTTGGCCACAGGCTGAGACTTTCAGTTCACGAGAAATGTCAGTTTTTTTGAAACACGTCGCAGGCACGTGGTGTTTTTGAAGGGATGTGTCCTCCTGGAGCCACAGTTTGTCGTTCCTGTGAGCATCACCATTATTAGAAGGGCCTGCCTGGTTCCCAAGGCTGCGACCTCAGGGAAGATTCTTCACATCCATCTCAGAAACTAAAAGTCCTTGCTTGGTGGTTTGGAAGTTGAGGCTGCCCTACAGCTTGACAGGCTTCCATGAAAACTGCGGGCAATTTGGCTTGGCACTGCCTCAGGCTTAAAGCATCTGTTCTTGCTGATGGAGGACTGAGTCTGGAAGATCTAGTGGTGACCCTGCTTAGGCCTAAGATTTCCAACTGATGTGCACAAGCTTCTGGGCTGTTGGGAATTGAGAAGTTTGTAGGCAACATTGCCAGAGAGCTGCAGAGCTTGGGCATCCTTGCCCAGAAACAGTATGAAGACAGGCAAAGCTGGATTTGGAACATATCTAACCCACAGTGTAGACATGTCTTTGGGTCTAAGCATAATTCAAAGTGGGAACCTGAAAGCTGATGCTCTCCGGCTCACCCAGGCTCAGAGGGAACCCTTCCTGGCATATAGAGAGGCTGAGTTTACGGGCAAGCAATCATCTGTCATAACTTTGGCCTATAATGTGCATTTTTCTAGATACCACAAGTTAATGTTTTTTAATAAAAATCATCTTTTCATCCAACACGTTCCAGAAAGCTCTAACCAGAACAGCTCTCTTGTCATCCAAGTTAGTGGGAAAGTATTTTGTCTTCTTACAAACTGCTGAAGACCAATTTAACATTTTGAATGCAAAGGGCAGAGTTGCAGCAGTGATCTCTGAAGCACTAGTTGATTTGTGTATGACCTAACTGACTTTTCAAAGCTCAAGCTAGAGATTTATTTAATGTTATTAGGTTAAATTCTAAATTTCAGCAGTCATTTTTTAGTCTGTATAAGGTGAATCAATGCCAACGTGTGTCAGTTGCAAACTGGTTTACCCATTCTAATTTAGTAGGGGATAGAGCCAGGTAAACAAATCATCTAATTTTATATACATTGCTCTTTATGTAATAATAATAATAATAATGGTATTTGTAATTGGCATGTTTCAAACTCAGTGAAGAAATTCAGCCTGATCTCACCATCTAGCTCTGAAGTCAGTATTCTGTTTAAGAATGAGTGAGCTGCACTTATATTTACAATTAGTTACTGCACCCTCAGTTTGTACTAATTCTTAGTTTATTGCTTGGAGAAAAAGTAAGAGATGGCTTATTTCCTTCACTTTGCACATATTTATTTGGAGTAATTAGTTCTGAAATGATATAATAGCAAATGATATCATATCTTGAAGGAACATTTCTTAAACAGCATGTTAAAAGGGGTATGACAAGTTTTTTTAACCTATTGAAAGGAAAATATTGATGTTTACTAAGTCATAATTTGATCTGATTTAAGTACCTTCATAAGCAATGATTTTTTGCATTACTAGTAATTTCATAATGAAATTATGGATGTATATGAAGTCAAAAAGTAGAAAATAGTGCAGTATTCTCAAACTTTAGATTCCAAAATCTTTATTTGAGCTTCAAAATAGGAAGTTTAGGTTTTCAGTATTGATAGTTTTTGTTTAAATATCTCGTGCTCTGCTCTATAGTAAAATTTTAATTGTGTGCAGAAGGGAATAAATACAATGATGTCGTGCTCTCAAGAGAACCAGGGTTAGCTCATGAGAAAAGAATGTGTGATTTTACATACTGATTATGCTGTGACAGGGATAATAAGGTATAATGTTTTAATGGTATGTATGGAGAAATTACACATATTAGGTATTTTAGGATGTATGCTCCAGTGTTTTAGGGAAATGAGTGACGATGGTAGGACTGAAATTTGACATCTACCTATCCACATCTTTAAAGATTCTGTATATTTACATATATATATATATATACTGACCCTCTTAAAAGATTAGTTTATTCTTTTCTTTGGCTTATCATGTGCACTCGATCTGTTAAAGGAATAATTGCTAGTAGTGAATGATTGTGAACATCTGATTTTAAAAAGTTAGTTCAGTGCTTTGCGAATTCTATTCTAAAATGATCTCAGATCTCAGACTAGAGATATTTACAGAAGGTGCAAATGTTACTTACAAAGCCTTTTTTATTTTAATCTTACCTAACAGTTTTTTATGGATAAGATACTTTATTTTTTCTCCATGTTGAATTCTGTTGAAGTAACTAAAATAAAATTAATTTGTACTTTTATTTCATTATTATTATTTTTTACTTTTAGGCTTTTTATTTCTGCTTGTTCATTTCAGGTTTTTGGTGTGGGCTTTTGTGGGAATGTTCAAAATAAGGTTCTATATTTTGTGAAACTATAAAAAAAAATAGTTTTAACACTTTCAAGAAATGCAATTATGCATAAGGGCACAGTAATGATAATTAGCATTCCTTTTTCTTCCATCACTGAAGGATATATAATGCGTACTCATGCCTTCACAATTCACTTCTGTTTGGGAAGGCATGAGTTTTTTTCTGTCGGTAACCACAGCCGGCTGGAGCGGCAGCCTGGGCTGGGAGGGCCCTGATGCTCGCTTCCCATCCCCGGCTACGGGGCAGCACCTTTCCTCCGCTGCCCTGCCCACCTGCTGCTGGTGGGATCGGCTGCTCCGCCTGTGCCAAGAGTGACCGTCCAGTCCGCCTTGCTCTAACTCTCCCACCTCTTCATCCCGTTAAACAGCGATAGATTAATATGGAAACATCTTACAAATCCTACATTTTACACGTATGGGAACATACCTGGCTCTCGTGAAGCATCGAGATACTGGCTTACATAGAAGCATCTTTTCACACATTAAAGTAAAGAATAAACAGCATTTACATCTTGTGTTTGCCCTGTAAATCTCTTCCTTCCATCCATATGGCAGTAAATCCTTCCAGCGCTCCTACGAGTCTGTAACTGCTAGCTTGTATTTGCTCAGATCTAGAAGCTGATAGGGAGAAATTAAGTGCCAGGTATTTTTATGAAAACTGCCCTTTGTGGATTATTTCCTGCGTAATTTACTATGTGGATGTGCCTGCTCTCCTTGTTTGTAGCTACCAGCCATTGGACTGTCAGCATTTGTCAACACTCTCTCATGGTCAATACCTCTCCTTCACGAGCTCAAGGCTGTGTGGAGGGCAGCTTTTACTAATTGAAACTCGAGTGGGATGTCTGACACCCAGCAGGATGCAGATCCCTTCTGTTCCCTAAAGAAACGTGAAGGACCTCTAAGGCCCACATTGCGATACAGACTCTCGTGGCACTAAAGCAGGTGGTGATAGCTTCTGTACTAACACTGGGCACTAAAGGGGCTGTCCCAAGAAGAGGTGCTCCAGGGAGATCATAGTGAGAGCTCAAGCCTAAGAAAGGAAATAATGAAACGGCAGCGCAGCAATCATGAAGCCTGATCACAGAGCCAAACTTCTCCAATGTTAGTCCCTCTTTGGCCTTTACTTTCAATTCTTACAGGTGAAACTAGGCTGCCTCCCTGCTGCTGGAAGCAAATGCACCATATAAATCACTCCTGGGCCTCAAGGAGACCTTTTCTTCATGACAGGGACATATATTCTTCTTTTCATCAGCCTGAGAATTTTCTCCTTTGTAGGTCTTGGTAACACTGCAGGAGACTAAGTGACTTTCCTCCCAGGTCCTCCAGTGACTGTACACACTGCTATGTCCCCAGTGTACCGTGCGGTGCCCTGTAGGAATGCCTTTGAAGCGATACAGCCATATGTTCTGTTTCTTTAATCTGAAGGAGAAAGGGAAACTATTCCCCCTCAGACCTTGATACTTTAATATGCCGCAGACTCAGGCTGGTAACTTTTAGCACAGTAGCACTCTGAAGCATGATGTGGGATCGTGGGCATTATGATAATACACATTATTGAATAATAACATTCAGCAGACTTATTGTGTGCAGGTTACTGCACATCTCAAAGAACCATGACCACTGTGGGGTACAATGTTTCTCTTTCTGAAAGCATTTTAGCACATCTGGTCCTAGAGTCAAGTAATCTAACAAGTGAACTAGCTTGGATGCAAGCCAGCCCTTGAGTGCAGGCTTTGAGCAAGCTCCAGAGCAAGCTGGGAGAGCAGGCCGGCCACTATTAGCAGTGTAGAAGTCCATCATTTATTCTCCCACACCTTGAGGAAATATTGTAGAGCCAGCTTTGGGCAGATGTGAAAGATATGATGTAGCCTAGATTGAGACTTAAGTAAGTTGTACAGAGGTCCACAGTCAGTGATGGGAGTTGGGGGAGCTGCAGAGACCAAGGACGTGGAGAAGGATTGTGAAAACAGGATCACCGGAGAGAAAATCTTGCTCAACTTCTCTGCATAGAAAAAATCAGATCAAGATCGTTTTGTGTCTGAAGCCGTGCTCCAAGCTCTGAACATTTACAGGGTAAGCCATTGCTGGCATTATATGCTAATCAGTGGTGCATGTATTTTACATACATATTTGTGTAGAATTAAGTGATGTGAGGTCCGTTTTTGTGGTTACCACTACTTCGTAATTCCTGATCACTATGCATTAGTCTCGCCATCTACGGACAGGGATGATGATAAGGATGGTATCTAAAGATAGAAGGATGAAAATTCTGTCATAAAGTACTCAAGAAGGAAAAGAGACAGCCCATTCTGGTGATTGTAGTGTTTGTTATTGTATACAGTTGCAGTTGACTTTCCAGCAATGCTTCAGCTTAGTGTCTTTAATGTCTCACTTCTCAGGAACATCCTGCCAAGAATGCTCTCTCTGCTGACACAATTAAAAAATCCAAACTATTTTGTGTATATTCAAATTGTGTGTATTCAAACAACTTTGAAAAACAAAGGACAAAAAAACCATTGCAAATAGTTTCAAATTCAAGTAAAGTCTGTTTTTTAAAACCATAGGTTAAAAAAACACCCCAGCATTTAGAGCAGAAGGGCATCAGTCATCACTAATCGTTGCAGTATTTCAGGTGTCTGTACTTGTGGGCTAGTAATCAGTAAGAACTTCATGTAGTCTGCTGTTGGGTAATGGGGCTTCTGTTTGAGATGCCTAGATTTTGCTGTAGAATAAATGAGCTAAAGAGTAGGCAGGTATGCTTTGTGAAGAAATATATTGTCATGCAGGTGACCCAGCATAGTAAAGAGTGTTTCTTAGAATCATAGAATGGTTTGAGTTGGAAGGGACCTTTAAAGACTATTTAGTCCAACCCCCCTGCCTTGAGCAGGGACATCTTTCTCTAGATCAGGTTCCTCAAAGTCCCATCTGACCTGACTTTGAACGCTTCCAGGGATGGGGCATCCACAGCTTCTCTGGGCAACCTGTTCCAATGCCTCACCACCCTCATCATAAAGAATTTCTTCCTTGTATCTAATCTAAATCTACCATTTCAGTTTAAAGCCGTTACCCCTTGTCCTATCACTACAGGATATCTTCATCTTTCTTATAAGTCCCCTGTAAGTACTGAAAGGCTGCAATAACGTCTCCCTGGAAGCTTCTTTTCTTGAGGCTGAACAACCCCAACTCTCTCAGCCTTTCTTTATAGGAGAGGTGCTCCTTCCCTCTGATCATTTTCATAGCTCTCCTCTGGACCCACTCCAACAGGTCCATGTCTTTCTTCTGCTGGGGACCCCAGAGCTGGATACAGTACTCCAGGTGGGGTCTCATGGGAGCAGAGTAGAGGGGGGAGAATCACCTCCTTCAACCTGTTGACCATGCTTTTTATTCAGCTCAGGATATGATTGGCTTTCTGGCCTGTGAGCACACACTGCTGGTTCATGTCCAATTTTTTATCTACCAGTATCCTCAAGTCCTTCTCTGCAGGGCTGCTGTCAGTCAGTTCACCCAGCCAATACCGTTGATTGTCCCAACCCAGGCGCAGGACCTTACACTTTGCTTTATTGAACTTCATGAGGTTCACTTTGGCCCTCAATCCTGTCAGGTCCCTCTGGATGGCACCCCGTTTGTCAGTGGCATATGTGTTAGTGAAAAAGGGTTTGCGATAGACAGCAAGCTTTTAGTGATATTAAACCCATCTCCGAGATGATATTCTAAAGTAATTTCTCTCAGATAATAAAATATGTTTTGTCTACATATTCTCCCAAATGGCACTTTCAAAAGTGTTCCTTCCAGTGACAGAATTAAAGTTCTTGTCCCCTTCCCAGGAAATATCATACCAAATGCTGGCATGCTTTTCATGGTAACAGTTGTACCTGCCCATTACGGCTGGGTTCTGCGGAGCCTGAAATATCACATTTAAGGACTGGCCAGTACAGGAGGTAGTGTATTGAAGGGCAGCAGTAAGGTACCTGGAAGTCATTGTAATATCTGCATCAAAGCAGTATATAGAGAGGTTCTGTTACTGGAATCACAGATCTATCTTGGGTATGGCAGATTTAATTGGAACAGGAACCTTAGTGTTGTGCTGCAGTGGCAGGCTCTAAAGGGTAACATAAAAATAGATATAGAACGAGTGACGTGAGACAGCGCTTTGAAAATTCCCTTATAACCAGTAAAGTTGTTCTAAAAACCTGTCTAAGACTTGCTGAAGAGATGCAAAACTGTAAGAAATTTAACAGACCAGGAATTTTGCAGTCTTTTCTCACGCTTTTGCTGTCAATCCGTTAGCAGATTTCAAAACACCGGCCTACATTATATTGCTGACACATATAAACATCAGCACTTAATGAATTTTTACTTTTGGGGGGTTATGAAGTCCCTGATATGCACCACAGAGCTCTTCTGCCAATGCAGATCGTGGCTCTTCTGCCAATGCAGATCGTGCCCTAAGCACAGATGTGATACACTGCTCAATGGTTCAGCATGTTAGATCCAAAACCAGGTAACGATGTGATTTATCCTGAAGGCCTCTTAGTGCAGAAGAGCATTTCAGAGTGCCAGAGTGTCATTTCAGATTTGAATAGGGTCTTTTTATTACTTAAATTGTCCCAGAAGTCTGAAATGATAGAACGGTGATGCCAAATGAGAGAATAGTTGATACTAATGGTAAAAGCAGTTAATGTTGCTATTAATTAATATATTGCTTTCCATTTATTCTTGCCCAGAGAGGCTTCTCTTTGGCTTTTAAATCAGTGAACAAAATGTTTTTTGCATTTTCTTTAAATATTATTAATACCATTGAACAAAAGCCTATCTACTACTACTGATGTCAGTACTGTACTTGTAACTCATTCATAACACATTCATACATCTCCTAAGTAATCTATTATTAGTTTATAATCTAAATATCTACGAAGTTTCATAAATTCTAATAACATTCCTGAGCAGTAGATTTTGTGTTTTGGTCTCTGATTAAGCTGACAGATGTGTAAAATCTCATACAGCCAGTCAAGTCCCTGGTGCAGCTGCAAGTGCTGAAGAGTGCAAGTTATTCCAGCTAAGATCAACACGAATTTACACTCAAATATCTTTCCCAGCCCACCCTTTCTGTTCACGTAATGCAGTTATTTTGTGCTGATTCCACCATTTTGAGGCAAACCATTTTTTATCCTCATTGAACTTTTCCAATGCAAACCCCGGAAGATAAGCTGAAGAAAACATAATAATCACCTTTAAAAAAAATCTCTTCTTCTTGATTCGGTACAATCTTAAACCGCAAACCTCAGATTTGCATTATCCAGGTTGGTGATTTAAGCAGATTAGTCTCTGAAAATGACATACCTTTTATTTTAGGAAAGCTAGGTGAAGCTAAGTGTCATCCTTACGTGCCATTTTGCAGGATGAGAGCGCATTAGCCAATCCTCACATAAGCACAAAGATTTGAAACCACAGCATAAGTGTCTTAGTAGTATGCATGGTAGGTAGTTTCTGTCAGCCTCTTCAGCCTAGGTTTAATTTTATCACTAATTTACAATATTATCAATGCAGTTGTCTGGTATCTTGAGAGCCATCAAGCAGTTTGTGCTGCTGCGATGATGTGTGACTGCTATGATCATAGTATAAATTTTAAGAAAGTGTGCACGCGCATATGTTTTAAACAAATCTGTTTCTGCTGGAGTTTTTGTAGGAATCATATTAAAATGTTGCTACAGGGAGAAAAATTAAGAAGTGTCTTTCATTCATTTTGTTTTAAAAGCACAAAAGGAGTGCTTAAAGTTGGTTCCCAAAATGTTTGAGTTACACAGTCTCAGGAGATTTCTACTGTTTCAGTGTGGTTACAATAAGGCTTCTATCTGAATTTCTTCCAGCTCAATGGTCTAATGAAACTTTAAAGAAAGGGGGAGGGGATTATTCACTTTACTTGTTGCAGTATCTCTTTTATTTTTCCATGTTTTAAAGTAAAATTTGACTGCTTTTGTTGCGTTTTAAAAATCTATCTTTAGATATGGTCAAGAAGCTGGATGATTCTGTAGTGAACTAAAGCAATCTTAATGCGTGCTGTTAAAGCATGAGGATTTAATGAGGATTTTAAAAAATGTAAATGAGAAACCTGACAAAAGAAACAATGAGGTATTGAAGGAATGGAGTATTTGTTTTATTTTTTTTCCAAGGTCCTTGTCCAGTCAGAACAGGGCAGTCCAGACACTTTCTAAACATTACCTGCAGTACGGTGCAGTTGGGAGATGATAGTTCTTCCATGGTCACTGACAGCAGAGTACACACTGCTGACATGATACTGAGCTTGTGGCTGAAATGTCATTGCCACAAGAAAGAGCCACTGTATCTAAGCAAATGATCCTTTCTGAACTGCAGAAAGTCACTTCGATCGGTTGAAGGATCTCCTCTTGTTCTTCTGCATGTTTGTTTAACTCGCACTGTGAATGTAAAGTATGGATCCACAGGGGAATAACGCCTTCCCAAACACGGGAAGGCGTGGGGCAGAGCCAATTGTAGCAGCAGTTATATCTCGGGTAAGAGGTTTTCTAAGAATTTTCTCTGACCAAGAAGTTTAAAAATACAAGCCAAATGTTTCAATTCATTTATTGGAACAAAATGTGTATATTTTTCTAAAAGGTGTGTTTACAAGTCCAAAACTCCCATTAGGGCCTTGGTCAAATGAATAAAGCATAAATCAAGCTGTAATAACCTACAAATAAGGGTTGCTGAACAGAACAAAAAAGACAGTGAAAACATACACTGACTTTTTTTGTTCCATCACTTTAATAAATTCAGACAGAAATTTGAATACGAGAAACCTCTGACTCCCAAACTGTCAAGAGGATTGACTAACAAAACTAATGTCTTTCCTGAATCTAATCTCCACTAGTCTGGTGTTTAACAAAGCAAATATAATGACTAACAGAAGTATTGTCCACAAAAAAATCATAAAGCAAACAAGTTTTCTTCTAATTGTTCCATTATATTGTAAATTCACACATCTTTCCTTACCATAGGAAGGCAGGGAAAGTAGAGAGGAAAAAAGTTTTGTATGACTGTGAATTTTTAGTCTATAATCAAAACCACACTCAAGCATCTATGCTAATGTACTATTTCATGTATTGGGCGAGAGTCTGTAATTTTAAATACAACATTTTATATTAAGAAAAAATCACAAATACTGCTTGATTGATTCCAATTCAATCTTTTTTTTTTAATTTTATTTTTAGTTAAAAGAAGTACCGTGGAAAAAAAAAATTAAAACTTGCCGACAACAAAAATGCTTTTACTAAAGCATTAAGTCAGCAGTGTGGTAATACAGCTTTTATGTGTAAACTTCATTTGGTCATGCAAAGGGTTAAGCTGTGTGATTTCAGGATAAAAGGTTTCCTGAGTTGACTATTATTCCTATGGTCTGCCAACAACTTTGCAATAAATGGAATGATTTTTATGGGAATGTGGTTATTCACAGCAAGACTACAGTTGGTGTCAGTATGAAAAATTCTTCTTTAGTAGATTCTCTCAGCAGGGATAACAGATCTGAAAGAAAGGCAAAAAGTAGTTACAGAGAACTCTGGCTGGTGTTGGTGACAAATTATGTTTACAAAATGATGGGGTAACCCATTGAAGAAGAAGAAATCAGAACAACAGTAAATCAGAGTCTTACTCCTCTAAGTACTGCTGTTCCAAAACAAGTTACTTGTGATTGCATGTATCGTTTAATAGCTCCCGTTTCTGTTGTCCATAAAACAAGTGAGGCTTTTGATTGCAGGGGTGTGAAATAATGCTTCAGAAATCAGTAGAATTACTGCAAAGTTTTACCATTGTCCTTGAGATATCATAAAATATTTGTAGGTGTGAATTAAAATAATTCAGGAGAAACGAGAAAGATTTTCTCCTTTTAGTAGATTTTAATATTGTTTTATAATTATTAGTTTTGATGTTTATAATTTTCAGTGTTTCTTAGTATCACTTGTCTGTTTTTTACTTCTTTATGATTTTGGAAATAATACTATTGGAAGGAAATTGTGATGGAGAATGTGCATTATGGAAGATGCATTAATATATTAATAGTTGGTATGAACAGTTACTGCATTTAGGTTTGGCTTGTGATAAGCTTTCAAAATGCTTAAAAGATTAAACCATTGATTAGGTCTGCAGCACCGCCGTTAGAGCTGGTATTATCTTCCATTTGAGATGAGGAGTAAAGTTCAACATAATCTGATGATTGTCCCCAAACCGCGTAGCAATTTTATGGGTTTTAATTGTTCAATCATTCATAAAGAAAGTTACTGGAGGATGGAGGAGTTTGTTACTATTTTGGTTGGGATTTTTTTTTTTTAAGCAATAGGTAGCAGCTGTTTAAGAGCTAAACACGGCAGCTTTGAGTGCTTCCTGCTCTTTGTTTCCCTCACGCACAATTACCCCAGTTCTATTGAAAACATTTCATTTGCCATCTTGTCTCAGAGCATTGCAAGACCTCAGTGTAGCATTATGGCATGAGTTTCCTTTGTTGTGCTGGGATCGCCAATGATGTACCATTGAGGAAGAAAATCAACCTAGCTGTGTCAATGTCAGGAAAAAAAAAATATTTATCCAGCACAGAGCAACAGTGTTGTTGATAGGTGGAAGTTAACCTTTCTTGAGGTAAAGGAGTGAGTTTACTGACCCAAAAGTAAATATTGACTAAGATGATGCCAAAGAAAATAATTTTTTAAAAATATCGCATTTCACCTTGTCTCACACCAGAAAAACAGCATGTATATTCTTTAATATTCTAAGAAATATCTTTTCACTAGAAATATTTAAAAAACAATTTATGAAATAAATACTCTCAAAAGAGTGTCATAGTTAAAGATGCAGCTGAAAGCAGAATCAGCTCTTGGTGATTGTTGAAAGTAATCATTCAGGTTGGTCATATGAATATTTATTGCTGGTAATACAAAAGTTGAGAATATAACAGTCCACCTTTTCATAAAGCATTGGGTTTTGCCAGATAACCTTCGTTTCGCAATGAACAATGGACAGAAGTTCATGTTCAGACTGTTAGGTCTGGTTCTACAGCTATGAGAAATCGCTGTTTTCCTTGAGACACTCTCTGATTTTGGCAGGGTTAGTCTGATTTGACTGTGATTGGAGGATGGATCCTGAAAGTCTTAGCAAATCTTTGGCCCTCTACTTCCTAATTGATTAGCTGGATGTTGAATAAGAAACAAATGTAGTCACTTATTTCAAAAACAGGTAGAAAGGACTGTAGAACATACTGATAATAGATTTCTGGGCCAGCAAACTCAAAAAAAAAAAAAGCAAGTCCAAGAAAGCCTGTTGAATAGGCCTTATTCTTGGTGAGATACCAGGGGTGGTTGCAGGGAGAGGAAGACTTTGGACACAGTTGGCTGAATTATCTCCCTCGCACACCCAAATACCATAAGGATGGCAGCTGAACTAATCCCTGGTCACACAGAGTAGAGTCATCCAGGGCCCTACAGAGGAATATTCAGAAATGCCTTTTCTCATTTGACTGAAGTAGGAGTGGACCTCCTCCTGATGTTTGTAATATTTGTAATATCCCGACCAGACTGTGCCAAGATGTGCTTTAGGAGGAGCCTGTGATTCAGCTTCTGGTAGTTCACCTTCAGCAACAGAGAGTTCTGGGAAAGCTGAATGTGATGATTCCAAAAGCTTCACCAGAGCCTTTTTTTTACAGCACTACATTTATTTGTAGCTGTAAACCTAATTTTTAAGGTACTTTAAGTCCTATGACGAGTAGGAGAGTTCACTTTCTAATGAATCTATCAAAAATTGTGGACTCCCTTCCAGTAGGAATCGCAGCAGTTATCTTAGCACATTCAGACTGAGACACAAAGCCCATCTATTTGCATTTAGTTTTCCACAGCAGCAATCCAGGAACAGCTCTGTTTCACTGCAGGGAGGAAAGAAAGGAAAGGAAATGCACATCATGGTAAGGAATTTTCCCTGATACGTGTATGAGGGAATGACTGGGAATAGTTTCTCACCTACGTGATGCTACAACCATGGGTGACTTGCAGAAAGCTCATGAAGTTCCACTTCATGAACGCGGGACTAAATTGCACCGCACATGTAGCTGTAAGTAAGTGAACAGAAATGCAAAACAAAGTCTTTATTCATAGGCAGAACTGTGGCTTTGCTGGTGTGTGCAAAACCCAGCTAAAAGCTTCAACCCATCCGACGTGCATGATGCCTGGCTGTTATGGAATGTGCTGCTGTGGTTCATGAGTGTTAGAGCTATGAAGAATAACAAATACCTCCTTTAGCTTACTTCAGAAGATCATTCCTATAGGCTTATGCAACTTATTAACCACTTAACTTCTTTCATGTGGCCAGTGATGAGTAGCTTCATACTAGGTGCCACTGAAAATAGACCTCATATGTTTTCCTTTCTCAAGAAAATCAGATGGAGTGGTCTTTGGGCAGATGAAATACACAGGAGTCTACCAAGCTCATAGCATCACTTTATCACTTTATTTACCTTCCTGTTGCTTCTCCTTTTCTCTGAATGTAAGGCTGTAAGGTGGCCCAAAAACTCTCACCTATCCAGCTGACACTCCTAGAGCTCTGGTGAAGCAGATGGTTGTCCTCTGCTCCACCTGGGCCAGGCAGCGGTGCCTCAGCTCTCTTCCTACTTCTGCCACTGAGCAGCGGCATGGGGGTCAACATCTGCCCCACGACATTGAGGGGGAAAGGAAAGGAGGGAGAAGAATGCAGAGCGTTGTGCAAAGGTGTTCAGGCTGCCCATAGGAGCAAAAGTTTTAGCTGTCTGTATTGGCAGGGTTAGCAGAGAGAATTTTAATCCCTGTCTTTGTCCCGTTAGCAGATAATTACAAGGATGGGAGACTTACTAGCCCAAAGCGTTGTAGCTTTCATTCAAACACATGCATTTAGGAGATGATCAACAGCACCACGGCACAGCGAGTTTGAATGAATTAGTTGCACAGGACTAAAACAGAGACCGTACAGTGAAAATTTCCGTGTGAATCACAAGAGCACTCTCATTTCCTGAGATATGAGACATTGTTTTCAGGCTTTTGTGGAAAAATCATTCTTTTCATAAATTTAATTTTGAAATTGTTTAAAATTTAAATATATTTGAACAACCTTTAGTATATAGTTTCAATAAAATGTATATGTTCCTAAAAGTATACTTTCAAGTTAATACGTTTGGGAATAATTCATGATATGCTGACCAAGTTCATGGCTTTTGTTACTTCTTTAAACGCATTCATATTTTATTTTCACTGGCTTTCATTAGTCATAGAAGTTTTTTTTTCTTTTTACAAAAGTATATATCCGCAGATAACATGAATCATGGCGTAAAGAAGGTATTTACAATGTGAAGTGCTGAACTTTTAAAATAAAGTGAATTTGGCATTTTGAACTTAACACTGTCCTTTCCAGGAGTGACACAGACTCTTTAAACAGATAAACTTGAGTCATATTTAGACATTTCTATCTATGGGTAAAATTCTTTCTCTGACACCCTCCTCTTCCCTTCTCTTTTCCTGCTAAATATACAGAAACAGAATAACAAATTATTTTGTCAGAGTTGTAGCACGAATTGGTTGTTAGAGAGGCATTCCAAAACACTTGCTGAGTAAGATCATACATTACATTACAGAAATAGGATAGTTTTATGTTTTATCTTGTCTGAACAACTGGAATGCAATGAGCATATTTAGAACGATAGGGAGTATCTCTGAACTGGAACCCAAACAACAAACCCACAACCTAAAGCAAGTGAGAAAGCTCCGGAGTTTGGAGGACTGCACTTACTATGATTGTCCTGAGCTCTGCTGACCCTGTGCTAGAGATATGATTTTACATTTTGGCCTTCCTTTTCAATAGAAAGGTTTCAATATAGCAAGTAATATACATCGAGACACCATCAGTTCTTGAAATAGCTGGTTCATGACTGATACTTATAGGGTAAAGAGAACTAGCAATATAGAGCTAGCTTTTGCTGTGGGAATTTAACTGTCATGTTACAGTTGCTGTATAGATAGTTCTCTGGGTCATGTTTTATTTTAAATTGAATTCTTCCAGTTACAAGGTGCAGCTGAAATGAAAATGTAAACCTTGATTTTAGTGTAGCTACTTCAGTAAACAAAAGTTGCAGAATGAGATCTGTATTTATTTTGGAACAAACACTGTTTACTTTAGGAGTATCGTATTTAATCCAAGCGCACTTGTTCGTGTGAGCAAGCAAAATAGGATTTTAATCACTTTTTCTATTAGGAAAGAATGATATCCATTGTGTATTCTAAAAGGGTTATGTGTTCGGTGCAGGAGAGCACTCCTAAGTCATTTGCTATGAAAATGAATTTGTTAAATATGTTTAGTTCTTAGTCCTTAGAGTTTACACTAGCTAATAGTTTATACAGCTAATAGCCTTAAATTCTTTTTTGTTGTTGTTGTTTTGATGTGCTATTTTAACAGTAAAAAGTGAGGTTTGAGTTTTTGGTGTGACTTTTTTTTTTTTTTTACACTGTAAATTTCCCTTTGTAGTCTTAAGTTTAAAATGGGAGTGTTTGGAAAGCCTTCACAGCCTGATTTAATTCCTTGGCTGTTCATCCACAAATTTTCAGACAGAATGAAGTAGATTTCAAGAACTCTCTTTGTTCTTCATATCCTGTGCCTGACCCACAGGTAATCTGCACCTTTTTTCTTCAGCACCGAATAATTGTGGTGGGAAAGAAGAGAAAATGTTAGGGTCACAAAGTGCAGGCTAGACAGAGATGACAGGTCCTGCCAATTGAGTGCCAGTATTGAGAACCTGCGAACCGTAGTCCCTGCTTTTTCACATGGATTTGCGCTGTATGTTAACAGGCACTCCGCGATGACGGGTTAGGAAGTTCAGCACTTCAGCCTTTATTGAATGGGCTTGAAAGGAAGTGCAGAGGTTTTTGTATATTTAGCAAGTACAGTAAAGGAGCATTTGGCACAGGCTGTACATGGTATGTATGGGACATAGGTATGTTGTTCTGTGCAAAGTCAATTTTCTAACCTGTATGCGTACTAGAGACTTTGCTGTCCTTCTAGTCAAGTGAAAAACAGAGATTTACTTGTCAAGTTTAATGACTACTATTAAATAATGTTGGGATCCTTTCATGTTATTTTTCTAAAATTAGAATAGACGCTAGTTGGAGTAATCTGCTTTTTGTTTTGCAGGAAGATAATCACAGCTATAAGTAAAAAGGGGTAGAAGCCAGTACACGTATAAAGAAAAATGGGCGTTCACAAACTAGTTTAGGAATATGTTGCTGCTTGGAAAAACATTCCCTGACAATCTGTAAGCGTATGTTTCCTGAAGAAGCACGTTGTGATGGCTTATAAAATTAATGAGTATTTGTGGAGCAGATAATAATCTGGAAGGGTATACACCTTCAAGGGTTTAGATCTTATTTCTAGAAAAGACATAAACAGGGATACTGCTGTTGTAAAAAGCTAAATAAAAAACACAGCAGTGTACACTAGAGGATCTTTTTTTTTTTTAATTAGGACTTTTTCAGATACATCGCATTTATAAAGGATTGCAGCTTTAACTTGTTTTGCCAGATCTGTTCTCACATGTACATGACCAAATTTCTCTACTGTTCAGTAGGGAAAATGAAGCAGTGGATATAATTGCGTAATGACAGATATGAGAGGAACAGAGAATCCCAGCAATCATTTCCTGCGAGTTGGCCAGCTTCCAGGCTGTCTCAATGGGCACGCTGATGTAAAGGCAAAATGAAAATAGCTTGTTCTGAAGGGTGGTGGTTGTTGTGGGTTTTTTTCCCCTCGCTCATTTGACTTTGCAGACTAAGGTATTGAAACAATTAGTTGACAACGTGGTGTTAGTTTTCTCACGGTAAATTAAGAGGGTTAACCAAATGTGGAAATGTATTTCAGCTATAATCAGCAGATTTGGGATTGTAATACTTTGGCATTCTCTGAGGTTATGTTCACGATATTATTCACATTATTCCTTTTCATAATGTGCAAACTTGTCCAGTTATCTTACACTCAGTGTTTATTCAAAGACAGCAGAATTATTAGATTTATTTTTGTTAGTTTTGTAGCACAGAAACGTCGATGATCAGCATGCTAGCCATTACATCACTCCACTTGGCATGTAGTATTGGCACAGATAAGAGGAACCCTTGTAACAGCCTTAATCTCCTTTTTTTATTATTATTAATTTTCCTACAGTAAATTGAGTAGTGAGGCATATTTTACATAATTATGGCAGAAGTGCACAACTTGACAGGTGGTAGCAAAGGAGCAAAGTAATATAAACATTTGCAGAACATTTCTGCCATAACTTAATGCTTTGCATATGAATCTTTTTAAATATCCTAAGTTAGTTTAAAGGAATGATTCCAGAAGACTACATAGATCCAGGCATTTTAAGAGCTGTGAATGATGACTGTGGAGCATCTCTGGGAGTTTTTGGCTCCTCATAGAAAAACAGAAAAGAGGAGGAGGAAAAGTTAGCAGGAAGGAGTTAGCAAATGCTTTGGGAATGGAGGAGGGAGAAGACACAAGCTTTCCATGTACAAGTCTTACTCTAGGCTCATCTAGTCATTCATTTTCGATTGTTGTTTTTTCTTTGGCTTACTGCATTTCACTGGAGACATATTCTCACTTAGCAAATGATTGCAACAGTTTTGCGGAGCTCCTGCATGCACGTAATTGCTGCTGCTTCAAGCCCCAAAGCAGAGCTGATGGAAGGGAAGGCAGAAACAAGTCTGAGTTACTCAGTGCAATGTCTGTTGGTTTAATTGAGCTGCTGCAGATTTGTTTCAAGCTAAGCTACCAGCTGTGGCACGGAAGGATTTGAGGGACACAAACACACAGATCCATGCAAACCAGCTATGTGAGAGAACAGCAAAGGACAGCATGGACAGTAGCTTTGTAAACCACTGTAGGCAGATTTGCTGAGTTATGCATGCCGACACTCTCATTTTCCCTTAGGCTAATTTCAAAGTCCACAGACAACCCCCAGAACCAACACTCACATCGTATCTTTGAGCATGCTTTGAGCATGTTACTGGTGTTTTATATCACCTATCTAGCGTCCTCCCTCATCCAAACTTGCACTTTAAAGGTATATGGGAAATGTATCCTCTCTCTTCCTTGACAATAGCTTTTACTGGAGTCTCCCTCCTACAGGCTTTTAAATCCTCCCGCATCTCACAGCTTGCTGTCTTTTGTGCTGCCATTCCCAAACTGAAAGAACTTGCTCTCTCCCTTTGCGGAAGATGAATTTTCTCTCTGCCTCAAATTCTTTCTTAAAATGTAATATTCCGTGAAGCCTTTTGAAGGAACCTCCCCAGCTTGCCGGCGGCACTTACTTGACGTCGCTCTGGGGGTGCTGCCTTGGGCAGCTGCCAGGCTGCTGCCAGCAGGGCCAGTCCCGCTCCCACCACCCAGCCCCGCTCTCCTGCTGTTTCCCACAGTGGCTGTCAAGCTAGTCTGGTGATTGCACAGAAGACCAGCCAAGAAAAAACAACTGATCCAGGTTTCCGACCAACTTGCCCTGTGGTTGCTGGCCAGTGCTGCAAGGGATCCGCAGCAGAGATCAGAATCAGAGCAGCGGCACTTCCCTGGATAAACGACCCTTTGTGAATACCTGTCCTATCCCCTGTCTGCCCCTCATACACGGAACATGCCTGTATCACCATGAATAAGGTCTTTTAAAGTTTCTGTATGTTTTACTAGCCCAAATCTCATTTTCAAGTGTGGATTAAGCACTTTGGCAAGGGTTTTGTTAAAATCAGTGCAGTTTAGAAGACCCGTGTGAGAATAGGGTTTAGATGCCTAAGACATTTTGCCCTTCTGAAAGTATTATCCCTGAAATCCCAAGTGCCTTTTGCTTTCCAGGACTTGATCCCAAAGTACAGAGCTGCATCTCAGCCTGTCTGACTGAAATCCAAACCTTCAGTGCAAACATGTCATCACTTGTAGTCCCTTATGAAGGTTTCAAACTGGATACAATAAAGTTGCAAGGTCAACACCTTTAGGAGCAAAACACAGCTTGCTGCATAATCTTTATACATAAGCCACAGGATATTTTGCTCCTTACTTGCCAATTCAGACTATTTTAAAAGAGAATCCAACAATTTTAATGTTCTGCTTTGGAGCTGACTGCTGAACTGATTCTGTTATAATAAAATACATCTGCATAAATAACATGTATTTATAGTGTTTCTACAGGGACTTTCAATGTTAATGTCAGATATCACTTTGCCAGAGAAATTAGGGGGAGAATAATAGTACTATATTTCCTATGAAAATTTTATAAAAGGGTCAACTATATCTGTAAAAGTTTGAAATGGTAAGCCTGCGAAGAAACCAGGATTTTTTTTTTTTTCTGATTGGCCATTTAGCTCTAAGTTGGCTCCCATCACAGAAGCTTTTTTGGGAAATACTTGAGGATTTTGTGAGTCTTTGTTTTTTTATTAAAATCTATCTTTGCAAAAATGTTCTGGTCAGAAGTGCATACTTTATTGATTGGTCAGTGTCAAACTTCTTTTTAGAATATCCCTGATTATGGTGCATAGGGAGTAAACTGCTGTTTTAAAATGTTGAATGTGTGGGTGCTTGCTTACAGCTAATCAGGGGACTGAATGATTAGCGGTGTCTCAGGCAGTCCCTACTCACCGACAAAATGCTCCACACAAAGCAAGCAGGTGAAAACATACAAGGTGTTCTGAAGGAAGGTTGGACCAAATCAATTAATGGTGGGCAGGTAGTTGGCTTCTTTGAAGAGGTATTCCTAAATAACTTTACTGCTAAAAGAGCAATTGCTAAATGAGTGTTTTTCCTTCCCATGTTCAGGGGTTGAAAAATGCACCCATCACTCATTAGCCCCAAGTCCGAGTCAGCTAGACAGCGTGAAAAAATACCTGACACTCAAAGCTCGCATTTAGCCTCAAAGCTGTGTCCTGCCACTCAACAGGAACAAAACAGTCGTGCACTGTTTGTGACCTTCCTTTGCTTGTAACGTAGTGTCAATCACATTGGTCTTTAATCCTTTCCGAATTATAACATCTCTCTCCTGCTTTAATTTTTCTCTGTTTCCTTCCTGACTTTACTTTTTTCTTCTTTTATACCTGGCAAAAGAGGACACTATCTCTCTCTATTATATACAGTATTTCACCTGAAATTTGTGATGTTCATGACCTTTTCTTCACTTTCCTTACTTTCTTGACACTGTTTCTATACCTTTACCCCACCAATTCTTAGTCTCTGATTTCTTTTCTGGGTTTTTCTCTCCAAAATCCCTTCTTTCTTTCAATACCATGTTTCTATTTCTAATGGATCATTTCAGTTCTTGTTGTCTACCTACAAAGCAGATGATTAGACAAAAGGCGAGAATGTTTGTGATGTCCCAGGGCTTGTGATGGTCCCAAAACCTTGCAGCATAAATTAAAATTCCAAGTCCTCAGGTCCTCTCTAGCTGTGGGATCTAAGATGTAGTGATGTCATCTTTCCTGCCTCTATCTTCTGCCTGAGAAGGCTGAACTTGGAAGTCTGTTGAGTTATTCCTTCTTTCAAGTGCTCCTGTGAGAAGCTGATCTCCTACTCCTTCCTTTAATTTTGTGGTTACTAAAAAAAAGTGGGTTTTTTTTCTAGATTTCTATTTTGAATTTCTTCTCCAGCAACTTTTTCCAGTTGTCATTCATAGTTTCCAAGCTGAGGGAGGAGGCTATTGCTTTTATAATTTTCACTGCTACATTGACGACTCAAGCTTATTTTTCTACCCATGGAGACTTTGAGAACTGAGCCGTGGAAGAGTAACTACAATGGGAAACTCATGGATTCAGGAGGATGTCCTTTCCTTAGCTTACACTCAATTTATATGTGAATTGCTAACTTCATAAGCATTTGGATGGACAGTTCCTTTCAGTTTAAAAAAAAAAAAAACACCCCACAACTGGATTTCTGTGAATTTGATAACTCACTGAAGAAGTTTCTGGCTTTTTTTTTAGCCAAGTTGGTTTTCAAAGCCTGACAACATATGTTCACACCTGTAGTTTCAGCAGTGTCTGTACATCTAATACATTTTGTCTGCCTGAGGCGGAAATTCGCTGTATTTTGGTTAAATACGAGCAAATTTAGTATTGTCTTTACTGTGCTGGTTGTCTCTTTTACCTCTCTCTCTCTAGCACAAGCTACCTATGTGTAAAATGCAAAAGAGTACGTATTACTGTAAGAATATGTTGTACAAGTGCAAAAGACCACACCTTGTTCTTCAAAGTGTCTGAAAAGTTGCTGAGGTATTTTTCGTCAACCTGTGTTTTTAAAAATCTGGAATACACAGCCATCATGTGAGGCCAAATAGACTTCTTCAGCTTTTTTCTTATCTGAGGTTGTTGACCTCAGAAGAGGAGGAGAAGGTTATAGGGTCAAAGTCTTTTCCTCCTTGGAGCTTGCTGCTTGCTGGGAGAGGGTTGGCTGGAAAATAGATGTTTTAGAAAAAGGGTTGAGGGTCATGATTTTAATTCTGTTAGGGAACAGCTGGTTTGAGTTTCTTTCCACTTCTGTCTTCCCTCCCTTCCTCACAAATCCATGGAGAGAGAAAAATTTGTTCAGAGGAAAGCAGTAACACAAAAATAAAGGATTGCAGTGTTTTCGTGTTTAATATAGATCATGTTTGTTACAGGACTTCACATTAAGAGAGAGAAGAGGAAATTATTAAAATAATTGAAATCTATTATTGTTTCAAGCACTGAGTTGAGATTTATCTAGAGTGTGAGAGGTTTATTTGTTTTCCTGCCACAAGTTAAATTGTTCATAGCAATGTTCTAATGTTTTTTTGGTGGGTAAACAATATGCATTATGATTTTTAATTTAGTGATGGACAAAGCTACTTATGAATATGCCGTGTTAGTTTGCGTACAGGTCGCTGAAAAAAGTGGTTTGATTTGACTATTTCTGTTCAGATTTTCTTCATCTTTGCATGCTGCTTTCATGCACTGAGACCAAAGAGAGAGAAGGAAACTCACAACTCTCGAATGGCAAACTAGGAACAGATTTTTCATCTGCGCTCCTCTGAAATGCTGGCCTCAGGCTGTGTTGGTGTGTGGCTCAACAGCAATCAGAGGTCATAATTTCATTGGCGGTTAGCATCAGGTTTAATTTTTCTAATATGTTACATTTACCAAAATGTCTGGTTTCAGTTACACTTATGCACTGACTGAATCAGCTTTGAGCAGCATGATGTTTTAAGGTACCTGAAAGGCTACAAGAACGTTTATGGAACACATATGCTAATTGTTTTTAACCACTTTGCTTTCTAAACACAAAAATGTGTTTTTCGAAAGCCATTTAACAGTAGTAGCTAATGATGGTGTGCATTTATTCTAAGAAATGAGCAGGAGGAATAGGTAAAATAGTTGTTTTAACAAGACTGCCATCTACTGATTTCCACAATTAAAAAGATCCCCGATGAGTAGATTGCTCCTAGTTTTTTATAGCTTTATTTTCGAGATTCGCAAGATCAAGAAAATTACGAAGTCTTTCTGTCACCTTAGGAATGCGACCAGGTTCACATTGACGATGTGTCTTCAGACGACAACGGTCAAGATTTAAGGTACCAGAGAACTGATAGAAATTCAAGATAAAGATAAGATAAAACATTGCTTTGCAAATTCCTTCCTGGGAAAGCGATGAACTGCTGTAACACGTACAGTAGCCCGCTGTCCTTTTAGCTGTCGTGGCCTTCGCAACCCAGCAAAGTGAGTAGCTGGTGGTTGAAGGTCGCCTGTTGCCTTTTGCCTTTTGTTGATCTGGGGTTTTTCTTATCTCTGACTAGCACCTATAACTTCGGAACAGACGGCTTTCCCGCAGCTGCCACCAGTGCAAATTTGTGCCTCGCGACGGGGGTGCGCGGAGGAGTGGACTGGATGAGAAAATTGGCTTTCCGCTACAGACGCGTAAAAGAAATATACAATACCTACAAAAATAATGTCGGAGGCAAGTGACTCTTAAGTATATAACAAATATAGATAAGAAGTAGTAAAACAGAATAACTTTGGGTTTCTGTTCCTTTTCTAACATGGTAGTGTTTAGTGAGCTGTTTAGTTTGCGGTGTGTGGAAAATGGTCTCTGAGCTAATGAAAGCAAAGGAAAATGACAGAATGTTACTTAATTTTGGTGCAGACATGCCCTTATCTAATCCACAGGTCTTCTTGGTCCAGCAAAAAGAGAGGCTTGGTTACAACTAAGAGCAGAAATTGAAGCTTTGACGGATTCTTGGTTAACACTTGCACTGAAAGCACTCACCCTTATTCATTCAAGGTAAGTGCGAAGAGTACGGGGTAGTTAGGAAACCTTAGGATGTCTACTGATGATCTAGAAGAGGCTGCCTGGTCTGGTGGGCAAAATGCTGAACCTGGAGAACCTTATTCTCATTTATTGTTCTGATCTGACCATCCCACTCTGTATCTTGCTCTCCTGTAAGGTGGAAGAAAATCCCTTTCTTTGTAAGTGGCGATAATAATGGTGAGGGATTCTGATGAGAGGGATAATGTTTTCCTTGTTCTGTTTTGTTTTGTTAAAAAAAAAGGATGTTTCCGTTTTCTCTTCCATAGGACAAACTGTGTGAACATTCTCGTAACAACTACTCAGCTAATTCCAGCTCTGGCAAAAGTCTTGTTGTATGGACTAGGGGTTGTGTTTCCCATAGAGAATATTTACAGTGCAACTAAAATAGGTGAGCTGTTTTTATAATGTTGTGATACATTTGAAGCTGTAATTCTAAATAAAGAGATATTGTAGTCTATATTTCTTTCTTACATGCATTCACTGTAGCAAATACAGAGATGAGTAATTCCGGAGCTCGTGAGACGCTTTTCATACTAAAGCATCCTTAAAAGTGCTTTTCAAATGTTTGTCATGATCCAGCACAGAAAGCTTCATATAGCTCTATTAACACTGCTGCCGCCTCTGTTAGGAGGAAAACAATTACTTTTTTGTCATATTTCTCAAAACTGTGAGGCTATGTAGCAGTTGAGAAGGCTTTTTAGTAGGCTCTGAGTACAGAACACTGAAGTCTCACCAGATTAGCAGAAGAATTTCTGTAACGGTAAGCCCTGGCTCCATTTGTTTTCGTGGGCTCTGGAGCAAATTTTGGTAAACAATTTACCAGAATCAAGAATGTTTTGCTGCAGAATGTAATTATTTAAGTTCATTCATACTGACTGTAATAAGCTTCAGCCGGGCAAATGTTTATTTCTGTTTTCTGGTTAAATATAAAAGATGTTATTCTGAGTATGTAGAAGTACATAGGACCAGATGGCAACAGTGCTTGTAGTTTTTAACATGATTATGACATATCTGTTCTGTCTCAGATTCCCTCAAAACTGTGGGCTACATGAAAACATTTTTCATGTGTTCTTAAGTATCTATAATACAGGAGGCTCAAATGGCCAAGAAAAAATGGTGGGTTACTTTTGTTCGGTTTGGGGTTTTTTTTATAAAAAAACAAAACAAAACTGGTTGAGAGTTTTATGTAGAAATTTGAAAGCATTACCATAAAAGATTTAAAACTGTTTTCTGGATAGAAATGTTATAGTACCATCTGTCAAAACTTTAAAGTAAATTAAAACTTTGATTTATAACACTTTAAATATACATTTTAATGAAAACGTATTTTAATAAATATTCACTTGTAACTTCATGTACATAGGTCAGAAGGGTATTTTTGGAAAACTGCGTTCAGTCACTGACTGTCACAGGAGATCATGGGATTTTTGTTACATGACAAGATTCCTAATTTTCAAGTACCGTTTCAACGTAGTTAGTGTTGGAGTTTTCTTATGCCTGGCGCTGCTGTTAAAGGATGTCATTGAGTAGTTTGACTTCTCTGCTGGCTAGAAACCTTTTTTTAATTTCCAACCTATTTGTTCTTATGCTGGTATTGTTCTGTAGCTGAAATAACTATTTTGAGAAGCATTATTTTTCCTGTCAGTTACTGTAGACACACAGGTAAGCATGTACCATGACCAGAATTAAGTGATCTTTCAGAATGGGGACATTTGAGAAATCTCAGCTATAAGCATTCTTTCTGGCTTCCCAGTACCTGAAGCTTCCCAGAATCAGCACCTATGTGTAGGACTGGAGCACTGGGATCATGTCCGTGGGTTTGTGCAGTGAAGTAATGAGCCACGTTAATGAATCCCAGTGCAGAATCAAAGACCTTGCCCATGTATTGGGTTACAGACATTTAAATCTAAATCTTTTAGGTGACCTTCTAAGTCAGGATGCTACTGTTTCAGGAACTGTGATTAATCTTGTCACAGGTTGTTGAGAAAAAGCTAAAATTTCAACTCAGAGTCAATCAATTTGCTCAGTTCAGGATACTGGCCATAAACAACCAGTAGAAGATTCTCTTGGTAGAGCAATTCCCCCCGAAACCTGTCTCAGATTGGGGAAGGAGACGAGAAAGGCGATATTGCAGACCTCTAGTCAGCTATGTCTACCACGGCGTGTGTACTAAAGGACCTCGTGGAGCAGATTTGAAGGTTGCCCATCAGCTGCTGTGGTGGCAGTAGAGCTGCAATCGGCCTTGATACACCATCCTGCAGGAGAGGCTCTTCTCTCCCAGTAGCTCTGGCTATGTATTCAAAGTGTTGGGGAGATCCGGGCAAAAAAGTTATTTGTTTGATGTCATCCCATCACCACCTATCCTGAATAGTCTGATCTTTTTCTTTCAGGAAAAGAAAGTTGTTTTGAGCGAATAATTCAAAGATTTGGAAGAAAAGTAGTGTATGTTGTTATAGGGGATGGTGTCGAAGAAGAACAAGGCGCAAAAAAGGTAATGACCCTTTTTCAGTGTGGGTTGATTTCAGGAGCCTGAAAGCAAAATTGTCTTTTCTTTGACATGAGACAGCATGCATCAACATTTGAGTTTTGTATCTTTGCTTTATGAAATATGTTTTGACCGTATCTAGTACAAAGCTGCATAAAACTATAGATAATGATGTGCCCTGCTGTTCTCCAAAAGATACATTAAACTAGCTATGTATGTTTGATGTATTTCAAAAAGGAGCCAGAAAATGGACCCTGGCTTTTGTGCCAAGAATTAATAGTTCTGTTTTCATTGGCATCCCAAAATACCACATAGCATGTTATGAATATAAGCAAAAAATGGCAATTCTTGCTGATCAAAGGCAGTGTACTATTTGACTATATGAAATACGTATGTGTCACGCCGTGAGAAGGTATGTAGGACTGGAGTAGATATCCATAAATTTCAGTTTTCTCATGCGTCTATAATTTGGATTCTACGTTCAGGTAACTACTTGTGGCTTGTTCCACATTCATAACTCAGCAGAGGATGCTATTTGGCTATGTCTTCATTATTTTTTGCTTTCCTCTGGGAAGAAGGGAATTTTTTATTTTTTTTTTTTTCCCCAGTGTGGAGTAAGCTCCATAAAAAGCAATACTCCCACTGACAAATAACAGGCAGTATTCCTAGCCTTGCTATTCTACCCAAGTACAGCAGGTACAGAGTCTTTGCTTGGAGGAATGAGGCATAATATTGGCTATTTGATCAATAGGAGAAAGAGTAGGAAAATGGGCATTTCTGTTCTTGCTTCCTTCTACAGGTAATGTGCTTTTACACAGATGCTTTTTCACCACAAAACTCTCTGTGGTACTTCTATATGTTTCCACTGTAACTTTCTGAATTGGAGAAGTGAAACTAATTAGTCCACATGGTGTTTTAACAACTATTGACTGGCTTTGCTTCATGAAATCTGGGGTTTGTGCCCCCGAAGCGTTGTGGGTAGGTTCCTAGCTTGTCTCAGCACTGTGCAGAGTCTCAGTTTCATATATCCCCTTGGCGGACTGACGGGAACAGTTTGCTCCTTTCTCCTTCAGAAATGCCTTTCATCTTTGCAGAGAAATGTTTTCCCGCTGTAAATGATTACGTTTTAAAAGCTGCATTTAAGATCAGGGGAAAAAAAAATTTTGTCTTTGTTCCTTTTCTGTTGCTTGGTGAAATAGTGTTGTATATGATAATGGCAGGAGTAGTCCTTTCGGTAACATTATCTAATTCAGTGCTTTTTTTCAACAGGAAACATGATTCAGAAAAGCGTAAGAAAAAGCCTTTCCAGTTGCTAAGAGCAGTATAGAAAGTTCCTTTGTGCCATTACTTCTGTGTATTCTTTCTTGGTGGAAGGAATTTTCAGATTTAAAGCATGTTAGATGCTCTGGATTAAATTATCTGCTGCAGCAATGCCAGAGAAGTCAATAAGTAGACCAGCAGCTCTGCCTTTCTGCAGAAACTATTAATTTGATTAAGGAAAATGCTTCCGTGATTCTTGCCCTGCTTCTTACTCTACCGAAAAGAGCTCAGTTTCGCATAGTGAAAGCAGGGTCTGCCTCTTAAGTTTTGGCCCTCACATCCTGCAAGAGCAGGAACCTCAACTCAGATGGTGCCTTTTTGGTTGTCTGCTCCTCAGGTTGTTTTTAGAGTTATCAGGAGGAGTGAGCATGGGAGTGCACCCTAGCATATACTGTGCTTCCATTTAAAGATGTATGCTCTGTCTAAGGAATAAATGGTATCGCTGCATTAGAAAACAGATAAAGCCTAGACCTTCTACCTTCTGGGAAGACCTACCCCCACAAAAAAACCCAGTCCATCAATCCATAGTGGCATACCTGTCCCATGATGTACCCCATTGCCTTGCTTATCCCCCGAACCTTGTTAGCTGGCTCCTTCCAAACTTCCTCCTCATCAACATGCTGGGTTTTGTGATATTCTCAGGGCAAGGACAGCTTTTGTGTTATCCCTTTGCACAGCACTTTGCTGAAGGTGTTTGACCTGTGGTGAAGACCTTAGTAGATGTATGTTTCTTTACACTGCTTAAAGCGTAAACAGTACACCCTTCTTTAAATAGTACTTTGTTGATTACATGTAAGCTATCATGAGTATTTTTAAGTGAGCATAAAATTTCAAACCTATTTAATTTGAGAGATGTTTTGTTCTGTGTTTTTATAGTGAAAAGAGCTGAATTTCCAGCTTAGGAGATAAAAAAGTTAAAGTTTGTTATTAAAAATAATTTACTAATAATCTATCAATTGCTTCATAATAAAACAAGATTTTCATTTATGTCCTTCATTCATGGAAAATTCTCTAAGTCAATACAACAATAAGAAATACAAAGGACACATTTAAAATCCTTTTATTATTGTCATTATTGTAAAAATTCAATAATAGAAACTTTTTAATACTGTTTAAAAGATCATTGCTCTTTTGAGAAGGATTTTTAGGATGGATTGGTTTTTTATAAAATCCCTCTTTTGATTAATAAAAATAAAGACAATACACTGAGGGAACTGCACACTCTTACGTTTCACGTAGCACAGGACAAGTCATGGTATCAACGCCTTCGTTTAGCTGTCACTTCCAGGGAAATATTTTATAAGACAATTAAAATTCTCGGGACATTTGCATTGCAGACCGAGGAATAATCATACCCTTCGGGATCAGTTCAGCGCACAGCCGGGGTGGCTACAACAGCAGGGTTCACGCGGAGGTTGCTACCTTTGGATCAGCTTCCCTGGGAAAAGAGGGAGAAGAGGGGAGAGGGAAAGTGGTGTGAGAGCCGAGGGCTGCTCGGGGTGGCTGCTGCATCCGAGTGCCACCACGGTGACATAGCTATTCTCAGAAAAACTTTCTGGAGTTTTCTGCCAGGGACTCCATTATCTTGGCGTTTTGTTTTGGTTTGCTTTGTTTTGTGTTTTGGTTTGGTTTGTTTGAGCTCATCTTCTTTGCCTTTGGAGACACAGTTGGGAAATACTTGTCAGGCAGGAAAAAAACAACTCCTGAGTTTTTCTACTTAGGAGAATCCTCCAAAGGATTCCTAATTTGTGAGAGGAGACAAAGGAGGAGCCTCTCTGCACTGAGGAGCTGGATTTTACATCAGGTGGTTCAGGAGATCTTTGGCAAATCGGCCTCTCCCTTTGTCTCCAAAATGGTCATGCTGCCTCGGAGGGAAATTGGGAGGAAAAATCATAAATCTTTGTGGAGCAATAAATAGAATATAAATGGGTATCCAATATGCCACTGCTTTCAAGCTCACAGTCACACTGTGCTGGTCAGGTTTGGAGTAGAAAGTAAAGATGGACACTTAGCAAATCTGGCAGGAATGCAACAAAAATACTGTGTAAGATGATAGAAACTGATGAGTTTTCTATTCAAATCTGTCACAAATCTCAGGAGTAAGGTTTTTGTATAAATATGTATTCATTTAAGGGAAGGAGGATAGTCTATGCTGTTCGGTGTTGCTGTCAAGAAATGGCTTGGTTTTGCACGTGTATTAATAGATACAATTTGTTTTGTTAAATAAAATAGTTGAAGTTTGTTCTTTTAGTAAATGCATACTGAAAAATAATATTGTTTCTATTTTAGAACTAAAATACCTTAATGTTTTTAGGTTATTTAACAATATTAGAATTATTAGGTTTACTAAATTAAGTTTCACTTTTCTTGCTTTTTACATCAAAAGCAAATTCAAACTTTTGCCACCATATTTCCTTTCAACATGCCGTCAAAATCAAATCATTAAAAAGTTCATAAATATATTTATTACCAAGTATCGAGTTATTAAACATCTACAAAACAATTCATGTTTTTTAAAAGACAAAAGCTTCGTGTTTACTTGGAAACTATTGAAATAGAACACAAAATCATCATTTTACTATCAGTCTAGATGCATATTCCTCCAATATGCAATAAGAAAAGCTTTCTTATAGTTTCATTAGATACTAACACATCCAGTGACACTGCCTGTTTATTAACGGTTAGCATTTGTCATCCGTTCTCCCACAGCAGTAAATGAGATATTAGCATTTTTCAGTGCGCTCAGAATAGAAGACACGTGTCGTACATGACACATGTGGTAAGTGTTGGCAGGGGTGGGTTTCTAAAGGCAATATGTAGTAAATATGTATACAAAGAAACCCTTGCCCGGTCGTTTGGTAAGAAAAAATGTACTTCTGTCTTATGGGTGTGTTGCCACTTTTGACAGGGCTGAATACTTGTGGATAAATGAGACATGCTAATACAGGAATAAAGTTTAAGGTTTTGTATGATAATTTTGTTACTTTAAATGTTTCAGTTTTGTACAATCATTTGTTATCTTAGATAAGGTGAAAATTACTGCATGTGCCCGGTGAACACACATGTGTGTTTATGGGCACGTGTGTGGGGGGCTATATATATACACAAACACATACGTACAGATATATATAGATCCGTATCAGGTTTGTTTCCCCTCCTCTTAGCTATGACGGCTGTGCCATGGGGTCAGACTGATAGGAATCTGAATCGGCCGTGTTCGGCCGTGCACAGAGCACCGGTGCAGATTCCAGCCCCGTGCAGCCGCCGCGTTCCTGACGTGCTTTATTTCTTGGGAGTATGCTGCTGGTCTTTTGACCTATATGCAAGAAAACTGAAAATAACTATAATCCTGAGATTTACACGACCTCTTTGTGCCTGGGGCTCTCCAGGCACTCACTCCTGTAACTACATGGAGTAAATGGAGGTACACTCCTTTCACAGACAGACATAAAGGAAGCGAAGGACACTTAAGTGAATTTGAACTAGAAAGATATAGCCAAAACAAGGACCACTTAAAGTTTTGGTTTAAAATCTGACCATAAACAGCTGAGAGTAATCCAAAACTCCATATTGCACTTGGGCATCTAGCGAGAATCGCTGTGGTTTGATTTAGCAGAAGCTAAACCTTCTGTTAAATCACTCAGAGCCTTTAACTGCCCCAGCTGCCTGGTGTGTGTACGCTCTGTGGTGCTGAGGTTGTTACTAGGGAAGCAGTATAATGCTGGAGCTGCATGACGTGGGAGCTGGAAGCCAAGAATTTATTACTACAGTTCTCCCTATTCATTAGTTTGCTGTGTGACCTTGGAGGGCGTCCATGTCATTGCCTCTTGGCTGCTGCAGAGATACTGCGCAAAGGCAGGTGTCCACCGAATCCTTCGCCGCCTCTCAGGTCCGCTGTTTACACCTCCTAGACGTGGGGGTTGAGGCGGAGCTGGTGCTGAGCTGACTAAGAGAAACAGGGAGCTGTGGCTGGCTGGCACGGAGAGCAGGCAGGTCCTACCTGGCAGGAGGCTTGTGAGAGAAGAGGGAAACTGCAGCTGTGCAAGAAAGGGAGTCAGGCGTGGTCAGCTGGCAAACGCTGCGCGGACCTGCTGCGAGCACAGACTGCGCCTCTTTGTCCTTGCTGTAGTACCCCTATCAGATGTTAGAAATTCTGCCAGGAAGATCTTGCAGCCTAAATGAGAGATGGGTGCACGGAAGCTTTTGGAGAGTATGGAGAACAGGAATGGAGAACAGTCTGGAGAACAGGAATTTTTGTTTTGTTTTGCTCTTGCTGTTTCATTTCCTGAACATGGTGGAAGAAATGAATTTTTAGGGAAGATTTGAGTTGGAAAGCAGTAGTGTCTGACCTGACAGAGTGCAGAGGATAGACTATCTGTATAATGTAACAGGGAAGACACTGGGACTTGGAGTTGTGACTGAGTAAGCTAATTGCATCTGGTTTCCGTTGCTGGTGAAGTGTAGAAACAGTATAACGGAAGTCAAGACTGAAGATGTAGAAATAGTAGATGTCATAGCCAGTGTTTAACACTTCCTTCTGAAGGAAAGGATTAATCTGTAAAAGTGTTTTGGAAATGTCTTGGTTTTTTCCAAGAACATTTCAATTGTCTCTGTGGGTTTTTTTTCGTTTGTATCATTCTCTCCATAAGCAGCTGTCAAGCTGAGATTTAATCAACTGTTTCTCAAGGCTTTGTAACAGTCTAGAATAAAGTGAAGCAGAACAGAAACTCTTCTAATGGTGCTTCCTTGTGGGTCATTTTGTTTTCTTCCTGAAGAAATTCCTTTGTCCTAAAAGCTAGGCATACTCTGAGTGTGGGCATCTGTTGATGCATCGATATTACATTTTAATTCAAATCAAGAGCATCATATTGAAGCCAATCTTCCAGTCATTCCCCCTCACTATGCTTTGATTAAAATCCTGCACTGGTTTTAGGGGGAAAAAAAAAAAAAGCCCAAAAACAAAACCCCAGATTTCTTTTGAATAGAACTATAGAACAATATATTGTTCAGGTGCTCACCAAATGCTTTCCAACTACTAATAGGCACTTCTTCCACAATGACACCAAGGTGCTCCCTTGCTGATCATGTACTACTCTTTATTCTTGCTTATTAATGTTAATTAATTCAGTATTATCTTCTCCGACTCTCGCAAGATCAACGGCTGACTGTTCCTTAACAGTTGCCATTTGACTTCTGAGACACTTGCTACTACTTACATGATTACGTTTCTTTTAAAAATCTCTGCTTTATTTTATAAATTCAACCCAACTCATCACTATATCATTATCCAGACTGAAGCAGCATTTGTCTAAAAACAGTAATTATTTATATACTGGCAGACAGATGTTTACCTGAGCTTCTAAAGACAAATTTATGATAGGCTCTATGCTGAGGTGTTTGCCTTCTGAGAGAGGTATGAGGTAAAATTATAGGGCTTTCAGTAAACACGCAGCTGGGAACCAAGAGTTTCACATTGTTTTCAAAATTGTTCTCTGATTTAAAATTTGAGAAGACCTGAACGAAAAAAGGAGGTCAGTGTAGAAGTGATAATCAGAAGAGATGGTGTTTTGCCACTGATTTCAGTAGAATTAGGAATTTACTGAGGAGGTGCTGAAGGAGGACGAAGCAAGCCTCTCTGAGAAGTTGTAGATAAAATGCTTGGGGAACTCAAAAGCTATTGTGATACTAAATTGCTTGTGGTTTCCCTCCTAAAGATGCCAGGACACTAGCTGACCCAATGAAAAGGTGAATGTGATCATGTTAGCCTTCAGAACATTGTTGGATTGAAACTATTTTCCCATGGGATTTGTACAATATTTTCCTGACGAAAGCTGATGATTATCTTTTATTTTTATTTATGCAAAAGTTCTTGCTGACAGTATAATCCCTGGTTTAAAGTGTAAATATAGTTCTTAATCAGATTTTTACACGTCATGGATGAGGTAATGTGAGCTTTTTCCTGGTATTTGTGTTTTGGGTTGATTCATGTTCTTTGCAAACATATTTGTGCTCCAGATAGATTTTATTACAACTAATAGGAAAAAAATATGTGTTTATTTTAAAATTGTCCCATATTGAAAAGATGTTTTAAGATCAGTGCTAACAATGAGCGATGTTATACAAGCCACTGGGATAAAATTCCTTTCAAAGTGATGTGAGCAACACATGAGCTATTCTGGATCACCATGGCTATGTTCTCAACTCATCTGCCAGGGGTAGTTCCACAAGGAACAAACACGTTTTGATAGTAAATAATGCTTTCACTTCCTATATTTTTGGGGTTTTAATCAAGGTCTGTTCCTTTCCTCAAACTACCCACATGCTTCATGTATATGTTATTTTTCTCAGTTTTTTTTTTCTAGAAATAATATTTTCTTCTGCAACTTGCTGAAATCCGTTTTTCTTATAAAGAGATGAGAATCCCTTCCCTTCCTTATGATCTCCTGACATGTTTGCTATTGTTCCTGTTGGTAAATAGATCTGCTATTATTTAGAATTTCTGCTAAGGGGATGGGTCAGAGAAACCAGAGATAAACGTGAATGTCTGGAGGTTTTAATAGCTCTTTTTCTCTCCTCACAGCATTCCCTTATTCTTGCGAAAGACAATGGGTGGGTCTAAATACCAGAATGCTTGAGGTTATTTTTACATGTTGTCTGTGCTGTTCGCAGCATGCTATGCCATTTTGGAGGATCTCGAGCCACTCTGACCTTATGGCCCTTCACCATGCCTTGGAACTGGAGTACTTGTAGCAGCTCAGCAGCACTTTGAAACCCCAGAGCCTCCTTCTGCCCATGGATGGGATGCCTGTGTCTTGTGTCAGCATTGGACTACAGAACTTTGTGATTTCAACATGTTGACGTACAGCTGCAATTGGTCTTAACCCTTGCCCTTTCAGTAAACGGAGGAGCATGTCTTTTTCTTCAGAACAGCTGTTGACTCTGGTACTGTGAGTCCAACGAAAATAAGCCATGCAAATGTTTGAACAGCTCATCTTTACCGTATTTGCTACCAAAAAGAAATAGAGAAGGAATTAAAAAAAAAAAAAAAAAAGGAAATAAAAGGTTCATACCTGTGAAGAAAAAAAAGGACCTGCAAATGCTTTGTAGTTTTTAGACTCTTCAATGTGACACACACCGTTTCTCCAACACAGCAAACTTGATTGCACAATGAAGACTGAGATTTTTCAAAATACCAGTGGAGTAATTTTCTTGTAAAGAAGGTTTACTTTTTGGTTTCTCATACCCAGGGTACTCTGTACATCTTTACTTATTTATGAACAGACTATAGTTTGACATCATATAACTGAGGATATGTATAATAGGATTAAAGGCTATTATAAGCCTTTGCCTTATGGTACAGCAACTACTTTTGATTTTAGCACATTACAGAGTAGTTTAAAATATGTCTAATTTAAACTAATAGGTACATCACTGAGACAATCATGTACAGGAAGAATTTTTTGTGTAAATTTGTAATAATGAATGATTCTTTTACATATTGTTAAGGTAAATGCTATTGAAAGATAGTAATGCCTTGTTGGTGAAGAATGAGGCCACCTGTGCACAAACTGTTGTGCAGTGCCTTATCAATGTGTTGGGTATAAATATGTAGATAATGGATTTTTTTTAGATAAATTTGTCAAGACCAAAAGCATGGATGTCAAGTGTCAATAAGAATTGGGTTTTGTTCTTCTCAGCTGTTTCTCTACCTTTTTCTTCTCTCACCTACTCTGATTATGAACGGATTTATTTCTTTCCCCCTACAAAGGAAATATAGATAAAACACAACTGAAGAGGAGTGCTTTGCTGTCTTCTGTTTCCTCTTTTAAAGTTAACATATTAACCTTTTTTTAAAGTATTGAAAAATTAATTAGCAGATCCATTCCATAAAGAAATAGAGAGAGAGAATACAAATATATTTTAAGACATGACTTAAACTGGAATCTTGGTACCAAATTGTTTTTGTCTCATCCATAAATGAAGGAAACGATCATCATTGTTATTTTTAGAAATTAGAAATGGGAATATTTTGGAGAAATTGGGCAAGAATAATCATATACATTTAATTTTTTTAGTCCTCTTCCACCAGGAGTCAGATTTTCCTAAGATATAACATCCATTGCCGGCAATGGAAGTACTCAATTAGTTGTCACCAAGGAGTTAAAATTTGCTTTTTTCTATGCCCATTTACAGGACAAACCTAGACTGTGTCTGTCTGTGGCTTGTGACTTTTCTAATCTTGAAGGCTATGCGCTACTTGGTCAGATAAACTGTTAGTCTGACGTTTCAGCTTGAATTGTACCAATTCCCTTTACCCGATTTAAATCTCTTCATTGAAAAGAAGCCTCGGCTTTGTTGGTTCATTCTCCAGCTTTTCTTCTTGTTTTCTTTTGCTAGAAACACCAGCCTTGAAACAGCTACCTGCAAAGCTACAAAGCACCCATGTAGCTACACAACAACACCCTTCTCTATTGGAGGAATCATATTGCTGCTAGAATTCAATGTTTGTGGATTGCTTTATTACCAACGGAGAGGTTTTTATCCTACCAAGACTTGCACATGTGCTTTACTTTACCCAGTACGAGTACTGGAATTCATGCAGTACTCACATACGTACATAAAGCACGTTGTGGGTAGTTTTTAGAATTGAGACTATGATTAGCCTTTTTTTTTCCTCAAACAAAGTAGACAGTGATGGGGAGTTGGTTATCTTTTTTTTTTTTTTTTTCTCTTTTCAATTTTTAGTCACTTATGGACTGAAAAAAACAAACAGTTTATCTGGGCCTTATTGTACAAAAGTGTGTTGTGTCCACAATTGTGTACAGAATTTTTCTTCATTAATTTTGTTTTAAATTAATAAAATTGATTTGTGAACGTATTAAACAATTGTCTTGTATGCAAGTCTATGATATTTCTGCCGTCTAGGTTGGCAACGAGGAGACATTTCTCAACTCTTTGCTGTCACGAGGCAGAAATTTTTCACCTGCTTGTGCCTAACTGAGACATTAAATAGGATAAAAAATATTTGCATCTAGTTTAAAAAAGGCTCAGTTAGATGGGCAGCAGTAGTTTTGCTTATCAGCAGGAGCTGGAGAAGGTCAGTGCAGAATGCGTTGTGTCCTGGAAATGTGCGCCCAAGTGCCTGATAGAAGTAAATGCCAGAACATTAGATGCCGCGGTGCCTCTGAATGTTTTCAAAAAAAATCCATGTGCTGAATGGATGATTCCCATTGTTCAGGCATCTCACTCAGGCCTACAGCAAGTCTCCCATCCTCTGAGGATCTACAGGCCTGAACATCTCTGGGAATTCAGGGCTGGTACTTGTCTTTTACAAGCATGGAACAGGGCTGCCCTTTAAATCAGGGGAAGAGTGGCAGTGCCCTCCATCTTATGGCAGACGCTTTATTGTAGACCCATGAAGTATTGATCCAGGGTGTGGGTTCAATTCTCTCTTCTAAGGAGCAGGAGGGACATGCCCAAACCCACACCCTGCCTTCCACTAGCTTATCCTAATTAACAACTTTTAGACTAATCTGACCAAGAAACATCCTCCACTCCTCCTGGTCCTGCTGTGCCACTGTGCACAAAGGGATTAGTTGAGCTAGAGACTGCAGAAAAGAAGTCACTGAACCGAAGAGTGAGTATGGCTGCATTGAAGGGAAAAACAGGATCAGCTGGGAGGAGACAGATGTGTCCATCAGCCATATATGGTTGGTTTGCAGTGGCTGGTGAAGAGCCCGCTTTGCTCCTCCGCCCATGACTGAGAGCCTTGAGTGGAGGCCAGTGCACACTTGTGCTCACGTTCTGGTCTAGTGAGACCTGGGTTTTGTTGCTGCATTGTGGTATGGCTTCAAAAGAAGAGATGGACAGTGTCACAAGCTAAGAAAGGCATGACTTAGTCAGGTATGGGCTTGTGTCTTCTCAGAGAGAAAAGGGGTTAAGGCAGCACAACTTCTTTTTGAACTAATGGTCCAATTATAACAGCAGTGACCAAAAAGAGTGCATTGCACCCATCCCAGCATGGCGTAGCATTCACTGGTGTCTGCTGTATTTTCTGAGCAACTTGATCCTACTGACATCTGAGGTGCTGGAAGTTCCTGGCAAGTCAGGTCCTTAGGAGATTTAGGAGAAGAAATGTCTGCTTTCCCACTCTCTGATGGCCCTGAGAGTGAGCCAGGAACCAAGACTGGGCATATGTAAAGAGGTGAAACAATGCAAACAGCTCCTAATTTTACAAACTGCAGTGTCTGATAATTTTAGGTAAGGAACAGGATGATAGTTTCATTGCAGAATCAATGAAATTGAGCCTTTTGTTCATATTTCCATCCCTTTCTTTTAAAGCTGACAACCTAACAAATGGAAGCAAAACCAAGAACAACCAAGGAGCTGCTTCTATGTATTTGGCACTGCCATGGAAGTTGGATGCTCGGAGTTATATCATATCTATATGTTTTCAGTGCAGCACTAAGGGCGCTAGTCCACTGCGATAGGCACCTAAATCATCTCTGAAATCAGTGACTTTCTTTTCTGAGCCTTTCAATGCTCAGAAAATAATTATTTTTTAAGGAACTTCATATGAAGACCCTACTTAAATCTCATAAGAAAGCAAGGATTCCTGTAGATGGAAGGGCATCGTTATGATGTAGGTAGCTCATAACATGTCAGTACTGCTCGAAGTTTCCATTTCTTAGATGCTCACTGATAGCAATGTTCAGCTGTAATAGTTTTAGTTCTGAGAATAAAACACATCAAAATCATTAAAGCTATGTAACTTTGAGGTAGTGCCAAGAAAGTAAAATTAATAATTAGTATTATTTATGTCTTTCATGACTAGAAAGCATGCTCAGTGAGTGGTATCTTTGCCTCAAAAATGCTTGCAATACAAGCCAGTAACATATTGTTAGAAATTCTCTTCTGCCTTTTCATTCAAATGTCTGCTTCTTTCAGCATTGTGAATTCTGCCCTGCGACATGAGTAGAGGATGGGTGTCAAGAGACATGTTGCTTTGTATCGTATGCTAAGGCAGAGGCACAGTCCTGCACCCATCTCCCTCTGTTCTTTGTCAATGGTAAGGCTGCACAGCTGCCACTGTTACCGTTCTCCTTTCAGCCAGGGACTGGCTCTTAACAAAACCGTCCAGCTCTCTTGTACCAGCAAAGGGCTAGAAGAAAAAGGCAAAAAGCAGGAGAAAACAGTCAGCTCCCAGGCTGAAAAAAAAAAAAGGGAGAGGTGTGAGGGTTGCAAGGCTCCAAAGAGGGTCTGAAGGTAACCAGGGAGGGTCACTGAGCGAAGCTCCCAGCGCTCCCAGGTGGCCTCCCAGCAGCTGCCCAGTGCTCTGCCCAGGGATGTGATGGGACAAGGGGCTGGTGAGAGGCCTCACAGTCTCTCAGCTATGCTGTTCCCCCTCATCTGCTTCGTGATGCAGATGACCAGCTTGGCCATGGCAAGGAGGACAAGGACGTGCTGTATCCCAAGACAGGCCTCGGAGGAGGATGGTGTAAATCAAGAGGAGTTTGGTTGCATTCCGTCTTCTGGATCCTCCTGAACCTCTTGCCTTGTCTCTGTTATCTCTGCGCAGCTGCAGCATAGCCTCTCACCATGTGCCAGGAGTCCCTTCACAGCCTATTAACTGTGTGAACCTATATATATACACACCCCCCTCCACATACCCCCAGCCCCTACTCCCACACACACGTATGTGTTGCCCAGCTTGGTTATGACAGTGGAATTAAAATGGTATGTCATTGGGCTTGTTGACTGACTGACTTTAAAGCAAATGGTTTGTGGTAGAAGACACCCCTACCACTCATTCTCCAGCAGAGCTATGAGATAAAGAAAACTCTTACTTTTTCCTACCCAAATCATCCTTCTTTATAACTGTTTGTCAGCATTTCATTTTAAGTGAATGCAAATAAACTTTCACATTCTGATACACTGAGGAAAAATATGTTTTTCATCCTGTATTAATATTCTACATTGCTATTTCTGTTTTTTAAGTGGCTATTAGTTCCTGCTAATGGTGCTAGAATAACAGTGAAAGGAAAACAAAAGATTTGGGTTTATCCAAAGGAAAATACAGCTCTGCCAGCTCTCATGGAAGCCACACGATGTTGCCAACTAACACCTTGTGGAAGTCAGCCCAAGGCACAAGTAAGTCTGTTATTAGCCATCTGCCCTTTCCATTGCTTCACCGCCGCTGGCAGTTGTTTTACTGGGAAGAGGTATTTGTGGCTTGGGTTTTGTTTCTCACCCGCTCTTGGAAATCTTTTGCGTGGACTGCTGACTGCTGCTCCCCGAAGGACTGGCCTTTGACACTGTGGTATTTCCAGTCTAATGTATAGATGCAGCATTATTTTCCAAAGTGGGAACTGAAGCATTTGCAAAGGAAGCCCCAGTCTGCTTCATTTTCTTTGTTGCCAACTCATGTCAGATTTGACATGGAAGTGAGACGATATCTAGAGACTGCATTAAACTGAGTAGCTGGGACTGCAGAGACAGGAGACATAATGCAAAGGAGGTGGAGAGTGGTTAGAAAGAGAAAGAAAATAGAAATTGATTTTAAAAACATGAGATAATAAATCTGAGGAAAAATAATCCAAAGCTAGGAGTGGGGAAGAATGATGAGTTGTCCAGCATGGAGTGAATTAACTTGAAGTTTAGGAAAGCGAATTTAATTTCTTGGCTCTGCCACAGAACAACCCAGGCGTGTTGTTAGGGCTTTAGTCCAAAAAAGGCTCAAAATCAGCAAAGCCAAGTGTCCCTGTGGCTGGCCACCAGCGGGGCATCCAGACCTTCAGCTGGGTATGCGTGCTCTTCATGGAGAGAGCTGGGAGCCTCGGTGAGGAGCTGCTGAAGCCAGCTGCCAGCACCTAAGCTGTGCACCAAAGCGTGTGCTCACCAGGAGTTTGGACACCACATCTCGTCCCTTGACTGACGACTGGGAGCCCTTTCCTGTGCGGGAGCAGAGGCACACAGCGGGACGTGCCCCACGTCCTGTGCAGCTCCTGCTGCTCACCCTCTCTGCAGAGCCTTAGTAACTAGTGACCACTCGCACAGGATACTGGTGACTTTAGTCCAAGTCCACTTTCAACCCCTTCCAGATCTATATGTTATACTCCTGGAAGCTGCCTGCTGTGAGTATTTTCGGAGAGTCAGACGATTTTTGTGGGAGTGGAAGAAGACAGGGGAGAGGGAGCTAGGGAACATGCAGGCTCTCAGAGAAGCCCACAAGGATGGTGTTTGCAGAGCAAGAAAGCTTTGCCTCTGTATAGCTGCTTAATGCAAAAAACAGAAGGGAGGTGGCACTTAGCTTGGGGCTCCTGCCTCTGAGACATATGCTCACATCCCCGAATGACAGTTATGCCCTTTGCTATCCTCAGCAAAACTCATTGGGTGAACTGAACCAGATTCAGCAGGAGGGAGTGACGATACCTGTTTTCTCTCCTGTCCGGAGTAAGCACATACAGTTCTTGGTATAAAGATGAGCAACTGAACAGAAACAAAATCATGATATTCCCTTTTACTTCAATGAACGCTATAATTCCAGAAGGGATTATTAACCTTGCATTAAATTCATGTTCCAGCTCCTAAATCTATCTATGCAGTCATTATTTATATGTGACTCACTAAGCATTCAGTAGAGCATCTCTGTCATAGATATCAGAGGTCCACTTACATGCCATTTCTTGCTTGTCATTAATTTGGGGTCACAGGAGGTTAGTCCAGTAATATCTCCACTACACAGCAGGTAAATCCTCTAGGACTGCTCCTGCTATCTTCTTATAAAATGAGAGTTTGAAATTCAATTAAAAAGGCCCGTATTTATCCCCAGTAAAAGCCTTCCTGGACCTCTTTCATTTTAAGACAGAAGTATTTGAACAGGAATTAAAAAGCCCCCTAAACTGTATACTCAGTTCTCTAGAAGACAAAGCAAGCTCAGCAAAATAAAATGAAAACAGAAGTAATCAAGGTTGCAGTATCCCTTTTAAATGGCAATTGCGTAGAAAAAAATAAATCCTTCTGAATGTTAGCAGTCCATTTTTGTGTTCTTACAATCCAGCTGAAATCCATCCTTCTGTAATCTTTTGGTCCAACATTGCTCAAACACTTGCTCTTATGCCACTTGATTTCTCTCCCCATTGCTCTGGTTGCTGTGTGAACCAGCAGATCTGAGGATTTTGCTGAGGATCTTTGGGCATTTCCCTGCAGAAGGCCCAAACCAGGAGATGAGTGTGCAGAGTAGGTAACAGAGCCAATGTTAATACCTTCTTGGGAAGGAAGATGCTCTTGTTGCCGTTGGCTCTTCTTGCCTAACACAGGAAACAGGCTAATATATTTGTGTTTTAAGTGAAAGCTGAGGAGGGCAGTTTCTGAACTATTTTTTGTAGTTTTCTTTCTTACGGATAAGCAGAATTGGAATTCATTTACGGTGGCTATAAATTTACTTTCGTTTAAGTCAAAGACTAAATTTCCATCGAAACTTGAACATGAACTGTCTATTACAAATCCCAGACATTGGGTCACCCATTGGTTTCCGTAAGAGTTATGGGCATCTGTGCAGATCTGTAACTGTAGCAGACCCTGAAAGATTATTGGCATTTTTGCTTAATATTTGCTCCACTAGGGAGAGAAATGAGACAAACCTGATGATTGTTATGGCAACCCCAAGCCAGAGCTTTTTCTTAAGACTTTTATTTGGTTCTTGAACCTTGTTTTGCTTAGGAATGTGGTTTTATGTTATTTTCTCCTTCCTGCTGAGCAGTCCAAATCCTGAAATGGGCTGCTGGGTGAGGAGAGAACATACTGACCTCATGCTTCTTTCTTTTTTTTTTCTTTTTTTGATCATCTTTTCACCACATTTATCTGTGAAGAATTCATCTTCTATGATCCTGTTCTTGCCATTTGAACTTCTTCCTACTGGGTGCAATGTCCTCCTCCATATTCAGTGATATCTCAATGTTTTAGACATTGACATCTGAGACAGAAGCTATTTAATGCTTCCATAATTGTATAGAATACATTTCCTTCTGTTCTGAGTTGGAGAATACTGTACCTGAAATGTGCAGGAAAAGTTGCAGTTCAGATACTAATATTTTCCACAGGCTTCTAATTACTCTTTCATCTGTACCAAATATAGAGTGATGTTCAAACCTTGTGCAGGTCTCTGGCAGGACTTTGAATGGTTATGTTGTCTCTGGTCAGGTTTCTAAAAACCATTCTAGTAATTTTGAAAACATGCTGGCAAAAGGAGCCTTTTCCACAAGACACTATTTTAATTCTTAGACAGTGGCTTTCTGCTGAATATTTGTGGTATCGTTCTAAAGTGTGGAAGTACATGGGATTTCTAAACCCTCAGTTTCCTGGTGGGAATAGTTCTGGACAGATGGTTTTACTATCCAGATGACAAACTATTTGCCAATAATTTTGTAGAAATAAAAATCTTATTTGAAATGATGACCTAATTGTTATGTAGAAGAAGAATAGACTATTGTAAATGCTTCATTGTGTAACAAAATCTGAAGAGGAGCTCTGAATGCTGCTTTCAAATCAGTCTGTTAATTAGACTTTATTAGATTTGTAGGTGAGATTCAGAGGCATAAAGCATAGGGAGATTTTGGCTCTCATAGATGGAAAAAAATAATTTAATCCACTCCTTTCTAACTGGAAATGGAAAGTACACACCCTTCAATCATACTTTGAATCAAAAATGAGGGACAGTTGCAGTCTGAGGTTAAATCAAATTATTTCTACAATTCAGTAGAGATTGAGGTTTGGATTTTGGCCCTTTGATTTACTAATGCACCTAAATAAACAAATGACATCATTGCTTTTCACCTATGAGAAGGTAACTAAGTGAGAAATGCTAACCAAGATGCACTATGTTCGTGCCTGAACTGATACGTGAACAGGCTAAAATATGTGTAGCAAGTACGCCCTAGGTCTCTACCCTGTGTGCTTCCATTCCCAGTCACTCGGGTTTCACTTCCAGCATCAGTTGCGTCGTTAGTATCAGTGTGGGTATGAGGAACTCCCAAATGGACCCAGGGCCACCACATGTCGTTCCCACCCATCTTCAGATAGACTCTGTTGTTAACTTACATTTATGCAGAAATCATCAGTATTTCAGCCACCAATCACCTTCATCTTCTGTTATATCAGTCGTGTGGCACAGCAAGTCAGGAAGCAGAGGCAGCAGCTTATGTGTCCATACTCGTTTTTCTCATTAACAGCCTCAACAGCATAGATGCAGGGAGTGCTCTGCCATGGCTGGGTTCAAGCTATTCCCTGTACAGCCTTATTTCATATATCTGCAGAGTACATTCCTCAGCTCCATTGGTCTTGGTTTTTTGATATTTCATAATATTAATTCCCTACATTCACTGTCAGTGCAGTAACGCTGCAAGAATGTGGACTGCGAAATGGCAGAGCTGTGGCTTGTTGTCATGGCTTGTTGGCTTTTCTACATAGACTGGATTCCTGTTCATTAAGTTCAAGGCACTGAGTCACGTGTCAGGTCCTCATGCCTCATTCATTTTATATCTTCACTTGAAAGAGACTTTTCTGTTTCATTTTCATGTTCAGTGTTTTCCAAAGGTGGCCTGGATAAAGTAAACAAAATACCATGTATTTATGTCTATGGCTAGAGCAAAGGCTTTGTTCAAACTCATTACAATACTCCTTAACAACAGTTTGCAAAATTTAAGTCTGTCTAAACAATGCCTGGAGGAAACAATTGCATTAAGTGTATAAATAAAATTAATCATTGGTTCTCCAAAACGTAGATTAAGCATGCTGTTAGTGATATAGTTCATGAAAAAATAAACTACGCAGCCCTAGCTGTCAGACTATAACCAACTCTGACATCCTAATATATTCTTGTAAACCTACAGTGGTTTGCAGTTTTCTTTGCTGCAAAAAGGAAGGGAAACAAATATAAATCGAAAGGCAGGGCTATGATTTGAAATTACTCAGCCAAAAGCTGAACCCATACAACTGTGTCATTTTATTTATCCATCAGCACCAATGTTTTGTTTTGCCAGAGCTCTCCAAACCCTCAGCTCTATAGCACAGACAGTAAATCCTAAAGAATCATGTGTTAATAACACTAATTGGCACAGCTGCTGAAAAAGTCCAAAGACAAAAAAACAAATAGGATAATGCTAAAAGCCTCTGCCCACAAACCTAGCTTGTGGTCTCTGTGACTTTGCCACAGCGTTTCAGCTTGCCAGATGTTGACTATATCAGTCTGCAAATATTCTACTATTCCTTCATTTAAGAGTTGTTGAGGTTGCTTGGTAGATAACGACCATTCTGGATCCTTAAAAATAAAATAAAAGCATAGGATAGGATAGGATAGGATAGGATAGGATAGGATAGGATAGGATAGGATAGGATAGGATAGGATAGGACAGGATTAAAAGCAGCAAAATAAGTAAATTGTTTTGGTTGAATAACATAACTGATGGAAAGACAGCAATTATCACTTATCTCCCAGAAACGGAAAGATGGGCAGGAGTTTCGGAGAAAGGATCAGCCAGGCTAGGAGGAATGATTTGTCTTAGAGAGCATGTTCTGTGCCATGCCAGCACCTTGTTCTGTGCCATGCCAGCACCTGTGGTTAAGTTTAGAGTCCATGTTAGCTGAAATATTTTGTAATAGTTTGGCTGAGACTTAACCCCCCTCTTTCCAGAGTGGGAAGGAGAGCCTGCAGTGCTCCATGGTGGGAGCAGCTGGGCTCATCTGACTGCAGCGTGGCCATGTATGACCCTCTTTTGAATGAGGGATCTTCACTTGCACCTCTGCTCCACTTGCGGGAACACCTAAGCTCCTTCAGAGCTAGAGCTAAAATACTGGACACTGTGCAGAGTTGTACAGCATGTGTATCCCCTGGACACTGCACTAGGTCCCATAGGAAGGCAAAGTATGAATATGGCCAGCATCAAAAAGCCCCTGTTCTCATCAACTGCTGCCCTCCAAACAATGCACACCATGGAAAAACACTTTTCTGTTCAAGCTGTTGTCTTTTGCGAGTCAACAGTAGTGCATTAGAAGGAGAAAAAGGACTGATGCAGTTCCAGTGTCCAGGATGACTGGGTTGTGTCCTTTGAATCCCCACGTCATGCTGAGCAAGTAACTTATCAAATCTATCTGGCATCTTTTATCTCTTAGTTAAAAAATATCATACACCAAATAGCTGTTGGACACTGGCATGATTACACTTGTGAAGCATTGTGCACTTCTCAGACATGCAAAAAAATGTTAAATGTTTTCAGTAATGTCAGTATTTTGTTGTATGTACATTTCCATTTTAATTGCATGTTATTTCTATTTCTATTGTTTTATTTTCTTTACTGACCACAGATCCCAGTGAATCAACCAGATGTCCTGATGTTTGTGAGACAGTTGAGAGGCGTCCCTGCCCATGACAGGGAGGTTGGATTAGATGATCTCTAAGGTCCCTTCCAGCCTATGCCATTCTATGATTCTATGATTCTATGATTCTATGATTCTCCTCTTCCTCCTCCTCCTCTGCCTCTGACTTTCCATGTGGTGTGTAGGGTGCAATAAGCAACAGAGAAAACAGTCATCCTTGGCAGCTACACAGCAAAAGTTTAGGGAGATGACACTTTCTGCTCTCTCACCCCTCTAAATTCAAGGCTGGTGGCTCTGTAGGGAAGAATCTCGTCTCTTGTTGAATTTGGTAAGATATTCAGAGGAGAAATTCTCCTACAAGCAGAGCTTATAACTCCGCTTCTGCCCTGGGCCATGGCTCCCACATTGGCTACTGTCGAGGTGTGTGTCAGATAATTACAGCCCAGCAGCCTTTCACATTTTGTGAAATTTGAACTGGAATTGAATCCTAGAGCTACTGTCTTAGCTAAAGTGTAAGGATGTTGTGAGTGAAAGGTTTGGTTTTTTCTGAAGGAAACAATCTGAGTGTGAGGGAAGAAATATACAGAAAAAGCTGCTTCAATTCCAGTGTTATTAGACCAGTTCCGACCTACTTTTCTCTCTCCCTTACCAAATCTAATCCTAAATTCTTAATAAATCTCTTTTTCTTCCTCATATTTTTCATGCCCGATTGGGTACACAGTAATTGGGATGGCTAGTCAAGGAGTAGGGCAGTTGATTATTTTGTTTTCCTCTGTATTTTTTTTTTTTTAAACTGTGAGGATATATAGAAAGAAAGTCTTGACAATATGAGCATTTGATTAAAAAACTGTTAAAAATAGTATGTAAACATTTTTCTGTAACATTTGTTCTAAAATATAGCATCTGGCAAGTCAGCTACGTCTGAAGCTGGAAGTGGGTTTAGTGATTTATCTCAGCAAAAGCTGGTTCTTCTAAAGGATGCAAAATTGTTTAATAGAGATTTATCCATTAAAAAAAAAATGTGAGCCTTTAAAGGCCTGTCAGGTGCTGGTAGAGATTGCAAACTCCATGAGCAAAAGAGAAGATGTTACCCCTTGTACTGGCTGACCTCCATGTGTCAAAGGAGACACTGCCGTGGCAGCAGTGCTAAGGAAAAGATTTAGCTTAGAAGACCTGCCTTCTCTATGCTTATTTATTTTGTATGGGCATCACAGCCTGGGTCTTTCAAGGAGGCTGGAATGAGAACACTTGTCCCACTTAGGATGATGTCATTTCTGCCTTAATTCATGATAATACAATCAGCTCACGTGTGAGAATACGTGAAGAACCACTATAGATTTTCTGGAATATCTGGGTTTACTCAATTGTCTAATGTCTATACTGCCTATTTAGTTTCTGATCTTTTTGGTCTAAATCCTACTTTACATTTGATTTTGTTAAAGGATGTATTACATCAATATTGCTGTGAATTTTTTGTTTCCTGCTTGCAGTACAACTTAATTCTACTAGTGTCTGTACTTGTCAGCTGGGGAAAACAAAAATCTCTTATGCAAGATGAAATTTTGCATTCCTATCTACCCATCTGCTCTACGCACCCGTGGTTACTGCCAACCACACCTGTACTAGTCCCACTCTTCTCCAGGCAAGCTTTTGCCCATCACAGATGCTGCTTTCATGCATCACTCCTTCCTTCAGAGCATTCTCTTGGACTACCTTGGACTTCTGGAGGGCAGACTTCGGCCTGTTTAGGAGCCTGGTTGACAGTCTCTTGGGAGGCAATCCTGAAAGGCAAAGAATTCCAGGAAAGTTCTTGTTCAAGAAAGAAATCCTAAAGGTGCAGGAGTAGGCTGTCCGCATGTGCTGAAAGATGATCTGGCAGGCAAGAAGACCTGCCTGGCTGAACAGAGAGATTTGGCTGGAGCTCAGGAAAAAAAGAGAGTTTATGAACTTTGGAAGAAGGGGCAGGCCACTCAGGAGGACTACAAGGATGTTGTGAGGTTATGCAAGGAGAAAATTAGAAGGACCAAAGCCCAACTAGAACTTAATCTCGCTACTGCCGTAAAAGACAATCAAAAATGTTCCTATAAATACATGAGCAACAAAAGGAGGGCTAAGGCGAATCTCCATCCTTTATTGGGTGCAGGGGGAAATATAGTGACAAAGGATGGGGAAAAGGCTGAGGTACTTAATGCCTTCTTTGTCTTGATCTTTAATGGTAAGACCAGTTGTTCTCTGAGTACCCAGAACCCTGAGCTGGAAGACAGGGACAAGGAGAGGAATGAAAGCCCCATAATCCAAGGGGAAATGATTAGTGACCTGCTGCATCACTTAGACACACACAGGTCTATGGGGCCAGATGGGAACCACCCAAGGGTACTGAGGGAGCTGGTCAAGTGTTCACCAAGCCACTTTCCATCACTCATCAGCAGTCCTGGCTAACTGGGGAGGTCCCAGTGGACTAGATTTTAGCAAATAAGACACCCATCTACAAGAAGGGCCAGAAAGAGTATCTGGAGAACTACAGGCCTGTCAGTCTGACCTCAATGCCAGGGAAGGTTATGGAGCAGATCATCCTGAGTGCCATCACACGGCACGTACAGGACAAGCAGGTGATCAGGCCCCAGTCAGCATTGGTTCATGAAGGGCAGGTCCTGCTTGACTAACCTGATCTCCTTCTATGACAAGGTGACCCACTTAGTGCATGAGGGAAAGGCTGTGGATGTTGTTTACCTAGACTTTAGTAAAGCCTTTGACACCATTTTCTGCAGAATTCTCCTGGAGAAACTGGCTGCTCATGGCTTAGATTGGCATATTCTTTGCTGGGTAAAAAAACGGCTGGATGGCTGGGCCTAAAGAGTTGTGGTGAATGGAGTTAACTCCAGCTGGTGGCTGGTCACAAGTGACATTCCCCAGTGCTGTTTAGTATCTTTATCAACGATCTGGACAAGGCAATTGAGTGCACCCTCAGTAAGTTTGCAGACACCACCAAGTTGGGTGGAAGTGTTGATCTGCTTGAGGGTGGGAAGTCTCTACAGAGGGATCTGGACAGGTTGTATCGATGGGCTGAGGCCAATTGTATGAGGTTCAACAAAGCTAAGTGTCAGGTCCTGCATTTGGGTCACAACAGCCCCATGCGACGCTAGGGGCTTGGGGAAGAGTGACTGGAAAGACGCCTGATGGAAAAGGGCCTAGGGGTATTGTTTGGGCCTAAAAGGGCCTCGGTATCCCTGTTTGTTGCAGGGGGGTTGGACTAGATGACCTTTGAAGGTCCCTTCCAGCCCTAACCATTCTATGATTCTATGATTCTATTGGTCGACACAGCTGAATATGAGCCAGCAGTGTGCCCAGGTGACCAAGAAGGCCAATAGCATCCTGGCTTGTATCAGAAATAGCATGGTCAGCCGGACTAGGGAAGTGATAATCTCCCTGTGCTCAGCACTGGTGAGGCTGCACCTAGAATACTGTGTTCAGTTTTGGGCCCCTCACTACAAGAAGGACATTTTGATGCTGTAGCATGTCCAAAGAAGGGCAACGAAGCTGGTGAAGGGTCTAGAGCACAAGTCTTATGAGGAGTGGATAAGGGAACTGGGGTTGTTTAGCCTGGAGAAAAGGAGGCTCAGAGGAGACCTTATCACTCTCTACAACCACCTGACAGGAGGTTGTAGTGAGGTGGGTGTCGGTCTCTTTTCCCAAGTAACAAGTGATAGGATGAGAGGAAATGACCTCAAGTTGGGCCAGGGGAGGTTTAGACTGGATATTATGAAAAGTTTCTTCAGCAAAAGGCTTGTCAGGCATTGGAACAGGCTGCGCAGGGATGTGGTTGAGTCACCATCCCTGGCGGTATTCAAAAGATGTGTAGATGTGGCACTTAGGGACATGGTTGAGTGATGGACTTGGCAGTGTTAGGCTAACGGTTTGACTCGATGATCTTAAGGGCCTTTTCCAACCTAGATGGTTCTATGATTCTATGATTCCCAGGCAGCAGCAGGGGGAGAGGCTCTTGATCCATTCCTTGTGCCCGTGATAGCATACTAGGAATGCTTTTTTGGTTTTAGAAAGCATCTAGTCAGGCAAAATAATTTCAGTTATTTTCACTCATACTCAAAAATTGATGATTTTTAGAAGGAAAGCACATAAATCAGGTGGAAGTTGCTAGAAATATTTTATCCTTATCAGCATGAAGTAAGAAAATTTGTGGTCTAATATCGACAGAACATGGCTTTCCTGGGTTAAAATACACATTTACCTCTGCTACTGGTTTAGAAATGCTTTTGGAATACACAAAGGATTTTCAAAAATAAAAGCATGGTGCCTCAGGGAGTACCGCCAGTTTAAATAACACGTGAAAAGTATTTATGAGCCTTTTTTTATGAGGTGGTCAAAGCAAAGACCATCCAGCATGTAACATAAGACTGGCTAAAGAAGAAAGGTTTTTTAAAACCACATTGGAGAGTTAAGCATGAATGGAATTTTATTTCAGTCTCTATTGCTTATTTAAATTAATGATGTTTTCAGGTGGAGTCTAAATGATAATACAGATCAAGGTGAGTTTTGCCAGGGAGCTGGACTATTATTCAAAGAATGTTACTGACTAATGTTGAAATAATTCTAAATAGATAATAGGTTTAGTGAATGGGACTTTTTAAATAAATTCAAACATTTTCAAATTCACTGTAATTGTGTCAACCCGTTCTTTAACAATGGAGATTAATATTCCTGAATAGTCCCATGTACCTTAACAGCAGATCTGCCAGTACTTATCCAGTGTGTCCAACCACAGCAAAGTGCAGAACAGAGGTCATTGCCTCTTGTTTGGTCAGGCGGTACCAGCTCAGTAGTTCCTGCAGACTTGTTGTAGAGTTAATGAGGTTTTTCCTACAATAAGAAGCAGCTCCAGTCCATGCCCATGTCAGGGGATCACCTCCAGGTCTGATTCCTGAGATTGCCAAACCATGGCCTGTTTTCTTTAGCTCCTAGAGGGGCTTCAAGTGCTAACACTCTAGACTGATCTCCCACACGCTTTCCTTCCACTTCATACACACTCACTCACACTCTGGTTCCAACTCTTCCCTTCCTGTCCCTAATTTTCTTATCTCCACATAGGTCTCTGAGTTAGAAGACTGATTACAGACAGTTGCGATCTCAGGTGTTTTCTGAAATTCAAGTCCAAGGTACCTACTGACCAATCTCAGTAAGGTGAGCTTTATACTTCTTGAATTATACCTCACTCACCAGGGAGACTGCACTGACTTCATATTATTCACTGATTCTGCATTAGGCTTCACTGCAACTGTGCAACTACTTACAGGGTTTGCAGAAGTAAAGGTTGATGAGGATTGACAAGGATTAAAATTGACAAGGATTAAAACTTGTGAATGGACATTGTTTTATTCCTGTCTTAGTTATGCCTGTACAGATTTAATTACTTAGGATATTCATTAGAGATTACTTTTGCAATTACTATGCTAGCAAGCAGGGTGGAACTGAAGAAAATTACAATGGGACTACCCTTAACTGCTTGAAGTAAAACATGGACATAAAACCTCAATGTATTCAGAACAAACTTTATCTGAAAAAAGGCGAGCTTCTAGCACACTATTTATGTGACTTCATTGTGAATAAGATTGGTGAACTAATCTGGATGCAAAATCAGTTAAAAATTTTTTTTTTACGATGTTTTGTTTTGTTTTTTTAACTGGGAAAATTTCTCGTAGGCTGGTATCACTGTTGACCATTTTGTAACGTCAAACCACAGCCTCCTACAGGAAATGTAAATAAATCCTGCCAAGGGTGGCATGGAACTTCAATAACCTTAAACCATTTTACACCTAAATGAGAGCATCTGTGGAAGGGATTAGCATGCTGTAATTTATGTGCAGTGACTTCCCAACTTGAGCTGATTTTGCCTTAACTTTCCCGTGTGTCCCTACGCAGATAAGGAGACATGGAAAGAGCATGGGCTGAGCTAGTTCAGTCACTTCATGGAACGATTCCACGAATCTGGGTGTTTGAAACTGATCCTGCACAGAGACTCCTTGATTTTGGCGGAGGAGCTTCACTGAATGGACTCATATCACTCACAACAATGCTGCAGCTGAATAGGTTTTTCAGCAATTTATCGTTAGCGATGAGGGCAGTATGTCTGTCTTGGTAACGATTGTCGTTCAAGAGCATGCTGTTGGCTATGGTAATGGAGATTAAAAGCATTTTAAAATGAAACAGCTGCAGTCTCTCAGTTGTTATTCATTAACATTTCATTGTTCAATCTGGTTTATTGATTTTCATAGTGCATAAAATACACAAAACGTGCAGAAAATCTGATACCAAATGAAAGAACAATGTATAGAGAGAATCATACAGTCTGAGGAACAGCTACAGTGACACAAGCAGTCTGAAAGAGGTTGGGCGTGAATTCACCGAAGAGAATGGACTAAGCTGCCACCCTTCACTTAAAAAGAATAGGAAAAGCTATTAAGTGCCCCTGTGGAAGTAAGTACAGAACACAAGCCTATGCCTCCACTCAAAGGGGTGTACAATTCTGCTCAAAAATGTAAACAGTTTGGGCAGAAGGGCTTTGGCCCACATTAAGTGGGATATAGTAGGATGCGTATATGCATTTGTATGTGTGTGCTTTTGCTTCTTGTAGAAAAAGCTGTGCAGATGCAGTGACAGGAAGCTCAAAAGCAGAAATCACCAAGAAGAAAAAGAGCTTTTGTGGACAAGCTGCCCTACAAATTTTGCTGCTAAACCTAAAGCTGTCTCCTATCACTTAATAATACCTGAGTTCAAGAACACAGGGCTTGTAGCCAGAGAGAACTGCATACAAGCTACCTGATTCCATCATCAATTTCTCTTCATAAAGAGAATAACCTTCAAGCCTCCATTTTTTTGGCATAGCTAATCAAATTGAAAAGGGTAACAATATAATCTGCATGAACAGTACAAACTGTGCCTGGTGGTTAGGGAGCCAAACTGGCATCATCCAGATCCCAGGGAGGCCAACGGGATGACTCTGATTTCACCCAAAGTGTGCTTTGGGTCAAGTCCAGCAGTAGCATATGTATCATCTAAGTGTATATTGCTTCCCTCTCAGGGTAACCATTGTTTTAACTTGAAGTGGTTATAAAACAGCAGCACTCTGATAGCAAAGATGTCATCCTGTCACTATGATGCTAGTTAAAGACAAAGAAGACGGTTTACGTCAGTGAAGCGCTTCATTCTGCCAAGGACCACTCCTGCTTTGCAAAGCAGGAGCTGCCTCCAGTGCTGCCTCTGTCCCTGCCGGGGGTCAGGGCCATGAACGTATGCAGCCAGCATATGCCCTGACGGGGATGGGAGCATCTAAGGCCTCCGGGCAAACCTCATGAAACACCATAATGTGATTCCCAGGCCGTTTTGGACACTCTCTTCCCTTGGACTTCATGCACAATGAAGCCATAATGATATTCTCAGTGTGCCTGGGCTCAGTGCCATATGAACAGCAGATGTATCCTGGCAGAGGAATAGTCCAGCCTTAGGCACTGCTTTCCTATATTTTGGGAGTATTTCAGGTCTGGCACCTCTATGATATTGGTCGGAGAATAACATTTGGCTATGTCACTCGTGCTGAACACATTAATTAACCTTATTAGAGCGCCTGGCTTTTTCTGTAGCCTCACAATGTAGTTTGTAATACGGACTATCAGCTTTGCTCTGCGGAGCCAAACACTGACCTTCTTCTATTTCATTCTCCTAAAGCCTTTTTTCCTGTGATTTTAATTTACATTGCTAGATAGTCCAAGCATTCTTAGACTACTATCTGTCATCTGTCTCTCTCTAGCATACAACAGGCACTTACCTGGCACTATAAATGTAATAATGATAATAACAGAACTATCTCTAAGTGTTTATTTGAATACACTTGATAAACCCAAGGGAAAGACTGAATGCAGTGACGTATTTCATTAAAAGACAACTGATGTTTTATTTAGCTCAATAATTAAAAGTTTTACAAAGAATACCGCAGGGTGTTTTTTCAATAGCTCAGTTTCAACTGAATGCCCAAGTCAACAGGTATGATAATTGTCCAAGAGAATAGTTTTAATATAAGCAATAAAAGTTCTTACAGATTCAGATATGTTTCCCTCAAGACAATGAAAAGCGTTTCTATAGAGATTATGATGAATGTATAAATTAGTCTGTCACTCCTCTGTGCAGAAACTATAAAAGGCTCCCAAATGATTTGAGTAGTTTCCTGCAGCAGGTCAGTGATGGTATGGAGCTGTAAAACAATGGTATTCAGCTGCTTTAGCTCGCATTCAGAGAGTATTTTTGCCTATTGGAAGGAGAGTATTTTGCTTAAAGTAGAACATGGAAAGAAAAGAGATGCCAACTACACAGTTGTCAGATTGCTCTTTTGTTTTTTTAAATAGGTTATTTTTTAAGAACTGAGGACTTTTAGAGGGACGCAAGAAGAGCAGTTAGCAGGGTAATGTCTTGGGAGCAGTTAGTTAATGAGAACATGATATGAAAAGGGGATTAAACTCTCCTTTTGTCTTGACAAAATGGATGCTAGCTTCTGCATGGTCTGTTCCCAGCCTGGTGCAGAAGCTTGACAGCTCTTCTCATGCATTAAGTGTTATAAAATGTATTCTCATGCTACTGCTCCAATAATTCTGGCATTAACTTTACACTTTTCCCATCCTCCCAATCTTAGCTTTTTTTCCCCTCCATGCTGCTGTTTTCTAGATGAAATAGTTTCCTATGACTGTTGTGACAAATCACTTCTCCTTTCTGCCCCCCTAAGAGAAGAACTACCTGTTATGACTGGGCACATTTCTCTTACGCATGACACATTTACCTTGCAAACCTTGTGGTGCCAGAAGATGTTACTCACCCTGACAGACGTTTGCTGTGCCAATACAACCTCAGCAGTAAGCATGGCAAGTGTTTCCTAATCTGCTTCTGCACAGGGTTAGTGGATTAGCTCAAATCACGTTGATGAGTTTTGAAGCTTATCTGGCTGCTTTTACCCTGAGTAGCGTGTGTAATGTAGAGCTGAAGGCTGGGAGAAGGTCCAATGAGCTGGCAATGGAGAAACAAGGACAATCAGGTCTTCAAGTTTGATCTGGCAGAAGACATTGTTCTGCGCCCCAAACTTTCTTTAGAAGCAAACCCTGATCCCTAAGTATTTTGTGCTTTGCCTTATACATATTTAAATAGGGCTGAAAAATATTTGTGAGACAGGGATTTCATGCAAGTATGTGGGCTCCACCTGGCATCGATAGGTTACACCCATATTAACCAGCTAAGAGCTTGGCCCTTTCTGTTTTAGGTATGTGTATAATGCTCTACATATGTGATTGACTGGATGTCAGCATTGCAGTGTAAAGGAGCACAATCATAATCTTAGTAAAGTATGAACATGGATTGTTATAGAATTACCATAATAGTGTTTATAGTAGTAGGTATAAATGGTACCATGAGGCTGATTAAAGCTAAAGAGCTACTTTTCCTGCTCGCTGATTACAATTAGCTCTTCACTGAATTGCTTGCCAAAGGACTCCATTAAACTACAGTCAATTGACCTTACAGGCTGTATTTTCAGTCTGCATTAAATGCACAGCTGAAATTTTTCCACATGGAGAACTTCACATACTCTGACCATGAGTATAGTGAGGTGAGTGGAATAATCTACCTGCATCAGCAGAAAAAGCTGGGGCTTTGTACATACTGTTACATTACACATTTGCAAGCTTCCATAAGCTTTTAAAAGTCCAAATCTATCTACTATTTCTCTAGCGTGCGGGTAAGTCCCCATCAGCCTGCTCTCACAGTTAGGTATGTCTTAAGATTAAATTTCAGGAGTTCGAGGGGAGAGAATAATTTCTGTATCCCTAAGGGCCACCAGTTGAAAATGTGATCTGGGTGTTCAATTTCCCAAAGCCCATATGCCACTCGTGGTAAGTTTTAAGACATCGTACTTGTATTTGATCGGTCCTTATTTTCAGTATAAGAGCAGAGCCTTTCACCTCACAAATCTCACTTTCTCCATTTCTTTCCTCCAAACAAACCACCACCCCCTCCCTTTTTGGTAACAGCCACAATCCCCGATACTGTAGTTGATATATAGCCAGCTCTGTACTTTGCTGGTATCTGCTTTTGCTTTTGTAACTCAGCAGGGTCTATTGCTTCCTCCAAGCCCCACCTAAATTTAACATAAATTTTGACACCCTCCTCTTTGTTTTAATATTTGATACCCACCCAATTGCCTTCCCTGCTGATTTTCTTAAAGCACCATGAAGGCTGATTTTGATCTCGCTGTGAATCTGACCAAATAAGATTGGCATTTAACAAAAAACTCTTTTAGACACAAAGCCCTGAAGACTAAATGCAATCATGCTCCTTCTGAGAGCTGCAGTCATTTGTCCTTGGCTTGTTTTTCCCAGAAATGACTGGCAGAGGCATATTTTTCATAAGGGTAGTTGGCTCTGCTCTTACTTGGCTGGTCTTGGGAGATGATTTCAGTTACAGTTTCATCTGCCAAGTTCCATATTCCCTTGTGACCTAGTTTGGATTTTAGTTTTCCAGCTAGACCACCTGCCTGGTGTTAATTAGTTATGGTTTCGCTTTTATATGCAAAATTGTTTTAACTTCATGAGTTGGCACAGATTTGCCTGGGCTTCCCTCCTAGTCCTACTGTACAAGCAGCGTTGCCTGCCTAGACCTGTCATCTGCACTATAAAATCAGCCAGCCTCAATCAGATATGACAAATTGTTCAAGGGGAAGGGGTAGGAGAGGAGAAGTAGCAATTAGCTTTCGTGTTTCCCACTTTGAGGCTGTTGTGCTTTCTAGACTTAGAAAATCCTCGTCTGACTGAGTTGCTGGTCTTTTTTTTTCTAAAAAGTTGCTGATTTTTAATCCAGAGCAGAAGGAGAGGTAAAATGTCTTTAATAAGCAGTAGAAGTTCATGTGCCCAGCTATTTATAATAAAGCAATACAGGGCTGTTCTTTCACATCCAGACTATTTGCTGTCTACTTGTTACTATATCAGGCAGGACTGATTATCCCGTTACTGTGATAGGTACACCCAGCAACCTCTGTGCATCCTACACGGTCTGTTCCTGTTGTAACTGGTGTTACGAGAACTGTTGCAGGCGCGCACCATGGAAGAACACCACCAGACAAACTGCACAGCACTGAGGCTGGCCACCAGCCTGGTCCTTACAAGGATGCCACATTAGCCCACAATATTTTGAGCTTCCTCTGGTCTGAATAAATAGCCAGACTTTTATTTTCTTGGCTGCTTTTTCTTGACATAGGTATTCTGTCTGCCCTCCCTTCATGGCAGCCTTTTGCCTTTGACCCTGACCAACAGACTTCCCCATAGGTTAGACAGATTTTATTTCCCTGGATTTCGATTCTGCATTTCTGGGGACTCAAGATTTACAGTTCACTTTTCAGAAGTTTGTCCTTATTGATAAATGATGGTAAAGGTGGTTAAAAAATGTTTATCTTTCCTAATCTTCTGTCAGCTTTCTCTGATGCCCTTCTAATCCATCCTAGCAGGAGATGCCTATTTCTTTGTCAAAGCTACATTGCTTAGTTATTGCAGTGAGTGCTTGGCTACCCTGAGGCTGCTAGAGTTGCCACCACTTCCAGAGTTGCATGTGAATAGATGATCATCAAAGCTCAGTTATCTACCTGCGAATCCCGTTGTGTTATGGTAAAGTTTCTGCTAACACTTCCTACAAGCAGCAACAAAGGCAAACAAGACCCTCATTCAAAACAATTTTGGTGTTCTAGCTGTTAGGCACAAAGGCTGTCCAATACCAAGTGATGCCATGTCAAATACTGACGCTGCATATGTGGCTGGATTCTGGTAGACGCAAACATGCAAAGCCATCTATGTGTATACCTACTTATATGTCCTGCTTGTTTCATTCAGGATGTGTCATTTCTTTGCAAAATTTCACTTACTAGTAGCTTTTAAACCCAGAGGCACTGTTAAGTTCCTTTAATATGGACACAGACCACATAATTTCACTGAATAACTCCAGACCCATTCTATCTAACCGAAACAGCATCTATTTTTCAGAAAGATATTCAAATCCTCATTAAGGATTTAAAGTAAGATTCACTTCTACCTATGTAAAAGTCAGGTCCTTAGTGTACAACAGCCTCAAGGTTCAGAAGCCTTTAATTTTAAGACCACTCTTTGAGCTGCTGAAATTTCCCTTTAGAATAGTTTCTGTCTCAAAGGAAACCTAAGCTAGGTTAGATCAGAGATCTAGCTTTCAGATGATTAAAATTAAGTGAAACAAACTTTCTCTCTTTTCATCAGTGACAAATGTACTAACTTTTCTGTTTTATTGTTTAGGATATGAATGACACCTGCCAGTTTTGAGTCAGCCATGTTAGCCCTCACCTATATGGGCCTTGTCCTTAAGCTGTGAAATTTTGAAGACACTAATTTGGATGACAACATGGTTGCTGTCATCAGTCTGCTGAGACAGGTGACATGAGACACCACGTGATGCCTTTTTCTGTTTCTACTCTATGCCAGTTAGATCTAGAGTAACTGTACAAGTGACCAGAAACTGAATATTTCAGTACAGATAAAGAGAGCGGCTGTACTAAAAAAAAAGGCATCCTTGCTAAGTTTGGGCTGAATTTGTCTTGTCTCTCCTCAGATACTTTGTACAATGTAATAAGGGACAGTCCTGTGAAGATTCAAATCCAGTGAGGTCAGACAGGTCCAAGCTCACGTTCTTTAGGCTCCGACGCAGAGATGTGGCGAGGATGGAGCTAATCTGAAGCGTACGAGTTACGCTGCTCTCTGTTACAGAACTACTGACTTGGTGAAGTGTCTTGGTACATCAAAGTTTCTGAGGGTCCATTAACAGTTCCTTTGAAATGAGAGGGATATTTTATAGATCCTTCAAATTTCAAAGAGGTAGAGGTCCCCTAATACCACTCAAATTGTATCTGAACTAATAAACTAAGCGTGCTTGGAACAACTCTCTGGCAGTGAGTGTAACTGGCACTTAGGTTCATGTTGTCACGTCCTTGCCCTCCGAATCAAGGTCCTTCCATTCAGGTTGCCTACTGGGAAGACTTTCTGTCCCTTGCTAGCCTTCATATCATGCCTCGGTATTGTCCAGGAGAGTGCAATTTGACATGAGCCAAAACCATCCCTGGGATCTTTTTAAAAATTTAGAAGTACAGTCAATGGAAGCCCAGTGCCTGGGAACATTCCTTGCCACTTTTTAATTTACTAGAATAGTTATATCCTCAGAGACTGAACACTCATCTCAAGTTACTTACACAAGCATGCACAGAGGCAGGAGAAAATTGAGAGGCAGATAGTTAGGAAAACAATCACTTTGTGCTTTCTGCAAAAGCCGCATATACTTAACTGAATAATCTGGAAAAAAGAAAATGGATTTTCACCAGGCTGTTGAAATGCTGGAACATTTCAGACCATGGAACTAGTTGTGTGCCAAATTCAAATTTTTATCAAAGAAATACGTAGAAGCTGTAGCTATGAAAATAAAAAAAAGCTATTATTTGTTGTAAAATCAAAAATTATTTTCTGCACTTAAAAATGGATCAATCATGTTTTGTAAACTAATGGAAAAAAGACAAATGAATGACTGCACAACAATACAGAACACTCCTTCAGGAGTCTAATCCAGCTTGAAAGGTGAAATTATAAGAACAATATTAATAACGTAAAAGGAGAAAATTCCTAGATAGCTGTAAGCTCCTGTAAAATCAGTAGCATTACTGTTCTTATCATACAGCATTGACAAGCCACCCACTTTCATTGGGTTAATATTGTGCAATTGTGAAGAAAGACCGTCTGCACTGAAAAGCCTCTGTTCTAAACAAATCAAGTACAACATTCCTATCCAAAGTTAGCAGGTATCTGTAAACAACTTACTGTAGGATGTACAGCAAGCCAAATTGCGCTCCGTGAAACCTGTACAGCTTACTGTCTTTGCAAAGCATCTCAGAGAGCAGAATGTGGCCAGTTTCAGTTTTCCCCCCTCATTTTTGAATTTTCACACAAAACATGTCCATACTTCATGATTGTGGCAGTCCCTTCCCTTCTCCATCACCTCTCTCACTGCACTTTCAGGCCATGTAAATAATTTGCCGATGTGCAAGTGACAAATGCAGCCCTGCTACCTGCTGGCCCTGAGGCCATTATCTGAATTTTCCCTCTTTCCTATCAATTTATGTATGCTTTTGTGAAACCAGATACATTCATCCGTGCGTGCTTTAAGTGTACCAGTTCTTTTGAAAACTGTTCAGAAAAGACACTGGAGCTGATGTACCTTACAGTATATGACTCTACTGAGAATAAATGAGGGGGGGAGTGAAGTGAAGGAAGGGAAGGATAGCTGAGAGTCCCAGCAACAGCTCAAAGCTGCAGGAAGTGGCCCATGAAACCGAATCCGACAACAGCTGTGCTGTGTTGCGTACAGCGTCTAGCAGAGATTTCACTGGACTGTCCAGAGGATAACAGGAGGATGTACAGCCTGGCATGCACAGTACAGTTTGCGATTTAAAAATAGTTACAGAACTTTTTTTAAAGGGACTACTTCACTGGAAATTAAAAAATAAATAAATAAGTAAACAAGGTGTGTTTCAAAAAAATTTGTACAAATTCCTGTAGGGCATTTTCAATAAAGATTTTGTCAGGATTTTCCCTTTGCACTATTGATGCTGACATGGAAGATGTTCAGCTGATCTGGCTGAATTATTAGAAATGTAGTTACCTTGTTTTACCAGTTAAGAACAAGTAAGTTATCCCTGAAATTCCAGAAGTGGTACAAAATGGAAACAACCTGTGTGGCTCTGAGATGCGCTTCAGGAATTGAAAGTGGGGAACTGTGTCATTTTTTAAATTCTCCGGTTCTTGAGGAGTTATCAAATTATCTCATGGACAGAACAGGCTTTGAAATGCTTTCCAGGTCTGTAGGTTGAAAGGGAGGAATTTCTCACAAAGAAGAGTAAAATGAAACCTGTAGTCTGAGGAGGAACCATCCCACTTGCTAATTCATCATACATAAAACCCAAGCACTGGCCACAAATTGAGCTGGGATTACTGCGGGTCTTTTAATAAACAACAGCCTCTCTAGGGCAAAATCTTTGCCAAAGACTATCTGGATTCTCATTTTGGGCTGACGGGGAGTGAGATCATGCACATTTCATTACTACATAGGTAAATTGCGTGATACTGCCTTAGGTTTTGAGTAGCTACTGGATACTGCTGTGGATGTAGCCCTGCTTGAAGGGAGTGCTGGCTTGAGTATTTGACAAATTTTTTTACAAGCGTGAGCTGAGCTTGCTGCTGCTGTAGCTATCTGTTCACGTTCTCTGAGCTATTTTAAAGCCAATGCGGCCATATTTATCCTTTAAAAATGCAATTAATTTCCCTGGAATTTAACCATCTGAGGTTAGATAGTCTAATCTAGCCATCTGGGATAGGGCAGTTTGACTCTAAACATGGGATTAATGTCTGTAATGGCAAACATGTCAGAAAGCATGACAGACAGAAAGCCTCCTTCTGTCCCGCTGCAGGTTTGAAATGAATAAGGGGGTCTAAGGCTCATGTCAAGGAGGAAGGCACATCCTAGACAAATCCCTTGCAGAGTATTCACTGGTGTTACTAAAACCTCAGCAAGAAACGGCTTGAAAGCTTTCCTGGATCTCCTAATCCTGGGTCCCTCAGACCCAACCATATAGCCCGGTTGCCCTAGTCTGTGCTTTCACCATCTCCCAGGGAGACAGAGTCAGATGAGTTGCTTCAAAGCACCTGAGACAGATGAACATCCTTCTGGAGGTGCTTGTCTCTTTTCTAGACACTAAAGGGACTTCAGCTCATAAGGTAGGACAAGCTTATAACTTTTAGCTGGGTAAATGTATGTGAAACTCCATCAGTGTAGTTAAGGCCCTCCAGTTCGTTGTTGCAACAAGCCAAAGACAGCTGTGGTTAGCAAATTAAATCAACTGATGATGATGCCCAGCTGCTTACTCCTACTCTCCTCCCAGAGGCTATTGCCTCCTCAGTTCTGCTGGTGTAACTAGTTGTCAGTGAACTTTACTTTGGGTTTGTAAACGAACCAGGGGAAAAAAATGGCTGAACAGTGATCTGGGGTGGAAAACCCCAAAGGTGAATCAACAGCAGCTGGGCTACGTCATCCAACCGTGACTGAAGCTTTAATTCTCTGGGCTTGAGCCTCAGCCCTGCACAGCGGAGTATTGTGTATATTATGAAGGTTCTTTTTCCTAAGAAAAGGGGGAAAGCACTTCTCCCCTGTATGTTAGCACAGGAGAGAAGCAGAGAAAACCTGTGGTAGCTTCTTCTCAGGCAGACAGTGTGAAGCAATGACCCTGTGAGAGTTCGTCAATGGCAAATCCAAGAAATGAGCTGTGCGGCTACTCTGACGACTCAGCGCCACATGATAATAAAAGGGTCGATTGAACAATTTTAGCTGCAAGATCCTCCAGTTAGTTATACTGTGACAGATTTCCAGAAATACCTTCCTGTCCTCTCAGTGGTAGGTCATGAAAGAAAAGCAGTGTGTGTGCCTGTGCAGTTCCAGCTGAACAGCTCTTAGTTTTTCACTAGGTTTTTCTGTACACAAAAATAATACACTGCAAATAATATTCAGATGATATTATATCGCTCCCGGTCCCCTGAATCCCCAGTGGGTTAAAAGCTGCAAGCTCCGTGTGCGCTCACATCCCCTGGAAGAACTACAGTAATATGCAAATGGCACATGTCATCGCTAATTCCCGGGAAGGATAGAGAAAATATACAGAAAGTTTAATGAACGGAAGAAGAAAGAGAAGTGGTAACTGACGTTTCTAGCTAGGGAATATGACAATCAACAGCAGGGCCACCAGCCAAACCCTCTTATAGGCCCGAAAATGCTAAAAGCTTTAGCTGAGTGTAAACAAAATCCATGTTTGGTGAAAAGCAGTCTTGAGGGACAGATCCGTTAACCACCGGTGGGCATGTTTCATCTCACCGCGCCTTTCCAGCCGGTTAAAGGGAGCTTTGTGTACCTGCTTACAGGCAGGAGCTGTGGCTCCATGACGCAGGAAACCATCACCTTCCCCTCCAGCCTAAAAGTGAAGACCAGAGCTGCTGCCTACATATATAAAATATAATATAGACCATTTGTAAACACAGAATCCTTCAAACGCCTCCCTTAGGCTGCCACTTTGCAATTTATATACTAAGAGAGCAAGGGAAATGTCAACTTAGGTGAAAACTGAGGACAGATTTATTTTTTAATTTAGGATATAAAGCGAACCCGTCTTGCTACATTAGGCTGCAATAGCATGAAGTATTGTTTAATGCTTAAAAAAAATGAACCATATCTCTGAAATCATGCCTTAAAAATCTGTGCAAGGTAAAGCACAAACCCAGGAAAGCATTTAACTGCTGGTTAACCCTCAGCTTGGGAAAAGTCCCACCAAGGTCAATGGCAGTGCTTGTGTATTCAATGTCCTGCCCATGTTATGATGTACCTTTGCCTCAGGCCTCCATGACCTCCTTCCATGAGAGAAGCCACTCTTCTCCCCTTTGAGTAAAAATGTTCATGCCTGCACAAGGCAAAAGTCAAGTCACTCAGATCATCCCGAGTTCCCAAAATGTTTATTGAATTGTCACTTATTTACAGTTGGTGAGCTGGTTCAGCTGGTGAACCAAAGCATCTCAAAGCAGGTATTTAACAGCTTTGGTTGATTTTAACAGCTTTTTTAGATTTTTCTGCATGATTTCGTTCAAAGTATCTCAAAGCAGATATTTACAGAAAAGGACAGCAAAGTCTGACTACACCATTTGTAGAGAAGGGTTGGACTTGAAGATCTCTATAGAGGTCCCTTTCAACATCAGCTGTTCTGTGAACCTTTAAAAAAAAAAAAACCTACAAGAAGCTAAAGCAATGCGAAGAAACTGTCCCAAGGAATTGCTCAGACTCTGCTTGCTGTACTAGGAGGTCTCCACCCTGCAGCAGTAACTCACTGGGATCCACCCACCATCATGAAACCCTACTACATCAGTGAAGAGCCATGTAGATGCAGAGGCTGAGCAGTGGGAGGTGCTGGTGAAGGTTTGCTTTGACATTACTCCACTACAGTGAAGGCAGCATCCTGGCTGCAAACCAGTTCCAGGGACAACAGATCCCCCTGGAAGCTGACACATTTGCTTTACTTGCCTATCACAGTAATAAATCTGTGGTTAACCTAGTGATGGCTTGTGGCTCATAACATTAAAATAATTGCAATTTGATGAACAAACTCCTGAAAAAAGTGTTCTCAGCAACAAAAAGATGTGTTTGAAAAATAACACAAATCACACAGTCAGGTCAAATAAATTTAATTTTCTGAGGCTGTTTGGCAATTCTAAAAGGGTACAGTCAGTCATACATAATCATTCTTTATTTTTACACTGTAATTTGAGTGGAGCATTCTTTTAGTTGTGCTTTTTTTTTCATTCAACCAGTTGTTTTGCAATATCTCACCTGCAGACTAGGAGTGTTTACAGGTATTTGCTGATTTATTTTTTTCTTGATAATTTCTCAGCACTAAAAAGTGAACCTCGATAATTATTCTCTAGCGGAAAGTTTTCTTGCGATACCTAAAGGTAGCACATTCATGATTACTGACATAATCTGTGCCCTGAAACAGAATCTCTGCAGATTTCACATGGTTTCAGCTTTTTATTTTCCACCCTGAAGAATTTGATAGTTTTTAATCTCAGCCTCCCCAGGTTGTAGGGATGTGTCTGTGGATTACCCACAAGGAACAGCTAATTGCCTAAGAAGTTGCCCAGATAGATGAATTTAAATCAAACCATCAGTGACAGTCTGTGTTTCCAGGATCTTTGACCTTGCTGCCAGCCGAAGCCACGTAGTTGGCGGTCCCCGGGTGGAATTCCCAGGCTGCGTCCCAGTCCTGAGCACGTGGTGCTTCCGGCAGCACGACCTGCGTCTCTTACCCTGCCTGGGGCAGCAGATGTGGTGAGCCATCACCACTTCTCACCAGGAAACAAAATGCAATGCCTGCCTGTCTCAGTCTGACTGGAACGGGCACATTTCTTCCTGCTGAGCACCCTTTGGGAAAATTACCCTGGGCTTCTGTTACAAAAGTAAAAATAAAACCCCAACCCCGCCTCCCTCACCTCCACCCAAACCCTGAGTAGCACTACTATAGGCATTTTCTTATGTGACAATGCCGAGTTTGCCTTCCCTTTCTGGCTGTCAGGACTCTAGAATCAGGCCAAATCTATTCACTTTAAGAGTCATGTCTACATGCAGAAATGATTCAGTTTTAAGGTGTTATCACCTGTAAACAGATACTTGCTTTGATAAGTTGTAGATCTACCTGAAGAATAACAAGTACAGTTTGGATCAGATTTACCTTGGTTATATCCACGAATCCATCTTTCCTAAAAGTCCTTCTAACAACTGGAACCACTCTGAGAAACTTCAAGCAACTTTTTTCATGTACAGGAACGATTAAGTGGCCAAAAGAGGAATCTTTCCTTTCCCCTTCAGAGCTGAACCTTCCCATGTAGCCAGATAGGCAAAAGCCCTCTTTCCCCACTGAACATCTGGTGTAACACTGCATAAGATGTCATGCAATTGTATGGGAGAGTTTCTGGAATGGCAGGGAGGGTATCAGGATGTAAGCCCCTTCCAGAATTGGTGAAACTTTGACTAGTCCATAAAATCACACAAAAAGCTTTCTACCTTCTGTTTCTTACTGCAAACTATTATGAATACACAGTCCAGTGACTGTAGACGTTCCAGTGACATTCAAGAAAAGTTCATTAAATCAGGTAAAATACACGTTTGGAAAAGACTTTTACTACAGTCTCATGTTGCACATTGATTTTTTTTCCTCGTCACTGGTAATCTCACTTCAGGGTTTTTAGGAGTTTCATCTGTGTCATCGTAGTAAAATATCTAAATGGATTGTAGAAATAATTACCTACCATAGGCTTTTTCCCACCCTCTGCCCAGGAAGGGGAATTTTTTCACTGGCTTCTGTTGTTGTTATATTCCTGTCACCATTCTGAGGCATATCAGTAGTGTGAATAATGTTGCAATTCTTCTTTCCTATATAAAAGCATGAGAACTATAGAGCATTAATATAAATTGTATTGCATTAATATAATCATAGAATCATAGAATGGTTAAGGTTGGAAGGGACCTCAAAGATCATCTAGTTACAACCCCCCTGCCATGTTGCTCACCAGCCTGGGCTGCGGCACCAAGGACACTGTTGCATCTTCTGTAGCCCGGAGGAAATGGCCTGCCTCTTGTAGGCGGGATCGGTACCTTGAGTTAGTTAATTAGTAACTCAGTCCAGCTGGCTAATAATGATTGGATGACATGCTGCCATGGACAGGGAAACCCTCCACTACACCAGGTTGCTCAAAGCCTCATCCAACCTGGCCTTGAACACCTCCAGGGATGGGGCATCCACAACTTCTCTGGGCAACCTGTTCCACTGCCTCACCACCCTCAGAGTGAAAAATTTCTTCCTTAGATCTAATCTAAATCTACCCTCTTTCAGTTTAAAGCCATTTCCCATTGTCCTATCACTACATGCCCTTGTAAAAAGTCCCTCTCCAGCTTTCTTGTAGGCCCCCTTGAAGTACTGGAAGGCTGCTAGGGAATGCTGGACAGTATTGACACGAACTCTTTCTACCCACTCAGTGAATGGAAAACCAGCAAGGTGTGAGATCCAAAGAGTTTGGGAGACAGTCATGAGCTCTTATACTTGACTGGACTCAGGTTCTGATTGTAGATGCAGAACTCAAATTAGACAGAGGCCATACCTGTAGTCCGAGTGATTACATTTTAAATTATAAGGTTGTTGTGGGTTAGGCTGCTCCGGCAACCAAACCGCGCCCCCCCCCCCGGTCGTTGACTTACCCTCCCCCACCCCTGGGAATGAGGGAGAGAATTAAAGAAGAAACGGGAAACCCGTGGGTTGAGATAAGAACAATTTAATACAGATGATTTAATACACAGTGTAGATGCTCACCACCCTCTCGTATGCGAAGCCCGTCTCGTCCCGAAGCTGCAATCCCGGACGAACACGAGGCCCCGAAATAGAGAGGGGCAGAGAGAGAGGGAGAGAGAGAGTACTCCGAGAGTGGGAGTGCTGGGAGAGAGAGAAAAAAGAAAGAAAAACAATAGAGCAAAAGCGCAGCAAGTGCAAAAGAGCAAAAGTGGCGAAAGAGCCAAAGCGCAAAAGCCCTTCTGTCCGGCTGACCCTCACTTTTATACTGGGCATGACACTGCGAGATATGGCATACTAATTGGCCAGTTTGGCCCTCAAAGTTCCACCACAAACCACAAGGGGAATTGTGTCCCCCTTGTCCTGGCTATGCTCCCCCCTTATAGAATCATAGAATCATCGAATGGTTAGGGCTGGAAGGGACCTTCAAAGGTCATCTAGTCCAACCCCCCTGCAAGGAACAGGGATATCTCCAACTAGATCAGGTTGCTCAGGGCCTTGTCCAACCTGGCCTTGAACGTCTCCAGGGATGGAGCATCCACCACCTCTCTGGGCAACCTGTTCCAGTGTTCTACCACTCTCATGGTAAAAAATTTTTTCCTAATATCCAACCTGAACCTACCTCCCTCTATTTTAAAACCGTTACCCCTTGTCCTATCATAACTGGCCCTCCTGAACAGCCTCTCCCCATCTTTCCTGTAGGCCCCCTTGAGGTACTGGAAGACCGCTATAAGGTCACCCCGGAGCCTCCTCTTCTCCAGGCTGAACAGCCCCAACTCTTTCAGCCTGTCCTCATAGGAAAGGTGCTCCAGCCCTCTTATCATCTTCGTGGCCCTCCTCTGGACCCTCTCCAACTGGTCCATGTCCTTCTTATGTTGGGGACTCCAGAACTGGACGCAGTACTCCAAGTGAGGTCTCACAAGGGCAGAGTAGAGGGGGAGAATCACCTCCCTCGACCTGCTGGCCACGCTCCTCTTGATGCAGCCCAGGACGCGGTTGGCCTTCTGGGCCGCAAGAGCACATTGCCGGCTCATATTGAGCTTCTCGTCCACCAGTACTCCCAAGTCCTTCTCCTCAGGGCTGCTCTCGATCCAATCACCACCCAGTCTGTATTTATGCCTGGGATTGCCACGACCCAGATGTAGGACCTTGCATTTGGCCTGGTTAAACTTCATGAGGTTGGTACGGGCCCACCTCTCCAGCCTGTCGAGGTCCCTCTGGATGGCATCCCTCCCTTCCAGCGTGTCGACGGCACCACACAGCTTGGTGTCATCGGCGAACTTGCTGAGGGTGCACTCCATGCCACTGTCCACGTCACCGACAAAGATGTTGAAGAGGGCCGGGCCCAACACGGACCCCTGAGGGACGCCACTCGTGACCGGTCTCCACTTGGACATTGAGCCGTTGACCACTACTCTCTGAGTGCGGCCATTGAGCCAATTCCTTATCCACCGAGTGGTCCATCCATCAAACCCATGCCTCTCTAGTTTAGAGAGAAGAATGTCGTGCGGGACAGTGTCAAAAGCTTTGCACAAGTCCAGGTAGATGACATCCGTTGGTCGACCCTTGTCCACCGATGTTGTCACCCCATCGTAAAAGGCCACCAAGTTGGTCAGGCACGATCTGCCTTTGGTGAAGCCATGTTGGCTGTCACCCACCACCTCCTTGCTCTCCATGTGCCTTAGCATGGTTCCCAGGAGAATCTGCTCCATGACCTTGCCAGGCACAGAGGTGAGGCTGACCGGTCTGTAGTTGCCCGGGTCCTCCTTGTTCCCCTTTTTAAAAATGGGGGTTATGTTCCCTCTCTTCCAGTCATCGGGGACCTCGCCAGACCGCCACGACTTCTCGAATACAATAGCCAGTGGCTTGGCAACTTCATCCGCCAGTTCCTTCAGGACCCGCGGATGGATCTCATCAGGTCCCATGGACTTGTGCACCTTCAAGTTCCTCAGATGTTCTCGAACCTGGTCTTCAAGTACAGTGGGCGGTGGTTCATCCTCAGAGTCCCTGCTAGTTCTTTCCACAGCTTGGGTGGCAAGACAAGAGGCTTTACCAGTGAAGACTGAGGCAAAAAATTCATTGAGTACCTCAGCCTTCTCTATGTCCCGGGTAACCAGAGCACCAGTATCCTTCCGGAGGGGGCCTATGTTCTCCTTGGACTTCCTTTTGTCCCCTACATACCTATAGAAGCATTTCTTGTTGCTTTTTATATCCCTTGCCAAATTCAATTCCTTTAGGGCTTTAGCCTTCCTCACTTGATCCCTGGTCACTCTTACAGCTTCTCTGTATTCCTCCCAGGCTATCTGTCTCCGCTTCCACCCTCTGTAGGCTAACCTCTTCATTTTCAGTTGGTCCAGGAGCTCCTTGCTCATCCACGCCGGCCTCCTGGTCTTTTTGCCCGACTTGTTCTTCGTCGGGATGCACCTCTGCTGAGCTTGGAGAAGGTGCTCCTTGAATGTGGACCAACTTTCCTGGGCCCCTTGTCCCTCCAGGGCCGCCTCCCACGGCACTTTGCCCATCAGGTGCTTCAAGAGGCCGAAGTCCGCCTTCCTGAAGTCTAGGGTACAGAGCTTGCTGAATGGTTTCCTTGCTGCCCCATGGATCTTGAACTCCACTGTGTCGTGGTCACTGCAGCCAAGGCTATCCTTAAGTTTCACATCGCCCACCAGTCCCTCCCTGTTGGTGAGCACAAGGTCAAGCATGGCACCCCTCCTTGTCGGCTCCTCTATCACCTGCAGGAGGAAGTTGTCATCCACGCATTCCAGGAACCTCCTGGACTGCCTGTGCCCTGCCGTATTGTCTCTCCAACAGATGTCAGGGTGGTTGAAGTCCCCCATGAGGACCAGGGCTTGTGACCGCGAGGCTGCTCCTATCTGGCTATAAAGCGCCTCATCTGCTCTGTCCTCCTGGCCAGGTGGCCTGTAACAGACTCCTACCGTAACATCCCCTATCCGTCCCCGTCCTCTAATCTTGACCCATAAGCTCTCTGTCAGCTCGTCCTCCGACCCCAGGCGAAGCTCCACGCACTCCAGCCGGTTGCTGACGTAGAGAGCGACACCCCCTCCTCGTCTCCCCTTCCTGTCCTTTCTAAAAAGCTTATACCCCTCCATGTTGATACTCCAGTCATAGGAGTCGTCCCACCGTGCTTCTGCACTCCGGCACACTGAAAAGTCCTTGGAGTCTCACGTCCAACCACAAACATCAACTTGCTATCAGCATTCTTCTCAGAGCGAGCCTCTGAGTAAAACCAAAACACGGAGCTCTTCTAGCTGTTAAAAAGAAGAGCTAACTGTCCCAGCTAAAACCAGGACAAAGGTGATCATAAAAAGAAACATTTATTTCAGGAAAGCTCTGCTTTAAGCCATAAAAGCAAGGAATTGGTCAAGGAAAATAGAAAATATGTTGGCAAATGGTCTTGAAATGTGTACAAGTATGTACTGGCTTTGCTCTGCAAACTTTCCAAGTACCTGGTGCTTGAAGCGATCATTCTTGAAAGGTATTAAATTATAAATAGGTATTTAGCAAACAGAAAAAGTATTTGAGGATGTCAGTCAAGTGTAAGGAAATATCTAGGAAAGCATAGCCAAAAGGAAAGTACTTGCCCATTGTACATTAATGGATGTGTGTGGGATTCAAAATGTATCATTGAGGTAACACAATACCATACAGAGTATGTCTAGCAAAACCGTAGACTTACACTGCTACTGATTTGGCTGAAAATATATTTAGCAGAGCTCTAGAACATTGAATAAAGGAAATTTTGGATCTTAAGTCAAAGGACCAATTCAATATTTTCCGTTCGAAGAAGATACCAAATAGGAAAATAAAATCTCTGCTTCAATAATAATTCATTTTATTGAGTTATTTTCTCTTGTGCAATATTGCAATTGAAAAAAAAATAATTTTTACTGTTTCATTTTCATGCCTGAAAACTGACATCTTTCCATGCATGACTTTTGTGCTCATATAATGGAATTTCAAGGGGAAAAGTTCAGATTAATGGTATAGAGAATGAGCACAATAAAATACAACTTTCCTTAACTGAAGATTAACTCTTGCCTTGAGTGATTTTTGAAAAACGTAACAAAAGAGTAAGGAACAGAGGGAGGGAATGTGACTTCTGCACAAATGAATCTAGTCTTCCACAAAGTGCACAAACACATTTCCCAAGGGCTTGGAATTGCAAGGCAACATTTCACTGAGTTAGGGAAAAAAAAACTGATAGGGAGTCCTGGGGTCTGGGTAGATCATTGTGACTTTTATCAAGGGAGGAGCATGAGGCTTAAAATTTTAATGAAATAATTGAGAATTTCATATTACAGAACTTAAGGCACATCCCATGAATTGTAAAGAATTTAATAAAGCAGTGTGTAAAAGTAGAGAAGAACATATTTCACATCTTGAACTGAAAAGAAAATATCTTGGCAAAAGACAAGCTTTGAGAAGATGTGACATTAATTTGGCAGAAAAAGGTGATTTTAAAGAAACTTCTCAAAACAACGTCAGGGCAGCCCAGCTGTAGGAATTTTTATCATAGAAACTGTCAAGCAAAGACAGCTTTTTGTTATGGTACTATAGGGTGTCCTTGCAGTTGCTGGGAGAGGTGATTGGCTTTCTGACTTCTGAGAAACATGACAGCTGCTGCTTCTGGCTATTCCATCTCATGACCTCCAACACTTTTTTCCTAAAAGATTCTCCAGGGTTCAGCCAGTTGAAAGGTAATGACAATGAAAAGGCTTCCTTGCACCAATGAAGCCATGATGGATGCTCTCAGCCATTGTCCTCATCCTGTGCATGTGCCTTCCTCTCCACAGGAGAGGAAGGGTAATTTTTATGGCCTTGTTAAACATCTTCCTTGTGACCAGGACCTCTCTTCAGTGGCACAAGAGGAGGAAAATCCCCAGCAGCAGCTCACCGGCGAGAGGTGGTGTCTGGTCCTCACCTCTTCCCCTGTGGAAAGGGCCATATACGGGCTGCCTCAATGTTGCTGGGAAGCTGAAGGAAAGCATTTCAATAGCAGCTGGTTGCCCAGGTCAGACATGGTGATGCTCCTGCTTGCTCCCTTATCCTTTCTTTCCCATACACCTGAAAACAACAGTTTTCCTGTACTGTCGATTCTTTCCTATCCCAATTTGATGAGGAAACAGGAACCACAAAGCTAAAATTGTTGTTGAGTAGGATTTCTAAAGGCAATATTGAAGACTTAAGTTTTATTAGCAATTGACATATGTGCAGTTCCCTCTGTGTTACAGTAATTAAGCGCCTTAGTAATTAAGTGGCAGTAATTAAGCCACCGCAATAATGGGTACCAAAACCTCAGTACTTTTCTGTAATAGTCCTGTGAACTGATGACTTCTGAGCCACTGACAAGTAGGAGATTTCAGTCAGATTACCTGAAAGCATGATAAATGAAGGTAATTAGTCACTGTCCTTGCTGGTCTACCTGGTCTGTAAAGTACGAGACAGTCTGCTGCTCCTGCAGACGGGAAATCGCAGAGAATCCCAGCCCCACACAAACGGGGCTCTTAACGCATCATGTCCAAAATTGAACATCAGCACAGCACTGAGAAAGGAAGAGGGAGAAGTGTAGAACACCTTTTTAATGCCCTGATCTTTTCCTTACTTATAAAAGCAGCCACAAAAGTACTTTCAGCATAGGCAATTTAGGTATTTTTTCAACATAATACCTACCTATGCCTTTGATTTTTCGGTACAGCATGCACAGAGGCAGTCGAAGTCTGAGCCATTGGCTCCGATTGAGGACTGGATCCAGCCTCTCTCAGAGTTCAGGAGTGTTCAGATAGAGCCCACTGCTAATAGCTATATTATTACAAAGGGACTTACAAAGCCACTGCTGATAGAAGACACACATCCCCACAGTAATAAGCTTATATATAAAGGAACATTTCCCATAGATCAGGTTACAAGCGAGACTTGTACGTGCATTTCTATATATTTAAATTCCTACTAACTAGGAGGTGAGAGTAAGTATTAACCACTCCGCTGAGCCAGCTGTCCCTTTATGGTTATCAAGTCATAAAGTTCTCACATGAGAAAAGGTGTCAGTATACCTAGAGACGGCAAATCACGCAGAGGTGTTGAAGAAGGCGAAGATTTACTGCAGACATATGCAACTGGGCTTTAACTTGGCTGGAAGTCATTGATGCCGTTGAAGGAGAAAGGATTTGCTTGTCTCACAGCCTGTGGTATTTTACACATTTTCTGATGTACTTTTTCATTGCAGAAAACCGTATGTAAATCTCCTTAACAACGTGGTAAATGCAATTGCAGCTAAATCCATTCTAGCCTAAAAAGGGGCAGTTAGAGGCTATCCCCTCACCTGTGATTTTAATTTGGATCAGGATGGCAGAATGGGAGTAAATCCTGAGCACTGGTGCTTTCTCCTTTGTCCCTGGGAGAAAAACTTCTCTGGAAAGGGAGGACATGTGCTTGGCCAGGGAAAGTAAAAGCCCATGAATGGGCTGGCAGCTCTTCTCTAGCTCTGTGAAGTTGTGCCGGAGTTTCAGTGTCACCTTATGAGGTCCTCCCATGCTGCTCTGTGCAGGGGGGGCGCAGGGAAGAAAAGCAGCCCCTTACCTGCAGTTAATAATTTGCCACTGAAAATGGCTGGAAAATGAACCAATTAGGACAACAAAGTGCCTCACCATCCACATGCCACTGCCTTCCCCTCGCCCTGTGTGTCTCAGAGATGCGGGAGAGCGGCTGAGCAGGCTGCTGGCGGCTGGCACAGCCACCCCGACGGGATGGCGCGAGGTGAGGAGGAGGTGGAAGGTTTTGGTCCAAGGGCAGCGGCGGCTGTGCAAAGAGCCTGCCAAGCGGGGTAGATGCTGTTTTCAGGCCCGTCACGGACAAACCACGCTGTGAAGTGGTGGCAACGCTCCTCCCGACGTCAGAGGGATGCAGGTGTAAGCAACCCAACGGGGTTTTTAACATCGGGCATCAGAATTATCCCTGTGTCCTAAGTGAGGAGGTTTGGACACTGTGATAACATCAGAAATTAATGTGTGGAGAGGCTGGGAGAGTCCAAATTTGAGATTTGTAAATTATATGCGTGGATACAGCAAGGAAGCAGGGCCAAAAGTTGCTCTCTGTTAGTAATAGTGTAAATCCTTATTAACTCCCTGGAAGTCAGTGAATCTTGTTGCAGATTTGTGCAGGCTTGACCCACTATGTTTGTTAATGTATTTAATTAAATATTGTTCTAGTTTGACTAACATACTGTGCATGAAAAGTATAATGAAAGCTAGCCACAAAGTTTTAGAAGTGCAGTTACTAGGCACAGAATAAGCCCAAACTGGCACTTCATTTTGTGGGAAATCTGCTAAATGCAAAGATTTTGGCCAATACATTTGCTCCAGAGAACATGATGTTTTGCTGAAATGAATATTTGTTGGGAATACGGAATCCCATTATGTTTAAATGGTATTTTTGGTAAGCAAATTGGAGACAGTATGTTTTGTTTCGAACTAAAGGTTTGAATTGCAACCTTTTGAATTGATGTTACCCAAAATGAGGTCTTGATATAAATTTGAGATGTGATATTTGTATTTAGGAAACATATCGGCCTTGTGATAAAAATGTCCGCTTTCTTAGTGGACACAAGTCAGGAGCCTAAATTGTCTAGTACTTTTCATACCATTATATATGTCAGCTATTGTTATTTTTGGTCCAGTAACAAATAATGAGATATCACTCAATGAACCTGTTGTAACCACAAAATTCTTTCTCTGTCATGAATCAGAGAAATATATTGCAATTCTCACACAAATAAAATTACTAACAAAGCTCTAAGAAGAAAACTTAGGCACTTGTTCCTGGAGAGATTCCTGTGGGAGATATACTTTCTACTGCTGATAAAATTTGTGCTTTACAGAACCAAGATCACTGGAAATCTTCGTAATATGGTCATGATGTGCTCAGGCTCAGAGAGAGCTGCATGCGTGCTATAGGAAAACTAGAATATTAGAGTACAATTTATGTTACTTATTTCTATAAGTAATTGAGCATTTGTCACTGAGCATTTCTTACTGTAGCTCTGGATTTCCTCTCACAAAAGATGGTACAGAGTATATTTGATTAAAAAAAATTCCTGGTGCCTATTGCTTTTTCCTCTCAATATCATTAGGTGAAAATAACATCGCTGACACATTTTTTTGCATTTCACTGATGCCACCTATTTTATTAAACCCTTTATGTAAAACCACATCAGTGATACTGAGGGAAAATAATACTCCCATCAATTTAGCTATATTCAAATCAAAACCATTTTCACAAATGGCTGACAGATTTTTGCATTTGGTTTACATGGTTAGATATGTTTGTTTACATTACTCAGTTGTTTTTAATGAGTAAATTTGTTTTATGTATGGGGAGCTTAAAATAATTGTAAATATTCTCTGGCTGGTTATCGAAAGGAGAACTCAAATACTTTTCAGAATGCATTCACATATAACAAGCATAGCAGTCCTTTTTCTTTCTTTTTTTTTTTCGTCCTATGGGCTCCAACATATATGAATATCGTATGTTTTTCCTAAACCCTATCCCCAGGGCTTTTCTGTAGAAGCCCCAGCTGAAGACAAGGGATACAGCTGGAAAAACTGGGAGCAACTCTGATCCTCTATTCCAGCTTCCAGCTCAGCCTGGACACAGGCACTCAAAGGTTACTTAAAAATATTCCCGAGACAGTACTAAGTTTCACAAGGAGTTTCCAGCAAAGACTAAGTTGCCTTGGCCTGGTCCTGTTTTCCCATTTTGCGATGAATGTAGCTTCATAAGACTGAATCTAATTTATTTGCCACAATAAAATTATCACACACACAAAAATGTCAGACCCAAGTTTTGAAATCCTTACTCAGATGTAATTAGGCAAAAGTCTGGATTTAATTAGAAAAAATATCACGTACTCCCAATTCACCTACAATACTTCACACAGAACACAATTATGTTCTGCAGTGGAAACAAATTTTAGTCTTCTACCTCAAATAAGAAAACTTACTATGTGAAAGGTGATCTGTTGAAATGAAGGGCTCTTCAAATTATTTGAGTTCTAAACTAACACAAATATTCTTAATATTAGATTTTATGTAAGAAGTAAAATTTCTAAACTGTTTAACGAAGAGCATATGCCTGAGAATTCTTGTGGTTATACACCATATTTCTAATGCTTGTCCTATACATCAGGTTTCCCATTAATTTCATTGGAACCAGGATTTCCCTGGTAGTACCCTTTGTGGTACTTAACGGTTTCACTGAGTTCACTTCCCAGTTTTTCAGCTATGTCACATTCATTCATAACAAATGTAATAAAAAACTCAAGTCTCAATTTTGGCTAATATTTCTCCACTATGCCCATAAAAATGATCTCATTGAAATTAATTGAACTGCTCATATGAGTAAAAATTTGGTCTCCTGATTTGTATCAGATGTGCAGAAGATGGTCTCAACATTTCACCACTCTTGTCATTTAATAAAAATTTCTATATGCTGAAGAGAAAAGGCTGGGTACAAGAGATTCCTCTGCCAGACCGGTGAAAGCTTAGAGCAAGTGTACTTATTTAGACTGAGGAAACACACAGGCACTTGTGCCATGCTTCAGTTCATCTGGTATGTGCAAGGAACCATAATTACAAACACAAGAATGTCTGACATGTACTTGCCCACATAGCGCTGTTGTACTTCTGCCAGAACAGGCAATAAATATATCACTGTAGAGTTACAGTAGAGATAATACGAAAACAATTGTCATGGGTAATTTCAGACACTTCTGCACGGGAGTCATGTTTGCTGGCCTGTACGTACCCATTTTCCCCAAATTCAAGCCAATTTGAACACGATGAGTTTGAGAGTTTAGCTTAAATACAAATATTATCCCCTTTTTCAGTTGCGGAGGAGTGATAAAAAGAAGAGAGAGATGAAGAACAGAGGGAATAGTAAAGATTGTTAATAAGAGATTTGCTATTAATCAGGCCGTAAGTCAGCTTCAGTTGACCGAAACTGTGTTTTCAAGGGAGCCAAGCTACACCACAAGAAAAATGAGCTGTAGAGCCATTGCATTATTAAACAGCCACTACAGAAGTAGAGCTCACCGATTTGTGTGACTTCACCTGTGTGTCTTTCTGAAGATTGAGAGAATGTTATTCTATTGCAAAACCATGGCATAGGCTGCTTCTTAGTTAGAAATCCATCTTCTTTGCTGGAAGAGAATTATATGAGTAATGACTGGCACAAGATGTTGGCAAATCTGGAGGGGTGGTGAGAGGATGGAAGGTTCATAAAACTTTCTAGTTTTTTGAAGTTATGAAGAAATATATAAAATTTCTCAAATATAAAACTCCAAGATGCTTGACTTACCTTAATATTCACCTTTCACGTACACATAAATTAAGAATATTCACCAACGCAAATCTAAATGAGAAAGCTACTGAATAATTGCAGCTGACCCCCAAAATATATTAACATATTCATATATGTAGACAGAATTTTATGTTATCACCTCCACAGTAACCAGCTACAAAAGACTCCCCCAAAAACCTGGAAAGGGGAGAATTCTTTCTCTTTTCACAAGATTACTAAGTACTAATCTACAATTTTCAGCATCCTCAATACAGACATGGGTTTCTCCAGTACGTGAGATATTTAGGGAATGACTGAAAAACATGCATGTCTGTGATTTGCACAGGTGTTGTGGGTAATAAACTGCCTCCTATAGGAAACCTTTGAGGACTATTTATGGCTGCAGCCAAATTCTGCTGTCAGTAGCCTGGTCAACCTTTCAGCACATAATTACAAAACGCAAAGAATTTCATGCAGAAGTGTGTGCCTTCATGTGCCTTGTACTGAAACGCAGCACGGTTTATTAAATTAAGCCTTAATTTTCTGAAGCTCATGTTCAGACACTGAAGTTTTTACTAAAGCTCAAAATAACCATACTGTGTTTGCAGGGGGGCTGTCACAGGAACTCACACACCATCCTCCATGTGTTTTCCCAAAAATGGGGTTCTTTCACCTGGTGAAAGAAACCATTTGTACAATATGCATTAGCATATTTACATATGCAGCGTTATTCTCTTAAACAATTGGTTAATTTTCTCTCGCCTAGCATCTAAATTAGTTCACCTACTCAGCCTTTTGGCTCCACTCCTTTCTTTTGGGTCTAGGGTATTTTTAGGGTAGGTGGTAGATGAGTTGGTGATTGTGATCTCCCCCTACTAGAATTACTTTTCCTCCAGTTATCACTGTTTCTCGCTTACTTAGTATTTGTGGTATTCTTCTAGTCTTGTTAACCTTTTCTCATAACAAGATATTTTCCCTATCAGTCTTTGAAATCCTTGTTTTGGCTCCTTCTTTCATGATTAACAGCTAAATATTTTGGACTTATAAGGACCTGTGTCCTCCTCTTGATGTATTTTTCTAAGGCTCCTTCATTATCTCTCATGATCTATAAAGAAACAATGTCTAGTACATTTTTACATCAAGCAAGTCTTCACTTTAACCTTTAACTCTTTCATGGCTAGACAACACATGGAGGTCCAGAATGGAAACAGCTTTTTTGAAAATTGTCCCCCTGTGGACAGCAGAATGGGAGAAGGAGGAAGGCATACTGTAGTCAAGAATTGGCCTTGAAGAAACACATGTGCATGGGCTGCGAAGGGCTGCACGCAGGAGTACACCATTTTAAATAAGCATCAGGCTTTCTGTGCATTTACTATACACATAGCATGTGCACATGTGCAGCAGGTCTAATGTGACACAGAAGTATTGGATTTACTGTGCGCATGCTGTAAAGGTCATCTGTGTGTGTATGGAGTAGAAATATATGGCATTTGAGGAACAGAACTTGGAGAAACAATTGCTGTGACTAGGAAGGCAAGAAATCTGGAAGAAAAACAAGGGCAAAACTGGGGGCACACAGCCCTCCTTACGTGTCAAACCTTTCCATGACCCAAGTGGCACAAAATACCCACTGAAAATCTGAATACTGGCTGGTAAATACCATGCTTGCTCCTAACTACCGACTGTATAACACCAGGGCAGTCATTCTAAGAAAGGACATTGTTCAAAGCTTTTAGAAGGAAATACAACACCTTAATAGCACCTCCCATACTGAAGGATATATCACTACCGGAATGATTAAACACTCCCAGGGTTGACAGTGACAGTTGACAACTCTGTTGAAACTAACCCCAATTGTCTTTATGGCATAGACATGTCTGTTCACACTGGAAATAGCTTTTCCATTTCCTTCTCCTCTGTTTGGCAAAACCATTTTATTAGCATACTTTTCAAGTTCGGGATAATTAGAGCATTGATCCTGAAACCTGAGCCATTGTGGGGTGGATACAGGGCTGTAGTTAGTGCAGAGTCTTGTTGGGTTTCAGGCTCCATACAGCCATATCTGATTGGAGATTTGGGACCCTTTATTGCATGTTCACACAGGAATACTCTGCTGGGGACAATCATAGCAAGTGCTAGCAAATACTCATATGGTTTACAAGGAGAGGAAGACTCCATTTTTATCAGCTGCAGTCCAGATTGTAACTCTCTGCCTGATATACAACATACCAGAAAAAAAAGAAAGTCTGGCTTCCAGGAGAATTTTTGTACCCTCTGTGGCTGCCTTTTGAACTGGGAATCACTTGCAGTCTCCTCTAAGATACTGTAATTCAAGAAAGAAAGAGAACCCCAGAGAGCACACACAGTAATCATCTAGTTTACAAGTAATACTTGCTTCTTAAAGTCTATCTATTTTCCGTTAGAAATTCATATACTGAGCTAAACTAATACATAATCTATGAAAAACGATGCACCACATGTTCACTTACTGTTCCACATTTTTTTCAGAGGATAGGCTTTCTACAAGTTGTTGTTTTACTCGTAAGTAAATGAAACAGTTCTGTTTCAGTTCGTAAATCATAAATACTGTGTGATTTTGGGGTCCACTGTGTTTAAAAACCTGACACCTTTGTCAAAATGGCTCAATACAATCTGGTACATCAAGGGTTAGTGTATTCCTATGGTTCACATGACTAATCTGGATTAAGGAAGAGGGGAAAAAGGGGCTGTGCAGGGTGCAGGATGTGAGCGGAAAAGACCAAGCAAGTCTGAGCACGTTCATTTTGGGTTTGGTTGTGCAAACTCATAAGGTGAGTTCAGAGGTGAAGGTCGAGGTCATGAAACATCCTGACCAGTTTGTCCTTTTGGGTGGTGAGTTTGCAGCGGAGATACAACCCTGCTCACAAAAATCAGATCCATACTTGGGAATTCAGAACAAAATGTGACTGTAAACTTGTAAAATGTTTATCCCTAAACAAATGCGATTTGGTTTTCAACTGCTGAATCTCAGGGGAAAAAACAATGCACAAACTGAAACATAAGAGTAAATTTTGTCTTCATGACAGAGTTGTTTGCTTTTCAGCTGGACATTTAACTAAAGATGTGGGGCTATGTAAAACAAAAGCTTCTACAAGTCATCTTGCTCGGTGCTATTTATTTTGTGCCTGAGGCATCCTCATCAAAGGGGGATTTTCCATTAATTAAGTAGCTTTTGGAGACAACTCTTCTTTTTAAGATGGTATTTATACAATTTCTATTCATCTGACATCCCACATGCCACCTATTCACAGGAAAATTTGTCTTAATTACTATGGAAGTACCTAGGAGAAAGGAACTGGGAAATCCAGAAAAGATTTTGAGGCTGGTTTGAAAAGGCAAAATCGCTGCTGGAGGTTGCACTGTGGTCACATGAGGGGAGTCTCTGTGGATGCTTGTCTAGTGGCCTGGGCTCTCAACTAATGAAGTAATTTCGAATACCTCAAAATTTAGAGAAATGATACTTTTTTTTATTTGAAATTTTTAATTGAAAACTTTATTGCCTATAAAGCAGACATTTTTTTTTTTAAAGAGGTGTTCCTTTTTTTTCATGGGAAAATGTTGATATTAGCAAAGCTTCAGTCAATTAGCAAGGGCATAACAAGGGGCGATCCAGGGCTTGCAAAATCTCATCAGCTGAATTGCTTCAAAACCAGAAGCCAAGCCAGCTTGTCACAAGACTCCACATCTTCATTCTACTGCTCAGATTCCAAACAGGTTGTAAAATATTTCAGTGTGGATGAGGCTCCAGTTAGTGTGTCCAATCAATACAAAGCTTGTTACCTGCAGTTTTCATGCACCTGGAGCCCCTGATTCGTTTCACTAAATAGCAGCTATCCCAGGATGCAGCAACAAGTCCTGAGAGAGGCCTGAAACACGAATCACCTCCGAATCCAGCTCTGCAGGTCTATCTGGTCTCTGGTGAGCAGTGAAACATCAGGCTACGATGGATCAGGTTTGCTGGCAGTGCTGGTGCCTTCCTGAGAAAAGCCGGAGCTATTCTGTCTGCCAGCACCGGTCACTGCTGTGAAGGTTTCCAACCCTCCCTGAGCTCTGTCTTAAAAACCAGAGCTGCCCCAAAGCCACCAGTGTGCCAGGACAGAGATTGTTATTAACCCTCTGGTGGCAGAAGCCACAGCTGAAGGTTAATGAACTTGCACAAGGCTTGGGCAAAAGCTGAGCCCTTCCTCAGACCCCGTTATGCAGCACACCTGTGGAGTGTCCCTGCTCAAGGTCCCACTTCCCACAAGTGCAGCTGTTTGAGTAGATCCAGTTTTTAGGATGAGAGCCTTAGTGAAGCTCTGGGATATGGCCCGTGCAGTGAGGCAGACCCCTGCAGACATTTCATTTCATTCTTCCACACCTCTGCAACTGTCTGTGTACCTTTGCAAATCCCTTCTGAAAATGTCTCCTCCTCTGACTCTTTAAATGCTCTTCTTCCAACATATCCTCTACTCGGTCTGCTTATTGCTGATTTGTTTCTTACTCACAGATAGGTTTCTAGATTTCTGTGCCCTCTCCCCACCTTCAATGGCACTCAACTGGAAGTGTGGTGTGAAAAAAAAATGTAGTGAAGGTATTCAAGACATTCCCATTACCCTTGACACCCAATTTCCTTCAAAACTCCACTCATGTTCTTTCCTTTTGTTCACAAACCTAATTCAGAATAGCTGATCAAAAAGGTCAAAAGCGAAGCAAACTGGCCCACGAAAGCCAACAGCTTAAATGAACTTTCCACCTTTCCACAATAAAGCATTCATAAGCAGGGTAGCTAGATACTCCCATTATTAATGATTCATTAGCAGTGTATTCATTAGTAATAAGCACTAGTGTCATGTCAATAGTGCATCTAAATTGAGCTAATTACGTTACCTGATGCCTAGTATTTTATGCGTATAATTTATTCCCCATGGGATAAATCCTTGGCTTTTCTCCAAAGTCAGGCAAACAGGCCTGGTAGTTTATTCTCCACTGGAACAAGAACAGAGCAAAACCCTTTTATATCCCACCCCAACTGGCACCCTGGGATCTGTCCCACAGCCTGCAGGTTGCAGGAGCTGTGTGTGCAGGAGTGTGAATGGTGCCTCACGTTCGCTTTGCACTCTCACTCCTTAGCTTGAGCCTCCGTGGCAGCCGTGTGCCACCACGTCTCACCCTCAGTGGGAGAGGGTCACCAGTGACCACATATGGACATGTCATTTTCCACAAACACCTCTGGGAAGGAGCTGGGATTGCTCTTGCTCAGTATTTCTATGTTGCTTTAACATTACCCTAACTCTCTGTGAGTTGGTGTGCCCTTTGAAGGGTTTCCAGATTATGAAAAAACACAAAACCTTCTGAGGTGTCACCCTGCCTTGGGTTCATCCCAAGCCATTTTCATGTCTTGAGTGAGTCGAAATAGGTACAATTTCCAGAAGCAATGCCCTTCCCTAGGGAGCGTGAAGAAATTTTTCCCAGTAGGGACAATCTTTTGATGTTCCCACCAGGGCCAAATGTTTTGAAAAAACATTTTCAAAAGATTTTTTTTATTAAAAATAGGGACATGCCCCTTTGTAAATATTTTGACTTACTTTTTTCACTCTTTGACCCGATGTGGTTGCTTATGTTTTTGCATCCCCAGCTGCTGGCTGCCCACCTTTAGTAGTCTGAGACAAAAGACAGGCAATAGAGACACTCATACTGACTAAGTTCAGGAACCTGACTTTAGTGAATAATTTATCCCAGACGATTACCCTGGACTTTTTCTGCAGTCAGTGGAAAAAGATACTTCCAGGCATTTATTCAAATCACTTAAATTAGGTTTCTAAGTTGGCACATCAGATGAAGCCTTCTTATTTGCATTTGGAGGGGTGATTTGCTTTCAAAGGAAAATTCAGAGAGCTTATGTACACAAATATCCTTGTGCATAGTTTATCATCTTTCTTTTTACAGTGCCTGGATAAATATAAGTTTAAACACAGTACCTTTTACCTAATCTATTAAAAATATTGTATTGAAAATAAAATGACAGACTTGTATTTCTGCAAACATGCTACATCATATCCCTCAAATGGAAATACATATCCCAGAGAGGATAATATGACACAACAGCGAGGATTTCAGGACTAGCTGTGTAGCTGGGACACGGCTTAGAGCTTATGCATCTTCTGCTAGTGCAGCTTTTAGAAAGAGCTCCTGTGAAGCGGTATGTCCACCTAGACAGAGGACTGTTTGCCTAAAGACTCCGTTATCCCCACCTATTTCCTCAGATCTCCTCTTAGCTACGTGGCAAAGACATCTATGCTATTAATCAGCTGTTCTATTTTATCGCACACGGATTGGATTTTCAGTAATGAAATTCTCCTGGGGCTCTGAGTAGGACTTTGTGCTGTCCTGAATTAGCAGAAACTGTGACGGACAAACAGCTCATCATGAGTTTTAGACACTTGGCAGTTCAGCTATGCTAGGAGCAATGAACCTGGGGACTCCGATACATATTGTGTACTGCAGACACTTGGGTATCCTAGGAGGGTTCAAGAAATGCCCTCCTCCTTGGTAGCACGTTTTGTGATACACACATCAACTTCACTGGTGGAAAGAACACCAAAGGCCAGGTTTCCACAGTTGCTGCCTGCTGCGTGTTGCTGACGGTCACGTTCTGGACGACCCCCAAAAAGCAAATGAGTTTCGGTGTTGTCTGCAGTGAGGCTGAGATTTTTCTGCCAGTGTCCTCTCCTCTCGGGTTCTGCTTCTCCAAGTGCCGGAAACAAAGGAACAAAGTGCTCAGAGTAAGTGACTCAGAACACAGGAGAGGTTCAGGACAGGTTAAAAAGAAAAAACATTCAGCAGGGAGTCTATGGAAAATCTGAAGGAAGCCTTGACATAAAACAAATCCAAACCCTATCCCTACCAGAGTCTCATATTACGGTTGTACTGACGGACATATTATAGCTGTTAAAGACTAATGCTACTGTAAAAAACCTGTGATGTTAATTTGAATGTTCAAATACTCATGAAAATAGTTTTTAGAAAACTTTCTATGCAAATTTGACTACATGCATAATAAATTAATATTTCTTTTTACTTTAAAATACTAGCACCATGGTAAAAGTTTTGCTTTAATTGAAAATTATTTAAATTATTATTTCACTTTAATTGAAATAATAGAAAAAAATGTTGTAAACTGGGGTATAAAAGCATATTGTTCTAAAGAAATATTTTTCAATATAATTTTATTGCGTCTATTTTGCTGCCAACTTAGCAACTTTTGAGACCTCCTAATAAAAACATTATATTTGATTTATCCATTCGGCTTGAGCACATGAATCTTGAGTTAATGCTGCAAGGTCAGGGAAGTTTAGGAATCCAGTGGTCTCAAATGAATGTCAGTTAGCTAAGAGGTGCTCAAGGAGGGTCTATTAATAATGAAAGCTCCAGGCAAATGTATAATGCAAGCCCTTCAGATCACAACACAGAGTTCACATTCTCTTGAGAGTCATCTGAGGAAGAGACGTTTTGTTATAATGAAGAGAATATAATATAGAGTAACAGAGAAATATCTATATTGTGCTTTCCATCTGTGTGATTTTATGTGACAGTATAGCTATTGCTGCATAAATAAGAGCAAGAGATCTATGACAGTAAAGAGACAGTGAAGACTTCAAAAGAAAGACCATTTTCTGACCTGCATATTTTAATATTTAAAAATAGTAAAATGTATAAAAAGTCCAAATAGACACTGTTGGATGTCTGGTGATAATCTAAATACAGACAATACAGTTTCATTATGATCTCATCCTTCATCTGAGTTAGCAACAAAACTGACTTCCAAGAGAGGCGTAAATGTAAGTGCTTAATCACCACTATATTATATGCTATAATCAATTTATAAGCTTTAGAAAATAGTCCTGGTGATTTTACTAGTTAGGAAAATAAAAAAATATTTTTTGTATTTCAGGAATCGAGTGTGCCAGGGTGACATAACAAACGAATAGGATAGTAGGATTAAAGTACAGACTTTACTGGTTCCTAAACCAACACCCAGAATACTGTTAGAATATTATTTTTGTTTAAGATGAATATCGAGAAATGTAGATGGGCAGAAGTTATGCTTATGGTTTTTGTTTAACATGCAACTCCACACTCTCCTTGAGAGATGTATGGATGACCCCTGTTTTCCAAAACCATGGATGTGTCTTTTAACCATTTGACCGGAGTGAGCTAGCTATGGCTGCAGGTACAGAACAGATTCAACCGGGGCTGTATACAGAGGCAGCTCCATGGTCCAGGGACATGGTGACTATATTCCTCCCCTCGCTGGGAGCTGCTCCTGTTTCATATGCAGGGACAATGATGCAGGTGTGAGGTCTGGTCAGCACTCAAAAGCTTGTCCATGCTGCCAGGGCAGCCAGGCTCAGGGGCAATCAACACTGACGGAAGCAGGCTTGGTCTACCATGGTTGGGGGTGGATTTACTGAGGGATTTACATAGTGTGGATTAATTGGGGTGGGACCTTGGAAGACATGTCGGCTCACACATTTTATGCATCCAACTTACACATCTGGCCCTTATTTCCACCAGCTGCATCTGCTGCGTGGGCTTCAGGAGCAGGAGGCCGGCTGCGGTGCTTGGCTGTAGCCCAGGACCATGCACGTCTTTTTGGCCATGGCCCAGCACCTGAGCTGATGTGGGGCAGCGTGCCTGCTTATTCTCACCCGTTGTGGCAGGGAAAATTGTGTCTGTGCATTTTTGATTCTCTGTACTGACTTTCAAGGAAGCAGAGAGGTACTTCAGGTGAAGATCTGAGTATGTTCAAACACTGAGGATATATTGGGCCCATCCATTTGGGCATTTTTCAGAAAGATTGTGTTGCCTGTCAACACTTACAATTCCATTCTCCAAAGACAACATATAACAAAAACATGTCTTATTTTAAATATTAAGCATCAAATATTTGTTATTTTATTTCCTATTACCCTTTTTAATAACAATACACAAGAAAAAAAAGTATAAGTTACTAGAGATGCCATCCATGAAAGCGAGTTATCTTAAGTCAGTCAGAATTATTTAAGTCTCACCGCAATTCTTGTCCTGGGCTTCTGAACCCACACAACATTTTTTGGGGCAACTCTAAAACTCTCTATTGGTTTAGTTACACCAGTCTCCTATCTTATCAGCTCAGTGTTGTTAAGACAGAGAAAGCCATATATATATCTTTTTAGTTAACTATCCTAAGAGCTTTTAGCCCTGTATGGAAAAAGATGCTGAGAGGTTGCATTTGCCAAAGCATATGAAAGGTCACCTTCTCAAGTCCCATGTGGTTTGTCTGCTGGCTGCTCTTTAAAGAAAGGCTCCTATCCTGGTTTTAGGAAATGGAATGCGTTTCTCTCCTGGGATCTAGTAAGAGGCTCATGATACGTTTATGTCATAGGGATCAGAACAAAGAAAAGAACAAATGATTTTAGCCTGGATCAAATGCTTGGGGAACATCCAGAATGGCGAGATATCCAAGAAAGACTGCTTAGAAAGCTATATCTTTCCCTTTACCAGCTTCTGGAAGAAAGCCAAGCATTTGTCATCTAGCTTTGTGTGGTATTTTAAGATTTTTATGCTGTTAGTCATTAGAACTGGTCCTAATATGAACTTGTGAGATGGAACTTCATCTAGGCATGCCAGTTGGGGAACATACCTGTCAGCTTACATCTGCTGTTACAGAAACCATGGTTTCTATAAAAGCAAAAATACAATATAGCCGTAATCCTAGTCAAGGACTTATGTAAGTGCACAAAATCTAACGTAGGATGACTAAATGGACAAGAGGTTCATGTAAATATGCAGAATGATGCAGTTTTCACAGCACATGGAAACATATTTACTTTGTTAAGAGTAGGGACTGTGTCAGCCAGACCCCCGCACCTAACAAGTCCTGACAATCAAGTGAGTTACAGCTTTTCAAAATACTGACAGTATTGATAAACAATTGATTTGGTTGTAGCATTTCATGTTGCTATGTCCTAAGGAAACTGATTAAATTGGCATCTCATTGCATTTGGGAATTTAGTTTACGCCTTTCCTATTTCATTTCAAAATTCTTGGGGCTGTCACCTACTAATCTCTTGTGTACACTTTGCCTCTGATGGCATGCACACAAGAGAAAAGTACTTAAGATTTATTCATTTGCCAGTAGGGCTGTGGAGAGATAGTTCTTTGTTTCAAGTGCAACGTGGGTTTTGGAAGTGTTTAATGTTCTTGCAGCTGTTAAAAGTCTTATATTCTATACCACAGTTATGACTGTTTTGGGGGACCCTAGGAGCACTTCCATGGTCTGAATGTTTTAGTCTAAATGTTGCAAATCCATTTCAGAAGAAGACCTGAGCAGATACTGACCTTCTTCCCATGCCCTACTTTTCACAGGTGCTGAGCCCAGAAGGCACCTCCATCAATTTCCAGCATGTGCTCTGCTGTGAATGCAGCCATCACTGGGGCCCAGATTAAGGAATGTGCCAAAGAGTGTCTCTTCCTCATAGACTAGATCAGCCTTTAAAACATCCTAAAACACAGGATTATAAAGACAACAGACTTGTTCCCCTTGAGGCAAAGATAAGACAATTCAGAACTCATTGAAGCACGCTGACAGGATGTTTACAAAGAAAAATGCATTGTGGGGAGACAATCTTTCACATACCACCTTGGATATGTCATTTAAATTGTATAAGGAAGTTCTTCATCTCTTTTAATGGGAAAAAAAGCAATTTGCCTACTTTTTTCCCCCACTCGTATCTTGACCTCTCGTTCAGAGAGAGATTGGATCTAGGAACCAAAACTCCATGTTTACAAATAGCACTATAAAACCCATATAGCCACCGGTACTAGATATGATTTTGTTGTTCCTCTAGCTGGTCTAAAAAACCCAAAGTCTTTAGTAATTAAATAATAAGCATCAAGCTAAAGAAAATTCTGAATGTAAAAGCTTCCCTAAAGATGCTTACTGAAGCTCGCTTCCTGGGATTGCCTTTGGCTATATTACAGCCATGGCTCGTTTTGCAGAGCTTGAATGTCTGTAGCCTGAAAAATCGTGCTGACAGGAAAACTTAAACGTAACAGATGTCATCTAATAAAGGGCCAACTCTGTAACAGCTATTGTCTTGTTTCCACTGTGACTTGAAATGAGAAATGAGAAGGAGGTTGGGGTTTAGTGAGAGATTTTTCACTTAAAAACATAATTAGGATATTGAAAAGTCTGACAAAAGATGAAGATTCAAACAGCATGGAGCTGAACAGCAGTGAGTGGAGAGCACTTTGGGGCATGGCTAATGAATAGCAGTCCAAAGAAAAAGGATGGATTAGAAAGACCAATAGTTCTCTTACTACTAATTTCCCAAATTTCTGTATGCTCTTTGGAGTGGGAATTATTATTAATTAGACTCTTGCGGCTTTTTCTGAACTCTTATGTCATTATCTTGGCTAAGAAACACCTTAATTAAACTTAATATGAGAAACGTGGCATTATTGAGATTACTTTTCAGGCTATGGCTGCACATGTGTACCTATGCCAAAGTCCTTAAGAAATGTTAAAAGTGCAAAGTAATTGAACATTCGTCGTAACCTTTCTCCTAAATCATTAGAACTCCATTGTTTCTCCTTAAATTCCTCTCATCCTGGGGAAGAGGAGAGAGAAAGACAAGTAGCTGACATTGTGGACCAAATGCTCTCAAACTGAAGTTGTAAGGGCAAGAGCACAGTGGAGATTTCAGGGGAGTAAGATCCACTCTGCAGCAGAATGGTGCCACGAGTCAGTAAGTCTCAATCTGTACTACTCTGTGAGTAACTCACGGTGTCAGCCTGCACAGTGTCTCTGGCTTCTGGTAAGCAGCCACGGTCTTCACTTCTCCTTCCATTCTATAAGCAAAACAAACAAACAATAATAAAGGAAAGAGAGAGGTAAATCTGCATGGAAAAGAGCCAAACTCCCAAACACATTTGGAGTCTGGTCACCACCTTCTGCACCCTGATTGGGATCAGTTTTCTTAGGCCTTTGCTCCCATACCATGACCAGGCTTGGATGGGGTCCAACACCTCAGGAGACTGCAGTATTCTTGCGGTCTATATTGGCAGTAATCTGATTCAGAGTGTCATGTGGGGTTTCTTCAGACAATATCTGATTCTTAATTGAAGATACAACCTCATTTAACCTCAAATACCAGCATTGGAATGTCTAAAAACTGATGGAATTATTTCAAAAATTCTTTATTACATTGGCATAAAGGAAAGAAAGATCAGGCTAGAATATAAATCACTGAAAATGGACTATTGCTCTTCCTTGCTCCTGTAACCCACTCAAGGAGTAGAATAAAAGCCTTCCCCGGGCTGGAATGCATCATTTTCAGCTTAACTGGTATGAAACATTTATTTCTAGACAAGAGTAGTGGTTTACTTACAGAAGACTGTAGCCACCATAAATGTTTAAATTTTACAGTTAAAAACATCTTATAAGTGAGTGTCTAAATGAAACACCAAACACTTCAGATGCAGATATTCAAAACCATTGAATAACCACTTTTACTCATGTGCCAAAATACAGATGTAGGAGCCAAAATCCATTCACTCAGGTTTTAGTATCTGTACCTCACACTCCAATTCCTATCTAAGCTTTATTTAGAAGAGGGGAAAAAAAGAATCCTAAAATCTGAGTCAAATCTGATTCATTTGGAATTCTCTTGCACCTAGTGTTGTTAACAGATGAATGATAATTGGAATAGGAAACCAAAGCAGAGACTGAGAAAATGAATCAGAGAGGAGCGTGAGAAATTAAATATGAAGGGACAGTGAAAGGATGAAGACAAAGGAAACAGGATTTAATGGGATAAGGTCTGGGAGAAAAATCTGGTCAGACCTATGGAAACTGAAGACATAGTGATTATAATTTTGTTTGTAGATTGTCTCTGAATCGCTGCCAACATCAGATAATTTAGCCATGGTTAGACTTTAGGAATGACTTAGCTTTTTCCTCTATGGAAGGAAAATCACTTTGCGATACATTTTGTAGAGCTTTTCATGGGATTCAAACTCTAGCTGAAGGCAACACCTGATAACAGCAGAAATTAATTCTTGGGCTCTGGCCACAACACGAAGAAATCAAAAGAATTAGCAGAAAGAAATACATCTGCAGAGGGCTAATTTTCAACACACACTGATGTAATCAAGATTCAGGAAAAAAAGGGGACATGTGTAAGAGTGTACATGTAGCTTTTGGAGCATACCAGGGAGATCTGGACAAGCAGAAGCAACCATATTGCATGAAATAAGGAATTGAAAAGCTCCACTACACAAAATGAATAGGAATGCAGGACTATTTTGACAGTCCCTGTCATGGTTTGATGTGGAGGGGGTGGGGGTTCTGGTGGCAGGAGAGGGGTTTTGCTCCCTGCGACCTCCCCGGTTTTGGAACCGGGTTAGGCTTAGTTCTGGCCACCAGATCAGACTGCCATCCCCCTCGGGGTTGAGCCAATAGGGCGCCTCTGCGAATTGCCCTATTTAAGTTGGGACAAAGCAACCGGAAAAGGTGTTTCGCCCAGGATCGAGGAGAGAAGGGAGGAGGGCACTGCCCCCAGCTCCCTGGCTCCCGGCTGGGCAGCTGCCTGCGTCGGGGCGGCGCCGCCCACAGAGAATGGTGGCAGCAGAGCCAGCTGGGGAACTCAGGGGCACCCCACTCCCGGGGTGCCCACTGGGCTGAGTTCACCTGGAGAGGACTGAGATCTGAGAGAAACAGCTGCATCGACAGCAGGTCAGTGAGGATGGAGCGGGAGGAGGTGTGCCGGAGCCAAGTTTCCCCTGCGGCTGATGGTGAGATAGCAGGCGGCCCCCCTGCAACCAGGACGGCCTCGGTGGAGTAGAGACCCACTCGCAGCCCGTGGGGAGAAGATGCCTGAGCCTGAGGATGGTCGTGTTGGGGTGCACGACAAGGCAGAGAGGCATCTGGAGTCTGAGTGACGACCCACGCCAGAGCGAGTGGCTACAGCTCCCTAAGTATCCGAGACTGTGGGTAAAGCCCACACAGGAGCAATCTGTGGGGAAGGATTGTTTCCAGTGGGCTGGACTCATGCTGGAGAAGTTTGTGGATTTTTCCTCGTGGGTAGGGGATCCACTGGAGCAGGGGAAAAGGGTGTAAGGACTCCTTCTCCTTTAAGAAAGAAGCAGCAGTAACAGCACGGAATGAACTGACCTGCACTCCCCCAGTCCCTGCCCCCTGTGCTGCTGGGGGGAGGAGGTAGAGCCGGGAGGAAAAGGAAAGGGGGGGGGGAAGGTGTCGGTTTTAAGATCTGGTTCTGTTTCTTTCTGTCCTCTCGAGTAACTGATTTTGTTTCCCTTTATCCTTCTAAGTAACCATTAATAAACTGTTTTGCTTTGAGAAAGCCCTGTCTGTTTTGCCCAGGACCATGGTTGGTGGGTGCTCCCTCTGTTCTTGTCTCAACCCTCAGTCCCTTTGTTGTTTTTTTTTCTCTACTCTCTACTTTACTGGAGAAGGAGAGACTGTGTGAGTTTTAGTTGCTGGATCAGCCTAAAACCACGACAGTCCCTTTGGAAAGAAATTGTGAACTACTGTAAAACGAAGAGTAAAACATGAGTTGTTTAAGTAGGTGTTTAGTGTAGGGGTTGTTAGTTTGGTTGTGTTGTCAGTCATTGTCTTCCATCACAAAGGGAAAATCTGACTCTATCTGAGAGTGGGAAAAGCATCATGCCTCAGGGTATGGATGAGAGCTGATTGGAGTAACTTCATTTCAGGTAGTTTATGACAACTTGGTGGTGCAGTGCAGGTGAAAGGAATCACAAGCCTCACAAGCTCAGCCATAAAGAGTCACTGGGACGGAAATGTGCTCTTGAGTCATTTGGAGATTTGGATAGTGGTCTTGGAGAGCACGAGTAGAAACATACTTGATGAGAATTAAACTCATACTTACTTGAGCCTGTGTGTTTTAGGTCTCTTTATTTCTGCAGCTGTTGGGGAGCTGCTGTCCCTCACTGTGAGAAGCATCTCTCTTTAGACATCAAGCCCCAGTGTCACTTGCAGCTCTGTAAATGATTTGCTTTCAAAATAATAATAAACTTTAGATGGCAAATAACCTTATTTTAACACCGAGGCAATTTGTTCCAATTTGACTCATAATGTAGTACTTCTTCCTGTGCCTTGTCTCTTATGTCCAAATTGAGCACCATGTTTCAGCATTGGGAAGCTAAAGTAGGCAGTGCAAACAAAGAAAATGTGAAAGTCTTATTGTTTCAAACACATCACTAAAACCATCTTGGAAACAGCCCAGGTTGTTCCAAACTCTGCCTCTTAAGTCAATGAAAATGGAAAAAGAAAAGAAAAAGAAAAAGAAAAAGAAAAAGAAAAAGAAAAAGAAAAGAAAAAGAAAAAGAAAAAGAAAAAAGAAAAAGAAAAAGAAAAAGAAAAAGAAAAAGAAAAAGAAAAAGAAAAGAAAAAGAAAAAGAAAAGAAAAAGAAAAAGATTCGGTGTTCCCTGGGCCCTGCATGACATCCGTCTCTGCCATCAGCCTGTGCCCTCTTCACTCACGCGTAACACCAGATGGATGGCTCTCTGAGACCATCACCTGCTTTGAACCCTTGCCTTCAGCTCCCTCTGAACACAACATTACAGCAGCCTGGCACAAAGTGCTTTGTCTAGATGCAGCAGTTTCACAGCTGTGTACAGTACCTCAATTTCTAAAAATAACGGAGGACAGGAAATGCTGAGCTTAACGTCTTGCCCTCTGTATAGCACAACAGTCAGTGGCATAAGTGAAAATGAGAGTCTTAAAGCAATATCTTTGATACAGATGCTCAGGGGAGTGGTTTAGTAATATATACCATATTTTTATTTGGTAAGAAGTCCAGATTTCTTAATGTCCTGTTACATATTTGAAGCACTATGCACACATGCCTGAACAATTTCTGTAAGTCTATACATCATGCTGTTTCATCACTTACTTAAACTCAGTGAGTTATTTCCCAGCCAGATTTTATTTTCAGATGTATCCAAACATCCATGTGAGGGGCAAAGCAAAGGAAACACGAATCTCTTCACCTTTCTCCTTTCTGTTGTAGAAAAAAATAGTTTAATAGTTATGAAACTAAAAGACCTTTGTACTTGGTGCTGTTGTCATGAAATATATTCCCATGAAGTTTTTTTAACTCAAACTAAAGTTGAGATCTCAAGATTATTCCTGTCTCCTAAATGTGTGACCCAGAAAACTGAGAGAAGTGAAGATCTATTATAGTCAACTGAAGAAATATCTTTAGGCTTGCTAAAAGTAATCAAGCAGGGATGCTAGACTAGCTCTTCAGAATTAGCTTTTACAAGAAGACATTTCATAACATTTGAGGACATCAGTGTGCCTGGTACTCAGTAACAGCCAGCTTGACTAACAAACGGCAACGCATAGAAATCCTGGAGGGAAATTACAGATGCTTTGCACTGTTTCGGGACTCTCACGGCTAATGTCACCAGCTAACTCAGGATTTTTTAAGTATTACTACATCTAGATAAGGATTTTTCCAGTGTGTTTGAATCTCTGTATAAGTGGTAGGAGCATGGCTGGAAAACAGGCACAATGCCTTGCTTCTCTAATAGCTTTTTGAAATTGTTACTCCTTGGCTTTTGTTTCCAGGAAAAGAAGTCTAAAAGCATGTGAGATAGTCTTTTCCAAGCATAGAGAAGTATATAAAATTAAGGAGGAAAAAAAACCCAAACAATCAAAGAAAGTCATGAAGCGGTGCAAAGATTTGAGAAGAGGTTTGAATGCTGTTCTAAAAAAGTAGATAAATTGATGTTTCGGGGAGGATCAGAGATGCCAATGGGAGCTCTTTTACATTCTATATACGAGCAAATGGTAGAGCATAACACATATGCAGAAGGGCTAATCTGAATCAAAGATATCTTGTTATATCTGTATCTTGATATCAGCTGCAGGTGCACCAAAAGACAACACAGATAATAAGTTTCTCTTCTCTCTCTATATATATATAATACTGATCAGCCTTTCATGCCATTATTTTACATCTACTGTGTTCCAGTTTACCTTCTTGGCAATGAAAATAGAAAGGGCACTTTATATCATCCGCTTGCAATTTTTATAGACACAAGTGATTCATAAACTTTGATTTCAAAGACATTTCCTACAAGTCTTCTTTCTCCACAGGACCACATGAATTTCCCCACAAAAATCCTTGATTTGTTTTCCAGAGTTTATCTCACCATTTCTGTTGTCTTGGGGATGAAGTGGTTTGTTATAGCTCAATCATTGTGAGCTATTAACTCAGCAAGCTCAAACAGATTCCTGAGCCAGGAAAGGGTCCTTTAACATTTTTTTCAGAGATTCTTTTGTTGTTTTTGCTAAATACCTCTGGATTGCAAAGCAAAGAGAACAAATGTAGTAGTAATTCTAATATTATAGTTTGAACCTTGTCCATATTATTTCCATGATGGAAACAGATAGATAAAAGATACACTAAGGTGAGGTGGGAAGAAGTGAGGAAAGAACGTTGTAGTAGGTTGGGATAAATTGGATCCAAGTTTTTCCTATCTATAGCTGGAATAGGTGGATATGCAAAGAATAAAATGTTGATCTTGGTAATGCTATTACAAAACCATACATTAAAATTCAGTCAGGGTTGAGGTAATTGGTATTTAAAGCTTAAATGCATTACGAAACTCTTTTAACATCACATGTAATTTTGTAATATTTGCTGATAAAAGCATTATGGAAACTCCAAAAAACTACGTGGCTTGGTTGGAACAACCTCTTTGCTGAAGTTGAATTGCAGACAGGACCTTGTCTGATCCATGCAGAATGCAGGAATCCTTACCACTGCATCAGAGTAACGGCTTGGAAGTAAACACATGTGGAGGGAATTTCTAGCAGCCAACACAACTGTGGGCTTACAGTAGGATCTAGTTTGTGCTCAGTGACTAAATATTTCTAAAAAACAGCAACAGATAAAGAACAAAACCATGATGGTGAGATGTGTAATTCCAGTAATTGTTGGCTCCAGGAAAATGTTACACGATAAGGAGAGATTGTGGACTCTGAGTTTTTATTGGAGCAGTTTCAGGCATTGCTGTGCATTTAAATGGAGTGCAATAAAAATATTTGAAAGCATGAAGGAAAGGAAACTGTTTTCCAAACACAACAGAGATGTGAGTCTTATTTGGTGGGGTAAGACGAGATCAGATACAATCATATAGACATCTTTGTGGTTACCATTTTGAAGAAGAAAATTTTTATGGTATTAAACAAGCATAACCATGCTTTCAACCAGTTGTGGGGTCTCACTCATAGTTTCAGTTATTCAAAGAAAAGCCCCAAAACCAAGACCAGAACTATTGGCTTTAAAATAATTCAGTGTAACTTAAAGATCTTATCGTTTTTCACCCAGGTGAGGTAGGCTGAGAGCTAGCAGCTTCATCTACATTTTTTCAAACCTCTTCTTAAAGGTGCCTTTGAACAGGTGGAAGTGGATCAAAAAAGATGGGGACAGCAGTGTTATCAGGGTGAGAGTTCTGGGTTTAGTTTGTGTGATTCTCCTAGGACCTCTATGATATTACTGGAGAAGTTGTTTCTTGACCTGTGTCCTGCTTGCATGGAATTTGGTGCACACTGACTATTTCCAATATGAACTGATGAACTTACTACCTACTTATAGGTAGTTGTGATAGGATTACTAGATATATAATATATTATATATTATATATTATAATATAATATATTATATATTTTATATATTATGTATTTATTATTATTACTTATAGGTAGTTGTGATAAGATTAAATGTGTCAGCTGGAACAGCTTCCAAAGAAATGTGAGCTTTTTCAGAAAGAGGTCACCTACCTCAGGTGCATCCTTAACAGAGAGGGAATTTCCACTGACAAGAGAAAATGCACGTGGTATAGATCTGGTTAACTCCCCAGTCATACTCAGTTTTACAGGACTATGCTAGTAGCACAGAAGGTCTATTTCCGTGTTACTAAAACTGTTATGTGGTTTGGCATAGAAAACAGGACTTTACTTCCTAACTGTGTTGGGAATCTGCAGAAGTGAAAATGGTTCTAAAATGGCCTTACAGCCGCTTGAGTTGCATTTTGAAACTCAGTTCATATTTGATGAAGAAGTGATGAGATGCTGGAAATATGAATAGTGAAGAGTGAGATGAATCAGTCTCTGACACAAAAAAATACTAAACTACTTCAAATAATAGTCCTTTGCAGCTACCTGCAGAGTTATTTTGATTTACCTGTATCGGACAAAATTCTAGTCAAAATGGAACATACATTTTTCCAAAGGTTCTTCACAACAAAAAAAAAATCCCTGTTTGTGGCTGGGATACACCTTCACAGGCAGACCTGTAGGCTTGGGGAGACACACACAATTTGTACAGGGGCCTCATAGCAACGACATCTGCAAACACTGTCCCCTCATAGAACAGGGATCGGGTTGATCAGAGGGACCTGGTCCCGGGGCTTTTGCATGTTCACAGTTCCTATTTCTGCTGCTAGGACAATGGAGAAGGGTGTTGCTGGAGTGTAGCCTAGAGCAAAGAGATTGCTCAAACAGAGGATCTTGATGTTAAAACTGCATGTTACTGGAATTTCGGTTGGTACTTGCCAACATCTTGGAACAGTTTAATCTTCAATATACTATTGAAACGATTTTCAGTGGGAACATCTGGCATACAAGATGCTATGTTGTTTAAGTAAAAAGAATCCCATGGAATTGTGGGAAAGGTATCACCTTATTATACGGTGTGACAGGGGGTCTCCTGAAGGAATGTTATGGCAGGGTGGGTGAAGGTGTGTGAATGGGATATGCATAACATGGAAGATTATTGTTGCCTTGTTATGCCTTATCTTTTCTTACTATTGTGTCTATATGTGGCTGCAACCTTTCTGGTTGCCCAAAACACTATATAGTCTCTAGAAAAAGAGCCAAGTGGGTTTGTCAGTTAGCCTTAAAATAAAGAGCAGTTGCTTAAATATCCTTGGAAGCTAATCTGAGGAAGCTAGAGCTATTGCCCAATTTCTGTGTTTGTGAAGGAACCTGCTGAGAGAAGGGATTGTTACTTTGGGACAGAGAAACGTTGAGTTGGTGCGATGTCCTTTTCCTTCTTCTTTGGTACAAGGGTATTTCTAAGCTGTGGTAGAATAACTTTTTAAATAAGCCAGAACTATTGCTCCATTCAGCTGTATGACATGACACATATACCTGGAACATATAAAAGATTAAGATCATGCTATTATTTAAGTCTTGGACATTTCAGACTTGTGACCCAGGGGAAAACTTCTGGTACATGGAACGGTACAGGAAATATTGCATCTTTGTTTCAGGGAGGTTGGCTTCTTTGCCCATTATTTGCACTGAGAAACAGGAGTTGTCTAATTGTTCACTTAAACTGCATAATTATCTTTTCTAACACTGCAGGACGGCTGGAGTACAGCACTGTTATACCCGTGGGTATCTGAAGGCATTTGATGTAACATCTGAAAGACACAAGCTCTATGTGACAGAAAGGAACTGGTTTGAAGCAGAGGATTTCACCTGGTAAAGTGGAATGTTTACTGGGGGCAGGCAAGAGACAGACAGAAAGTGTGTAGAGAGCAAAAAGCAGTGCTTGGAAGGTCAGAGGAAAGGGAATGTCTTCCTGAAAAAAAATGATGTTGTTATAGCTAGGATTTCTGCTAGGAGAGCTATGCAGTTCATAATGCAGTGTGCCACACATTTCCATACAGAATGGATCTATGTCCAGTTAATTCAATACATGACCCTAGAAATGACTCACTTTCTCTGCTGTGCAGCAAAGTATATGGTGCAAACCAGTGTGCTCTCCTCCACTGGACAATAGCAAAGAGTAAGGAAGAGCCAAACATGGACAGGAAAACAAAATGGCCCATTTCAGGTCTTTTCCCATTGCAGTTTGGGTGAAGAAATGCTAGGTGATGTCAGGGCCAGCAGATTCACAGAAGGAAGAGTAGGTTAGTCGTACAGTGCTTTCCTTTCTGTGCAGGTTTTATAATCATTACCTTGAAGCAGGCTAGCTTTCAGGTTCCCAAGAAGAGCTCAGGAGAGAGTGTGATATTTAAGCCTAGACATCTTTTCTCTTCTGAGTTTCCTGTCACAATGCCAGTGTCTGTGTGTGCAAAGTTCTGGCAGCCTGAAATACTTTGATATATTTTTTCCCAGGCTTCAAAAGAAGAGGTAAACAATGGGCTTGTGACTCAGGGCGAGCACTGGTAGCCAAGAGTTTATGAGGTAGCTCATCTTCTTTATGTTTCTGGCATTACTTTAAATATTTCGTTGTGTAGAAGGGATGTGTGAAAGAGAAAGAAACTCATTTAGTGGTTTTTGAGGCTGCAGGTTTGATGCCTGGAGGGATTCTGGTCCACACAGGTTTTCTGTTCCTGCTACAGGTAAAACAGAGGTCAACTCTGCTTCAAAGACTTAGAATAAATATTTAAAACCAAACAGTAAAGTCTAATTTTTAGAAGATCCTTGAAAGACGTTTGGGTTTCTTTGACAGTGAAAACAATATCTAAGTAAAAAATTTGGCGGGGGAGATTTTCATCTTAATAGTGCTTTGGATATTTATTTTAAGTGTTTTATATTCACTAACATGGCAGCCATAAATTCAATATACGTACACTCTGCTTAGTCTGTGTTATAATACTGTTATATATTCTAGTAAACATAATCTTGGAGCTGTTGAAATCTAATAATAAGAATAGATTCACAAAATTGATTTTGTATTGTTTAGCCTGGATGACCAATTGTAAAGTCTGTAATTGTACATTGACATTTCCTATGAGTAATCCAGTAATCTGGGGATGGGACAGTGACTTTTTACAATCTAGACTGAAAAAGGAATTAACATGAAGAGCACAAGATGATCTTAAGGATCTTTTCCAACGTAAATGATTCTATGATTCCGTGATTCATATGAAGAATTGCAATTTTAGGACAAAGTGAGAAACAGAACCATCAGAAAAATATACAGAAGCAAATCCAGGGAACACTCTAACAAAATATCAGGGAGATCTTCTGGTAGGCAAAGGGGATACATGGTGATTTATTAATTCAGAGCTCAACATCTGCTTACTGAAAATTGGCAAGAGCAGTCCGTTCTGTGCAAATTGGTCCGTTGCACTTGTCACCATAGTAGCCTACCAATCCATCAGAATTGTTGTAAGAAGCAGTGCTGGCATATATAGCATAAAGTCTTTCTTCTTTTATTTTTACTACACTAAGTGTGAAAGTGAAGTTATTTAAATATAATATAAATCCAATGCACTCTGGCAAAATACACTGGATGACCACATAGCAATTTGAACTTTCTGGTTTACAATTGTGAGAGAGATAGATCTTATACTAGAAGACTTTTGAGATGGGACATCAGTTATAACAAATAATCAGGTACATTCATCAAAGCAACAGATCAAGATACTAGAAAAACCTTGTTAATAGAAGATCTTTCCCCTTTCCCTTTCCTTTCCCCTTTTTCTTTTCCCTTCTCCTTTTTCTTTCCTTTTCCCTTTCCCTTCTCTCCAAGTTCACAGCTTCCACAAAAATATACTACCCTACCCTACCCTACCTGAAAATGTTCTTCAGATTTGCAATTGCAGTCAAAGAGAAATAATAGTGGCTTCAGTATGTCGTATCTGAACACCAGTAAAGTTTCAGTCTGTTTCTACTGGAAATATTTCAGCCCACAATATAGGTGATGTCATGTGCTGCCATGCCCAGTCCTCCCTGGGTTGTCTGATTTACATTACGAATTTCATGTGTCCTTTTGTCTCCTGTTCTTAGAAGGGGGATATAAATAGTCTAAAAAAATGGGCTTGATCTGGGTACTTGTAATTATTGTAGAGATTGAAATTTTGTTGTGTTTTACAATATTTTCACATTCCATTTACATCATTTTTTAAG